>NC_139469.1:27662500-29000000 GCF_057233095.1 Heloderma suspectum
ACCCATCTGTATCAGCCAAATTCAAGAGGCACAGCTATTCCCAGCACGGAGAGGACTATGTTGTACTTGCCTGCTATATAACTGTGAAAGATTAGGAGCCTGTCAGAAAAGAAGAGATGGGGGATCCTGATTCCGTACTGACATGGTTGAATACATGAAGATTAAAACCCAGACTTTTAAGAGCTAAGTACTCAAAGCTCTGGGCCTGGATGGATGAATCTGTCAGTTTCAGTTTCTCCCAGATTAGATTTTTTTTTTAAATCTCAGATTGTTTTTGTCCCAAAGGTGGAGAACTTTGCAAACTTTGGTCAGCTCTTATCAAAACCAAACTGAAATGAAATTCTGACCCACCTCTACAGACAATTGGAGAGCAGTTGTACTCGGATGTGCACTCAGATGTGCATTTAATTTCAGTGGTGGTTCCAGTAAATGATAGAAAGAAAGTTTTTTCCCCACATGCCAGCCTCCTTATTTGGATCAGTGTGTCCATCATTGTGCACTGTGCTGATAGTTCTATTTCCTGCTAGCACAGAACAGCAAAACTGGGAACTTTGGAAGACTGGGCTTGGCAACAGCCTAAAGTGTTTCCTGTTTCCTCCTCCATGCAGACTGAGGGCAATGGGAGGACTTCATTTTCCTTCTGAGATGTTGTTGTCTAGCCAAATCGGACTGGCTCAATGGTTCTGTTTGAATGGTTTTACCATTCTTGCTGTGTGGTCCCTGATAGGCTAGGATGATGTAACGAGCAGAAGGAACACTTAATGCCATTGACACCAGAGCAGCAGCCAGGTATGAAAAAGGTAATTTGGGGGGAGGGGGCTGATGAACATTTATGGGGAGGCAAAGCCCTTTTTTGCATCAAAAAGTTTTCACTCTGGAATTGTAGTGCTCCCTGGTCTTTGATCCATCCAAAAATAAACATCCAATCAACAAGCTCTTCCCTAGTCCAAATTTTCTTGTTTAAATACCCAGATCCAATATAAATTCCCTTTCTACAGCTTGTGAATGTAAAGGACAAAGCCCCACTCATGTGGGGATTATCACCTGTCCAATTTACAGCCAGAAATATGCATTCCCTTATGCGAGTACTAAATGTCAGCATTCTGTGTGTTGCAGAAGCACCTTAATTTTGATACTCCCGTCTGTGAGTGATATCAACATGCATGCACATACACACACCTTCTGTTGAGCGTGCAATCCATTTCGGTTCTTGAAACACTTGGGTTTGTTTTAATTAACTGTCTATATGCAGTTCTTAAAAGAATAGTATCTTTCCTACAACTTGTTGCTATTCTTCTAACAAGACAGAGGAGCTTGTCCCCTCGGAATTGAAATGAATACACTACACAGCCTGCCCCAGATGTTGCCCTAGTGAGACTCTTTCTGATGGCAGTCTGCTACCCTTCCACCTTTTACACATGATAAATATGCATAAGTTTGCAATGACAGGAAGCGTGATAGGAACACTGTGTTCTACTTGTAAAGCACCATCACCTTTTTGTCCCTTTCTGTACTTCAATTCTGTAACTGTAGAAGTAAAGGCGTGCTGAATGTAGAATCCTGGAGAGAGTGGTAGAGACAGGGGAGAATTCCCAAGGTCTATGCATTCCCATCCAGGCACCTGGAGGAACCTTCCCTTCCCTACAGAAAATTTGAAGGAAAGGGGAATTTGGTGGCTGTACAGATGTTGCTGGACTACAGCTCCCATGCTCTCTGATTGCTAACCATGCTTGTTAGGCCTGATGTAGCCTAAGAACACCCAGAGGGCTACTGGTTCATCACCCCTAAAAGAAAGTCATTGTTGCTGTTGCTAATAATATAGCACCAGTAATATGCATGATGCTCAACAAACCATGCATATTACTTGAGGCTTTCTTCAGTCCTAAAGCCAATGGGAGGCTTTTTTTCCCAACTGTAATGGGGGCAGGGGAACCGCCAATTGGCAGGGATGCTGCACCAGACAGGAAAAGGTTAGCCCTCCCTTCCCCTCCCAATATGCTGTTACCCTCCCCAAACACCCTCCCTGTTGTTATGGCCATTTGGTTTGAAAAAAAGCCTCCCATTGGATCTTTTTGGTAGAGGATTTTTTTTTCAAGCTTAATAATAGCAGGAAGGTTGGGGATAAAGGCAGGATTGGAGCACATGGAGAATGTTAACCCTTCCCTCCCCAGCTGCAACCCCCCCAATCCCCCCACACGCACACACACATGTTGCAGTTAAGCTCAACAAAACTTCCCAATTCTTCCAGTGGGAGGCTTTTTTCTATCTTAATTGTTGTGTGAGGACACAACAATTAAGATGTGTGTGCCCCCTCGTGCGTGCACGTGTGTGTATTAATGGGAGTGTACATGTGTGTGCTGTGTGAAATAGGGGAATGTGTGGCTTTGGCCTCACCAGAGTTTGGCTTTGGGGAACCCATGTTCAGCTATGGCACCTCCCACCACTGGCATGCCCCCCTGGAAGGTTACCCATGATGGAATATGACCCTTGGGGGGGGATGTTCCCCACCCTTGGCTTTCTAGTGTTCAATGCACAAAGCATGCATGGTCATATTGGAATCTTTACAACAACCCTGCAAGGTAGGTACATATTTTTATCCGCATATTGCCGAAAATAGGAGACTGAGGCTGAAAGAGAGTAGGTAGCGAGTCCATAAAAGAGGCAAGGTTTCATTGGGGAATGCCCTGTTTCATAACTCATTCTCTTTTTATTTGTTTGTTTGTTTGGTTCTTTGTTTATTTAAATCATTTGTTAGCCATGGCTCCAAAACTTTTACAATTAAAAGCTGCCCTGGCAAAGCAGCTTCTGGGGAAAAGAGTGGTTGGTAATAGAACCTTTCAGTTCTCTCTTCCTCTTTCTTTCATCGATTTTATGCTGGACTTTTAACTACCTGCTGTGATTTGTTTGTTTCATTTTTGTATTTAATTGCAAACCCCTGAGTGGCAGATTTCCTCAAGAACCAACCCCCTCTATTTTGTGAATCCTGCACATCTGTGTTTGACCAGTTCAACTGTGTGTGCAGGTATGTGCATGTGCATGCCCCCCCCCACAACAAATACATCACAGTGGCTTACAATTAAAACCAAACACAAAGCAAATAAGTCACATGGGGAGACACTATTTGATCAAAAGTGCCAGCCCAAGCCAATTATTCTGCTTAAAGCACAGCCCAAATGGCACCCCAACTCCATCTTCCAGGATGGGGTGCACAAGGTTTCAGCCCTGAGGTCTACATTAGGTGTCTGCTGGGGTAGTGGGAGGGGGGACACATCTGCACACACACATCCATATGTGCACACACAGTGCACATTCTCAAACCATTTATACACTGCTCACACGCACGCACACACACCACTCAGTCGCATTCTCACTCTTCTGTTCTCTCTTGCTCTCTCTTGCTCTCTCTCTCTCTCTCTCTCTCTCAATCACACACACACACACACACACACACACACCACTCATGCTCACACCAGCAAAAAGGATCTTGGTCTTGCAGCAACATCATCTCTTCCACGTCACAGCATCAAGGTATTGAATCCCATCCCTCGCCTTTGGAGGAGGGGCCATGGCTCAGTGCCAGAGCCCCTGCTTTGCATGCAGGAGGTTCCAGGTTTGATCCCCAGCATCTCCAGTTAGGCCTGGAGAAAAAAAAACCTGCCTGAAAGAAACCCGGGAGAGTTGCTGCCACTCAGCATTGGCCATACTGGGCTAGATGGACCAAGGGTTTGACTCAGTGTAAAGCAGCTTCCTATGTTGCTACCCAGCCACTCCAACCTGATCCCAAAAAAGAAAAGAAAGAAAGAGGGGGAAGGGGGTGGGGACACTGTAGAAACAAGATGCATGGTTCCTGCCATAGAAGTTTCATTCCTAGAGTTTCCCCTAGGAAGCCGGCAGGAACTTTCAAGCACCGCTTCCTAGGACACTCCAGGAACTCTCTAAGAACAAGGCTTCTTTAGCAGGAACTGTAGAGCCTGTTGCTAGAGCTTCCCCACTTTTTTTGACAGCAGATGCTTAGGATCTGGGGTCTAACAGTCAAGGTTGGGGGGGGGGCAGAGGCAGGACACTGCCTGTGTGCTACATTCTTTGCATACCTGTTCTGATTTAAAAAGTCATGCAGCACCATTAAGACACCAGTTTTCCATGGCACCGTCTGAAGCTGGTCCCTTCACTCCGCTGCACAGCAAAGCCAGTCCTTTTGATTAGGGTAATGGGACTTCTCTCTTAGACATCTCATCCCCAGAAGAGTACAGTTCCCAGGGTTGTCAAGGGCACAATCCTGTGGCTGCTAGTCAGTGGCTAGACAGCCGTAGGATTGGTCGGTTCCTGGAGAACCAACTTCCACCCTCTCCTGCGCCGCCTCATAGGCAGCACGGATCGGCCCCACATTCCATGCTCGGAAGAACAGTTGTCCAGCCTCCCCTTCCCACACTCTGAGGTCCGGCAGCTAGACAGCTGAAATCATCTGTCTTGCAGCAAAAGCAGGACAGCAGGAGTGCGGAGGAGATCTACTACTCACTGGTCCTCCTGCCCTGCACTGGATAGGCAGTCACCGCCAGGCTCAGAGGTGGCCATTGATCCCGATAGGATTGCTCCCTGAACCAGTTTAAAGTCTGATATGTCCCAAGCCTCCAAAAACATCAGCGGAGCTATTTTTGTTCATCTAACTCTAGTTGTAGAGAAGTGTCACTGAACTATTTCAGGGAAGGTTCAAATGAGTGAACCCATACCTGCAAGTCGGAAATTGTGTTCTCCATAATGTCAGTCATAATTCTATTTGACTTTAGTGATGTTCTCAAGTTGCTATGTTTTAAGATTAATGAGGCATCGGTTCTCAATCAAGGAGCTATTTAAGAACACCCATTTAGCTCCAGTGAATTGTGTGGCTGTGTTAATTAATAACATTTGACCTTTGTATTTTGGGCGGAAGAATAGATGGTGGATTTTTCCTTGAGCAATGTCATAAAACTAATGGCGAGAATGTAGCCCAACACTTAATATGCATTTAACTTTGCAATGATAATATCGGTAATGTATTTCGTTTCAGTTGTAGTAGGACTTGCCAGTGTGAATGAATCTAAAGGTCTGCTTTCATAGTCAAGAAAACCATTCTCAATTTCAAGAGGGACTCATGGGCAATTTTATTCCAAGATTAATTCCAATTCATCACACAAGCAATCTCTTTTTTTCTTTCTTTTGCAACATGTTTGATGGTATCACCATCATCATAACAGAACAGCCCTGTGCACCATTTCAGGCCATGGGTCCAGTCAATGCCCTGTGCTGCCTCAGCTGTAGCGAGGTGTTAACATTGCTGGGTGTTGCTGTAGCTTGGGTAGCAGGGTTCTACTATGGGTAATATCTTTAGCAGAGAGCTGAGAAAGTTATGTTTCACAGGGAATCTGGATAGGAATAGATCAGCACCATGGAAGCCAGACAGGTTGTCTGCAAGTTGCTCCACCAAGCAGCAGGTCAAGACTAAGCTGTACAGAAAAGTTCAGCTGCATTTAGGCTAGCGGTCCTGCCTCCACACTGACCGAAGGTTTGTCTTGTAAGGGGCCTGGCCTGTGTTACAGGCCTCAAACTGCAACAACATGAGAGTGGATGTGGCATGCTAGTGTCCTCATGGCTGAAATCTGCAGAATCCAAGGAGGGCAATGCAGTCTCCTTTGAATGCAGAGGACCCAATCCTTGAAATCTTTCTCGGGAACTGTGTCCTGGGAGATGGAAGCCTAATGTCACCTTTCCATGGCCAAGCCTTATCCCTGAACCATTAATCTGGGAGCCTCGTCTTCAGAGGGGAAGGGGCTGGTGTCCTCTAAAGATGTCAGCCTGGTAGATTTGCTTAACCCTCTTATTTTTTGTAGGACATCTGTATGAAAATGACATACATCATAGTATGCCTCTAGAGAAGTAATATGCAAAATTTCAGAAGTATAGCTTCAGCAGGTTTGCACAGGAGAGTCTTTAAAGTTTTGGGGGAAGGAATTTGCTTCCCCTTACCCACTCTTTTTGGGGTTGATGGGGGAGAAATATTTGTAAAATGGCAGTCATCACATAAGTAAAAATGCACAAAAGTTCAGAAGGACAGGTGCAGGGGTTATGGAGTATGGGTCAGCACAATTTGACCCATACACTACGGTCTGCATCCTAGGCCCTCCACTGAGACCTTCCTCCAAGGGAGGCTCGGAGGGTGGCAACAAGGGAGAGGGCCTTCTTGGTGGTGGCCCCCATTTATGGAATGATCTCCCTGATGGGACCCACCTGGCACCAACACTACCATCTTTTCAGAGCCAGGTTAAAACTGCCCTCTTTTCTCAGGCATTTGGCAGCATATAGCAAGTCTTTTGATCGGATCCTGGATGGTCTCTGACTGATTCTTTAAAATTGTTTTAGATATATGTTGTTGGTGGTGGTGTGCTATCTGCCCTTACATGAATGGTTTTACACTTTATATAATGTATTTTAATGTTTGTTAGTTTTTGTGAACTGCCCAGAGAACTATGGGGTGGTATAGAAATATAATCAACAAAATTAAATTAGAAATTAAATTATGATTGGGAAAAAAAGTTCTAGGGTTTTTTTTTGTTGTTGTTTTCTACTCAGTTGACAGCATGAACATCCCAGAAATCTTAAGTGCTTCATTCTTGATGGAGTGGATTTAGGATGACATTTTACTGGGAAAATATATGCAAGTCTAAACTACAGAGTTTGTGCATGTTGGAGACACACCCCTGGTAAAGATATTCCCTGTTTGGAAGGTATAGCTGCCAGACACAGAACCACACACCCCTCCACTGTCTCCACTCTGTCATTTTCCTTAAATGGAGAGCGTGGGGAGAAATGTGTCATTTTTTGTAGACACACAATCTGCAGCTCTCCAGATCTATGGATTGCTAGCAAAGCTTTGCAGTGGCCCTAGGATAAATAGCACTCTGGGCGAGGAGTGCCTTTGGTGCCCTTCCCCTCTAGCCGGTTTTGCAGGACCACCCAGAGGATTTACACGCCTGGGGCAGGCATGATGTCCATCAAGATGCCTCAAAACCATGATCTCTCAGCCACTGCCCTACAGTTTGCACAAGGCAAAATCCAAAAAGCGTAAAAGACACATGCTGAGCAATGGCAGTGCACTAGGCAACACAGCTTTATTTTATTATTATTTATATAGTGCTTATACCATTTACAGGATCTGAAGTGTTAAGTGCTCAGTAACTTTGCCTCAAAGGAAAATTGTCTTCCACTGCTTTTTACCTAGCACAAAATTACATCAAAGTGAATTGAGAAGGAGACATACCTTAAAGCTTACTGAAGGAAAATCATTTTTGCAGTTTGTTCCCAACAATCTGTAAAACCTTGAAAGAAAAGTTACAGATGCTTCCTTTTTGCCACCCTAGCTCACTGCAGACAGTACATTAAAAAAAAAAAAATGCACACAGCCACTGAGCTCAACTTGGTGCCCCCTCCGCAGATCAGCTTGTTGGCACCCTTCTCAGCTCTGCGCCCCAAGCAACTGCCCAGCTCACCCACCCTTAAAGCTGGCCCTGCCCGCATCAACTCAGACATCTCCCCTATCTCTCCAAACCAGCCCAGTTTGGTTCTGGATTTGGGATTCATCCTGATCCTCTGTACACCTCTAGAGAGCACACACATGCATTTTTAAAACTGATTTGGAATTCTACCATATGGAGACAGGCAGCCTAATCCTACACATGTTTATTCAGAAGTTTGTCTGTATAAAATGGGGCTTGATTCCAGACAAGTGTGCACTGGAGTGCAGCCATATAGTTGTCTTTACACCAAGACATATGAAAGGGAAGGAGAAGGAAGCTACACTGAAATACTGAGGGAGGACATTGGGCATACTGTTTCGATCCATGTAGGTGTGAGGATGAGAAAAGCAGACTGGATAGATGCTGTCTCTCCTGAAGCTCTGAGTCATAGGAAGAGTTTAGCACAAACTTTTAAAACTTTGGAATTTCCAATTCTGGTACTTCCAATACAGAATAGAGTTGAGTATATTGTATTTTTAGCCTCAAATTCTGGGTTCCATCTGTTCTAAGGGTCATCACCTTGTGTGTGATCTTGCAGGGAGTCATATACCTGGAGTCTCAGAGCAGTAGCTCATCCTCCTTGGACTGAATACAAGGAATCAAGGATCCTTTATGTTAACAGCAAATGCATTCTCCAAGTATGGATCCTATTTAGCCACAGCAAGAGGGTGTAATGGGAAAATTAAGAGAATGGAGTGGGAATGCAATACACTCTCCTGGAACAGGGCATGAGGTGGGAGCAGCTGGCTGGAATCCTGAACAGGAGCACTTCATGCTGCAACATTTTGTTGCAGGTCACACTTACAGCTGGCTTAGGGAACAACTGTATCTGGATTGACAGTCACCTCTGAGCCCGGGGGTCGACCACCTATCCAGGGCTGGGTGGGAGGAGCGGTGAGGAGCAGCTCTCCTCCTCGCTCCCCCTGCCCTGCTTTCACAGCTAGACAGCCGATTTCAGCTGTCTAGCTTTGGGACCTCGGAGAGTGGGAAGCAGCACACGGACAACACATAGGATGCATCGTACCGGCATTTCCAACCTCCCCGGCCCGGCCCACCCCCAGGAATGCCCCATTTTTGCCGCTCCATGCTGCTCTTCCAAGCGCGGAGCATGGGGCTGACCCATGCTGCCTATGAGGCAGCGCAGGAGGGGGTGGGGGTTGGTTCTCTGGGAACTGACCTTGGAGCGCAGGCTTGGAACCGATCTACCCTATGGCCATCTAGCCACTGACTAGCGACCATAGGATTTCACCCTTAGTTACCATATCATCTTTGCAGTGGACAAATCTTGAAGTTATGGGAAGAAGTAAAATACAGTTAATTTATGGACAACAGCATAGGTGGGCAACATACATCCGCCGCCCCCCAGCAGCTTCTGCCACCACAATCACCCCAAATCCAGGAGGGAAATAAATTAAGGTGATGATGTGTCTGGAGCTGCTACGAAGCACCCAAAGGGTGAAATTTAGCTAATTTTGAAATGGATGCCACTTCATTTTTTTTTTAAATTACCTCCCCATTTTTGGCATCCATGGGGCTGTGCAGCATTCAAAGGGGGCACCGCGGGGCAAACTGGCTCCCAAACTCCCAAAGTTGCTCACCCCAGGACAGATACTGGTACTGCTGAACATGAGACAAATCCCTGCTAATATAGAATCATAGAATAGTAGATCATCACTGCCTTGTTGTGGTGAAGGGGCTTGTGCAACTCGGCAGCGAAGCCACAAGCTACGCCGTGCAGGGCCACCCAAGATGGACAGGTCATGGTGGAGAGTTCTGACAAAATGTGGTCCACTGGAGAAGGAAATGGCAACCCACTCCAGTATTCCTGCCATGAAAACCCCATGGAACGTATCACAAGGCAAAAAGATATGACGCCGGAAGATGAGACCCTCAGGTCAGAAGGTGTCCAATAGACTACTGGGGGAGAGCAGAGGGAATTTCCAAGTAGCGCCAGAAAGAGTGAAGCGGCTGGGCCAAAGCTGAAAGGACACTCAGCTGTGGATGTGTCTGGTGGTGAAAAGAAAATCCGATGCTGTAAAGAACAATATTGTTTAGGAACCTGGAATGTAAGATCAATGAATCAAGGTAAGCTGGAGGTGGTCAAACATGAGATGGCAAGATTGAACATTGACATCTTGTGAATCAGTGAACTAAAATGGACAGGCATGGGCGAATTTAATTCAGGTGACCATCATATCTACTACTGTGGGCAAGAATCCCTTAGAAGAAATGGAGTAGCGCTCATAGTCAATAAAAGGGTGGGAAAAGCGTAAAAAAGTAAAGGTGTCCCCAACCAGTCATGTCCGACTCTAGGGTGTGGTGCTCATCTCCATTTCTAAGCCGAAGAGCCAGCGCTGTCCAAAGACACTTCCGTGGTCATGTGGCCGGCATGACTGTACACCGAGGTGCACGGAATGCTGTTACCTTTCCCGCCAAAGTGGTACCTATTTATCTACGTGCAATTTCTTTCTTTCGAACTGCTAGGTTGGCAAGAGCTGGGACTGAAGACGGGAGCTCACTCTGTCACGCAGCACTCAGGTCTCGAACTGAAACTATAGAATGATCTCAGAACGAATCCAAGGCAAACCATTCAACATCACAGTAATTCAAGTCTATGCCCCAACCACTGAGGCCGAAGAAGCTGAGGTTGATTGGTTCTATGAAGACCTACAACACCTGCTAGAACTAACACAAAAAAAAGATGTCCTCTTCATCATAGGGGATTGGAATGCTAAAGTAGGAAGTCAAGAAATCACCGGGATAACAGGCAAGCATGGCCTTGGTGTACAAAATGAAGCAGGACAAAGGCTAATAGAGTTTTGCCAAGAGAACACGCTGATCATAGCAAACACTCTTTTCCAACACATGGACATCACCAGATGGTCAATATTGAAATCAGATTGATTATGTACTTTGCAGCCAAAGATGGAGAAGCTCTATACAGTCAGTAAAAGCAAGACCTGGAGCTGACTGTGGCTCAGATCATGAGCTTCTTGTTGCAAAATTTCGGCTGAAATTGAAGAACGTAGGGAAAACCACTAAACCATTCAGGTATGGCCTAAATCATATCCCTTATGAATATACAGTGGAGGTGAGGAATAGATTTAAGGGATTAGACCTGATAGACGGAGTGCCTGAGGAACTATGGACGGGGGTCCGTAACATTGTTCAGGAGGCAGCAACTCAATCCATCCCAAAGAAAAAGAAATGCAAGAAAGCAAAGTGGCTGTCTGATGAGGCTTTACAGGTAGCTGAGGAAAGAAGGGAAGTGAAAAGCAAGGGAGAAAGGGGAAGATATACCCAACTGAATGCAGAGTTCCAGAGAATAGCAAGGAGAGACAAGAAGGCCTTCTTAAATGAACAATGCAAAGAAATCGAGGAAAACAATAGAATGGGAAAGACTAGAGATCTCTTCAAGAAAATGGGAGATCTCAAGGGAACGTTTTGTGCAAAGATGGGCATGATGAAGGACAAAGAAGGCAGGGACCTAACAGAAGCAGATGAGATTAAGAAGAGGTGGCAAGAATACACAGAAGAACTATACAGGAAAGATCTGAATGTCCCTGATAGCCATGATAGTGCGGTCACTGAACTTGAGCCGGACATCCTCGAGAGTGAAGTCAAGTGGGCCTTAGGAAGCATTACTAACAACAAAGCTAGCAGAGATGACAGTATTCCAGCTGAGCTATTTAAAATCCTAAAAGATGATGCTGTTAAAGTGCTGCACTCAATATGCCAACAAATTTGGAACACTCAACAGTGGCCACAAGACTGGACAAAGTCAGTTTACATTCCAATTTCAAAGAAGAGCAATGCCAAAGAGTGTTCAAACTACCATAAAATTGTGCTCATTTGTCATTTCACATGCCAGCAAGGTTATGCTGAAAATCCTACAAGCTAGGCTTCAGCAGTATGCGAACTGAGAAGGAAACTTGTACTGAAAGTACAAGCTGGGTTTCGAAGAGGCAGAGGAACTAGAGATCAAATCACCAACATTCGCTGGATCTTGGAGAAAGCAAGAGAATTCCAGAAAAACATCTATTTCTGCTTCATTGACTACGCTAAAGCCTTTGATTGTATGGATCACAACAAACTCTGGCAAATTCTGAAAGAGATGGGGGTACCAGACCACCTTACCTGTCTCCTGAGAAACCTGTACGAGGGTCAAGAAGCAACAGTAAGAACCAGACATGGAACAACCGATTGGTTCAAAATTGGGAAAGGAGTACGACAAGGCCGCATATTGTCGCCCTGCTTATTTAATTTATATGCAGAGTACATCATGAGAAACGCCGGGTTGGATGAATCACAATTAAGATTGCCAGGAGAATTATCAACAACCTCAGATATGCAGACGATTCCACCCTAATGGCAGAAAGTGAAGAGGATCTAAAGAGCCTCTTGTTGAGGGTGAAAGAGGAGAGTGCAAAAGCTGGTTTGAAACTCAACATTACAAAAACTAAGATCATGGCATCTGGCCCCTTCACCTCCTGGCATATAGAAGGGGAAGAAATGGAAGCAGTGACAGATTTTATTTTCTTGGGCTCCAAGATCACCACAGATGGTGACTGTAGCCATGAAATTAAAAGATGCTTGCTCCTTGGGAGGAAAGCTATGGCAAACCTAGACAGCACAGTAAGAAGCAGAGACATCACCTTGCTGACAAAGGTCTGTATAATCAAAGCTATGGTTTTCCCAGTAGCAACGTATGGCTGTGACAGCTGGACTATAAGGAAGGCTGAGCGCCGAGGAATCGATGCCTTCCAACTGTGGTGCTGGAGAAGACTCTTACGAGTCCCCTGGACTGCAAGGAGGTCAAATCAGTCACTCCTAAAGGAAATCAACCCTGACTGCTCATTGGAAGGACAGATACTGAAACTGAAGCTCAAATATTTTGGCCACCTAATGTGAAGAGAAAATTCCCTGGAAAAGACCCTGATGCTGAGAAAGATTGAAGGCAAAAGGAGAAGGGGACGGCAGAGGATGAGATGGCTAGATAGCATCACCGATGCAATGAATATGGACTTGAGCACACTCCGGGAGAGACTGCAGGACAGGAAGGCCTGGCATACTATGGTCCATGGGGTCACGAAGAGTCGGACACGACTGAATGACTAAACAACAACAACAAGGGTTGGAAGGGGCCTACAAGGCCATCGAGTCCAACCCCCAATATAGTGCTATCCATAGTGCAACAATATAGTGCAACCCCCAATATAGTGCTGCCCATTCCTTTACTTGCTTAAGTCCTGCATCCACACCCCCAATCTTCATTCCATCATTCCCAAGCTGCCAAACCTAAACCTACAAAAACATTTTTAAAAAAACATGTTGAGATCTTAAAATTGCTGATGTAAGACACTGGCAATGGATTTCTCAAATTAAACATGATCCGGCCCTCACTGTATTTCAGGGTTGCTTTCATCAACAATTGCATTTTGGTCATTAGGAAGCCTGCATAAAGTGATACTCCTCACAACATCTCGAGCTCTCTGCAATGTGATATAGTTTCAGCTGTTCTTAATGTTCTAAAGCTCCTCTCTTGCTGGTGGAGATGAATGACTGGATAAACAGACTATGCCGGAGCTGTCTTAGTGTGTAATGAAAACCCCACTGAGGTGACTCCTTTGTCATTGATTATTGGGGGAGGGAGGGACGGCTTCTTTCTGGCTCAGGCAGCTTGTGCTTGCTGTGTCTAAGTTGTGCTTGTGTCACTATTTCCAACCTGCTTTGATGTTGTGTTTTATTATATGTCCTTAGAATGAATGAGGATCACTACCTGACCCCTGATTTCTCACATACTAACCGGAAATAATCTTTCATTAACATGCTATACTGAAATGAATTTTACTCTGATCTATCTACTCTACATTTGCTTTTGCTTTTGCAAATCTTGGTCTGACAATACATTCTTACATCTACTGAGAAGTAAGTCCAGTGGGGTCTTATAAGTCGATGGTCTTATAGGCCCCTTCCAACCCTACTATTCTGATTCTATGATTCAGTGGAGGCTGGTGGCTTCAATTTCGGTGGCTCCTTTAGAGTTCTGGCTGGTTCTGATCAAAACTCAGAATGGATTCACAGCGTGCCTCCCAAATCAGAGCCACCAACCTCCACTGAGTAAGTCCTATTGAGCTTGATGGAGCCTCTTCCCATGTAACTGTCTATAGCAGGGGTGCACAAGCTTTTCAACCCTGAGGCCATCTGTGATGCTGGCTCAGAGCTTGGGGGCCACATGCACACACACATTCCAGTAATCCTGATACAGATTGAGTTTTCCTTGCTGGTAGCAGAACTGGGAAAAGAGCAATCTTCATGAGGATCTCTGGGGGAGAGTCATGATTTTCCTAGGGGATTCATCCTCAGACGAAGAGCTCGTATAACACTTTTCTTCAAGGTCTCTAAAGGGGCTCATAGCAAATGCTTTGTACAGGGACAATTAACATATATTTTAATGTCTTAATTAAAAACAATAATGCGCATGTAATAATTTTACATGCATAACCCACCAAAACAATAAAATAGCACAGCCCTCCCAAAGTTCTGTCTTTTTTTCCACTTGCGTCCACAACAAAAATATGAGCAAAACTTCTTTCTGAGGCTTGATTATTTCTGCTGGCTGAAGAAGGAAAAACAGTCTTTATTCCATTCACTCCAGCTTAGCAGCAATCTTCTCATAATTTAGGGATGTCAGAGAATTCCGCCACGGATCTCAGTGAGGCCGAATGCCAGTGCATTCGGCCCTCCGAAATCCATGGCGGAACGGCCTGCCCCCCCACCCCCCGCGGATACCCCCTGGGATGAGACTTACCTGGGGTGGATGTCCCGGACGGCAGCGGCTCCAGCGGCGGCTTCGGCGGCAGCTGGTCTTCCGAGTTCTGACCGGCTACCGCCGCCGCCGCCATTTGCAGTCTCATCTTTTTTTTTTTTTACATCAGTGATAGGCTACGTAAAGACTTACGTGGCCTATCACCGCTGGGTTAAAAAAAAAAAAGTGTACGCAAATGGCAGCAGCTACGGCTGCCGCCATTTGCGTTCCTTATTTTTCGCCATCTTAGTCTATGTAAATATTTACGTAGACTAAGACGAAGACAAGAAAGGGGAATGCAAATAGCGCCCAGTACACCATTTGCGTTCCCCTTTCTTTTCTTCGTCTTAGTCTATGTAAATATTTATGTAGACTAAGATGGTGAAAAATAAGAAACGCAAATGGCGGCGGCTGTAGCCGCCGCCATTTGCTTATGTGTTTTTTTTTGTTGTTGTTTTTTCCCAGAGCCCTCTGCAGCTGGATGTCCGGCTGCAGACGGCCCTGGCCTGGGCCTGGCCGGCTGCTCCGCGGACCCACCATGGAGCACAGCCAGCCGTCAAGGATTCCAGGGGGGAGGACCGGATCGCCTCCCCCCCCATCGAAGATTCCGGGGGGAGGGACGGAATGCCTCCCCCCCCATGAACAGAATCCGCGAAAAGGTAAGTGACTTTCGTACATCCCTATCAAAATTGGATCAGGATCCAGCAACACAGGAACAACATAAACAGCCCTTTATACAACATAAAAGAACATAAACAAACAAGGAACTCATCGTGTTGGGGGGGGGATCATAACTCTTTAAAAAAAATTGAAAGGAAGCCTCCCTACTAACCTGTCTTAAAGTTCAGGGTCTTACAGGGAGGAAAAAACAAGCTTCTTCTGCACTGCAGTTTTTGCAACTGCCTAAAATGGCGGCTACTCCCTATCTCACTCTTTTACTGGGCATGTGCAGGAATGTTCCTCACAATTCTTAAAGAAAAATGTAGCAGGGCTTACATTTGCATGTTCAAAGCCAGATGTCCCCAGGAAACAAGTTGCCTCAGAGGACTCTGGCCCTACCCAAGGTAGTCCTGGCCCTTCAGGGCTAATGCCTTCAGATCTTCCTCCTCAAGAGGCAGAAAGCTTAGCTTCTGAGGCACAGAGGGATGTGGAGCGGCTACCTAGCTCCCAAAAGCATTGTTGCCTCAAGAGGCAGACTAATAGGGCTTCTTTAAGAAGATGTGCTTGGCTACCAAAGAGGACTTGTCAGGAGGAAAGGACTCCTCAAGAGCAAGGCCTGTCGCAGGATGCAGCTGAGCCCTGGGCTGGCTATTGCTATATCAGCCCTCACTTGTAACTTAAGAGCTATGGGAGACTATGTCTGATCTTCAGCTCTGATCTCTGTATCTTGTTTCTTTTCCTGACCTTGCTGTGTGTTTTGACCTCTGTGCTACTGCCCCTGGACTTCTACCTGACTCTGCTTTCAGACTGCATTTCTACTTGATTGATCTCCTGGTTTTTGACCTTGACTGTGTGCCTCATTGTTCTGGAAAAATATCTACATGCCTGGTAAAACTGTGCTTGACCGTTTGCATGCTAAATTGACCACTCTATTGTATACGTCGTACCTGTAGCAAAGAGTCAGGACTCAGTTTAGAGCTGGACAGGGAGGAATGAATCAGCAGGGGGGAATTTGGCAGTGGCAGTGGCTTCTGGACACCCATGGAGAGCCACATGGGACTGTGGGTTGTGCACCCCTGATGTATAGGATTGCGGCCTTAGTGTATTTTTGCTGTTATCATTAGCTACCTAGGGTGCCATGTGTAGAAAAGGCAGCATATACACAGAGAGGAAGCTAGGAATATAGGAAGCCATTTTATCTGTGTCAGACTATTCATCATCCAGGACTGTGTACTCACACTGACTGACTGTGGCTCTCCAGAGTTTCAGGCAGGGTTTTTTCCAACACTACCTGGAAATTGAACCCGGGACCTTCTGCATGCAAAGATGCTGCACCGCTGAGCTATTGCAGCCCTTCTCTACATAAAGAAATAGCTGCACTTTTCAAGCAGGCCACAGGTTATTATACCTTGGGGAGAGAGGTGGGGTTTAGATTTGGAGAGAACAAGCCAGAGGATGCTGGGTAGTGGCATGGGAAATGCAATAGAAGGATGGGTGAAGCAATGGACTAAAGGAAGCAGCCATTGGCCAAAGAAAGGAGCAAGGATCCACCAGAATGATTGGGCAGGAGATTATCGGCTGAAACTGACTGGCAGGAGATTCAAGGAAGACCAACGGGAATACCTTTGACACATGATGTGTAGAGGACTTCACTGCCACATGATGAGGGGCAGGTGGCCATTAGCTTAGATATCTTTGAAAGGAGGGATGGGCAAATCAGTGAATTTCAGTTTCTCCACTCTTTTTTTTAATCTCATGTTTTTTCCATCCCATATTTAAAGAAATTTGTGAATTTTGCTAAATTCTAATAAAAAATGAACTGAAATGAAAACCTCACTCATCAGCACTGGACAAATTCAATAGGTACAGCTATTCCATGTTGTAACTGCCTGCCATGCAGCTGCTAAACTTGAAGAGCTTGTCTAAAAAAGAAGTGGCAACCCTAATTCAGCACTAACATGGTTGAATATATAGGGATTCAAACTCTGACTTTTCAGAACTATGCACTCAAAGCCTTGGGCCTGGAAGGATGAATGTAGCAATTTCAGTTTCTCCCACATTTGGTATGTTTTACTCTCAAGTTCTTTCTTTCCTGAATATGAAGAAATTTGTGAATTCTGGTAATTGTTTTTATAAAAAATGAACTGAACCAAAATTCTCACCCATCCTTATTTATAAAGGGATTAGAGAAATGTATGGAGGATACATCTACCAATAGCTGGTAGTCATGTCCCAGTCTGGGGGGTAATTCAGGAAAATTAGAGGAGAGGGTTACTGCCTTCATGTCTTGCTTGTAAATTTTCTGAAGACATCTGTCTGGACATTATGGGAAGGAGCAAACTGGACTATTGGTTTGATGCAGAAGGGCTCTTATTGTGTTCTTAGAGGGCACACCACAACACAGATGAAGAGGGGACTGACAATGTTCTTAAACATGCCTCAGAGGATACAGCTCTGTTCTAATCCAAAACCCCAGAGATTCTCAGTTTGAAGTGGGCAGCACTCTCCTCAACGTTGCCATGGCTGCTGCAGCTTCCATTTTGTTCCAAGTGTTGAAGGAATGCTGAGGACCTACTGAGAAATGTCCTGTAAGGGAAGAGGGCTTTTATAAAGGAGCACATTCCATTAGGGACTTCACGGGGGTGAATTACCTTCCTGTCAGTCTCACCTGAAGTTCCCCCTTTCCTTCTTTTACCCCACATCCCTCTTCTTTCTTCCCAACTCCATCCCATAGATGGGAGTTCTTGGTACATGAGGATGCTGGAAGAACCACAGAAGTCACAGCACCTCACAGGATGGTCCAGGTTGAAGAACTCAGCTTTAAAAAAAAAAATGATTTCAAAACACATGTGGAATTAATGAATGAGAGAGACTTCACATCTGCACTGATGAGGCCATGGTCAGCTGTAGGTTTGGGGGCAAAATCACTTTTTTTGGGGGGGGCTACCTGGATATCCTCTTCCTCACCACCATTGCCCTGGCCCTCTGGGTCCATTCTTCTTCAAAGCCCAGAGGCAGAAGGCAAGGTGAGCACAGGCTATCATCATCATCATCAAACTGCCTTTTGAAGCGAAACTTCCTCAAGGCGGTTTTGTAAAGGAAAAACTGGGGCTAAAATTTCAGGGCCCCTGATATTGGATAGCTAGGCACACTTACTTTAAACAGCCTTTTTTGTTGTTGTTCAGTCGCTCAGTCGTGTCCGACTCTTCGTGACCCCATGGACCATAGCACGCCAGGCCTTCCTGTCCTGCGCTCTCTCCCAGAGCGTGCTCAAGTTCATATTCATTGCATCAGTGATGCTATCTAGCCATCTCATCCTCTGCCGTCCCCTTCTCCTTTTGCCTTCAGTCTTTCCCAGCATCAGGGTCTTTTCCAGGGAGTTTTCTCTTCGCATTAGATGGCCAAAATATTGGAGCTTCAGCTTCAGTATCTGTCCTTCCAATGAGCACTCAGGGTTGATTTCCTTTAGGATGGACTGATTTGACCTCCTCGCAGTCCAGGGGACTCGTAAGAGTCTTCTCCAGCACCACAGTTCGAAAGCATCAATTCTTCGGCGCTCAGCCTTCCTTATAGTCCAGCTCTCACAGCCATCTGTTACTACTGGGAAAACCATAGCTTTGATTAGACGGACCTTTGTCGGCAAGGTGATGTCTCTGCTTCTTACTATGCTGTCTAGGTTTGCCATAGCTTTCCTCCCAAGGAGCAAGCGTCTTTTAATTTCATAGCTACAGTCACCGTCTGCGGTGATCTTGGAGCCCAAGCTTGGCCCTGATGTTGTAGGTGAGGTTCCTTCAGGGACTGAGACAGAGTATTCACATTCGCTCAGGTTTACTTAAATTCTTCAAAAAAGAACTAAAACAAAGACATAAACTAAATGTATTTATTAAAGAAAGATAAAGTTTAACAAGCACACAAACCTTCCACTCAGCAATGGAATTATGATGATGATGATTTATTAGCAACCCATCTGGCTGGCTACCCAGACACTATATAGGTGGTGTACAATCACAGTTGTACTTTACCAGCAAGGGGATCCTCCTTTTTCTGGCAAAGATTTGGAACGTTCATCTCAATACAGGACCTCATAGAGGCCCTGCAACCAGGAGAAAAATGCATGGACTCTTGCAAACTTGGTGACCTCCTTCTTACTACATAGTCTAAAATCTTTACATCTATCGGTCCACATCACGTTATAGGTCATCCTATTCCCAGAAGATCCATCATTTTGCCCCCAAAATCATCTTTGTCCTTGACTTTGTCCTCGACTTAAGGTGTTGACTACAAAACAGACCTAGGTTCTCATTTTATGTGGTCAACAGCTTCTTTTTTTTCCCCTTTATTTCCAGACAGGGGAATCCCAAACCACAACATGTCCTTATCTATGACCCCTTGTTTTTACCCAGTTTCCTTATGAGGAAGAGACAGTTGATAAGAGATGCTTTGATAACCTTTCAACCTTATCAGCATCTAGCAATCTTGTAATACAGTGTATCTTGCTCCCCTACTTGCCCTGTTACACATTAGCATTACCCCCCCCAGCACCATCACTTGCACCTTAAACTCTCAACTCCCCATACCCCTCCCTCTCATGCTGGTGGGGAGGGGGAGGGGGGGAAAGACAGGTCGGATTCCTGGCTCTGAGGTCTGAGCACTGATTCAACCTTGGATCCAGGAATCCAAACTATCCTGTGGCCTCCCAGACTCTGTCTAGGGGCCCTAGGATTGCTCTTTGACTTACTTACTTATTCAATGGACTTTTAAAACTGTATTTATTTAATGGAATTTAAAAACCAGCTTTCAGAATAAAGTATCCTCCCACAAATGGTTTACAATTATCAGTGAAACAACATAGTAAGATTACACAACAACAACAACAACAACAACATTAAAATATAACAGCAGCACATAAATCAGATTTTTTTAAAAATCAGATAAAAATAGCAGCAGCAAATAAAACAGTTACAGCACCATGAATCATCCAAATGCTGACTGGAACTGAAAAGATTACTATAGCCAGCCTAAAGGCCAGCAAGAAAGGGGACAAATTTATTTCCCAAGGAGGGCGTTCCAGAGATGGAACAGTGGAGACATGATAGAGACACAATAGAGTTGTACAAAAGGGGAGACATGATAGAGGAGAGACATGATAGAGGTGTACAAAATTATGCATGGTGTGGAGAATGTGGATAGGGAGATATTTTTCTCCCTCTCTCAAAATACTATAACGTGGAGTCATCCTAATTAGGGATGTACGAAAGTCACTTACCTTTTCGAAGGGTGACATTCGCGGGGGGGGGGAGGCGCTCCGTCCCTCCCCATGAAATTCTGCCCGGCCGGCTCCGCTCTGCAGCGACTCTGTGGAGCCGCCGGCCAGGGCCGCCCACAGCTGGACATCTGGCCCCTGGGCAGCCTGCACAGGGATGCAAATGGCGGCCGCTGTAGCCGCCGCCATTTGCGCCCCTGTCTTTTGCTGTGATAGGCTACGTAAATATTTACGTAGCCTATCCTGGCAAAAAAAAAAAGGGAACGCAAATGGCGGCCGCCATAGCCGCCATTTGCATTCCCCCCCCTTTTTTTTTTGCCATGATAGGCTACATAAATACTTACGTAGCCTATCACGGCCTCCGCAGGCCTATGAAGCTGATGGGTGGGAGATTCAGGACAGATAAAAGGAAGGACTTCTTCACACAGCACATAGTTAAATTATGGAACTCGCTACCACAAGATGTAGTGATGGCCACCAATTTGGATGGCTTTAAAAGGAGATTGGACAAATTCCTGGAGAAAAGGCTATCAATGGGTACTAGCCCTGATGGCTATGTGCTAGAGGCAGTGTGCCTGTGTACACCAGTTCTGGGGAACATGGGTGGGAGGGTGCTGTTGTACTCATGTCCTGCTTGTGGGTTCCTGGTTGACAGCTGGTTGGCCACTGTGTGAAAGGAATGCTGGACTAGAGGGACCCTTGGCCTGATCCAGCAGGGGTCTTCTGATGTTCTTAAGAGCAGACCCTACTGAGTTGTGGGCCAATGATACTCCTACATAATGTTGGCCCTGGATAAGGGTAAGGCTCAGCTATGCTAAAATCAAGGAATTGCCACATGTCTATGGATCTCTGTGTGTATAACATTACATTTGTTACTAAGAGTGTCGCTTCTATTAAAAGTTTGGCCTTTATTCCCAGTCATCATTTTAGAATATTAAACTCCAGGTCAAAGAACACAGCAGAATTTCCCAGCATCCTTTTGTATGACATTTTTTTTTAGTCCTGCAGTTTTATTTGTAAACTGCACTCCCTTTAACCTTGCCACTCATCACATAACCATCCATCAGATGAAGTCAAACTGCATCACATAAAATTACAGCAAATTACAGTAATCTGAAAATTATTAGCATTTTTATGAACCCTCTGTTTCCCCAGATATTGATATATAGAAGCTAGGGAAAAAAACAAAAACAGACCTCGTGGAAAAACAACAATCCCTACCGCTAAGAATAAAATGTAGCCAGCAGCATTTGTATTCAAAAGGTTATTATATCTGATGGTATTACAACATTCCTTGTGTCTTTTTTAAAGTTTATTTTTAAAAATAGTATGTACAGGCCCATCCACAATCCAGTTGAGAAAGTACCTGATCCTTAAACTGATACTCCTATTACAGTAAATTTTTGGATTGTTGTATAAGACCATCTAAGGTGACCAGATGGAAAGGAGGACAGGGTAACAGTTGCGTAGAAGAGAAATTCTGGCAGTTGGAGATTAACATGCATGGCTTGGGGTGTGGGGAGGAGATAAGAGGCAATGATCCTTGTACTCACCACATTTTTGTTTGTGCTATTTATTTATTTATTTATTTATTGCATTTATATCCCACCTTTTTTCCTATTGCAAGGAACCCAAGGTGGCTCACACTGTCCTCCTCCTCTCCATTTTATCATCACAACAACAACCCTGTGAGGTAGGTTGGGCTGAGAATCAGTGACTGGCCCAAAGTCACCCAGTGAGCTTCCATGGCTGAGTGGGGACTAGAACCCGGATCTCTAAGCTCCCAGTCCAACACTCTCACCACTATACCACACTGGCTAGCAGTCATGCAGCCTGGTCCTACCTCTGTTTACTTGGAAGTAAGCCCTACTGATGCAGTAAAATGTATTAACTCCTTAGCAAAGCAACAAAGAATCTTGCAATGAGAATGGATGGACCCATCTCCGTCTGGGGCGTGGGGGAGCTTGATGAGCTGCCCCCCCCCCACTCACCTGCTTGGACCCATTCAGTGATCCTGCCTAGCCGCCCCTCCTCTCTGTGCCAAGGACTCCAGCAGTCAAGCCCTTGTGCTTTATGCACACAAGGGTTTGACAGCTGGAGTCCTCAGTGTCGCCACCCCTCAGTGCTCTTGCCTTGGCCTCCTCCCAAGGAGGTCAGGCTGAGAGCACTAGGTTGCCACTGAGTCCCTTCCTGCCCATGCCAGTTGTCAAGGGCTTTCTTTACAGCCAGCTGACTGAGGCAGGATGGGTCCCAGCATGGCCACCCCCCAGCACTCTCACCCTGGCCACCTTGGGAGGAGACCAGGGCAAGAGCACTGGTGTGCCACTAAGGCCCTTCCTGCCTGCACCGACTTTCAAGGCAAGGGCTTTGTTGGCAGCTGGCGGAGGCAGGACAAGTCCTCCTCGGCGGTGCTCACAGCCGCTCGCTGAGCTCCAGGTTGCTCGGCAGCCAGCTCCATCAGCACACCATGGCTCGGCAAGCGGGGCCCAGGAGGCCGGAATGGGGTGGGGAGTCAGTCAGATTCCCCCCCGTCTTTGGACTCACATGCCATCCCTACTTGCAACACCTTCAAGGCTGGACTCGCTCGGTGCATTTGGAAGCTTATCTCAGAGTCCCCTTCCCCAGGGACGGCCTCCATGTGTGCCTCCACTGTGCCTCCACCATGCCTCTGCCCTGCATGCTGCATCTCCCCACACACTGCACCTCCTGTCTCTCATCTGTCTCCCCATTGCTCGGCTGCTGTTCCTCCTGCTCTCTGAAGAGCTCTTTGAAGAGCTTGAAACGTGGCCAGTGTGGCTCCGCAGAGAGATGGTCAGAAATGGGTCCTTCCTCAGCACCAGGTATTGGGGGGGGGGCTAATTGCAGAGGAGTACATAATTTGCTGTTCTTCCCACTTCACTGCCTGAGGAGGGCACTTCACCCTGCTTCGTGGGAGGGCTGGCCTTGACCTCCCCCCCACACTCTAGAAAGCTTTGCAAGTGTTAACTTTTCCTCATACAGAAGGCGCCCCAGGTCAGGGTTAGGCAGAAGGTAGCTCTCCAGATGTTGGAGACTTCAAGCCCCTGCCAGCATGGTCTGTGGTCAGGAATGCTGGGCGTTGAAATGAAAAGACCATGAAATGAAATGAGCTTCCGCCGTGCATTAAAAACGTGGTTGTTCAGGCAGGCATTTGGGGTGGGTTAGGGTTTTTTAGAAAATGTTTTTATTGTAGAACTTTATTGTTTTAAACTGTTTATTACATGCTGTACATTGCCCAGAGTGGCTGGGTGACCAGCCAGATGGGCGATGAATATATTTAATAATAATAATAATAATCTGGAGATTTCCTTTCTGCCCAGTCCTGCTCTTGGGAATTGGAGAACCTCCCTCCAAAGAAAAGTAAAGAGTGCAATCCTATCGTAACACCTGGATGTTGTCTGGAGAAGAGGATTAGGCTATGGCGGAGGTTTTTGGCAGAGAGGAGGTTTCCTAGCAGGGGGACTCCGCTCCTGTGGAGGCCGCTGCTCCACACCGCTCCAACAGCTTGGCAGGCGTAAGAGCTACCTCTGGAAGTTTCCCTGCTGGCACTTTTCCACAAGGAGTGGTTGGCCACTGTGTGAACAGAATGCTGGACTAGATGGACCCTTGGTCTGGTCCAGCAGGGCTCTTCTTGCGGCCCGGGGGAATGGCCTGTGGATCCAGCAGATCCAAAACCACTCTTGGCTTTGGCGCTCATTAGCTACGCCAGCCCGGAGGTGGTGTAATTATATTCCACCCATTGTTTTCTGTCTGTGTGTGTGTGTCTGTGGGAGGGGGGAGGGAGGGATGAATTTAAATACAGCCATAAGCTGGGATGAAAAGCCCATAATAATCTTCCCATACATAAACACAAACACCTTCCAGGCAGGGCTTGGGATGTGGTCAAATACCCACCACTCCACTGCTCCTGTCTGCACTTAAGAATGCTCTTGACCAGTCTTGTACTCTCAACCAACCTACCCCTTCAGATAATTTGGACTAAAGCTCTCATCATTCCCAGCCACTGGCCATGCTGGGTTGGGCTGATGGGAGTCATAGTCACAGAGAGGTTGCTCTGTATGATGGAAGTTTATGAAACTATGCATGCTGTCGATAATGAGGGTAAAAAGAAGTGTTTCTCCCTCTCTCATTAACTTCAGAGTTCAGGAGCATCCAATGAAACTGGTTGTCAGGAGATCCAGGACAGAGAAAAGAAATGAAATTCACATACAGCACTACATCTGTCTCCCCGAAGAGTGCAGGATCCCCCAGAACTGTCACAAGTTCCTCAGACGCAGGCTGGTCTTCCGTGATGCTTCGCTCCTGTTCATCCTCTAAACAGGAGTCCTCCAGCTTTTTGTGCTGGCTGGAAGGAGGGGTAGTGGGAGATCCACAGCTGGATCGCCTCCTCCAAAGTCAGGGCTCTGACCTTGGAATCCTCTGCATTCTATGGCCCCTCAGACATTTTCTAGGGGCCACAGAATTATGCTCTGCTTCTGCAATCATGTACCCATTTACCAGAGGGTATGCTCCACAGTACTCAATGGGACTTACTTCTGTGTAGACTTGTACAGGATTGTACTATAAGGCTGAAACCTATGCATCTTACTTGGGAGTGACTTGTTCTTGTTCATTTATGAAGTACCTAAAATTTTTCTAAGCACCATACAGAGATGGAAAACAATTCAAGCCCATCCCTGCCTGCAAGCTTACAATATAATAGATACAATACAAAAGGAAGTGGGCATGAGGAGGGAAGAGGAATGCATGCAGTTACAGGTGCCAACTCTTCCAGAATTTACTCTCATATAAGTGTGCTTAGGTTTGCAGCCTTAAACACAAGACTTCATACACAGAGTAGTCCTTTCAATTTCAGTGGCGAGTATAATGTTGAGGCCCTCTAGATTTTAATTTTCCTGGCAATATTGTATTTTAACAACTAGCTGAGCTGCAGGATATCATGCTTATAAATAAACAGCTAAAATATATGAATAGTCAAAAGGCCATTAAGCAATAGATCATTTCCCTGAAGGTTGTTGTTGCTGTTTTAAACCAAAATTTCATAATGCCTTGGCAACTCCCAGAAAGGCACTTTGATTGGGTTTAAGATTGTATATTTCATTACAAGCAGTTTAATATGCTCCCTTGCCCATTTGTACTGAACTGGCCACATATTCAGGAAACATTAAATGCATTTGCATCGCCTTGGGAGATGTCTGCAAATTCAATAAATATAGATACAGAAGAAAATATGTTCCTTCCTTGTAGGATCAGACTCAGAGTCACCTAACAAAAAAAGACTGGCAGCAGTAGGTTCAAGGCTGACCAAGGAAAGCACTTCCAGTTCCAGGTCCAAAAAGAGCCATCTCACTCTGCATAATCGTGGGGCCAGCTGTGGTCCAAAGCATAACCGAGGCGTAGAATTCACCATCACAAGGTGTGGCGAGGGCCATGAGCACAAATGTGTGTGTGTGTGGATTTTTAAAGGATTATACCAGCCTTCCCCAACCTAGTGCCCTCCAAATGTTTTGGATTTCAGTTCCCATCAGCCCCAGCTAGAATGGTCAATGGCCAGGAATGTTTTCTTCCCTCAGTCTAGTGCTCCAAGCAGTGCTGAGTGACAGTTCTAGCTGCCAATGAAAGTTCCCACAGTGTCCTGTGCTACCCCAAGTATTGTGGGAAATCAAAATGGTAGCTAGACCCAGTTGTCCAGCATGGTGTTGTTGCCATGCCATCAGAAAAGCCAGGACAAAGGGGAACTGGAGGATACTTTGCAGAGAGGCAAACTAGGGATGGAAGAATTTGTCACTGTTGACCTCTTACACTTCCTCATTTTTCTAATCTTATGTTCTTCCCAAATGTTGAGATTATTTTAAAAATTGACATGAACATTTGTGAGAATTTTTATGATATGCACCGTTTTCTATGCAATTCTTCCTAATATTATGCATTTCTTGAATGTTATTTTCATGAATATATGCATTTTTATGTGCATGTTTCCCAAATATACAAAATTCTCATTTGCAAAAAAAATGGTGATCTGTAGGGATGGTCAGACAAGTGATATGCGTGATCACCCAGGACCTCTGAACATCAATCGGAAGATCATCTCCCCTAATTGCCTGCATTTGTTTGTGCTATCTTTCCCCCATTTTTCTTTAAAATTAGAAGTGTGCATTTCAAAGAGGAAAAATGCACATTTTCTTTAAAGAAGTGCAACTTTTGAAGCACAAACATAAATTCGGGAATTTGCTAGCATTTTTAGAGAATGCATTCTCCTGCTCGCGCTTGTGTTTGGGATTGAGAATGGGACGTGTTTTCATAATTTGCAAATAAACAAAATTCTCATACATCCCTAGAGAAGTGTGGATGTCAAAGAATTGTATTTTTTATTACATTTGTGTCCCACCTTTTTTCCCTTTTTCATGGAACCCAAGGCAGTTTACATGATTCTCCTCTTCTCCGTTTTCTCACAACCACCCTGTGAGGAAGGTTAGGCTGAGAGTCAGTGACTGGCCAAAAGTCACTCAACTGAGCCTCGTGGTTGAGTGGGGACTAGAACTCGGATCTCCCAAGTCCCAGTTCAACACTCTAACCACTACACCATACTGGGTCTCACAGGATAACTGAGTGTCAGTTTGCAAATTAGTTCCAAATTGTAAAATTAGGGATGCTCACATTAAAATGTGAACCAGCTGAATTTCTCCCCTATCCATATCTCAGAACTTTCCCATAAGAGTGCAAACTTTGAGCCAGGCAGTCTCCAAATCACAGATGCTCACAAGAAAACTGAACAGTCTAATGAGGAGAGCTCTCTTGCCTGAAATAACTAGCAACCCTAGCTGGGTCACGAGAGCCACTGTAACAAAGCTTTGCCTTGCATATTAACTTGTTTACCTTCTCCTTTATGCTGCAAAAGATGTCCCTTGATGGCTTTTTTAGGCTGCTGTATAGTACTTATAACTCTCCCAGCAATTACCAACACACTTCCTGGTGTGAATAAGGGTTTTCTTAATCAGTAACTGTGAGTGGCACGCCATGAGCTCTTCTGCATTCTCACATAATCTTTAATTAACTGTTTTGATGTCTAAATGAGAAGATCAAACCCTTTCTTCGCTTCATGCCTCTGAGTGTGGATTAGACTGTTAGGGAAGTACGAAAGTCGCTTACCTTTTCACGGATTGTGTTTGTGAGGGGGGGGCACACCGTCCCTCCCCCCGGAATCCTCGACGGAGGGGAGCCGATCCCGTCTTCCCCCCCGGAATCCTGCCCGGCCGGCTCCGCGGCAGCTCTGCAGAGCAGCCTGCCAGGGCCATCCGCAGCCGGATTTCCAGCCGCGGACTAGCTAGTGCGGACGCAAATGGCGGCCGCCATAGCGGCCGCCATTTGCATCCAGCCAGGCAGCTGTGATAGGCTACGCAAGTCTTTACGTAGCCTATCACGGCTGGGCAAAAAAACCCAACAACGGCGTACGCAAATGGCAGCGGCTACAGCAGCTGCCATTTGCGTTCCTTATTTTTCGCTGTTTTAGTCTACATATTTACGTAGACTATTACGGCGAAAAAAAAGGAACACAATTAGCGCCCACTATGCTATTTGTGTTCCCCTTTTTTTCCACCATAATGGTCTACGTAAATATTTACATAGACTAAAACAGCAAAAAATAAGGAATGCAAATGGCGGCCGCCATAGCCGCCATTTGTGTACGCCATTTATTTTTTTTGCCCAGCTGTGATAGGCTACGTAAAGACTTATGTAGCCTATCACGGCAAAGACCAGGGTGTAAATGGTGGCAACGACAGCCGGTCGAAAGACCATCCGCTGCCACCAGACCCGGAGCCACCGCCACTGTCCAGAACATCCGCCCCAGATAAGCCTCATCCCGGGGGGAATCCGCAGGGCGGGACGGGGGGGCAGGCTGTTCCACCACGGATTTTGGGGGGCCGAATGCTAGTGCATTCGGCGTCACTGAAATCCGTGGCGGAATTCTCCGCCATCCCTACACTGTGTAACATTAGATCTGCAGAGATAAGTTTTCCTTTCTCTCCCATTCACACAGACTAGCAAAAGGATTATTAAGAATTTGTATGCTGTGGGACCAATGGCCTGTTGTGATCAGGATGTTTAGTCCAGTCTGCAAAAGAACATAAAGAGTTTGCTTTGGACCGTTGTTCCATCAGCTGCAGAACTCTGTTCCTCAAGCTTTAAAAACTAAGCAAGCTAGCTGATCACTGGAGATATACTGCCTTCTGAACATGCAGGTTGTATTAGCTGTAGGGATGGTGGAGAATTTCTCCCTGAAACTTCGGGGGGCCGAGCGCCAACGTGTTCGGCCCCCCGAACAAGTTTCGGGGAGAAATCCTCCGCCCCCCCGCCTCCCGCCCCCCCCCCAGGACGGGACTTACCTTCCCTGAATGTCCCTCCCGGCGGCGGGTCCGGCTGGCGGTTCGTCCGGTGTTCGAGCGGGGCGGGAGCGGCAGCCGGTCTTTCGACCGGCTGACGCCCCCGCCATTGCAATGAAAGAAAAAAAAAACCACGTCCCCTGATAGGCTACGTGACGATTCACGTAGCCTATCACGGCAAGATTTGCAAAGTCAGCCGTGATAGGCTACGTGAATCGTCACGTAGCCTATCACGGGTGACTTTAAAAAAAAAAAAAAAAGTGTGTACGGATAATGGCGGCTCCCTATGGCTATTTGCGTTGCCCTTATTTTCGCCGTAGTCTACGTAAACATTGACGTAGACTACAGCAACTAAATAAGGAACGCGAATGGCGGCTCCCTATGGGGGCCACCATTCGCGTACGCGCTTTTTTTTTTAAAGTCACCTGTGATAGGCTACGTGACGATTCACGTAGCCTATCACGGCTGACTTTGCAGATCTAGCCGTGATAGGCTACGTGAATCGTCACGTAGCCTTTCAGGGGACGTTTTTTTTTTTTACTTTCGTGTTCGCGGCCGGGCGAGGCGGGAAGCCTCCTCCCCGGCCTGAATTTCGGCCGGGCGAGGCGGGAAGCCTCCCCCCCCGGCCTGAATTTCGGCCGGGCGAGGCGGGAAGCCTCCCCCCCAGCCTGAATTTCGGCCGGGCGAGGCGGGAAGCCTCCCCCCCGGCCTGAACTTCACGGGGGGAGCAGCGAAGCGCTCCCCCCCACCGCGAAAAAGCTGCGAGAAAAGGTAAGTGACTTTCGTTCACCCATAATTAGCTGTCATGGCTAAAAGCCACCGGTAAATATATCTGGTTTTTCATGGTCTCTGAGAGAGGCATCTCCCAGACTTGCATCCAGAGATATTGGGGATTTGAACTAGGGATGTACAGACTGTGTAAAATCTGTTCCGTCTGTGTTTTGTGGATTGTCAGGCACCTTTCATTCCATCGCCCACCCATCGATGGAAGATATTTTTTTAGTTTCTCAATTTGCACAAATTCAGACATGTCAAAATGCACATAATCCCCTCCCCCAAGGCACAAATGCCCCCATGCTCATTTTCATGCTATTGCCTATAGGGGAAATGCACATTTTTTGGCTGGTTTTTTATTTGTGTATTTTTCAACAACATTTGTGCAAAATTTGGGAATGTTAGAACAATGGTCTGCAAGTCCACAGAATCTGCCCGACTGGGGGAAAGCCAGTCCACTGCAGAACCGGCAGGTCATATTGATAAAAATCTGAACTCATTTGGTTCCATTGCAGATTTCTCCGGTATCTCTAATTTGAACCAGAGCTATAGAGGTGGGTGAGAAATTTCTTCATTTGTTAATAAGAACTTGATACTTACTTTAAAAAAAATGAGGGTGACAGAGACCAGCAATTCCATGAATGGAAAAGAACCCAGGCAAAATAGTTTGCCCCCACTCCTTTTTGCCTTCAGCTCTGAAGGCCTTTTCGGCCGCCTTCCACTAAGTGGAAACCTTTTTTCCCCCCTGGCTGCCTCCACCAAACCAGCCTTAAAACTCTCTGTGTCTTGGGTATTTAGTTCAGGTAGCGTGGAGGGTGGCTATTAGATGTGGGGTAGGTAACCTCCCCAAAAAGAGACTGCAAGGTTTCAAACAACAAAGCTTAAATTTGTATTGAAGAAAAATGTTATCAGGAAAAAGTTGTAAAATCTGAATGGATGCAGACTCACAACACATACAAAAACCATATGAGCAATAGGGTAGTGAATTAACCAAGGATAAATACATGCAGCTTAGCTAACTAGATTGTGTCCCTATTTTATTCAAGCAATGTCTTACTGACATAGATCCAACACTCTTTCAACCAGTTCTCCAGTTCCAGCAGTATTGACTCTTTCCTGTCTTCTTTCCTTCCCCTTTTCTCTTCTTCTCTTCATCCCATCACTTCTGCCTTAGGCTTTTTATCTTAAAATTACTTACTTTCCCTCCCCAACTCCAATCCAATCAGCTTCACCTTTGCCCTAAATTCCTTTTCCTAAACTCCTTCCCTGACCTTCAGTTGAGCCTTGCACAAACCTTTTTTCCCCCTTCTTCCTCAGCAGACATCCTGGCTCCATATCTAATTAAACTTTGACTTGAGCTGCCAGCAAACCTTTGGTTTCCTGAGCAGATAGCTATCTCCTATAATGTGACAAAACATTTGACCTTTTGGCTGAAACTAACAAACACAGAGACAAAAGATTTAACCCCATAGTCTCCAAACCAAAAAAAATACAACAATGGGGGGTAGTTGTCTTCCTTTACTGTGGGAGAAAGCGAAACGAACAGATTCATCCATCCAGGTCCAGATTTTTGAGCGCTTAACTACTTGGCTTTGAACTGTTGTGTAGTGAACCGTATTTTCAGTGCTGAACTGGGATTGCCACTTTTTTCCCCCTGACAAGATAAACAAATGAGCAATGTTTGAAATTCGTAGAATTCTCCAAATGTCATCTTGTCTCATGTTTGAGTTCTCCAAACAACATTGGCTCAAATTTGATTCCTGTTTGCATTTATGATCGCTGCTCACTTTGCGCAAATGGGAGATTTGCATAAATTGAGCAGCAATCTAACAGGAGAGTTGTGCAAATCGAGCAGCAATTGAATGGGAGATTTGCACAAATCTTCCGAGATTTGCACAACTCTCCTAATTTGCGCAAATTTCCTCCATAGACTAAAGCTGGGCTGATCGAACTTGGAACTGAGAACGAGAGGACCACATGCGTGACAATTTGTGAATATTTTTGGCAGAAATGTGCTCACACTCACGTTTGAGGCTTTGAACGGGCGTGCTCATGTGTTTTATGAGCAAAAACTAAATTCTCATACATCCCTACAGGTTCCTCATCTTTAAGAGCTACACGACAGATAGGTACAATATGGTTCCCTCTAGGCTGGGAACAGCTGTACCGACTGAATGTGGCTGGAGCAGGTGGCTGACAATTTTGTTCGTTGCACTTTTTTTTTTTTTTTTAGTAAGAACGTACTAAAATGCACCAATTTCTTCATTAATGGGGTGGAAAGAATATGAGATTAAAAAGAAGCCTTCCAAATGTGGAAGAAAGTGAAAATGACTGATTTGTCCATTCTCAGAGCTAAGGCAAACATTCTTAGAAGACATTTTTATGAGAAAATGTCTGAGTTTACTTTTCCTGATCCCCCCCCTCAAAAGAAGGCCATTTTGCAGAATGTTCTCCAAATATGCTCCACCTCTTTTTTCCATTTCTGTTCTCCACACACACACACACAACGGGCAGTATCCAACATTGCCACTGAGTTCTGCAAACTCAAATAGCGCTAGCACAGCTCTGCTGAATCTTTCCATTGCATGAATGGTTGCTCCTCACACTTGCACAACTGGTTGCACCACAGGTTACACAAGCGGAACTGGTTGCACAACAGGTGCAAAGCACTTGCACTACCGCTTGAACAAGCCTAATGCAGAACCACTTGTGCAATCTCACTTGTGCAAGTATAATTTTAGTTGGATTCTTTTTTTGTGCATAGTTCAGAATCTAGTTTCTGCTGGTGCAGTCATTTGCATAGTTGGATACTGCCCATTGCCTCACAATAATGCATGATCTAGGGCAGCGGTCCCCAACCCTTTTGGCACTGGGGAGTGGTCTCGTGGAAGGCCATTTTTCCACGGACCGGGGGGGAGGGGAGGATGGTTTCGCTGGCAGACTTGCGGCCCTGTTCTTTGCAGTAATAGGCTACATAAAGATTTACATAGCCTATTACTTGAAGAACAGGGACGCAAATGGCATCCGCTACACGGAGTGGACCTGGCTGGGGCCAGCGAGGATTCGGGGGGGGAGGGATGGATCACCTCTCCCCAGCGCGGACCAAAGGTAAGGGGGTTTTGCACACCCCTGCTGGGGCCCGGTTCCTAACAGGCCATGGACCGGTACCGGTCCGCAGCCTGGGGGTTGGGGACCCCTGATCTAGGGCATTGTGGAGGATGCAAAACCGTCACTGAGATGCCATAGGAACATAGGAAGCTGCTTTATACAGAGTATGACCACTGGTCCATCTATCCAGTGTTGTTGACACTGACTGGCAGCAGCTCTTCAGGGATTCAGGCAGGAATTTTTTTTTTGAGCCTTATATGAAGATGTCAGGGATTGAACCTAAGACCTTTTGCATGCAAAGCATATGCTCTACCACTACCCTTCCCTGTAGCAACACAGTTTCTGCTGCCGCCATCTGCAGTGGCAGCAAAAAAGAAAAAAAGAGGGGCCAGGGAAGAAAGAAGTTGTGTTACTTCCACTGCTAATGGTAAGCCCCACTATGTGGAGAAGTGGTTGGAGAGTTTCTCCTCCCCTTGGAGAAAATGGGTAAAATGGTTCCCTTACATTTATCTGCCCACAAACAGGGTGGAGAATTTCTATCGGCCGTAGGCACATAGCTCCAATTTGAACCTTGGACTTTATTTGCAGGGAGCACATGCTCAAGAAGTAAGCTAATTGTCTTTCCCAAAGTCTCTAAGCCCTAGCATAATATTAGAGGTGAGAGGATCTCCTCTGTTTTGTTCCTTTATTGCTTTTCCGCTTCACTGTTCCTGGCATTCAGTGCCTCCTGAATTCTGGTGGAAGTCAGAGAATTTCTAAAATCGGTTTTAGAATTGGGGCATGTACAGCTTTCAGTTCTTTTGCACCTCACCCCCACCCCATTGTGTTATTGGTGCACTTCTATGCATCCATAAAACACTGCGAAATAGCCATCTTAATTATACTGTATCCTTAACATCAATGTTCTTTTGGTGTGGCCACTGTGGTGCTCTCAATATAACCATATGCACATGTGTATTGCGACTACTTTCCTGCTGTTTTATCATCCATGTTTATCAGTAATGTAGATGTGCATAGGGATGTCAGAGAATTCCGCGACGGATCTCGGTGAGGCTGAATGCCAGTGCATTCGGCCCCCCGAAATCTGTCACGGAAAAATGCCCCCGCTCCCCCAACCCATGAAAGACACACGGGACGAAGTCCCCGCCGCCCCCAACCCACAAAAGGTGCGCAAAACGGAACACTTACCTGCTCCCGTCCACGCTGCTTTGCGAATGGCGGCTGTCCTGCGGCTGCCATTCGCTTCCTCTTCATAGCCATGATAGGCTACGTAAATACTTACGTAGCCTATCATGGCTAACGCAGTAGTAAATACTTAAATACTTACGTAGCCTATCATGGCTAACGCAGGGACGCCATTTGCGTCCCTGCGAAAGCCATGATAGGCTACATAAGTATTTACGTAGCCTATCACAGCAGGGGGGAAAAAAAACCCAGCATAGGCAAATGGCGGCGGCTACCGCCATTTGTGTACACTGGGGTTTTTCCCCCCTGCCATGATAGGCTACGTAAATACTTACGTAGCCTATCACGGCAGGGAGGAAAAAACCCAGTGTACGCAAATGGCGGTGGCTACCATAGCTGCCATTTGCGTACGCTGGGCTTTTTTTCCCCGTGCCGTGATAGGCTACGTAAATATTTATGTAGCCTATCATGGCTAAATACAGGGACGCAAATGGCGGCGGCTATGACAGCCACCATTTGCATCCCTGCAGGGCTGCCCAGCGGCCAGATGTCCGGCTGCAGGTGGCTGGAGCTGGCCGGCGGCTCTGCGGCTTGGCCACGGAGCGGAGCCGGCCGGGCAGGATTCCGGGGGGGAGGACTGGATCGCCTCCCCCTCGTCGAGGATTCCGGGGGGAGGGATGGAGCACCTCCCCCCCCAGCGGAAACAGAACGGAATGGAAGGTAAGTGTTCCGTCCATCCCTACATGTGAATCAGTAATGCACAGTGTGCAGGGGAGACATGAAGGGAAGTGCTCTTTGGGGGGCACTTTTGAGAGTTTGGTGGGTGAAAGGGGCAGGTGAAGTCCTGCCTTGCTTTTGGGGTCAGGACAAATTCTAAGCATTTTCGTGAGAGGGTGGTCTTACCATTAATAAAAAAGATTTTCAAGTTTTTTTTTCTTTGCAAAACATTGCTACCACTTCAAGCAATGATGATAAGCAATGGGCTGTGGAGGTAGCCGTCTCTTTGCCCCTGCCCCCAACTCTCTGGGAGTGCCATAATGTAGCATAGTTTCCATACATCCATAAGGACATTTATAGGAAAACAAGCAAGATCTGGCCATTTTAGGCTGCCTTGGTGGTTTGCTGCTGAAAATAGGCAGAAAAACAATTAATCCCCCCCCCTGGACCCTGCAGACCATGGGGCACCCCATGGAATATGGGTCATGGGGGGAATCCAGGGGCAAAAATAGCCTCCAGACCTCCCCAAAGCTGTACACCTCCGCTGTAAACGGACAGATATGAAGATACTGGGTCAGCTTTTCTTGACACTTATGCTCAATACCGGTCAGTTTAGCCTACATTGTTTCTTCCATTTTATATGCCTGAAAAACCACAACCCTTTATCATCCTTTCTTGTATTCCCCCCCCCCATTTTTTGTAGCTTTTTGTATCTATTCACGGACAGGTTGCTTTCTTCCCTCTATTTGTGATTGAAAAGTTACAAAAAACAAACACCAACACACACACACACACAACCATGTCTTAAAACACACACACACACACACACCCTCTGCTGCTTTAATGGTAAGGCCACCCCTACACAAATGTCTGCACCATATGCTTGCTCCCTGAATGTCTCTGAAAATGCTCCCTGTCCTTTTGCTAGCCCCACATTTTGCACATTCTTTTCCCCATTCTAAAAGCTTGAAATGCCTCTCCTTAAGATTAGTTCTGGCCTGGGCAGTAAGAGCTTTAAGCTAAAATATGCTGGTATTTCTTGCATCCCCCCCCCAACCACTTTGTCTTTGACCCCACCCACAACTGCAAGGCAGCCTTCAAAAGCTTCTCCAAAATTGAATTTGGCCCTTCAGCTGAAAGAGGTTCAACACCCCTGCTCCAAGGAGATGGAAATGATCTACCAGTAGACTATTGGCCTGCTCAGATATCATGCAAAGCTATGATGGCTGGAAAAATTTTGCTAACCATGGTGGCTTAGCGTGTCATGGCGTGGGGGAGAAAACCACGTTCCCTGTGGTTAGTAAGCCACCTCAGCTAACCACCCTTTTGCAAAGGGGTTAAGGGCCTCCAGAGTGGCTTACCATGTCCAGCGGGCCCCATGGTGGTTAAAACAAGCTCAGGACTTCTAGGCTGTGATCATAGAGTCCTGAGGCTACAGTGTCTGCCACTGTGGGCAATGTTCTAGCCACCATGGACTTTCCCTATGGTCAGGTGGCCATATTGGATGCTGGAGCAGCCGCCAGGAGCCCATTCGCTCTGCAGAGGATGACAGGATGCTCGGTAACCACGCTGGGAATATCACCAGGTAACTATGGAGGGGGTGGTGGTTAGCGGAACCATGTGGTGTCATGTGGTTCCTGGTTGTGTGACAGGCGTGTGCCTTTTGGTTTCACCCTCCCCCTCTGTACTTACCTAGCCCCCCCCCCCCGCACATTTGAACAGGCCCTATGCATCAGTACTCACATACATCAGGTCCTACACTGGGAGCCTAAAGGATGTTAGGCACAGATCCCAACATTGCTACCACCAGGATATGGCCAAAGAATGGAACGGCAGGGAAACTAAATTTAGATGGCAAGCTTCTTGTGGCAGGAGTCTCTCTATGGATGATGTTATTCTGTAAAATGCCCTGCACAAACATAGGTTTGGATGAGCCCGATCTCATCTGATCTCGGAAGCTAAGCAGGGTCAGCCCTGGTTAGTACTTGGATGGGAGACCGCCTGGGAATCAGGCTTCCTGCATTGAGCAGGGGGTTGGACTTGATGGTCTTGTAGGGCCCTTCCAACCCGATGATTCTATGATCACCTGAGGGTACTAAAGAAATTATGGCTAACCAAAACACCCATCTTGTATCATTTCATTCCTTACTACATATTAAAATAACATAAAAAAATACTGTAAGCAACAGTATCTTTAACTTTCAGCCCAATCAATTAAATGTCGGATCCAACTCGTTAATTAAACATTTTAAAATGAATATTTCTTATATCATTTACCTTGCTCCAAGGAGCTCAGAATTGCCTGAACAGTTGCCTCCACCTGCCTATTATATTCTCTCAACAGGGCTTTAAGATCAGAGTCTACGGCCCTGCTCTCTGGTCCACCAGTGAGAGCTGAGTTTAATGAGTACCAGGGACAGGACCTTTTATGTGGTAGCCCCATGTCTTTGGAATGCCCTCCACTGGACTGCTCTTTGCTGGCCTTTAGGGAAATTTTAAAGACTTATTTATTACAGACTGCTTTTAGTGAATGTTAGCATACTATGCTTTTAACTAATTTTTTAGCTGCTACTGCTATTTTATTTCTCATCTCATGTTATTTTCATAATTTATATACTGAATAATACTTTAAGCATTTGATTATGTGTTTTGCATTTTAAAGTAACTTGCAATACAATTTGTGAGGTTGTTTTAACTTCAGAAGCAAGCTATCAATCTATAAAATACAATTAAGGTAGCCTAGAGAGACAATGACTGGTCCAGTGCCCTCCTGTGAGCTTCATGGTTGAGTGGAAATTTGAGCCCAAGCCTCTGCAGCCTAGCCCAGCACTTAAACCCCTCTACCATGCAGGATCTCCTCTGTCATGCCTTGATACAGCTCCAGCTGAGAGCCCCTCATCTCTCTTGCTACCAGCTGCCAATGCCGAGGACTTCAGAAGAAGCCATCCTTCCACTGTGATTAGATCCATTTCCATTACCTGCTGAACTTTGCAACTAAGAATAAAGTGCCTGAATTTGCTTTGTTCCTCCTTCCTCCCAGCCCCCTTTCCTTTTGTGTCATACCTTTCAGACTATAAGCCTGCTGGCAGAGACTGTCTTATATCTTAACTTGATAAGCTGTCCTGGGATCCTTCCTGTCTGAAGGGCAGGGTAAAAATGCTTTGAACAAATAAATGTGTGTGCAATGTTTGTTTTCTTGCCTGAGAACAACATGTCAACAAGTACAACTTACTTTTTCTTCCAAGTTCTTTCTCACTTGTTGTGTGGTTAGCAAAATATCCCCCACCTTGTAAATGTGCATTTGGTTTCTTTGTCCTAGGTGCAGAACTTGGCATTTATCCCTATTAAAGTTTGTTCTGTTGTTTTCTGCCCAGTGCTCCAGTCTATCAAGATCACTTTGAATTTTGTTTGTTTTCCAAGGTATTAGCTATCCCGCCCAATGTCATCTGCAAATTTGATCAGTGTTCCCTGCACCAACTCCTCCAAGTCACTAATAAAAATGTTGGAGAGCACTGGGCCCAGGACTGAGCCCTGCGGTACCCCTCTCGTAAATCTTTACGTAGACTACAGCGACCAAATAAGGAACGTGAATGGCGGCTCCCTATGGGGGCCGCCATTTGCGTACGGGCTTTTTTTTTTTTTTAAAGTCACCCGTGATAGGCTACGTGACGATTTACGTAGCCTATCATGGCTGACTTTGCAAATCTAGCCGTGATAGGTTACGTTAATCGTCACGTAGCTAGGGTTGGCGGAGAATTTCTCCCCGAAACTTCGGAGGGCCAAGCACCAACGTGTTCGGCCCCCCTAACAAGTTTCGGGGAGAAATTCTCCGCACCCCCCCACTCCCCGCACCCCCCCCGGGACGAGACTTACCTTTCCCGAATGTCCCTCCCGGCGGCGGGTCCCGGCAGCGGTTCGTCGGGTCTTTGTCAGGGGCGGGGGCGGCAGCCGATCTTTCGACCGGCTGCCGCCGCCGCCATTCCAATAAAACTAAAAAAACAACAACGCCCCCGTGATAGGCTATGTGACGATTAATGTAGCCTATCACGGCTAGATTTGCAAAGTCAGCCGTGATAGGCTACGTAAATCGTCACGTAGCCTATCACGGGTGACTTAAAAAAAAAAAAAAGCGCGTATGGCTAATGGCGGCCCCCATAGGGAGCCGCCATTCACGTTCCTTATTTGGTCGCTGTAGTCTAAAGATTACGTAGACTACGGCAAAAATAAGGGCAATGCTATTTGCGTTGCCCTTATTTTCGCCGTAGTCTACGTAAAGATTTACGTAGACTACAGCGACCAAATAAGGAACGTGAATGGCGGCTCCCTATGGGGGCCGCCATTTGCGTACGCGTTTTTTTTTTTAATGTCACCCGTGATAGGCTATGTGATGATTTACGTAGCCTATCATGGCTGACTTTGCAGATCTAGCCATGATAGGCTACGTTAATCGTCACGTAGCCTATCACGGGGGCGTGTTTTTTTTTTAACTTTTTATTTCGCGGCTGGGCGAGGCGAGGTGCCTCCTCCCCGGCCTGAATTTCGGCCAGGCGAGGCGGGAAGCCTCCTCCCCCCGGCCTGAACTTCGGGGGGAGCAGCGAAGCGCCTCCCCCCCACCGCGAAAAGCTGCGAGACCAGGTAAGTGACTTTCGTGCACCCCTACACGTAGCCTATCACGGGGGCGTTTTTTTTTTTTTTTACTTTTATTGGAATGGCGGCGGCGGCAGCCGGTCGAAAGACCGGCTGCTGCCCCCGCCCCTGACGAAGACCTGATGAACCGCCGCCGGGACCCGCCGCCGGGAGGGACATTTGGGAAAGGTAAGTCCCGTCCCGGGGGGGGGCGGGGGGCGGGGGGGCGGAGAATTTCTTCCCGAAACTTCTTCGGGGGGCCGAACACGTTGGCACTCGGCCCCCCGAAGTTTCGGGGAGAAATTCTCCCCCATCCCTAAGAAGAACTAGAAGCCACTCTGCACCAGTGGAAGCAGTGGAGCTATGGAACCGTTTCTAGGTACTTGCGGATGAGACTGGAGGACAGTCTGCAGAGGAAGAATTACAGGGGAACATGCATGACAGCGAGCAAGAGGCTGAAGGTCAGTCAAGCAGAGGTGATGAAACCAAGACCTACAACAACAAGAAGAATAGTAGTAGTGGGAGACTCCCTGCTGCATGGGATCAAAACCCAAGCATGTTGCCAAGACCCGTGGACTCATCAGGTATGCTGTCTCCTGGGAGGATAGAGACGTGACTGAAAGGTTGCCTGCACTCATAAAGCCCACTGACAGGTATCCCTTTCTTCTCATCCATGTGGGAACAAATGATACTGCCAAATAGAGCTATGAAGAAATCATGTCATGCTTTGAAGCTCTGGGAAGGAAACTCAAGAACTTTGGGGCCCAGATAGTTTTCTCATCCATCCTTCCAGTAGTTAGAAGAGGGAGAGAAAGGGAATGAAAAATACTCCGGGTGAATGACTGGCTACAAAGGTGGTGCTGACGAGAGAGATTTCAATTCTGGGACCACGGGCTATACTTCCTGAAAGATGGACTGTTGGCAAGGGATGGGCTGCACCTCACAAAGGCTGGGAAGAATGTGTTTGGCCACAGCATGAAGAACTTTATCGGGAGGGCTTTAAATTGAATCCTACAGGGAAGGGAGATGTAAAGTTGGGGGTAACAATGGACGAAGGCTCATGCACCTCAACGGAGAGAACAGCTCTAATAGCACCCAATAATGGTCTTCACAAACATGTAAGAAGAAAGCCAGACCATGAAGCACATGGTATTCTATGTCTGTATATTAGGGATATACGAAAGTCACTTACCTTTCCGTGGATTATGTTGATGGTGGGGGGGAGGCGTTCCGTCCCTCCCCCCGGAATCCTCGACAGGGGGGGAGGCGATCCGTTCCTCCCCCCCCCCCCGGAATCCTCCATGGCCGGCTGTGCTCCACAGCAGCTCCGCGGAGCAGCCGGCCAGGCCCAGGCCAGAGCCGTCCGCAGCTGGATTTCCGGCCGCGGAGGGCTCTGGGTAAAAAACAAACAAACAAAATCCGCGTACGCAAATGGTGGCGGCTATGGCCACCGCCATTTGCGTTCCTTATTTTTGGCCGTCTGAGTCTACGTAAATATTTACATAGACTATGACAGCGAAAATAAATGGGAACGCAAATAGCATAGTGGGCGCTATTTGCGTCCCTTTTTGATTCACCATTTTAGCCTACGTGACTAAGACAGCCAAAAATAAAGAACGCAAATATTTACGTAGGCTAAAATGGCGAATCAAAAGGGGACACAAATAGCACCCACTACGCTATGTGTTCCCCTTTATTTTTGCCGTCATAGTCTACATAAATATTTACGTAGACTAAGATGGCCAAAAATAAGGAACGCAAATGGCAGCGGCTGTAGCTGCCGCCATTTGCGTACATGGTTTTTTTTTTTTTTTTACCCAGCTATGATAGGCTATGTAAATCTTTACGTAGCCTATCACGTCTTGTAAAAAAAACAAAAACCCACAAGACTGCAAATGGCGGCGGCGGCAGCTGGTTGGAAGACCAGCCGCCGCAGCCGCAGCCCGGAACATGTGCCCCAGGTAAGTCTCGTCCCGGGGGGGATCCGCGGGGGGGCGGCAGGCTGTTCTACCACGGAGTTCAGGGGCCGAATGCACTGGCAGAACATGTTCTTACATGTTTGTGAAGACCATTATTGGGTGCTATTAGAGCTGTTCTCTCTGTTGAGGTGCATGAGCCTTCGTCCATTGTTACCCCCAACTTTACATCTCCCTTCCTGTAGGATTCAGGATGGCGGAATTCTCCGACATCCCTAATACTAATGCCCAGAGTATGGGAAACAAACAGAACTAACTTGAACTCTTAATACAGGAGGGAAATTATGACTTGATAGCTGTAACTGAGACTTGGTGGGATGACTCTCATGACTGGAATACAGCAATTGAAAGATATAACTTGTTCAGAAAGAACAGAAGGAAGGGACGTGGGGTTGTACTATATGTGAAAAATACATATCTCTGCACAGAAATGCAGGAGGATGAGCTTGGTAGCCCCATCGAGAGCATCTGGGTTAAAATAAATGGAGCAAAGAATAAAAGGAACATGGTGGTTGGAGTTTACTACCGGCCACCCAGTCAAGAATACGAGGATGAAACTTTTGAAAAGCAAATTGCCAATGTTTCAAGGAAGCATAATGTGGTAGTAATGGGGGACTTTCAATTTCCCTGATATTTTTTGGGAGATAAATAGGGATGTATGAAACACTTACCTGGCTCTGCACTGGGGCATCCGCGGGGGGGGGGGGGGCGCTCCGTCGTAGCGGCCGCCATTTGCATCCTTGCAGGCAGTCATGATAGGCTACATAAGTATTTACATAGGCTATCACGGCAAAGAGCAGGGATGAAAATGGCGGCCACTACGCCATTTGTGCCCCTGCTCTTTGCCGTGATAGGCTATGTAAGTATTTACTGTGATAGGAGTCCTATCTGGAGTCCGTGGTGCAAAGTCAGCCGTGATAGGCTACGTAAATCATCACGTAGCCTATCACAGGTGACTTAAAAAAAAAAAAAAAGTGCGTACGCAAATGGCGGCCCCCATAGGGAGCCGCCATTCACGTTCCTTATTTGGTTGCTGTAGTCTACGTAAATCTTTACGTAGACTACGGCGAAAATAAGGGCAACGCAAATAGTGTTGCCCTTATTTTCGCTGTAGTCTACGTAATCTTAATTAATCATCACGTAGCCTATCACGGGGGCGTTTTTTTTTTTTTACTTTTATTGGAATGGCGGCGGTGGCAGCCGGTCAAAAGACTGGCTGCCGCCCCCGCCCCTGACGAAGACCTGACGAACCGCCGCCGGGACCCGCTGCCGGGAGGGACATTCGGGAAAGGTAAGTCCCGTCTCGGGGGGGGGGTGCGGGGGGGTGCAAAGAATTTCTCCCCGAAACTACTTCGGGGGGCTGAACACGTTGGCACTCGGCCCCCCGAAGTTTCGGGGAGAAATTCTCCCCCATCCCTAGTGATTACTTGAAGCCAACATGGATTTGTCAACAAGAAATCCTGCCAGACAAATCTGATCTCATTTTTTGATCAAGTAACCTCCCTTGTGGACCGTGGGAATGGTGTAGACATCATATACCTCGACTTCAGCAAAGCTTTTGACAAAGTGCCCCATGATAACTAGCTCAAGGTGGGCTAGATGAAACTAGGGATGTACGAAAGTGACTTACCTTTCCGCGGATTATGTTGATGTTGGGGAGGAGGCGTTCCGTCCCTCCCCCCTGGCTGGGGGGGGAGGTGCTCCATTCCTCCCCCCCGGGATCCTGGCCGGCCGACTCTGCTCTGCAGTGATTCTGCGGAGCCACCAGCCAGCCCTGCCAGCAGCCGGACATCCGGCCGCTGGCTAGCAGGGACGCAAATGGCGGCGGCCGGAGCCGCTGCCGTTTGCGTCCCTGCAGTCAGCCATGATAGGCTACATAAACATTTATGTAGCCTATCACAGCTGATTTAAAAACAAAAACAAAAACGCGCCTACGCAAATGGCGGTGGCCATGGCCGCCGCCATTTGCGTTCTTTATTTTGGCACGTCTTAGTCTATGTAAACATTTACGTAGACTAAGACAGCAAAAATAAGGGGAACGCAAATAGCGTACGCGTGTTTTTTTTTTTATGTCAGCCATGATAGGCTATGTAAAGATTTACATAGCCTATCACGGTGTTTTTTTAAAATCTAGCCGTGATAGGCTACGTAAATCTTTACGTAGCCTGTCAGGTTTTTTTTTTAACCTGGAAATGGCGGCAGCGGCAGCTGGTCGGAAGACCGGCCGCCGCCGCTGCCACCAGGAACATCTGCCCAAGGTAAGTCCCGTCCCGGGGGGTGGCGGGCCGTTCCGCCACTGATTTCGGGGGGCGAATGCGCTGGCATTCGGCCTCCCCGAGATCCGTGGCGGAACTTTCGTACATCCCTAGATGAAACAACTATCAGGTGGATCCACAGTTGGCTACAGAATCGGACTCAAAGAGTGCTTATCAATGGGATCTTCTCAAGCTGGGGAGAGGTAACGAGAAGGGTACCGCAGGGCTCAGTCCTGGGCCCAGTGCTCTCCAACATTTTTATTAATGACTTGGAGGAGTTGGTGCAGGGAACACTGATCAAATTTGCAGATGACATTGGGCGGGATAGCTAATACCTTGGAAAACAGAAACAAAATTCAAAGTGATCTTGATAGACTGGAGCACTGGGCAGAAAACAACAGAACAAACTTTAATAGGGACAAATGCCAAGTTCTGCACCTAGGACAAAGAAACCAAATGCGCATTTACAAGGTGGGGGATAGTTTGCTAACCACACAAGTGAGAAAGAACTTGGAATTGTTGTAGATCACCAGCTGAATATGAGCCAACAATGTGATGTGGCTGCAAAAAAGGCAAATGCTATTTTGGGCTGCTTTAATAGAAACATAGCTTCCAAATCTATGGATGATGGTCCTTGGGGATCTCAACTTCCATGCCGAGACCAATGTATCCGGGGCAACTCAGGACTTCATGGCCGCTATGACAACCATGGGGCTGTCCCAACATGTCATCCGCCCAATGCATGTAAAAGGACACACGCTTTATTTGGTTTTCTCAACCGGTCAGGAGGATGGTGATCTGAAAGTGGAGGAATTAATATCTGTCCCTTTGTCATGGTCACATCACTTCCTGTTAAGGTTTACACTCTTGGCAGCCTTCCCCCTCTGCAAGGGTGGGGGACCTATTAAAATGGTCCACACCTGGAGGCTAATGGATTCCGATGGATTCCAGAGGGCTTTGGGAGATTTTCCTGCTGGTATGGCTGGTGCTCCTGCCAAAACACAGGTCGCTCTGTGGAATGCAGAGATGACTTGGGCGGTTGACACGATTGCGCCCAAGTGCCCTCTCCCTCTGAGCAGAGCCCGGCCTTAGTATACCCCTTGGTATACCAAGTATACATCCTTGGTATACACCTGAGCTGAGGGCAATGAAGCAAGAGGGGAGATGGCTAGAATGCAGGTGGAGGAAAACTTGTGCTGAGTCTCACCAGAGTAGGGATGTACGAATCCCTTAGCTTGTTCCGTTCCGGGGATCCACAGTGGGGGGGGGGGAGGCGATCCGTCCCTCCCCCTGGAATCCTCCCCAGCCAGCTCTGCTCTGCGGCAAGGCTGCAGAACCGCTGTCCACGGCCGGTCGCTGCTGGACTTCCAGCCGCTGCCAGGTTGCTGTGGCCACAAATGGCGGCCGTCATTTGCATCCTTCCATTAGGTCATGATAGGCTACATAAGTATTTACGTAGCCTATCACAACAAAAGGCAGGGGCGCAAATGGCGTAGTGGGCTTGGCCGCCATTTGTGCACCTGCTCTTTGCCATGATAGGCTACGTAAGTATTTACGTAGCCAATCATGGACTAATGCAGGCACGCAAATGGCGGCTGCTACGACGGCCGCCATTTGCGGCCGCAGCAGCCTGGCAGTGGCTGCTGGAGCCCGAGCCAGAGCCGCTGCTGCCCCACCCGCCACCAGGTAGGTCTGTCCTGGGGGGATTTCGGTGGTGGTGGTGTGGTAGTCCATTCCGCCATGGACTCCGGGGGGGGGGCAGATTCCAAAGAATCCAGCCTCACTGGAGTCCGTGGCGGATTTCTCCAACGTCCCTAGACCGAACACAAGCAAGAGCTCACTATCGAGATGGTTCTTTTCCACCAGCATTTCATCTTCTCAGTGTCGTCCAGCAGAGCTTTCCCAAGTGGTTCGTGGCTTGTTACGTTCTGGGCCAGGGAGAGAGACTGTGGAACCCTTGGTTGCATGCTGTGATGAGTTTGCACAGCACTTTGAAGATAAAGTCGCTCAGATTTGCCATGAATTGGACACCACGATTAATGCAGTTCAGAGCACTGTCTGGTCCAGTTCTATTGGATGAGTTTCAGTTATTGAGGCCTGAGGATGCAGATAAGGTGCTTGGCCAAGTCCAATTGACCACTTTTGTGCTTGACCCTTCCCCTTCATGGCTTGCTAAATCAAATAAGGAGGGGATATTAAGCTGGGTCCAGGAGGTTGTAAATTCCTCCTTGAGAGAGGGAGTGGTGCCGGCCTCTTTAAAAGAGGTGGTAATCAAACCACTCCTGAAAAAGCCTAAGCTGGACCCAGAGGATGTTAACTATTATAGGCCAGTGGCCAACATCCCCTTCTTGGGCAAGTTGCTTGAACGGGTGGTTGCAGGACATCTCCAAGTACTCTTGAATAAAACGGATTATCTAGATCCATTTCAATCAGGCTTCAGGCCTGGTTTTGGAATGGAAACTGCCTTGGTCACCCTGTGGAATGACCTCTGCTGGGAGAGAGGGGGAGTGCGACCTCTCAGCGGCTTTAGATACCAGGTTGGGAGCTGGAGGCACTGCACTGCAGTGGTTCTGCTCCTACTTGGATGGCCGATTCCAGAAGGTGGTGGAGGGGGATTATCGCCCTGTGCCATGGCAATTATGCCATGGGGTTCCACAGGGCTCTATTTTATCCCCCATGCTATTTAACATCTACATGAAACTGCTGGGAGAGGTTATCCAGAGGTGTGGGCTGAGGTGCCATCAATATGCGGATGTAGGGATATCAGAGAATTCCGCCACGGATCACGGTGAGGCCGAATGCCAGTGCATTCAGCCCCCCGAACTGCGTGGCGGAACGGCCTGCCCCCCCGCGGATCCCCCCAGGATGAGACCCACCTGGGGCGGATCTTCCGGGCGCCGGCGGTGGCTCCGGTGGCGGCCAGTCTTCCGACCGGCTGCCATCACCGCCATTTCCACTCTGGTAAAAAAAAGAAAGAAAAAGAAAGACGTGAAAGGCTACGTAAAGATTTACGTAGCCTATCATGGCTGGGTGGGTTAAAAACAACAACCCGTGTACGCAGATGGCAGTGGCTACGGCCACCGCCATTTGCGTTCCTTATTTTTGCCCTCTTAATCTATGTAAATATTTATGTACACTATGACGGTGAAAATCAAGGGGAACGCAAATAGCGTAGCGGGCGCTATTTGCGTCCCTTTTTGATTCCTCGTTTTCACCTACGTAAATATTTACGTAGGCTAAAACAGGGAATCAAAAAGGGACGCAAACAGCGCCGCTACGCTATTTGCGTTCCCCTTGATTTTCGCCGTCATAGTCTACATAAATATTTACCTAGATTAAGAGGGCAAAAAAAAGGAATGCAAATGGCAGCGGCTGTAGCCGCCGCCATTTGCGTACACGGGTTTTTTGTTTACCCAGAGCCCTCCGCGGCCGGAAATCCGGCTGCGGACGGCTCTGGGCTGGCCTGGCTGGCTGCTCCGTGGAGCTGCCGTGGAGCACAGCTGGCCGCGGAGGATTCCGGGGGGAGGAATGGAGCGCCTCCCCCCCGGCGAGGATTCTGGGGGGAGGGACGGAACGCCTCCCCCCCACCATCAACATAATCCGCGAACAGGTAAGTGACTTTCATACATCCCTATGCGGATGACACCCAGCTCTACCCCTCTTTCTCATCAAATCCAGGTGAGGCAGTGGCTGTTCTGAATCAGGGCCTGGGCATGGTAATGGACTGGATGAGGGCCAATAAACTGAAACTCAATCCAGACAAGATGGAGGTACTGTTAGTGGGCTGTTTGTCTGCCCGGCTAGGTGATATTCAACCTGTTCTAGAGGGGGTTGCACTCCCCCTAAAGGATCACGTTCATAGTTTGGGGGTGCTCTTGGATCCAGAACTGTCACTTGAGGCACAGGTGAACTCAGTGGCATGGAGCACTTTTTATCACCTTTGGCTGGTATACCAACTATGCCCTTATCTGGACAGAGATAGCCTAGCTACAGTTATCCATGCTCTGATAGCTTCTCGTCTGGATTACTGCAATGTGTTATATGTGGGGCTGCCTTTGAAAACGGTCCGGAAACTTCAGCTGGTCCAAAATAGGGCAGCAAGACTGTTAACAGGGGCTGGCCAACGAGCTCATATTACGCCAGTACTTTTCCAGCTGCACTGGCTGCCAGTCCATTTCCGGGCCCGATTCAAAGTGCTGGTATTAACATTCAAAGTCCTTAATGGCTTGGGGCCAGGTTATCTGAAGGATCGCCTCCTCCCATATGTGCCTGCCCGGATCCTAAGATCATCTTCAGAGGCCCTTCTCCATGAGTCCCTGCCAAAGGAAGTGAGGCGGGTGGCTACTAGAAGGAGGGCTTTTTCTGCTGTGGCACCCCGGCTCTGGAATGCGCTCCCTAGTGAGGTTCGCCTGGCACCTACATTGTATTCCTTCCGGCACCAGATGAAGACCTTTTTATTTTCCCAGGCATTTTAGCACTTTAGACTTTTAGCTTTGCTGTTTTAAATCTGTATTTTAAATCCCTGCACTGCTGCTAGGTTTTATTCTGGTTGGATTGTTTGCTGTGGTTTTAATATTTTATATTGTTTTATTGTGTGCTCTTTGGCTTTAATTTTTGTGAACTGTCCAGAAAGCTTCGGCTATTGGGTGGTATAGAAATAAATAAATAAATCCCGGGAAATACTAGTTCCCCTCTACTCAGCACTGGTTACGCCTCATCTGGAGTACTGTGTCCAGTTCTGGGTACTGCACTTTAAGAAGGATGCAAACAAGCTGGAGAGGGTTCAGAGGAGGACAACAAAGATGATCAGGGGACTGGAAACAAAGCCCTGTGAGGAGAGACTGAGACCTGGGTATGTTTAGCCTTGAGAAGACTGAAGGGAGATAGGATAGCGCTCTTCAAGTACTTGAAAGGTTGTCACAGAGAGGAAGGCCAGCATCTCTTCTCAATCATCCCAGAGTGTAGGACATGGAATAATGGGCTCAAGTTACAGGAAGCCAGATTCCAGCTGAACATCAGGAAAAAAAATCCTGAGTGTTAGAGCAGTATGACAATGGAACCAATGACCTAGGAAGGTGGTGGGCTCTCCCATACTGAAGGCATTCAAGATGAGGCTGGGCAGCCATCTGCAGGGATGCTCTGACTTGGATTCCTGCATTGAGCAGGGGGTTGGACTCAATGGTCTTATAGGCCCCTTCCAACCCTACTATTCTATGATTCTATGAAATGAATAAATAGAATCTAGCTTTCCTCAAGTGTTGGACTCGCTGTCTGGGAATGATGGTTTTGCAGTCCAAAACATATGGGGGCACCAGGTTGGAGAAGGCTTCTCTAGCCACTACACCATTCTGGCATCTAATCCATTAACTGATCGACTACTGCTGAGAGTTTGCAGTCTGACTGATAAGCTTTGCTGTATTTTGTGCTTTGACTTGTTGTCTCTCCTCCTGCTGCCTTGTATTTCACAGCTTCTGAAAGGAACACAAGATTTTAGCAGCTTGGAATGCAGTCAGTATAAAACTTGGATGTTGTTTTCATGGTTTTAAGTGACAGATAAACAAAGCCGGGTATTTGTTGAGATGTTAACTTCGCAACTCCTGGGTGCTCAACATTATCTCTGTGTGAACGCGTTTGCAACTTAAGTTCATTAATGTACAGCATAATAATTTAGGGCCTACTTTCCTCTTTTGGTGTGATGCATGATTCACATCATGGGAATTATGCTTCTGCATTAAGAGGATAAAATACCCCTCATTTTCTAAGCCACTCACTTCCTCACAGGGTCTATTATTTAAAAGCTTGCCTCTCACACACTCCTAGGAGACTCTTCAGACATGGCTACTCCCTAGAATCATAGACTAGTAGGGTTGGAAGGGGCCTACAAGGCCATCGAGCCCAACCCCCTGCTCAATGTAGGAATCCAAGTCAGAGCATCCCTGACAGATGGTTGTCCAGCCTCGTCCCTAGCCCTAACAGTAAGTAATTCACTTGGCTTCCCTCTGTGCTTGTGTATGGGGGCAGGGAAGCAGTGGAAATTCATTCTTTGCAAAACAGTTTGGAGACTGAAAAACGGGCTGAGAACGGGATGAGTCTTGGCTGGAAAGTGCACATTAAAGGATCATGTGCAGCACGGCCTGTCCTACCATTGGGCAGAGTGAGGCAGCTGCCTCAGAGGTGACAGATTCTGGGAGTGGGGGGAAGCCAAACAGAGCAGTGGGCAAGCAGCAGTGAGGTGTTGGAGGGCGGAACTCTGCATCCCTGGAGCTAGGCTGCTGCCTGCTGCTGCCTTCATATGAAGTAGAAGTCGCTGTCCAGCTCTCAGTGCTGAAGTAAATTTCAACTGCCAGTCCGACAAGCTTCTATACTTGGAATAGATGGTGGTGTGCTCTCATTGTGAGTTCGCTGTGGGCTGGCCCTGATCTGTATTAGAGGGATGATGAGAAACCCCTTAAACGCACCCAGATGCACAATCTAGATCTGAAAACATTGTTACACAGAGCACGATGGCTGTGCCACTCTTTGCACACTTACTAGGCACTCAGTGGAATTAAACTCCAGACGTAGGCATGTGATGACTGATCCCCAGCTCATGCTGGCCTGTCTCTCTGCACCACTTTCTTCTTAGCTTAGCTTACTTCTGATAACTCTGAGCTTGCCCAAGGGGGGCAGACTGTATGGTGGGTGGTAAGCTACAGGAAAGTTTAGTGCAGGTATGCGCTAAACTCCTGGTTTAGTGATCCGTACTGGCACCCTTTTTTGTTTCTTCAGTGCACAACTGCACACCCTCAGAAGCAGGGCTGAATACCCCCCCCCCATTTGCTGGCCCTTTCACAGGTAGTGGTGGTTTTGTGCAGTGGGGGAGTACATAATTTTTCAAAAGGTGCAGGGGCTTATCAAAGGTTGCAACAGTGGCCTGCCTCCTAATTGGTGGTGGAAGGTTTGAATTTATGCTTTTGCACAGATTAAAGAACACACTTTTTTAAAAGTCTCACTGCCTGTAGCAGAAGTGGACCCCCCACACACACACTACTTAGCAGTATTTAGCAGGGTTCACCTTTTATATCTGTTTGATTTACCATTCCGGGAATGGCTGTTCTAAAAGAAAGTAGTTTTGCTGTGATTTGGCATCAAGTATTATGGAATTACCCCCAAATTAAAGCCAATCTATAGAGAAATGGCAGAACTATGCAACCCTATACTGGGTGCAAATTGGAAAGTAGCAAGGCAAGAATAGTAAATTGAGCAGACAGCCAGTGGGCAGTCTCTTCTGTTTCTGTGTATAGGGTGTGGTACACTTTAGTTATGGATGGCATTTTAACCCCGTTCTTCAGACAAAAAAAAGTCTCCCCAACCATTCTACAAAGATTAATAAGTAGGCATTCCTTCTGATTTACAAACTAAAATAAGTGACACAAAAGGAAAAGGGATTGGGAAGGAGGAGGAAAAAGGCAAACTCAAGCTCTAGTTCTTCCTGACCTAGAAGGCTGAAGCAAACTCTTTGCTGGCTGATGTATGGGACCAGGTTGGCCTTCTAGTCACCCATGGTCACGCAGTTAATTACTCAAAGCAGCTAGTTTGGTTTTACTAAAGTAGGGGATTACCTTCACTCAGTGCACTAGCTCCATTTAGCTCTCCTGTGATTATTCATGGTGAGTAACAACTCTTGCACCTGAACATTTACAGAAGTAGGCATTAAGTATAATTTCTTAGGTTTATAATTATGCAAAGAAAAAAATCACTGAAAATTGTATGCATTTATAGTCCTGCTAATTGGTGGTGGGAGGTTTGAATTTATGCTTTTGCACAGATTAAAGAAAATAGAGGATTATTCATCAGCTTGTATTTATCTTTTAAGATTTCTTAAGAAATCTTTCCTTTGGCAGCATCATATTTCATTTACTCAGACCTCACAGAAGTCCACATTCTGGCTGTGCATACCAATAGCTTCCTATAATTCTCAACTCCCAGATCCCACCAGCCCTACTTTCAAAGCATGTCTAATTGCATGCTTTCCCAAAAAAATCCCTGCTCTGAGATAGAATTGCCACATTTCTTTTCTGAGCCTGCTCCTGTGCCATACATTAGAAATTAAGCAGATGAATTTCTTTATCTCCATCCCATGACAAGCATAACTAAATGCCACACTACTGTTAAAGGCACAGGAAGAGAGAAGGGAGCACCTTTCCCTCCCCCCCCCAAAGGTGGGTCTGCATCCATATGCACCCATGAGCAAACACACACATGCACCTTCTCCCACATGACCTGAAAAGTGCCTCCACTGCTAATCCTGTGAACATGTGAATGTTGTTAACTCAGGACATCACCATCTAGTGCCCCTTTTAACCAATCTGTGATTTAAGTAGATGGGACAGGGTGGGAAGGAAGGAAAATGTGCTTTATTTAAAATAATTTTAGGTCAACCTTAAGGGTAGAACTGTATGGTGAGTGAAAACACCTTCATAACTACAGCCTGATCATATTTATCTTCTACTCAGAACTTACATCCCACAGAGCTCAGATGTACACTACAACCACATGTATGAGCCTACCTAGAAATAAGTCCCATTGAGTTCAATAGAGCTTACCCCCAGGTAACTGAGGATAGGACTGCAGCCTTGGGAGATCTGGGTTCTAAATCTTCACGTAGTCATGAAGCTCACTGGGTGACTTTGGGTCAGTCATTGACTCTCAGCTTAACCTACCTCACAGGGGTGTTGTGAGGGTAAAATGGAGAGGAGGAGGATCGTGTACACCGCCTTGGGCTCCTGGGAAGAAAGGCGGGATAGAAGTATAACAAAATAAATAAATGAAATGTATTGGACTGGAGTCCTTAGAGAAGGCCACAACTAGGTTTATAAAAGGCACCAGATACATTAAAAGCCCTCCTGATTTATGGGTCCCTCACTCCACCCGCAAGTGCATGGAGGATGGCAGCCGCTCTTACACCCGTTTCCTGAGCAAGAAGTTCAATTGGGGCCTGCCTGCGCTGCGGGCCGGCTGGATCGCGTGCACCATCTCCCCCTGGTGTTCAGTGCTTGTGTCTAATCCAAGCGCGATGGACTTCTAGTCAACCTGCTTAGGATCGGGCTGTCAGCGTCTTGGGAGCAAATATTTTCAAATTTGTTTGTGCACGTGTGTTTGGGGGTGGGGTGTCCTCTCCTTTTCGCCCCATCAATAGTGTGCCAGCATCCGCCTACCGGCTACCTCGTCCAAAACCCTCCCTTCAAGACCGGGTGTGTGTGGGTCTCCCCATGCCCCCCCACCCCCCGCCAAGTCCCTTTCTCCAAAATCCCCTATCCCGCGCATGTCGGTCCAAGAGACAGTATTAAGTCCCGTGTAGAGCTGACCCACTGAAATGAATAAAACTTAAGTTAGTCACGACTCACGGAAGTCCCATTCATGATCTACTCTACGTAGGGCTAACTTTGGATACTAGCCGAGGCCTGGAAAGGGGGAGAGTTAATCGCTGGCAGCACAGGGAGGAGAGGGTTTGCTACCGGGCAGCCTATATGCGGGCTTCCTCGCGAGTCGAGCCCATTGGCCTCAGTGGGGTTGACCCCCGAGGAAACACGCGCGCACACGCGCTCGCGTTGCAAGCGGCGGCGGCGGCGACAGAAGGCGCGGGCGAGCTTCCCCGCTCCTCCCGCCGCCGGGGGGGGGGGGAGGCGGGGGTTGGCTCTCTCGCTCTCTCAGCGCTCCCGTCGCTTCGCCTGCGCTCTCCCGCCCGCCGCGGGGCTCGCGCTCGAAGCTGCGCCGCTCTCCTGCCGCCGCCGCCACACTCTCTTCACCCCCCCCCCTCCGCCTGAAGGTCACCTCCCTCTCCGAGCCACTTCGGAGCGCCGGCTGGGGGGGGGGTGCGCGTGGGCTGGGCACGAGCGGCGCTTTTTCTCCCCCCAGCCCACCCCAGTTTCGCAGGACCAAAGTCAGCGCTTGCCAGACCTGGGACTCTCTCTCGCCCTCGCTCTGTCCGCGCCGCCGCCCTCGGAGGACCCCGCCCCGCCGCGACCCAGGCGGACGCGGACCCCGGCACGAGCCGCCGCGCCGGGAAGCGCCGCTGCCCCCTCCGCCGCCGCTTGAGGGGACGGGGTGCGGGGGAGGAAAGCGAGGCGAGCGCTATGTCAGCCCCGCTCGCTTCGCCTTCCCGGGCCGGGCGCTGACCGAGGGGCGGCCGGGCGGAGGGACGCCTTCCCCGCTCCCGGCGGCGGTTCGCCTCGGCGCCGGCGCCCGCCCCGGGGGCGCCCGGCTGCGTCCAGCCCCGCGTCGGGCTTGGGCTGCCTCCCCTCCCTCACAGACACGCGCCCCGCGGCCCCCGCCAGGGAAAGAGTTCGGCGCGGCCACCGCGCTTGCGCGCCCGAGGCGCGAGCCCCGCGACTTCTGCGCCTCGCCGCGCGACGCCGCCGCCCCCCGCTTTCGAGCGAGCCCCGTGCGTGCGCGGGGCGCCCACGCTTGGCGCCGCGGCAGCGCCCGCTCGCCAGCCCGGCGCCTTTTCTCGCTCTCTCTCTCTCCCCCCCCCGGCCTGTCTTTTTTGGCGCGTGGCTTTTTCGGCCGGCGAAGCGGAGAAGTTTGCTTCCCTCAGAGGGGCTCGCCGCCGCCGCCGCCCCGTCGAGGCGAAGCGCCCGGGAACCCGGCGCGCCCCGCTGGGGCCGAAAGAAGCGGCCCGTCTTCCGCCCGCCCGCCGGACCCTCTCGCCGCCCCGAGAACCGGTGACGGGACCTGCGCCGCCCTCGCGGCCGAGCTCGACGCGGGCGGGCGAGCGAAAGGCGCGAACTTTTTGCACCTTCCCCTCAGCGAGCGAGCGAAGAGCCTCGGCCGGCCGGAGCGCAGCGCGAGGGGGAAGGACCGCGGAGGACTCGCAGGGCCCCCGCGCGCCGCTGCATGGTGAGTGACGCCGCCGCGGCTGCTTGGGGCCCGGAAGGGGCGCAGCGGTTGAGGGGTGGCGGGAGCCGCCTCCTCGTTGCCCTTCTGAGGGAGTGGGCGGGGCAAGGGCCTGTTGACCAATGGCGAGCCGGCTGCGCTGCTCTCTTCTCCTCTTCTCCCTCTCTGCAGGTGCGTTGAGGCAAATGAGGCTGGAAGGGGCCCTTCCCAGAGACTTCCAGTAATTCTTAGTGTTTTTGCCATGGAGGGGGTGGTATCCAAGGAGGTCGTCCTCCCCCCCCCCACACACACACTCTGCCCCTAGCTGTGGTTTCAGGCCACACAGGTGGGTTCTTCTTCAGCTCACTCTTGCAGTGAGTGACCAGGTGTCTCGAATATAGCCAGTGCGCCCAATGCTCTGGCAGGGGGGTGGCCGTGGCGCCTTCGTAATTTTATTTTAAGCATCTGGTATAGCTAAGTTCGGCCTTTGAACTGTGCTGGGATTCTCCTCCTCTGCCACTGCGACCGCTTTGCCTCGCGCCCTCCACCCTCACCGCGCTCCTGTGTTTCTAGGCTTTGCCCTGAAAAGATACCCGTCTGGCTATACTTCTCTCATCTTGCCCAAATCTGTGGCGCAATCTTATTTTTGACCCTTTTCAAAGTTCCCGAAGGACCTTGCATTTTTGTTGGTGTGCGTATAAGCTCAGGTTGGTAGCTAAGGACCAAGTTGCAGCATCAGGGCACCATCCTGCCAGAGCTGCGTGCCCTTCAGCTCTGCTGATATCAGTGGGAGAGGCTGAAGCACGTGGGAGTTTCAGCACATGCGGAGGAACTCTACAGGGCTGCTTACCTTTGCTGCGGATGGGTTCCATAACTATTCTTAAAACATGCGATTTCTGGTGTGTGGAAATGGCAAGGTGTCCCTCAAGGGGAAGATTAAACTGCCATATTTACATATTGGTTTGGTGATAAGTTGGGTTTTTGCATGCCTTGATGTAGGACCGTGAGAGTACTGATTCCATTTACGCTAGAAAGAAAAGAAAGATAAATGTATGTCTGAGGATCTAATACTAGGACTGGCAATTGCGCACTCAGGTGTGGGACCACAAAGCACAAACTGCAAATAAAAATGCATGAAAACCTCTGCAATAATACTTTAATTGAAATCATGTCCTATGACAATCCTTGTAAACATGCGCCAACTGATCTGAACCTAGTTTCCAAGTACCTATATATGTAAAATTCTGAAACAGTTGTAGCTGAAATGTATCCGCAAAAGTTGTTTTGATGCGGGCTGTGTGTCTGTGTGTGTGCACATGTCAGAAGCAGTTCATATATCTAAAAATAAAACTAAACCATTAAAAAATATTAGTTTCAGAAGAAATTTTATCAGCAGTATGTAACGGTTGGTGTAGCTTTCCCTTAGAAACCGTATCCCTGCAAGTAGAAACCTTCAATAAATATTACCACAGTAGACCTTTTTTTTCATCTTGTTCCTGTGTGGTTGTCAGTCATTTTTCTATATATATTCACATTACAGGCTGAAATGATGCTATATAAACTACAGATTACAATTTAACCCAGGTTCACTTGTTTGGCAGGAAACATGGGTTTTGTTGTGTGACAAATGATATGTTTTGCATTGTGTGTGTGTGTGTGAGAGAGAGAGAGAGTGTGAGAAAAGAAGACTGCTTTGTAGAAACAACCCCCAGAGAGAGTTCTTTCCTGGTAGGTTAGAACAACATAGAATCATAGGGTTGGAAGGGGCTTACAAGACCATTGAGTCCAGCCCGCTGCTCAATGCAGGAAGCCTGATTCCCAGTCAGTTGCCCATCCAAGTACTAACCAGGGCTGACCCTGCTTAGCTTTTGAGATCAGACGAGATCAGGCACATCCAGCCAAGTGTTAAGCTTGTTATTCTCACAGCTGCTGAAACACATTTGACACATATTTTGACCTTTTAAAAACATTCCAACGTGTAAAGGATGTGGTTTATCATGTAATCATTTTTTATTCCAAAATCCACAGTGCTAATAAAGCATCCACATGCTAATAAAGGCATGTAGATTTTATCCACCAAATCCACATGCCTTTATTAGCAACAACCAAAATGTCACAGAAGAGTGAGAAAGCTTTTGAGTTCTTTGGAACTCCATGAGGTCTGCGTTTTAGAACCGGTCTCAAATTTATTGTTATACTTCCAGTGAAATGCCCCAGTAGTAAAAAGAGTGTGATCCAAGCAAGTTAAAGGTGGCCAGGTCCCATTTATTTCAATAGGAAAGGCGAATATATTCTTTAATCTCTCACACTAAAACTATGTAGAACACATTTGCTTACATTTGGCTGGATCATGGCCAAGGTTTTCTGTTCTCCATTCATAGAAACAAGAATACTGATTTTTGTTGTTGTTGTGCATCATGTAATGACAAGTGCTTAACACTGTACATATTAATTGTTCAAAGAAAAATGAATAGTTTGACAATAACAAGTTTCATTCATAAGGGCCAGCTGCCAGGACCCAAATCCATTTTGCAACATAATCCTATGTGTGTCTACTAATGAGTAAGTCTCATTAAGTTCAACAGAGCTTACTGTCACTTAAGGGTGTATAGGATTGCAACCTTACTAGGCCATCGTAAACAAATTCATGTTTAACTCTGGAGTGATACCTTATGCTTGTCCACATGATAATGTGGTCTTCTGGGGGTGTTGCTTGTGTAAAGTTGTGAATATGCTACACCAGATAGCTGTTATGGTGTGGTAGCCGGCATTGTCAGCTGGGAGCCAAATGCTGCTGTTTCAAATGGGTCTCCTTAGGGGGGAGGTAGGCAACCTTTTTGGGCTGCAGGCATATTTGGCAATTTGAGAAACTGTCCTGGACACCAGCACAAAATGGCTGCCATGGGAGGCATGACAAAGGGCAAGTCACCTGCCCAAAAGATTGAATGCAAGGTCTGCGCCCCCACAGACTAAGCAACTCATTTGAACCCACAGTTTTCAGCACCAACTGAAACCTCTTTCACAGCAGTCTCAGCTGCTGGTAAGAAAATGTGTTAATTTTCTTTTTAAGTGAGAGGGGTGGGGCACCTTGACAGGCACCAAGAAAGGTGTCCAAGGGTGCACTGGTGCCCATAGGCGCCATGTTGACTACTCCTGCCTTAAGCAAACAACCATTCTTTCAGCATAGCCCTTCCAATTGCAATATGGCAATAATACTGGCCTTTCTTACCAGGCTGTTGTAAGGATTTCTAAGATAATGAATCAACAGAGTAATCCTATGCAAATGCTAAATGTTGTTGTTATTACTTGGACTTGTAAAAAGACCAGCAGTCATTCTAGCGTATGCCTTGGTATGCTTGTGAATTTCACTTTTCTATATTACATTAAACCACAGAACAGGACAGTAAATGTTTATTTATTTCCTACATTTGTATACTGCTCCATATCTAAACAGATTCAGGAGCGATGAACGACAAGAGATACAATGAACAAAAATAAAAAGAATGAAAGGTGATATTAAAATTTTTCTTTAAAAAACAGAGTGCCAAAAAAAAACAAGGCTGGTTGAAGTAGGGATGGACGAAAGTCCCTTACCTGGTCCCGCAGCTTGCTTCATGGTGGGGGGGAGGCGCTCCGCTCCTCCCCCCGAAATTCTGGCCAGGGGGGAGCCGCCCCGTCCCTCCGGCCGAAATTCTGGTCGGTGGGGAGGCGCCCCATCCCTCCGGCTGCAAAACCTCTTCTCCTGCCAGGATGTAAATGGCGGCGGCCATAGCTGCCGCCGTTTGCATTCCTGCAGTCAGCTGTGATAGGCTACGTAAATGTTTACATAGCCTATCACGGCTGACTTTGGGGGGAAAAAAATGCACATACGCAAATGGCGGCGCCCATGGGCGCCGCCATTTGCGTTCCTTATTTGGGAATGTGTAGTCTACGTAGACATTTACGTAGACTACGGCGAAAATAATTATTTTCGCCATAGTCTACGTAAATGTTTATGTAGACTACACGTGCCCAAATAAGGAACGCAAATGGCGGCGCCCATGGGCGCCGCCATTTGTGTACGCGCATTCCCCCCCCCCAAAGTCAGCCGTGATAGGCTACGTAAACATTTACATAGCTTATCACGGTGTTTTTTGAAAATCTAGCCGTGATAGGCTACGTAAATCTTTACATAGCCTATCACGTTTGTTGTTGTTGCTTTTTTACACTTGGAAATGGTGCCGCCGCCACCACCACCGCACCACCGCCGGGAGCCGCCGCTGTCAGGGACATTCGACCAAGGTAAGTCCCATCCTGGGGGGTGGCGGGGGGTGGTGGTGGACCGTTTCTCCACCAATTTTGGGGGGCCAAATGCGTTGGCATTCGGCCTCCTGGAGATTCGTGGAGAAATTCTCCGACATCCCTAGGGTGAAGTCTTCCTGGAAAAGGCACGTTTTCAGGAGGCACTGAAAACAACCCAGTGTTGGTGCTTGTGTGACCTCCAGAGGCAAGGAGTTCTGTAGGAAGGGGCTGTTCTCTGAGTGGACTCCAGTTGGGCCATAGGTCCATGTGGAACCACCAGGAGCATGCCAAATATGCCAAAAAGAATGGGTGTAACTCTCATTTTATTTATTAAAGGTGCCGCCCAATTGTCCATTGCTGCAACAGCCTAACATAGCTACCATCCCAGGAATTTACAGCATGTTTATTTTTATTTGGTTGACTAATTATCTTAATTTGAATTGCTTGTGGCGGTAGGTGTTTGGAAGGTGCTTCATATTAACAGCCGGATCCTATACAAAGTTACGTGTACTTAAAGGCATTGGTAATCTTTGTTTTGGACAATCCTATACATGTATGCTCAGAAGTAGCCCCATTTAGTTCAAAGGGACTTACTTCCAGGAAAGTGTGTATTGCAGCCAAAATCTGCACAGGGTACTGCTGTTAATGTTTCAACCCATGTCAAATCGGTGGATGAGAGTATGCTATTTGAAGTACTGGCAGACATGATTTCTGTTACGAATAATTTATGATGCTGAATATGTTGTGCGAAGAAGTTATTCTCTGCAGTGAGGACAAGTATGCTGTGTCTTACAAAAGCAACATTTCTAGTGTGTATGTGGTATGCAGTTGACTCTTTGTTAAAGTTTAAGATCTAGAATAACTTCAATGAACAATCTTGTTTCAAGGTTTTACTTCTCTGCAATGGGAACACGTTCCAGCCCCATTCTCCTGAAGGTATTCTTGAGCATCGCAGTATTGCAAATGTGATAGGGTAAACCAAACTGGGTAATTCTTGAGATCACAAAGTAATACATCGACTGAAGGATTAATAGTAACTTCTGTAAATGTGGCAATGCAATACAGTATAATGTATGCATGCTATTAACTGTACATTCCTATTTTTGCACTCCAAATCATATTTAATTCTGTTGTATTTTTATCCCACCATTCCTCAAATTAGTTCAGGGAGCTTCCAGGCTGAGTAAGGTCTCCCAGGTCCATATCTAACACTCTGTCCACTACTAGCTTTCTTCTGGAGCATCTGGAAGAAGAAATGCATGTTAATGCAACCACTGGACAATATTTATAAACCACAAATCGCTTGAAGTGATCATAATTGGGAACGAGACATCTTTTCGCAGAAACTTCAAGTAGCCTGTGGTTTGCATCTATAGGTTTTCGAAGTGTTCCTCCTGAAGCATATTTGGATCTAATGTTGCTAAGGCTGCAGTCCTACGCCTATAGACTCATTTGAGGGTAAACCTTACTGAAACACAGTGGGACAAGCTTCTGAATATACATTCACAGAGTTAACCTGCCAGTCTGTATACATGGTACATTTTGGGCAATGGTGAATAGTGTGAGTGCAGTCACATGCGAAGTGTCATGATTATTTATTATTATTTTATTGTTACATTGAAATCCTGATAAGGATGAGCTGTGGATATGGGACTACCACTGAAATTGACAAGCTTTTAACACTTTCAGAAACAGTTTTAGACTGTGTTCTCAGAATCCTGTGAAGAAATGGTGGGCTGAAAAAAAATCTCCACTCTATGTGTGTGGGATGCCCAGTGAACATTCTGTGCTTGGAAGTTTCTCCCATGGCTTTATTCAAAGGAGGACTCCTCTGGCAAAAAAGTGAGGCTCAGATGTTTCATAAGGAAATTCAGGACCAGGAATATATGGGGCATCGTTGCTTGTCTCAGGAACCCCATCCTCCCCATCTAGATCATAGAATAGTAGGGTTGGAAGGGGCCTACAAGGCCATCGGGTCCAACCCCCTGCTCAGTGCAGGAATCCAAGTCAGAGCATCCCTGACAGATGGCTGTCCAGCTTCATCTTGAATGCCTGCAGTGTGGGAGAGCCCACTATTTATTTATTTATTTATTTATTTATTAAATTTATTAATCGCCCATCTGACTGGTCACCCAGCCACTCTGGGCGATGTACAACCCACCATAAACAATTTAAAACAATAAAATTTTACCATAAATTTTTTTAAAAAAATACCCTAACCCACCCCAAATGCCTGCCTGAACAACCACGTTTTTAATGCACGACGGAAGCTCATTAAAGAGGGGGCATGACGGAGTTCCCTAGGGAGGGAGTTCCACAGAGTGGGGGCCACCACAGAGAAGGCCCTCTCCCTCGTCCCCACCAGTCTAGCTGTCCTGGCTGATGGGACAGAGAGAAGGCCATCCGAGGCTGATCTTGTTAAGCGGTCTGTCTGGTGTTGCTGGAGGCGCTCCTTAAGATAGGCTGGGCCGGAACCATATAGGGTTTTAAAGGTCAAAACCAACACCTTGAATTTGGCCCGGAAAACAACTGGTAACCAGTGCAACTCCTTCAGCACTGGAGTGATGTGATCTCGCTGGCGGCTGCCTTTAATCAGGCGAGCCGCCGCGTTCTGTACCAGCTGCAGTTTCCGAACCGTCTTCAAGGGTAACCCCACGTAGAGCGCATTACAGTAGTCTAAACGAGAGGAGACCAGGGCATGTACTACCGATGGGAGCAGATGGTCAGGAAGGTAGGGGCGCAGCCGCCGTATCAGATGGAGTTGATACAGCGCTGTCCGGCTCACAGCTGACACCTGAGCCTCCATGGACAGCTGGGAGTCCAAAATGACCCCCAGGCTGCGGACCTGGTCTTTCAAGGGTAGCTGTACCCCATTCAACACCAGGTCAACTTCCCCCAGCCTCCTCTTGTCTCCCACCAAAAGTACCTCAGTCTTGTCAGGGTTGAGCTTCAGCTTATTCCTCCCCATCCACTACCAGATTTGGGCCTGAAAGACCTGGGCACCTTCTACACAGGGGATTTATTCCAGTGCTATGCCTCACAGATGTTTGTGGCACATGATGTCCCCCCTCTGCCACTCTGTAGCAACCATGGATTTTCATACTGTAAAATCTGCATTTTTGCAAAGACGTTTTGTGATCGATTTTCCCGTTGCACCAGCTTCAGTGTGATTTGGGAGTCTGTGTGACCTCAACTAGCAATACTAGCTTCTGCACCAGCTGGGAAGAGCAGCACTGATAGGAGGAAGGGAAAGTTGTGTCATCTCTGCCTATCCAGAGGAGTGGAGCTTTGCATTAGGTGCTTTGTTTTTCCCCACTTCTGCCTTGAGAACAGCCTGCTAAACATGTCTACTCAGAAGTAATTCCCATTGACTTCCTATGCACTTTCTCAACACGGAGCAGAGAGAAGGGTGGAGAAACCTATTGTTCTAAATCTGCTCTTATCTTATGTTTGCAAAAGGGCTAATGACTTTTTCTTTTCTTTTTTTAAAGGAAGCTTGTTGATGTCTCAAGAGTCCACCTACATATGCCTGAACTTAATGCTGTTTCTAGTGCAGTCTGCCATGCAAAAGTGGGGTGTGTGTGTGTATACGCTGCTTTAATTGGCTGCGTGTGCCATGGGAGGAGCAAATCCATTTTGATGAAAACGTGATTTTAAACTAAATCGCATAGGAAAGTGTCTCCATGTAGATGGGGCCCAAGGTCAAGTGTGGGTACATGGGGGGCAAGTTGTAAGCAAGCACAATTTGTTATATTGTTGCAGTCAAACATGTATCAATCTTTCTTTCTGCTAACAGTCTGAAAGCACAACATCCTTACTGATCCTAGGGTATGTCTGTTAAGGCATCTGTCTTAGCTTCCAATTTCCTGGCTTTGTGGAGCTTCAGCCACTATGAGATAACCTTGGCACTGGTCTTAAACCCGCTGGCTTTTTGGTCATTGAATAGCTGAATGGAACCTGCCTGTCTGGAGGCAGTATACCTCTGAGTACCAGTTCTAGTGGGGGATAGGGATGTAGGAATTGTGTACCTTCAGTGCTGCTTGACTTCCGCAGTTTGCGGCCAGCGCTCCGTTCCGCCATTCACAAGCCCCCAAAATTCTCCTCTTTTTTTCCCGCTCTGAAAATTACAAAGATAAATCCGTACCGAAAACCGTAATTCCAGTGCCCAGCCATCTCCATGAGTCCTCATAGCTTCTGTAAGAATCACTATTTTTTGTAAATATTTACATTTTTTTTTAAAAAATTGAAATCCTCCATCTCTGTTTACTTTCAGCCAAAACACTTCCTCTTCCTAGGGGCTTCCCAAAAGAAGGCTGTCTTAGGTGTGCCTGAGCGATAAACTCTTTGTTTAAAGCAATGCTGTTTTAAAGAAAGAAAAAACCTTTTAAAATGACCATGCTGGTCCTACACTGCGTTTTATTTACGAAACTTCTGCGACTCTTTGCAGATGACGAAAAGAAAGCTGCATGACTGCTGGCCCCACAGGACCTCGTGCTCTGCGACCATTCCGCAGAGGATTCCATGGCATGGACTGAAGGGAATTCGATCTCATTTCAATCCATGGTGGAATTCTCTGAGATCCCTAGTGGGGAAGGGGGGGAACAGAGAAGGTGTGTTTCCTTTATGTCCTGCTTGTGGGCTTCCCAGAAACATGTAGCTGGCTACTGTGTAAAGCAGGATGCTTAGATCAAAACTGAACTTTTGGTCTAATCCGGCAGGGCTCATGTTACGGTCTTATTCATATGTGTTTGCTATGGGACATGTAAGCCACATCAGATACACCGTTGCTGCATAATGCTTGGTGCTCGTCTGTGTTTGATTCCTTTTCATGGTAACTGCATTTTAACATATAAACAGTGTCTGTCAATGAAATGCCTGTATGTATTTGCCTATATTTTCACCTGGCCTGTGTTGATGTATTACCTTTCTAGCTCTATTAGGTCTACAATTGCAGCGTATAGTGATAAGACTAGTTTGATTGGATCTTGTAAGTTGACGTGTTGAATAATGAATTTATTCCAAAAGGAAACTGTGTTTGACACAAGAAAATACTTCTGGGATGCTGGGATTTCACGATGATGTATACCAGGAGTGCTAAAGTGCATATAGAGATTCTGAAGGGTACAAAAGCAGCAGTCATCTTTGATGCATGGCATGGATTTAAGTTAAATGGGCAGCATCCATGGCCGGGGGGGCACAGGGAATGACTTCAGAAATTTAAGTCAAGAAAATATGATTACTCATAGAGATCTTATTTAGAGAGAGCTGTAATATGTGTGGGGACTACGTGTTATGTGTTTTCCCTTAATAGTGCTAATGCAGGGACAGGAAGCATTTTTAAAGGGAAAACTGCTGAGGAGAAGGGAGGGTCATTCTCAAACAGGCTCTAAAAGCAAAAGTAAATCTGGTTGGGGGGAAATGCTAGGGAGGTGGCAGGAGGGGCTAAACACAGCCCCTCCTGCCACCTCTTGCAAGTGCTGCTCTCACCTCATCCTTGCATTTGCAGTTTCTTGGTAAGTACAAGATTGGGAACACATGAACCTATATCTCTACCCTAGAACCAAGACTGAGGAAATACTTGCTCATGTCTTTTTAGCAACTGTACCCTTGAGCTCTTTGGCAGATAGAAGGGATAAATGTTGTAAAGACACTTAGGGAGGGGAAAGGCAATAATTCCTTGATGCATCCTCAGTCTATCTGAACTTCTTTGAAGTAAACAGCTAGCTCCTGATTGTTAGCAGAAAGAAAGATTGATAAATGTTTGCCTGCAATGATAACCTGAGATAAGGAACTGAAATGGGTTATTGGACGAGCCTCTCATTGGAATTAGAGTGGGATCCCATGTCCCACAATGACTGATCAGTGAATTTGCCACAGCTGCCCTATATTCCTGCACACTACATATTCTTGTACTGTGATTATGGACACAAGATTCCTATGTTTATACTCACTTTAAATGTGTCTAATAAGGGTTTTTGTGGATCTATATTTACTTGTTGCTGTATTACTTATATAATGCAGTGGTGGACAACTTTGGGGGGCTGGGGCAATTTTTGCCCCACAATCCCCCTGTGGGCTGCGCTTCTCTCACTTCTGCCCCACAGAATTCTGCAGGGCCCTGGTGATGGCAAAAAAATAAAATAAAAAATTGGTGGCTTGCCACAGAAATTCAGCAAACCATTATAGAGCAGTATTTACCACTCCATAACAGTAAACTGCCAATTTTTTGGCTTCCACCATGAATTTCAGTGGTGTTGTGGTGGGTGGCTGTGGGGTTTGCATGCCCACCCCTGATATAGTCTCTGTGCATGGCACTTCAGAGTTCAAGAGGGTTCTCTTTTAAATACTGGTCAGATTGAACTATCTATCTACCCTCTTTAATGAGCTTCCATCGTGCATTAAAAACGTGGTTGTTCAGGCAGGCATTTGGGGTGGGTTAGGGTATTTTAGAAAATGTTTTCATTGTAGAATTTTATTGTTTTAAACTGTTTTATTGTATGTTGTACATCACCCAGAGTGGCTGGGTGACCAGCCAGATGGGCGATTAATAAATTTAATCATCATCATCTAAGCAAGCATTCCCCAGCCTACTGCCCACTGGATGTTTTGGAATACAACTCTGTCAAGGTTCCAGTTATGACTTGGACCCCTTGGGCAACTCCTTAAGGATCTCTTGCCTCCTTAAGAGTCCCCCTTTCCTTCTTTTACCTTCCCCTTTCCAATAACATGGGATTTAGGCAGTAGGTGTGGGGTGATTGACACTCTAGACACAGGGTTTAAACACAAGAGTTTACTGGTAAATTAAAGCAAGCAAATCACAACTAAAGGTTAGTTTACAGCACACTAGACCTTAGTGATACAAAAGGCATTAAAAGAAAATAAAAGTTGCAAAATGCAAGTTAGCTGTCCTTAGCTGACTTTTCTATGCTGCTTCTTCCTGCTCACTCTTCAGACTCTGCTTTGACTTCTGCTCTGGCTGTATCTCTGCTCTTACTGGCTCTCTCGTTTTCTTTATATACCTCCCTCCCTCAAAATCGAAAGTGATGCTTCAGACCTGAAGAAATGAAACTTAAGTGGAGAAGTGAAATTGACACTTAACCAGAGAAATGAAACTACTCCTCTCAGGGTTACCCTCTCCCAACAGAAAACTCCAGGCCTCCAAGCCTGACCCTTTCCCCCCTTTGCCTCTGTAGGCCTCAAACCTTCACAAACTCCCAGCATTCCTAACCATTGGCCATGCTGCCTGGGGCTGATGGAAGTTGGTTCAAAACATCTTGAAGGCACCAGGTTGAGGAAAGTTTCAGTAAAGCATAGGAACTACGAGTCTGTGCCAAAGACTTCATGGGAATGGTGGGTTTTGAGGAGGAATCTGAAAGAAGTAAGAGAGGTGGCATCATGAAGTCTTTCTTTCATATAATATTACTGTACAATCATATTTTTATGGTTGACCTTGCTTAATGGATTTACTTTGCTAAGATTTCTAAATTGCTACATGGCAACTACTTGGGGACACAAGGTAGTAAAATGCCTTCAGTCAGCTGGGTGCTAAAGAGGGTTATGCACTGTGGGATGCCTGTGCATGATTGGTTAGGCCATGGTATTTGAAATCTAATTGAGATGTGGGAAAAACCTGCTATTGGGGGGGGAAGAGGAAAAAAAGAGAGCTCCTCTAATTTAAAAGTGAACATCTGGATGAATCTGGGGCAATATCCAGAAGACTTTAAATTGTAAACCACCCTTTCTAACTGGAGGATTTGAAATGTTAAAAATAACGTGAACACAGATGCCTACATTAGTTCGTTAACCATTAGAATATTGAGCTTTTTTTTAACAAGTCTGATGGGTGACTTCAGGTATATGAATTCAGTGCACGTTGAAACCTTGCTTTGGGTACAAGCGTCATTCATCTCTGAGGCAGAAGCACATTGCAACTGCTGATAACACATGTATTACTAAAATAACCCATGAACCAGAAATTGAAAGGCTGTATTGTAAAGGTTATGCACAGGTGGCCAGAACTCAAATTGTACATTCAACCTTGAACTTCTCATTTACTTCTCTCTGTGGTCTACCAAGCTTGGCATTTTATTTAAACATGATTGCTGGGTGGGAATAGAGATTTTTTTTTAACCTTCTCCCATTTTAATTTATATACTTTTTTTGCTAGTTGTGGGGTGGTGATGTTTGAGAGCTGAAAGCTAGATGTGTATTGAGAATTTATCAAATCGGCATACATGGGGAAAGTAAACTAGAACTTAGAAATATAAGTAATTAGCCACATTTGCATAAACACCTTACGGTTTTACTGGAGCATAGCTTCCATGGTTACTAGTCCTGATGCGTATATGCTATCTCCAGTATCAGAGGCAGTATGCCCATGTACACCATTTGCTGGGGAACATGGGTGGGACTTGCTAGGGAACATGGGTGGGAGTTGTTGGGCAACATGGGCTCTTGCACTCATGTCCTGCTTGTGGGTTTCCCATGGGCAGCTGGTTGGCCACTGTGGGAACAGAATGCTGGTCTAGATGGACCCTTGGTCTGATCCAGCGGGGCTCTTCTGATGTTCTTATGTGGATTAAAACTGGAGAGGCAGGTTATTCTTATATTTGAAAGGTGCATACATATATTTATTTATTCTCCGTTGACTCCCAGAACGATGAGCAGATTTTCTCCTTGCAGTTAACATCACTACCTAGCACCCCATCCACCTTTTTGGTCAGTCAGTCAGGACTTACAGATGGAACCATGTTTTCTTATACTGCAGTTTCCCATCTAGTAAGGGACATGCGTATGGAACCCTGCTTCCATGAATATCTCTCTGTTTGCAGACACTGTTATCCAAATCTAAAACAATTTCCAGAGCAGTTTAGAATTAAAACGAACAGCTGAAACATCAGAGCATGGCAAAACACTAATGCTCTTCACTTGTTTGGGGTGATAATGTTCAGTATAAATGGCTGTGTTTGTTTGTTTTCTCTCCATGTACAGCTTTTGCCCCTCAAAATGAGTGTGCTGTGCAGTGCCTTTTGCTAGAGGTATCAAATGCTTATACCTCTAGGTGCTGTTTGTAAAATATGGATGCTAATATGTGTAGGTAAGCATTTTATTTTTTTTAGCAGCTGTGGCAAGGAATTTTATCGAGGACATTTTGTTTCCTGCTGACCTCCTGATCTTTAATAACACATCTTAAGAGCACCAGCTGCAATTTCTTTCTGTTGCTCTGTATGGTAACCAGGTGGGCAATCCTGACCTGCATCCAGTGCATGTGCTAGTGAAAAAATAAACTGATTTTGTGGCCTGTTGTTGTTGTTGTACATAAAAACTGGGAAAAATGGCCCTGTGTGTGAATGCATGTATTGACATACAGCTTTACATGATATGACATACTGAGTTATTTGGGAATTAAAGCCCCACTTCCAATTCCACCCCCACCCCCAATTTTATCTAGTCATCATGCTCTGTGTCTTCTAAAAACACTAGCTAAGGGGGCCATCACAAAAGCCCCCCTCCTCTGGTCTGCCACCTGCCTGGTGACTCAAGTACTGCTCATGTATAATAGGGTTTTAAAAGAAGAAGTCTGGATGTTACGTTATTTAGATAGTTATAAACAACAATGACACAGTGCTTATATTCTTATAGAAAACACTGAATTGAAAAATGATTATAGTGAAGAACTGGAAGGCTAATAAGATCAGGGGATGATGTTGGAAAGCTTGGGATTCTATTTTAATGAGTAAACTTGGGACTATTATAGAGATGCATTCACACAAAGGTCTACAGTTATGAAGTCTCCAGAAACATTTGTATGGACTTAATATATATGGTTTTGGAGACTTTATAACATTGTTTAGCTTTTTGGGTTGCAAATAATCTTGAACCTATTGTTCATGATTTAATGTAGACTGTTTTATTCTTTATAGGTTCAGAAAACTTGGTAATATATGTGGATATATATGGGACTTCATTTTAAATGGTATGTTTGTAATATAGCAGTAAAACTTTTTTTTTTTAAATGTGCTTTCTGGATGTTCAAGTTAATGGGGTATCTCAAGCTATAAAATGGAGAACATTTTACATCCAAAGTTCTCATCTTAACAGTGTTGTGCTTTTTATGTGTTTGGCTGTCTAAAATGCCCTATTTTCGAACCTTTCAAAGAGTATCTACATAAAATCTCAGCTACCACATGGTGATAGGCATTTTACATTTATTGTAACAGAATTGCCTGGAATGCTCCAGAGTGTGGTTTGAAGCTAACTGCATAGCAGGTACCCAGCAGAGGAGTTAATGTATCCTTTTGATCTTTTCTTGATGCAAGGTTTTCTTGTGCATAACTCTTGTCTACTGTTTACAATTCCAATTCCAAATGTATTTAAGAAATGACATTTTGAGCATGGTGCTCTGCTGCTAACTGAGAGAGATGGCCCATCGTTTCCTTTTTGGTTCATAGTTTTATTCTCCTGCTCCTCTGGGATCACCATTGATGTTTCACTTATGCTGCATTTGGAAATCACCTGCACCTCAGATATGCAGGTGACATCTCAGACCCAGCTTTCTTCCCAGGTTGCTTCCTTCCTTTGCCTTTCCAGTGGCATGTATCCTCTGTAGGGATGTTGGAGAATTTCTCCATGAATCTCCGGGAGGCTGAATGCCAACGCATTCAGCCCCCCGAAATTGGTGGAGAAATGGTCCGCCCCCCCGCCCCCCCAGGGATGGGACTTACCTTGTGCGAATGCCCCTGGCACTGGTGGCTCCCGGCGGTGGTTCGGCGGCGGTTCGGTGGCGGTTTGGCGGCAGCAGCCGGTCTTCCGACCGGCTGCCGCTGCCGCCATTTCCAAGTAAAAAACAAAACAAACGTGATAGGCTACGTAAAGATTTACGTAGCCTATCACGGCTAGATTTTCAAAAAACACCGTGATAGGCTACGTAAATCTTTACGTAGCCTATCACGGCTGACTTTGGGGGGGAAAAAAAAGCGCGTACGCAAATGGCAGTGCCCATGGGCGCCGGCATTTGCGTTCCTTATTTTGGCACGTGTAGTCTACGTAAACATTTACGTAGACTACGGCGAAAATAAGGGCAATGCTATTTGCGTTGCCCTTATTTTCGCCGTAGTCTACGTAAATCTTTATGTAGACTACCTGGGCCCAAATAGGGAACGCAAATGGCGGCGCCCATGGGCGCCGCCATTTGCGCATGCGCCTTTTTTTTTTCCAAAGTCACCCGTGATAGGCTATGTAACAATTTACGTAGCCTATCATGGCTGACTTTGGAAATCTAGCCGTGATAGGCTACGTAAATCGTTACGTAGCCTATCATGTGTGTGTGTGTGTTTTTTTACATTTACTTTTTTATTTCGCGGCCAGGGAGACGGGGCGCTTCTCCCCGGCCTGAATTTTGGTGGCGTGGGATGGGGCGCCTCCCCCCAGCCTGAATTTCGGCCCGGCGAGGCGGGGCGCCTCCCCCCCTGGCCTGAACTTCGGGGGGAGAACCGAAGCGCCTCCCCCCCACCACGAAGCAAGCTGCGGTACTAGGTAAGGGACTTTCGTCCATCCTTACATATTACTCCCACCCCCCAACCAATCTTCAGCTACAAGAGACACTGGTGGGAAGACAGGCCCTTATAGTATGTGGGGAACATTATGTTGACTTCATTATTGATGGGAGGAATGGCAGTTGGAGTGTGGAATAACAACTGAATTTCTTTCAGATTTTCCCCACCAAATACATTATAAAATGAAGACTATGTGTTCAATACTTTGACCATCTTTCCCTACCTTCTGCTACAATCTGTTACTCCTGATGAGCTTCCTATTATGCTAGTCACCAAATTGTAGACATGCGAAGAAGAGAGCATGTGCAGAGAACTTGCTGCATTGTGTGACAATTCACTCAAGTCTTTTGTGTCTCCCTTCAGTATTGTATTTAGCTCTTCAGCTTAAAAAAAAAATGTGTTAATGTCTTCTTGTTGTTGTAATTATTATTATTACATTTATACCTTGCCTTTTTTCTCTCTTGGAATGAACTCAAGGCAGCTTACATAGTCATCTTTTTTTTAGATCTTTGCCCTGCTTCTGGCTTTTATGTTGTTACTACTTTGGTCTTATTCTCTTTTAAACTTCTGGTTCTATATTATGTTACACTGTGTTATTGTATTTTATAGTTTTAAGCTTTGTCTTGTAAACTGCCCAGGGAGCTTCAGCTAATGGGTGGTATAGAAATGTAATACATAAAATAACATACAATAATTAATAAATAAAAGGAGAAGGGTTAAGCATTTCTCTGCATGCTCGCTCCTCCTCCCCCCAGCAGACAGTGATGAGGAGCAGCAACCTGGGTTTCAGGATACGAGGTGGATGCAGAACAAGTATTTTTACCTTGAATTTGCAGTGCAGTCTATTCAAATGGAAGTCCCATTGAATTTAATGGGGCTTATTCCCAGATGAGTAGAAATAAGGTTGCAGTCTGAGCTACATAACTTTAGACAAAATGTGTGCTTTGGGGATGTTTCCAGGAGTTTTATCAATAAACTCCTCAACTGCGCAGTTAAAAATTGAGTAGTAATATTGGTCCACTAGGACTACAATTCACAGGCTCACTACAACAGCAGCTTTGATTAAGAGCAACCTGTGTCCATAATGCAGTATAAGTACTTTTAACTGCAATCCTAGGGTATACCCATTTGTTTGTGAGTAAGCCACAATGGGAGTTACATGTATAGGATTGCACTATTAGAGTTACGCATAGCTCTTCCTCAAGACGTTCAAGGGAGAAAGAGCAGGGATATGAGACATTTCTGAGAGAAGGCAAAATTCAACTTAGCCTCACGTCTCTTTTGTCTACAGAGCGTTTCAGTCTTAAAAGAGAATGGAGGAAGACTTTGCAGGCTTAAGTAAAACTTTGACTTGTGTTGAATACTCAGGTAGGGATGCTTGAGAAATTCAAGATGGACTAAAATGAGCTCGGATTTATGGTATCATAGAATAGTAGGTTTGGAAGGGGCCTACAAGGCCATCGAGTCCAACCCCCTGCTCAATGCAGGAATCCAAGTCAGAGCATCCCTGACGGATGGTTGTCCAGCCTCGTCTTGAAGGCCTCCAGTGTGGGAGTGCCCACTACCTCCCTAGGGAATTGGTTCCATTGTCGTATTGGTCTAACCGTCAGGAAGTTTTTCCTGATGTTCAGCCGGAATCTGGCTTCCTGTAACTTGAGCCCATTATTCCGTGTCCTGCACTCTGGGGTGATGGAGAAGAGATCCTGGCCTTCCTCTCCGTGATAACCTTTCAAGTACGGGAGGAGCGCTATCATATCTCACCTCATTCTTCTTTTCTGAAGGCTAAACATGCCCAATTCTTTTAGTGTCTCTTCATAGATTCATTTCAAAGAACCTGACCTGCTGAATATGCTGCAGAGTGACCCGCTCAGGCCATGCAGAGTCCGTGGACTTTCACATGATTTTTTTTTTTACTTTCCTGAAATTTACTCTTATAAATTTGTAGGAAAATACGCACGTTTCTCCTGAGAGAACATTGAATGGAATGGGGGACAATACACTAAATGTTATGTACCAAGGTAAATTATATAAACTCTTATGTAAATACTTGCATAACTATTTGCGTATTTTCCTGCATGACGAAAACAAAATATTTGCGTCTGTCTGTCTGTAGGTGGATGACGGAACAAAAGGCACCTGGCAACCCGCGAAACACAGACAGAGCGGATTTTACACAGTCCGTACATCCCCACTCTTAGGTTAGACAGGAGTATGCCTGGATGAGAAAACAATGGAGCTCCCTTTAAAATATATATGACAGACTCTGCTTTCTACTGGCTGTGTCTTAATCATTAAAGGTTTTGTCTCTTCACATATGTGGAGAGCTGCACATTCCTTGACAAATCATCATTGAATCCCTGAGGTGCAGGGAAATATTCTTCCCATTTTAGTTGGTGAGATTGAAATTAAAGTAGAAACACTCCTCCAGTGTTCTGGATCCCCCCCCCCATGCGCGTGCACACACACACGATAGGAGACCCTGATGGAGCTGAATTTAGGTATTCTAGGTTGAATACCTGGAGATCTATGCTGCTGCTGCTTCTTCCACTGCTCATGATTGTAGTAATGCTAATTGAACTGTGTTATTATTATTGACTAGTTTGCTATGTTTATGTTACTACTATGCTAACAACACAATCCGATTGTCTCTGGGAGCGTGTCCCAGGGACCACAGGATATTTTGGATTCCCCCTCCCAAGGCCATACACACTCCTATGACTTAGGGTGGGGGAATCTGATCTTGTATACTTCCCCCATTCCTTCAAAGCTGTCTCTGAAAGAACCACACAAGCTGCTTTCCAAAGGTCATCCTGATGACCTTCAGTATGTCAAATAAGGGGTGCTCCAGTGGGTGGGCAATGTAGGGGAGAGACTGGGATCCACAGAATCCTATGGCCTCTTTGTTGCCTGTCCCCACCCACACCAGTAAGTGAGCTAGACGGGCTCAGAAGCCCATCTAGCAGTTTTTGGGTTTTTTTGGATGTTTTTTAGAGGAAGATGTGGGAGGTGAAATTGCTTCCATCCACCTCCTGCCCTGCTGTCAACAGCCTGGCAGGGCGTAGGATTTTCGGAAGTCACTGAACTCAGAAGCTTCTGTCTAATGGACAACAGTCCCACAGGACTGCTCCCTAATAGTACTAATACTATGTATTCAAACTATTTGTTTTGGAAATGTTTTGGTATGTTAACTGATATTTGTTATTTTTAACAACATTGCTATTATGGTTGTAGATATTTTATTATATATGGATTGTAAGCTGCTTTGAAAATAATAATAAAATAATATGGTAAGGTGGCAAAGAAACATACTGATGAGAATAATACCTTATTCACTGGAGCCTACTGAAAGGTGTTGGACTCGGTGGACTTATGGACCCCTTCCAACCCTACTATTCTATTATTCTATGAAAATAGGTGTTGTATATAGGGATGTATGGATTTTGTAAAATCTGTTCTGTCTGTGTTTTGCTGATTTCAGGTGGCTTTTGTTCTGCCGTCCGCTCATTGGCGGAATTGTTTTTTTCCCAATTTGCCAAAATTGTGCAAATTCACATATGCACAAATTTGGATTTGCACAAATACACACTTGCAAAAATGCCCAAATCCCCCCAATGCGCAAATCCCCCCAATGCGCAAATCCCCCCAATGCGCACATCCCCCCAAAGTGTGCATATTAATGCTTTAGCCTATGGGAGAAACCTGTATTTTCAGCCTGTGGTGTTTTTTAAAGAAGTATTTTTCTATGCCTAACCTTGTATGAAATTCCAGTAAGTTAAAAAACAGAACAAAAACAAAACAAAACAAACAAAAAAACAAAAACCAGTCCACAACTCCACTGAATCCATGCAACTTGGCAAAAGCCAGTCTGCTGCGGAATCTGCCAATCAGATTAATAGAAATCCAAACTAATTTGATTCCGTAGCAGATTTCTCTGACATCCCTAATTGTATTGTGAAGACCAACCCTGCTGTTTTCAAAACACACGTTCTTCTCACGTGCAAGCACCATTGAATTGAGTGGGAACTCCTTCTCTGCTCTTACTTAGCTCCTATTATTTCGTTGTGGCTTGCACAGAAGAATATCTCTCTGGATTGTGCCTTGAAAGAATTGGATTTGTAGCTCCTCAATGCATCTACTAACTAACTCATAAAATCATAGTCTGATCAGGCAAGGTGGTGGGGTGGTAATCATAGAATCATAGAATAGTAGGGTTGGAAGGGGCCTCTAAGACCATTGAGTCCAACCCCCTGTTCAGTGCAGGAATCCAAGTCAGAGTCGGGATGGTGGAGAATTTCTCCCCGAATCTTTGGGGGGCCAAGCGCCAACGCATTCGGCCCCCCGAAATCGGTGGTGAAATTCTCCGCCCCCCCCCCCGGGACGGGACTTACCTTTGGCGAATGTCCCTCCAAGCAGCAGGTCCCGGCAGCGGTTTGGCGGCGGTTCGTCATGGGCAGGGGCGGCAGCCGGTCTCCCGACTGGCTGCCGCAGCCGCCACTGCAAAAAAAAACCCCTAAAGTAAAAAAAACCACACATCTGTGATAGGCTACGTGACGATTTATGTAGCCTATCACGGCTGACTTTGGTAAATCGTCACGTAGCCTATCACGGGGTCTTTTTTTTTTTTTTTACTTTTTGTTTTGCGGCCGGGGAGACGGGGTGCTTCTCCCCGGCCTGAATTTCGGCCGGGCGAGGTGGGAAGCCTCCCCCCCTTCGCCTGAACTTCGGAGGGGAAAGCAAAGTGCCTCCCCCCCACCGCGAAGCCAAGCTGCGAAAAGGTAAGTGACTTTCGTACATCCCTAAGTCAGAGCATCCCTGACAGATGGCTGTCGAGCCTCATCTTGAATGCCTCCAGTGTGGGAGAGCCCACTACCTCCCTAGGTAATTGTTTCCCTTGTCATATTGCTCTACCAGTCAGGACGTTTCTCCCGATGTTCAGCCAGAATCTGGCTTCCGTAACTTGAGCACATTATTCCGTGTTCTGCATTCTGAGATGATGAAGAAGAGATCCTGGCTTTCCTCTCTGTGACAACCTTTCAAGTACTTGAACAGCGCTATCCTGTCTCCCCTCAGTCTTTTCTTCTCAAGGCTAAACATGCCCAGTTCTCAGTCTCTCTTCATAGGGCTTTGTTTCCAGTCCCCTGATCATCTTTGTTGCCCTCCTCTGAACCCTCTCCAGCTTGTCTGCATCATTCTTCAAATGTGGTGCCCAGAACTGGACATAGTACTCCAGATGAGGCCTAACCAGTGTTGAGTAGTGGGAAACTAGTACTTCCTGGGGTTTGGAAGCTACGCTTCTATTAATGCAGCCCAAAAGAGCATTTGACTTTTTTGCAGCCACATCACATGGTTGGCTCATATTCAGCTTGTGATCTACAACAATTCCAAGATCCTTCTCGCTTGCAGTATGGTTGAGCCACGTATCCCCCATCTTGTAACGGTGCATTTGGTTTCTTTTTTGTAGGTGCAGAACTTGACATTTATCCCTATTAAAGTTTGTTCTGTTGTTTTCTGCCCAGGGCTCCAGTCTATCAAGATCACTTTGAATTTTGTTTCTGTCTTCCAAAGTATTAGCTATCCCGCCCAATTTTGTGCTGCAAATTTGATCAGCATTCCCTGCACCAACTCCTCCAAGTCATTAATAAAAACTTTGAAGACCACTGGGCCCAGGACTGAGCCCTGCGGTACCCTGCTCCTTACCGCTCTCCAGTTGGAGAAGATCCCATTGATAGGCACTCTTTGAGTCTGATTCTGTAGACTGTAGCCAACTGTGGATCCACCAGATCATTGTTTCATCTAGACCACTTTGAGCTAGTTTGGTCATCAGGATATCATGGGGCACTTTGTTGAAAGCTTTGCTGAAGTTGAGGTATATGATGTCTACAGCATTCCCATAGTCCACAAGGGAGGTTACTTGATCAAAAAATGAGATCAGATTTGTCTGGCAGGATTTGATGTTGACAAATCCATGTTGGCTTCGAGTAATCACTGCACTGTTTTCAAGGTGCTTACAGATGGATTGCTTTATCATCTGCTCCAGAATTTTCCCAGGGATTGATGTCAGACTGACTGGTCTGTAGTTCCCAGGTTCCTCCTTTTTACCCTTTTTGAAGAGAGGGACAACATTAGCCCTCCCCCAGTCATCTGGCACTTCACCCATCCTCCATGATTGCTCAAAGAGAATAGACAGTGGTTCTGAGAGTTCTTCTGCCAGTTCCTTTATTACTCAGGATGCAGTTCATCTGGCGCTGGATATTGGAACTCATTCAAAGTAATTGTCAAGGGCTCCTCGGAGGCCTCTCTCAATCTCATCCAGTAGCCAAGTCCAGACACAGACAAAGGGATTCCTTTTAAAGCTTTATTCTTCTTTTACAACTTAACAACTCTACTGTTTGCAACTAGATCTGAGCAGCAGAGTACCTATGCCCTAAGTTGGAATAGTTGGTCCCCGTTTATAAGGGAATTACTGGCAGACCCCTGAACTTAAGGACTAGGGAGAATCCCTCCCCTTTTCCCTTGGATCCTCTAGGCGCAGCCGTTGTTTGCGCGCCAACCGGGCACTACGCCTCGTTTCTGCGCCCTCCATTTGACGCTGCTCTCTGCGTTGGCGTCGCGCGTCCACCACGTTTGCTTCCCGTGCTCTGCCACTCCCTGGACTGCTATCTAAGCTAGGAATGCTGGTGGGAGGAATCTCCGTCAGCTGTTGGCCCTGGGAAAGAGGAGCGCGCTCCTCTCCCAGGAGCGACTGCTCTTCCTCAGAATCAGAACTACTCTGGGATTCTATGGGCTCAGTGTCCACCCTGACAGTAATTAGGTGTTCCTTGACCATATGCCTATCAATCTCAAGCTGCAATCCTGCCCCTTCAGCCTGTACTTCACCTTTGCCAGGGGGGTCATAGATCCTCTTTTGGGAGAAGACTGAGCCAAAGTAGGAACTGAGCACCTCTGCCTTTTCTTTGTCATCTGTTATCATTTTGCCATCCTTATTTAATAGCTGAACCACTGTTTCTTTCCTCTGTCTTTTACTATGCATGTAGCTGAAGAAAACCTTTTTGTTGCTTTTAGCATCCCCCGCTAACCTCAGCTCGTTCTCAACTTTAATCTTCCTGACACCATCCCTGCAATTCTGTGCTACCTACCTGTACTCTTCCTTTGTAGCTTGGCCTTCTTTCCACTTCCTATATGTGTCCTTTTTTGTTTTCAGGTCATCTCTAGGGATGTAAGAATTGTGTACCTTCTGTGCCGCTTGACTTCCGCAGTTTGCAGCCAGTGCTCCGTACCGTCATTTGCAAGCCCCCGGAATTCTCCTCTCTTTTTCCACTCCGAAAATTACGAAGATAAATCCATACCAACAGCCGTAGTTCTGCATAACTTCCGTAAGAAAGGCTATTTTTCGTAGATATTTACATATTTTTTCCCCTGCCCTGAGATGTCAGCGAAAACACTTCCTCCTCCTCAGGGCTTCCCAAAACAAGGCTGCCCTAGGTGTGCCTGAGTGATGCACTCTTTGCTTAAAGCAACGCTGTTTGAAAGAAAGAAAAAAACCTTTTAAAATGACCATGCCGGTCTGGAGCCCTCCATGAATATTATTCCCCCTGCTAGGCTTTCTATTTCCACATCCAGCCTTGTTGGTGACATGGTGAGGGTAAAATGGAGAGGAGAACCAACTCTGTGCATGTCTACTCAGAAGTAAGTCTTACTGAGTTCAATGTGACTTACTCCTACACATGTCAGCACCCCACTTGCCCCCAGCGCAGCTTTGTATTTCCACATCCAGCTCATTAGCAAACCCCCTGTTAGTTATCTCACTGGGTGACTTTGGGCTGGACTCTAACCACTAGATCATACTTCTGTTATATGAAACTCATGAAAAAAAAGAGACAGTATAATGGAAAGTTCTTTCTGAAACAGTCACACTTGTACAAATGCAGCATGAAGGGAAAGATCAGCAACCTTCTCTTTGTTTGAATAAAAAGCACACTCTGCACATGCTCAGGGAATGGACAAAATGAGGAATAAACATACCAGGGAATATGAAGAACTATATTCTTCCATTATGTGCGTGTGTGTGTGTGTGTGTGTAAGTGGAATCTCCCTCCATCCAGCTGTTCCCTGGAAAACCCTCCCCCCATTCACCCAAGGGTCTTCTGAGATAACTAACAGGAGGTTTGATAATGAGCTGGATGTGGAAATACAAAGCTGAGTTGGGGGCAAGTGGGCTGCTGACATGTGTAGGAGTAAGTCGCATTGAACTCAGTAAGACTTACTTCTGAGTAGACATGCACAGAGTTGGTTCTCCTCTCCATTTTAGCCTCACCATGTCACCAACAAGGCTGGATGTGGAAATAGAAAGCCTAGCAGGGGGAATAATACTCGTGCAGGGCTCCAGACCGGCATGGTCATTTTAAAAGGTTCTTTCTTTCTTTCTTTCTTTCTTTCTTTCTTTCTCTCTCTCTCTCTCTCTCTCTCTCAAACAGCGTTGCTTTAAACAAAGAGTGCATCACTCAGGCACACCTAGGGCAGCCTTGTTTTGGAAAGCCCTGAGGAGGAGGAAGTGTTTTGGCTGAAAGTAAACGGAGACGGAGGATTTCAATTGAAAAAGAACACCCACAAACAAGGCGGTGAGCACAATTCATTTTTTTAAAAAAAAACTTACGTATTTATTATCGGAATATACTACCTTGCGTTTTTATTTACGAAAATTTCTTGACTCTGTGCAGATGACAAAAAAAAAAGCCGCATGACTGCTGGCTCCATAGGACCTCATGGTGCCGTTCTGCAGAGGATTCCGTGGCAGAGACTGAAGGGAATTCAATCCCATTTCAGTCTGTGGTGGAATTCTCTGACATCCCTAGTCATCTCTAAGCTTTTTGTGAAGCCACATTGGCTTCTTCTGTTGTCTTCCACCTTTTTTTTTGTTGGAATTGTTTGTAATTGTGCCTTGACAATTTCCTTTTTTAAAAGCCCCCACCCATCTCGGACTCCTTTTCTCGTTGGAGTCCCCTTGCCGTGGGACCTTACTTATTATTGTTCTGAGTTTATTAAAATCAGCTTTCCTAAAATCCAGGGTATGCGTTTGACTACACTCGGCTTTTGCTTCCCTTAGAGCCAAGAACTCAAGTATAACATGGTCGCTTTCCCGCAGAGTTCCTGTAACTGCTTCTTTATCCACTAATTCATCTCTGTTGGTTAGGATCAAGTCGATAGCCAATCGTCTAGTTCCTTCCTCTACTTTCTGTAGGGGGAAGTTATCAGCCACACAAGTCAGGAATTTCCTGGAGGGGCCATGTTTTGCAGAATTTGTCTCCCAACAAATATCGGGGAAATTGAAGTCCCCCATTACTACTACATCATGCTTCCTTGAAACATCGGCTATTTGCTTTTCAAAAGTTTCATCCTCGATCCCCTTTTACCCTTTTTGAAGATAGGGACAACATTAGCCCTCTTGCAGTCATCTGGTACTTCACCCATCCTCCGTGATTTCTCAAAGATAATAGAATATGAGTACATATTCTTTTGTCTGACAAAGTTAACCATTCTTACTAGGGATGGCCGTGAATTTCTCCACGAAACTCGGGGAGGCCGAATGCCAACGCATTCAGCCCCCCGAAATAGTTGGTGAAATTCTCCGCCTCCCGCCCCCCCTTGGGATGGGACTTACCTCTCTCGAATGTCCCTCTTGGCGGTGGGTCCCGGCGGCGTTTCAGCGGTGTTTTGGCGGCGCTGCCATTACAAAATAAAGTAAAAAAAAAAAACACCACCCGTGATAGGCTATGTAACGATTAACGTAGCCTATCACGGCGAGATTTCCAAAGTCAGCTGTGATAGGCTACGTTAATCGTTACGTAGCCTATCACAGGTGACTTTGGAAAGGAAAAAAAAAAGCGCGTACGCAAATGGCGGCGCCCACGGGCGCCGCCATTTGCATTCCTTATTTGGTCCCGGGTAGTCTACGTAAAGCTTTACGTAGACTACGGCAAAAATAAGGGCAACGCTATTTGCATTGCCCTTATTTTCGCCGTGGACTACGTAAATCTTTACGTAGACTACCCGGGACCAAATAAGGAACGCAAATGGTGGCGCCCGTGGGTGCCGCCATTTTCGTACGCGCTTTTTTTTTCTTCCAAAGTCACCCGTGATAGGCTACGTAACGATTTACATAGCCTATCATGGCTGACTTTGGAAATCTAGCCGTGATAGGCTACGTTAAGCGTTATGTAGCCTATCATGGGTGGTTTTTTTTTTTTTTTACATTTTCTTTTGTATTTCGCGGCCGGGGAGACAGGGCGCTTCTCCCCGGCCTAAATTTCGGCTGGGCGAGGCGGGGCGCCTCCCCCCCCCGGCCTGAACTTCGGGGGGAGAACCGAAGCGCCTCCCCCCCACCACGAAGCAAGCTGCGGGACCAGGTAAGTGACTTTCATATATCACTAATTCTTACTTTCTTAGCAGTTACATTGGTATGACAGAAATATTGATTGAAACATGGAACTTATTTTGCAAGTGTCTTCATCTACTGAAGCTTCAAAGATTTCTGTAAACTTCTTTAGATAGCTGGCAAGTCACAACCTAACTGTACTTTTCAGAGTTAATTTCCAGAGTTTTAAGAAGAAACAAACAAATCAACCAAATTCTGTCCCAAACAGAGAAGCATTTCAAAACATTGAGGACTATTATCTTAGGCTCTTCACTGTCTGCCTCTAACTTTCTTCAGTTTTATAAGCTGCCCTTAGTTGTGGGACTTCCAAGGTGGTGCACAATTTTAAAAAATTAAAATCCCAGAAGTTTCACCAAACCTATTAAAATTCAGCAAAGTTGTAAAACAATGCTAAAACCAGATATACACAAAAGGTGGAATGCGTGGGAAAGGTTGTGTTCCTGGTGGCAATGAGACACCAAAATTGTGCCAAGCAACCATCTCTGGGATGGGTGTTCCATCATTGAGATCATCATGCCAAGCAGTTGGCTGAGGTATATGTTACCGTAGAATGTTTACAAACATTTTAACATTGGGGTGAGGCAGAGGGGGAAAGGCATTCCCAGATGATTAACTGGCAAAATGTAAATGGCAGTAAAGGAAGTGAAAGGTAGATTTGAGCGTGGAGAAACTTTGTTAAGGGAAATGGTAGGGAGCCTGAAGGCTGTAAAAATGTGGAGCGATCCCCAAATTGTTTGCCAGTTTAAAGTCCTTATCCAATTGGCTATGTCAACTAAAAGCTGTTGATAGCCCAGTCCTCCCATGAGTTTGTCTAGTCCTTTCTTTTCTTTATTTCTTAAGCTACATAAAACCTGGTGTACCCATCCACATCCTGTGCAATTAGTTCCATAAGTTAATTATGCATTGAGGATTGCAAACTTAATTTGAAAGCTGAGAATCAAGCTAGCCATTCAGCTAGGAAGTCAAAATGGGCCCTTTCATGTGTTGCAAACAGTGTTGCAGGGAAACTTGATCCAAACCATTAATCCTTCAGTATCCCAAAGTGCCACACTGTCTCTGGCTGATGATTGCTCCTTTTCCCCCAAGATGCCTGATGTCACGCTGGCAATGCTTGATGGGAAGGGGAAGGGAGCACGCAAACAAACTAGGGTAGCAAACACTGTGTTAAAGATAAATTCCAGAGGGGTAGTCCTTTTTTGCTGTAAAAAAGGGGAGTTTGGTGGAACCTTATGAATATAAGAAGAGCTCTTCTGGACCAGACCAGAACGCCTCTCCAGTCCAGCATCCTGCTTCTCAGAGTGGCCAACCAGATGCATCTGGGGCGCCCACAAGTGGGACATGAAGGGAACATCCATCTCCCATTGTTGCTCCCCATCAACTTCTATTCAGAGGCCTGCTGTTAGGGATTGCTAAGGCCTCATGCTGAGTAGTGAGGCAACAGACACTCATTGTGCAATCCACAAAACCTTTATTCAGTTAACAACACCTCTTCACACCTGAAGCATTCTGCCTAATTAGCTAAACAAAGCAAGGTGGTTTCTTGTCAACTCAAATGGATGGTTTCCTGCCACGCCCAGGCTTTTACTGGGCTCCTCCTTCAGGGAGGGTCCTCCTGACCCAATTTCTGACAGGCAGCCAATCTGGCGGACTGCCTCTCACCTCTGCCCACGCAACTCTGCACTGAACTCAAACATCTGTCAGTTCTGGTGCTCCCTCCTGCTCTGACAGAGGGTGAGCTCCCATGGGGAGGGGGGGTGATGGTCTCTGAATCTGGGCCTCCTGTTTGATAAGCCTCTGGGAAGATTCCTACCTGACTCCTGGAGAGTCTTGGGAAATTTCCTCCCCTGTTCCCTGTCTTGGCTGGGCTTCTTCTAGCTTTGCCTCTGAATCTGAATCAGAGTCCAAAACCAAACCAGGGAGCTTGGGCCCAATCCTGACACCTACCGCGTCTGATCCTGGAGGTGTTAGCATATAGTCATGATGACTAGTAGCCATTGATCGCCTTATGACTTTGTAGATTTCAGCTTCCTTTGGCTGCAGGAAGGCGGAGTGGGGGGGCGGCTGCTGGACGACACATGGGATGTGTTGTACTGGCGTTTCTGCCTTCCCCGCCCCAAACTGCCCCCCAGAATGCCCCATTTTCACCGCTCCGTGCTCCTCTTCTGGGTGTGGGGCCTTTCTGAGCTGCCTGCAAGGCCACACAGGGGGGCAGGGTAAGGTCAGTTTTCCGGGACCAACCTCAGAGCACAGGCTCCGTGGTCAGTTCCCGGAAAGCCACTATCCTATGGCCATCTAGCCCCTGACTAGCGGCCATAGGATTGCTCCCTCCATGTTCTTAATGCACTTCACTGCATGCACAGTAGCCTGCAATCCATAGGGCCTGTTGGCTTTCAATCACCCACCCAGCCCCATGTATCAAGCCTCCTCAGCTTTTGGATGATCCCATGAACTCTATGAATGTATTTGCTCTATGAACGTATCTATCTATACTCCAGCCCACATTGTGTTCTGAGGCCTTAATGTGAAGTTACTTTCCTGGCATGTTTGTCTAGTTCTGAATACCTGAAGTTCTGTCCTTTGCTGAATGTATAGTCTGGCACATTTGGCATAGTTATTGTGTCTAGCGCTTGAAAAAATGGAAGCATTAATTCAACACTCTGCAAATGCAATTTCCAGTTTCCTGGCATTTCAACCCATATAAATATCTTTGCTGTATCAACCACCTGAAGGTACATAATCCAAAGGGATACTGTTATTCTACTCTTTATCAGAGTTTCTTTAGTTTCTTTAAGGCTTTTGGATAAGATCTGTAGACCTATTGAAGATTCTGTGCTCCACTGGTGTTTCTTTAGTAATGAATTTCTCAAAAAGTAAGAAAAGTTCCTTGATTACTGGGTTGTCTATCTCCATTGCTCCACCAGATTCATAGAATCATAGAATAGTAGGGTTGGAAGGGGCCTACAAGGCCATCAGGAGACAGTTCTTTGTTCTCTTTAGTGGACTTTGCAGTGATTTATTGATGTCTGAAGCTGTCTAGTGGTTTCCACCTCTTTAATATTGTAGTTGTCATGACCCAGGGATCCAGCAGTGACATGGACTCTGAGGCCAAAGACTAGGGATGTACAGACTGTGAAATGCGCTCCGTCTGTGTTTCACAGATTGTCAAGCACCTTTTGTTTCGCCGTCTGCTTACTAGGGATGTCAGAGAATTCCGCCACAGATCTCGGGGAGGCTGAATGCCAGCGCATTCGGCCCCCCGAAATCAATGGCGGAACGGTCTGCCCCCCTGCCCCCCCCGGGATGGGACTGACCTTGGGCAGATCTTCCTGGCGGCGGCGGCTGCGGCGGCGGTTCGGCAGGGGCGGCTGCGGTGGCCGGTCTTCTGACCGGCTGCCGCTGCCGCCATTTCCAGTTAAAAAACTAAACAAAACAAAAAAACGTGATAGGCTACGTAAAGATTTACGTAGCCTATCATGGCTAGATTTTTAAAAAACACCGTGATAGGCTATGTAAATGTTTACATAGCCTATCACGGCTGATTTAAAAGAAAAAACAATGCGCATACGCAAATGGCGGCGCCCATGGGCGCTGCCATTTGCGTTCCTTATTTTGGCACGTCTTAGTCTATGTCAACATTTACGTAGACTGAGATGGCGAAAATAAGGGGAATGCAAATAGCATAGACGCTATTTGCGTTCCCCTTATTTTCACCGTCTTAGTCTACATAAATGTTTACATAGAGTAAGACGTGCCAAAGTAAGGAATGCAAATGGCGGTGCCCATGGGTGCCGCCATTTGGGTATGCGCATTTTTTTTCTTTTAAAACAGCCGTGATAGGCTACATGAACATTTACGTAGCCTACCACGGCTGACTGCAGGGACACAAATGGCGGTGGCTACGGCTGCTGCCATTTGTGTCCCTGCTAGTCAGCGGCCGGATGTTCGGCTGCTGGCGGAGCTGGCCGGCGGCTCCGCAGAATCCCCATGGAGCGGAGCCGGCCGGCCAGGATTCGGGGGGAGGGATGGAGAGCCCCCCCCACGAATGTCACCCTTACAAAAGGTAAGTGACTTTCGTACATCCCTACTGCTTACATACTGATGCAATCATTTTTTGTTCCTGTCATTTGGAAAAATATTCAAATAATTACATAAGGGGTTTCATAACAATTTACATAATTTACCTTAGTACATAACATTTAGCGTATTGTCCCGCATTCCCTTCAACTTTTCCTCAGCAGAAACTTCCATATTTTCCTATGAATAAATTATCATAGATTATCTAGATCCATTTTAGTCGGTCTTCAGGCTTGGGCTTGTGAGAGAAACTGCCTTGGTCGCCTTGGTGGATGATACGAGGTGGGCTCTGGATAGGGATGAATGCTCCTTCCTTGTTCTCCTCGACCTCTCAGCGGCTTTTGATACCGTTGACCATGGTATTCTCCTGGACCGCCTGGAGGGGTTGGACATTGGAGACACCATATTGTGGTGGTCCCGGTCCTTCGGCACGTACCAGAGGGTAGCACTGGGAGAGGAGGTTTTGGACTCGTGGCCACTCACTCGTGGGATGCCACAGGGTTCCATCCTCTCCCAGATGCTATTTAACATCTATGTGAAGCCACTGGGGGCTATCATCAGGAGGTTTGGGATGCGGTGTAATCAATATGCGGATGACATGCAGCTCTACCTCTCATTCAAATCTTCACCAAGCTTGGCCGTAGAATCCCTGTCCAAATGTCTGGAGACGGTGAGTGGCTGGATGGGGAGGAATAAGCTGAAGCTGAACCCTGACAAGACCAAGGTACTTTTGGTGGGAGACAAGAGGAGGTTGGGGGATGCTGACCTGGTGTTGAATGGGGTACGGTTACCCTTGAAAGACCAGGTCCGCAACCTGGGGGTCATTTTGGACTCAGGTATCAGCTGTGAGCCGGACAGTGCTGTACCAGCTCCATCTGATATGGTGGCTGCGCCCCTTCCTCCCCGACCATCTGCTCCCACCTGTATGAGGGTCAAGAAACAACAGTAAGAACCAGACATGGAACAACCGATTGGTTCAAAATTGGGAAAGGAGTACGACAAGGCTGCATATTGTCACCCCGCTTATTTAACTTATATGCAGAGTACATCATGAGAAACGCCGGGTTGGATGAATCACAGGTCGGAATTAAGATTGCCGGGAGAATTATCAACAACCTCCGATATGCAGACGATACCACCCTAATGGCAGAAAGCGAAGAGGATCTAAAGAGCCTCTTGTTGAGGGTGAAAGGGGAAAGTGCAAAAGCTGGTTTGAAACTCAACATTACAAAAACTAAGATCATGGCATCTGGCCCCATCACTTCCTGGCATATAGAAGGGGAAGAAATGGAAGCAGTGACAGATTGTATTTTCTTGGGCTCCAAGATCACTGCAGACGGTAACTGTAGCCATGAAATTAAAAGACGCTTGCTCCTTGGGAGGAAAGCTATGGCAAACCTAGACAGCATAGTAAGAAGCAGAGACATCACCTTGCCAACAAAGGTCCGTCTAATCAAAGCTATGGTTTTCCCAGTAGTAATGTATGGCTGTGAGAGCTGGACTATAAGGACAGCTGAGTGCTGAAGAATTGATGCTTTCGAAGTGTGGTGCTGGAGAAGACTCTACGAGTCCCCTGGACTGCAAGGAGGTCAAATCAGTCCATCTTAAAGGAAATCAACCCTGAGTGCTCATTGGAAGGACAGATACTGAAGCTGAAGCTCAAATATTTTGGCCACCTAATGTGAAGAGAAAACTCTCTGGAAAAGACCCTGATGCTGGGAAAGACTGAAGGCAAAAGGAGAAGGGGACGGCAGAGGATGAGATGGCTAGATAGCATCACCGATGCAATGAATATGAACTTCAGCACGGTCCAGGAGAGAGCGCAGGACAGGAAGGCCTGGCGTGCTATGGTCCATGGGGTCATGAAGAGTCGGACACGACTGAACAACTGAACAACAACAACAATGCGCTCTACGTGGGGTTACCCTTGAAGACAGTTCGGAAAGTGCAGCTGGTACAGAACGCGGTGGCTTGCCTGATTAAAGGCAGCTGCCGGCGAGATCACATCACTCCAGTGCTGAAGGAGTTGCACTGGTTACCAGTTGTTTTCTGGGCCAAATTCAAGGTGTTGGTTTTGACCTTTAAAGCCCTATATGGTTCCGGCCCAGCCTATCTTAAGGAGCGCCTCCAGCAACACCAGACAGGCCGCTTAACAAGATCAGCCTCGGATGGCCTTCTCTCTGTCCCATCAGCCAGGACAGCTAGACTGGTGGGGACGAGGGAGAGGGCCTTTTCTGTGGTGGCCCCCACTCTGTGGAACTCCCTCCCTAGGGAACTCCGCCATGCCCCCTCTTTAATGAGCTTCCACCGTGCATTAAACACGTTGTTGTTCAGGCAGGCATTTGGGGTGGGTTAGGGTATTTTAGAAAACATTTTTATTGTAGAATTTTATTGTTTTAAACTGTTTTATTATATGATGTACATCGCCCAGAGTGGCTGGGTGACTGGCCAGATGGGCGATTAATAAATTTAATAAATAAATAAATAAATAAATAAATGAATGTGTAAATTTTGCAAAAGTGAAAAAATACTTCTGAAAGTCCACGGACTCTGTGCAGCCTGAAAGGGTCGCTCTGCAGCGGATTCCGCAGGTTGGATTCTTTGAAATCTGAGCTCATTCTAGTCCGTCTCAAATTTTTCCTGCACCCCTACTGAAGACCCATTGGTGTCAACAGAGGAAACTCCAGGTCTGAGCACCACTGCAGAACTGCCAGAAATCCCTGAGTGTGAGCTTCCAGAGACCCCATGCCGAGCCCTAGCACCCGACCAGCACCCTCCTCTTCAAGACCCCACGTTCCAGGGAGCCAATGCACCAATGCCAGCAGCATGCCAGACATGAACTGTTGGAGAGACAAAGAAGTGCTAGGCCACAGGTATCAGGATTCCCTTTGTCCCCAGTGATCTTCAAATGCCGAATCAAACACAGACAAGAGGCTTCAATCTACAGCTTTTAATTCCATTACCACAATGTAATGTGGTAATGGAATACAGATGTAATACAGATGCAAATTCTCAGTGACTCTGAGTCTGCAAGGAAATGCCTTCAGGGGGTTCAAAAGGTAGCTGCGAAAGTTGCCCACCGTTTGAAAGAAAGGCGGGCTCACTAGCCTAACGTAAGGGGCAGGGGGAGGTCTCCCTCTCTCTCGTGAGGCTTCTAAGTGCCACTGTTCACGCAGGGCCAGTCGGGAAGACCTAAGTTCTGCCCCGGCCTTCTCCCTCTTGGCTCTGTGTCTGCGCCTTGCACCTATTAATTCAGACTCACCAAACCCCACCTCTTCCTGTTCACTGTCTCTCATAGGAGGGGGGGGGTCACGAGGGACCTTCCTCCTCCAGCTGGACCTTTGAAACCTGAGGAGCCTGCCTAGCCATGTCTGAACTAGCCTGGGAACATACCTCCCCCATGTCTGGCAGTTCTTCTTCAGCATCTGAACTACTCTCACCCCTCCTTGCACTCAGAAACGCTCCTGACAACAGGCCAGAGGCCTGTCCCTTTAAGGCTTCCATTCTGTAGGAAAGGGTGGAGTCTGGAACTGTAGCATAAAAGGCTTCAGTTTGGGCCCTCACCTCATGGGAGCAAGATGCTCACTAGGAGCTCTCCTAAGTGCTGCAACTTTTGGCCTGCTTTGCCCTAGCCCTTGCTGACTTGCCATGTGCTGCCTTGTACTGAGCCCCATGGGCTTCTGCTTGGTCCAGAACAGGACAGTAGTGTACATCCACCATTAGTAGAACATTTGGTGCTGTTGATGCCAGGAAGTGGCCATGGACAGCATGTGAATATGCTTTGCCTGTCATTATCTGGCCTACAGCATTACCCACACAAACCACCTCCAGGACATCCTCAAAACCAGATCCACTCTAGGGATGGATGAAACTCCCTTACCTGTTCTCGAAGCTTGCTTCGCGGTGGGGGGGAGGCGCTTCGGTTCTCCCCCCGAAGTTCAGGCAAGGGGGGGGAGGCGCCCCGCCTCGCCCGGCTAAAATTCAGGCCGGGGGGGAGGCGCCCCATCCCTCGCCGGAGAAATTCAGGCCGGGTAGGAGCGCCCCGTCTACCCGGCCGCGAAAAAAAAAGTAAAAAATAAAAAACAAAAACACACACACCCGTGATAGGCTACGTAACGATTTACGTAGCCTATCACGGCTAGATTTCCAAAGTCAGCTGTGATAGGCTATGTAAATCATCACGTAGCCTATCATGGGTGACTTTGGGGGAAAAAAAAAGCGTGTACGCAAATGGCGGCTCCCATGGGGACCGCCATTTGTGTTCCTTATTTTGACACGTCTAGTCTACGTAAAGGATTTACGTAGACTACGGCGAAAATAAGGGCAACGCAAATAGCGTTCCCTTATTTTCGCCGTAGTCTACGTAAATGTTTACGTAGACTAGATGTGCCAAACTAAGGAACGCAAATGGCGGCGCCCATGGGCCACTGCCATTGCCTACGCTCTTTTTTTCCCCCCCAAAGTCACCTGTGATAGGCTACGTGACGATTTACGTAGCCTATTACGGCTGACTTTGGAAATCTAGCCATGATAGGCTACGTAAATCGTTACGTAGCCTATCACAGGTGTGTGTTTTTTTACTTTACTTTTTTTTTTCGCGGCTGGGTAGATGGGGCGCTCCTCCCCGGCCTGAATTTCGGCGGCGAGGGATGGGGCGCCTCCCCCCCTCGCCTGAACTTCGGGCGGAGAACTGAAGCGCCTCCCCCCCATGGCGAAGCAAGCTGCGGGACCAGATAAGTCCCGTTCGTCCATCCCTACTGCATACTCAGTCTGCATGTTTCTTCGCCATCCAGGCCCTGGTTATCTTTGCAATCTGTATGTGACCCACAGCTAGGGATGTACGAAAGTCACTTACCTGTTCGTGGATTATGCTGATGCTGGGGGGGAGGCACTCCGTCCCTCCCCCCGAAATTCTGGCCGGGGGAGAGGCGCTCCGTCCCTCCCCCCCCAAATCCTGGCCGGCCGGACATCCAGCCGCTGGCTAGCAGTAGCCGCTGCCGTTTGCGTCCCTGCAGTCAGCCGTGATAGGCTACATAAATGTTTACGTAGCCTATCACGGCTGAGTAAAAAAAAAAAAAACCACACGCGCCAACGCAAATGGCGGCTCCCGTGGGCACTGCCATTTGCGTTTCTTATTTTGGCACATCTTAGTCTATGTAAACATTAATGTAGACAACGGCGAAAATAAGGGGAACGCAAATAGCATAGCATCTACGTTATTTGCGTTCCGCTTATTTTCGCCGTAGTCTACGTAAATGTTTACATAGACTAAGACGTACCAAAATAAGGAATGCAAATGGCAGCACCCATGGGCACCGCCATTTGCGTACACGCATTTTGTTTTGTTTTTTACTCAGCCGTGATAGGCTACGTAAATCTTTACATAGCCTATCACGTTTTTTTAAAAAAAAACTTGGAAATGGCGGTGGCGGCAGCCGGTCGGAAGATCGGCTGCTGCTGCTGCCGCCACAGCACTGCTGCTGCCGCCTCCGCCAGGAAGATTCGCCGAAGGTAAGTCCCGTCCCGGGGGGGGGGGCGGAGGGGGCGGCAGACCATTTCGCCACCAATTTTGGGGGGCCGAATGCACTGGCATTCGGCCTCCCTGAGATCCGTGGCGAAATTCTCTGACATTCCTACCCACAGCAGCAGGGCTGGCCCTCAGGCAGTGAATACCAGCCTCAGGCACTGGAGCCGTGGATTGCATACACCCTCTACCCCACCAGGAGACCCTTTGGAGCTAACAGACAGCCACTGGCACTACAGTAGTGATCCAGAGAGCACTTCCAGCCCAACTCTCCTGCTGTGGCAAATTGTCTGGATGAGGGCAGATTTCTTTAAGAATTTATCTGATTTGCATGCTTCAGTAACAAATCCCCCCCTTTAATTTTGCCACATAATAAACACCTTTCTTTGAAATTGAACCATGGAGTTCTGAGTAAAGCACAGGAGCATGTGGACATTCCTCTTTTTATTCAGATAGCTTTGTATATAGTTTGTGTTTCTATAGGGTGGCTGCTGCTGCTGCTGCTGCTGCTGCTGCTTCTTCTTCTTCTTCTTCTTCTTCTTCTTCTTCTTCTTCCTTGGCTGAATTTACACATAGGAGTTATAGTGTTATCATAACTATTTATGCCCATTGGTGTCATGTGTACCAATAGTTATGATAATGGTGTGATCACGGTATAACTGCTATGTGTAGTAGACTCAGCCTCCTTCTTCTCCTTCTTCTTCTTCTTCTTCTTCTTCGTAGTATTTTATTAATTTCATTTCTAGACTGCCCCATAGCCAAAGCTGTCTGGGTGGTTCACAACAATTCATAAAGACAACAACAACATTACAAAATGTGATAGCTTTCTTTATGGTCTTTCATTCCACCTTGAGGAACTTCTTCAAGTCTCCCACACAAATTGTCACATCTTTCTTTGCCTACTTCCACTATGCCTCACATGCATTTTTCCCAAAGAACCACACAACTTTCATCATCTTCAAGAGCACTGTCACAAATATTATTGTTCAGCATGCTTTGTTGTGAAATTTATTGAGAGCGAGAAGAAATTGTAAATACATTAGTGAGATTATTTCATTATTAACATTTTATGTCTTAATTTAAAACATATATCACTTATGGAAATAACACGGAGAACTGATATAAATAAGTGCAAAAAAAGAGAAAGCATCAGGAAAGGAGGCTTTCCCCAGGAATGAAGCTCTAGATTTTTATTTTTGGCCACTGCACAGATAGACATTCTCAAAATAGCAAAGGGTGTTTTGGGTGGAATTAGTTTGTGGTCAGCTTCTACATCTGTTCGAGTATAACAGATAAATAAAAAAAATACACTTTTTACATGCAGTAAAAGAAAAGAAAATCAAAAACCTTCCTAAAACAAATAGGTCATTAGCTGGCACCGAAAGCTTTTAAGACTTGGTACCACCTGTATATGTGGGAGGAGGGAGTTCCGGAGTTGGGGTTCTTGTATGGAGAACACTGTTGCTTGGGTTGCCACGTATTTTAATTCTAGGCAAATGTTGCACCATCAAGAGGACATCCCCACTCAATCTTAATATCCAGGATGGTATGTTGTATTATCTAGTTAGCAAATACAGAGAGAGAGGGAGGGAGGGAGGACTGAGGATATTATTTTGAAGTGTGTCCAAAAAGCACAGCAATGCAATAAATAGGTGTGGCACACTTAAAGCAAGAAACTAGACCAGCTTTCCCCAATATGGTGCCCTTCAGATGCATTGGACTACAACTTCCATTAGCCCCAGCCAGCATGACCAATGGTCAGAAAACCCGGGAGGAGTTGTCCAAAACATCTGGAGTGTACCAGTTTGGGGAAGGCTGAAGTAGCCCATTAACCACCTCATCTGCTTTGGTTTCCTTCATCTCAGAGCTGATCCTGGTGAGCAGCTCCTTACTTAGTGGGTGTGTAATTATTCTGGGCTGCCCCTAAGATGAAACCAGCCCTCTAGAGAGTGGAAGGATTTTTCAGTTCCATCAGAGGTGACAGGTACCATTCCCTTAACTCAGTGCATGTTGCTGATGCAAATGTTTTATATATTAGCCGTTTAAATTATTTATTAAAGCTGCCAACTGGCAAGGAGGAAATTGAAAAAGAATTCTGAATGAAATGTTATCTTTCCATGTAGCTGAAATTTTGATATTTCAGATTCTGTTATGTATAAACTAGCAAGTAGACTCCACACTATCCTCACTACTACATCCAAACAGGAGAGGAGATAGAAGATATGAGCATCAAAAAAGGAAAGGAAACTAGTCTGGCCAGTCAGCAGTCAGAATTTTGGCCTCTAACCTTGGGCTCAAAATTACCAATGGGATTTGGTGCTCATTACAGTCAAATTGCATGCAGCGTTCATCATATGGTTTGCCTTAGCACAGTAGGGTTGAGAGGGGCCTATAAGACCATCGAGTCCAACTGCCTGCTCAATTTCTTTCAGATATAAACAGTGCAAAGGGTCCAAACAGATCAGGATTCTGCTGTGGGGTAGGAGGCTTTTGTCCTTTTCCCTGCATGAATTGGGGGGGGGGGGAGCGGAGCTGCTGTTTGCATGGGTGGGAAAAGTACCCCTATTGGAGTGATTGGGAGCTCTTTCCTCATGCATGTTGTGGGCCTGACCTGAATTGGAACCACTACCACCATGATGGCTATTTCTGAAAGAGGAAAATCATGGCACATGTAGTTTGACCACTAGTTGTGAAGCTCTTTGGACTGGGTAGGTAATAGAAATTATGTATAGCACTGCCTTTGTGTGTAGTTTTCCTGTGTTACTTTTGGCTTGGAAGGAGCTGAAAATAATGAAAAAACATTTTCAAGCCATGTCACTTGTTTATTTGAATGGGAAGTACACTACAATGGGATCCCGTTGGCTCAGTGGACCTCTGTTTGTGGCTCTGGGGAAGCTGAGGATATACAGTAGTACATTATCTTCTTTATTGCCCATTGCATGAGGAACCCAGGACTTGCCTTTTGTGGGACTTCCTGAAAAGTAGAGCTGGCAGGTCTCCTGTGCAAATCATCTGTGAACTACCGGCAGACTATAACAAATATATTTCAACGCAGGTCGCATCTTTTCAGTACTAGCTCAAAAAATCCTCCATTGCTTTTTAATGACATCTGCTGTGAATTGGCAAGCAGATCATTTATTATAACATAAAACTGCACGAGCTTGTCCAGTTTGTTTGTTTGGCATATTTCTGTTGTATAAACTGTTTTTTTAAATTCTAAGTGCCAGTTTTTTAATGAACTTATTTGTTTTAAAGTTTGTATGGTTATTCTGTTTTATTGTGGCCTGATCTTAGCATTTTACTTTCTTATTTTGTATTTTTTGTACAGCCCCCTGGATTGTGCTTTTAGGTATTCATTATTTGATGTTTTGGTTTGGGCTTATGTTATATATAGCTGTATTGTAACTTGTCTTTGTGCTATGGACAAATAATAAACAATACAAATAATGAAAATGTTGGTTAGGGTAGTTCTTCTACACTAGTGTAACAAGACTTCACTAATCTGCTGAACTAAGACTGAATTCAGATCTGATGATACTATGCAGGGGTTTGCTGCAATTTTCCATTCACCATGGTGGACACCATTTAAATTTCCCATAGGAGTGATGCTATGTTGGAAACTACAATGGTGCCTCCCAGAGCACATAAGTTGGGGAGAACAAAATGTTCACCGGTGGGTTGAAGGTGTCACTGGAAGACCCTGCCGTGGTGCTGGGGACTCAGCAGCTGCCCAATGCTACATGCTGACACTGGGCCTGATGCACAGACCCATATCGTTCCCACTAGGCATGTGCGAATCAGCAAAGCTCGAGCTCATTGAAGTTCTCTGAATTCCGTCTGAGTTTGTATCGAATTAATGGGCTCTTTTTTTTGGCATGAAAATCTGTGTGTAGTTTTCCAAATATACACATTGGTTGTGTGTATCTTTGAAATATTGCATTCTTCTTCCATTGATTAAGGCATATGTGTGCACATTTTTCAAAAGTGCACATTTTTCCATGCACTTTTTTCAGATGTCCGCATGCTGTTGAACACATTTTTTTGGATTGTGAATCACATTGCAAGCGTGGAAATGTACAGACTTCGGCTGCATATTGTCTGTGTTTGGTCTGGAATGTGTTAACTGGGTGAAATCCTGATAAAAAATGAACCTAGTTCCCACATATAGCAAGTGATGTGTAAATTTTGAAGTGCGAGAGTTCACAGTCCTAGCCATAATGCCAAATAGAATCCCCAAAATGCAAGCAATTGTGTTCATCCATTTCTCTCTCTCCCCCCCTCTCTCCCCCTCCCTCTCTCTCTCTCTCTCTCTCTCTCTCTCATATATGTATTTTGTAAAGCTAATGGAGCTTAATTACCAATTCAAGACTAAGTCACCCCAAAATACTTTGCATTATAACAGGGATATTACATGACAATTTATTATTTATGAGAAAAATCATATTTCAGTTACTGTGAAGATGGAAGCTAAGCTTAAAAGGAACAGGGAAGCCCTGAAAGGGGATGGGAGATGACATCATTGTCCCTGCTAATCAAAAAAGTGTTTTGATACTGCAAGCCAATACACCACTGCATATAGCGTATGTGTGTGACTATGTATGTATCCGGCAGTCTGGGGGGACATCTCTAATAGGGATGTGAGAACCAGGGATGCTTGAGCTCACTGAAATCCTCTGAACTTTACTTCAAAGCTCAGTTTGGCTTGCTCTCTTTTTCGGTTCATTTGAACAGGAAAAGTGCACATTTTCCAAAAGGGCACACTTCCCCCCTCCTGTAACTAAAGTGGTAAAAAGCACAACTTTAAAAATGCACAACTTTAAATTGTGCTTTTTAAAATTTGTGTATTTTTAAAAGTGTGCACTTTCCCCCCATTAATAATGAAAATGGGAATATTTGAACATGCACATTTTAAAAAATGCACAACTTGAGATGGTTAAGTATACAGTTGGGGAAGGGTCATACCTCAGTAGAAGATAGGGATGTATGAGGATATTGTTTGTGTTCACAAATCATGCAAACATACTCCATTTGCAATCCTGAATACGGGCAGGAGCGCTTTTTTGGAGAAATGTTTGGAAATTTCCAAATTTGTCATCATCTTAAAAAAATGTTTATTTTTAAATGTGTACTGTGAAATGCACATTCTTGCTTTAGTCAATGGGAGAAAGTGTGCGCGTTTGAAAAATATGCACCAAAATGCGCACTTTTCTCATTTGAAATGTGCACTGCTCACTTTCGAATGATCTGAAAAACAGTTCAAAAATGGAAAGGAGATGAAATGAGTTTCAAAGCGATTTTTGGATAATTTAGGTGAGCTCAAAAACCTCTGTCTCTCGCATTCGTATTTGTAGAGCACGTGCTTTGCATGAACAAGTCCCAGGTTCGATCCCTTACGGTCTGCTGTTTGAAATCCTGAAGAGCTGCTTCCAGTCGGCGTAGACAGGACTGAACTAGAGGGAACAATGTGGGTCTTCGTATAAGGCAGCTTCCTCTGTTCCTAACTCCCTCCCTTGAGTGAAATCGGTGGGGCTTAAAAGGGCTTAACTATGGCTGGATTATGAACCCCATGTTTGTAAAAATGCAGCCACTTTTTAAAATATAAATTGCAATATGGCATAATTATTTTATATAAAAATTTACAACAAGCCCTCCTAGGGGTGCATGAAACCCACTTACCTGGTCTTGCAGCTTTTCGCGGTGGGGGGGAGGCGCTTCGCTGCTCCCCCCGCAAAGTTCAGGCCGGGGGGGGAGGCTTCCCGCCTCGCCCGGCTGAAATTCAGGCCGGGAAGGAGGCGCCTCGCCTCGCCTGGCCGCGAAATTAAAAGTTAAAAAAAAAACACGCCCCCGTGATAGGCTACGTTAATCGTCACGTAGCCTATCACGGCTAGATCTGCAAAGTCAGCCGTGATAGGCTACATAAATCGTCACGTAGCCTATCACGGGTGACTTTAAAAAAAAAAAGCGCGTACGCAAATGGCGGCCCCCATAGGGAGCCGCCATTCGCGTTCCTTATTTGGTCGCTGTAGTCTACGTAAATGTTTACGTAGACTACGGCGAAAATAAGGGCAACACAAATAGCGTTGCCCTTATTTTCGCCGTAGTCTATGTAATCTTTACGTAGACTACAGCGACCAAATAAGGAACGTGAATGGCGGCTCCCTATGGGGGCCGCCATTAGCCGTACGCGCTTTTTTTTTTTTTAAAGTCACCCATGATAGGCTACGTGAAGATTTACGTAGCCTATCACGGCTGACTTTGCAAATTTAGCCGTGATAGGCTACATTAATCGTCACGTAGCCTATCACGGGGGCGTTTTTTTTTCCTTCTTTTATTGGAATGGCGGCGGCGGCAGCTGGTCGAAAGACCGGCTGCCGCTCTCGCCCCGGATGAAGACCCGACGAACTGCCAGCCGGACTCCACTATACCGGACTCCACGACGAACCGCCGGCCGGACTCCACTCTGACGAACCGCCGGCCGGACTCCACTATACCCACTCCACCACATAAACATCCCACCTTCAACCAAAACAGTCAGCATTTGAAACAGAAAGGGTGTGGGGAGTGTTGTAGCAAGAGGAAAGTGAATTAAGCTATATGCATAAGTATAGGAATTTACATTTCAAGGAGTTTCTGAATGTTATTTAATTTGTGCAATCAAATTATGTTTATGTTTGTTAAAAACATTTTTGTGTTGGGGGAAGCTGTCAGTATATCTTTGTGTGTGAATAACTGAGTTTAGAGTTGAATTAAAAAAAGAAAGAAAAGCTGCTTGTCAAGATTTCACCATAGCCATAGCTTGGCCCTTTTTGAATTTGTAATAAGCAGTATCTTTGTTCTGTCGAATTTATGTCTTAATGTGTATCTTGCAGTGCCCCTGAATCACAGGCTCTGTGAAATCTGTAATTATGAATTTCCTTTCCTTTGTTGTTTCAATTCTCTGCCATAAGTTTCCATTAAAGCACACACGAGGCAAAGCTGAACTTACAGTACCCAGAGCAAACATAAAATGGAACTGACAGCATGTGTTTCAACTCGTAAATTTAGGTGTGTAGAAAGTGATATAGAAAGTCACAAATTCATAAATGGGGCAAATGTACTGTTGCAGTAAGAGCCATAAGTTTGAGTTTTCTGCACGTGTCAAATGTGAAAACATTTAAGCAATGGCAATTTTATGTTCTGCATTGTATCATGTGCAAGGTCTGTATTGGCAGCCATGTACTGTAGCTCTCTTTGACTTTGCTGGATCTTTGGGTGTGTTTTATCCTAGATCAGGATTTGATTCAGTGTTTATTCTTTAAATTTGTGTTTATGCAGTATAGTATCTATAATATATATGCCCGGTAGCTATAAGCACAAGGGTATACTTCTACATAGCATACAATTTACATCAGTGACCACCCATAGGGATGGGCAATTCTGGTCTGTGTTACTTTCGCATACATTTTACCCATGAGTCTCTTCTGTCCTGTTACTTGTTTTGTTGACACAAACATTTAGCATTTACATATGTATTATAAAACAGCTTTTTTATCAAAATATGCATTTTTAAATATATTTTTGACTTTAAAAAAAATCAAGAATTGCACAGACCATTTGGGAAGTGTGAAAGCCAGTGGATAAGTTAGTCTGGGGGGGATAGATCAAGTCAATTAGTACTGGAATTCATAAGGACTGTACTTCTCTACCATCTTAAGCTGTCCATGCAGAGGGTGACCTGACTCCCCAAGCCAGACTTCACAGAGGAGCAGCCTGTGTTGAGGCAAGGGACCCTAGGGCAGATCAGGGGGATGCTGGGACTTCAGGAAATATAGCCATTCAACCTTCACATAGATAGCCCCTCTCAGAACTAAAGATGGATCCCAAACGGCCACCTAGTCCTAGGAAGTGCAAGCACCTAAAGGTGCAGGCTTGTTCATTTGCCAGATGTGAAGTGCCTGCCTGAAGAATAAGGAGTCTTCATGAGTAAAGGTATACTCATGAGCAAGACTCTCCTTGTGAATTGGCCATTCTTCAGGTGATATTGATGGGCTGCTGAAATGGGTGGGGCTCTGGAGGCTAAGTCTTCAAAGCTTCGGCTCTTGAGCGGAAGCTCCCAATAGTTGAAGCTTTGACTGTTGGGTGATATAGAAAATATAATAAATAAGTCTTCAGTTCTAAGTACAATGCTGGAACAACATTTGTGCACCAGTTATCAGACGTCAGTCTTGCATATTTCCTGACTACATAGCTCTTCAGTGGATCCCCCTGTGTTTGGACTTTTTCACTGCCTTCAGACCTTGCTTCTAGTACTGATCCCTGGTAATTCCTAGCCACTCTGTCTTCGCACTGCCAGAAGCAGTTAGGGATGTCCGTCATTTGAAAATCTGGCCCTATCTGGGCCCCATGGATTCCCGCTCCCCGCCTGGCTCAGCTTGTGACCCCAGCCATGGATTTTTCTGAAATCCAGGAACTTTTATTTTATTGTAAATAGAAATTTATGCAAATTGCAGCTGCAATTTGTGTGAACTACACAAATTGCAGCCATAATTTGTTTAATTGGTGCAAATTTTGCTTAGTTTGTGGCTGTAATTTGTGTAGTTTGCACAAGTTACAGCCAAAATGTGCACAAATTACACAAATTATGGTCAAAATTTGTGCAAATTTGCACAAATTGCAGCTGAAATTGGTGCAAATTTCTATGTATGGAAAAAAAAACCTGGAAAATCTTGGGCCAGCTCTTGGGAAAGCGAGATGAAGTCCAGGGGGCTGAGCTGATGAAAGCTTGGCGAGCCGAGCTCCATTCCCCGGACAGATTCCTCTGACATCCCAAGAAGTAGGACAGTACCTTAGTTTCCGTGAAGAAGAGAGTAATGGAGAATTCAAATTCCTGCTCAGCCATCAGCCTTGTACTTCTTACTCTCTCGTGGACCTGCCTGCCTCACAGTGTTGTTTGAGGATAAAATAGGATTATCCCATCTAGGTTGTGGCAAGCTTCAAGGTGGAATGAAAGATTATAAGTTCAATTGATAGTAGTCTGTTTGTTTGTAAACATACAGGTTGAACAGGGATCTTGGAGATGCAGGCACAGGGGAACCGGCAGATGGTGGTATAATCCCAATGCAAATGCAGCACCATTGCCTGAAATTCAAATTAGTTATCTGGTGGCCAGATGCAAATTGTTGCTCCTTACATGCATATCTCAAGAGACAGCAGGATGGGCAAACAGCCTTCTGTGACATTTCAGATATTTGAAACCATCAAACACCCATTTATGTCCATCGTCCCATAGCTTGGTGAGATCTTTTGACATCTTGCTCATAGCACAACTCATTACGGTCATATGTGTTCCGTCTGTCCCAAGAGCTTAGAGTAGATTATAATACTTTTATCGAGGTTTGGAAAAAAGCACGTTACTACTAGCAGGCTTTTAAAAATTAGCTAGTTCCAAGTAGACAGCCACTGAACTTAAAACTATTACAATGGAGCTTTCTTTACAGGCATAATCATGTTGCTTTCAATGTTGACTACCAGTTGTGGTTTGAATTGCTGATGGAGAATCATTGTTTGAACTAGAGCTGTGCACAGATGGCCTCTCAAAATTCTCTGCTGTATTTGTGGTAGGGATGTACGAAAGGGACTTACCTTGTCCCGCAGCTTGCTTTGCGGTGGGGGGGAGGCGCTTCGCTTCTCCCCCCGAAGTTCAGGCAAGGGGGGGAGGTGCCCTGCCTCGCCCGGCCGAAATTCAGGCCGGGGAGAATTGACCCGTCTCCCTTGCCATGAAAGAAAAAGTGAAAAAAAAAACACAAAACCCCGTGATAGGCTACGTAACAATTAACGTAGCCTATCATGGCTAGATTTCCAAAGTCAGCCATGATAGGCTACGTAAATCGTCACGTAGCCTATCACGGGTGACTTTGAACAAAAAAAAAAGGGCGTACGCAAATGGCGGCGGCCCATGGGCGCCGCCATTTGCGTTCCTTATTTTGGCATGTCTAGTCTACGTAAAGATTTACGTAGACTACGGCGAAAATAAGGGCAACGCTATTTGCGTTGCCCTTATTTTCGCCGTAGTCTACGTAAATCTTTACGTAGACTACAGGGACCAAATAAGGAACGCGAATGGCGGCTCCCTATGGGGGCCGCCATTTGCGTACGAGCTTTTTTTTTTTTTTAAGTCACCCATGATAGGCTACGTGACGATTAACATAGCCTATCACAGCTGACTTTGCAGATCTAGCCGTGATAGGCTACGTTAATCGTTATGTAGCCTATCACAGGGGCGTTTTGTTTTTTTTTCTTTTGAAGTTCGTGGCCGGGGAGACGGGGCACTTCTCCCCGGCTTGAATTTCAGCCGGGCGAGGTGGGAAGCCTCCCCCCCGGCCTGAATTTTGGCCGGGCGAGGCGGGAAGCCTCCCGCCCCGGCCTGAACTTCGGGGGCAGAAGCGAAGCGCCTCCCCCCCACCGCGAAGCAAGCTGCGAGACCAGGTAAGTGACTTTCGTACATCGCTAAACTTTCCATGGTGAAAATGAAATTTTCAGTGGTGAAAATTTCTTCACCATTGAATTTCTTTTCAAAAGCAATTTCTCTTCCATCAAATTGAATGAGAATGGTCAAAAAATGTGGGAGAAATTTTTGGCACAGCACTAGTTTGAACCTTGCTGATTGGAAGTGAAAACCACCTAATTGGTGCCATACTGAATGATTAAAGTTTGGAGAAGTAAATCGTACCTGGGAAGGATCATTCCCAGGTACTTCAGCACCTGGCATATATGCAAAGACCCATGTTCTAGCTTTACCTTTTCCTTTTCCTTTTCAGATAAAGGGTTAGGTTTGGACGTGGAGAAAGAATGTACTTACAGCTTTTTACTTTGTAGGACAGAGGTTGGCAGCCATTTTATACTTGAGAGCCACATCGGGGGGGAGGGGAGCATGTGAATGAGTATGGCCAGATGTGGTGCGTGTGGACAAGGCTGGCAACCCCCTCATCACCCCTCAAACTCATTCATACAAACTCATGGGAAGGATGCATGTTAACCCTTTCTTCCCACAGTCCATCCTTGCCATCACATTTGTGTTCCCACCACCCTGCCAAACAGATGTTTGCTGGGCTGGCAGGATCGTTATTGACACGGAGAAGATGGCTCACAAGGAATTATGTCTGCACCATCATCCCATCACAATTATGTGATTTGCAGCAGCATAGGAACATGTTTTACAGGAACAACCCAACCATAGAGAGTGAGGAGAATGGATGCTCTATGTGGCGCCCTCCGTGGACGCCCATCTGAATGCAGTTGCCGAAGTGTCTGCTAGAAGACACTTTGGCACCCACACTCTGAGGGCCAACCACGAAGCCACACCGGCTAGTTCTAGGCCCCAGGGAGAATTCCTGACAGCAGCCTTGATGATGTAGAAGGTGAAGGCATGTTTTTCCCTTTGTGGGTGGGTGGGGGAAACTTTGGGAAGTGGTGACTAGGACAGTCGGCAGGCTGCAGATGAGATGGCTGAGGGTCTCATGTGGCCTGTGGATTACCCATATGTGCCACAATAAATGAAGGATCATTGGGAAGAGACATTTTAAAGAGGAGCTTCACTGAGCAACTGATTAAGTGCTAGACATAAATCATGGATTTGTTATCCAATGCAAACAGGCTGAGAGAGAATTAATGCTAGCTTTGGACCAATGTATTAATAACAATGAACTAAAAAGGAGGACTTGAATAAGCCCCTGTCAACAAAGAACCTCCTGATAGAAAACTGCTCTGGAAAAACATTTGACATTTAACTTAACTTTTCCTTATGAGTGTGCTACTGGAGTGCAAAATCTTTAAAAAGTAATTTGCTGCCCCTAAGGGTGTAATCCTATCGATTGTGCCCTTGATGCTTGTAAGACTCCAAATTCTGAGGCTTACAAGTATCCAATGCAGAGTGAGTGGGTGGCACAGTGGGTGTGCTTTCCGCTCTGCATTTCAGCTAGATGGGCTTTTTCATCTGTCTGGCTTGGGCTTCTCGGAGGGGGAGGAAAGGAGGCTGGTGAGGCCTCAGGATACCATGTAAACCAGCCTCTCCAGTCCCCTACCCTCCCTGCCCACCAGAATGCCCCTCTACCTCCTTTTCTTGCTTCCCCTTTTGATTTCAGATTAAGGTGGGCGCCACATATTTGGTATGCCTGACTTGTCGATAACTCTGCTTGAGTATGTAAATGTTTTTGAGTTACCTGTTAATAACTTCTGTTTTCAGTAGGCCAGCAGAGGTCAGTGTGTTCTTGTACTGTTGCTTTTTCAAACACACAGGCAAGTACGTATATTTTAAAGTTGACAGAAAAGTGGAAACTTAATTGTAGTGCAGGAAGGGAAACGTTATTACTAGGCAGCAAGCAATGCTATATATAGGTAATGTCATCTTAAATATGGCAAATAGGAGCACTGAGCAAAATAAGGCTGTATTCATTCTTCAGATGACATGGTATGTATGTTGGTTCTAGCCTAGCAATTTCACTTTCATGCTAGAGTTCTACATGCAAGTTGTTCATAGAGGGGAATATATTTTAATGCCCTCCCACATAAGAGACAATTGGAAGTAGTACAGTCCAGGAAAGGCTCTATCATGTGGCAGTGCTGAACATGTAGGTTGGTTCTTCATTCACTGGCTGAGTTTGGATGATGTATCCCATCTTCATAAACCATAGTTTATGAAGCCAGGAATGAGCTTCAAGGCCAAAACTTCCTCTCTCTCCCCTCCTCCTCATTCTGAACCATAGAACTCTAGCTTGGTGCAAGCCAGGAATGAAGTACCAAATCCATTGGATGAGGGACAAGGTGAAGGAGGAGGGCTTGGACCTAATGCTTGGACCTGGCTTCATAAATCATGCTTCATGATGCTGGGAAATATCCAAACTTGAAAACTATGTCCTTAGTCCCAGCACCTCTCCACGGGATTCACCAATGTTTATGGATAGTCAACATTCTATAGTGCCTTGGGGCTTTTGCATGCTGCATACTGATTCATATGCTGACTGAAGGTGTCTGGTAAATTTTGGAACTCTTTAACATAGGTTGCAAAAGTTCCAAAAGCAGTATGTGTGTGCGTGTGTGTGCATGCCATCAGCAATAACAAAACCTTGGGTAGGTTGGGAGAAGAACGAAATTATACCACAGCCCCATCCCTCAGAAATGTTTGGAGAATTTCTCCTCCAGTTAGATGATATTCGGTGAAATGGCCTCTCCTCCAATTTCTCTGCCCACAAATAGGGTAGAAAATTTTGAGAGCCATGTGCACATAGCTCTTTTCCAAGGATTAGCAGGTGCTCCATATTTCCTGCTACCTATTCAGTCACAGTATATTAAGATCCCAGAGAGTATGGATTAAGGACACCTACTTAGGTCTTGGTCCTCAAGGAATGCCATCCTGTCACTCCTCCTATCAATTTTTCTAGAGTTGCCCCTGACTGTGGATGTCATCATCTGCCTTTCACCAAGACAGGAGGTTTGTGTGGACATTTGGGCTGGTCAAGCAAGTTTCCACAAAGTAAATAAGACCCAGGACTTGAGCTTGCTTAAAGTGAAATTGATTTCACCAAATGACAGTTGGTCTCAGCTGCACTTATTATTTGTTTTTGAACATTGATTACTTTGCTGGAAGTAGGGGATGCTAGAGGATTCATTTGTTCTACGCTACCCAGAAGAATATGTGGATTGGACTGCAGTTATCCTTCCTTTTTTGCATGTCTCCACATTTCAATATTCAGTTCTTAGCTGACAATATATGCAGAAATGCATATTAAAATGTGTACTGTAGGGGGAAAAAACTGAAAGGGCATATTTATGGTACAATGCATACAAAATAATGCAAATTTCATGTTTTTTTTTCTTTAAATGTGCAGGCTGATGTAGAAAAAAGATGAAAGGGACGTATAAATTCATATATGCAAAACTGGCAGACTGATCTGTCCACCTCTAATCATACATATAAAGACTCTCAAATAAGTGTAGGGTCTTTAAATTAAGACTGGTTTGGAAATTTTTATATATATATATATATATATATATATATATATACACATACATATATATTCATATATATTCAGTGCAAGATTTGTGATAGTGGTGTGGGAAATATCCATTCCAGTAAACATATATTTTTTTTTAAAAAAAAACAATCTCCTGAACCAAAATTAGTTTTTAATCTCTCCCTCAAGAACACATTTTCTGCCTTTTCTTTTCAATCTCTCAGTTTTAAAGAGTGTTTTTAAGCTCTGCTTGTTATGAGCTGCTCCTTGTTTCTTCTTGTCTCAAGCAGTTTGCATGATTTTCTGATAAACTAGTACTGAGCCATGCAAGTTGGGTATGAAAGATACTTATCTCGTTCAAATAAAGAATCATGTGGCATTCTGTGAATAGAATTCTTTTGGCTTGCTCACATTGTATTGATATTTTTAGCTCATTGTCAATACTTGCTGGTGATGTATTAATAGACACAAAATGTCAGATTCATCCTAAAATTGGTTCTGTTCTAAATCTGAAAATTGGGGTGCCTTATCATTCAAGAACTATATGAGAGGTAAGTTTCAAGTTGATTGGCAGAAACTTCAACAAATTATATCCTCTCAAACACTACTCCCAACTCCTATTAGCGAGGAAGTAAAATGTTTGTCTCTATTGCTTAACAGCAAAGGCTCTTCTGATAGGATATGTTCAGTGAAGTGGGACGTTAGTGGTCCATACTAAATGGATGGATATTAATTTATTTATAATACTTATATACCATTTTATATAATAAAATCTCTCAGTGATACACAGAATTGTCATGATACCAAAAATCCACAGTGTCTTTTGCTACCAATAATAAAATCATTGACAAAATTAGTGGTGAAATAAAATAATTATCTCTGTTGTTTAACAGCAAGAAGGCTTATCAGACTGTGCCATGATACAAGAACTAATAATGCATGGGAGATCATGAAGAATGTACATATTCTGCCATTTGCACTGCAGTTTTAATAGGATGGGATGTATGAGCAAAACTTGAAAATGCCCCCATTCACAATCCCAAACACGAACTCCAGTAGTAGCGCATGTTCTCTGGAAGTGTTTGCAAATCCTGGACTTGCATTTGTGTTTGCAAAACATGTACTTGAAAAATGCACAACTTTCTCAAAATGTGCAGCTTTCTCAAAATGTGTGCAGCTTTTCCAGTTTGAATGAACCAAAAAAAAGGTAGCAAAGGAGGACAGGAGCAAACCAAACCGAGCTTGGAAGTAAAGTTTCGAGAATATCAGCAAGCTTGAGCATCCCTGGTTCTCTCATCCCTAATGTTTAATGTGAAAGAGAAACATGATATGGATAAATAAACTAAACAAAACATTACTTCTGTTCTACACTTAGAAGTTGGGTATCTTTTTTTTAAGCTCTCTGTGGCAGGTCAATAAATTATGTTTTTCACCCTATTAAGTAGTCTTCCATATTATGTGAGTGAAATGAGGTCTGCCATTTGGGACAAAAATGCTTTCTGAAGATAATGTACCAAAAAAGCAATTTTAAGACCAAAGTGTTGTCTTTATCATTAACTCAATATTATGTAGGAATGTTGGAGGAATCCATTTGGGGGGTGGAACTTCACTAGCTTTTATTGGCTCGGCCCGCCAGACTTGAGTCAGTTTTCTGCTAACCAGTCTGCCTGCCTTGGTCTGCAGCAAGTTAGGCCAGTTCCTAACTTTTCTGCTTTTTTAAAAAAATTGTGCAAATTGTGCATATTTTGATTGCAATTTGTGCAAATCATGCAGAATTGCACAAATGTCAGCTGCAACGTGTGCAAATTTCTATTTGCACAAATTATGTCCAACATAAAAACAAAACCAGAAGAACTCCCTGGAGTTCAGGGAAATCCTGCAACTTGGCTCACAAATGCAAGCCAAGGTGGGTGGGCAGCGGAAGTCTGTTGAACCCCCAAAGGGCTGGATTTCCAAGTGACGGACATCCCTAATACTATGATATCCTGTTTGGATTACTGTAATGTGCTGTATGTGGGGCTGCCTCTATAGAGTGCTTGGAAACTTCAGCTGGTTCGAAGAGCTGCTGCCAGACCATTGACTGGAGCTGGGTACAGGGAGCATATAACTCCCCTGCTAAAACAGCTTCACTGGCTCCCAGTCTGTTCCTGGGAACAATTCAAAGTGCTGGTCATGTCCTATAAAGCCCTGTATGGCTCGGGTCCAAGTTATCTGAAAGACTGTATTCTCCCCTATGAGCCTGCTCATGCCCTGAGATCTTCAGGGGAGGCCCTTCTCTAGGGATGGCGGAGAATTTCTCCCCGAAACTTCGGAGGGCCGAGCGCCAACGTGTTCGGTCCCCCGAACAAGTTTCGGGAGAAATCCTCTGCACCCCCCCGCCCCCCGCACCCCCCCCGGGACGGGACTTACCTTCACCGAATGTCCCTCCCGGTGGCTGGTCCGGCCGGCGGTTCGGCGGGTGTTCGAGCGAGGCGGAAGCGGCAGCCGGTCTTTTGACCGGCTGCCGCCGCCGCCGCCATTGCAATGAAAGAAAAAAAAAAACGCCCCCTGATAGGCTACGTGACGATTCACGTAGCCTATCACGGCTAGATTTGCAAAGTCAGCCGTGATAGGCTACGTGAATCGTCACGTAGCCTATCACGGGTGACTTTAAAAAAAAAAAAAAGTGTGTACGGATAATGGCGGCCCCCATAGGGAGCCGCCATTCCCGTTCCTTATTTGGTCGCTGTAGTCTACGTAAATCTTTATGTAGACTATGGCGAAAATAAGGGCAACGCCATTAGCGTACGCGCTTTTTTTTTTTAAAGTCACCCGTGATAGGCTACGTGACGATTGACGTAGCCTATCACGGCTGACTTTGCAGATCTAGCCGTAATAGGCAACGTGAATCGTCACGTAGCCTATCAGGGGGCGTTGTTTTTTTCTTTGATTGGAATGGCGGCGGCGGCGGCAGCCGGTCGAAAGACCGGCTGCCGCTCCCGCCCCGCTCAAACACCCGCAGAACCGCCGGCCGGACCCGCCACCGGGAGGGACATTCGGTGAAGGTAAGTCCCATCCCGGGGGGAGTGCGGGGGGTGGGGGGGTTCAGAGGATTTCTCCCCGAATCTTGTTCGGGGGGCCGAACACATTGGCGCTCGGCCCCCCGAAGTTTCGGGGATAAATTCTCCGCCAACCCTACTCTAATGTCTTTGTGGTGGTGCTGAAGCCTCTGGTGGTGATTGGCTGAGCTGCCATGACATTTAGAAAGCAATCCTATGATTCCTAGGGGTGCATGAAAGTCACTTACCTGGTCTCCCAGCTTTTCGCGGTGGGGAGGAGGCGCTTCGCTGCTCCCCCCACGAAGTTCAGTCCGGGGGGGAGGCTTCCCGCCTCGTCCGGCTGAAATTCAGGCTGGGGGGGAGGCTTCCCGCCTCGCCCGGCCGAAATTCAAGCCGGGGAGGAGGTGCCTCACCTCGCCCGGCTGCGAAATTAAAAGTTAAAAAAAACAAACGCCCCCGTGATAGGCTACGTGATGATTAACGTAGCCTGTCACGGCTAGATCTGCAAAGTCAGCCATGATAGGCTACGTAAATCGTCACGTAGCCTATCATGGGGGCGTTTTTTTTTCTTTTATTGGAATGGCGGCGGCAGCAGCCGGTCGAAAGACCGGCTGCCGCTCCTGCCCCGGACGAAGACCTGACGAACCGCCGGCTGGACCCACCGCCGGGAGGGACATTCGCCAAAGGTAAGTCCCGTCCTGGGTGTGTGTGCGGGGGGTGGGGGGTGCAGAGAATTTCTCCCCAAAACTTGTTTGGGGGGCCGAACACGTTGGCGCTTGGCCCCCCAAAGTTTCGGGGAGAAATTCTCCGCCATCCCTAAGGATTCCTTGGTGAGTGTCCCAGGGACCATAGGACAGGTCAGAAAATCCCTCCGAGGTCAGAGACAACTGAAAAGCAAGATAGAAAAGCAGCCTCAGAGGAGGAGGAAAGGGGATGTTCCGGTGGGCAGGAAAGGGAGGAGACTGGAGAGGCCAGGATATGAGATTACCCTGAGCCTCCTTCCCTCCCTCTCCAAAGCGCCCTCATTATATGGGCTGAAAAGCCCATCCAGCAAAAATCAGGAAAGACTGAGGCAGGGAGACGAAGATCGCCTCTGCTGCTCTGCTCGACTTACAGGCTTCAGCTTGGCAGGGCATAGGAAACTCGGAAGCCTTTGAGTTTGGGGGCTTCCAAGTGGTGTGGGTGCAATCTCTAGGGCTGAACTTGTGTTTTATTTATTTAAAAAATGTCCTGGCCAGCTTTCATGGCAGGAGCCCTCCGAAGGCGACCTACAACAATAAAACACATAATAAAAACTGATGTGACAATAAAAGCAGTAAAAACAATAGAACGGTAAAAACACAATAAAACAGCAATAAAATATGCAACAGCAGGAAACATTCCAGAAAGCATCAAACACCAGTATAAAATAAAACTTGCATCATAGTGTGGCTGCCTAGGCAGAATGCTCTCTGGGTGCCATTGGCTGACCTGTTCATGTCCCAGATGGAGGTGAGGCAGGACATGCAGAAAGACCTAGGGCAGCCTTTCCTAGTGTAATAAAATGGTAAAGGTGTCCCCAACCAGTTGTGTCCGACTCTAGGGTGCGGTGCTCATCCCCGTTTCTAAGCTGAAGAGCCAGCGCTGTCCGAAGACGCTTCCGTGGTCATGTGGCCGGCATGACTGAACACCAAGGTGCACGGAATGCTGTTACCTTTCCCGCCGAGGCGGTACCTATTTATCTACTTGCAATTTCTTGCTTTTGAACTGCTAGGTTGGCAGAAGCTGGGACTGAAGACAGGAGCTCACTCCATCATGCAGCACTCGGGTCTCGAACTGCTGACCTGCTGACCTTCCAGTCTGCAGTTCAGCATCTTAACCACTAAGCCACTGTGGTCCTATATATCTTAGTGTAATACCCCCCTGTTATTTTGGACATTATCTCCCATGAGCCCCAGCCAGCATAGTCAATGCTTAGGAATCCTGAGTGTTGTAGTCCAAAACATCTGAAGGGTACCAAGCTAGGGAAGTCTTGCCTAGAGGGTAGAAGAAGACAGCAGGCTCAGGGAATCCTGGAGGCTTAGAAAATGGGAGTTGGGTTTCAGACAAAGTGGTGCAGTGGAAGACGTCTAAAAGGAGAAGGAGGTGGAAGAGAGAATGGACAGAGCACTGTACATGGACAGTCTTGGATGAACTGGTACTTCTAGCAGAAGGACAGTGTGATAATGAAACTATCAGATGGTAGTTAGCAGGTCTGCAGACTTTTAAACAGGTGGTTACCTGAGGTCAGTGATACACATAGAAGAAAATGAATATATTGCAGGTAGTAGTGCTTGGTATCCTTGTTCTTCCATCTTTCTTCAGCCTTGCCTGTTTAGCATCTCCCCTTCTTATCACTGAAGGCTGACCCTTCTATAAAGAAGCAGTTACTGTAACAAAAATATAATACAACTAAGGATGGATGAAAGTCCCTTACCTGGTCCCTCAGCTTGCTTCGTGGTGGGGGGGGAGGCGCTCTGGTTCTCCCCCCGAAATTCTTGGCGGGGGGAGGCGCCCCGCCTCTCCTGGCCGAATTTCAGGCCGGGGGGGAGGCGCCCCATCCCTCGCCGCTGAAATTCAGGCCGGGGGGGAGCGCCCCGTCTCCCCAGCCGCGAAATAAAAAAAGTAAAGTTAAAAAAAAAAAAACGTGATAGGCTACGTAACGATTTACGTAGCCTATCATGGCTAGATTTTCAAAGTCAGCCGTGATAGGCTACGTATATCGTTACGTAGCCTATCACGGCTGACTTTGAAAAAAAAAAGTGTGTACGCAAATGGCGGCGCCCATGGGCGCCGCCATTTTCGTTCCTTATTTGGGCACGGGTAGTCTACATAAAGATTTACGTAGACTACGGCGAAAATAAGGGCAGTGCTATGGGCGCCGCCATTTGCGTACACGCTTTTTTTTTTTCCAAAGTCAGCTGTGATAGGCTACATAACAATATACGTAGCCTATCATGGCTGACTTTGAAAATCTAGCCGTGATAGGCTACATAAATCGTTACGTAGCCTATCATGTTTTTTTTTTTTAACTTTACTTTGTAATGGCGGCGGTGGCAGCCGGTCGGAAGACCGGCCGCCGCCCCCGCCCCCACCGAAACGCCGCCGAAATGCCGCCAGGACCTGCTGCCGAGAGGGACATTCGAAGGAGGTAAGTCCCATCCCGGGGGGGTGGCGGAGAATTTCCCCAACAATTTCGGGGGGGCGAATGCGTTGGCATTCGGCCTCCTGGAGATTCGTGGAGAAATTCTCCGCCATCCCTAAATACAGCTGATTAAAGTATAAAGTTATGTTTATAATTCCAAATTGGAAAGAGAATGCCCCCCACACACACTTCCTGAACTACTGTTACTTTGGTATTGATACAATTGAGAGCACATACAGGGGTTGCAACCAAGGGGCATTAATGCTGAAGCTATAAAGATATGGCCCTGCATGAAATAGAATGGAAAACAGAGGACACATTATTGTGTGCAGAATGATTAGGTGACAAGGTAATGAGCCTTGAGGGGCAAGGAAATTGACTACAAAAGCAATTAAATAGGCACCAGACATTTTGAATGTAGTACTCTTCTGCAAACATTAAATACCGTTGGGATTGTTCATTAGAAGTGCCATTAAATATTAGTAAACAATACATAAAGGTCTACTTCAGATGCCAAGGTTTGTAACATAATGTCACCTCTTTACCTTGTTGCTGACCTTACAAGAGATGCACAGCAGGAATTTTTGAAGTGGCTGAAAGGAATAGGGAATTGAAAACATTAAACACTGTTCAAGATATAAGTGTTCAATATAAAGACACCCGCACATGCCCGCACACACACATTCTCTTGGGTGTGAGTGTGTGTGTGTGTGCACGTGTGTGTGTAGGGAAAGATTTTTATAAAGCTTTGTAAGATCAGTGCTTCTGGTCATAAGGTATACTGCATAATTATAGGCATGGAGAGAAGTTATAGGTAACAATAAATCCTTACATGTTAACAGTGCTATAACTTCTTTGGGTAATATCCAATGTTAGTCCTATGTAGGACTAACATTGGATACTACCCTTTGTTTCACACTTCATAGAATCATAGAATCATAGGGTTGGAAGGGGCCTACAAGACCATCGAGTCCAACCCCCTGCTCAGTGCAGGAAGCCCCTCCCATGGGGTTTAGCTTCCGAGATCAGACCAGATCAAATGTCTCAGTGTGTAGGGCTTCAGTGCTTAGAATGTAGTAATTGTATTTGGATGCATGTAAAATATTTGGCACAAGCAGCCAAGGTAAATGTGTACTTTTACTGTGTACTTTTTGGTTTTAATTTTTGTGAACCCCCCATAGAGCTTTGGCTATTGGGTGGTATAGAAATTAAATAAATAAATAAGGTAAATAGACTTCTTAAGACTTGAAAGCAGTATCAGAGTTCTAATCGCTCATTTCTGTATCATGAACACTCATTCATCCCAATTTTCTCTTTCATTTTTCATTTTCTCTTTCATTTTCTCTTTCATCTTTCTGTCTAATTGTTATATAATACTTGCTCATTAATGGCCTGTAAAAGTTTGTCCCCTTTTCAATAACTCTGGAACTTCCTTGAGAAGGGGAAGAAGCCCCTCCCATGGCATTCCTGTTTGTTGTAGCTGGGCCACTCCTGGTAAGGGCAGAGTGCATACGTTTTACCTCACTCCAGGGTGATCCTGGAAGGTATCAATTTATTCTCCCCACCCCCCTGGAATTAGTGGTAGCCATACCTTTACATTGGAGGAAATAACTGTGTCTAATCAAGGGACACCACTGGGGTGCTAATTAAAGAATACCCACTGTTTCATCCTGCTCAGATGTATCCTGGGTTCTGTTTGTTGGTCACACTAGGGGTGTCAGAGAATTTCTCGCCGAAACTTCGGGGGGCCAAGTGCCAATGTATTTGGCCCCCCGAAGTAGTTTCGGGGAGAAATTCTCCGCACCCCCCCGCACCCCGCACCCCCCCCCCGGGATGGGACTTACCTTTCCCAAATGTCGCTCCCGGTGGCGGGTCGCAGCGGCGGTTCGGCAGGGCTTCGACAGGGGCAGGGGCGGCAGCCGGTCTTTCGACTGGCTGCCGCCGCCGCCATTCCAAGAAAAGTTAAAAAAAAAAAACGCCCCCGTGATAGGCTACGTGACGATTAACGTAGCCTATCACGGCTAGATTTGCAAAGTCAGCTGTGATAGGCTACGTAAATCGTCACATAGCCTATCACGGGTGACTTAAAAAAAAAAGAAAAAAAGCGCGTATGGCTAATGGCGGTCCCCATAGGGAGCCGCCATTCACGTTCCTTATTTGGTCTCTGTAGTCTACGTAAAGATTATGTAGACTACAGCGACCAAATAAGGAATGCGAATGGCGGCTCCCTATGGGGGCCGTCATTTGTGTACGCGCTTTTTTTTTTTTAAGTCACCCGTGATAGGCTATGTGACGATTAACGTCGCCTATCACAGCTGACTTCGCAGATCTAGCCGTGATAGGCTACGTAAATCGTCACGTAGCCTATCACGGGGGCGTTTTTTTTTAACTTTTTATTTCGCAGCCGGGCGAGGCGAGGCGCCTCCTCCCCGGCCTGAATTTCGGCCGGGCAAGGCGAGGCGCCTCCCCCGCGGCCTGAATTTCGGCTGGGCGAGGCGAGGCGCCTCCCCCCCGGCCTGAATTTCGGGGGGAGAAGTGAAGCGCCTCCCCCCCACCGCGAAGCAAGCTGCGAGACGAGGTAAGTGACTTTCGAGCACTCCTAGGTCACACCCAAACAGGGTTGGCACTGTGGTGCCCCGAGGCACCGCTGTACCCCCAGACACTTTTCTTGGAGTCTGCTGAGGTGCCCTACATTTAAGGATATCAGAGGAATCCATCTAGCGGTGAAATTTGCTGAGCTTTCATCAGCTTAGCCCCCTTGGACTTTGGTTCGCTTACCCATGAGCTGGCCTGATTTGATGCAGATCAAGTCAGGCCAGCGCATGGATTTTCATCCCCCCCCCAAATTGACATTTTTGCAAATTGTGGTCTTCACTTGTGCAAATTAAGCAAATCATGGCTGCAGTTTGTTCAAGTTATGGCTGCCATTCACGCAAATCAAAGCCACAATTTACACAAATCATGGCCACAATTTGCATAAATTATGGTCGCAATTTGCACAAAAGTATGATTGGGGGGGGGATGAAAAACGTTCCCAGTTTCCAGGAAAAGCCCACAGCTTGGTTCACAAATGCAAGCTGAGCTGTGGAGGCAGCAAGGATCTGTCAGGCCCCCAAAGGGCCAGATTTGGAAATGATGGACATTTTTTTAACCAGCAACTGGGATCACTAGAAAGCAAAATGGGGCCCTGCAGCCTCCGGACCACACATGGGGCTCAGAGATGCCTCAGGAAATGACGATAGCAGGCAGCTGCTGCAGGCCAATGCTTTCTCTGCACCGGACCCAGCCACACTTTTCTTAAGCTGTCCTTTGTGACTAGCCACACCTCCCCTGACAGCCATGTTGTGGCAGTGCCCATGACACTTTCTCAAGCCAGTGTGGCGTAGCGGCTAGAGTGCTGGACTGGGAGTCGGGAGATTGAGTCTCCACTCAGCCATGGGAGCTCCCTGGGTGACTTTGGGCCAGACACAGACTCTCAGCCCAACCTACCTCACAGGGTTGTTGTTGTGAGGATAAAATGGAGAGGAGGAGAATTATGTATGCTTCCTTGGGCTCCTTAAGGAAGAAGAAAGGAGGGATATAAATGCTATAAAAATAAATGAGTGCCCATGGGCCCCAAAATATTGTCTGTCCCTAACAAGTGTGATGAAATCTTGGGGACTGGCTTGATATTTATATAAAGTTCCCTGCATTCCATCCTGGTCACTTCATTCTGTCACATATAGTATCCTATGCAGGTAGTATTCCATTAGTGCAAAAATGCTTGCAGCCCTTGCAACTTGGGTTAATCCATTTTCGCTTTTGAACTATGGGTTTTCACCTTGAAGTGGGGCATGGCATGGCGCAGTGTTCCAGGAAAGAAGAGGATCTTGCAGAGCCTGAAACACTGTTCCCTTCCACCAGCAGATATTTAATATTGCAGTCACCAAAACCACTATTCTGACCATGGAAACTGCAGGGAGATAGGGAATATATGAGAGCTTCTGGACACATGAGGTTTCTCTGGCTGGTTTTAACAGGAAGTCTGAGATGCCCTGATTTAATGTCAATGTATAGATTAGTCCCCTTATCTACACACTCCTATGCACACGACAGTGGATCTTAAGGAGCGCCTCCAGCAGCGCCAGACAGGCCGCTTAACAAGATCAGCCTTGGATGGCCTTCTCTCTGTCCCATCAGCCAGGACAGCTAGACTGGTGGGGACGAGGGAGAGGGCCTTTTCTGTGGTGGCCCCCACTCTGTGGAACTCCCTCCCTAGGGAACTCTGTCATGCCCCCTCTTTAATGAGCTTCCATCGTGCATTAAAAACGTGGTTGTTCAGGCAGGCATTTGGGGTGGGTTAGGGTATTTTAGAAAATGTTTTTATTGTAGAATTTTATTGTTTTAAATTGTTTTTATTGTATGTTGTACATCGCCCAGAGTGGCTGGGTGACCAGCCAGATGGGCGATTAATAAATTTAATAATAAATAAAATAAATAAAATAAATTTCACTTACTGAAGAGGTGGGAAATTAAAGACAGTGTTTGGAAATCTGGGTTCTAAAAAGTGTCAGAAGCACTAGGTTTCCTCTTTGCATTCCAGGGAGATTTATGTCACTGGGAGTTTTGTACCCGGGACTCTGGCAGTGCTTCACCCTTTGACATCATGGTAGTAGATGACAGAGCCTGCACAGTGAAGTGCTACCACACGGCACGACTACATCTGTTGATTCAGTAGGGGCCAGATGACAACAGGAGCAGGAGCCAATAGTGGCTGACACGGTCCTGCAAAGTTTTCACCTCTGTCCTGGCTTCTCAGGAACATACAGAGCATCTCTACCTGCCTTCCCCCATTTGACAGCCTTCCTGCTAGCTAGCTAGATTGTCTGCCTGACTGGAACCTATTTGCCTCCAGGCTACCCTCCATTACATGAAGATGGTCCCTTTCCCCCATTTTGTTGAGGTTGAGAAGTGACTTACCCAGAGAGATTAGATCCAACCCAAACACTGAACCACATCCCACTGTTCCAGGAATCTATACAAATAATTGAGCAATGATATTTGCTTGATTATTATGCCTGAGGCAAACATTCTTCAAAAGCCATAACTGTCATTTCCCTGCCCCTGCAGAGCATGTGGATACAGTTAAGACAATCAAAGGCATCACAAAGGCATCACAAGGTTGTATATTCAGGTGCAAGTAAATCTTGCTTTCTATTTCAGCTATAAAAGGAAATAACTGCTCTTATCAGAGGCAATACGTGACTTGGATTCGGCAAAATGGTATTTATTACACTTTGGTCATTAAAGAGAACATTCTGTTTTTGAAGTGTTTATCTTTACAGCCAATGAATTTTGTATGTAAACATAACACTTACTATTAATAGTTGCAGTTGCTTCTTTTAGGACCTGAATTTTACCTTTGCTTTATTTTTAAAGTTTTAGGTCTGAAATCATGATGAAAAATTGGCCATGACTTTGGAATTAGGGATGTACGAAAGTCACTTACCTTTTCGCAGCTTGGCTTCGCGGTGGGGGGGAGGTGCTTTGCTTCTCCCCCCGAAGTTCAGGCGAAGGGTGGGGGAGGCTTCCCACCTCGCTTGGCCGAAATTCAGGCCGGAGGGGAGGCTTCCTGCCTCGCCCGGCCGAAATTCAGGCCGGGGAGAAGCGCCCCGTCTCCCCAGCCGCGAAACAAAAAGTAAAAAAAAAAAAAGACCCCATGATAGGCTACGTGACGATTTACGTAGCCTATCACGGCTAGATTTCCAAAGTCAGCCGTAATAGGCTACATAAATCGTCACGTAGCCTATCACAGGTGACTTTGAAAAAAAAAAAGTGCGTACGCAAATGGCGGCGGCCCATGGGCGCCGCCATTTGCATTCCTTATTTGGTCCCGGGTAGTCTACGTAAAGATTTATGTAGACTACGGCGAAAATAAGGGCAACGCAAATAGCGTGCCCTTATTTTCGCCGTAGTCTACGTAAATCTTTACGTAGAATAGACGTGCCAAAATAAGGAACGCAAATGGTGGCGCCTATGGGCCGCCGCCATTTGCGTATGCGCTTTTTTTTTTCCAAAGTCACCCGTGATAGGCTACGTGACGATTTATGTAGCCTATTACGGCTGACTTTGGAAATCTAGCCGTGATAGGCTACGTAAATCGTTACGTAGCCTATCACGGGTGTTTTTTTTTTTACTTTTTTTTTTTGTTTTTTGCAATGGCGGCGGTCGCAGCCGGTCAGGAGACCGGCCGCCGCCCCTGCCCGCACCGAACCGCTGCCGAACCGCCGCCGAACCGCCGCCGGGACCCGCCGCACAGAGGGACATTCGCTGAAGGTAAGTCCCATCCCGGGGGGGGGCGGGGGGCCGGCGGAGAATTTCCCAACCAACTTCGGGGGGCCAAATGCGTCGGCGCTCGGCCTCCCAAAGATTCGGGGAGAAATTCTCTGCCATCCCTATTTGGAATATGATTTGGGGCATATCTGCACTACAGGTTTAAACTAATTTAACAGACCCTTTCTCTGTAGAACACTTCCTAGAGGAAGGAGACATTTACAGGAAGCTGGATGATTGGAAAAAAATTTTTGGCAGCTTGTAAGTAGAGAGGTATATGAGAAATTTATTTCTGTTCATTTATGGCCAGAATTTACCCAGGTCGCACCTCCTGAATCAGAACGCAAGCACAATCTGTAGTCAAATACTACAGTACATCCCTGAGCTTGTGACACTGTTTGCGCACACATGTATGTGGGTGGAATGTGTTCTAAAAATGCATGTGCTAGAAAAACGTGCATGAAAAATGCATAGGTTTGAAGTAGTGCACAGAAACCCTCTTTAATCAATAGGAGAGGATTGTGTACTTTTGAAAGTGTACCCAAGTGCATGATTTTCATGTGAAAATAAAAAAAAGTTCACAGTGTGATATGGGCATGAGTCAGACGGAGTTTCTAGGTGGAACATGGATGTCAGTGAGCTTGAGTTTGGCTGATCCCTACTTGTGTGTGAGACAGATCTTCCACTCTTCATGCATATATGGAGGCTCACCCGAGGCTGGAGAGAGCTGGGCAATTGGGAGACATTGTTCAGCTGTGGACCAGCTTGAGAGTCTTTTGTTCCTTCTCTCTCCATTGGTACATAAGCCTCCTGGTTCATCTGTGGTGTGAGCCAGAGTGCTCTTAGACTTTTGCTCTTAGCATGCCGTCTGAGTTGGCTGAGGCAGTGAAGATGCTGGACCAATGCCTGGAGGCTGTAATGGGCTGGATGAAGGCCAATAAACCGAAGCTAAATCCTGACAAGATGAAAGCTCTGGATTGGTGGTTCCCGAGTCCGGGAACAGGGTAAGCAACCTGTCCTGGATGGGGTTGCACTCCCCCTGAAGGAGCAGGTGCGTAGCTTGGGTGTACTCCTAGATCCATTCTTGTCACTGGAGTCCCAGGTGGACTCCGTGGCCCGGAGTACTTGGAACCACCTTCAGCTGATCTGCCAGCTACGGCCTTTCCTGGAGAGGGATAACTTAACCACAGTAGTACATGTGCTGGTAACTTCCCGATTAGACTACTGCAATGCACTTTACATGGGGCTGCCCTTGAAGATGACTCGGAAGTTGCAGCTAGTGCAAAATGCAGCAACTAGACTGCTGACTCATAAAGATCACATAACACAAGTTTTAAAGGAATTGCACTGGCTGCCAATATGCTTCCAATCAGAATTCAAAGTTCTGATGATGACATTTAAAGCAGTAAGCGGCTTGGGACCTCGATATTTGAAGGAGCTCCTCTCCCTATATATGCCTGCCTGAGGACTGAGATCTGTTGGAGCGGCCCTCTTCTGCTTCCCATCAGTGTAAGACACAAACTTAGGGATGGCACGGGCACCCTATCCAGTCCAGGAATCCGGCGGACCTGCTTCTGCCCGCACTCAGGAGCTCTGCTTGCTGAGCCCCTGCCTCCGCTCGCCCCCTGGCTGTGCTCGGCGAATGGTCTGCACTCACCCTGGCAGCCTTGTTGAGTTTCACGGTCGCCATTTTCTGAGAAAAAAAATGGTGATCGCAAAAATGCACAAATTTGCACACATGTGAAACTGCGCATTTTTGTGACTGTGCATATTCGTGTATGCGAATACACATATGTGCGAAAATGCATATTGTGTGAAAAATGAACATTTTTGTACACACACTACTGTGTGCCTTTGCAAAAATGCACATTTCCCACATGAGAATATGCACATTTGAAAAAATTTGCATTTTTGCGCATACAAAAACGTGCATTTTTGAGGTCGCCATTTAATTTTTTTTTTTTAGAAATGGTGACCGTGGAACTCAATGAGGCCGCTGGGGCGAGTGTGGGCTGATTGCTGAGAGTGGGAGGGGCTCGAGCATGGTCTGGGGACCAGCGAGCAGGAGCAGGGGCTGGGCAGGAGTCCAGAGAACCCGGATGGGTGTGAGTTTGGACATCCCTCCATACGCTATGGTGGGACATGGGAGAGGGCCTTCTCTGCTGTGGCACCCCGGTTGTTGAATTCTCTCCCCTTGGAGGCCCGATTGGTGTGTACATTGATTTCATTTTGGCGTCAAGTAAAAACATGGCTTTTTACCAAAGCCTTTGATGGCTAAATGCATTCCCTAAAGTAGCACACTGTTTTAACTGTTTTATTCTTTTAGATTTTAAATAGTATTAGCTTGTTTAATGTTTAATATGGTTTTAGCTGTTTACATTATTGTTTTATACTGCTTACATTGATTTTATCTGTACATTGCCCTGTGATCTTAATGATATAGGGCGGGATACAATTTTTTCCCCAAGTCATTTGCAGTGGAAGCTTTTCAGTAGAGATGTATGAGAAATTTATTTCAGTTGATTTTTAATGAAACTTTGCCCAGTTTACACCACAGATCTGAATGCAATCTGTGGTCAAAGTCCGTATATTTCAAAGCTTGCAGTGCAATTTGTGGAATAAACAAAGATGCATTCAAAAGATGTACACATCTGAAAAATATGAATGCAAAAATGTACTGTTGAAAATGTGCACAAGGACACTGAAAAATCTGAAAAAAGCAGACATTTCAAAAAATACACACACTTCATACATGCAGTTAGGAAGATGTGCATGAAAATGCATAAAGAAAAATATCAAAGCTCACAATATGATATGGATACAGGTTGGAACAAGCTTCGAGGTGAAATTCAGAGAACGTTGATGAACTGAAGTTTTGTTGATTCATACATCCCTAACTTTTCAGTACAGACCATCAGCAGGTAGTGGCAGCAGAAGAGAGAACGTTGCCCGGTGGGAAGCATTTGCCACATTTGTCAAGAGAACATAAATCCTATATACAACTCCAAAGGTCCTTCTCTTTATCATGCTATAACTGGATAAAACAACTGTTACATAATATAAAACACTGCTGGAACCACAGGATGCAGAAACCCTAAGGATTATTTATAAGCCACCTTTCTGGACCAAGCCCACTCAAGGCAGTGAGCAAATACTAGCATAAAAATACATTTTAAAAGACACAAACCCTTCAACAATACAATCTGATTCAGCCAATATAAAAAAAAACAAGAGTCACATCAATTCAAGAACAGCATGACCAATAAAACATGTCCACTAAAAGCCATTCAAAACAGGTGGGTTTTCAAAGCCTTTCCTTCAAGTGAAGGGGGGCCAACCACACACCTCTTCAAATAAGTTGCAGAAAGAAGAGCCACCACTGAGAATGCCCTGTGCCTAGTACCCACAAAACTAACTTGTCTTGGAAAATAGAATACAGCCTCCAAGGCTGATCTTAAAGCATCGGGAGGTTCATATAGGCATATGCAGCCCTTCAAATAACCTGGTCCCAAACAATAGGGCTTTAAAGCTCCAAATCAGCACTTTGGATTGGGCCTAGAAATCCACCGATAACAAGTAATGGTGGAACAGAATTAGGATTGTTCAGTTTCTGGACCCCAAGTTTGAAAACAGGGCTCCGACCTTGGAGCGGAGAAGCCACGCTCTCCATCCCTCCGCCTTGTAGCCAGCATGGTTCTGGCTACGTCTCCATGCTTGGAAATGGAGTGCAGAGACGGGAAAAGGGGGCATTCCTGGGGGTGGGGAGGGGAGGGGAGGGGACTGGGGCAGCATCCATAGGATGTTTCCTATGGCTGCCTGCCTCAGCCTCCTTCCCTCCCCCTCCAAACCGCCACTGCTCGATGGGCAAAATAGCCCATCGAGCAGAAATGCGATTGCACCCTTACTGACAAATGTTCTGACTGTCTGGTCCCAACAAGCACAGGAGCAGCTGTCCTTTCTTTCTTTCTTTCTTTCTTTCTTTCTTTCCCTCCAAATAGCGTTGCCCTTATTTTCGCCGTAGTCTACGTAACTCTTTACATAGACTACAGGGACCAAATAAGGAACGCGAATGGCGGCTCCCTATGGGGGCCGCCATTTGCGTACGCACTTTTTTTTTTTAAAGTCACCCGTGATAGGCTACATGACGATTAACGTAGCCTATCACGGCTGACTTTGCAGATCCAGCCATGATAGGCTACGTAAATCATTACGTAGCCTATCACGGGGCTTTTTTTTTTTCTTTTGAAGTTCGCGGCCAGGGAGACGGGGCGCTTCTCCCCGGCCTGAATTTCGGATGGGCGAGGTGGGAAGCCTCCCCCCCGGCCTGAATTTCGGCCGGGCGAGGCGGGAAGCCTCCCCCCCGGCCTGAACTTCGGGGGGAGAAGCGTAGCACCTCCCCCCCACCACGAAGCAAGCTGCGAGACCAGGTAGGTGACTTTCGTACATCCCTAATAAAGAGTGCTCCATGCCAGTGATTTCACCTGTGCCTCAAGTGACAGGTTTGGGTCCAAGAGCATTATTTGGGGTTCCTGAATCAAGTTCAAAAACATTGATCACATTTAGGGATGGCGGAGAATTCCGCCACGGATTTCAGTGAGGCCAAATGCACTGGCAGTCAGCCCCCCGAAATCCATGGCGGAACGGCCTGCCACCCCCCCGCCACCCCGCAAATCCCCCCCTCGGGTCGAGACTTACCTGGGGCGGATGTTCCGGACGGTGGCGGCCGTGGCGGCTGGTCTTCTGACCGGCTGCTGCCACCACCATTTGCAGTCTGTTTTTTTTTTTTTACATAGATGTGATAGGCTACGTAAAGACTTCTGTAGCCTATCACATCTGGGTTAAAAAAAAAACGCGTACGCAAATGGCAGCGGCTACGGCGGCCGCCATTTGCATTCCCCTTTATTTTTCGCCATCTTAGTCTACGTAAATATTTACATAGACTAAGACGATGAAAAATAAAGGGGAACGCAAATGGCGGCCGCCGTAGCCGCCGCCATTTGCGTACATGTTTTTTTTTTTTAACCCAGACGTGATAGGCTACATAAGTCTTTACATATCCTATCACGGTTGAATACAGGGATGCAAATGGCGGCGGCTACAGTGGCCGCCATTTGCGTCCCTGTCACCCAGCAGCCGGGCAGGACTCCGGGGGGAGGGACGGAGCGCCTCCCCCCCACTGCGAAGCAGATCCGCGAAACGGTAAGTAACTTTCGTACATCCCTAATCTCATTGCAGTAGTTTAGTTTGAATGTAACTGGTACGTGTGTGACCAAGGCTAGGACCAGCCACAGTTGGGATATCAGCCATAGCTAGTAAAAGGCACTCTTGCAACCACCAATTGTGCCAAAGCCCAGAAGAAACCCCAGACTGTGAAGCTGGCCCTTAAGGAAGAGTGCAATCCCATCCAGAATGAGTTGTACCCCTTTACCCAGATCTGCCGGCTTCTGTACCTACAGTACTTCAAATTTTTCATGATTAAAATCCAGCTTATTTGCCCTTATCCATCCTGAAACCACTTCAAGACAACTGTTAAAGTGTTCCATAGCCTCTCTGAGATTTGTAGGTGGAAAAGAGAAGTCGAGCTGTAGGTCATCGACATATTGGTGAGAGCACAGCCTGTCTCTCTGGATTCTACAGGAACGGAGCAATCCCCCCCCCCATGAAATTTCCCCAGGACGGACCCTACCTGTTGTCGGCTGTCCGGTCCGTCCGCTGCCCTGGTTTGCAGCCGCGAATGGCTGCCCCAGTCTGCGGCAGCCATCTGCCTCCCTACTCTAGCTGTGATAGGCTACGTAAATATTTACATAGCCTATCATGGCAAAGAGCAGGGACGCAAATGTTGGCCACTACGCCATTTGCGTCCCTGCTCTTTTCTTGATAGGCTACGTAATTATATACCTAGCCTATCACGGCTAATGCAGGGACGCAAATGGTGTAGCGGCTGCCATTTGCGTCCCAGCGTTAGCTGTGATAGGCTACATATACATTTACGTACCCTATTATGGCAAAAGGCAGGGACGCAATTTGCGACCCTGCTCTTTGCAGTGATAGGCTACATAAATACTTACATAGCCTATCACAGCTAGAGTAGGGAAGCAGATGGCTGCCGCAGACTGGGGCAGCCATTAGCGGCCGCAGACTGGGGCAGCGGATGGACCGGATGGCCGACAAAAGGTAGGGTCCGTCCTGGGGAAATTTTGTGGGGTGGGGGGGGGGATTGCTCCATTCTGCCACAGACTCCAAGGGGCTGGATTCTAAAGAAACTGGCCTCATTGGAGTCCATGGCGGAATTCTCTAACATCCCTAGTAGGTAGGAGGTGATGGGAAAGGTCTCTGCCTGACATCCTGGAGAGCCACTGCCAGGAGGTGTAGACCAGGGGGTCCCCAGTGTGGCACTCATATGTAGGGATGGCACAGGCACCTGACTGAGTCCTGGAGTCTGTCAGACACCTCTCCCCTGCTCGTCCCCACCTGCCACCCCTGCCCGCTGAGCTGCACATGCAGCCGGGAATTACTGGGCCAGTCTGCTCATGCCCAGCAGCCACCCATCCTCCTTTCAAGCTGCCAACTTTCATTCAAGATGGGGCTCTATATTTTCGTATATTTATTGTTGCACATAATGGTGGCTGTAAAGGGCCATTTCCACAACACATGAGGCTTCTAAAGTTGTGGAAATGGCTCTTTATGGCCACTGTTGTGCACAACAGTAAATATACGAAAATATTAGGGTTGGAGAATTTCTCCCCGAAACTTCGGGGGGCCGAGTGCCAACGTGTTCGGCCCCCCGAACATGTTTCGGGAAGAAATCCTCCGAACCCCCCCACCCCCCGCACCCCCCCCGGGACGGGACGTACCTTCGCCGAATGTCCCTCCCGGCAGTGGGTCCGGCCGGCGGTTCGGCGGGTGTTCGAGCAGGGCGGGAGCGGCAGCCGGTCTTTCGACCGGCTGCCACCGCCGCCATTGCAATCAAAGAAAAAAAAAAAACCCCCTGATAGGCTACGTAACGATTAACGTAGCCTATCATGGCTAGATTTGCAAAGTCAGCCGTGATAGGCTACGTCAATCGTCACGTAGCCTATCACGGGTGACTTAAAAAAAAAAAAAGTGTGTACGGATAATGGCGGCCCCCATAGGGAGCCGCCATTCCCGTTCCTTATTTGGTCGCTGTAGTCTACGTAAAGATTTACGTAGACTACAGCGACTAAATAAGGAACGTGAATGGCGGCTCCCTATGGGGGCCGCCATTAGCGTACGCGCTTTTTTTTTTTTAAAGTCACCTGTGATAGGCTACATGACGATTGACGTAGCCTATCACGGCTGACTTTGCAGATCTAGCCGTCATAGGCTACGTTAATTGTCACGTAGCCTATCAGGGGGCTTTAAAAAAAAACACAAAAAACTTTCGCGTTCGCGGCCGGGCGAGGCGGGAAGCCTCCTCCCCGGCCTGAATTTCAGCCGGGGCGAGGCGGGAAGCCTCCCCCCCGGCCTGAATTTCGGCCGGGGCGAGGCGGGAAGCCTCCCCCCCCGGCCTGAACTTCGCGGGGGGAGCAGCGAACCGCCTCCCCCCCACCGCGAACGTCCTTCGAGGACAGGTAAGGGACTTTCGTCCACCCCTAGAAAATATAGAGCCCTATCTTGTGTAAAAGATGGTGGCTCACATGGAAGAGTGGGCAGCTGTGGTGTGCTCCCAGACAGCTCTCCAAGCCCTCCAGGAGCTCATGTGGGCAAGTGGCAGCAGCGGTTGCTTGAGCGCCTGCTGAGCACGGGCTCTGGTGAGTACATCCATCCCTACCTGCAGGCACCGAAAAACATTTTTATTATCTTTTCCCATTAAAAATATATATACCTACATGGGTTTGTATGAAATGCATACAACTTTCTAGTAATTATAGATAGGCTTCAACAAAAGTGGACCAAATATCCAAATAAGTATCCATTTGATGGTGGCGTCTATATGCCATCCATTCAAATACTGAAAGTGTTGTAAGGTCCTCAATCCACTGCATTATAGGAGGGGTGTGTTTATCCTTCCAGGGTTGTAATATTAGTCTTTTAGCTATCAAAAGTATGCAGAGAATCCATTTACACTGACTGTTTGTTAATTTCCACGAAGCAGGTAAATAATTTAAAAGAGTGTGTACGTCAGTGAGTGTTAATGACTGTTCCTGTGTGATAACCTCCCTGCAAAAAGAAGCAACTATAGGACATTGCCAAAACATATGTTTAAAAGACTCATTAGATGTATTGCTCCACTGGCAATTAGCCAAATTAGACAATCCCTTATTAAAGAGATGCTGTGACTTCCATAGACATGAAACACAAGTTTTTTGCTGAATAAGACACAGCCTAAGATCCTTAGACATGTTAGGCAGATGGCAAAGTGGTGATCCACTGATTATGCATTTTGTGGTGGTTCCCACAGCAGTTTCTCAAATTCTGAATTGTGCCCACGGGTCCAAAAATGTTGGGGCACCCTGATGTAGATAATACTGGGCTTGATGGATTGATCATGTGACCTTGTATAAGGCAGCTTGAGGTTCCTGTGATTGGAATTTCTTTAGGAAAGGGATCTGTCTAATGTCATTCTCTAAAGTATTGTGCACATCAATGATGCTGTATAATAACAGAGCTATTCTGAGAGACCTGTTGAATATTCAGTGGATTATAGGTTTGAAGACTTTTCAGAGCCCCCAGCTTCCTGAAGGAATTGTGTTGAAAGGAACCAGATTGCCAGATGACCTCTGGATTGCTGTTTAAAGGCGTTGTCTACAAAGAACATGCATTCATAGACCTCATTTTTTGAATGGCTGTAACATGTAAAAAAAAACTAGGATGCAGCGACACAGAGGGAGACACGGTTTTAGGTTCTAATCCTTAACAAATCTTAAAAGACTCCGCTGTGCAATGAAATAAGAAGTCAAAGGAAATAAGATGGCTTTGGTTATGAGGAGTTGTTCCTCTTGGTGAATTGTAAGTAACCGTAGAGAGTGCAATATGTAGGTAATACCGTTCCAAGAGCTGGAGGCGTAAATGATATTAGATTGTGATTGCTATTATAAATGTGCTACTTCAGAGTCCCTGTTTACAAGTCTTGCTAGTAATATGCACTATAAAAAATCTAAATAAAATTCTCAGAGACATACAATATTAAATCAAATCTCCCTGTTATCCTGCTGGTGGTTATGAGAAGTCAGACAGGCTCTCGGTGATAAATTCATAATTCTCACCATCTGTTGAGCCCTTGGAAGAGTGGGGTGGGGGTGGAGCACTACGTTTTAATGGTTCTTTTTAGTCTCAGCTGTTGAAATGAATGCAGAATTTCTTTAGAATAATAAAATCAGATACAGGGTAATAAGTCGGAGGTGCCCATTGATTAAACTAGCTTGCTTTTGACTGCGGGGATCAGTAGGTTAGTGTAGTAAGATATTTTCCTAGTGGGAATTATTTACTTCCCCTAAATAAAATTTATCAGAACATGATTGAAGTTTCCCTTGAAAATAATCATTTGCCAGTCTTTTCCTGATGTTAATATTAGTTAGGGATGTCAGAGAAATCTGCAACAGAATCAGATGAGATTGTATTTCTGTGTATCCGAACAACAGATTCCACAGGGAACCGGCTTTTTCCAAGTCACACTGATTCTATGGACTTGCGGAGAGTGTTTGTTTACTTTTTGAAGGGATTAGCAGAATGCACATTAGTGCAAATGCGCATTTGCAAACAACCAAAATTCTCATTAAAATTCTGATTCTGTCAATAAGTGGAGAACAGAGTGAAAGATGCCTGAAGATCTGCGAAACACAGGTGGAACAGATGGAACAAAATCCATACATTGCTAATATTAATAGTGTTTTTAAATGCATTGTTTACCCAAGTATCAGTGAAGAACTGGCTGCAGTTGGTGGGGGCAGGGAGTGGGGGAGAGAAGCAGGTTTAATCCGCAACTTCCAATCCTTGCGTGAACGCTGAGGAAATGGCAATGGAAATAGGAACAACTGTACACTCTGCAACCAAACTGCATGCATTCCTAGAGAGTGTGTTACCATTCAGGAGGGATCGAGGTGAGTTACCATTTGTTAAAAGGTGGACTCTTGCCAGGTAGGGATGCATGAGAAATTTGTTGGGTTTGCATTAAAATGCGAATTTGCCAAATGTGTGCTTCCCAAATATGAACACAAACTGGAACACAGCTAGACATCGCAATCCATACTTCTCTGAAGTTTGTGATGCAGTTTGCCAAAAAACCTACACATTTCAAAAAATGTACAGAAAAATGTGTACATTTGAGACAGTGCATACAAAAATGCATATATTTGGGAAAATGAGCACAAATGCTTTATTCAGTGGACAAATTGCTTTCAAAAATATGCACATTTGAAAAAGTGCACACAAAAATGTGTATATGTGAAAAATGCATTTCAACCTTGTAGGATGGGGGCAAAACTGCACAAAAGCCAGGGGAAACAACAAATGTTGGATGGTTGGGGGAAAGGGCATGGGGCCATAGAATGGGGCATGGCCATCTGGGGAACACTGGAGGGGTGGATTTGGCCCCCAGGCCTGATGTTCACCACCCTGATCTAAAGAAACTCAGGTTAAATTCCTAAAGCCATATCAACTTCTGCTGGTGTCTGAGGCTTGATGAAAGGTAAGGAGAACTCCTAGAGGCTTCTGGGGTTCAAATCATATAGGCTAGCTGAGGAGGACAGTGCCTCAGAACATGTGCAGATAGTTTCATAAAAAAGCTTACCTTTGATTTGGGGGTGAAGCATCTCCCACGCCAGCATCTCCATACACTAAGATACCCATCTTCCCCTACCATCTGAAGTGAGGCAGGTAGCTACTGGGGAGAGAGCCTTTTTGGTTGTGGCACCCTGCTTATGAGACACTTTCCTCCAGGAGGCTTCCCTAGCCACCTATGCTAATGCATTTTGGCACCAAGCAAATAACACCCTGCCCCCCCCCCCTTGCAGGTCCTTAATCTCTCATGTATTTGTCTGCCTTTCCCTTTGTTTTTATGTTTTTGCAATAGTTATTGTAAATCACCCAGGAAAACTTGAATAGAAGGGTGATGCGGACATCTTTTAAATAAATTACGTTAGAGGTGCCTGAGCCCTGGCACTTCACAACTTCCTAATTAAGCTCTGATGTTTCGCCATTAGAACTAGGTGGGTAGGGAGATATTATAAACTGAAAAACTCATTGAGTTCGTTTGATTAAAAACAAGATGCATAGCAAGCTCCTTTTCTCGCTCTCTCTCTGTCTCTCTCTCCATGTGACAATAATTAAATTGCTTCTCTTGTGTTAATTTTGGAGTGCTTTCAGTATGTAACCTATATCAGTGCTGAAACTGTTGCTGCCATCTGGCACAAGAGCTTCCCAGCCAAAAACCATTGTCCAAATCACATATTTTGTAATGTTGAGTTAACTTAAAGATCACTTTCCATCACTTAGAGGACATTTAATCATGGAATTAGAAAGTATCCTGAGAGGCATAAACAGCTTAATGGATGGAATAAAAGCCTTGTTTATTATGTAACAGTGGACATAAAACTTTATTGATGTCTCTCTGTGTTCACTGATGGAAGGGCAGTCTTCCTCTCCAGGGTTATAGGAACATGTGAAGCTTCCTTATACAGAGTCAGACCATTGGCCCATCCAGTTCAATATTGTCTGCAACAAGCTACTGCCCTCCAGATGTTCTTGAACTCAAGCTCTAAGGATGGATGAATGAGCGAAGTTGGAGATTACTAGACTTCTCCAAACATTATCTTGTCAGTCGTCTCATGCCTGAATCCCATTTGTGTTTGCCATCGCTGCTCACTTTGCACAAATGGGAAACTTGCGCAGATCAATCAGCGATCAAATGGAAGGTTTGTGCAAATCTCTCCAAATTTGCACAAATTTCCTCCATAGAGGATTCAGCATACTGAGGACATTTGTGCAAATCAAACTGGGAATCAGGAAGAAGGTGAGTGTGAGCACGTGTTTGATGATTTGCAATTTTCTCAGCAGACATGTGTTCACATTCATGTTTGGAGTGGGGCATGGTCACATCTTTTGCAAGCAAAAATAAAATTCTCACACGTCCCTATCAAGCTCTCATCGTTCTTAGCCAGTGTGGCCATTCACGAATTCATTTCAGTTGATTCACTGAATCCAGCTGAAAGCTTCGATGGCTGTACCAAACTGGCTAGTTTTCTCTTGCCTGCTTGTTAATGCAAAAACAGGAGAGGTGATCAAGAATCTAGCAAGTCACACGCAATACATGGCTGGCGAACTGTGTTTAGCTTGTTCCATCAACAGGTTGGGCAGGCATGGTCCACTGGAGCCATAACATAATTAGCATATTCAGATTTGTGCAAGCACCACAGCTGCTATTAGGCATATGGCTTCAGTGTCAGACAACACTGTTTTTCCTACCAAGTCTGGAATCGTACTCTATTAATAGTTTAACTGTGTATTGCTTACAAGTGCGACATTTTTGTTTTCTTTTTAATTATGAGGTTCATTTTTTAAAAGTCTTCTCTCTGAGCTTAATATTCTTTCTATCTTTTTAACTTTCTGGAAAAGAAGGCAAAATATATATCTGGCCATCTAGCCCAGTATTGTCAACACTGAGTGGCAGCAGTTCTCCAGAGTTTCAGGCAGGAGTTTCTCTAGTCTACCTAGAGATGCCGGGAGATATATCTGTACAATGGTGCTTGGTAATGCTTGAAAGAGAAGTTACAAAATCCCCTTTATCACCTAAAATAGAAACCTTGAGTTCTGTTTCAACATCCTGTACTTGGTGTAAAATACAGATACTGAGAGAAAAGTAAGGCAGGGGAATTTTATGGGGACACATATCAATATATTGCCACTTTTATATTACAAACTGTTACCGTTTGGTTTCTTTAAAGGTGGGCATTTAGGAAATAAAACCTTTAACTTCTTTCTTTATATATACAATTCAGAAACATAGCGGAAATTGCCATCATGTCAGTGAGTCCAAGCCAGAAACTGCACCTGCTATATTGTGCAAACAAAGAACCTGTGTTTTTGCCTTAGTTGCACAAAATCGAGATGGATTCTGTTGAACAATCAGGAAATAACGAAAACAAGGAATTATTTTTTCCCCCACAGTTGGAATATTGTAATCAACCTGGAACATCTTTTCATTGTTAACTAAGTGAATGCATGATTATATATAACAATGAAAAAACGGAGATGGTTTTTCTAATCAAAATGTGGATTTAAATGAGATGTACAGTGTATCTGTAATGTAGGGTTCAGGTTCACCCAAATAAACTTTAAAGTGGAACCTTGCATTTTTTTTCCAGCCTAGAAAGGAAAAAAAAGAAAAGAAAAGAAAAAGTAATATTGGCTTGGCTGAAATACACAACTACTTCAATCAGGCCACCTTCTTATCTACAATATTTACTCTAAACCTTAACATCTCACAATAAACTTGCATGTCATTTGGCTCACATAACTGCAGTATCACATGAAAATGTTACCATCTGTCATGGTCACTTATTTCTGATGACAAGCAGTTACTTAAAAATGGGAACCAACCTAAAATGTGCCTTCCTGCGCCCCCCCAAAAAACCCAGAAAAAATGTAATAATTACTAATTATTACATTTATATATCCTGCTTTTTTTTTTCCTACTGCAAAGAGCCCAAGGTGGTTTTTATGGTCCTTCTCCTCTCCATTTTGTCCTGACAACAACCCACTGAGGAAGGTTAGGCTGAGAGTCCGTGACTGACCCAAAGTCACCCAGTGAGCTTTATGGCCAAGTGGGGACTAGAACCCAGAGAAGTGGGGACCAGAACCCAGACTAGAACCCAGGTAAGTCTAGTCCAAGGGGGGCGGGGGGGCAGACCATTCCACCACCGATTTTGGGGGGCCAAATGCGCTGGCATTCGGCCTCCCCGAGATCCGTGGCGGAATTCTCTGACATCCCTAGTTTTGCCACTCAGTTGTAGGGATGTACGAAAGTCACTTACCTTTTTGAAGGGTGACATTCATGGTGGGGGGAGGCGCTCTGTCCCTCCCCCAAAATTCTGGCTGGGGGGAGGCACTCCATCCCTCCCCTCCGAATCCTGGCCAGCCGGCTCTGCTCCGCAGGGATTCTGCGGAGCCACCGGCTGGCTCCGCCAGCAGCTGGACAACCGGCTGCTGGCTAGCAGGGATGCAAATGGCGGCGTCCGTAGCCACCGCCATTTGTGTCCCTGCAGTCAGCCATGATAGGCTACGTAAATGTTTACGTAGCCTATCATGGCTGATTTAAAAGGAAAAGAAACGTGCGCGTATGCAAATGGCGGCGCCCATGGGCACCTCCATTTTCATTCCTTATTTTGGCACGTCTTAGTCTACGTAAACATTTATGTAGGCTAAGTAGGGTTGGCGGAGAATTTCTCCCCGAAACTTCAGGGGGCCGAGCGGCAGTGTGTTTGGCCCCCCGAACATGTTTCGGGGAGAAATCCTCTGCACCCCCCCCGCACCCCGCACCCCCCCCGGGACGGGACTTACCTTCGCCGAATGTCCCTCCTGGCGGTGGGTCCGGCCGGCGGTTCGGCGGGTGTTCGAGCGGGGCGGGAGCGGCAGCTGGTCTTTTGACCGGCTGCCGCCGCCGCCATTGCAATGAAAGAAAAAAAAAACACGCCCCCTGATAGGCTACGTGACGATTCACGTAGCCTATCACGGCTAGATTTGTAAAGTCAGCCGTGATAGGCTACGTCAATCGTCACGTTGCCTATTAGGGGGCTTTTTTTTAAAAAAAAACTTCTGCGTTCGTGGCTGGGCGAGGCGGGAAGCCTCCTCCCTGGCCTGAATTTCGGCCGGGCCGAGGCGGGAAGCCTCCCCCCCGGCCTGAATTTCGGCCGGGCCGAGGCGGGAAGCCTCCCCCCCGGCCGGAACTTCGCGGGGGGACCAGCGAAGCGCCTCCCCCCCACCGCGAACGTCCTTCAAGGACAGGTAAGTGACTTTCTTCCACCCCTAAGTCTAAGACGGCGAAAATAAGGGGAACGCAAATAGCGTAGCGTCTACGCTATTTGTGTTCCCCTTATTTTCGCCGTCTTAATCTATGTAAACGTTTACGTAGACTAAGACGTGCCAAAAGAAGGAACGCAAATGCTGGCGCCCATGGGCACCGCCATTTGTGTACGCGCGTTTTTTTTCTTTTAAATCAGCCATGATAGGCTACGTAAACATTTACGTAGCCTATCACAGTGTTTTTTTAAAAATCTAGCCATGATAGGCTACGTAAATCTTTATGTAGCTTATCACTTTTTTAAAAAAACTGGAAATAGCGGTGGCGGCAGCCAGTCGGAAGACCGACCACTGCAGCTCCTGCCGCCGCCGAACCTCTGCCGGAGCCGCCGCCGCCAGGAAGATCCGCCCAAGGTAAGTCCCGTCCCTGGGGTGGCGGGGGGGTGGCAGACCATTCCGCCACCTATTTTGGTGGGCCAAATGCGCTGGCATTCGGCCTCCCCGAGATTCGTGGCGAAATTCTCTGACATCCCTACTCAGTTGTTCTCTTTGGTGCAATGTAGCTGAGCTGTGTGGAGTCTCCAACTCTGAAAAGAGGGTAGTTTTGTCTCTTCTCTTGTTTCAGACCTCATGCAATTATTTCTCAGAAGCATCAGTATTTGTGACCAAGTCACTGATTTTATTACTTTAAAAAATAAACAGTGTAATCGGTCTACTTATTAGATATGCATTAGGCATACCCATTGATTAACTGCTCCAATATTGTCTATTGACCAACTATTGTTAGGCCACAATGTGTGTGTTTTGCTGTGTGTGTGTGTGTGTGTGTGTGTGTGTAGGGATGGATGAAAGTCCCTTACCTACTCCCGCAGCTGTTTTCGGGGGGGGGGCGCTCTGATTCTCCCCCTGAAATTCTTGGTGGGTGGGGAGGCACCCCGTCCCTCTCCGCCAAAATTCTGGCCGGGGGGAGCGCCCCGCCTCTCCGGCCATGAAAGAAAAAAGTTATGTGTGAAAAAAAAAAGTGAGAGGCTACGTAAAGATTTACGTAGCCTATCACGGCTAGATTTCCAAAGTCAGCCATGATAGGCTACGTAAACTTTTAGGTAGCCTATCACGGCTGACTTTGAAAAAAAAAAAAAGCGCGTACGCAAATGGCGCCCATGGGCGCCACCATTTGCGTTCCTTTTTTGGGCAGGGGTAGTCTATGTAAAGATTTACATAGACTACGGTGAAAATAAGGGCAACGCTATTTGCCCTTATTTTCGAGAGAAATGTGGGATAGAAATGTAATACAATAAAACTTTTTTTTTAACTGGTATCATTGGGTTACATCCAGACATAGTCATATTTAGAATACATCCATTGACATAGATGGAACTTAAGTTAGTCATGTCTAAGTCTGGATCTGACCTAGTGTGAATTGGTGTTTTTAATTAGCATATGTCTCAGACTTCAAGATCAGTTTCCTTGTTCTCATAACATTTATCATTTTAACGTACTACATCATGTCTATAGTATACCATGTCTGCACTATAACCCCCCAATACCAAAATAAATGAAATTTATAAATAACTAAATAAATTTATAAATAAATACATTTAATAATAATAATAATAATAATAATAATAATAATAATAGTTTATTTCATTTCTATACACCCCATAGCCAAAGGTCTTTGGGTGGTTCACAAAAATTACAATCCCAAAATACAACATAATAAAAATGGTATATAAAAACTTTTCATTTTAAAATTCAAATACAAAATTTCAAAACAGTTTCAAACAGCTAATTGCCATGCCCCCCACTGGAGGAGTCCTCCTTGGAGGAAGAGCTGGAGCTCACAGAAACTGAGAGTACCCCAGATCAGTTGCTGTCACCAGACCAGGAGGAGCCTGAGCCCTCGGAGGAGATGGTGGCTGGTCCATCCTTGCCTGGCGGAGGGGATTCTGCCCCTGAGGCAGAGGCTGAGCAACCTCCTGGGCCCCAGAAGCATTGTTACCTCGTGGCAGACTAGTAGGGCTCCTGTGAGTAGGGCTAGGCATGTATGGATTTAGTAAAAACTGTTCCGTCTGTGTTTCGTGGATGGTCAGATGCCTGCTGTTCCGTTGTCTGCTCACCAACAGAATCAGATTTTTTTGGTTCCAAATTTGTGCAGATTTGCAGTTGTGCAAATTAGCATGTGTGAAAATGCACACATTTTCCCCACAATGTGCATTTTCATGCTTTAGCCTATGGGGGAAATACACATTTTTGGCCGGGTTTTTTTTTAATGTAGCATATTTATGTGTTACTAGATTTGCACAAAATTTGGGAAAGTTAGAAAAAATGGTCTGCAAGTCTGTGGAATCTGCCCGATGGGGGAAGCTGGTCCACTGCAAAATCTGGGGGTTGGATCCATGAAAATCCGAACTCATTTGGTTCTGTTGCAGATTTCTCAAACGTCCCTAATTAGGGCTGTGGCCAGAGAGCTCCAACGTACTGCAGCTGAGCCCTGGGTGGGGCTGTCTTGTGATAAAAGCATGCAGTGCCTGCCTAGCCAGTACTGGAAAAAATGCCATTATTCCAGTTCACAGGTCTGCTACCCTGCCTCCTGTACCTTGCACTGTGATTAACGTTCCGTGCTATTGACCCTCAGACTCCTGCTTGACCCTATTTCTGGACTCTGTAGGGATGGCGGAGAAATCCACCACAGACTCCAATGCAGCCAGATTCTTTAGAATCTGCCCCCCCCCCAGAGTCCATGGCGGAACGGATTACTCCCTCCTGCCCCCCCACGAAGTTCTGTCGGGACAGATCCTACCTGCCGCTGGCCAGGTCTGGGTCCATCCTCTTCAGTCCACAGCTGTCTGCTGCCAGGCTGCGGACACAAATGGCATCCGGGATAGCGGATGCTGTTTGCGTCCCTGCTTTTGCTGTGATAGGCTACGTAAATATTTACGTAGCCTATCACGAAAAGAGCAGGGACGCAAATGGCATCCGCTATGCCGGACGCCGGACACCATTTGTGGCTGCAGCCCAGCATCAGACGGAAGTCTGGCTGCAGACAGGCCCGGCTGGCGGCTCTGCGGACTTGCCGCGGAGCGGAGCCGGCCGGGGAGGATTCCGGGGGGAGGGATGGATCGCCTCCCCCCCCGCAGACACCCCAAACCGGACCAGTGAGTGGGGTTTGTACGCCCCTAGGACTCTGTAATGTATCTGACTGCCTAACTGTGTTTTGACAAATGCCTGCTCTCTCAACCACTCCTGCCTTAGCCTGAACACCACCGGACTGAAACCTGTGTACTTGAACATTTGCCTGTTACACTACCTTGCTTTTTGGTCAGCCCTTCAGTCAGAGTCTGCTGCAGCCAATGCAGGACACTAATAAACAGTTACAGTAAGATGCTGACACTTAATAAAATGACTGACTTTAAAAACTAGTGTTGTGCCAAAAATTTGTCCCACATTTTTTTCAACCATTCTCATTCAATTTGATCAAAAAGAAATTGCTTTTGAAAAGAAATTCAAAGGAGGATAAATTTAGTAGAAATGATCATGGGCTAGGTTGGGCATTCTTGTGCTTTCCTTACTTCTGAGGTAGCTGAGGAGGGTGCATGAGTATCCTGTCTGTCATTGTACAGTCATCTCTGTGGCAGCCAGTAGCCTCCTCGGCTCCCCACACTTCAGTTAAAGCCATCATGAGGAAGACATCATGAGGCAATTCCTTCCAGGGGGCTTTTTCAGTTCAGGAAGTGCAGGTGGCCTGGGAGGCTACATAGCAATGGAAAGATGTGTAATAGAGAAAACACACACAGCACCCTCAGCCACCTCACAGTGATTGGGTAAGGTCAAAAATACCACCAAAAAAAATGCAAAATTCTGCCTCAGAGGAGTGGAAGCTTTGCCACAGTTGATGCTGTTGCCATCTAGAGAAGCAGTGCAGTAAACCAGAAACCCTTAAGAAAAAATAAAGAACCTCTGGTACAACCCTTGCCCTATCTGTGAGAAAATGTTGGAGAATTTCTCCTCCCCTAGGTTAAATCCCCCCCCCCCACAGTTTCTCTGCCCACAAATAGGCTGGGGAATTTTCAGAGGCCATTTGTGCAGAACTCTATGAAAAAACTGTATTGTATGCCATCAAATGCCTGGGAGTAGAGGACAGTCTTAACTTAGTGTCAAAAAGATGACAATTTTGGTGGCAGGTGGACCCTGCTGCCAAGGCAAGGGGGCATGGCTTTCTGGGGACCCATGGATTTGGCTCCGAGCCTTGAGGTTCTGTTCCACTCATGTAGCTGAAGGCCAGACTTTATTTATGGTAGTGGAACAGTACCATACTATTTATGGTAGTGGAAGCATGTGAGGCCCTAATTCAGATCAGGACAACTGCAGACCAGGAGAGGAGGAGAAAACCTCCCCGCACCAGCTTTTCCCTCAAATTCCCACCCTGCACTGGGTAAAAGGGGAAAGGTCCTGGTGCACAGTGGTCCCAATATGAATTGGGGCCATACACACTTATACTTGTGCAAATAAAAAGCTAACTGTCAGAAACACAGTGTACTTAGCGTGATGTGTAGTTTGGCTCTACGTAAGCCAAGAAATAACTAACAGCTGTATTGGGGGCAGAGGGTGGACTCTGCAAAAACCTTCATTGATGTTTACACTGGGTGGACCAAGCATCAAAGAGCCCTTTGTGTGGGTCTCAGAAGAAAGCACTGATTATTTTGCATCAGTATAGCTGGAAATAGCTGGTTCCTATAATAAGTGGGGAAGTCCTTGGCTTTATTTATTTCTGCTACTTTTTTATTGCTTAATATACCAACATCTTTAAGTGGTTCACATTAAAAAAATACTATCTAATAATGTAAAGACAAGATTAAAAATAATGAATAATTAAAAACATTACAACAACAGAATGATAAAACACAGTAGTAACAGAGTATCTTAAGAGGTCAAGGAAAGCCTGTGTGAACCAGTATGGTTTCAAGAGGCATTTAAAACCTGCCACCATTCCTGCCTCTTGAACTTCATGTAGGAGAGTGTTCCAAAAGGTGGGTGCCATTGCTGAGAAGGCTCACTTATGTACTGTTACCTGGGACAGTCCATTGGTCATGGATCAATCAGTAAGGTCTCCTCAGAAGATCTCAGGTGTCAGACTATGGTCCTAAGGCATAGTCCGAAGGTACATGAGGCAGGCATCTTGCTGAAGCTAAGCAGGTTTGGGTCCTGTCAGTGCTTTGAAGGGAGACTATCTGGGAACCACATGTAGTCACTTGAGTTCCATGATGGAAGAAAGGCTGGAAATAAATAAATAAAGAAACAAACAAACTTCATATATATGGATGGTGGGATGGTTCTGAGTCATATAGGGGTTTGAATATCAGTAACAAACCTTGAACATGGCTTAGTAGCTAATAGGCATTCAGTGCAATTTTTTTGACACAGGTGTAATATGTGTATATCTAGGTGCTCTACTCAACATCCTAGCTATTGCATTCTGCAATAGCTGCAGCTTCCAGGACCAAACCATGCGCACAAACAGCCCCACATAAAGCACATAATAGTAGTCTGAAAGGTTACCAATGCATTGATCACAGTGGCCAGACTACTGTGGGTCACTTGTAGGGATGGCTCAGGAGCCCAATTCCATCCGGGAATCCGGTGAACCCCTCCTGCCTGCAACTCCAAGCCCCTCTCGCTGAGCCCCTGCCCCTGCTCGCCCCCCTGCCCATGCTTGGTGAGCGCCCCCCCGCCTCATCAAGCTCTGCGGACACCGTTTTTTAAAAGATAAAATGGTGATCGCAAAAATGCGCATTTTTGCGAATGCATATATTTGTGCATTTTGCAAAAATGCAGTTTTACACGTACACACATATGTGCATTTGCAAAAATGCACATTTTTGTACATATGCAAATATGAACATTTTTGCAATCACCATTTTTTTTTCAAAAAATGGCGACCGTGGAGCTCGATGAGGCCGCCAGGGTGAGTGCAGGCTGCTCGCTGAGCACAGGAGGAGCTTGAGCATGGTCTAGGGACTGGTGAGCAGGGGCAGGGCCTGGGCGGCTGCCTGGAGAACCCATATGGGGGTGGGTTTGCACATCCCTAGTCCAATGACAAAGATAGATCCAGGAGCACTGCCAAACTACACACCTGCTCCTTCTGGAGAGTGGAACAAGGAAACTGGGGATGTACAAAAATCACTTACCTTTTTGAAGGGTGACATTCACGGTGGGGGGTGCGCTCCGTCCCTCCCCCCGAAATTCTCTCCAGCCAGCTCCGCTCCGTGGAGATTCTGCAGAACCGCCAGCTGGGGCTGCCTGCAGCCGGACATCCAGCCGCTGGGCAGCCTGCAGGGATGCAAATGCTGTATTTTGCTGTGATAGGCTACATAAATATTTACATAGCCTATCATGGCAAACCCCCCCACAAAAAACAGCGAACGCAAATGGCGGCGGCTACGGCGGCTGCCATTTGCATTCCCCCCCTTTTTTTGCCGTAATAGCCTATGTAAATATTTACGTAGGCTAAAACGACAAAAAAAGGGAATGCAAATGGCAGCCGCCATAGCCGCCGCCATTTGCGTTTGCTGCTTTTATTTTTTTTTGCCGTGATAGGCTACGAAAATACATGCGTAGCCTATCACGGCCTCCGCAGGGACGCAAATGGCGTCCCTGCGTTAGCCATGCTAGGCTATGTAGTTATTTACGTAGCCTATCACGGCAATAATGAAGAAGCGAATGGCAGCCGCAGACGCGGCCGCCATTCGCAAAGCAGCGCAAATGGCAGCAGGTAAGTGCTCTGTTTCGCATGCCTTTCGTGGGGTGGGGGGGCGGGTGCTTCATTCCGCCACAGAATTTGGGAGGCTGAATGCACTGGCATTTGGCTTCACTGAGATCCATGGTGGAATTCTCTGACATCCCTAAAGTAAACATAACCCAATTCAAGGACATAGGACCACCTATCTGATGTCAGCATTCAGCTTCAGTTTGTTAGCCCTCATTCAGCCCATAACTGCATCCAGGCACCAGTTCAGAATGTCATGGCCTCCACCAATTCAGATGTTACAGAAAAATCTACCTGAGTGTAGGGATGGCGGAGAATTCTGCCACGGATTTCAGTGAGGCTGAATGCACTGGCATTCATCCCCCCGAAACCTGTGGAGGAATGGCCTCCCACTGTCCGCCACCCCGCGGAATCCCCCCAGGACGACGCTTACCTGGGGCGGATGTGGCTCCAGCGGCGGCTCTGGCGGCTGGTCTCTCGGCCATCTGCTGCGGCCGCAAATGGCGGCCATCATAGCGGCCGCCATTTGCGTCCTGCCAGGCTGCTGTATTAGGCTACGTAAGTAAGTGTAAGCATTTGCATGGCTGCCTTTACCATGATAGGCTACGTAAATACGTAGCCTATCACGGAAAAAGCAGGGGCGCAAATGGCATAGCGGCCGCCATTTGCGTCCCTGCTCTTTGCCGTGATAGGCTATGTAAATACTTACGGCCGGAACTCCATCTGCGGGTGGCCCTGGCTGGCGGCTCTGCGGAGCCGGCCAGGGAGGATTCTGGTGGGAGGGACGGTGCGCCTCCCCCTCACCATGGATGCCCCTGCGTGGAGCCAGGTAAGGGATTCGTACATCCCTACCTGAGTGTCCCTTGCCCCAGTGGCTTCATAGAAATGATAAACAACATTAGGGACAGAATATTGCTCTACAGCACCCCACAGTTCACCTGTCATGGGGTTGAGACACAGTCACTCAGTGTTATTTGAGGCTAGACAAATCCATGGAGAATAAACCTATCAGTGGTTACTAGTCAAGGTGGCTGCTATATACCTTCAGAATCAGCAGCAACAGGCCTCTGCATACCAGCTGTTGGGGAACAAGAGTGGGGTAGGGCTTATTGCTGTGAAGCCCTGCTTGCGAGCTTCCTATAAGCATATGGTTGGCCACTGTAGGAAACAGGATATTGAACTAGATGGGCCTCTGGCCTGATCCAGTAGGGGCTCTTAAGTTCTTTAGGGACTGGGACTATACTGGGGGCCAACCAGGAAGCCTCTTGGAGCTAAATTGGACCCAAGTTGCCTAACTGTACCCTACACATCACATATTGCTGCTGTTATGAGGCTGCCTTAGTGTGGCCAGTATGTCAGCAAGTTAATATTGAGGTCCAGTTTCTTTAATTTTAATAAATGGATGTCTTACAGCGCATTGTCACTGGTAGCTCTTTGCTGCCAGCATGAAAGTAGGTGAGGACAAGTGATTGCATCAAACAATTTCATTCGAGCATATATTTCAGGAAACGGGTATATTGGCAAGTACCACTGATGGTACCAGACCTTGACAAAAAATAAATGGATTTCATTTCTCACTGCTGTCAACCTGGCACAGCCCCCCCCTCCCCGCACCCAATGTGAGCACTAAACTTATTTCTGCAGAAATAATTAGTGTTACTGTTTTGTCCATGTCCCAACTGGGCAAACAAAGTTTGCCTACCTAGAACGTTTCCTATAGTCTTCAGACTGGTTAAATTGTGGCGTTCGACTGCTTTGAATGCTTTATGCATGTTCATGTATAACAGCAGGCAGTCTGTGGGAAATGTAAAGCTAGCATCCTGCCCCCAGTGCTAACCCATTGGAGAAGATTAGCATTGAAAAGGGAAATGAAGATATTTTCCAGAATAATGTTGGGAGAGAGAGAAGAGAGCCTTTTGGATAAGTTAATTTCTCTCCTACTTTTGAAAGCTATTTTGTAGGCTAGAGTCCAACATGGAAACCAGAGTTGTAATAAGAAGAGAAATTGCAGGTGTGTTGCAGGTGAGATTGTGCTCCAAATGCGTAGAGAAAAGTGTACTGGAAATAGGAGTGGGAAGAATGCACTCAGTAAACTTACGTTGATTGCCAATTCTTCCTTGGAAATAGCTCTGTGTTCATATATGGCCAGTAATGTTTCCTACTCCATCCTATGCCTTAAAATAAGAGTTACTGTATTAATTTATTAATCTCTTTGCCGTACTAAACAACAAAATGCCAGCTTTATGATTCATAACCCAGCCATTTAGGCAGACCCCACCCACCCTGCCCCAGGAAGAGTTATTTTCTTTTGTGTCCTTGGGACATCACTACCCAACATACCAATTCCATCTTTTTTCTCACATCTATCTGCATAATTCCATCTCATACAGCACTGACAAGCGTTCCAGCAGCTGGTAGATGAAAAGATCAAGCAGCCAAAAGGGCCTACTTGTGTTTGCTAAGGAATTAAGCTTTGAGAAAAGTTCAGTGAGACTCAGTGTCATGGGGGAAACAAGCCAAGGCTATTGAGCTGCCCCCTGTCTGAATGTCCCAGTATCTTCTGCCATCTTGCCTGCTTTGGGGCAGTTCTGTAGCACTCAGTGGGAATTACATGATCAGAATACAACACTGTGCGGCTTAAACCAGCTTAAGTCATTTTTTCACTCTTTGCTAGGGATGGGTGAGAAATTTGTTCATTTTGCATTTCAATGCGAACTTACCAGATCTGTACTTCCCAAATGAAACATGATCTGGAATGCAGTTCGATGTTGAAATCCATAATTTTTTCAAGTTTATGATGCAATTTACGTAGAAGCGTACCTTTGAAGAAACTGCACAAAACAAATTGTGTATATTTGGAATGGTGTACACAAAAAAAATGCATATTTCTGGGGAAATGTGCACTACTTTATTCAATGAACAAATTGTTTCCAAAAATGCATAATTTGAAAAATTTGTATATTTTAAAAATGCATATTTTTTAAAAAAGCACCTGAAAATAAGTACAAATTTCCATGTTGACTAAATAAATTAATATTTGCAATCTGGTATGGAAATGGGATGGAACAAACATGGCAATGGAAAAATGAGAACCCGGGTGAAATCAAGCTTGACAGATTCACCCATCTCTACCTTGTCATACTGTTGCAATATATTAATGCTCAACAAAAGTTTTTCACTGTCCTTGGTGTATTTGCACCTTCCCTTTTACCTAGTAATAAGTTATTCTTTAATTCACTTCAACATTAAAATATTCATTTCCATATTGTTTATCCTGCCACTTCACTGAGCTTTTAAGTACTGGTGTTTTTCTTCATTTTGTCCCCATGCTAAGAAGAATTGTAGTACCTGTTCTGTGTTTCCTTCCTTTGAGTAAGGACGTTTAGAGGAGGATGCTCTAAAGAAAAAAGAAAAAAAAATTCTGTAGTCAGAATTTGCAACACCATTTTCTAGAACCATTCACGCTCTTTCAAATGTCCCATGAGAAGAAGAACAAAGACATAAAGTACAGTTCCATCTTTCTATAGCACCTGTCCCACGTGAAACTCTACATTAGATAGGATAGCAAGCAGCTTGTAAACTAGAACTGTGGCGAATGTGTGATTTCTATATTTGCTGCAAAATGAACATATTAACATCTAAAGGAATTGTTGCAAAAATACCGTACTTGAACATCTTGTGTTTTGATGGCATCATTGTCAACTAATGGTGGTTGTCTCCATGTGACAAGCTCTCAGTGTGTAGCCATCAGAGTCATGGTGGGACTGTTCCCCAGAGCTAGTCTCATAAGCCCAAATAGTCCAGAAGCCTTTATACGAAGGCATCTGTGGGATTCTATGCAAATAAGGCAAGTAACAAATTCTAAGCAAACATATGGGAAATATATATAGATCTTTAGGTATGGATGATAGACATGGAAATAGGACATCAGACAGTGTTGCAGGAGAGCCAAATAAATAAAAGAAGCCCAGAGATCAAACCCTGTGAAACTTCTGATCTTCTTATGCAAAGTCTGCCTTGATTTCTGTGGTGGCTTCCTAAATAGCCAGAGAAGCCAATCAGGCTACAAGTGGTCACAAAAGAGTCTAGCCCATTGGATTTTCTTCATGCCCCCATCAAAGTAAAGTGTGCAATTCATCCCGACTCTTTCCCAACTACCTGAAGTATGAAACTCATATTTTTATGTTACACTAGCAGTGTAGTTGCCACCATTTATAAAACTTTGTCTCCTATTTTGGATGGGAAGCCATTTATGTGGAGTGGCTCTGTAATGCAGGCAGCTTTATCCATACCTTCATTTTGGAGAGTCTTCTTGTGTTGGTTATTATTATTTATTACTTTTCTATACTGGCCCATAGCCAAAGCTCTCTGGGCGGTTTACAGAAGTTAAAACATTAAATACAATATAAAAAGTTTAAAATCCATTTACATAAAAGCACACAACCAATATACATGAAGAACATATAATTAAAATCAGCTTTGAACAGTTAGTCATAACTGAAGACACATTCGGGACTGACTAAAACTCATCATGTGCTGCCAAATGCTTAGGAAAAGAGATAGGCCTTAACCTGGTGCCGAAAAGATAACAATGTTGGCGCCAGGCGGACCTCATTGGGGAGCTTGTTCCACAGATGGGGGCCGCCACTGAGAAGGCCCTCTCCCTCATTGCCACCTTCCAAGCTTCCCTTGGAGGAGGCACTCAGAAGAGGACCTTAGATGTTGAACATAGAGTATGGGGGGCTTCATTTTGGGATAGGCTTGAACCACATGCAGTTCCATATCACATTACATCATCCATGGTTTGTGTGTTCATCAGCAATCATCCTGACAGGATATTGTGAGAACAGACCCTTAAACATGGTTTGATGCTTGTTCAGATTTATCCAAGTGTGTGTGTGTGTGTGTGTGTGTGTGTGTGTTTAATCAGCTGTCCCCGTTCAAATCTAAAAATCATACATACATCTGTATTGCATCTGAATGACTTGTGCTTTTGTAGCAAATAGTTCCATGGCTTTCCTTGCTCTTGGTTGGCACTCAAGATGTAAATTCAGTTGTTTTTTTTCTGTTTAACTATCCAAACTGCCCCTTTTCAGCCTAATGCAATTAAAGCTTTCAAAAGCCCAACTGTGTTACACTGGGTGTTAAGCCACCCTTGTAATGATCTTGATGCAATTTCAAGAACTCAATTCAAATTTGCTCTTCATCTGAGTGCCTCAAGTACCTTCCCCATTTATTTCATTTGCCGAATCAGTAGTCCAGCAGCCTTTTTGCTCATGGTGCAGGAAGGGAACCAAAACACAATCTGCTTTTATTCTGGTTCCTAGTCTGTTGGCAAACTCTTCCAACTGCCTCCTTCTTCTTTTTTTCTTTCTACAGATTTTAGGAAGATTTTCCTAAATACGGGAATAAATGTATGTTTCTCTTTGTTACTGACTTGAGCTAGATAGCCTTCAAGTTTAAACTGGTATACTGTGGCGTGAGTTTGAAGCGTCCTTCAAATGTACTCTCCAAATGTTTGGAGAGGTCTTCAGTAGGACCATAGGTAGCCTCGACTATAAAATATAAAGGGATTTTTTTCTTTTGATGGTTGTTTTACAGTTGGATGTGTGATACCTAGGGATGGCCATCATGGGGAAATCTGGCTCTTTTGGGGCTCGTTGGATTTCCCTGGAGCCTAGGGATGTCAGAGCATTCCGCAATGGACTCCAGTGAGGCCGGATTCTTTAGAATCTGGCCCCCGGAATTGGTGGCGGAACGGCCTCCCACCTCCCGCCACCCCGCAGAATCCCCCTGGGACGGAGCTTACCTGGGGCAGATGTGGTGGCAGTTCCGGCAGCGGCGGCAGCAGCTCCAGCTGGTCTCCTAGCTGGATGCTGCCGGGCTGCTGCGGCCGCAAGTGGCGACTGTCATAGCGGTCGCCATTTGCGTATTTGCAGGCAGCCGTGATAGGCTATGTAAGTATTTACGTAGCCTATCACGGCAAAGAGCAGGGGCGCAAATGGCGTAGCTGAAATTTGCGCAAATTATGTAAATTTGCACCATTTGTGACCGTAATTTGCAGAAATGGTTCTTTGGGCTACAGAAATTCAGCCATCTGGCCTGACTCATTGCATGTCAAGCCAGCTGGGGGAAGATGGAATGGAATCTGGGGGGCCGAGCTGCTGAAAGCCTGTTGAGCTGCACCCCTCAATCAGATTCCTCTGACATTCCTAGTGATATCTAGGGATGCTAGAGAAATTCGCCACGGATTCAGATCCGGCCTCTGGAATACGCAGCGGGACAGCCCGACTTAACTCCGCTCCAGGAGGATTCCATGTGGAATGGCTCTCGGCTGTTTGCTTAACTTGGAGCCGTTCGCCTCCGCACCGATTGCCTTTTTTTTTAAAGGCAATTGGCGGGATGTGCCCATAGACTTATATGCAAAATGGAGCCATGAATCTTGCGTATAAGTCTATTATACGCAAGATTCATGGGTGTATTTTGCGTATAAGTCTATGGGCACATCCTCCTGACGACCATTTTTTAAAGCAACATGGTGATTGGTGCAGAGGCGAACAGGTCAGGTAAGCGGCCCATAAGCTGGGCGGCTCTGCGGAATCCTCGTCGAGCAGAGCCACTCTGGAGGATTCGTGGGCGGGGGGGGAGGAATGGTGGGGAATCAGTACATCCCTAGTGCTATCCATTGAAAATAAAAATAAATGAAGGATGTCTATGTTGGATCCAGACCAAGGATCCATCTAATGCAGCACTCTGTCTCCAAATGTGGCCAACCAGTTACATGTCCCCAGCCTTCTGGTAATCAGAGGAATACTGACTTAGAGCATGGAGTCTACACTTAGACATTTATACATGTAACCTACATTAATTTCTCTATTCCTATATACAAATAGCAGGTTTATTCTTCAAGTGTTGACTCATTCTCCCGGCTGAGGAAAATCCCCAATTTTCAAAAGACTGATATTGCAACACTGGAAGGATAAACATTCACCTTCTGTAATGCAATGGATGGAGGACCTAACAATGCTTTCAAGTTTTGAATTGGTGGTATCCATCCCCTTGTGAATAGATACTTATATGGAACTTTGGTCTGCGTTTGTTGGAGTTTATGCATAATTCATAGAAACCCATATTCTCTCTCTCTCTCTCTCTCTCACACACACACACACACATACACACACACACACACATGCATATATTTGTTCAGTTTACTTCAGTTTATGGGTGAATACTTCCCTCCACTACTAAATTTATAAGGAAGTTGCTGCTTCCGTAAATTTAAAGAAAAAAGTCGCATGTCCGTGGAATCTGTCTGAGGGGCAGATGCCGCTGTGGCAAGGAATTCACAGACCATTTTACAAGAAATCTGGACTCATTTGAGTCCGTTTCAGATTTCTCCAGCATCCTTAGAGGAGATGAACATGAGCACATGTTTGACAATTTGTGGATATTTTGCTTGTGCCTGCCTGTGCTTGTGTTCGGAACTTCGAATGGGCATGCTTGCATGCTCTGTAAGCAAAAATGAAATTCTCATACATCCCTGCAAGACAAAGATGCAGTCATCAGTTTTACCCTTGCTCAGTGAATAAAAATATCTGTCAATGTATGATTTATACCTCTCTAAGCTGAATCTATTTGGGAAGTTTTGATGTATATCTAGTACCTCTCCTTCTGTTGGGGATATATACCTAACTAAGGGAAAATGCATAGATTCTAACTTAGATTTGGGTGTCTTTGTTCTGGTTCTCTTAATGGAAGGACCTTTTATTTGCTGCAATAATGGCCCTTTTTCCCATTGAATAATTTGCTCCCTGTTTGACCAGAGAGGAGAGTGGAAATGCTTTACATGATTAAATCCATAGATATTAGGTCAAGCGTGTGTGTAGTAGTTGATGTTAAAATCTGTTTGAGTGTGAAAAATGTGGAAATGTAATATCATGCCTGCTATAGATGTTATGAACAACTAGGGAGGCACGAAAGTCCCTTACCTGTCCTCGAAGCTTTTCGCGGTGGGGGGGAGGCGCTTCCCTGCTCCCCCCGCGAAGTTCAGGCCGGGGGGGAGGCTTCCCGCCTCGCCCGGCTGAAATTCAGGCTGGGGAGAAGGCTTCCCGCCTCGCCCGGCCGCGAACTAAAAAGTAAAAAAAAAAAAAGGCCCCGTGATAGGCTATGTGACGATTAATGTAGCCTATCACGGCTAGATCTGCAAAGTCAGCCGTGATAGGCTACGTACATCTCTTTATAGCGTTGCCCTTATTTTCGCCGTAGTCTACGTAAAGATTTACGTAGACTACAGCGACCAAATAAGGAATGGGAATGGCAGCTCCCTATGGGGGCCGCCATTATCCGTACGCGCTTTTTTTTTTTTTTTAAAGTCACCCGGGATAGGCTACGTGACGATTTATGTAGCCTATCATGGCTGACTTTGCAAATCTAGCCATGATAGGCTACGTTAATCATCACGTAGCCTATCACGGGGGCGTTTTTTTTTTCTTTTATTGGAATGGCGGTGGCGGCAGCCGGTCAAAAGACCGGCTGCCGCTCCCGCCCCGGATGAAGACCCACCGAACCGACAGCCAGACCCGCCTCCGGGAGGGACATTCGCCAAAGGTAAGTCCCGTCCCGGGGGGGGTGTGGGGGGCGGGGGGGTGCGGGGAATTTCTCCCCGAAACTTGTTTGGGGGGCCGAACACGTTGGCGCTCGGCCCCCCGAAGTTTCGGGGAGAAATTCTCCACCAACCCTATGAACAACTATCTGCATTTAATATATATTCACACAGGCAGGAAAAAGAAAGAAAAGAAACAGGACATAGCAGTACTGTGCTATGGCAACTCCAATTTTAGAGGTTCTGAAGAGAACATGGTATTCACATTTTTGGATCTAATATGATTTCCAGTACAGATTTTCAGCTATCACCAGCTGAAAATCTGTACCCTATGTACAACTGTACATAATACTTTCTGTGTAACCTCTCAGTGTTTAGAAGTGGGAAGGGTGAAGGGACATTCACTCACTGTTAGATACACAGCCTGGAGTTTAAGTTTAAGGGCAGGTGTTGTGTTTTCTCTTCTGTTTTCACATTCTCTTCCTTGACCTCAGAAAAAGGTGGGGTCAAAATATTTCACATCATTGATATTTGTGGATGAGCCTGTTTTCAAGAAAATCCATATACTGAACTAGGGATGCCAAGTTTCCTTATGCCAACGTAAGTGTGCAGAACTCCCTCCCCACATTGCCTATAATTGTATTTGAACCATACTGTTGTGAGTAAGGAACAAATCAAGCCCAGTAACATTTAGATTAGCCCATGAGAGAATATGAGTTACTTAATTTTTTTTTTTTTTTACATATGCCCCTCCTTACCCTTGTTGCCATACATTTTTGTTGCTATGGTAACTGTTCATGAATTGTTCATAGTAAGCGACCTTGTTGCTGCTTTTTATATATGTTACGAGCTATTGTACAGGGATTATTTATAGGATTAGAAAGGTGACTGTGAGTCTTTGAAGATGTGTTGTTGTGTTCTGGTTAATTTTCCCTATAGAATGAAAGGTTAAACACCCTAAGGAAGATAGAAAGTCATTACTACTTTGTCTGCTTGGGACTTCATGTTTTCAGGCAGGCAGAAAAAATGCCTACCATAAGGCTGATGTCCAAGGTGAAATTTGTTGCTCTCAAGCCTTTTTGGACTCTTTGCAAATTACTTCCAAGTAAACATGTTTAGGACTAAAATCTCAGGTAGCAGTGTTGGTCAATTGGAAAAAACCCCATAACAGTAGGGTAAGGCCTTTATTAGGACCAACAAAAAAAGAAGTGAGCAAGCTTTCAAGTTCCTCAGAACTTTTCTTTGGGTTAGTAATTGAAATATGTTTGTGCTGCATCATGGAGCTCAGTTTTCAAGGTCAAAAATTCTGCTGGTTGCTCCAGTGAAAACCAGCTGGGTGATCTTAAGGAGATCTTTGGATCCTGACCCCTGTACTGCTATTTCCTCTTCATACTGGCCCTATAACACAAATGTCCAATGGGTTTCTATCTTTGTGTTTCCATTCCTTTCATGTAAGATCTTTCTTTCTTACACAAACACACAAACACACAGCCCTGGTGTTAGGTTTGTGAGTTAGGTCACTTGTATTTTTCTAAAATTTACCCGCATCACATAGGGTATTTTCGATATCTAAATTGCAAGGCATCAAAAGAAAGTGTGTGTGTTAACCTGTTAGTCCACTGGATGACACTGCAGTTCCACACTGATGAGTTGGGATTTTTTTTGAAGGTATGAATATTTTATTTTAAAATATTCATCAACTTAGGAAAGTTGCAGAATATTGCATAGGGCCAGGGTGTAAATTGCCGAGTTGCACCTGAATCCGCTAAAAGTTAGGTTTAGATGTGCCTATTTTTTTTCAGACTAAAGGAGGTTTGCTTAATGGGTTGTCAGCTGCCACATCTTAAATTTAAGCTCTGTCTGCAACAAATATTGAGATATATGCAATAATTGCTATTCTAATCGTATATATATATGTTGGAATAGCATCATTTGTAGAATATTTCTTGTCCAAATACAAACTGATAAAAACCTGCAGGGCCAAATTCTCTTCTGTTCTACATAAATTATAGCTTTCATACACATTGGAAATTCTTCCTGACCTGAACTAGTACTTGAATAATTCTGAAAATGTATCTTCATGTATAAGTCCCTATGTCTATTGAGATCTTAGAGTTTTGCTCTGCTCAAAATTCTATCATCTAGGGAGGACTGAACCATAACTGGACAGATCAAGGCTTTTTAAATTAGTACCCAGTTTGGACCTACATATTTTGGCTTAATAAACTGAGAAATGCATGAGCCATGTGCCCACGCATTCTGTCCTTATGTTGTCCCTTCTCTTCCATTCTCAGGCCATGTTGGTATTGTTAGGAAATCTTCCATTAACCATAGTTTTCTGTTACATCCAAACTGTGAAACTATGGTTACCAAATTGAGATAGAGAAAAGTAGAGGGACTAAGCCAGCTACAGGTAGGAGGTTGAGGCTGAGCAAAACAGAATGGAATTGTAATCCCTTTTTAGATCGTGTTTTTTTTTTAAAGGGGAAGTGTTCTTAAGAACAAAAGAAGGTAGGAGGGAACTAGGTAGTGATGTTTGGGTTTGATTTGCCCACCTTAGTTCTGTCATGCAAAAGTGCACAGGAGTTTCCTGTGCCAACCTTGGAATTATTAACCTGAACAAATACCAAAGAATTTGATGTCTTTCACATAGAAACAATGTGTTTTTTCATGTTCCTTTCCCTCACTGTGGTTCTGGATTGGTCACTTAATGTGGCATGTCTTGGATGGGTTGATTACAACAAGAACAGGCAGAGAGTAAGGTATTTGCATTTATCTGGACTTCTGACACCCATTACAGAGGGAAGGAAACTCCACCTGTTTGGTATATCGAAAGAGTTGTTGTTCAGTTGTTCAGTCGTGTCCGACTCTTCGTGACCCCATGGACCACAGCACGCCAGGCCTTCCTGTCCTGCGCTCTCTCCCGGAGCATGCTCAAGTTCATATTCATTGCATCGGTGATGCTATCTAGCCATCTCATCCTCTGCCGTCCCCTTCTCCTTTTGCCTTCAGTCTTTCCCAGCATCAGGGTCTTTTCCAGAGAGTTTTCTCTTTGCATTAGGTGGCCAAAATATTTGAGCTTCAGCTTCAGTATCTGTCCTTCCAAAGAGCACTCAGGGTTGATTTCCTTTAGTATGGACTGATTTGACCTCCTTGCAGTCCAGGGGACTCGTAAGAGTCTTCTCCAGCACCACAGTTTGAAAGCATCAATTCTTCGGTGCTCAGCCTTCCTTATAGTCCAGCTCTCACAGCCATACATTACTACTGGGAAAACCATAGCTTTGATTAGACGGACCTTTGTCAGCAAGGTGATGTCTCTGCTTCTTACTATGCTGTCTAGGTTGGCCATAGCTTTCCTCCCAAGGAGCAAGCGTCTTCTAATTTCATGGCAACAGTCACCGTCTGCGGTGATCTTGGAGCCCAAGAAAGTAAAATCTGTCACTGCTTCCATTTCTTCCCCTTCTATATGCCAGGAAGTGATGGGGCCAGATGCCATGATCTTCGTTTTTTTAATGTTGAGTTTCAAACCAGCTTTTGCACTCTCCTCTTTCACCCTCAACAAGAGGCTCTTGAGATCCTCTTCGCTTTCTGCCATTAGGGTGGTATCGTCTGTATATTGGAGGTTGTTGATAATTCTCCCAGCAATCTTAATTCCGACCTGTGATTCATCCAGCCTGGCGTTTCTCATGATGTACTCTGCATATAAATTAAATAAAAAGGGCGACAATATGCAGCCTTGTTGTACTCCTTTCCCAATTTTGAACCAATCGCTTGTTCCATTTCCGGTTCTTACTGTTGCTTCTTGACCCTCATACAGGTTTCTCAGGAGACAGGTAAGGTGGTCTGGTACTCCCATCTCTTTAAGAATTTGCCACCGTTTCTTGTGATCCACACAATCAAAGTCTTGAGCATAGTCAATGAAGCAGAAATAGACAATTTTTTTGGAATTCTCTTGCTTTCTCCATGATCCAGCAAATGTTGGCAATTTGATCTCTAGTTCCTATGCCTCTTCGGAACCCAGCTTGTACTTCCGGTAGTTCTCGGTTCACATACTGCTGAAGCCTAGTTTGTAGGATTTTGAGCGTCACCTTGCTGGCATGTGAAATGAGCGCAATTGTGCGGTAGTTTGAACACTCTTTGGCGTTGCCCTTCTTTGGAATTGGAATGTAAACTGACTTTGTCCAGTCTTGTGGCCACTGTTGAGTGTTCCAAATGTGTTGGCATATTGAGTGCAGCACTTTTAACGGCATCATCTTTTAGGATTTTAAATAGCTCAGCTGGAATACTGTCATCTCCGCTAGCTTTGTTGTTACTAATGCTTCCTAAGGCCCACTTGACTTCACTCTCTAGGATGTCGGGCTCAAGTTCAGTGACTGCACTATCATGGCTATCAGGGACTTTAGGATCTTTCCTGTATAGTTCTTTTGTGTATTCTTTCCACCTCTTCTTAATCTCATCTGCTTCTGTTAGGTCCTTGCCTCCTTTCTCCTTTATCATGCCCGTCTTTGCACAAAACATTCCCTTGAGATCTCCGATTTTCTTGAAAAGATCTCTAGTCTTTCCCATTCTATTGTTTTCCTCAATTTCTTTTCATTGTTCATTTTAGAAGGCCTTCTTGTCTCTCCTTGCTATTCTCTGGAACTCTGCATTCAGTTGGATAGATCTTCCCCTTTCTCCCTTGCTTTTCGCTTCCCTTCTTTCCTCAGCTACTTGTAAAGCCTCATCAGACAGCCACTTTGCTATCTTGCATTTCTTTTTCTTTGGGATGGATTTAGTTGCTGCCTCCTGAACAATGTGATGGACCTCCGTCCATAGTTCCTCAGGCACTCTGTCTATCAGGTCTAATCCCTTAAATCAATTCGTCACCTCCACTGTATATTCATAAGGGATATGATTTAGGTCATACCTGAATGGTTTAGTGGTTTTCCCTACGTTCTTCAATTTAAACCGAAATTTTGATCTGAGCCACAGTCAGCTCCAGGTCTTGTATTACTGACTGTATAGAGCTTCTCCATATTTGGCTGCAAAGTACATAATCACTCTGATATCAGTATTGACCATCTGGTGATGTCCATGCGTAGAGTCGCCTCTTGTGTAGGGATGTCAGAGAATTCCACCACGGATCTTGGTGAGGCCAAATGCCAGTGCATTTGGCCCCCTGAAATCCGTGGCAGAATGAAGCCCCCCGTGCTCCCACCCCGCAAAATGGGCCCAAACGGAGCACCTAACTGCTGCCATCCGCGCTGACTTGGGAATGGTGCTTGCATCTGTGGCCGCCATTTGCTTCTTCCATATAGACATGATAGGCTACATAGATCCTTACGTAGCCTATCACGGCTAACACAGAGATGCCGTTTGCGTCCCTGCAGAAGCCGTGATAGGCTACGTAAGTATTTACGTAGCCTTTCATGGCAAAACTAAGGGAATGGAAATGGCGGCAGCTATGACGGCCGCCATTTGCGTCCCCTTTTTTTTGCCGTTTTAGCCTACGTAAATATTTACATAAATATTATAAAACAGCAAAAAAAAAAATGGGAACGCAAATGATGGCTGCTGTAGCTGCTGCCATTTGTGTCCGCTTTTTTTTTTTGCTGTGATAGGCTACGTAAATACTTACGTAGCCTATCATGGCAAAATACAGGGATGCAAATGGTGGCTACGGCAGCCACAATTTGCGTCCCTGCAGGCTGCCCAGTGGCTGGATGTTTGGCTGAGGGTGGCCCCGGCCGGCGGCTCTGCGGAATCTCTGCGGAGTGGATCCAGCCGGAGAGAATTTCGGGTGGAGGGACAGAGTGCCTCCCCCCCACCACGAATGTCACCCTTCGAAAAGGTAAGTGACTTTCGTACATCCCTACTCTTGTACTGTTGGAAAAGAGTGTTTGGTATAATCAGCGTGTTCTCTTGGCAAAACCCTATTAGCCTTTGTCCTGCTTCGTTTTGTACACCAAGTCCATGCTTGCCTGTTATCCCCGTTATTTCTTGACTTCCTACTTTAGCATTCCAATCCCCTATCATGAAAAGGACATCATTTTTTGGTGTTAGTTATAGAAGGTGTTGTGGGTCTTCATAGAACCGACCAACCTCAGCTTCTTCAGCCTCAGTGGTTGGGGCATAGACTTGAATTACTGTGATGTTGAATGGTTTGCTTTGGATTTGTACTGAGATCATTCTATCGTTTTTGAGATCGTACCCCAGTACTGCTTTTCCCACCCTTTTATTGACTATGAGCGCTACTCCATTTCTTCTAAGGGATTCTTGCCCACAGTAGTAGATATAATGGTCACCTGAATTAAATTCGCCCATGCCTGTCCATTTTAGTTCGCTGATTCCCAAGATGTCGATGTTCAATCTTGCCATCTCATGTTTGACCACCTCCAGCTAGGGGTGGACGAAAGTCACTTACCTTTTCTCGCTGCTTGTTCGCGGTGGGTTCAGGCCGGGGGGGGAGGCTTCCCGCCTCGCCCGGCCGAAATTCAGGCCGGGGGGGGAGGCTTCCCGCCTCGCTCGGCCGAAATTCAGGCCGGCGGGGAGGCTTCCCGCCTCGCCCAGCCGAAATTCAGGCCGGGGAGGAGGCTTGCCGCCTCGCCCGGCCGTGAACGCGAAAGTTAAAAAAAAAAACAAAAAACGCCCCCTGATAGGCTACGTGACGATTCACGTAGCCTATCACGGCTAGATCTGCAAAGTCAGCCATGATAGGCTACGTGAATCGTCACGTAGCCTATCACGGGTGACTTAAAAAAAAAAAAAAAAAGTGTGTACGGATAATGGCGGCCCCCATAGGGAGCCGCCATTCCTGTTCCTTATTTGGTCCCTGTAGTCTACGTAAAGATTTACGTACACTACGGCGAAAATAAGGGCAACGCTATTTGCGTTTCCCTTATTTTTGCCGTAGTCTACGTAAACATTTACGTAGACTACAGCAACTAAATAAGGAACGCGAATGGCGGCTCCCTATGGGGGCCGCCATTCGCGTACGCGCTTTTTTTTTTTTCTTTGATTGCAATGGCGGCGGCGGCAGCTGGTCTAAAGACCGGCTGCCGCTCCCGCCCTGCTCGAACACCCGACGAACCGCCAGCCGGACCCGCCGCCGGGAGGGACATTCAGGGAAGGTAAGTCCCGTCCCGGGGGGGGGGGGTGCGGGGTGTGGGGGGGGGTGCGGAGGATTTCTCCCCGAAACTTGTTCGGGGGGCTGAACACGTTGGCGCTCAGCCCCCTGAAGTTTCGGGGAGAAATTCTCCGCCATCCCTACCTCCAGCTTACCTTGATTCATTGACCTTACATTCCAGGTTCCTAAACGATATTGTTCTTTACAGCATTGGATTTTCTTTTCACCACCAGACACATCCACAGCTGAGTGTCCTTTCAGCTTTGGCCCAGCCACTTCACTCTTTCTGGCGCTACTTGGAAATTCCCTCTGCTCTCCCCCAGTAGTCTATTGGACACCTTCTGACCTGAGGGTCTCATCTTCCGGTGTCATATCTTTTAGCCTTGTGATACGTTCCATGGGGTTTTCTTGGCAGGAATACTGGAGTGGGTTGCCATTTCCTTCTCCAGAGGACCACATTTTGTCAGAACTCTCCGCCATGACCTGTCTGTCTTGGGTGGCCCTGCACGGCATAGCTTGTGGCTTCACCAAGTTGTGCAAGCCCCTTGGCCACAACAAGGCAGTGATCCATGAAGAGGGTGGTAGTTCTCAGCAAGATCAAAACTCCATTTGGGTTGTTTTCTTTCTTTCTGTGTGTTCAAATGGGCTCCGAGTCGAGTGTGTTCTCCACACAGTGAACGTATATTAAACCATTGGTTCATCTAACCCGTATCTGCCCCCAGTGTTTGACAGTCACTTTGGCCTTCCAAGGTTGGGAAAGACCCATTAGAGAGGTCTTTCCCAGACTTACTATGTATGCACTCCAATATTTTGATCCCACTAAGACATTATATTTGTAAGTAATATAATATTGATTTCTGAAATGTGTTTATAAATAGTGTACAGTAATTTCAGTTTTGGCTGATAAACCTTTAAAGTTTTAATCTCTGAGAGAAACCAAGATGAATTTTGCATTAATATGTCATTTTTTTATATACTGGCTGCTTGTAAGAGCCAATTTTTCCTCCCATTCCCAGAAAAAAGAAACTTTCTTGTAGCCTCAGCTTTCACTAGGAAGATATTTCTGCCCTGCTGAAGCATACTCTGTTTAATTGATAGCGACCTCTAGTAACTTTTTGAAGATCCTTCTTTCTTGCTGTCGTGGAAAGTTGTACGTTAACTTCCAATTCTCCCGGAAGATTTCTTTTACTTTATATTGCATTGCAATACATGTCACTTTTTGCTTACAACTTCTCAGGGTAGTGCTTAGAGAGAAATTCTGTATAGGTGGGCTCATCTTACCACCCCCACCCAGAAGCCCAAACATTTTGGTTTTCGTATGATCACGTACCTGGTCAGATCAGTGATCCACAGAGACCAGTCCAGTGTACTCTGAGGTGTAGTGGCCCTCCAAGGTTACAAATCTTTCTCAGTGGCAAATTTAGGGGTGGACAAAAGTCACTTACCTGTTGTCGAAGCTTGTTTGCGGTGGGGGGGAGGCACTTCGCTGCTCCCCCCGCGAAGTTCAGGCCGGGGAGGAGGCTTCCCGCCTCGCCCGGCTGTGAACTCCAAAGTTAAAAAAAAAAAACAACGCCCCCGTGATAGGCTACGTGACGATTAACGTAGCCTATCACGGCTAGATCTGCAAAGTCAGCCGTGATAGGCTACGTTAATCGTCACGTAGCCTATCACGGGGGCGTTTTTTTTTTCTTTTATTGGAATGGCGGTGGCGGCAGCCGGTCAAAAGACCGGCTGCCGCTCCCGCCCTGCACGAACACCCGCCGAACCGCCGGACGGACCCGCCACCGGGAGGGACATTCGGCAAAGGTAAGTCCCGTCCCGGGGGGGTGCGGGGGGCAGGGGGGGTGCGGAGAATTTCTCCCCGAAACTTGTTCGGGGGACCGAACACGTTGGCGCTCGCCCCCCCGAAGTTTCGGGGAGAAATTCTCCGCCATCCCTAGGCAAATTGCACATTATCTTTAATACAGGCATGAACAGATATCAGATTAATGGATCTACTTTGTTTTATTACTAAAATCCTGAGATCCATCAACTCCCAAAAGGCATACACCTAGAAACAAATTCTAAGCCCAAGAATTTGTTTGGAGGACCAGAGCTGAATGGAGGTGACAGCCTTCTTTCACCCCCCCAACCCCCCCATCTGTACCAGACAAATTCAACATGTACACCTATTCCCAGCATGGTAAGGACCATGATATACCTGCCTGCTATAAAGCTGTTAAAGATGAGGAGCCTGTCACAAAAAATGCAGTAACCCTAATTAAGCACTGACATAGTTGTATACACAGGTATTCAGGCTTTTAAGAGGAAAACACTCAAAGCCATCAGCCTGGATGGATGAAGATCTCCATTTCAGTTTCTCCCATATTCAGTTAAAAAAACCCCAAACCTCAAGTTCTTTTTATCTCAAATATGGAGAATTTTGTGAATTTTTGTAAATTGTTATAATACACATTTTGTAGGCATTCGTTTTTTAATTGGAGAACTCCATTGCCAATTTTGGTTCACATACTGGTTTGAAAGTGCATTAAGATGTGAACTGAAGACATTTCTCCCACAACCCTAGTTAAATGCATCACATTCCTTCCTTCCCAAGAGTCCCATTTACATCTCAGCATCCATATGCCAGAACTATATAAACTAGGGATGGCAGAGAATTCTGCCACGGATCTCGGTGAGGCCAAATGCCAGTGCATTCAGCCCCCCGAAATCTGTGGCGGAACAGCTTGCCCCCCCACCCCCCATGGATCCGCCCCGGGACGAGACTTACCTGGGGTGGATCTTCTGGGTTGCGGCGGCTCCGGTGGCTGCAGCGGCTGCGGCGGCTGGTCTTCCGACCGGCCACCACCGCCGCCATTTGCAGTTTTTTTCTTTACAGAGATGTGATAGGCTACGTAAGTTTTTACGTAGCCTAAAACGTCTGGGTAAAAAAAAAAAAAAAAAGGCGTACACAAATGGCGGTGGCTACGGCAGTCGCCATTTGCATATGCGTCTTTTTTTTTTTTTACCCAGACTTGATAGGCTACGTAAGTTTTTATGTAGCCTAAAACGACTGGGTAAAAAAAAAAAAAAGCGTACACAAATGGTGGCGGCTATGGCCGCCGCCATTTGCGTTCCTTATTTTGGGCCGTCTTAGTCAACATAAATATTTACATGGACTAAGACGACGAAAATAAGGGGAACGCAAATAGGGTCTGCTACGCTGTTTGCGTTCCCCTTATTTTCACCGTCTTAGTCTACGTAAATATTTGTGTTCCGTATTTTGGGCCGTCTTAGTCTACATAAATATTTACATAGACTAAGACGACGAAAATAAGGGGAACGCAGATAGCATCCGCTACTCTATTTGCGTTCCCCTTATTTTCGCCATCTTAGTCTAAGTAAATGTAAGATTAAGACGGCAAAAATAAGGAATGAAAATGGCGGCGGCCATAGCCGCCGCCATTTGCGTACGCGGTTTTTTTCCCCCCAGAGCCCTCCGCGGCTGGAAATCCGGCTGCAGACGGCTCTGGCCTGGCTGGGCCTGGCTGGCTGCTCCGCGGAGCTGCCGCAGAGCACAGCCGGCCGCAGAGGATTCTGGGGGGGAGGAACGGATCGCCTCCCCCCCATTGAGGATTCTGGGGGGAGGGATGGAATGCCTCCCCCCCCATCAATGTAATCCGTGAAAGGTAAGTGACTTTCATACATCCCTAAAATCTATGCCAAAAAAGAAGGCAGAGTAGTGAAGTGGATAAAGTATGGGACCTAGAATGTGGAGACCTGGATCTAAATTCTTATTCAGCTATGAAGCAGAGGACTAAAGAAGACATTATATTAAAGACACAGCTAGCAGCTATGCCTTTCTTTCCATTTTAGTCTAGTGTAAACACAGGGGCCTGATTGGGACCCTAGCATGTGGGGGATAGGGAGGATTTAGCCCATCGTCCCTGCTGCATTTCCAGTTTGGACAGGGCTCCCTGCACCTGTAATTTATCTTGCAAAATAGTGATCCAAAATGGTCCACACACAGAGACACAAACACCCTAATCTACCTCATACTGCTGATGTGAAGAAGAAATGGGAAGAAGTCCATGTATAGTGTTTCTGAGCTCCTTACAGGAAGGGTGGGATGCAAACAAGTTAAACATCTGATTTTTTAAACAAGTTGAATTCTCTGTAAGCTAGTGCTCACTCAATAGAGCACTAACTAATGCATGATATGAATGGATAGAATGTTACTGTTACAACCACTGGTTACAAGAAAACAAAAATAAACATAGAATACAATAAAATACAATATAAGAACAATAAAAACACATCAATCAATAGTTTATAATCAGTAAAACTTAGTTATCACTCCTTATAGAATATAAACAAAACTGGCTCGAAGTTTAGTTGCTATAAGACTATATATATATATATATATATATATATATATATTTCCTTTGAAATGTCTAGAACTTTTCTGAAATGTGTAGAACTTTTATAATTTTTTGGTTTTATACATATATAGTTTTATTTCCTGTTATTGGTCAATGTGTTTTATGTTGACTATTGTGCTATTTTGGTCATTCAACCGTAATGAAGAGTGATTAATAGTTGCTATAAGAGCAGTGCCGGCCACTGGACCCCTCCCCTGGCTAATTATGAGATGTAAACACGAGAACAGTTTTCTCCAAATCATGTTGCCCTGAAAAAGACAGGATCTCAAAGCTTTATTCAACTGTGGAGGAAATAGGACAGTTAAACAGATAATGAAGGAAGTGCTCCACTGACCCATTGCCACAGGGGCATGATCTAAAATGGCTCCCACATCGAAATTTAGATTTAAATCTTGCATACCAGGGAGCTATCCTGTTGTGTGTACTAACACAGATGTCAGATTGAATGGAAACACTGTAGACCCATTCTCCAAAAAAACATTTACAATGAGTGAGGTTCAACTTAAAAAAAAAAATACTCCAAAGAAAAGCCATAATGATGGATTTGGTGGACTAGTCTTCGGAGCTGAGTTAGCTGGCTTAGCTTCCATTTGCTCTGCCAGACACAACTTCAGTAAACTGGAACTTGAAAAATAAAGTACTTTTACTTGAGCCAGGAATTAAAAGTTCTAATGACAATAATTTTACTGCAATTTAACTAGTTTCTGCTCTGAAGAAAGATATAGGCGTGCCCTTGGAGATGCTGAGGCTCATCCTCAACCATTTGTTTCTTTTTTGGGGGGGGCTCCTTCTAATGTGTGATCTGGGAATTTAGGACTTCAGTATGGAGCAAGAACAGCTGAATTCAAATATACTCTTCAAAATGTCATAGGTTTGGGGTTTTTGTTCATTTGTTTTGTATGTGTGGTTTAATTAAACCAGTTTCTTGGTTGTTAATATTGGATGATGGTAACAATGGGGTTTAAATGCTGGAATCAGAAAATTCTGCCGAAGAACATCACTAAAATACATTTCTTTGACACTTTTCTGTAAGGGCATTTTTTATTGTGTCATCTGCATAAATCTGCAGGTGATGGTCTCAATATTTCATCTACATATTCAGGTATACACAGAGACAAATAGTCCATATAAAACCATGGATAGTAATAGGCAGCCACATGTTACTGTGAGTTAAATTTAAAAAAAAAATTGGAGAGGGTTCTCACTGTTAACATGTTTGAGTGCCTGTCAGATTTGTTGTCGACAGCTGTGGAAAGAAAATTACAATACATTTCAACTAATTGCTGAAAATGAATCCAAGTGCAATTTACTAGGGTATGATTAATTGTTGACACTTTTTATACTCAAGCAGAAGAAGTTGCCAAGCATAGTTTCTTCATTATCAATGGCCATGGATGGATGATATAAAACATAACCAACATTTATCTCCTGAGGGCACCTCATTACAAAAGCTAATTGTGACAGGCCTGATGTCGCTTTCCTACTACCAGCTGAAATAGAGGAAATATTCAGTGAAGCACTTCGAAGTACATCCTAGCTTGCTTGCATGATTAAAAAGTTTCACCTTCAATTCTGCTTTCTTCCTGTTGCATTTCTGTGATTTGTACCCTGCCGGTTTAAAAGCTCTGGTGAGAGTACAACTTAGGAAGTGATAAACCCTTCATTTTTTATTTTGTTTACTTCAGCTTTGCAAAAATGCGTCTTTAAAGGACTGTTTTGCATTCTTATAGTTTACTGCATGTGCACACAATTAAACCGGAAACATCATTATGTTTGAAAAATAAAGTAAACCCTTTTCAAAGAGGAAAGAAATGGTGGAGGCAATCATAAAACATCTGGATGTCTTACACTTCTAGGAGTTAAATGACTGTTTTAGAAGAAACTTCCTTTAAGAGTGAATGTGAATACTGAGAGAGACCTGCAGAAATATAAGTAGGAAAGGAAAGGTTCCTCCTGTGCAAGCACCGAATAATCGCTGACTCCTAGAGGGACACCGCTTTAGAAATATAAGTAACACTTTGATATATTTTAAGAGAGATTAAACAATAAACATTCAAGACTCTTGCATCTGTGGCCAACCAAATTTAATCATATTAACAGAGATAAAGAAAGTAATCTGATCTTTTGGCATGTGAACATTTGCCAGTTCCAAGCAGACTGATACAGCCACAACGTAATAATAAAACAAAGGTGGTTTTGTTTTGTTTTTTTGTTTTTTTTGCATGACACCCCATGCAAACACTGGCCATAGCACTTTGTGTAGTATTGCTCACTCTTGCAGGCAAAACTACAATGCTGTCAGTGCTGCTGTAAAGAAATTGTAGCCTAAACCCAAGTGTACTTAGCTGGAAATAGATCTCACTGAAATCAGTAGGAATTAGAAGAGCCACACTATGCTAGATTTGGTTTTCTCTATTGTACAGGAAAATAGTGTTCTGAAGGTGGGTGGAGGTGGTTTATATCTGGTGCCTGACTGGGTCCGGGAGTCCATCAGACTCCCCCCCAAATCCAGCTTGGTGAGCTGCCCCCCCACCTGCTGTGCTGCGTGAGTGGCCAGGACTTGCTAAACCCATCATGCCCAGCAGCCGCCCGTCCTCCTTTCAAGGAGCCAACTGTTACGCAAGATGGGGCTCTGCGTTTTCATATATTTACTGTTGCGCACAATGGCAGCCATAAAGGGCCATTTCCACATCATTAGAGGCCTCATGTTGTGGAAATAGCCCTTTCTGGCCACTGTTGTGTGCAACAGTAAATATATGAAAATATAGAGCCCCATCTTGCATAAACGTTGGCGCCTTGCAAGGAGGAGCAGGCAACTGCGGCACACTCCCAGACAGCTCTCCGAGCCCTCCAGGGGTCACGCAGCCTGGCTCACGTCAGCGAGCGGAAGCAGCAGAGGCAGCTGCTCGAGCACCCGCTGTGCACGGACTCCGGTGAGCCTGCCCATCCCTATTTACATCTATTCCTTTGTCACGGTAAGATAATTTCCTGTTGAGATTCAGACTTGCAAAAGCTATCCACCTCTGCAGGGATGAGGGGTCTTAGATTGGACCCAAAGCACTAAATATGCAAGAACATTATTTTTTTCCTCTATTAATTTTAAAATGTTAGAAATGAAAGTAAAAATAACAACAACTGTATCTTAAGATAAGTCACTCAGTAACCTCAGCAGGAACCAGTGTGGCATTTGTTACTCATAGTTTTCTGCAACTTGAACTGAAGGTCAAACGTCAAGTGGTGATTTTTGTTTAACTGTCAAGTGGGCCATCAGGTACTTTAATTTGCAAGGTTGAAGTGGGCCTGAATTCATCTGCCATTCTTCCCCTTGACGTCTTTCTCCTGTATTTTTTCCACTTTTTTTACTTAACCATTGTCCCCATTATTTCCCTCTACCCTCTCCTCCTCTCTTTTGAAAGCTTTCACCTTCCTATCTCCTTTCCTGTACACTTTTCTTCTCATTCCATCTCCGCTCTCCATCTGTCTCTTATCTTAAAAGGTGTATAGAATGATTTGAAAACCTATATCGGAGAGTTTGCTACTTGCAGTGCCTTTCTGCCAGCCCTCTATGTGTTCTGTTCTGCTGACTTGCAAGGATTATCACATTCCTCTTAGTGATTGACTGACAGGGCTCCTTCAGGTTGTGCTAATTCAGCATCTCAGTAGGGCTACAGGATACTCCTTGCACTGTGAGGCATGAAGAAGGGGCTACTAACCAGGTCAGTTCTATGCTGAAAGTGTTTTCCATATTTATTTTCTATTCTCATTCAACTTGATAGAAAATAAATTGCTTTTGATTTTCCCCCCCAAAGGACAAGGGAATTTCAGTGAAATTCTTGTAGGCAGGGTTCTTGCACTTGCCAAAGTTATGAGTTGGCTGAAGTGTGTGTGCCCTTTCCTTCATTGTATAATAATATTTATGGTCTGCAGCCTCCCCGGCTCCCCACATTTCAATTAAAGCCAAGGGGAAAACATCATGAGGTAACTCCTCCCATTGGGGACTTTTTCAGATCAGGAAGTGTGGGCAACTGGGGATGCTGCAAAGCAATGGAGAAATGTATAATAGAATGAAAAATCACAGGACCCTTGGCCACCACACAGTCATGAGATATGCTGAAAAACCAAAAGAAATTCAGAAGTGCCCTGAGAATCTGGCAGAAAAATGGAAGCCTCTTTCACAGGGAAGAAAACATTGGAAATTGGAGGACAGATTTTGACACAGCGCTAAAACCAGGTCTTCCTTTCTTTTAAAAAATGAAATGGAGTAACTGTGAGTATTTTTTGCAAGGTTATAGAATGGTTCCAGTGTGCAAATTATGTTTCATACTAGGACTCTTTTTAAAGGTGATAGTGTGTAATATGGGTAATTGGGCTTTTGGATTACATCTTAATCAAATGAAAAAAAAATACAATTTAGTTAACCAAAAACAGAATTTGTGCTGTTTAACATCTGCATTTTTAAATTATGAAAGTGAGAGTAAGTGCCTTTGCATATACAGTCAATTGCCAATATAAGTTAATTAATATTGATTGAGTATAGTGTAATGCCTGAGAGACTGAACTGAGAACCAAAAAATTGTAGAGTCATAGATTTGGAAGGGGCATCCAAGGTCACCTATTTTTGTTGATGCAGGAAGTCCATACAACATTTCTCTGCCATGAACTCACTAAGTGACCTTTGACAAGCTCCCCTGGCTCAGCCTCAGAGTCAGTACGCTATCTGCGATCTAGAAATGATAATACTAGCATTTCTTGGTTGTCCAAATTACTGATATATAGGGCTTTTACTCAAGTACAAAGATCTTCATGGCTTTTAGTCAATTACATTTCCACATATTTGCATATGTACCATAATTCTGATGGGACAAGAAAGCTTGCTTTATTTTATTTTATGTTATTGTATTTATTACATTTCTATATCACCCAGTAGCTGAAGCTCTTTGCGTGGCACTCAACAATTAAAACCAGAAAATACAACATGATAAAATGCAATATAAAAGTTTTAAACTACAGTATAAAATCAAAATCAAAATAAAATCAAAATGAAATATAGCAGCAGTGCAAAGGTTTAAAGTACACTAACAGATTTGAAAGAACAGGAACTGAAAGACTAAAATGCCTGGGAAAATAAGTTCTTCACCTGGTGCAGAAAAGAGCACAGTGTAGGTGCCAGGTGAGCCTCTCTAGGAAGCTCATTCCACAATCAGGGTACCACAACAGAAAAGGCCCTCTTCTTAGTAGCCACCCACCTCAATTCCTTTGGTGGGGGATCCAGAGAAGGACTGCTGAAGGCAATCTTAGTGTCTAGGCAGGTATATATGAGAGGAGATGATCTTTCAGGTAACCTGGCCCCAAGCTGTTTAGGGCTTCGAATATTAATACAAGCCCTTTGAATTGGGCCTGGAAATGGACTGGCAGCTTGTGCAGATCATAAAGCACTGGCATAATGTGATCATATTGGCCAGTCCCTGTTAACAATCACACTGCCCTAGTTTGGACCAGCTGAATTTTCCAGACCATTTTCAAAGGCAGCCCCACATATAATGCATTTCAGTAATCCCAACAAGAGGTTACCAGGGCATGGATAACTGTAGCTAGGCTATCTCTATCCAGACAAGAACGTAGTTGGCATATCAGTCTAAGCTGACAAAAGGTGCTCCATGCTACTGAGTCCACCTGTGCTTCTAGTGACAGTGTTGTGTCCGAGAGAACCCGCAAACTATGAACCTGATCCTTTAGGAGGAGTGCAACCCCCTCCAGAACAGGTTGAACATCACTTAGCCAGGCAGACAAAACCACCCACTAACAGTACCTCCATTTTGTTTGGATTGAGTGTCAGTTTATTGGTCCTCATCCAGTCCATTACCACACCCAGGTACTGATTCACAACAGCCACTGCCTTACCTGGATTTGATGAAAAGGATAGATAGAGCTGGGTGCCATCTGCATATTGGTGACACCTTAGCCCACACCTCCAGATAACCTGGATTACATGTAGATGTTGAACTGCATAGGGGATAGAAAAGAGCCCTGTGGAACCTTGTAGTATAGCTGCCAAGGCACATAGTAATAATCCCTCAGCACCACCTTCTGGAATCAGCCATCCAGGTAGGAGCAGAACCATTGCAACTCAATGTCTCCAATTCCTAACCCAGACAACCTATCTATAAGAATACCATGGTCAATGGCTCTAAGAGGCGGTAAGAGGTCCAATGGGATCAACACCCCCCCCATCCATCTCTCTCAACAAAGGTTATCCCGCAGGGCAACTAAGGCAGTTTCTGTTCCAACACCAGGCCTGAAGCCTGATAGAAATGGGTCTAGATAATCAGTTTCATACAAGAGTGCCTGGAGTTGACTGTCAGCCACCCTCTCGAGCACCTTGCCCAGGAAGGGGATGTTGGCTACTGGCCTATAGTTGTTAAAACATCATCCGGGTCCAGGTTAGGCTTGTTCAGGAGTGGCCTAATTACCATGTCCTTTAAAGAGGGCAGTACCACCCCTCTCTCAAGGAAGAATTTACAAATTCCTGGACCCAGCTGGACATCCCCCTCCCCATTAGACGTAATAAGCCATGAAGGTGGTTGATTGAACTTGACCAAGCACCATGTCTGCATTCTTGGTCCTCAACAACTTTTATATGATCTCCCAAGTTGTATCAGATTCTATTTTGGAAACAAACTGTGCTTTATGTTAAACATGTAGCTTGACATTGCATATTTACCCTTTTCTACTTTAAGTAGCAGCTGCAAAGAGATCCAGTCAGGACTGCTGCCAGTACCACAGTGAGGAAGGGGTGGTGGTGGTGGTTTTTAACACTTAACCATGCACTATGATACTGACCCCCACCCCAAATATTCTATTTGAAATGGGAGCGAAGTTGCTATTGGTGCCAAAGCAGTATATAAATGCTAGGTTGTTTATGGTTGTTGTTATTGTTATTTGGAAATCTCTCAAGAGCTGTATATTAAAAAAATAGCACCATATTCTCTGACCAGTAATCTAATATTTTAAATCTCTTTTGCAACATGTGAATAGGATATCTCATATTAACTTGATGCAGAATGAGGTCAATATCACATGAATAGCAAACTCAGTCTCCAAGCATCTGCCATGTAGCCAGTATGGCACCACTTGTGAACAAGAGGGGGGTGTCAGCATGCTGATGGGAACCCCGTGTTTGCAGAAGTACTTTTTTCTTTTCAAGAAAAAAAACCTAAGTGGCCAACCCCCTTCCCAAATATAGGCTAATGAGGATCAAGCATGTTCAGTGGCCACAAAATGCTGACAGGCTATTGGGGAGGCCAGGAAACTGGGTGGGGGGAGTGAATGGAATTGAGCAGCTGGAAACCTGAACAGGAGCACTCCAGCCTGCAACATTTTGTTGCAGGCCCCACTTGTAATACATCAATTTTACATTCTTTTAGTGATTTCCCACACAATGGTAACAATGGCCAAACAATGGTAACTAGAAAAAGACTTCTAATTGTGATCTATTTAATTAACATATATAAAATATATAAAATACATTATTTAAGAAAATAATCCAAAGTAACTCCCAGACTTTTAAAACCGCTTTCCTCAACCTGGTGCTGGCCTTTGGGGTACAACTCCCATCTTCCTGACCATTGGACATGCTGGCTGGTACTGATGGCAGTTGAAGTCTGCAACATTTGGAGGGCACCAGGTTACAGAAGGCTGCTTTCAAACAATAATCATACTCTTGTCATGACAGTTATTGGGCCAAGAGTCACAATGATCCCTAATGTTTTCTTAATAATCTTGACTATTCCTTTTAATATTATCGTGCCTCCAATTCTTCCTTGATGCACCTTGTACATCTTTCTTTGTATAGGTTTTTTTTTTTTAAGATGGTTGTGAGTGGGAGTGAAGGATCTGGATGGTATGAACTAGGGTTGGCGGAGAATTTCTCCCCGAAACTTTGGGGGGCCGAGCGCCAACGTGTTCGGCCCCCCAAACAAGTTTCGGGGAGAAATTCTCCGAACCCCCCCGCACCCCCCCCCCGGGACGGGACTTACCTTTGCCAAATGTCCCTCCCGGCGGCGGGTCCTGGCGGCGGTTCATCAGGTCTTCATCAGGGGCGGAGGTGGCAGCTGATCTTTCGACCGGCTGCCGCCGCCACCATTCCAATAAAACTAAAAAAAAACAAACGCCCCCGTGATAGGCTATGTGATGATTAACGTAGCCTATCACGGCTAGATTTGCAAAGTCAGCCATGATAGGCTACGTAAATCGTCACGTAGCCTATCACGGGTGACTTTAAAAAAAAAAAAGCACGTACGGATAATGGCGGCCCCCATAGGGAGCCGCCATTCCCATTCCTTATTTGGTCGCTGTAGTGTACGTAAAGATTACGTAGACTACGGCGAAAATAAGGGCAACGCTATTTGTGTTGCCCTTATTTTCGCTGTAGTCTACGTAAAGATTTACGTAGACTACAGCGACCAAATAAGGAACGCGAATGGCGGCTCCCTATGGGGGCCGCCATTTGTGTACGCGCTTTTTTTATTTTTTTAAAGTCACCCGTGATAGGCTATGTGACGATTTACGTAGCCTATCACGGCTGACTTTGCAGATCTAGCCGTGATAGGCTACGTTAATCGTCACGTAGCCTATCACGGGGGTGTTTTTTTTTAACTTTTAATTTCGCGGTCGGGCGAGGCGAGGCGCCTCCTCCCCGGCCTGAATTTCAGCCGGGCGAGGCGGGAAGCCTCCCCCCCCGGCCTGAACTTCGGGGGGAGAGCAGCAAAGCGCCTCCCCCCCACCATGAAAAGCTGCGAGACCAGGTAAGTGTGTTTCGTGCACGCCTAGTATGAACTGAATTTCTGTCACGCTACATCAGGGTGGATAGTATCGCTAATGGTTAAGGATGATGGAAATTGTAGGCCAAAATTTCTGGAGGGCCAGAAGTTGCCTACCCATGATCTACATCCTGGCACATACAGGCTGGCTGCTCCCAGATAAGCGCTGGAAAAAAGGGAAAGACACCGATCACGGTGGCCAAGGCCAACAACATTATTACTTGCATCTTATAATTTCACTGTTTTTGCTCTGGCACTGACAGCATGGGGATTTTTATTCTACTTTTAAACATTTTTATCTTGCTCTTCAGCCAGAAGGGCTGCTGAAGCAGCTTACAGATTGCCTTTGCCTGTATGTCCTCACTTTAAAATCACCAGCAAAGGCCTTTCTCACTTGCACACCTTTGAAAGTAAGTTAGGGATGCTGGAGAAATTCGAGATGGACTAAAATAAGCTCAGATTTCTAAGAATCCGACCAGTGGAATCCACTGTGGAGTGAATAAATGAATACATCTCTGGCGTCCTCAGCCTCCTTCCCTCCCACCCTGCAGAACCCTAGCTAGACAGGCAAAAAGCCCATCTGGCAAAAATGCAGAGCAGGAGGAGTGCTGAGGAGCTCCTCCCACTCTGCATAGGATGCCCAGGCTGACAGGAATCTGGATAGGATTGCGGCCTTAATAAATTTTTGCTGTTTTATTATTGTATGGGGATTTTATTATGTAGACCAGCCTGGGAAGGCCTTTGCCCTTAAAGGGAGCATAGAAATACTTCAAAGAAATAATTAAAGAATAAATACAATTCTAAATAGTTGCAAACTGAATTCTTGATTTTGTTTCATGCTATCTGCCTTGCTGAAGGGGCCAATATCCTACTAGCTTAAAAAAAAGAAAGCCATCATAACCAAGTTGCAATTTTTTTTTTCTAACTGCAGTAAAGGGCTATCTTGTACTGGCACATTTTGAGGGGGGAGAAAGGTATCTTACTTTTTCCTAGGACAATCATTTTTAATCATTTGCTTAGCAAAACAGTTTATTAAGCAGTGAAGGATAGTGAACCATAAAGTTTAATTTGCCTTTTTTAATTGAGTTGTTAATTAGCGCCCCACCACAGTTGGTAACTCCCAACTTGCTTCTGTTTTTGCTTTTGTATCTGAGACACTTTAAGGAATCCAATCTATTTTGGCTTCCCTGAGCAGGCACCTCCATGAATCAAATCAATAGGTGATTATGTTCTTACTGTGCTGGGTCTTCAGTGAGTGCATATTAATTACGTTAGTGGTTAATGATCAGACAAGAAGTATGGGAATCCTAGTAAGGGTGATTTAACAAAAAAGACAGAAATAATATTCAGAACTTTCTGCATTTTAAAGTAAAGGAACATGTGTGCTTATTTGTACAACCGTGCCTCTCTCATACAAGCTGGTAGTTGCTAAGGGTAGTTTGAAACTGCAAATGAGCCTCAGTTCACATTTCATTTAACCTAGGAATGCTTACAGAATTCACTCTTTGCAAATTCTGATACAAATTGACCTGATCCACAACTCCCAATAACTTAGTTATCCATTGGGTTTAGCACGTTTCAAATTTTCCAATGCAGTTCTCAGCTCAGAATATGTGCCACGTACATATTAAAATGTGAATTTACATGCATTTTCGTTTAAAAGTCAAAGCTTAATGCAGAAACAAGATATAATGGATTTGTTGGGAAACACATGTGAAAGTGACATGGGCCAGAAATAGGTGTCCACCCATCCCTAATTACAGCAGCAATATATTGCTATGGATGCATCCCTCTGCATAATTTGTTGGGTTGAACTCAGTGAAACTCACAGTTCTGAGTGTCTCGTCACCACATATGTGGTCTGAAGCATGTAATACGGCAACTGTGTGGAAGCTAAGTAGGTCTGGGTCTGGCCATCGGTTGGGAGACTGCCTACGAGATGAGTAGTGCTTTGAGCTTCACGTAGCCTCAAACCGGCCAGAGAGTTTCAGCTATTGGGCGGTATAGAAAATGAATGAATGAATGAATGAACCATAGCTCAGTGGTTGATTTGCCTCTTGTAATTTTGGTGGCTTCCAATCAAATGGCAAGGAATTTGCAGGCTATGTACAACCCCTTGAGGGCATTATATGTGCAAAATTTCAGGCAGATTGGATAGAGACAAAGGTGAAAATTGAAAGTGAATATACCCAGCATACATTGCCTTCCATGCTGTTTTTTGTTCTCATTCATTTTACATGAAAACAAATGGGGTGCTTTAATTTCATTTTTCATATGCCTTTAAAATGAGCATACATCCCTATTAAAGGGATAAAATATAAGTATCTTCATCATGTCCGTAAAATGTTGTGTAAATATGGAAGTGGCTGGCTTGGAAAGTGGTGGCAAGGTCTGGGCAGCTACAAGGCACTTCTTGGTTCAACAGTATGAATGGGGCCTGTGCTTACAAGAGACAGAGTGGACTGGTGAGGCAGCAGGAAGTGAGGTTCTCCATGACATCCAGGCAACCTCAGTAAAAGATCGTCACACCAGGAGGCTCTTCTGTTGCTCCAGATGCCAACCCCAATGATACCAGGACTGCCGTAGAGTTAGTCCCTTACCTTAACCCACTCACTTCTCCTTTGCCTGGAACACCTAAGCTGAATGGTATTGTTAGTACGTTTGTTAATACCGTCCTGTTAAAAGTCTGATTTCCTATTCTAATTAAAATAGAGGCTTGACTCTGCTGGGATGGGCATTGGTTACAGGATGTATAGGATAGAGAGCTTTGGCTACGGGGCGGTATATAAATGTAATAAATAACAACAACAAACAACAATAATCAAAATGTATGGATTGTGCAAAATCCATTCTATCTGTATTTCATGGATTGTCAGGCACCTTTTGTTCCATGCTTCTCCCATTGACAGAATTGGATTTTATTTTTGTTTTTGAATTCGCACAAATTTGCACCTGCAAAAATGCACAAATCTCCCCCCCCCCCCCGTGCACATTTTCATGCTTTAGCCTATGGGAAAATGAACATTTTGGTCAGTTTTCTTTTGTTTTTTTACGATGAAATTTACACAAAATTCCTAAAGGTTAGAACAAATGGTCCACAAGTCTGTGGAAACTGCCCGACAGGGGAAAACCCAGTCCACTGCAGAATCCACGGGTCAGATTTATGAAATCTGAACTCATTTGGTTCCGTTGCAGATTTCTCCAACGTCTCTAATAGATTAAAGCCACTTTACAGTGGAGCCTTGCCCAGTGACATTCCTACAGGGCTAACACAGCTACACTCCCTCCTTTGTGGAAAGAGCACCTCAGGCTATGGCATAATCACCCCATGCCTGGCAGTGATAATGTACTTCTCAGTGAGGTGGTAAATTTGTGTCTGGGGGGTGTACCCACTCAAATAGCAAGTTGGGACTTACATGCTTGAATGCTTCCAGATAGGGGAGTGGGGACTGCACATGTCAAGTCAAGGGATGATTGTTTTGTTTCAGTTCAGTTTTGATAGGAATTTACTAACATTCACAACATTTTTCATATTCAGGACAAAATGAACTTGAGATTTTGTTAAAAAATGATGTGTGAGAAGCCGAAATTGACAGATTTTTCCCTCCAGGCCCAGGGCTTTGAGTGTGTTGCTCTTAAAATTCCAGAGTTAAATCCCTGTGTATTCCACAATGTTAGTGCTGAAATTAGGGTTGCCACCTCTTTTGTTCTGACAGGCTTCTCATCTTTAACAGCTACATGGCAGGCAGATGAAACATTCTCTTCTGCATATTGTGCATAGCTATACCTGTTGAATTTGACTGATGCAGAAGGGTGAGAGTTTTTGTTTCCATTCACTTTTGGTAAGAATTTACTGAAATTTGCCAAGTTCATATTCAGGAGAGAAATAACTTTGAGGTTTTTTTTTTTTTTAAAAAATTATTGTGGGGAAATGTGAAACTGACAGATTTGCCCATCTCTGGTCATGACTTGAATGAAACCCTCTCCTCAATATGTCAGTTTCCTATTTACTGTTTGTTTATTTTGTTTGTTGTAGGGAGGAGCATTTCCTCATGTAATCCCCCAGCTTCAGATTGTAGTGGTACAGTGCAGAGACACACCGCTTTGCCCCTGCAATGCAAACTAGTGTATGGTCTTAGACATTATTTGAAGTAAAAGGTAATTGAACACTTTGCTTCTGAAGGAGAATTATGCAGTATAGACACAAAATCAACTTGGAGTTCTGTTTCATGCTGAATTTGATAGAGCACCTTCCCATAGTTCCTGTACCTGGTTTGAATGTAGAGGTATGCCATATAATTCCCCCCGAAGAATGCTTTAATAGGAAGTAACCAGTAAGACTATTAAAAGCATAATGAGAACCTCATTCACTTTCCTGTCAGTCTTCAGAGCCGTAAGTGGTTCCTAATTTGCACAAGATTGGAATAGCATTGAAAAATTACTTAACTAAGTGAAACACTCGTTGGATTTTCAGTTTTTTGTTAGCATCCCTTGTAATGCATTATAATGCAGTTGTGTTGAAATGCAGTGACATATGCTGCAAGTTCTAATACTCCCTCCTGTGTCCGTATATATGAGAATTTGTTCCAAAATACCAGAATGTGCCATTAAGTCACAGAAATGTGATTTTTGTGTGTGTGTGTGTGTGTGTGTGTGTGTGTGGAGTGGCATAGTTAGGCTAGGATAGTGGTGCTGTCAGGATAGCCCATTGGGGTAGTAGATGCAGAATGAGCAGGAGGCTGTGGACTACACATAGGGCTGAGTTACCAAATGTTGAAGTAAGTGAAGTAATACATATTGGGCAGTTTCCAGCACTTCTGCTATTGATGTACCACTAGCATAAACAATCTGTAGTGTAAGCTGGCATGACAGTTTTCTTGAGAAAAGCCATCGTACCAGCATACACTATTGGTATACAACCAGAGATTGCTTCAATAGTGTAAGTAGAGAGGCAGTATTGGATACTGCCCATTACTATCTATATTTGGGCTGTGCATGTGTGGGAGGGGGAGACCATTCAATCCAGACGCTAACTGCACCATTGGCTGGGAAAGCAGCAGGACATGAACAGTCTAGTAGCTTGTCCACTCCAGTCCTGTTGTCCTGGGAAGCAGTGTGTCTTTTAAAGCTCTAGCCTGAGTTTGCAAACTCCCTACACCAAGGGGCTGGGTGGAAAGTTGGAGGAGTGACCTCTAAAAGGCCAGTGCCAGGTCTTGGAATATCTAGGAATGCAAACTCTTCCTGAAGCTCTTGGGTGATGTTAGACTTCACTGCCTGGCGTTTGCAAATGCCTTGATCTTCAACTTGTAGTGTACCTCTGTGGAGCTAGAAGACTTTGTCTCTACCTCCTACAACTAACTACCCTCCCTGGTCTTCTGGACCATCTGACCCTTCTGTATGCATAATTTATAGATATTTGTTTTTTTAAAAACAAGGAATGGAGGAGAAATTTGTTCCATTTACATTTTAATGTGAATATGCCTAATTTCATGCTTTTGAACCACTTCGTAAACCAGAAGTCTGTTATCCTTCAAAATTTGCATGTCTCTGAATTATACAATGGAGTTCACCAATTAAAAAAAGGGCACACAAAAATGAATGTAGTAGGGAAAGGAATATTCAAAAATGCATTATATATTAAGATTCATTATATATTATATATTAAGAAAATTGCTTGGAAGAAATGCATATTTGGCAAAAGGCTTAGAAAAATGCATGTGAAACTTTTTAAAAAATTCTGAGAATTGGGGCAAACCAAACTTAATACTTGTTAAATTCAAATTCTCAGTTTGATATGAACCAAGTTTAAATTGGACAGAGAAGAAACTGAGAGAAACTGAAGTTTTAACCATCCTTGTTTTAAACAGACACACACAACTTAGCATTTATATATCACATTTTAGTGTTCATGAGTTCACCAGCTTCACCACACTGGCTTTTGGGCTTCTGATTTTTAAGGTCTGTGAAAAGAACTTGCAGAGTAACATGTTTACCCTTACAATTACTCTTGCATTTGGTGCTGATAGTGTTTTCCAAAATAAGCAAATCCTGATTAATAAGCCAAGCCTATTAATCAGGATAATTTTCTTTTTGTTTTTGTTTTCCCAAGAGCAGGCTTTTAGAGAGGAATACTTCTAGCTTTATTCCTTTATTTGTTAATGTTCTTTCTCATCTGAAAGGTCACCTATAATTTCATGTTAATAGCAAACCTTTATCTAAACTAATGGCAAAATAATTTAAAATATATTAAACACTCTCAGTTCAGCATTAATATGTGCATTATGCAAATTCAGAGTATTATGCAAAATATTTTCTAGATAGTTATTATTCATATGTTGTTCCTTTTACCCCCTTTAATATATCATAAATAATTAAAAGTGTCTTTGGGGTTCATTTACTTGTGTTTCTGAAGAGCATGCATTTGGAGAGTTGCTTCTAACTTAACTGTTCTTTTTTTTCTTACTCCTCGGAATGATGGCTGTTAATTAACATGTAGGATGGGTGGGGAACCTATGTCCCTCCAGATGTTATTGGACTGCAGCTCCCATCAGCCTCAGCCAGCATGGCCAATCTAGGAGTTTTTAAAAATAAGATCTTAACAACCTTCAGGGTTGTTTCCCCCCCCCCCATAAACAGTACCGAACGAGCTTGAGATGTATTTTCTTTTCTTTTTTTAATGTAGGAGAGACTGAAACTGACGGATTTGCTCATCCAGACCGAGGGCTTTGGGTGCTCAGCTGGTCAAAGTCTGGGTTTGAATCTGTCAGGGTGGACACTGAGCCCATAGAATCCCTGAGTAATTCTGATTCTGAGGAAGAGGAGCTGCTCCTGGGAGAGGAGCGCGCTCCTCTTTCCCAGGGCCAACAGCTGACGGAGATTCCTCCCACCGGCATTCCTAGCTTAGATAGCGGTCCTGGGAGTGACAGAGTGCGGGAAGCAGACTTGATGGATGCGCGACGCCGACGCAGGGAGCGGCGCCAAATGGAGGGCGCGGAAAGGAGGCATAGTGCCCGGTTGGTGAGCAAACAACGGCTGCGCCCAGAGGACCCAAGGGAAAAGGGGAGGGACTCTCTCTAGCCCATAAGTTCAGGGTCTGCCAGTAATTCCCTTTCAAATGGGGACCAACTGTTCCAACTTAGGGCATAGGTACTCTGCTGCTCAGATCTAGTTGCTAACGGTAGAGTTGTTAAGTTGTAGAAGAAGAATAAAGCTTTGAAAGGAATCCCTTTGTCTGTGTCTAGACTTGGCTACTGGATTAGACTGAGAGAGGCCTCCGAGGAGCCCTTGACAGCATCTCTGTATATTCAGCAATCCTCGTGTTGCCCAATTAGGGTTGCCACCTCTTCTTATTTTTTCTTCTGTCAGGCTCCTCATCTTTAACAGCCATAGGGCAGTCAGGTAGAACGTGTTCCTTTCTGTGCTGGAAATAGCTGTCGTTATTGATTTTGGGTGGTACAAATGGGTGAGAATTCCATTTGCTTCATTTCTGATAAGGACTCACCAGAATTCACCTTGTTTTCATAACTGGAAAGAACTTGAGGTTAAGGATGGGCAACCCTACCCCCTGTGCCCACCCTGCACACCGCTGGCTGGACCCTTGCCACTTACTCGACCCTGTTCTAGGGATGGCGGAGAATTTCTCCACGAATCTCCGGGAGGCCAAATGCCAACGCATTTGGCCCCCCGAAATTGGTGGTGAAATTCTCCACCGGCCCTCCGCCCCCCCCCCCGGGATTGGACTTACCTCATGCGCGTGAATTACCTCGTGAATGTCCCTCTCGGCGGCGGGTCCTGGTGGCGTTTTGGTGGGGGCGGCGGCGGCAGCCGGTTTTCTGACTGGCTGCCGCCCCCATTGCAAAATAAAAAAGGAAAGTAAAAAACAAACAAACACACACACCCATGATAGGCTACGTAACGATTTACGTAGCCTATCACGGCTAGATTTCCAAAGTCAGCCGTGATAGGCTACGTAAATCATCACATAGCCTATCACGGGTGACTTTGAAAAAAAAAAAAGCACGTATGCAAATGGCAGCGCCCATGGGGCGCCGCCATTTGCGTTCCTTAGTTTGGCACGTCTAGTCTACGTAAAGATTTACATAGACTACGGCGAAAATAAGGGACCGCTATTTGTGTTGCCCTTATTTTTGCCATAGTCTACGTAAATCTTTACGTAGACTAGACGTGCCAAACTAAGGAATGCAAATGGCGGCGCCCATGGGCGCCGCCATTTGTGTACGCGCTTTTTTTTTTTCAAAGTCACCCGTGATAGGCTACGTGACGATTTACGTAGCCTATCACGGCTGACTTTGGAAATCTAGCCGTGATAGGCTACGTAAATCGTTACATAGCCTATCACGGGTGTGTGTGTGTGTTTTTTTACTTTCCTTTTTTTTTCGTGGTCGGGTAGACGGGGCACTCCTCCCCGGCCTGAATTTCGGCGGCGAGGGATGGGGCGCCTCCCCCCCCGGCCTGAATTTCGGCCGGGCAAGGCGGGGCGCCTCCCCCCCCTCACCTGAACTTCGGGGGGAGAACCGAAGCGCCTCCCCCCCACCGCGAAGCATGCTGCGGGACCAGGTAAGTCCCTTTCGTCCATCCCTACCCTGTTCGGCATGCTGTGGGCACCTGGTGAGCGGTGCGTGGCTCCTCTTCTTCCTGTGAACTTCCATTATGAGTAGAAGTCATGGGTAAGCTACTTAAGTAAATCACGATTTCCGCAAAATGGTGGCTGTAAGTATTGCCTTTTACGCAAAATTACAAGCATAAATCGACTAATTCGACCACTTACGCTTGTAATTCCGCATAAATGGTGTTATTTATGGCTGCAATTTTGTGGAAATCACGATTTATGTAAGTAGCTTACCCACAATTTCTATGCAAAATGGTGCTCACCGGGATCCCTGCCCTTGCCCAACTCAGTGCACACTGTGTCGGGCAAGTATGGGATCTGCAGCTTGGCATCTGGGGGGTAGGGGAGAGCTGGTGAGAAATCGTTGAGCTTGATCCCCAAATGGATATCCTCTGGCCTCCCTACTTGAGACTGATCCCTACTCTCAAAGCAGATGGTGAGCCTCTGTAAGGAATAATGGTTTTTGCAATGTGAGAATTCTTGGTGCGTGGGTGTGCCAAACTCTGGTTAAATGTATACCAATAGGGATATGAAAAAAGTTCAGTTGTCAAGGTTTTTGTTTCTTTCTTTTTACAAATTTATACAGTCCACACACACATGGCCCAGAAGTGGACCTGATCAGTTTGTGCTTGGAAATCTGTATGTTTCTGAGCTTGCTATACATTCCATAAAGCAAAACAGAAACAACATTGTACAACAACATTTGAAGCTGAACCCTGACAAGACTGAGGTACTTTTGGTTGGAGACAAGAGGAGGTTGGGGGATGTTGACCTGGTGTTGAATGGGGTATGGCTACCCTTGAACGACCAGGTCCGCAGCCTGGGGGTCATTTTGGACTCCCAGCTGTCCATGGAGGCTCAGGTGTCAGCTGTGAGCCGGACAGCGCTGTATCAACTCCATCTGATACGGCGGCTGTGCCCCTTCCTTCCCGACCATCTGCTCCCATCGGTAGTACATGCCCTGGTCTCCTCTCGTTTAGACTACTGTAATGCGCTCTACATGGGGTTACCCTTGAAGACGGTTCAGAAACTGCAGCTGGTACAGAACGCGGTGGCTCGCCTGATTAAAGGCAGCCGCCGGCGAGATCACATCACTCCAGTGCTGAAGCACTGGTTACCAGTTGTTTTCTGGGCCAAATTCAAGGTGTTGGTTTTGACCTTTAAAACCCTATATGGTTCCGGCCCAGCCTATCTTAAGGAGCGCCTCCAGCAGCACCAGACAGGCTGCTTAACAAGATCAGCCTCGGATGGCCTTCTCTCTGTCCCATCAGCCAGGACAGCTAGACTGGTGGGGATGAGGGAGAGGGCCTTTTCTGTGGTGGCCCCCACTCTGTTGAACTCCCTCCCTAGGGAACTTCGTCATGCCCCCTCTTTAATGAGCTTCCGTCGTGCATTAAAAATGTGGTTGTTCAGGCAGGCATTTGGGGTGGGTTAGGGTATTTTAGAAAATGTTTTTATTGTAGAATTTTATTGTTTTAAACTGTTTTATTGTATGTTGTACATTTCCCAGAGTGGCTGTGTGACCAGCCAGATGGGCGATTAATAAATTTAATAATAATAATAATAATAATTTGAAAATGAGCAAAAATGTGCATTTCCAAAATGTGCACAAACATTCTTTAGCCAATGGGTGCATGCATCTTGAAATGTGTATGTTTAAAAATGTGAATGTTAATGTGCATCTTTAAAAAAAATGCATACAGATCCCCATATGGAGATTTGTTCATACAGACAAGCTCATGCAGAATGGGATGGAAAGAGCTCATCCTCAAATCTTTGCCAGACTGAGACTGACAGATTCATCCATCCCTATACCACAATATTTATCATACTTCTATCCTACTCCTCCCTTCTGACAAGGAGCCAAAGGTGGGATTCCTAGAGTTACGTAATTTTATCCTTACAACACTCCCCATGATTTAGGTTAGAGAGATGGTCACCCAAGGCTTTCAGTGAACTTTCATGCTGAATGGTGATTAGGATCTGGGTTTTCCAACTCCCGTTCCAATGCTCTAAACTCTTGCATTTCTGTATTACTGAAATTAAAAATGTATACATTTGTTTGCAGGCTTGCAGAATTTTATTTATTTACGTTTTCATTCCATCTTTCCATTACTATGTTGGCTGGCTGTGAGGCAGAATGTTTTTTCTCCAAATGATGGTCTTTAAACTTTCCTCAGTTATAATGAGCAAAGGTTAGGGTAGTCAGTGAGTGTTGGCAGGAAGGGATGCATTATTTCCTAGTTCCCTTTGAAATGAGAACACAGTCTTGTTTGAGTCCTATGGAATGGGGAGAAGGTATCATTACCTGAGTAAGCCTTGCAACCTTCTCTACCCAAGGAATCATGCTCAAGACTGGATCTTGCATACTGGAAGCTGTGCTGTCTCCCATGTTGTGTCATCCCTTTGTAATTGTCCTTCCAAAAGACCATAGTCTGGAAACATTCCTGTATGCATTCCAACACCAGCCTAACCACCTGTCCCCAGCATTTGCTTGGTTCTGTTAAAACATATGACTGATTTGTGCTCTGTTGTTGTTGCTTTTTTAATCTTGTATATAGAAATGGGTGAGAATATTGTTACGGTTGAGTTTTGATAAATATTTACCAAATTTCACAAATTTCTTCATATTTGGGACAGAAAGAACATGAGACTTAAAGAAAACAATGGATGTGGGAGAAAGTGAAACTGAGATTCGTCCATCGAGGCCCAGGACTTTGAGTGCTTTGCTCTTATTTATGTATATATTTATTTAACAATATTTATGAATCACTTACAGTAAAGAAATTTGTAAGCAATGTACAGAGGGCAGGATTACCTTTCCGGAAATGCCTGGAAAAGGTATGTTTTTAGTAGGTACCAGGAGCCCAGAAGGCTTTTGGTGCTTGCCTAATTTGTAGTGGTAGGAAGTTCCTCCTAAAAGTCTGGGTTTGAATCACTGTGTATTTGACACAGTAGTGAATTAGGGGTTCGACCTCTTTTTATCTGACAGGTGCCTCATCTTTAACATCTATATGGCAAGCAGGTACAACATAATTCTCTCCCTCTACTTCACTGTACAAACAAATGGGTTCCCTCTTCTCCAAAGGCATGATTACCTTCAGTGTGCATTGGATTTGGATGAAGCCTGAAGCCTGAGCAGAATTGGGTCACATAGGTCCAGCTCTGTTGCATCCCAAAGGTAAAGCAGGCTTCCTTCTGAAGCCAACAGAACTGAAGCAGCTCCTGAATGAGGCTTTGTTTCACACACCCATGGATACAATGCACACCCACTTTATGTCTCTAGATATTATCTTCTGCTTTTGTTTCTCTAAATGCTGCAGGGGGAGAGGGAAAGAGTGTGGTTAAGTGACTGAGAGGTTCACCTTTTAATCTAAGGTCACATTTTACCATGTCAAATCACTGTGCTTTGGGAGAGAAACTGTGAGATGGCCATTCTTTTAATGTCACCACACTTCTCTATGAAAAAGCCTTAAACTCATTTTCAAGCATCATAACTCCCTATCCTTCTAAAACTTTTCAGGTTCCTTGCTTGGAGATGCCTCTGTGACGTGTGCCATTATGATATAAATTGACCCCCAAAACATGGGGGGGGGAGTGAATCTCTCCCCCTTCAAAAAATTTGAAGAGACCTCTTCCACATGAACTGCTGCACCTATCCTTCTGAAACATTACAGTTTCCATAGGGCTACCTCTAGGCCGAACATAATTTCCAGAACAGTGTTCCATAAGGAACATAGGACAATACATGTGTCCTCTTTGAAAGACCCTCAAAATGCCAAGGCCTCTTTTACACAAAAATTGTTCTGTCATTCTGAAACTTGGCAGGCTTGATCCCCTCAGAAAGGGCAAAGTGTCCTGACAATTTCAATCCCTATCACAAAGACACCTACACCTCTTTTTTCTGGCACTGAGCAGGCACAATCCTCTCTTGACAGATGACTGTTCATGAAACTATCATCTAATTCTAACCAAGTTGAAACCTTGCTCACTTTCGGATTTCCCATGATCATCAATGGGAAGCACAAAACCTCAGTTTTCCAGACCTTGACTTGTATTCAGTACTGATTCAAAGTTAACCAACTCTGAATTGGTCTGAGCAAAAGGTTTATTTATTTATTTATTTACATTTATATCCCACCTTTCTTCCATTATGGAACTCAAGGTGGCTACGTGTGGTTCCCAGGTGGTCTCCCCTCCAAGCACTGACCAGACCCAAACCTGCTTAGCTTCAGCAAGGCGGCTGCCTCACGTGCCTTCAGACTATGCCCTGGGACGAGACTATTGCAAATCCCTCTAATTTTGTTTCCTTTCCCCAACCCCATTTTACACAAATTATTGGGAAATTATGAAACCAGGAACTAACATCACCCAAATGAATTATGCCCTCATATTTCAACCAAATATTTGCTTATGTTTCATTGATTTCCTAACAGAATACATGATTTAAAATTCCAAGCAGTCCATTTAAATGATCTACATGTTGTGGAAGAGGGGGGAGCCAGCAACACTTATGAGGTAAATAGATTGTTCTGGAGAGGTATCTTGGGTGTCTTACGTTATCTATTTTATTAGCTTTGGCCTGGTTTAATAAAAAAAAATGTGGAGACAGCAATACTAAAAGCAAACTGATTATATCATCACAAAACAATTGCAACAGAGAAAGAGGGGGAGGTTGGATGGGAAGATTGCTAAGAAAAAGAGAAAAAACATATTGTTATAACAAAGGAGAAGAAAGATACTGAAAGATTTCTTCTCAGAACTTACAAAAAATATGTAATCCACTATAAGCTGCCCTGAAACATTAAAGCACACACACGCACCAAAAGCATAAACAAACAAAAAGGTCCATGTAACTTTCCCAGTAGCTTGACTTTATCCATGCTTGGTGGGTAAAAGTAATAGCTAAGCAGGGGGCAAGATCAAGGTTTATATGGAGTGATGCAGAAAGAGAAACATCACATCTTCGGAGGAATGGCACATTTCGGGGAGAGGAGGATCAAATAATAAATGAATGTCAATACCAGATTTCTCAGGTTTATTAAAGTCTGTTTTTCTCAGGACAATGTGGGAGGGTGAGAGGACTATTCACATTTTATAATATTTTCATCCTCCCTTCTTGCAAGGGTCAGTTTACATTTTCCTTTATTGTATGGCTTGAAGAATTATGTGTGACTCATGGTTATTTATTCCCTATTTTTGGTATATCATTTAAAGGGGGACTATCTAGAATCTCATCTGCTATAGGATGGGAATTTCAATCAATCCCAGGTGTAAGCAACTGGAAGCTTGTTCCTTGTGTATGCATGCTAGGGATGGATGAATCTGGAAGTTTTGCTTTCTCTTACATTTGTATTTTTAAAATTTCAAGTTCTTTCTGTCCTGGATGTAGAAATATGAATTTTGGTAAACTGGTCCCAAAAACAAACTGAAATTCTTAGTCATCCCTACTCTGAGAGCCAACCCTTCACAAAACTCATGTGGTATGGCCCAGATATAAGTGGAGGGTACTAAGGGTAGCACCATCCCTTGTTGAGATGTAACCATATTCTTAGGGAGCATGTTCATCCACAATCATTGTGTTCACTTAGATCAGTAGGGCAAGCTTGCTCCAAGTCATTCCAAGGTGAGATGGCTTCAGGAAGTCTCCGGATAGCATCCTTGTTATTGAATGACCTTCCACAGGAGATCCTTGCCTCCTTACCAGTGTTCAGTCAGTGAGTGAAGAAGACATTCTTTTGGACAGCTTTTTCTGGCCAATTTATTTCTGTGTTTTATTGACTGTACTGTTTCTATGGATAAGCATTGGACAATTTTTGTATTGGGTGCTGTTTGACTTGGCACGGAGTTGTTCTGATAGATAGACAGATAGATAGATAGATACTGTTCTGTTGCTTTCATGTTTTTATCCACTTTTCATGTCAGTTTGAGTACTTTTGTGGAGAGAATGAGACAGATAGATTTATAAACCAACAATAATAAATTCACCAGTTCATCTGCTCAACCGGGGATGCTTTCTCTGTTTGTTAGCTTCACGATCTTTCATCAAAGTAAATATTTTTCCGCCCTTGGCTCCCTAGAAACATACTGAAGCTTTCAACTTCATTTGTTTTGGCAATAAGGTGGTGAGCATGAGAAAGAAACTGTTAAGCAACAAGAATAAAAGGCTTTAATTTATTTGACTGCTTATGAGATCACTAAATGAACAACTATTGTGAAATATATATCCTTTATTTTGCTCCCTAAATTAACCTCATTTCAAGGGCTTATTTAAATTCCCAGTAATTTCTATGTGTTTTCATTTATTAGACAGAGAAGACAAAGATTTCCACCCTGAAGCATTCAGCTTCCGTCAAGACTGATTATGAATAAAATCAAAATGTGCTATTAAAAATGTGAATTATAACTTAGCATGGTACTAAACTGAGCTAACAGAACAATGTAATTAATAGGGTTTGGGATAATTAATTAGAAATTATGGATATATGAAGGCAAATTGTTTTTACTATTAGCCACAGCTTTTATTTTCAAATCAAAATATATACACACTGAGGAAGGCCTTTAAGTGGCTATTGAATTGCTCTGAGGCCTGTTTGCTTCAAGGTGAAATGTTACCATAATTTCAACGGCAGTTTCTGGCATAAGTCTGATAGCTCAATTTCAGGTCAGCATATAAAGGAATGTTTATATCTGGAATGTTTATGCTGTAGTCTAGAAAAGTAAGTGGAAGAAATTGCTCCCCATGGTGGGTTATGAATCTAATTATCCTAGAAACATTGCTACAGGAATTTGATTGAAAATTACAAAGTTAAAGTATGCCATTTGTGGCTTTTCCTTTTCAAATCATGTGAAATATAGGAACGGGCTAATCCATGTCAGCCAAACCACCCCTATAACTCATTGAGACCATTTTTTTCCTAATAGAAAATGGGCTCCAGAGAGCAGCTGTGTGGCAGAGCAACAAGTCAAGGAAGATGTTCACTTAACAGCAGTGAAACGAACAGCACAAAAAGAGGAGGTGGGGGTAGAGAAACTCTGTGTTCTGAGACCAAAGCATGTAAGGCTGAAAGATTTTCCAAGAGAACACATATGCAGTGAAATTGATGCTTTTCCCTGTAATGTGTGTGTCTGTGTAAACTTCCCCATACCTTTCTTCTTCTTGTTTTGGTGCAAGGCCTTGATTTGACCTTGAATTAAGAAACACTTTGGTGTTGTAGAATTACCAGATATGTGCCTTAGGCCTTGTGGCTAGAGTGTTGGACTGGGAGCCAGGAGATTCTAGTCCCCACTCAGCCATGGAAGCTCACTAGGTGACTTTGGGCCGGTCACAGACTCTCAGCCCAACCTACCTCACAGGGTTGTTGTTATAAGGATAAAATGGGGAGGAGGAGGATAGTGTAAGCCGCCTTGGGTTCCTTGCAAGAGGAAAAAAGGTGGAATATAAATGCAACAAATACATAATAAAGAAATAAATATACTGCTCCACAGCAAAGATTTTGGAGTGGTGAACAGCAAGATAAAAGAGTAAAACCCCATAATTAAAACAATGAAACATTTTAAAGGAACAGATTCTGAACATAATAAACCATGACTGGACACTCAGGGAAAGCCTCTTGAAATAACAATGTCTTCAGGAGGTGCTGAAAGCAGCACAACGTTGGCGCCTGACCTCCGAAGGCAGAGAATTCCTCAGGAAGGGGGCCAGTATGCTGAAGGCTCTTCTCCTGGTGGACTCCAACCATAGGTCCATGTGGAACCACCAGGAGCAAGCCCTCTGATGACCTCAGTGACTGGTCAGGTTGGTAAAGGAGAAGGTGCTCTCTGAGGTATCCTGGTCCCAAGTTCTTTATGGCTTTGTACACTAGTACTAATGCTTTAAACCTGGCCTGGTAGCGAATAGGCAGCCAGTGCAGCTCCCTCAGCAAAGGAGTTGCATGCTGAAAAGGGGCAGCTCCCAACAACAGCCGAGCTGCTGCATTCTGCACTAGCTCCAGCTTCCGGACCACCCTCAAGGGCAGTCTCACATAAAGTGCATTGCAGTAATCCAGCCTTGAGGTTACTAGTGCCTGTACCACTGTGGCCAAGCTATCCCTGTCCAGGAGAGGCCGTAGCTGGCGAACCAGCCGAAGCTGGCAAAAGGCACTCCGAGCCACAGCAGCCACTTGGGCCTCCGGCACCAATGATGGGTCTAGTAGTACCCCCAGACCACGAACCTGATCTTTCAGAGGGAGTGCAACCCCATCCAGAACAGGCAGTGCACATATATCCTGGACTCGGGAACCACTCCCCTACAGGGCTTCCATCCTGCCAGGATTCAGCTTCAGTTTATTAGCCCTCATCCAGCCCACTAGACACACACATATCCAGCTAACCTATTGTAAGTGATGTGGTGGAGAAGTATACATACACTCCTTCCCTTTTACCACACCCCGAAGTCATTTGGGACCATGTGCCATATAGAGGTCCATGTATGCAGAGGGGCAGTTTGCACCATCGTCTGTTCCTTATTTGAGGGGCAAGAACTTCATGGTTTAAGCTCTTGTGTGTACAGCCCTCCACGTTGCACATCACCTGAGGTTCGTGGTGGATGCCATTGTCATGCTGACACTGAAGGAATCTTCCTCAGAGGAGGAGCTACAGCTCCCAGAGATTAAGAGCAGCCCAGAGCAGCCCATGTCAGAAGATCAGGAGGAGTCTGGGCCCTTGGGGGAGATGGCCACAGGTCCATCCTTGCAAGTGGTGGGGGACTCCACCTCTGAGGCAGAAGTAGAACAACTCCCTCGTGCCCAAGAGTGTCATGGCCCATCTATCTGGCACATACTCCAGCACAAAATACCAAAATCGATGAGACTGTTTATTGTAGTAAATCTCACGGCAAAAGCTTAATGGTTAACACTTCTTATAAATCATATAACTAGAGCAGAAGCTTTAGGCACATCGTTTAGTCGAAGAAACAGTTCAAGGCTAGTAACTACAACTGTGGCTGAATCTACACACAGCAGTTTTACTGTTATCATACTGCAGTGATACCTATTGGTGCCCATTGGTGTCATGTGCACCAATAGTTATGATCGTGGTATGATAACAGTAAAACTGCTATGTGTAGATTCAGCTTGTGTCAGAGATCAGTCCAACTATGGTTTCTCAAGTCAGATTTCTTTGTGTCAGGGTGGAAACTGAGCCAATAGAGCCCCAGAGCAGTTCTGATTCTGAGGAGGAGGAGCAATCTGTGGGAGAGGAGCTCACTCATCTCTCACAAGCACAGCAGCTGGCAGAGATTCCTCCTGCCAGCATTCCTGGGATAGATAGTGACCCTGGCAGTGAGAGGGCGTTGGAGGGGGGCTTGCTGGATGCTCGGCACAGATGCAAGGAGCGACGACAGATGGAGGGCACAGAAAGGAGGCGTTGCGCTCGTTTGGCGCCCAAACAACGGTTGCGTCCTGAGGGCCCAAGGGAAAGAGGGAGGATCTCTCCCTAGCCCATAAGTTCCCAGTTCCACCTTAAGATTTACCATGTGAAAGCCTCCGACAACCTACAAGCAGATGCTCTTTCTCGTAAGCCAGACCTCCAGCCAGGGGGTGAGGGAAATCCCCCCTCTCTCTGATTCTCCCCCCCCCCAGAGCCTGGCAGCAGCTGCGGTGCCTCACTCTTAGGAGGAACGTATTCACTCTGAACAGGCTCAGGATGCTTTTGTCTGCACAAAAGTGGAGGAATTGGGGCTAGCCTCTTGCTTCCCCCACTCTACCCCCTTCTCTTTGCGAGATGGCCTGCTTTACCATTCCGGCTGGGTCTATGTGCCTTCTAGACCCCTCCATGAGAAGGTCCTCCATCAGTGCCACGACTCCCCCACTGCTGGACAATTTGGCTTCGCCAAGACCCTGCATGGAGTGATGCGGGATTTTTGGTGGCCTCGTGTTTGTCGGGACATCAAGACCTATGTCGCCTCCTGCCCAACCTGCCAGCGGGCGAAGGCCCCCTCAGGCAAGCCCACAGGCTTGCTTCACCCCCTGCCTACCCCCTCAGGACCTTGGAAACTGCTCTCCCTTGACTTCATCACTGACTTGCCTCGCTCACACGGCAAGTCAGTGATGGTGGAGGGGGAGCTGGTGCTGGTGGAGGGGGAGGAGGAGTTCGAGGTCATGGAGATTCTGGACTCCCACCTTTCTCGCGGCTGCCTGCAATATCTGGTGGACTGGAAGGGGTACGGGCCAGATGAGCGATCCTGGGAACCTGCGGAAAATGTGCATGCTCCGTTGCTGCTGAGGCACTTCCACCAGCTGTACCCCGACAAACCTGGGGCCCCAGGGGAGGAGCACAAAGGGGGGCCTCATGGGAGCAGGGATGATATCAGGGTGGAAACTGAGCCAATAGAGCCCAAGAGCAGTTCTGATTCTGAGGAACAGCAATCCATGGGAGAGGAGCTCGCTCATCTCTCACAAGCACAGCAGCTGGCAGAGATTCCTCTTGCCAGCATTCCTGGGATAGATAGTGACCCTGGCAGTGAGAGAGCGCTGGAGGGGGGCTTGCTGGATGCTCGGTGCAGATGCAGGGAGCAACGACAGATGGAGGGTGCAGAAAGGAGGCACTCCGCTCGTTTGGTGCGCAAACAACGGTCACGTCCTGAGGACCCAAGGGAAAGAGGGAGGATCTCTCCCTAGCCCATAAGTTCAGGGTCTTCCTGCGGTTTTCCTTCAAACGGGGACCAACTGCTTTACCTGGAGCCTAGGCTACTCTGCTATCTTTCCCCAGTGCTGTTCCTTGTTTTGTCGCTAGTGATTAGTAACTAAAAGAGTCATACAGTAATAAAGGAATAAAGTCTCGGAAAGAATTCCTCGTCGTCTGTGTCCTGAGTTGGCTATTGGTAGGGATGTACAAAAGTCACCTTTTCACGGATTATGTTGATGGTGGGGGGGAGGCGTTCCGTCCCTCCCCGCGGAATCCTCGACGGGGGGGGAGGTGATCTCCCCCTGGAATCCTCCGCGGCCGGCTGTGCTCCACGGCAGCTCCGCGGAGCAGCCGGCCAGGCCCAGCCAGGCCAGAGCTGTCTGCAGCCAGATTTCCGGCCGCGGAGGGCTCTGGGAAAAACAAACAAAACAAAACCGCATACGCAAATGGCGGCGGCTACGGCCGCCGCCATTTGCGTTTCTTATTTTTGCTGTCTTAATCTACGTAAATATTTACATAGACTATGACGGCGAATATAAAGCGGAATGCAAATAGCGTAGCGGGCGCTATTTGCATCCCTTTTTGATTCACTGTTTTAGCCTACGTAAATATTTACGTAGATTAAGACAGCAAAAATATTTACGTAGGCTAAAATGGCAAATCAAAAAGGGACGCAAATAGCGCCCGCTACGCTATTTGTATTCCCCTCTATTTTCGCCGTCATAGTCTATGTAAATATTTATGTAGACTAAGACGGGCAAAAATAAGGGATGCAAATGGCGGCGGCCATAGCCGCCGCCATTTGCGTACGCAGTTTTTTTTTTTTTAAACCTAGCCATGATAGGCTACGTAAAGATTTACGTAAAGATTTACTATCACATCGGGTTTTTTTTTTTTTTTTTTTTTACAAGACTGCAAATGGCGGTGGCGGCAGCCGGTCAGAAGACTAGCCGCCGCAGCCGCCACTGCCGCCGCCGCAGTTGCCGCCGCCCGGAACATCCGCCCCAAGTAAGTCTCGTCCCGGGGGGGGGGATCCGCACAGGGGGGCGAGGGAGTGGCAGGCCGTTCCACCACGGAGGTCGGGGGGTCGAATGCACTGGCATTCGGCCTCACCGAGATCCGTGGCGGAATTCTCTGACATCCCTAGCTATTGGTGGGGACTGCAAGAGGCAACTAGGGCACTCCTGACACTTTGGTTCAGAATACAAGGCAAGGTCACAAGGCAAGAAAACATTCCAGGCAATTCAAGATGTGGTCCAAGAGCAAGTTACAAATCTAGAATTTACACACACAGGCAGAGATCAGTCCAACAATAGATTCTACCTTGGAATTTCCACAGTACGTGCGTCAAGGCAGATCAGAGGTCAAGAGTCACAATAGGTCCAAGCAAAGGAGCGTTATGGGCTTTTAAGATGCCATTCCCAGCACAGGCTTGCCAGCTCTTGCTCCAGCTCTCTGTAACAGTTTCAGGGCAGACGAGAGTCTCAAGTTCATAATTCATGATAAGTCCAGGCAAGTCAGTATCTTGGGCAATTCAAATGATGATAAGTCCATGCAGGAGAGAAAGCACCAGGGAGTAGAGAGTTTCCCATGCAGGGCCTCTATGATCCATGCTCCATGCTCCCAGGCAGACTAAATCCAGGATTCAGGATAGTTCCAGCCAGGTTTTCAAGGTTCAAAGAGACAAGAGTCCAGATTTGATGGAGAGACCAGGTGAGAAGTGTGTCAGGCAGCTCAGATGATGGAAAGTCCAGACAGATAGGATTTGGGGCAATAAGGACAGAATGTTACCAGCAAAGGCTTTGTAGCTTCAGCACTGGCTTAAATGCAAGGGAGGGGCTGTTTGAACCCTCCTTCTGATGATTAAAGTGACAGGGGATTCTAGCCTATAAACATGCAGTGTGCCAAACAGGGCATCTGTGTTCTGCTCTCGTGAGTTGTTATTTCAACCTGGGTGACACCCCTGAAAACCCAGTCCCTCTGCTTGGTTCCCACAGAAGATTTCTCAGGCTGTAAATTAGAGGTTTGACTGAAAGCCTTATCTTGCAGTTGTGGCCAAAAGGGGAGGCTTGCTCTCCTTCAGCCTGTAATCAGATGGTGGGCCAGACTTTCACTATTCTGGCATTCCAGAGCCTGAGCAGGCCCAACGCAGTGCCCTCCAGTGCCCTCCCCCCCCCCAAACTAGGCCTGCCATCAGAGGAGAAACCAGGCCAAGCTAAACTCTCAGGTCCAATGACTGAACTGATTTTAGCCCCTTCAACTTTCTTTTCAATCAAATGTGCAACCCTCCCCCCGCAAAAAAACAAAACAACCAAAAAAACAAAACAAAAACCAAGGTGGGGAAACTGATTCTGCCTCAGCTTTTTCCCTATTACCTCACTGAGGAAATGAGAGAAATAGTTCCAAATGAGCATTTCCCTGTTCTCATTTGTTCTGGAGCAGTGGGGATCTCTTGAGTAACATACATTTTTGGTAGACTAATTCATTAAAAGAAGAAGCCATTGCCTGTCACTGGGTGGGCAGACATTAAAACAGACTTAACCAATTATCTGATTCCCCCAGACCAGTTGTTGAACTTTCTGGCCGTGTGTCCTTCATTTTTGCTGAAGCCAAGACTTAGTGCTGAACTCCTGTGGTCTATAGACAACTAGTCCATTAGGGGAACATGAAATGAAACATCTATCCATCTGAATCAGCAGGAAAAGAATTAAGCTTGTCTCATCCATTTGACTATCTGCTCTAAAGAAGCTTAGGCTGATGACATGCATCTCTTGAGCTTACCTAATTTAATATCTTCTGATTTGAATGCAAAATCAAGCATCTCAGAATTTAGGCAGTACTGTTTGTTACCTGATTGATTTTTTGTTTGCTGCAGAAACATTTTAAAATACTTTACTTATTTTATTAAAATATAGTTTATAGTGATCGAGCTGGCTCACGTAAGTTAATAGCAATAGAACCTGCACACACAAGGTGCCTTTCCCTACTGTAGCTCACCCAGCAGAGAAAAAGCAAAAGCTGGTAGACTACTATAGCAAGCAGACAGATATAATGGGATGTAAGGATGAGAAGGTGAATGTAGAGGAAGAAATAGAAGGAAAAGGGAAATGGGTACAGAAGATAGGCAAAGGGGTGGCTGAGACATCCAGCTGCAGTGGAGTTCTAATAATGCAGGGCTTCTTGAATAAAACTGTTCTGCTTAGGCTCTTTCCTAGAACCAATTCCCAGAAGCTGCAATGACAATATATTTACTTCCTGGAAGTTGGTTGCTCCCGGGGCAAACTAGAAAAGATATTAAATGCATCTTCACATTTGATTTAAGGTGCATGTTTGCGTCTTTGTTTGTTTTTAAATGGAAATAGCAGCTGTTGGGGAGGAGATGATGATGACTGGGCTCACAGCAAGTGGGAAGGGGACATTTAACCCTTTCCTCTCCTGCTGTGGTCCTTGTGGAAACAGCTCTCCTGAAGCTGCCATTTGCCTTGGTACCAGTGGGGGATTTCCTCTCAATGTAAGTGCCACCTTCAGATGAGCAGTTTTCCTCAGGACTGCAGCAATGAAGGAAAACTCCCTCATCACCCCTCCCCAGGCTGGTTTTTGCATTTTATAAAAAGCATGCATGCAAATGCACATTTAAGGTCACATATAAATAATCCTCCAATAGGTCTTTAGTAGAGTTCATCAAGCAGTGTTCAACTAAACTCTTTTTTATTATTATTATTATTATTATTATTAAATTTATTAATCGCCCATCTGGCTGGTCACCCAGCCACTCTGGGCGATGTACAACATACAAAGGAATGTATGTTGTAAAGATAAACAAAGGGGTTTATTTTTAAAGGAAGATAAACCCCTACTATATTAAACAAAACAAAACAAAACCTTTATGTAGGAAGTTCTGTTGGAAAAGTTTCATTCGAATATATTAAGTCTGGAAAATATTCCATAACACCCAATGTGCTTCAGTCCTATTATTTTTAGGGGCTTTCTTCAGGGGCTATAAAAGAGACGATATCACTGCTATCACCAACTGAAGTCTCCCTCTTAGTATTAGTAACTGTTGAATTCTCATATAGGGAAAAAGACACCCTTCTGGATTTTCTATATAAGCAAAGCTACACTGTATTGGATGTATTCTCTCTCTCTCTCTCTCTCTCTCTCTCTCTCTCTTAATAGTCAAATGCCTTCGATTCATCATGGAAACTTTTGAGTTCTTTTTTCTAAGGAATAGATTTTCTGGTCTGTATTCACATTCTGTTTGTATATCTCCGTTTGCTCATCTATAGTCTTTTTTAGTTGTGAACTGAGCTTAGATGACGTGTCTATAATAAATATTATGAGTTCTTTGGAGCACTTGTTAAGAATGGCAGACCATTTTTTCATAAACTCATCAACATCCTTAAATACGGTTGGTTCTTTTACAATTCGTAAACTCCTAGGAATTGTTTGCACTCAACAATGTTCCAGTAGGCTAGAGGCATGGACAAAACATCCAAGAAACGCAAGAAAAGGATAGAGGAACATCTCCACAATCAGAAACAAGCCATTGGGCACTGTAAAAAGTCAGTCATTTTACAGAAAAAAAAATCATAATGTACTGGATGTGAGGTTCCAGGGAGTAAACACAGAAAATTGTAAGTCCTTATATAGAAAGGAAATGGAATGGATTCTAAGACTAAACACATGGCCTTAATGAGGAATTAGATTGTTTTCCTCTATTGTAATTGAACTTTTTTTTTTCCTGTTAGGTGACACTCCTTTGTTTTTTCTGTGTGGTTTGATAACTACACAGAAAAAAAGGTGTAGTTACATAACCCAGAACGTCCCTGATTCTCTGAAATTACTAGCACCTGAATGAGGGATTGCCTACACCTATGTATAGGATATTTCATGTGATGCTTTCAGTAATAATTATGTCTGCCAGTTATTGAGTTGAAGAGACATATCATTCTGAGTTCTCAGAAGGCAATTTTAAATCTAGTAAGTACAATTTGTATTGAATTTATTTGCTGTTGTTTATTGTTCATTTTAAGAAATTTGATTGTGAGTGGAGATGGGTTAAAGAAGTCGCAGACAACAAGCTTGGGTTGAAAATTGGGCCACATTTATTGAAATACCTGCAAAGGGGTAACTAGGACGGGCATCTAACTGTGTCAGCGGCTAGCTGGCACTTCTTGGGCGAAAACACACCCAGCCTGAGGGGTGGCGGTGATCTCGCCATCCCTCCGGACTGCCCCTTCTGGGGGAGGTAGACCTTCCGGTGTCACCCCCAACCCAGTGCCACACAACACCTGGGTGAGTGAGTAGGGTTGTTCTCCCAGGCACCCTTATCCCCCCACCGAGCCGCACAACCCATTTGGGGGGCCTCAGGTGTCACCTGTCACCATAAGGTGCCTCTGCATGCACACCATCCCTACTTTCCTGTTTTTGCCCGTCCTAGCCGCCAACTGGAATGTGACCGATGATATAGACCATATTCCCTTACTGGACACACTTGACCCGCAAAACAGTGTGACATAGGCAAAAAAGATGCACAGTAATAGGCCAATCGAACTGTGAGCCAAAAAATTCCTACATGGCTCCCAAAGGGCAGCCAGCAAGAAACCCACACTGCTTAGGGGAGGGTGGGAGGGAGCTGCGTCGAGCCAGAGAGCTGAGATTGGGAGGGGGGCTGAGTTTAAGGCAACTCAGCCTGCCCCTCCTTGCATAGTGGTGCCAGTGGGGTGCACCAATCAGAGGCCGCTATGTCTTGTCACCCCACCTGCCCCCAATGCCCCCCCCTTCAGCCAGACAAGCTGGCGCTGGGGTTAGGGCATTTTTGTCTATTGCCTCTTTTATACCTCTGGAAGTAGAACCCTTAAAACAATAGGGCTGAAACACATTGGGCTTTACTGAAAACGAAGATATATTTTCCATCACCTTGAGACATGTTGTCTCTCTGTAAATCTGTCGTGGATGCTTTGCAGTTTGTCTATGCTCTGTGCATGAACTCTACCAGTTTCACTTCTGATTTCTGTTTTCTTTGTTTGTATTTGAATGTTTTGTGCATCATTTGCAATCTGGCAACAAGCATCAGCTTTTTTAAAGAAGCACATTGCTAGTAGCAGACAGCAAGTTCAGAAGGTCTGTTTCTCAATAGACAATGCACCCTACTATGTATTCTTTGTCACAGCAGCCAATCTTCTACAAAACAAACAATATTTCCGGCTTGAGGCGGGCCGCTTCTACAAAAGCAAAACACTTGTTACCAGCTGCTTCTACAAAGTAGTCGCTATTGGCTTGAGGCAAACAAATTATTTTCAGTTGGGGTAGGAATGGGAGCTATCTTAAACTATATGTGATGAGTTTGAGATGCTTGCTACCTGCCTCTGGGCCAATGTTTGGTCCTTCAACATCAGTTAAATTTTTTTCCCCAGAGAACATTAAGACTGTGGTGCACTGTTCAGTGCCATTTTGCACCACAGGTAACTTAAACAGTTTCTGAATGTTGACTGTCTCTTTTTGAAGCTTTTTCTAACTGTTATTTTCTGAAATTGATATATTGTTTGCGCTTGATTTTTTAACTGTGGGAAATCGTTGTAATATTGGTCACATTAGGTGCACTGGGGGGGGGGGGCGGGGAGTGTTGTTTTCCCAGGCAATTGAAATGGATGTACAGGCTCTTTGAGCAGATTTTTCTTGCTCGTTTCATGGTGACTGTTGCTGATATTTAAAAATTGTTGTGCCATGCAGTCCGATGTATTTTTACTGAACTCCACTGAGTTCAATGGGACTTATGTCTTGGTAAGCATGTTTTGCATTGCTCTTTTAGTCCCACCTCCCACCCCCGCCTGACACAACTTTAGATGCCTTTCAGGCAGAAAGATTATTAAGATTGTTCACATACACAAAATGTATTGAATATGTTTACTCCATTTTTGTTTTTGTTTGCTTTTGATGCAAAGCTTCACAAGTTGTCCATTGCATCTTGCTTTCTGGTCAGGCCAAGCAGAGATGCCTGAGATAGAAACTTTATAAACATGAAGAAGAGGCTCAGCATGACATGGCGATGGAACAGAAAATTGTTTATTAAATGTCATCAAGAAGGAGTGAAGCACTGAATCACTTCCCTCTCTCTTGTCTAAGCTGCCACTTTTTAAAACTGCAAATGGTAGTAAGTTCTGAATAAGCATGGGAAGTACTGTTGTTTTAATAAGAAACAAAAAACAAACATCTCCAGACACTTGTTCTGTAACAAAAATGGGATGGAGGTAGCAATCCAAGAAACAAAAAAAGAAGAGAAGCTTTGAGACCCAGCGTGTGTAGTGGCTAGAACACTGGACTGGGACTCAGGAGATTTGGGTCTAGTCTCCATTTGGCCATGAAGTTCACTGGGTGACTTTGGGCTAGGGATGTACGAAAGTCACTTACCTTTTTGAAGGGTGACATTCATGGTGGGGGGGAGGTGCTCCGTCCCTCCCCCGAAATTCTGGCCGGGGGGGAGGCGCTGGGGATTCTGCAGGGATTCTGCGGAGCCGCTGGCCAGCAGTGACGCAAATGGCGGCGGCTGTAGCCGCCGCCGTTTGTGTCCCTGCAGTCAGCTGTGATAGGCTACGTAAATATTTATGTAAATGTTTACATAGCCTATCATGGCTGATTTAAAAGAAAAAATCAACAACGCGCATACGCAAATGGCGGCGCCCAAGGGTGCTGCCATTTGCGTGCCTTATTTTGGCACGTCTTAGTCTACGTAAACATTTACGTAGACTAAGATGGCGAAAATAAGGGGAACACAAATAACGTAGCGTCTACGCTATTTGCATTCCCCTTATTTTCGCCGTCTTAGTCTACGTAAATGTTTACGTAGACTAAGACGTGCCAAAATAAGGCACGCAAATGGCGGTGCCCATGGGCGCTGCCATTTGCATATGTGCGTGTTTGTTTGTTTTTTAAATCAGCCGTGATAGGCTACGTAAACATTTTATCATATCACGGTGTTTTTTAAAAATCTTTACGTAGCCTATCACTTTTTTTTTTTTTTTAACTGGAAATGGCGGTGGCGGCAGCCGGTCGGAAGACCGGCCGCCGGAGCCGCCACCACCAGGAAGATCCGCCCAAGGTAAGTCCCGTCCCGTCCCGGGGGTGGGGGTGGGGGGGCAGACTGTTCCACCACCGATTTCGGGGGCCAAATGCGCTGGCGTTCGGCCTCCCCGAGATCCGTGGCGGAATTCTCTGACATCCCTACTTTGGGCTAGTCACCGACTCTCAGCTTAACCTACCTCACAGGGTTGTTGTGAGGTTAAAAAGAGATAGGAGGGCTATGTAAGCTGACTTGGGTTCCTTGCAAGAGGGGGAAAAAAAGCAGGATATAAAGATGTTGGTGATGATGATAATGGTGCATATGAACATTGTAGCTTATTGAGGGTTTTGTGTAGAAGATTGATTCTTTGAGTGCAATACCATACCCACTTAACTCAATAGGACTTACCTCTGGCTAGACTAGAATAGGATTGCACAGTTAGTCAGGAGTAGGGATGGTCAAGCTTGACCCCACTGAAGTTCTTATTTTTCCACCATCAAGCTCATCATAACCTGATTCCAAATATTTTTTTTTCCCTTGCACAAAAAAAGTACACCTTTTTATGTGCATTTTTCAAATGTACACATTTTGGTATGCATGTATCCACTGCCTAAATGTTTGTGTACATTTTAGAAATGTAAGCAGTTTTCTTTGCATATTTTTTAAATGCGTGCATATACATACATTCATGGAATGCATCGCTAACTCAGAAATGAACAGATTTCCAACTGCAATTTGCATTCAGTTCTGGGAGGTACAAACCTGGAAGATAAATCCGTAAAACAAAACAAAAAGTTGATGGAGAAAATTTCTCAACCATCTTTCGTCGGGGCAACTGAAGTTAACTGCTCGCCAGACTTGTACATTCTGCTTGCTAAAAATAGCTTGGGGACTTTCCTTTGGGTTGTCTTGTATTTCTGAGTTGAAATGCTGAAAGGCATCCACTATAGGCCAAAATGCCTTTCAGATGTTTTGCCTTGCAGCATGAACTTCTCTTTGTTTGGATTGATGCCTTCTGAATTATTTCAGCAAATGACGTGTGTGACTGTTTCAATAAATTCCTCTCAGGAAATCGTTTGTTGCTCTGGGGATGTCTTCTACTCAAAATACATTGGGACACAATATGTACTGCACTGTCCATTAGGTACTTTTTGAGGTTTCCCCTTCTTTTAATTTCCTGGTTTGCTCTTAATAACTAAATGAGGTTGGTTTCATTTCACAGCATTTTTAAGGATCAAACTGTCCAGTTCCAGAAATCTCATTATTAAGTAAATTAAAAGCAAATAAAGCTCAGCAGGAATACTCTTTAAACTTGTTAAAGTAGGCCTGGCCTGTAGCAAGAGAAAACATGGGTGTACATGGGTGTGACTTCCAAAAACCTGACCAAAAGCTCCTGAAAAGAATATTCTGAGAAGTTCTTGACAGAACTGCCTGGTGAAAGAGAATAATAAAACCATCTCATTGCTCTTGTGTTTTGATATATTGTGCTGGTTCACACATACATGGACATGAAACTCAATTTTAGGACTTGTAAGTGAGTGTGTGAACTGACTGCATTGAAATGCATAGCATTTGAGGTGATGTGGAAGTTCTAGCTGTTATGTTCAAACTATTTCCCCTCATTTACACATTAGGAGCAGAGCAATCAGCAAGTGATGGGCTTAGACAAGTTAATTTGACCTTAGAAAAAGAAAAAAAGGAGGTGGCAGTGGGTAAACAGTCCTTCTAAACTGTGTCCTAGTTCTCTATCAACAGCTACTGTGACCTAAATTTCATTGACAGAGACCTCAACTGTGGGAGATTTTTGCAACTACTGACAAAACAGCTTAATCTCATAAAGGGCACTTATGTTGGGATCTCTCTTCTGTCATCACAGTGTAGCTATGGGGAAAAAAATCTTAAGCTCTTTCCAAGTAAAGTGAGCCTTGAACTGTATCTGTGAGAAAAGTAATGCTTCACTGGAAGAGTAAAGCTATTTAGGAAGCTTTTTTCAATCTCTCCATGGTCATTTGTTACTATGCTTTGCAGAGTTCTGCAAGTGGTCTTGATATTCAACCCTTCACTTCTGATTGCTCATTGTACACTGAAAGGAGCAGGAGGAGGTAAAGTTAATTCACAATATAAGAAAACATAATTATGATAATGTTATATTTTTATATTACTATATATTAAATTGTAAATTGTGACAATATTTGTGGTACATTACATTGCGTTATATTAACTAGAAATAAGGTTCAACCATTTTCACAATGGATTACAAGTTACTGGAGGTTTTTTTTTTAAAAAAATAACTTCAACTCTCAGATAGCAGGTGGTATAAAGAAGATTTTTAGGGTGCAATCCTATGCATGTTTAGACAGAAAAAAGTCCTACAACTCCCATACTGGCTGGGGAATGCTGGGAGTAATTAATAATAGTTCCACATTTTTCAAATTTGGTTAATCTATCTGCTCAGGATTTATTACTGCCAAACCCTTCCTGCCCTCCCCTTTTGGCCTGGGTCTGTGTCCCATGTGTTGGCTACAGCTGTGCCTTGGGAAAACAGCTCATGTGAATGAAAGCAAATAGCTGAATTAATTGAAAAGGCTTCTAGACTTGCTGAGCTATTTGGCTATCTCTGACCTATGTGTTTCCTGTTCCACCTTGTGCCTAGGGATGGCGGAGAATTTCTCCTCGAAACTTCGGGGGGCCGAGCGCCAACGTGTTCGGCCCCCTGAACAACTTTCGGGGAGAAATCCTCCGCACCCCCCCACCCCCCGCACCCCCCCCCCGGGACGGGACTTACCTTCCCTGAATGTCCCTCCCGGTGGTGGGTCTGGCTGGCGGTTCGTCGGGTGTTAGAGCGGGGCGGGAGCGGCAGCCGGTCTTTCGACTGGCTGCCGCCCCCGCCATTGCAATAAAAGAAAAAAAAAAAACGTCCCCTGATAGGCTACGTGACGATTCACGTAGCCTATCACGGCTAGATTTGCAAAGTCAGCCGTGATAGGCTACATGAATCGTCACGTAGCCTATCACGGGTGACTTAAAAAAAAAAAAAAAAGTGTGTATGGATAATGGCGGCCCCCATAGGGAGCCGCCATTCCCGTTCCTTATTTGGTGGCTGTAGTCTACGTAAATGTTTACGGAGACTACGGCGAAAATAAGGGCAACGCTAAACATTTACGTAGACTACAGCAACTAAATAAGGAACGCGAATGGCGGCTCCCTATGGGGGCCGCCATTCGCGTACGTGCTTTTTTTTTTTTTAAAGTCACCCGTGATAGGCTACATGACGATTCACGTAGCCTATCACGGCTGACTTTGCAGATCTAGCCGTGATAGGCTACGTGAATCGTCACGTAGCCTATCAGGGGGCTTTTTTTTTTTTACTTCTGCGTTCGCAGCCGGGCGAGGCGAGGCGCCTCCTCCCCGGCCTGAATTTCGGCCGGGCGAGGCAGGAAGCCTCCCCCCCCGGCCTGAACTTCGCGGGGGGAGCAGCGAAGCACTCCCCCCCACCGCGAACAAGCTGCGAGAAAAGGTAAGTGACTTTCGTCCACCCCTTGTGCCCTGTCTTGTTTCAAGTAAAAAAAAAAAAAGAAGTTTTTTTTTTGCAAACTAGATGACTTTCTAGTTTGAAATCATTAAAGCACCCGCATTTATGACGGTTCCTTTTTTATTACTTACAAAAAGCACCGAAAAGTTACAATTGTGCCCTCTGCTGGATTGTGATTCAAGAAAGTTGATTGATTCTGTTTGAGGTACAATTTAAAATGTTTTAAATAGCAATTGGATGCCATAACTGGTTGGTATCTAATTAGAATGAATAATGTGGCTACTGATGCAGTTACTTATTTATTTATTCTCCACTTCAGTGCTTACATTTTAACAGCTTAGGGTGCAATTCTATGCATGTTTAGAGAGAGAGAAATCCCCAGCATTGGTGGCTGGGGAATGCTGGGAGTCGTAGGCCTTTTTTCTGGCTAAACTTACATAGGATTGCACCCTTATTCATTTCTGTTACCTCTAGACTACCCTGAGATTAGAAATGCATGAGGAATTTAGACTTTGCAAATTCTTATGCCATCTGACCTGATCTACCCCTCCTGGACTAATGTGCAGAACATAATTATCCTTCTGATTTCACACTTCTCTGAAGTTTGCAATGCAGTTCTTGGCTTCTTAGAAATGTACCAAAATATGTGTAAAAATGTGTATGTTGGGATAAAATGTGCTTATAAATGCATACTTCGTGAGAAAACAGGTTCCAGAATACTTATTTAAATATGTATTTATATATTTTCATGCAGTTTTTTTTTTTAAATATAGAAGTTTAATACAATAATTGAAAGGAACAGATTTATAAATCCAGGAAGGGGATCCTTTCTTCTGTTGAGGATCTCATTTCCTTGGAGTTGATCTGTAGGTGACTGCGTGGTAGTAGCACGTAGGGCCAAAGCTAAAAGGGAGCACCCCCCGTTTTGTCTTCCTATTTCTCCTACCCCTTCTCCTTCCTTCCTAGCCCAGTAGGTGGCCATGTATGCTTACCAGAGATCTGAACCTGCAGTCTGAGGGCTTTTGAAATTAGTCCAAGGACCCTGTGAAATTAGGACAAGAGTTGTATGTGGCTGTAGGGCCACAAGTTGCTCACCTCTGTTCTGAACTGTTGGAATAGCAATGACAGGGAATCACACCCCCATATGGTGCAAGCTAAGCACAGGGAAGTATGAGAACTTTGTTTCTGGTTTCAAACCATGCAAACATGCCCTGTTTGCAATCTCGAATGTGAACGTGAGCAAGAGCACTTCTTTCCAACAAATGTTTGCAAATTCCTGGATTTATCATGTTTAGAAAATGTGATTTTTTAAAAATGAATACTTTCAAATGCTCATTTTTCAAAAAGAATACATAATTTAATGTTTTGGTCAATACAACAAAAGTGCAGCCTTCTGGAAAATACACACAGAAATAGGTACTTTTACCATTTGGAAGGCACACTTCCCTGTTTGAATGAGCCAAAAAAGAAGAAGTGAAAACGAAAATGAGAGTAAGCTGAAATGAGCTTCGAAGTTATTTTCAGAGAATTTAGATGAGCTTGAAAATTGCTGGTTCTCCCATCCCAAGCTAAAGGTTACTTTTTGCTTAGAGTTCTAAAATGGTGATTAGGTACAATAGCATGGGTAATCTTACATTAGTAAGTAGTAACAAATACAATGATGATGATGATGATAATACATAAGAGTTCGTGTGTTCAAACTATCCAGTTCTGATTCTTACAATAGGTCATGTAGACTTCCTGATTTGTAGCTCAGTCTCCAAGCTTGAAAGCAGCAGAATATGCTAATATCTGAGTATGGTTTGTCTACATAACTCTTTTAATACACACGGGTGAGAATTCTGTTAAACCTTAATAATTTTAGGCCAGTGGCAAATTTTCCATCCTTGGGGAAAGTCCTTGAGCAGATGGTTGCCAACCAGCTCCAGATGCTCTTGGATGAGATCAATTATCTGGATCCATTTCAGGCGGGGTACAGGCAAGGTTTTGGCACAGAAACAGCCTTGGTTGCCCTGTATGATGACCTATGTCGGGAGAGAGAGATGGGGGAGTATGACCTTGTTAATTCTCCTCTCTTAGTGGCTTTCAATATCATTGACCATGGTATCCTTCTGTGGTGATAAGTTGGGAGTGGGAGGCACTTACTTGGAGGTTTGGCTCCAGAAGGTGGTGCTTGGGGAATACTGCCCAGCTCCATAGGTTCTCCCTTATGGGGTTACGCAGGGGTCAATTTTGTCCCCCATGCAGTGTAATGGCTACATGAAACCATTGAGTGTAGTCATCTGGGTTTTTTGAGTGCATTATCATCAGTGTGCTGATGGTACTCAGTTCTATTTCCCCTTTATATCTTCATCAGGTGAGGCTGTGGATGTGCTAGATCAATGCATAGCTGCAACAACTGACTGGGTGAGGGCTAATAAACTGAAACTCAATCCAGACGAGACCAAGATGCTGTTAGTGAGTGGTTATTCTGACTGGATGGCGGGTGCTCAACCTGTTCTGGATGGGGTGGCTTGGGGGTTCTCCTGGAGCCATCTTTGTAACTTGAGGCTCAGGTGGCACCAGTGGCACAGAGTGCCTTCTACCAATTTTGGTTTGTGGCCTGACTATGCCCCTATCTGGACAGGGATAACCTGACTTCAGTTGTCTATGTGCTAGTAATCTCCAAGATAGAGTTAGGGATGGATGGACTCACCCATGGCCAGCTTTGTCGGGCACTTACTAAGCTGCTGCTGCTGAGTGCCCCAGCTTGCTGTGCCAAGCAAGCTTCAGCATAGCCTGATGAAGGTGGAGGGCTGCTCGTCCTCCCTAGTGAGCCGCCATTGTGTGCCACAATGGCAGCTCGGGTGCTTCTGGGTAGGTAATGTTGTGTACTAGGTGGCCATAAAGGGTTGAGTACACACCAAAAAGCAAAAATACCGTGTACATTTGCCTTTTGCTGATGAGATACTGGCATGTAGAAATATTTGTGGAAATAGTGGATCTCATACATACCTAGATTTGGAGTTAAGTGAGAGGTCATCCTTTCTGGCCTGTCTCAGTCTACTCAAACAATATTGGCTAGTATGTAATGTTGAACCTTGACATTATGGGATCTTCTTCATAATGTGTAAATGAATTATTTACTCCATCTTTCCTTTTGTCATCTTTCCCTCCCCGTGATTAATAAGATTTTCATTTAACATAGGAAGGTTCTGGCTATGACTATAATTCCGAACAAAGGGAGCAGTGCAGTAATGGTGAGAGATTCTTGTATTCTTTGTGGCCAGGGGTTTTGTTATGTCTGTTTGCCTTGATTTTTTATGCATGTACAGTTTCTTTGTTTCATATTGCAATTCAGTGCATTAGCCATTCAAGCCCAACTAAAGCAAAGGTGTCTAGACATGGGCAAGTATCTTGTTGTTGTCGACTTCTGCCATACAATCCACGTTCCCATATTGTGGCAGCATCCAAGAACCCTCCCTGCCACCGATTAATGAAAACTGAAGGTGCAGACTTCCAGTTCTGAAGGATGAGCCTCTATGCTATTAAGGTGGCTCTTTATTAGGGGTGGACGAAAGTCACTTACCTTTTCCCGCAGCTTGTTCGCGGTGGGGGGGAGCGCTTCGCTGCTCCCCCCGCGAAGTTCAGGCCGGGGGGCGGAGGCTTCCCGCCTCGCCCGGCTGAAATTCAGGCCGGGGGGGGAGGCTTCCCGCCTCGCCCGGCCGAAATTCAGGCCGGGGAGGAGGCTTCCCGCCTCGCCCGGCCGCGAAGACGAAAGTAAAAAAAAAACAACAACAACGTCCCCTGATAGGCTACGTGACAATTCACGTAGCCTATCACGGCTAGATCTGGAAAGTCAGCCGTGATAGGCTACGTGAATCGTCACGTAGCCTATCACGGGTGACTTTAAAAAAAAAAAGCGCGTACGCGAATGGCGGCCCCCATAGGGAGCCGCCATTCGCGTTCCTTATTTAGTTGCCGTAGTCTACGTAAACATTGACATAGACTACAGCGACCAAATAAGGAAGGGGAATGGCGGCTCCCTATGGGGGCCGCCATTCGCGTACGCGCTTTTTTTTTTTTAAGTCACCCGTGATAGGCTACATGATGATTCACGTAGCCTATCACGGCTGACTTTGCAAATCTTGCCGTGATAGGCTACGTGAATCGTCACGTAGCCTATCAGGGGACGTGTTTTTTTTTTTCCTTTCATTGCAATGGCGGGGGCAGCAGCCGGTCGAAAGACCGGCTGCCGCTCCCGCCCCGCTCGAACACCGGACGAACCGCCAGCCGGACCCGCCGCCGGGAGGGACATTCAGGGAAGGTAAGTCCCGACCCGGGGGGGGGTGCGGGGGCGGGGGGGTGCGGAGGATTTCTCCCCGAAACTTGTTCGGGGGGCCGAACACGTTGGCGCTCGGCCCCCCGAAGTTTCGGGGAGAAATTCTCCGCCATCCCTACTCTTTATATCTATTCAGCTTAGCAATATCCCACTTCACTAGCGTATATCCTATCAGAAATATCTTTGGTATTAGCAGCAGAGATGTTCGCAGGGTCAGGAGGACAAAAGTATACAAGCTTCAGACCCAAAGTTTGCTACTTTGTGGCATGTGTACCGAAACTATATGGGTGCTTTCATCAAAACCAGGTGAAGCAGAGGTGATCTTGGAGACTTTCTATGACCACTTCATCATTTTTTTTGTCATTTATACATGGAATAATTGGTTTAGTGCTTAATCCAAGCCTTCAACACATGTGCACCAGTTGCTGGGGAACATGGGTGGAAGGGTGCTGCTGCACTCCTGCCCTGCTTGTAGATTCCTGGTCGACACTTGGTTGGCCACTGTGTGAACAGAATGCTGGACTAGATGGACCCTTGGTCTGATCCAGAAGGGCTCTTCTTATGTTTTTATGTTCACTGCCTCTGGTATTGGAGGTAGAACATAGCCATCAAGATTGGTAGCCATTCATAACTTTTTCCTCCAGGAATTTGTCCAACCCCCCTTTAAAGCCATCCAAATTGGTGGCCATCACTACATGCTGTGGTAGTGAATTCCATAGTTGAACTATGGGCTGTGTGAAGAAGTACTTGTTTTATCTGTCCTGAATCTCCCACCAATCAGCTTCATAGGATGACCCCGGGTTCTAGTATTTTGAGAGATGTAGAAAAATGTCTCCCTATCCACATTCTCCACACCATGCATAATTTTGTACACCTCTGTCAGGTCTCCCCTTACCCTCCTTCTTTCCAAGCTAAACTATCCCAGCTGTTGTATGCTTCTCTCATAGGGGAGACACTCCAGCCTGTTAATCATTTTAGTTGCCCTTTTCTGCCCTTTTCCCAGCTCTACAATATATATATTTTAGGTGTGGTGACCAGAACTGTACACAGTATTCCAAGTGTGGCCGCACCACCATTTCTTTCAGCTTCTCATTATTTGAATCTTAACTTTGGTTCATCCCAAACTTTGAGAGTTTTTCCAAATTTAAAGTTCAAACTTGAGGTTCTTTTTAAAGGTTTGCATGAAAATTTATATTCCTGTTTGTCCGCAACGTCTCCTAGTATATAAATTTGTCTAATATTCACACTTTTGCATGTAATTTTCTTAACATAATGTATTTTAAAACATCATTTACAATATATGCATTTTTGTGGGCACTTCTTTCCTAATAAAAAAAAACATTTTGTATTGATTTTTTAATTGGAGAAAGGCATCACAAAATTTGGAGAAGTAATAACTGCGTTTCAGGTCAGATATTGGTTTCAAAGTGCAAAAGTAGGTAAGTTCACATTAAAATGAGAATTGAATACATTTCTCCCCTATCACAATCACATGGAAAATACTGTGGGAAAGTACCTTCTCTGCAGCTTACTGTGTGATGGGGACCTTTCTTAGATGTTGCCACAGGCAATAGCCAAGTTATGCAAGCTGTTCAAATGGTTTCAAAGAACAGAAAACAGCCCAGCCAGTGGCCTTTTTAATTCTCCTTTTTAACTGGAGAAAGGCATCACAAAATTTGGAGAAGTATGAATTTCAAAGGATAACTGCGTTTCAGGTCGGATATTGGTTTGAAAGTGCAAAAGTAGGTTGTTGTTGTTCAGTCGTTCACAACTTAACGACTCTTCAGACCATAGCACGCCAGGCCTTCCTGTCCTCCGCTCTCTCCCGGAGTGTGCTTATGTTCATATTCATTGCATCAGTGATGCTATCTAGCCATCTCATCCTCTGCTGTCCCCTTCTCCTTTTGCCTTCCATCTTTCCCAGCATCAGGGACTTTTCCAGAGAGTTTTCTCTTTGCATTAGGTGGCCAAAATATTTGAGTTTCAGCTTCAGAATCTGTCCTTCCAATGAGCAACTAAAGGGTTGATCTTCTTTAGGATTGACTGATTTGACCTCCTTTCAGTCCAGGGGACTCATAAGAGTCTTCTCCAGCACCACAGTTCGAACGCATCAATTCTTCGGCGCTTAGCCTTCCTTATAGTCCACCTGCAACAGCCATACGTTACTACTGGAAAAACCATAGCTTTGATGATACGAACCTTTGTCAGCAGCAAAAGTAGGTAAGTTCACATTAAAATGAGAATTGAATAAATGTCTCGCCTATCACAATCACATGGAAAATACTATGGGAAAGTAGCTTCTCTGCAGCTTACTGCATGATTGGGACCTTTCTTAGATATTGCCACAGGCAATAGCCAAGTTGTGCAAGCTTTTCAAAATGTTTTAAAGAACAAGAAACAGCTAGGGATGGGGGAGAATTTCTCCCCGAAACTTCGGGGGGCCGAGTGCCAATGTATTCGGCCCCCCGAAGTAGTTTCGGGGAGAAATTCTCCGCCCCCCCGCCCCCTCCGGGATGGGACTTACCTTTCCCGAATGTCCCTCCCGGCGGCAGGTCCCGGTGGCGGTTCAGCAGGTCTTCGTCAGGGGCGGGGGCGGCAGCCGGTCTTTTGACCGGCTGCCGCCGCCGCCATTCCAATAAAAGTAAAAAAAAAAAAACGCCCCCGTGATAGGCTACGTGACGATTAACGTAGCCTATCACGGCTAGATTTGCAAAGTCAGCCGTGATAGGCTACATTAATCGTCACGTAGCCTATCATGGGTGACTTTGAAAAAAAAAAGCGCGTACGGCTAATGGCGGCCCCCATAGGGAGCCGCCATTCGCGTTCCTTATTTGGTCGCTGTAGTCTACGTAAAGATTACGTAGACTACGGCGAAAATAAGGGCAACCCTACTTGCGTTGCCCTTATTTTCGCCATAGTTTACGTAAAGATTTACGTAGACTACAGCGACCAAATACGGAACGCGAATAGCGGCTCCCTATGGGGGCCGCCATTTGCGTACGCGCTTTTTTTTTTTTAAGTCACCTGTGATTGGCTACGTGACGATTAACGTAGCCTATCACGGCTGACTTTGCAGATCTAGCCATGATAGGCTACGTTAATCGTCACGTAGCCTATCACGGGGGCGTTTTTTTTTTTTAACTTTTTATTTCGCGGCTGGGCGAGGCGAGGCGCCTCCTCCCCGGCCTGAATTTCGGCCGGGCGAGGCAGGAAGCCTCCCCCCCCAGCCTGAACTTCGGGGGGAGCAGTGAAGCGCCTCCCCCCCACCGCGAAGCAAGCTGCGAGACCAGGTAAGTGGCTTTCGTGCACCCCTAGAAACAGCTAGGGATGTCAGAGAATTTCTCCATGAATCTCAGGGAGGTCGAATGCCAGTGCATTCGCCCCCCCTAAATTGGTGGAGAAACGGTCTGCCCCCCCCCGGGATGGGACTTACCTTGCTCGAATGTCCCTGGCGGTGGCGGCTCTGGCGGCGGTCCGGCGGCGGTCCAGCGGCGGCACCGGCCGGTCTTCTGACCAGCTGCCGCCGCCGCCATTTCCAAGTAAAATAAACAAACAAACGTGATAGGCTACGTAAAGATTTACGTAGCCTATCATGGCTAAATTTTTAAAAAACACTGTGATAGGCTACATAAATGTTTACATAGCCTATCACGGCTGACTGCAGGGACGCAAATGGCGGCAGCTACAGCTGCCGCCATTTGCATCCTGGCAGGAGATGAGGTTTCACGGCCGGAGGGACGGGGCGCCTCCCCCCCAGCCAGAATTTCGGCGGGGAGGGACGGGGCGCCTCCCCCCCCGGCCAGAATTTTGGCAGGGAGGGATGGGGCGCCTCCCTCCCAGCCAGAATTTCGGGGGGAGGGACGGAGCACCTCCCCCCCACCGCGAAGCAAGCTTCGGGATCAGGAAAGGGACTTTTGTCCATCCCTAGAAACAGCCCAGCCAGTGGCCTGTAATTTCATAGATGCAGTGTCACTTAGATGCAGGTGAAACGTCTTACGGGCAGTGTAGAGTTTTATTTGTATGGATGGCAAAGAAACAGAGCTAATACAATTGTATTTAAGGTTTTCTTCCAGAACCTATAGATTAAATATGGAAATGTAAGAGTGGTAAAATGTATTTTAAAGTAATGGCTCTATTACTTAGGCAATTCTGTACAAAGAGGAGAGCTCAACAGAAGTTATTTCCATTTTAATGTTTTGGCAATCAGAAGCTATATCTTAATAGCCCAATGGAATGTATCTGTCCACAGTGATTTCCATTATTATTTGATTTTTAAAAAAAATTATGTTTGGGGTATTAGTTTGTTTAGATATATTTACCCAAACATACAGCAGAAAGGAGTGGAGGGAAGCAAAAATGCACAGTACAAAATCAATCTATTTTGAACTAAGCTAATGTAATTATTTCTCAGATGTTTTGCATGATATAAATGGCACACACAACCTAGCCTTTTCTTCTTTATGTATTGGGAACATCCAGCCTTTATTCCTAAGGGCTCTTCTATGGAGGGATGTAGGAGAATTTTGTTCCTGTTCGCCAGTTATGCAAACATGTCTTGCTTGCAACCCTGAACGTGAATGAGAGAGCAGAAGCATAATTCTCTGGAAACTTTTGCCATTTCCCAAGCTTCTGTTTGGAAATGCAAGGGTGCACTTCTGAAATTATGTATCCTTCCAAAAATATGCATCCCTCCACCCGAAACACATTTTCATGCTGTAGCCTGTTGTACAGAGGGAAGTGCATATTTGGGGTGCATGCTTGGAAAAATGTATTTTTCATGTATGAAAATACAAACGTTTCTAGTTCAAAAAGCAAAATAAATAAATAAAAATGCTCGCATTCAGGAGTGAGAACGAGGAGAGATGAGCATTAGGGATGTAGGGACTGTGTAAAATCTGCTCCATCTGTGTTTCGCAGATAGTCAGGCACCTTTTGTTCCATCATCCACCCAAATATTTTTTTCCTTCATGCCGAATAATACGAAATAATAACAAAAGTATTTGTATAAGTATTTACATAATTTACCTTAGTACGTAACATTTAGCATATGTCCCCTATTCCATTCAACGTTTCCTCAGCAGAAATGTGCATGTTTTCCTACAAGTAAATATGCATCAATTTCGGGAAATTAAAAAAAAAAAATCATCTGAAAGTCCATGGACTCTGTGCAGCCTGAGGGAGTTGCTCTGCAGTGGATTCCGTAGTTCAGATTCTTAGAAATTCAAGCTCATTTTAGTCCATCTCGCATTTCTCCAGCATCCCTAACGAGCACCGAGGTGGAAAACAGAGAACGTTCATGAGCTCAAGCATCACTCGTTCTCCCATCCCTAATTTTATGTTTGGGTTTGGATGTAGGGGTGTCAGAGAATTTCTCGCCGAAACTTCGGGGGGCCGAGTGCCAACGTATTCGGCCCCCCGAAGTAGTTTCGGGGAGAAATTCTCCCCCCGCCCCCCCGGGATGGGACTTACCTTTCCCGAATGTCGCTCCCGGTGGCGGGTCGCAGCGGCGGTTCGGCAGGGCTTCGACAGGGGCAGGGGCGGCAGCCGGTCTTTTGACTGGCTGCCGCCGCCGCCATTCCAAGAAAAGTAAAAAAAACCCCACACCCCCATGATAGGCTACGTGACGATTAACATAGCCTATCACGGCTAGATTTGCAAAGTCAGCTGTGATAGGCTACGTAAATCGTCACGTAGCCTATCACGGGTGACTTAAAAAAAAAAAAAAGCGCGTACGGCTAATGGCAGCCCCCATAGGGAGCCGCCATTCGCGTTCCTTATTTGGTCGCTGTAGTCTACGTAAGGATTACGTAGACTACGGCGAAAATAAGGGCAATGCTTATTAATATAATTAATTAATATAAAAAACAAAATTAATATAAAAAACAACAAACAGTAAAATGAGCAGCGAAAATTTAAAAATCCCATAGGAATTTAAATTTAAGTTTTAAAATCCCATAGGAAACCCTAGGAATTGTAGTGCTTGGCACAATGGGGGTGGAGGTGGAGGTGGTGGTGAGATCTTTAGTGATAAGGCGGAACCTGCACTAAACTATAAATTTCAGGATTTGTTTTATGGAAACCATGGCAGTTCAACTAGTAACTAATCAGTATCAACTAGTAACTAATCAGTATCCATTTGTAGTGTAGACATACCACTCGTCTTCCCCTTCCTCTTCTCCCCATCTTTCTAGTTACTTCTCTTTTTTTCTGCTTTGGTGCCATTGTTGTGACTCAGCATAGGCAAAGGCATGAACCACTTGTAGGTACTGACCTATTATCTGAAGTATGTTAAAATAAATAATGATGACCTTTTTCCTCCATATTTCCTCCATGTCTCACAAAATATTGCCGTTTCTCTCTTACTTCTCCACTCTCGTCTTAATATAGACAGCCTATTCTCCTTAAACTGGCTAGAGTGGACACTTTATGATTTAATGACTGTGCAAATGTTATCAAAAGGGAGAGAGAGAAAAAAAACGTATTGATATAGTATGATATCCTGTTCAACGTCCACAGCCTATCAATTATACCTACAGATTACAGATGGTACAGTCTATCAAAGTTAGGTCAGTCAATTAGTTTGCTCCTGATTAGATGTTAATGCTCCCAATGGATTTAATACTGGTTCAGTGATGATTTGCTGTCATCTTGTTTTATAACTGGTTTGGAATCCTCTGTCCTCTACTCCTGAACTAAGTTTGACTCACCAATTTTTAAGAGCCATCTGCTTTGTATTCCTCCCTTGGATGCCATTTGGTGATTAGTTAAGACAATTGCCTTTACTTGCCTAAATGCAAGGATGTCTCATCAATAACATAATGTGGAAATTACTGTTTAGGTATAGAGGAAGTACAGTGGCCAAATACTTAGGGCAGTTGATGGTGTTCTTGAAGGCTATAAAGATCTATCATGGTTTAGCCAATGGAAATTCGGACTCAGGTTGGGAAGAGCTGGGTTCAAATCCAGGAATACTTCCATAGATTCTTTGCAGGCAAGTTGCTTTTCTCAGTGTCCTAGGTAAAACATAGGACTAGCAGCATTATGTGATGCATCAGATGTCAGATTGTACAACTTCAGGGTGGGAACAGGGATGTGTGTGTGTGTATTGGTCTGTGTGTAGATAGATACACAGTAGATATATAGATATATAGAAGGATATATATCTTGGATACATAAATGCAAAGCTACAAAACTTTCCCTCAACAGGACTTGCCATTGAATCCTATTTTTCAGTAACTAAAGCATGGCCATTCTTCTACTTAACTCTGAATACTATGTTCTGCTCTTTCCAGCACTCCTGGCTGTAAATTAATGCCTTCTCTCTCTCTCCCCACCACTGCTATCAACTGGTATTTTATTTAAATATTTATCTTGTGCATACTAACCATGTTTCTTGGGGCAGCTTGTAGTCATGTAGAATATATATTCTTTAATATATAAAATTATGTATATTTAAAATTTACATAATTTAAATTTTAAAAATTTAAATTGTAAAAATTTAATATATAAAATTGGGGCAGCTTGTAGTCATGTAGAATATATATTCTTTAATATATAAAGAAACTATATATTAAACCAAACATCAGTACTCAAACAAAATAAAAATAAAATATGTACATGAAACTGCATTTGCTGACAGTAAGCCTTGTAGTCCTTGTTTCCTTGCCTCTCCCATTCTCCCCTCCCCTCTTCTCCCCCAAAACTGAATTTGTAAGCATCTTGGGGGTAAAAAGGTAAAAGGTAAAGGTGTCCCCAACCAGTCGTATCCGACTCTAGGGTGTGGTGCTCATCCCCGTTTCTAAGCCGAAGAGCCAGCACTGTCCGAAGACGCTTCCGTGGTCATGTGGCCGGCATGACTGAACACCGAGGTGCACGGAATGCTGTTACCTTTCCCACCGAGGCGGTGCCTATTTATCTACTTGCAGTTTCTTGCTTTCGAACTGCTAGGTTGGCAGGAGCTGGGATTGAAGACGGGAACTCACTCTGTCACGCGGCACTCAGGTCTCGAACTGCTGTCCTGCCGACCTTCCTGTCTGCAGTTCAGCGTCTTAACCACTAAGCCACCGCGGCCCTATCTTGGGGGTAGTAACCCTTTTTGTCTGGATGCACTGTGGAACACCATGCAATATGCTGATGATGCAATTTTGTCTGTTGCACAATTTGAGCGTGTAAGCTTTTTGGAACAGAGACTCTTCTTACACTCAGGAAAGCCCCATGCACACTGATAGCACTGTATTAAATAATATTAAGGAAGAGAACAGTGTGATGCAGTAGTTAGAATGTTGGACTGGGGCTCGGGAGATCCAGGTTCGAGTCCCCGCTCATCCATGAAGCTCGCTGCATGACTTTGGGCCAGTCACTGACTCTCAGTCTAACCTACCTCACAGGGTTGTTATGAGGACAAAATTGAGAGGAGGAGGAGAACCATGTGCACTGCCTTGGGTTCCTTGTAAGAAGAAAAAAAACCAGGATATAGATGTAATACTAAAATGTGGTGATGGTGGTGGGGGTTGGAGGTGGTGACGACGACGATGATGGTAATCATCATCATCCTCATCATCATTTTGAATAAAATATATTTATATTTTCCCTACATGCTTATTTTAAATGGTATAGTTAAGGAATTAGATGGCATAATTTTCACTGTGCATTAGACATGGAATTGCCACATCTCTTGGGAGAGTTGACTAGAAAGTATGGACTTCTGTGATGTGCATAAGAAATGCTTTATACAGTGCTATATATAGGGATGTCAGAGAATTCCGCCACGGATCTTGGGAGGCCGAATGCCAGCGCATTCGGCCCCCCGAAATCGGTGGCAGAACAGCCCGCCACCCCCCCGCCCCCGCCCGGGATGGGACTTACCTTGGGCAGATCTTCCTGGCAGCAGCGGCTCCGGCGGTGGCTTTGGCGGCGGTGGCTGCGGCAGCCAGTCTTCTGACCGGCTGCCACCGCCGCCATTTCCAGTAAACCCCCCCCCCCAAAACAAAATAAACGTGATAGGCTATGTAAAGATTTACGTAGCCTATCACGGCTAGATTTAAAAAAAACACACCGTGATAGGCTACGTAAATGTTTACGTAGCACGGCTGACTAAAAAATCACCAAAAAACGTGCGTAAAACATTTACATAGAATAAGACGGCAAAAATAAGGGGAGCGCAAATAGCGTAGACGCTACACTATTTGTGCTCCTCTTATTTTCGCCGTCTTACATTTCGTATGTAAATGTTTACGTAGACTAAGACGTGCCAAAATAAAGAACGCAAATGGCAGCGGCCATGGTTGCCGCCATTTGCGTACGTGCGTTTTTTAAAAAAATCAGCCATGATAGGCTACGTAAACATTTATGTAGCCTATCATGGCTGACTGCAGGGATGCAAGCGGCGGCAGCTACGGCCGCCGCCGTTTGCGTCCCTGCTAGCCAGCGGCTGGATGTCCGGCTGCTGGCGGAGCCGGCCAGCGGCTCCGCAGAATCCCTGCGGAGCGGCGCTGGCCAGCCAGGATTCTGGGGGGAGGAACGGAGCGGCTCCCCCCCCAGCAAGGATTCCGGGGGGAGGGATGGAACGCCTCCCCCCCAGCATCAGCATAATCCGCGGAAAGGTAAGTCACTTTCGTACATCCCTAGCTATATAAAACATTTTAGGCTGCAGTCCTGTTCCCACTCATTTTGAAGTAAGCCCCAATGAACTCAACAGGAGGACTTACTTCTGAATAGATATGTATAGGATTGCATTCTTAATCATTTTATAAATTATCTGGTTTGTTGTACATGAAAAACAGGGAGTGTGAGATGTTTACTAGCAAATGCACTTATACATAATAACTAATCCTGATTAAAAAAAAATGAAGAAATTATTATTTTAAGAAAGGTTTACATAAATAAATTAATGAACAAATTGTATCCTCTTAAGATCCTTTTTGAAAACTCACTTTGGTAAGGGAGATTTTATTATTCACATGCCAGTTGAAGAGGAGAATACACTATTACAGTGTTGGTAAATAAGATGTCAGTGTCTCACTTTTCTTTGTTTACATTAGGTTATTGCTTCTGCCTGTCTCCACCTTGGAATGCATCATGAATTTTGACAGTAACTGACACAATATTTTCCTGATTTTAGAAGAGCAAAGTGAGGGCTGTTTGCTGCTTAATAAGAAGGGAAGCTACAAAACTCACCTGTCAGCACAATTGCATTTGTGTGGGTTGGGGAGGCAGGCCCAGTTTAAAAAAAGCAACAGCAACCCTACAATTAATTTCAGCATCTCTGAGGTGCTTTGGGAGAGAGGGAGAGATGTATTCCAGCCTCCACCTCAATTTCAGGGGGCAAGCCAGGATGTGGGTGCCATGCTGGTTCAGGGTGAAAGCTCAGGACAAACAAACAAGAAGAACAGACAAGTGGGCTAAATTCAGGGTATACCGGGTTCAGCAAGAGATTCAGGGCAGGACAAAGTAAAGGAGCCCCAAAGTAGTAGAAAGCAGGATTAAGGTAACGTCAAGGAACTTTAAGTAGGAGTTGTTGATAAGTCTTTTCCCTGTGTCATGGGATAGGAGCTGTTGGGAGACTGGAGCCAAAGAAAGAAAAGGAACTCAGATTGTATTTGGTGAGTCTACTTCCCCAAGGAAGGCAGGGCTTTGTGGTGTGTGTGTGTGTGTGTGTGTGTGTGTGTATATGTGTGTGAAATTGGGTTGGGGAAATCATTTTGTTACCAAAAGTGGTTGGCTTTTGATTCCCCCCCAAAAAACACCATTGTCAACCTTCGAGTCTGTTTCTACCTGCATAGGGGTATGCACATATGTATGTATGCACATGTGTACATATATGTGTGTGTATGTGTTTCAGTATATGTGTGTGTGTGTATGTGTGTGTGCACGTGTACATATGTGCATGTGTATATGTCTGTGTTTTGGTATATATAGGTATGTATGTGTGTGTGTGTTACTATATGTGTGTGTGTTTTGGTGTGTGTATGAGTGTGTGTGTGTGTTTTGGTATATATGTGTGTGAGTGCATGTGTACATGTGTGTGTGCATGTGTGTGTGCATGTGTGTGTACATGTGTGTGTGTGTTTTGGTATATGTGTGTGTGCGCGCATGTGTACATATATGTGTGTGTATGTCTGTTTTGGTATATGTGTGTGTGCATACGTGCGTACATATGTGTATGAGAGAGTAGAAACTCTGCGGTATGAAGTTAGAAGGTGGGGTAGGGAAGTCTGACTCCCGCTGGTCCTCAGTGTGGATTGTTCCTCTTCCCTCACCATTTGATTTTGTCCTGCAGTTTTCTTTGTAGCCCCAGTGCAAACATACTGATATGCCTTGCTCCTTGCCATGGACCTGGGAAGAAACACTATGAGTTTTCCTAGGCACTCAGAATTTCCTAAGCACTTGGGAAAGCAAGTTTGGGGGCTGAAAGGTTTAGATCCAGTTTGAACTTGGGTCTTTTGATCCTCCTGGGTTTGAATCTGAACTGGGCTTGGATAATGACCAAGCAAGCACTCATAAAATCATGTTACAGAGACTGTGTTTGGCAATTATTTGTGATAGGAGAGCATGAGGGCTATTAGAGGGAGTGGGGCTATTGGTGGATTGAGGTGGATTTATAATGTTGTGAAGTTTCATGAGTCTTCTTGTTGCGTATTGCAGATCAGAATCACATTTGTTTTCTGACGTGGGAAGGGAGTATGTCAACTTGGTAAGGCAGTATGTCAAGTTTGATTACACAAAAACTAAAACAGCATTTCTCAAGTTGAATACTTCATAGTACTGATTGTTCACACTTAAGCGCTTAAGTGGGTGAGAATTTTGTTAGGTTTGGGTTTATGTTTTGTTTTTAAGAAGACCTTTCCAAAATTGGCAAATGTCTTCATAAATGGGATGAAAAATGGCTGGTAAGCAGATTCCAGAAAAACGTCTATTTCTGCTTCATTGACTACGCTAAGGCCTTTGATTGTGTGGATCACAAGAAACTGTGGCAAATTCATAAAGAGGTGGGAGTACCAGACCACCTTACCTGTCTCCTGAGAAACCTGTACGAGGGTCAAGAAGCAACAGTAAGAACCGGACACGGAACAACCGATTGGTTCAAAATTGGGAAAGGTGTACGACAAGGCTGCATATTGTCGCCCTGCTTATTTAACTTATATGCAGAGTACATCATGAGAAATGCCGGGTTGGATGAATCACAGGTCAGAATTAAGATTGCCGGAAGAATTATCAACAACCTCAAACACGCAGATGATACCACCCTAATGGCAGAAAGCGAAGAAGATCTAAAGAGCCTCTTGTTGAGGGTGAAAGTGGAGAGTGCAAAAGCTGGTTTAAAACTCAACATTAAAAAAAACGAAGATCATGGCATCTGCCCCCCTCATTTCCCGGCATATAGAAGGGGAAGAAATGGAAGCAGTGACAGATTTTACTTTCTTGGGCTCCAAGGTCACTGCAGACAGTGACTGTAGCCATGAAATTAAAAGACGCTTGCTCCTTGGGAGGAAAGCTATGGCAAACCTAGACAGCATAGTAAGAAGCAGAGACAGCACTTTGCCAACAAAGGTCCATATAATCAAAGCTATGGTTTTCCCAGTAGCAACGCATGGCTGTGAGAGCTGGACTATAAGGAAGGCTGAGCGCCGAAGAATCGATGCTTTCAAACTGTGATGCTGGAGAAGACTCTTATGAGTCCCCTGGACTGCAAGAAGGTCAAATCAGTCAATCCGAAAGGAAATCAACCCTGAGTGCTCATTGGAAGGACAGATACTGAAGCTGAAGCTCAGATATTTTGTCCACCTAATGCGAAGAGAAAATTCCCTGGAAAAGACCCTGATGCTGGGAAAGATTGAAGGCAAAAGGAGAAGGGGACGGCAGAGGATGAGATGGCTAGATAGCATCACCGATGAAATGAATATGAACTTGAGCACACTCCGGGAGTGAGCGGAGGACAGGAAGGCCTGGTGTACTATTGTCCATGGGGTCAAGAAGAGTCGAACACAACTTAATGACTGAACAACAAAGGATGCAGCAGTGCATCAAAACTGTCTCTGATCATCCTCCAGATAGAGTGCTGTTTGGGAAGTGCTAAGACACAGGCCTGTTTGCTCCTCTGCTGACCCTGATAAAGACAGGCTGTTATTTACCATCTAGGCAGAACAAAGTAGAAAATGGGAGATGGAGAGGAAGGAGGGGGAAAACCCTTGAAAGTATGATATGTAGACAGAAGGTTACCCAAGAAATATTGGATTTATTTCTCTTATTAGAAATAGCTTCTGTTTTCTTAACATTAGATTTCTTACAGAAGACAAGAACAGTGAATCATTCTCTTATGTGCTTTCAGCTGCTTTAACCATTCACGTATTGTTTGGAAATATGTCTAACCCCATTAAGTGGAATTGGTGCTGGGCTATCATCTATCTTCCAATAAAGCACATAAAAAAGTCATCTCAGAGTGTGATAATAGGGCTTATAACCATGTCAAGTCAAATACCTGTTTATATCTGACTAATGACTAGGATGGAGATTGTTGTATTTCTTTTTATTATTATTTTTTATCCAAGAGAAATCTTTGGTAAGATTATCAGCAATGTCCTTCATTCTGGCTGCTTTGCCCTTCCGCCTCTCTGTGTCCCTAGACAGTTCCAGTAATTAAGATGAGACCATTAAATATGTTCTTAGATGTATGGTTAAAGGTGGGGGCAACTGGCTGATAATAGAATCAATTTGGGATGGAAGGGGAGGGGATGAGAAGGAGAAAATCTTCCAGCATCTCGATGCAGCTGTTCTCCAGAATGGTTAAAATTAGGTAGATGTGTCATAAACCAGGCACAATTTTTTTTAATAGTTGGTTTCTACAAGTGATGGGGAGGACACAACCAAACATATTATGGGATGCTAAATTTGAGAATTTAGTGTCCTCAGATAATGACTGTGTGTAAGACGAGGAGGAAGGGGGCATAAAAGCAAAATATCTGTTAATAAGCATGCCAAAGAAACACCCAACTCTCATTCCTTTAAAAATATCTCCTCCATCAGAGAAGCCAGCCACCATGCGACTGAATACACTCAAGGGAACCATCTCAAGGGACTGGAAAGGGAAAGAAATATCTCATGTTTACACCTCTGTCAAAGCAATTTCCTAGGGCAGCCAGGTGCTACACACTGATATCCAGAATATGTGCCAGATATGTCAAGACCTGTGCTCTCATCTGATTGGATGCCCCCCTCCCATATGTTAATCATAGCCCTTTTAGAAAACACCATAAAATGGGGTGAATTTAGAGCATGCTTTTGTCTCTCTCTTTCTTTGCCTGAAGAGCCTCTGTACTACATTTACTTCCCTCCTCTCAGATGTATTCCCGTAGTTCTCAAGTCCCTCCTGCCTGGAGAATAAGGGGGAATAAAGTCGGTAATGACAGTTGTTGGTAATTCATGAAAGCAGCACCTCTTAGTAGGAACGGGGTAGACATTTGTTCAGTTAATATTTTTATGTGAATGTACCTAATTTTGCACCAGTATGGAAACTGAAACATCGTTACCCTTCAAAATTCACACTTTTCTGAATTTTGCAGTCAAAATTCTTCAATTAAAAATGTGTACAAAAATGTGTTTATCAGCTAAAGTAATTTTTGCATATTCATTATGTTAGGAAAAGTGATTTTTTCCTAATCGATCTTCAATTATTTAACTTGTGCAAAAGCACATCTATTTTCATAAATGACCTTATGACTCTCATGACTTGTAAAACAAATGTAAGAAAGCATTTTTGGGCACTTCAGGAGAGAATTGAAGGACAGAATAAAAATAAATCAGATAATGGAAGAAAAAGAATGTCTTGCTAAAATGGCAGGAACTGGAAAGGTAGCAGGATTTTGTTTTTGTTTTTTAAGTATTGGCATAGGTCAATCCTGTGAGCTTGGTGGATGAGTGGGGATTTGAATATGACAAGACAAAAATAAGAGCATTGCTGGATTAGACCAAAATACTGTCTAGTCCAACATTCTGTTCCCACAGTGGCCAGCCAGATGCCTCAATGGGAAGCTCACAGTCTGGACGTGAGTGCAGTACAGTAGTACCTTTCAATGCATGTTTGCCCTCTAGGTGTTCCATTGTTCCTAACCATTGCCCATGCGGGCTAGAGATGATGGAAATTGGGAATCCTGGAGGGCCACAGTTTCCCCATGTCTGTTTTAACCACTAAATGTGAGAGCAACCAATGTTTGGTGAAACTGGTTGTCTTCCTTTTGATAAAATAACTGGCTATTACCTGATTCTAGGTGTTTAAGCCATGCTTCTGTCATGATAGGGGTGTACGAAACTCAACTTAACCTGGCTCTGCTGGGGTCCACAGGTGGGGGGAGGTGATCCTTTCCTCCCCCCGGAATCCTCGACGGGGGGGGGAGGCGATCCGTTCCTCCCCCCCGGAATCCTGCCCGGCCAGCTCCGCTCCACGGCCAGTCTGTGGAGCTGCCAGCCGGGACAACCCGCAGTGGGCCTCCAGCCACTGCCAGGCTGCTGCGGATACAAATGGCGTCCTGCGTAGGGGATGCCATTTGTGTCCGTACGGTAGCCCGTGATAGGCTATGTAAATATTTACGTAGCCTATCACGGCTAAAGTGGGAACGCAGATGGCATAGGGGATGCCATTTGCATCCCTGCTTTAGCCGTGATAGGCTGTGTAAATATATATATATATATATATGTAGCCTATCACGGGCTAGCATAGGGACACAAGTGGCGGCCGCTACGATGGCTGCCATTTGCGGCCGCAGCAGCCCAACAGTGGCTGGAGCTGCCGCCGCTACTTCATCCACCGCCGGAGCCGCTGCTGGAGCCACCGCCGCATCCGCCACCAGGTAGGTCCGTCCTAGGGGGATTTCGCGGGGTGGTGGTGGGGGGAGGCCGTTCCGCCATGGACTCCAGGGATTGGATTCTAAAGAATCTGGCCTCACTGGAGTCCATGGCAGAATTCTCCACCATCCCTAGTCATGTATGCTTTCTTTTTGTAAACTTGAGGCTTTCATTATGTTAATTTGGAAAGCTAAGTGCCAAGATTTTTTTTTTTTAAGTGGGATATCTCAGCCCACTTTGTTTTGAGTGGGATTTTGTGAAATGTCTGAGACGTCATTGTTAAGTTTTCAACAGTGTGGAATTCTGATGTTTTTAACAACATACAATCTTGTATTTTCATGGGTGGGATTGTACTTCCCTTTTGGCTTTATACGTTGTCTTCCATTTGGTGGCCAGCCATATTGATCTGTTTCTGCAGAGTGGCAGCTGAATTTGGATTACACACATCAATTACCCTGATTGGGCAGCATTGTGAATCACCCGGATTTCAATTATTTATTTATTTATTTATTCATTGATTGATTGATTGATTGATTGATTTCTATACTGCCCAATAGCCAAAGCTGTCTGAGCAATACTCATAAGCAGATCTTGATATTTGTGTATTTGTCTTGGTATTTTAACCTGAACAGGTCTAAATGACTATAATAAAGAACATTTGTTGTTATACCTCATCTGAATAAGACAAGTGTTGTGTGCACACAACCACTTCACACAAGCTGGCAAACATGCCAGGACATCTTCCATTAAGTATGGCTTCCCATTTTGATCGAACTGGGAAATTAGCACCATTGGACTGAAGTTGCTTCAATATCTTGGCTTGTTCTGAGGTTGTTTACCATCATTTCCTGGTTCAGATGAAACAGGAAACTATAGTTGGTTGCTGTTGCTGTTGCTACATGAAGACTTTCTGGTTTGTTTGCCAGCTTGCACTCAGGTTTAAGGCATGTTCATTTCTTGCTTTATTAATTTGAGATATGATAGTCCGAATTAGGGATTGTATAATCTATCAGTTTCGCTTTCTCCCAGATTCAATTTTTTAAATATCAATTTCTTCCTGTCCTGAATATGAAGAAATCTGCAAATCTGGGTAAAATTTTACCAGAAGGAACTGAAACAAAACTTCATCCATTAAATCCCCAGCCAAGCTTAATTGGTGTAGCGATTGCCAGCATGAAGAGGCCAATGTTGAACCTTCCTGCCATGTTAAAGTTGAGACTGTGACAAAATAAAGGTGGGAACTAGGATGTGCAGCAGTCACAAGATTTGGTTCAGAGCCCGATTCAGTCATTTGGGAAACAGCCTAATTTGGCTTAGGGTTGGCAGAGAATTCCGCCACGGATCTTGGTGAGGCCGAATGCCAGTGCATTCGGCCCCCCAAAATCTGTGTCGGAACGGCCTGCCGCCCCCCCGCCCCCCCACGGATCCCCCCTGGAACGAGAATTACCTGGGGTGGATCTTCTGGGCAGCGGCGGCTGCGGTGGCAGCTGCGGCGGCTGGTCTTCCGACCGGCTGCCACCGCCGCCATTTCCAGTCTTAGTAAAAAGGAAAAAAAAGACGTGATAGGCTACGTAAAGATTTACATAGCCTATCATGGCTGGGTGGGTTTTAAAAAAAAAAAGACGTGATAGGCTATGTACATCTTTACGTAGCCTATCATGGCTGGGTGGCTTTGAAAAAAAAACACAAAACCCGCGTACGCAAATGGCGGCGTAAAGCTACGTAAAGATTTACCTAGGCTAAAACAGTGAATCAAAAAGGGATGCAAATAGCGCCCGCTATGCTATTTACATTCCCCTTTATTTTTGCCGTCATAGTCTACGTAAATATTTACGTAGATTAAGATGGCCAAAAAGAAGGAACGCAAATGGTGGCGGCCGTAGCTGCCACCATTTGCGTACGCGTTTTTTTTTTTTTACCCAGAGGCCTCCGCGGCCAGAAATCCGGCTGCGGACGGCTCTGGCCTGGCTGGGCCTGGCCGGCTGCTCCACGGAGCTGCCGCGGAGCACAGCCGGCCGTTCGAGGATTCCGGGGGGGAGGAACGGAGCGCCTCCCCCCCCATCAAGGATTCCGGGGGGAGGGATGGCACACCTCTCCCCCCACCATAAACATAATCCGCGAACAGGTAAGTCACTTTCGTACATCCCTACTTTGGCTTGAGCTGATTCAGAAGCTGTCTGCTTTGACTTTGTTCTGAATCTCACCTCAAGAAATCCAAATCTTCATGCCTTCCATTGATTATCACTGGAAATCAAATGGCTATCACTCTTTTCCTTTTTACCAGAATTTTATGGTATTTGCAGGTATAATAGTCTCTTATAAGAGGACATTTTTCAGAAAAAAAAATAGGTGTAGGGATCTCCGTGCTACAGGCCTTTAAATGGTCTTGATTTTTTTTAAATGAACTTATTTCTTAGTAGAATTGGATGAAATTTAGTTGTCCCTTCTGAGGGGATCAAGGCTGTGAAAATTCCGATAAATGGGTGCAGGAATCTTTGTTCAAGAGCAGCATTTATGGTATAGGGATTTAGAAAATAAGAATGCACTGTTCCCCCTATGTTTCTTGTGGCCAATTACAATGAAAATCACAAGCAGCATAGAGCAGGCCCTACTTATGAAACATGAAAAAATTCAGAAGGATACATGCAGCATTTTTTGTGGAAGGTCATGTTCAACTGTGTATTTGTAATCTACTTCCCCTTATCCCTCTCCATGGTTGTGTGTATGTGTGTGTGTGTGTGCGCGTGTGTGTGTGTGTGTGTGAGAGGGTTACATGAAAATGGCATATGTCATAGAGGTTTCCTTAGGCAAGAAACCTGCAAAGTTTCAAAAGGATAGGAGTTAACAATGAATGAAAAACAGTTGAGACTTTTGTTTTTGTTTTCTGCTCAGTCGGCACCAACATCACAGAAAACGCCACAGAAAGACAGGGGTGGGTGTGGATCATATAGTGGCAGAGGCAGAACGACTTGATATTTTTCCAAGCAAGCACCCAGTGCTACACCCACCCGAATCTGACAGATTCCACCAAACCTCTTTTAATGTTCCTGGCCTGCTCTTGGCAGGGAGAATTAGCAAAGAGAACCGAACACTGGACCAGGCCTTCATCCCCCCCTCCACCCTGAGCAGTGGGATTTCAAGCTCTGGGAAACCTATTTACTGTAATGAGAAGTTAGAATTCCTAGTCACAAAACCTTTCCATGTCCTTTCTTCCACCCTGGTGTTTTTTGTTTGTTTGTTTGTTTTCTTATATGGAAAGCTTGAGGAGAAATGCGTCAATTTTTGGAGACATACTGTCTTCGTCTCTGTGTCCCTCTGTATTCCAAATCTTCCAGAGTATTCAGATGTGATTGACTTCAGAGGAGCGCTTCTAGATTCTGACAACTGATGAATCGGTATGGATCAGCCTTATTTGGGATTTAACTAATCCAGAGCACACCTGTAGTGCCATCCCTAATGCAGAACCACAGTCATGATTGAATACACCCAGATTCAAACCCAGACTTTTAAAAGCTAAGCATTCCAAAGCCTGGAAGGATAAATCTGTTCCCTCTGGTTTTCCCCATTCAGTATGTCTCTCTGCGTGTGTTTTAATCTCATGTTCTTCCCATCCTGTATATGGAAAAAATGTGGATTTGGTAAATTCTTATAAAAAATGAACTGAAACTAAATTGTATCTCATCCCTAGGCTGAAGTCTCCCAGTTTTAGGCCAAAGGATTGGGTTGAACATGTCACACAGAGACAGTGGTGGGGATACAAAGAACCATAGAATCATTAGGCCTTTCTATGATAAAATGAAACTTGAGGCAGTTTACAGGTATGAATATCAATAATAGCAAAAGAAGTCTAACAATTATATAGAACAAAACATCGGTAAAAATGTTAATAAAAACATATCAACATCAGACTAGATCACGTATCAAAGGCTCAACTCTTTTTTTAAAAAAAGTAACTAGTAAGTAAAACAATTTTAAGAACCCATTTAAAAGCAGGGAAAGAGGGCTTGTTGATAACAGGAAATGTACCACACATAGGGTGGCATTATTGACATAGCTGCTACCAAGCTGAGCCAAAAATAATTGGTTGAGACTGCAGTTAACTACAGAGAAGAGGAAAACATTTGTTTTAAATATATACCTTCATATATATTCGATATGGCATGGGAGTCTGTTGCTCAAACACAGGAAGTTAAAACGTCCATTGGATATTTGTGCACACCAGAGCTGTAAGCCTCACCATCCCTTTGGAGAATGGCCATTCTGTTTCTTTGGTCATATGTTCATAATCATGCTTTTTGTCAGTTTGACACTATGCAGGGAGAGTAGCCAAGTAACACCCTTGTGGTGCACCCTCACGGAGCACTGCCATTGTGCTTGCTGCTTGGGGCCAGCAGCCACCCAACTTCCTTGTCTAAGGCATTGCTTTGGAAGTACATCTGCTGGAAAGAACCATAGCTCAGGTACAGCACATGTTTTGCATGCAAAAACTCCCAGGTTCAGTCCCCAGGATCTCCAGGTAGGGTTGGGAATGACTCCTTTCTGAAACCCTGGAGAGTTGTTGCCAGTCATTGTAGGCAATATTGAGCTAGATGGACCAATTGTCTTACTTGGTGTAAGGCAACTTCCTCTGATCCATCTTTTTCTCTGTCCTCCCATTTTGCATGTCGCCCATTAAACCTTTTAGAAATATGCTGTGCCTTGTCCTAAAGATTTGTGACAGATGGACACAACTTCATTTGAATATACATTTCTCTAATTTTTCACACAAACACATTTACACCTCATCCACGATTGCCTTCATACTGTGGACAGAAGCAGTGAGTGAAGATGGACATATTGTAGCTGAATGAATCACATAGGGTGATTGCCAATTTCTTTTTCTCCCTTTTTATATATCAGCAGGAAAGTTTTGTAGTTGCTCCTTTGTATAAAGAGGTTAATGAATGGGTAGGGATGTGCAAATCAGCAAAACTCAAACTCAACAAAGTTCTCCAAATTCCATTCGAATTTCACTACACCTTGAGTCTGTATCAGATTGCGAGATTTGCTTTTTCTTTTCACATGAAAATCTGTACATATTTTCATCCATATCAAAATGTATGCATTTGTTGTGCACATTTTTGAAATGTACTCATTTGCAATGTAAGCATTTTGGAAATGTGCTTATATTGAAATGTATGCATGTATTTTGTACTGCACGGCACGCATGTCATTTTGTCTGTGAATCACATTAGAAGCTCAGAAATGTATGGGCTTCAACCACAGATTGCATCCGAGTCCATGTTCAGTCTGAAAGGAGTGAACTGAGAAAATCCTAATCAAAAACAAAATAATTCTTTCAAACATCTCTGTGGGTGGGTAGGGGAAATGAGAGGGGAAATATAGGGTTTGCATATGATGAAGTTTGATCTGTTAGTTAATATGTTCCTTATGTGTGTCTATTGGGATAATGGTAAAAGAAGAAAAAAACAAAAACAAAAACAAAACCTTCAGTAATTTCTGCTGCACAGAAAGGATGCTAAAGAGAAACAGGTAGTATGGGACTGTCGTGGATGTTATGGAGGATGCCTGACTGTTGTCTGAAATGGGGGTCTCCACTTTCCCTTGCACCATTTAGCTGTAAACATGGTTGATGATATCAGAGTCCTGGCCACTTCATTCTCTTCCAGTTGTGTGACCGGGTACACCTGGGATCTGAGGAAATCACATCCTTTCCGGGCCTGATTCAAAGTGCTGGTATTAACATTCAAAGCCCTAAACGGCGTGGGGCCAGGTTACATGAAAGATTGCCTCCTCCCCTATGTACCTGCCTGGACCCTAATATCATCTTCAGGGATCCTTCTCCAGGAACCCCTGCCAAAAGAGGTAAGACAGGTGGCTACCAGGAAAAGAGCATTTTCTGCTGTGGTCCCCTGTTGTGGAACAAACACCCTAGAGAAGTTCACCTGGCATCTACATTGTACTCTTTCCGGTTCCAGGTGAAGACCTTTTTTAAAATTTTCCCAGGCATTTTTAGCATTTTAGTATTCCGGTTCTTTAGCTCTGCTGTCTCAACTCTGGTACTGTGTTTTAAATATCTGCATTGCTGCTAGGTTTTACTCTGGTTGTATTTTTATTCATAGAATAGTAGTAGTAGGGTTGGAAGGGGCCTACAAGGCCATCGAGTCCAACCCCCTGCTCAATGCAGGAAATAGTAGATTAAAACTACAGAATAGTACAGAACTATTCTGTAGTTTTAATCTATTATAGTTTATATTGCATTTTCTGTTTCAGTTTTGTGAACTGCCCAGAGAGCTTCAGGTATTGGGTGGTATAAAAATGAAATAAGTAAGTAAATAAATAAATAAATCACACTGTACATTTGGTATTAGAGTGCTGATTTTATCCTTTAAAGCCTTAAGCAGCACGTGCCTCGGTTTTCTAGACTGCATTCTCCCTTACCTGAACATTGAGCTCTTTTTCAGAGCTGCTGTGAGTGCCTCCCACCAGGTAAACACCAGGGAGGGGGTCTTTTTGATAGTGGCACCCTGGTATGGAAGAGTCTCCGCAGAGAGGTTCAAATGGCATCATCTTTGTGGTCTTTTTAGACCATTTTGTTCACCTGGTCCTTTTGAATAACTCATGTAGTCTGAGTTTTAAGTAACTCTGGTGTCGCCACGATTTTTGTTTTCTGTTGCTTTGGATATTATGGTCTTATTGGTGGTGTTAAGGGTAGGCATAGTTGGGCAGTGCACCTGCCAAGGACCCACACCCCAGCAGGGGCCCACTGACAAGAGCACCCTGGAGTTCCTCACCAAAAACTCCTGTGCAAACTTAGCAGTCCTGGAATAAGAGGACAGGTCCTCTTATGGCTCAGTAACTTATTAAAGAACAGACAGCAGAGAGTAGGAATAAATGGTAAATTCTCCCAAAGGAGGGAAGTAAATAGCGGGGTCCCACAGGGATCTGTATTAGGATCAATGCTTTTCAACCTGTTAATAAATGATCTGGAATTAGGAGTGAGCAGTGAAGCTTGCCAAGTTTGCAAATAACATCAAATTATTTAGGGTGGTTAAAGCAAAAAGGGATTGGGAAGAGCTCCAGAAGGATCTCTCCAAACTGGGAGAATGGGCATCCAGAGGGCAAATGTGGTTCGATCTAAGCAAATGTAAAGTGATGCACATTGGGGCAAAAAATCCCAACTTCAATTATAACGTGAGCTAGGTGACCGACCAGGAAAGAGATCTTGGGGTTGTTTTGGACAGCTCAATGAAGATGTCGTCCCAGTGTGCGGCTGCTGTAAAAAAGGCAAACTCCATGTTAGGCATAATTAGAAAAGGAATTGAGAATACAACTGCCAATATCATACTTCCCCAAACAAATCTATGGTGCAACCACACTTGGAACACTGTGTACAGTTCTGGTCACCACACCTAAAAAAAAAGATGCTGTAGAACTGGAAAACGTGCAGAAGAGGGCAACTAAAATGCTCAAGGGGCTGGAGCATCTCCACAATGAGGGAAGGTTACAACAGCTGCGATTGTTTAGCTTGGAAAAAAGGAGGGTAAGGGGAGACATGACAGAGGTGTACAAAATTATACATGGTGTGGAGAATGTGGATAGGGAGATATTTTTTCTATCTCTCAAAATACTAGAACCAGGGCTCATCCTATGAAGCTGATTGGTGGGAGATTCAGGACAGATAAAAGGAAGTACTTCTTCACACAGCACATAGTTAAACTATGGAACTCGCTACCACACGATGTAGCGATGGCTACCAGTTTGGATGGCTTTAAAAGGGGGTTGGACAAATTCCTGGAGAAAAAGGCTATCAATGGCTACTAGTCCTGATGGCTACATGCTACCTCCAGTACCAGAGGCAGTGAGCCTATGTACGCTAGTTGCTATGGAACATGGGTGGGAGGGTGCTGTTGCGCCCATGCCGTGCTTGTGGGCTCCCAGTTGACAGCTCGTTGGCCACTGTGTGAACAGAATGCTGGACTAAATGGGCCCTTGGTCTGATCCAGCACGGCCGTTCTTATGAGCTGCTTCTCCCCTTCACCCTTGCAACTTGCTTGTTCGCCTGTCTTTTGCTCTGGCCCTGCCAGCAATGATGGTGAGAAAAAGGAGCAGTACATGCCACTGCCTAACTTTTCCCTGGCTCTCTGCCTGTCAAGCAAGCAAGTGGCAGCAATGATGAGAAAGAGGATGAAGAGCAAGAGCGGCTGGTGACAATGGCAGTGAGAAGGCAGCAAGGGCAGCGGGGGCATTGAGGGTGTCTTGCCCAAGGGCAATCAAAATCCTGCAGTCTTACATGTTATTACGTGTTACTGGGTCTTACGTGTTATTTTATATTTGAATTGGTTTTTTTCCCACTCCAAAAATCATGTAGATAAATCTGTACCGACAAGCGTAATTTCTGTGCCCAGCTGTCTCCGTGAGTCTGCATAACTTGCATAAGGATCGCTATTTTTCATAGATGTTTACGTATTTTTTCCCCCTGCCCTGATGTGCAGTAATTACTTCCAGCCAAAACACTTCCTCTTTCTAGGGGCTTCCTAAAAGAAGGCTGTCTTAGGTGTGCCTGAGAGATAAACTATTTGTTTAAAGCAACGGTGTTTTAAAGAAAGACAAAACCATTTAAAATGACCAATGTTAGGGTGGAAACTGAGCCAATAGAACCCCAGAGCAGTTCTGATTCTGAGGAGGAACAGCAATCTGTGGGAGAGGAGCCAGCTCATCCCTCACAGGCACAGCAGCTGGCAGAGATTCCTCCTGCCAGCATTCCTGGGATAGATAGTGACCCTGGCAGTGAGAGAGAGCTGGAGGGGGCTTTCTGGACGCTTGGCGCAGACACAGGGAGCGACGACAGATGGAGGGCGTGGAAAGGAGGCATAGCGCTCGTCTGGCGCCCAAACAACAGTCGTGTCCCGAGGACCCAAGGGAAAGAGGCTATCTCTCCCTAGCCCATAAGTTCAGGGTCTTCCCGTGATTCTCCTTGAAATGGGGACCAACTGCCTTACCTGGAGCTTAGGCTACTCAGCTATCTTTCCTCAGTGCTGTTCCTTGCTTTGGCACTAGCAACTAGTATTCCGAAAGAGCCATAAAGTAATAAAGGAATAAAGTCTCAGAAAGAATTCCTCATCGTCTGTGTCCTGAGTTGGCTATTGGTGGGGACTGCAAGAGGCAGCTAGGGCACTCCTGACAACCACCCCGGTCCTGGAGCTTAGCAGGGAGAATAATACATCGTGCAGGGCTCCAAGACCTTTTCCTTTCTTTAAAACAGCGTTGCTGTGTTGCTGGCACAGGAATTACGGTTGTCAGTACAGATTTATCTACATAATTTTCGGAGCAGAAAAAAAAAGAGAGGAGAATTCTGGGGGCTTGTGAATGGCGGAACGGAGCACTGGATGCAAACTGAATGTAAACTTCCCAATGGAGAAGGAGGATTTCAATTTAAAAAGAACACCCACAAACAAGGCGGCAAGCACAATTCATTTTTTAAAAAACCTTACGTATTTATTATCGTATTATTACTATACTGAGTTTTTATTTACAAAAATTCTGTGATTCCTTGTGAACAACAACAGAAAAGTCGCATGACGGCTGGCTCTGCAGGACCTCGTGGCGCCGTTCCACAGAGGATTCCGTGTCACGGACTGAAGGGAATTCGATCCCATTTCAGTCCGTGGTGGAATTCTCTGACATCCCTATGTAATACATAAATGAAATGCAACTGGATTAGAGGTTACTTAGAATGGGGGGCGGGGGATGCTGCAGCCATGCAGCCTTCCTAAAATGCTTGAAAGTGCATTTCTCTTAGTTGTACCCATGATGAGCCGAAATCTTGGTGAAATCTTGCTGTGATCATTTCTGCTTTATAAAATACTGACTTCGAATGGCAAATTGGAATCATGTGAAAGCATGTCCTGGCACACATGAGTAATACAGTTCATGTCCTGGAAGATCTGGTTTTTCATTGCTAACTGTACATATTCAGACAGTGGAAAGGAAGAGTGGGAAACAGCCCCATCGTAGCCCGAATAAATGGCTGTGGAGAAAGGTAGGAATAGCATATAATACCAGTAATGTCAACACTATTATTTCCACTTTTCTGACATGTCAGCATGTAATTTGCAACATTCCTCAGAATAATAGAATTTATTCAGTCAATTTATCCTTAATGTGTGTGGCATAAATGGGTTTATGCAGTGCTTATACATCATGGTAATAATACTTGATGCATGCTTTCTTTACAAATTGGAAACATTGATTTTTTTTCCCTCTAGTGCATCCTCCACATTGCATCAGGGCCCATTCGGTGCTCATTTGAGCTTCTGTGCCCTGTAAATGAGCTGATTTTTCAGGAAACCTTGCTTCTATCGTAAGTGGTCCCACAAATGCTTGTTCATACTATAACTGTATTGTGCCTCTCTCTAGGCTAGAAGGGTGAAGTGGGGTTGATTTCCCAAACTTTCACCATGTCCTGTTTTTGCTGCTTTTCAAGATTTAGATCCAAGGGTAGGAGAGGGCTCTTTGTAATTCCCATTTTCCAAATAATTATTTTAATGAAATACATTCACATAATTGCTACTTTCTCACCTCTGAAAAATCACCCCACCCCTTTTGCATCTTTCACACTGTCCTAAAATATGTCCATATGTTTGCAAAACTGTTGGCTGAAAATGTTGATGAGTTCAACGGAGAGGATAAGGAGAACTAGTCCCCAAGCCAACAGAAAATGATAAAATACATTGAGCTGTGATTAATTCCCTCTTCAAAATTAATGCAGAAATGCATTTGTGTGGCTTCTCGTGTCAGTATTCATACATAGATTCAAGTCTAGTCAAATATGTATGCTTTTTGCCCTCCAAATTTCTAAATTTGGCAACTCCACAAAGTGCACTTTTGAACTTGCATTCCCCTCCAAACCACACACACATGCACACACACCCATTTAGTTGTCAAATCCTAGTCTTACACAACATTTTTTTTCTAGATATTTGTTGTTTTGTATTATGATCCAAATTTAAATACTTTGAAGTCCCATTGAAACTATGCTTTTAAATCTCTCCCACTTAAAACTGCTTATGTCTAGGAAGGCAAAACATCTGAGAATATTTTAGGAAAGTCAAAACATGTTTTGCTAAGGTAAGTAAATGTAGGTCTTTGAGGGAGTACTTTGGCTTTGCCTCTTGTAAGCCTAGTTTTTGTTATTTTTTTGTTGTGGTAAATGAGTATAACACCCTCTTATGAGGGCAGCAGTTCATTGTGCACTCTGGCAGTGATTTCTCCCTCATAGCTGGCAACAGAGGAGAAAATCTGCTTCCAAGAAGAATGACACTCAAGAATTTAAAAACCACTTGATGGTACCGCTGTGGAGGTCAAGGATTAATTTGTGTTGTGTCACCTAATTAGCTGAATCAGCTGAAGTTGCAATGTAGACATGTGGATCCATACTTGTTGGCTGATCCAATGTTGTTGCTTGACTGTTCCATCTTGCTCGCATGTCATGCCTTTGTCAAAGACATTCACCTTTGCAAGAGCCAACTTGCCTCTGTTTCCTGTTTCTTTTGAGCCTGTCCTTTAAACAGTAAGCCAAGGGAAAGAGCTCAGCCCCTTCAGATCCCATTTGGCTAGAGATGGGAGTTTGTATTTACTGGTTCCATACCCCTTAGTGCATGGGACACCTTTAAAAATGGTTTAGCCCATGCTCACTGATACGGTAAGTAAAAGCCTACAGTAGGTAGGCTTCTGATGAGACAGGCAAGGCAGGACACATCTCTTTATATTTTATATGTCAAAGTTGGCAATGATCCTGTCTTTATGCGATAAAAAAACAGCTTTCATTTGCATTATTTGAAAACAGTTGTTCTTTCACCACATATAGAATTTGTTACTTAGGACACACTCTTGTTTGTTTGTTTGTTTGATTTTATTAGCTGCTCATCTGGCCGGCTACCTGGCCACTCTAGGCAGCATACAATGGCCATTGAAAGCAGAGCAGGAGGTGCTGCGGAGGTGATTGGTATATCGCTAGCTGGGATTTTTCACTTGTTTAGCTTGAGGCATCAGGGAGGGGAGGAAGGAGGCTGGGGAGGCCTGGGGATACAGCGTAAGCTATCCCCTCCCCTCCTTGCCCACTGGCACACCCCCTTTCTCTTCCCTCTGAAGTCGCCTTTGCAACCTTGAGAGGCAGCCAGGACAGTTCTCTTCATGCTGGCTGCGAGGTGGAGGGGAGTTCAGAGTCCTGAGTTTGAGGTTGGAGTGCTGCTTCCGATCTCAGATCCAGGAATCCAGACCATCCTATGCCCCTACCCCCCATCTCTAGGAGTCATAGGATTGCTCTCTTAACTTGTTTGCAAATTATATCATCTGAAATTGATTGTCAGTATTGTATATGCAACACAACAGATAAGAGGGATGCTCAAAAGTGGAATCCTAAATGAATGAGAAATGTATTGACATTAGATGAACTGTGCTGAACATTCTCCATCTTCAACTTTAATGCAGAAAAAATGTATGGACTAGGGTTTTTTTTTTTCCTGAAAAAGCTTAGTGTGCAAGTATTTCCACCTTTTAAAAAAAGTGTTCAGTGCCATTGTTCCCCATAGCTATTCTTCTGGTTCTGTTCCCCACCCCCACCCCACACTCCTGGCTTCTGCTTCCTTCAGAATTAGGGTAGGATCACCAATGCCATCAGCAGACATCACACAGTGAATGGGATGATGTTGCAACCCCTCAGATTTGGCAAAATGGTTATGCCATTGATGGCAATTATGAATGAAGGCCATTGAAATGGATGGACAAATATTTCCCCGAAGAGTGGTGGTGGTAGTGATAGGAGTTGCTGCAAAGTGCAGGTGCTTTTTAACACTGCCTAAAATGTTCCTAAAACAGCAGCAGCAGTAGCAACACAAGTAATTTCAGCTTAGCTCTAGCTGACATACAGAAGACAAGGGTATCCTATACAAAATTGTCCTTGACACAGAACTGCAGCTGTCTGCTTATTTCACTGGTAGGCTAGGCAGTGTAACACTGTGGTTAATTGAACCTTATATCTGTAGGTTAGCATGGGTCTAATTACCTTTTGCAAGGCAGACTTATTAAAATTACTGCTCCTTAAAAATACAGAGAGGAATGAATGTGCAGAAAGCAGCATGATTGTCGTCATGAGTGTGTTGTATATAGATAAATCAAATATGTTGTACTGCAAACACCAAATATGCTTTTGGTTGAAAATGGTACAGGAGCAGTACATCCAGGCTAGAACCCATTTGTTTCTGTGGTGGTTAGACTTTTTTGTAATCTAATAATATGTATGTTTTTATATCTAGTGGTTCACAGCAAAGAGATAGAATTTAAAACTTGAAAGTTATTGGATGAACTTTCTATTAAGTTTTGGGAGACTATAGTTACAGCTTATTTGATCTTCATGAACTAGAAAATGTGATGCTGCTTACAATGGCATTCTATTAGAGGAAATCATGCATCTAACCATGTAGCAAAATACTGTACCCAATTTATATGGCCATGCTCCTGTGATCTTCAGAGTGTGTAAATATGCATGTGCTAGCTTGTTTTAAAGGTTGTTTGCTTTTAAAATGTGGGTGCAAGACAAATGCTTGTAGAGGAAAAGGTATGCCCATTCTCAGAGTGGAAATATATTGTACTACAATGTTCTCTCTAGTATCGTATGTAGGCCAAAAGTAGATTGAGACAACAGCATTTTACGTAAAGCTTCCAAGGGCAGAACCAGACAGAATGTGAGAAATGGTTTTTGGCCTGCCACCAAAAACAGAAGCTGAGAAGCCACATGGCTAAGTAAGCCCTTAGTGGGTTCGTGGTTGAGGTGAGATATGAACTGGAGAGTTACTGGCATATCTGCTATGAAACACCAGAATACCATTCTACAGGTAACTGACCCTTAGCAACAACTTGTTGATGTTTCATATTTAGCAAATGATGAAGTCAATATATTGCATACATAAGTATTTCCTTGTTGTTGTTTTTGCATTTTAAAATTAGCCCATAATGTGGATTCATAGTCCTGATGATTGAGCAGGCATGGGTATTCATGAAGAAGTCTCTCCCTGCTGTTGTTGGCTCTAGGAGCTGGTGATAAATTGTTGTTTGAAAAACAGAACCATTCAAAAAGGTTGAAGAAACAGCTGTTGAATTACCTAATATCAGAAACGGGCAGATTTCAGGCTCATTGGGAATATTAGGGATGTATAAGAATTCCAAGTTGCTTATTTATTTATTTATTTACAATATTTATATACCGCTCCACATCTGAACAGCTTCCAGAGTGGTGAACAATAAAAGATAAAAAAGATAAAATAATAAAACACCATATATTTTTAAAATGTTATTTAAAACAAAACAAAACAGAATGCCAGTAAAAACCATGGCTGGTCAGTCAAGGAAGGCTTCCTGAAATAAAGATGTTTTCAGGAAGAGCCGAAAACAACCCAGTGATGGTGCCTGACTGATTCATTCACTTGCAGAGGGGGAGGGGGGATACCAGCTAGGCTGGGCACCTCAGTCTGGTCTTGCAGGTTTTGTGGCACCTGCATGCACTATGTTGGAGACCCTTGGCCTAGGAGGTAAATAAGTAACTAAATATTTGAATTTATATCCCACAGTGTCCCAAGGGGTTTAGGGGCAACTAACTGCAATGTATTTGTATATGCGGGTTTATATCCTTTAAAAGGATATGCACTACATAAATCGGGTGGGGAAGATTTGGCGTAAATACCCATTTGTTTACCTCGGCTTCTTTAAAACCATTAAATGTAAAACTTACAGCACCAAAATACTCTAAAACACAAGGGGAAAAAAAGGAATCAAAACCAACCAGCAGCAGTCAAAAATGTTTAACTTGTAAAGAGGCCAAGGTAAACAAATGGGTATTTATGGGCTTCCTAAATGCTTGTAATGATGCAGCTTGCCAGGCTTCAGCAGAAGTTTGTTCCACAACTGTGTGACCACTGCTGTGTTGGCTTTTATACAGGTTTTATTGTATTGAAGTTCATTGTTGCTGGAAGGTTTCTTTTAGGGACGCTGCGTTAGAAGGCTTTACCTATAAAGACAGCATATACAAATCTTTCTAATGAAGAAACAAATAAGAGCAAATGATCCAGGAACAGGCATGTAATGTTGTTCATCCCCTCCGCATCCCATACTGTTCATGCTGCTGAGTTAGGGCTCCTTCACACGGAGCTTTTATCCTGAGATTGAGATTGCTCCCTCATGGAATTTTGCAGGCTGTTTACATGATGCCGTGATCCTCCAAGGCGTCTCCTGCACTAAATGTCCTTTGTTCCATGTTTACATAGATCACAGATAATGAGCTATCAAATTACCCTGTTGTGTTCCACTTGAGTTCCCTCCATGAAAAGAGGAAAAACGGCAAGAAGAGGAATGAGATCAATGAAAGATAATGGAAGACTCAAATATGGGGGGAAGGGGAGGGGGGAAAGGAAGTGGGTGAAAAAGTGAGTCATTGTGATACGTGTTTAAAACGGAAGTGGAAAGCCCAGTTTTAAATGCAGGATTTTAGCCTGGTGTAGAGATGCCCTTAGCCCATATAATTCAGGACAGGCATCTTGACCAGTCTTTTCCCTTAATAGAAAGGTTACCCACCACAGCACAATCCCATGCATATTTACTCAGAAGAAAGTTTAATTGAATTCAATAGGACTTGTCGCTAGGTAAGTTTCATAGGATTGCAGTCCCAATCTTTTTGAACTCAAGCTATTTGCATTTCCGTATCTTATATGTACATACATGTAGCTGCATATCTTGCACATGCTATCTATATGGGTATTCTACAACAGGCTTAAAGTTTCTTTACAATAATGCTGTGAGTCAGTTCATTATGTTAATGAGCTCCAAACTGCCTGAGACTAGCTTGGCATTTATTCCTGGCTGGAAATCTTACTCATATGCAAATTTGTCAATTTTATGTCAAACATCAGTCCTGTAGCAGGAGACAGTTTTACAGGAGAAATGAGAATCATCATTGGAAAACTGTTATGTGAATCCTTAAATTACTTCAATAGTAATTCTTCCACAAGGCACAATAAAATGTGTAGAGATTATCAGACATATTTGGAAAAGTATCTTATGAATTTATTTTATGCCTGAAATATTTGGATGGGTTTGCACATTCATTGCAGCCTATCTTTGTTGATGATCATTTTACAGCTTAATGACATTGCTTCAAATTATTTGTTTTGTCTTTCAAATTACTCGTATCTTTTGGTATTTTATTGCAGAGTTATATTTATGACTTTTTAGTAAATTAAACAAATTAAGGGTAGATAATAGTTTTCAGTGCCCTTTTCTGGCAAGTCAAATTCAGTTTCCAACCTATTTCCAAATGAGTGTTTATGTGTCCTCTTTTAATTAATCTTTGTGTTTCTCTGGAGGAATTTGTTTGCATATAAAATATATATAAACTCTTGGATTATGTATTCTGTATGACTGTGGATAAATAATGCATTCAAGACAATTATATTTTCAACCAACACCAAATTTTACTATGTGTGTTCAAGATTTTCCCCACTCCATTACTTCAAACTTTTTTATTATTATTCAGACCAACATAAGTGCTCAGGGCATATGAAATGTACATTACATAACATTTAAGTTAACATTAGATATTAAAAGAGAAATACAATTAAATTCCATTGAGCCATGCATTTCTCTGGCCAATGAAAGGGCTACCCACAAGATTTTATAGCTGCCTGAAATTGTATAGCAGTTCTGGAGAAGAACAATCAGAAGTGTAAAGTAGGGATGTCAGAGAATTCCGCATGGATTTTAAATGGGATAGAATTCTGACAAATCTGAGTCCCCGGAATTCTCCTTGGAACGAGGTGGCCCGGTCAACCTGGACCAGAGCGCACGCGGACCCTTTTTTTTTTGCCCGCCGAATGGCGGATTTTACAAAAATAATCACGAAAAGAAATCCGTAAATCGGAAACGGAAGAAGAACGCAAACGGCTTTACCCTTTTTACGATATAGGCATTTTCCCTGTGACTCGAGGCTTTCTTTTGCTGGGGCTGAGTTGCAAAGTCCACAGAAATCCTCCATCTTTTTCTGTTTATTGTCTGTGGAGGTGAAGTCAGGTGAGGTGAGGTCAGGTGAGGTGAGGTCAGGACAGGTCTGGTGAGGTCAGGTGACCGGAGGTTACATGGGGAATCCCTGTGAAGGGCTTTACCTTTTTACGAAAATAAATAGGCATTTTCCCTATGACCCGAGGCTTACGGAGACCGATGGTGGGCATGTGAAAAGGATTTTTTGGCGGTATTTACGGAATTATTTATGTACGTTTGGGGAGCCGAAAAAAAATGGGGGAATCTGGGGCATGCGGACGGTGGAACGGGGCAGTCCTTGGTCCTGTGGAATCCTCGTGGAGCGGAGCCGCTCTGCGAGGATTCCGGGGGGGAGGAACGGATCGCTTCCCCCCCCCCTGCAGATTCCCCACTGGAATGGACGGTGGGGAATCCGTACATCCCTAGTGTAAAGATGCAGGAGTGTAAAGATGCCTCCATCAAACAACTAAAGCCCACTTTTACATTTTACGCAGGTCAAAGTTGCCCAAGCATTAAACTCGGTGTTGGAGCTTTGTATCACCTTACCAGCTAGGGATGGCGGAGAATTTCTCCCTGAAACTTCGGGGGGCCGAGCGCCAACGTGTTCGGCCCCCCGAACAAGTTTCGGGGAGAAATCCTCCGCCCCCCCCGCCCCCCGCCCCCCCCGGGATGGGACTTACCTTCCCTGAATGTCCCTCCCGGCGGCGGGTCCGGCTGGCGGTTCGTCCGGTGTTCGAGCGGGGCGGGAGCGGCAGCCGGTCTTTCGACCGGCTGCCGCCCCTGCCATTGCAATGAAAGAAAAAAAAAAAACACGTCCCCTGATAGGCTACGTGACGATTCACGTAGCCTATCACGGCAAGATTTGCAAAGTCAGCCGTGATAGGCTACGTGAATCGTCACGTAGCCTATCACGGGTGACTTAAAAAAAAAAAAAAAAAGCGCGTACGCGAATGGCGGCCCCCATAGGGAGCCGCCATTCGCGTTCCTTATTTAGTTGCTGTAGTCTACGTCAATGTTTACGTAGACTACGGCGAAAATAAGGGCAACGCTATTTGCGTTGCCCTTATTTTCGCCGTAGTCTACGTAAACATTGACATAGACTACAGCGACCAAATAAGGAAGGGGAATGGCGGCTCCCTATGGGGGCCGCCATTCGCGTACGCGCTTTTTTTTTTTTTTTAAGTCACCCGTGATAGGCTACGTGACGATTCACGTAGCCTATCACGGCTGACTTTCCAGATCTAGCCGTGATAGGCTACGTGAATCGTCACGTAGCCTATCAGGGGACGTTGTTTTTTTTTTTTTTTTTACTTTCGTGTTCGCGGCTGGGCGAGGCGGGAAGCCTCCTCCCCGGCCTGAATTTCGGCTGGGCGAGGCGGGAAGCCTCCCCCCCCGGCCTGAATTTCGGCCGGGCGAGGCGGGAAGCCTCCCCCCCCCGGCCTGAACTTCGCGGGGGGAGCAGCGAAGTGCTCCCCCCCACCGCGAACAAGCTGCGAGAAAAGGTAAGTGACTTTCGTCCACCCCTACTTACCACTAGAGGTATGTTTCGGAGCCATCAGAGGCAGGGCTTATTTTGTGTTGGTACTTGGGTTTGCAGAACACCCTCATGGGAGAATCCAGCATGCTCCATCTTCGTTTGGTTTTTTACAAGCAGTGAAGACTGATTTATTTCAGCAAGCATTTTACTCTGTTTGCTGGAATTTAATTGATAATGATTTATTGATGCTGCTAATCATTCATGTTTTGATATGTTTCTTTTGATGATTTGAAAATTTATCTGTTTTTTTGTTAAATGAGAGTGCTCGTGTCTTTGAATATTTTATGTAGAAAGTGGAATATAAATACGTAAACATCCTGATGAGTGTAATGTCCATTTTTCTTGACATTCATAATTTATATTTCAGTAGTTTACAGAAGACTTCTGTACACAGGATCAGCTCCATGTTCAAGGGGGTTCTCTCCTACATTAATGAGCACTTGGCAAGCTTACCTGACAGTAGCGTTATCACCAGCACCTCAGGTGGAAAGCATCCATTTAAATTTCCTAGAATGTCCCTGACAGAAAATCACTTCAGGGCACTGCTGGAAATTTAAAATGGCAGCTCCCAGACACACACATGGAGAAATTTAAATTTCCCACAATGCCCCAGAATAGAGGGGTACTGTGAGAAATTAAAATTGCAGCTCATCACTGAGTGTTGATTAGGTGGTCATGGAGAGCCTCAGTTGTGGGTCCTAGGGATGGGCAAACTCACCATGGTCCAGGCTGTGGACCTCTTGCTGGAGCTCCAGTGGCTGCACAGGGAGTTGACAGGTGGTCTGCAAGTGAGCGGTGTGCGGCTGGCTGCCCAATTCCTCACTGAGCCACCATTTTGTGTAAAACTGGTGGCTTGGCCTTTTTTAAAAAAAGTAAAGGCCAATTTTATGCAAATAGCAGCCATAAAGTGGCCATTTACGCAAGATTACAGGCATAAATAACCATTTATGGCCGCTTTTGTGTAAAATTAGCCTTTATGAAAAAGGATGAGCCACCATTTTGCAGCTTGGTGAGAGATCGGAATCCCCATGCTTACCTGACTTGGCATGTGCCCGAGTTGGGCAAGTGTGGGGACCCGCAGACTGGCATCTGGCAGGCTGAGCTGGTGGTGTCTCACCAGGCCTCGAGCCCAAGCTGGACACTCACGACATCCCTAGTGGTTCCTGCTGGGGCCTCAGCATCAATCCAAGTATACCATGTGCTAACACCACCCTGATTGTACAACTGGAAGTGTAATATGTAGAGAGGCTTATATTGGGTATTCAACACTCCATAAGTTTCCAACAGGATGGGCTGTGAAATAGTTATCTACCAAAAATGCTTCACTATATGGTCTTTACATCTGGAAAGTATAACCAAGAAAGCCTACTGGTCCCAGTTAGGCTTTTTATTATATTAATTGAACTACTTATCAAGTTTACTTTCCTGTGTGCTTTTTATCATCCTTGAAATACCTAGGGATGTCAGAGAATTTTGCCACGAATCTCGGGGAGGGCAAATGCCAGCGCATTTGACCCCTGAAATCGGTAGCGAAATGGTCTGCCCCCCCCCCCCCCGGGACAGGACTTACCTTGGGCGAATCTTCCTGTCGACGGCGGCTCCAGTGGTGGTGCGGCGGCAGCGGCGCCTGCGGCGGCTGGTCTTCCGACCGGATGCCACTACCGCCATTTCCAGTAAAACAACAACAACAACAAAAAACGTGATAGGCTACATAAATGTTCACATAGCCTATCACGGCTGGGTAAAAAAAAAAAAAGTGCGTACACAAATGGCGGTGCCCATGGGCGCTGCCATTTGCGTTCCTTATTTTGGCACGTCTAGTCTACGTAAACATTTACGTAGACTATGGCGAAAATAAGGGGAACGCAAAAAAACTTTGTTGCAAGTCCTCTATGGGTAATTGCTGAAAGACTGCCTTCATCCACTTAAATGATACTTCCATGGGAACCCATCACAAGCCCTGTTCAAACTAATGGAGGTTGCATTCCAGCAGTATCTGATGGGTGACCCCTTCATCACTTATAACTACCCAGGCAGAGCAATCTTATGGCTTCTCAGGGGAACCATAGGATGGTGCAGATTCCCATTCCTTGAGGCAGAGACACAGCTACAACCTCAGGGGCAGGAATTTGAGTGTGGCCACAGAAAGCACTGCAGTGGCTTTTCTTCTGAGGTGTCACAAGAGCAATCTCATAACAGGATGGAAAAGGGGGAAAGGGAGAGTTCCAGTGGGCATGGGGAGGAGAGGCATGGATCCACTGGATCCACAACAAACCTTTCTGTCACCTACCACCACCCTCTTGAAGGTAAGGAAGCTAGAGGGCTCAGAAGGTTGCCTAGCTGTAAATATAACAGGAGGAATGGGAGGCTGTAAAAGCCTCCATCCTCTTTCCGCCTTTCCTGGCTGTTGCCGGCAGGGCTTTGTATAGTCTCTATTGTTAGGATTGCACTCTAAGTAAATTCTCTATTTGGTGCCCCCAGTGCCTTTTAATGGGGGCAACAAAAGTGTTAGTAAGTTGCTTTTCCTCTAATTAAGAAGCTAGTATGTCATTGTGGATGTGGAAGCCTGTTCCACTAGACTGAATGCAGTGGATGATCATGGATGCTGTTTTGTATTCCGGTACACAATTAAAGTGGGTTGTGGCAGGGGGTTGCCTAATAAGCACTTTTAAGTATCTGCCATGAAAGGGAGACTTAACAAGAGAAGCGATGGAAGAAGAGAAACAAATAAAATATATAATAATGTATAATTGAATTTTGACCCGATAAATTTTGCTAACCTTCAAAGCCAACACTGCAGCAGCACAATATTATTAGCAATAAAAAGAATTTGCTTTGCCCTTTTTAAATTACCATAAACCGATTGAGTGAAGCAGAATGATGTTAATATTTAAGAAGTAGGACACTAGATTCTATTATCTCAGAAGCTCTGTCACCAGCCACTCTCTGTAGTCCTCTTATCTAATTATTGTGCTTAAATTGTGTTAGCACTTCAGCAATTTGTCCACTGTTGGTAAAGTAATTGACATTTGGGTTACTGCTTTACTGCTTCATATTTCCTTCATATTTGGGAGACTCACTAGCTACTTCCAAAGAGTGCTCTTCTATCAAAATAGATTAGCTTAGTTTTACTTAAAGCAAGTGGGGAGGGGCTGGGAGAATTATTGTCTACTAAAATTGTAATCTGGTGTTCAAATTTGGATTATGCACTAAAACTGATCAGAGATAGAAAATGAACATAGATGCAAAGTGGTAGTGGTTAAATTAATTAGTGAGAGTTTTGACTTTCAGATGACTTTTAGGTGGCATGTGGGTTTCTCTTTATATCTACACAGGAGAAGAGCCATAGCTCAGTGATAGATCACATGCTTTGCACACAGAAGGTCTCAGTTTTAGTCCCTGGCAGGTAGGGTCTGAGAAACAGAGAAAGATGCCTGTCTGAAACCCTGGAGAGTTCCTTCCAGTCAGTGTAGACCAGGGCTTCCAGATGTTGTTGGACTCCAGCTTCTTTCAGCTCCAGACAGCAAAATGCACAGGGATGATGGGGTCCAATAACATACAGACAATACTGAGCTAGATGGTCCAATGATCTGATTAAGTATAAAGTAGCTTCTTGTAGAATCCACCACCAGGGCCACATGAGTCTGAGAATTCCTTCTTTTAGGGCTGGAGGTCACAGCATATTTCTCACACTCAAATGGTAGAGAGGGTCAGGTTACCATGGCCTTAGTTACACTACATTCCTAGCTGTTTCTGCTACTGTTCAACTGGGTATTGTGCTTCTGGGGTATGTCTGTGAGTGTGACCTTCAGCTTACGAAGTCCAGAGCTTCATGCAAGCAACAGAACCACATGGTAATTTCCACTCCTGCTCCCTGGACTTGTTATACTTCAGGCTGTGGGCTGGAGGATCCTCTGTATCAATGTTTTCTGTGTTAACTTTGACAGTGTTGACACATGACCATTCATTTCTGATAAATAATTAGTACTAGTATCACTTCAGACGAGTACAGAAAAATCTTAGGAGCCCTTTTAAAAAGGAAAAAGAGGAAAGAAATGGAAGAATACAGAATTCTTTCAGAGACCAAGCATTCTCTTCTCACTATAAAGGTGACTGACTTTTGATCTTTGCTGAGGCACTTGCCAATATTCCTTCAAAACACTTTGTCTGTTTGTGACATTAATGAGAATTAAATCTGCTCTTGATGGATTATTTAATATTGTTACCTTATTTCTTTTGCTTTATAATTTTGTTAGTGACTTCACCATCCCACGTTATTTAGTGGAGTATTTTGCATATAAACCATGGTTTGTAGCCTTCATTTTCTAATAAAGTGATTGCTAATTCAGTCTACTGAAAGCTTTTAAAATGAGCTTGATAAAAAAACATTCTGAGAGTCAAAGGCTGCTGCATTCATTTATCTTACCCTAACTGTGAAGATGAGCTTCAAGAATGAAAAGGAAACAATCATCCCGCCCCCACAACTGTATGATTGTTTTTAATTGTTCCCCTGAAAACATTCTTAAACAAAGTTCAGGCCCATGCATGTTTATTCATAAGTCCTAATATGTTCAATAGGGCTTAATCCCCAATATGTCTGCATAGGATCACAGTGTGGCAGAAACACTAGTCCAGTTCAGACATAATAGGAATCCATGGTTTGCTGCTACATGAAAAAGTCATGGTGAGGCCCTGGGAAACTCAGGCTTGCCTTCTCCCCTTCCTGTCTCCCCTTTCATGCCCCAGCGAATGATATCAAAATGTTTTGCTTCCACTTTTAAAGATATCCAAACTCTGTGACATTTGAACTCGGAGAACTGCGGTTTGTTTAAACAAGGGATGTATGAGAATTTTGTTTCGTTTTGCAAATTACTGAAAAATGCCCTGTTCGCAACCTCAAATGAAACCAGGAACACGTGTTCTCCAGAAATGTTTGTGAATTCCTGAACTTGTGTTCGCGTTTGCAAAATCTGTGCTTGAAAAGTACACAACTTTCTCAAAGTGTACAACTGTCCCCATTTGAGTGAACCAAAACACAGGGCACAAACAAGAATGGGAGCCTTCGAAATGAGCTTTGAAGAGAGTTCAGATAATTCCAGTGAGCTTGAACAGCCTTGGTTCTCCCATACCTACTTCAATCTATGGTTTGTGAGAGAACAAGCCAAAATCAAACCACCTGGCTCATTCACATGTAGCATTAAGCCATTGTTCGAGTTAACCATGTTGAACAAACCAGGATCACTGTTGCATGCGAGAAAATAAACTATTGCTTGTTTTGCCTAGTATTGTTTTGCTTCCCCCTCCCCACCTCCTGTGCTAGTTCCCAGGTGAAACCCTGAACTGTGTTTCTGGACTGGCATGGCCTCATCACATCATCAGCTCACTTACCATTGGCAAGCTGCAGAAATAGGTTGGAAGTTGTTCTCAAAAATCTTCAGCTGCTTTCAGCAGCAAGAAGACAAGCAAGCTTGCATCAAGAGCTGGCCTTACCACTAGGCAGCACATTTTGGGTGTCACATTTTGTGGTCCTTCCACCATAAAAGAGAAAATGTTTTCTCTGCCAGACTCCTCCCTCAAGCCCTATGGGATTTTCATTAAATTCATTAGAAGCGCCAACAGTGACTGATTGGAGGTTAAGGGACATCTGGATATTTACCCCATAAACGGTCTGATACACAGAAATCCCCCACCTCTCTCCCTCATTAGTGATCAGTGCCTCCAACAAACCATTCTAAGGGAGATTTTACCCAACTTCTCAAAAGCCCACTCAACAAACATATACCAATGTGTACCACTCTCCCAAACCTCTGTTAAGCTACCTAGTACCAAACTCCTCTGCTACAAGCCCTAGTTAAATGTATTTGTCACTTTCAGATATTCATGTTCACCAAAGGGCAGGGGGGGGGGGCTAAAGTGTACAATAGAAAAGGTCATTACTCTTTTGTTCCTTTTCATAGTTACTTGAATTGCCCCCAATGGGTGTAAAAATCAGAACTGTGTGTGAAGGGTTTAGTTATGCTTTCCCCATGGAGTCCTGGATAGGTAATTAGTAATGTAGCCAGAGGGACCTTGAAATATCCCTGTCCTCACAAAGCAGCTAGGTACACTGGTTTGAGAAGAAGAGCTGATCAAGGAACAGTTGGGTGGGGAAAGGAGCCTGTTGCTATGCAGAGTGAGGAGGGAGCACTACTACTGGAGACAATGACGATGACAACAACAACAACAACAACACATCAGCAAGCGTCACTTAGCCTGTGGAGCAGATTCATTTTCTAAGTGCTCTTGCCTTGAGCCTATGTTGTTTGGCAAGTACCTGGGGAATACCAGGAATAAGCCAGGATCCTGGGTTCAAACGTAAGAACAAACCACATTCATAAGCTAATAACCAATCATGGGGGTTGTTCCCTGAAATAAAGGGTAGTTAGTTGTCCTGGGTGGATTTGGATGTTCATACAAACCACAATTGGGGTAAACAAACTGCGGCTTAGCATTTCATCTGAACATGGTCACTGTTGCATATCCTGGCATGTTCTCAAGTTGTAGTTTAAACAAACCACATGTCCCCAAGTTCTGACATTGTGGGGATCTGTGGTTAGTTTAAAACTGGAAGTGGATGCTTCTGATCTCCTTTGGTAAGTGAAAAGAGAGAGGGGAGCAGGGAGCACTCAGGCCTGAGGTTCACCATTGCTTCTTCTCAATCTGGGAATCCAGTTTTTCCTGTTAGGTATAAATCAGGCCACTATGCATAACGTTTATCATAGTTCGAGAGTGTACATGATTCTCACTGAGTAAACTTTAAAGGTCATTTTGATACCAGTTGTAGTATTAACAGTGCTGGCTCCAGCCAAAGTTAAGGACTTCTAAAACCTAAAATCTTTACTAAGTATGAATAGGGAATAATAATAAATAGTTAGGATATAATCCTATGCATTTAGACATAAAAGGTCCTACAACTCCCAGCATGCCCCAGCCAGCATATCCCCACCACCCTACCCCATGCTGGGTAGGGTATGCTGGGAGCTGTAGGACTGTTTATGTCTAAACATGCATACGATTGAGCTTTTCGATACTTAATATGGTTGTCTCTATCACTTTATCTGGAATGTGGTGACCTGTTTTTGATCATCCACATTTTAAAGAAAATAAAAGAATCTGATCACCTATTATTATTATTATTAACATTTATATCCTGCCTTTTTTCCTCTTGCAAGGAACTCAAGGCAGCTTACATGATGCTCTTCCTCCCTTCCATTTTATCCTCACAACAACCTTGTGAGGTAGGTTAAGCTGACAGTCTGTGACTGTCACAAAGTCATGCAATGAGCTTCATGGCTCAGTGGGGTCTAGAACCCAGGTCTCCTGAGTCCCAGTCCAACATTCTAACCATCACACCACACTAGCTCTCAATGAGTGCACGCGCGCGCACGCGCGCACACACACACACATTATCTGGATCAGACCTAAGGCCTATCTAAGTCCCCTATTCTCTTTCAAGCAGGAGCTAGCCAGATGCTTGTTATACCCTTTCTTGGGGTTCGCCTTCAGCAATTATTAGCCGGAAATATACTGCTTCTGTATATCAGCTAAAAATAAAACAGGTGAGAAGGGAGTGTGGCATATCCCTGAAAACTTTTCTTTGTTGATTTGAGCAGATTAATGTGGAAACAGAATGGACAGGAATTATGGTTAAAAACGCCCCCATGGAATGAAAATAGATTAATCAGTTCATCCATTCCCTGTCCACCATGTGTTTCTTTTGTATAGGTTTTAAATTGGGATGTACACACCAGGTTATATCAGGTCCATGTCAACATTTTCTTCAGTTTCCACATAGTTCAGAGACTTAACACACACACACACACACACACACACACACACACACTTTTGTACGTAACTTTCCCTAATATATGGAAAGATACATATGCGTTCTTCCCTATTGTACATATTTTTATATGTATATTTTCCTAATACACACAGTCTCATACACAATGTTCCCTAATTTATGCATTTTGGTATACAGGTTTTGAGCTGACAATTGCATTGCAAAATTCTGAGAAATGAGGAATCCGAAGGATAACTGTGTTCTGATCGGCATGTTAGTCAGGGATGAGCAAATTAGGTTGTTTTGCTTAAAAATGTGGACTAAATGATTCCAGCATCCTTAGTTGTAAGCCACAGGTAGGGTCACCTTTTTTGTTTACTTAGCATCTATGATAACTTCAGGAACTCCATTAACAATACCATGAATAATAACACTAATATCAAGAGGGGAAACATAGGAATGTGCCTGATTAAAATAGTTTAAACTTGTAACAAAATGTGTTCAGCAGCATCTCTCTCTCGCTCTCGCTCCCTGTTTCTTTCCAAATGCTCACTTCATTATCAATTTGAGGAAACAGTTGTCTTTGTGTCTAAAAGAGGTTTACACACTAGCCGCTCCTTGTAAAGCTTATGAATTGCCATGTCTTTGGGAGGCAGCATATAATGTAATTAAAATTAGAACAAGTGCTCTCATCTGTCACTTCTTCATTGTCTCCGACACCACCTGAGGTGTTTTGTTCCTTCAAATTACTGTGACCACGCTCTGTACTTCAGCACCTGTCAAACAATATGGATTGCAAAGAGTGTTTTAAGTAAGTGATCTACATGAATCTAAGATGCAGGAGCTGCTAATTCCCAAGTACTCTGATGAAGTAATAAGTTGTGCTTGCCATTTCCGTCCTTAATTACTCTACCTAAACATGCTGTTGAAGGGAGACTGGGCAGTTTAATATAACCTGGGTATTTTTCACCAAAGAATTTTCAATTCAGACCAAAAGATCCCCCTGCCCCCCACTAGGGGTGCACGAAAGTCACTTACCTGGTCTCGCAGCTTTTCGCGGTGGGGGGGAGGCGCTTCACTGCTCCCCCCCACCGCGCCGCCGGGAGGGACATTCGCCAAAGGTAAGTCCCATCCCGGGGGGGCGGGGGGGTGGAGAATTTCACCGCCGATTTCGGGGGGCCGAATGCGTTGGCGCTCGGCCCCCCGAAGATTCGGGGAGAAATTCTCCGCCATCCCTAATCTGGAGTCCTTGATTTTTTAATGCACCGCTTAGCTTATTAGCCCCAGTTTTGCTCGGAATAATGAACAGTATTATGGCGTGTGTGCACTGGGAATGTGTGTGCCTGTGTGTGTGTGTTTAAGTTATGTCTCTAGGATGACCTGTGGTCCATAAATCCAGTGCCTTGTTCTTGGAAACCAACTACTTCGGATGGAGTTTTACAAGTAGTCTTAGATGGGTTGCACTCCCCCTGAAAGACCAAGTGCACAGTCTGGGAGTCCTCCTGGACTCTGAGCTAACTGGGGAAGTCCAGGTGGCTGTGGTGTCCAGGAGTGCTTTTTACTGGTTTAGGTTGGCATGCCAACTATGTGGAGAGGACAGACCTTGCCTCAGTTATCCACGCACTAGTCATGCCCAGGCTGGACTACTGTAATGTGCTATGCATGGGGCTGCCTTTGAAGATAGTTCAGAAACTCCAGCTTGTGCAGAATGTAAGGATGGACGAAAGTCCCTTACCTGGTCCCGCAGCTTGCTTTGCGGTGGGGGGGAGGCGCTTCGGTTCTCCCCCCGAAGTTCAGGCCGGGGGGGGGGGAGGCACCCCGCCCTGCCTGGCTGAAATTCAGGCCGGGGAGGAGCGCCCCGTCTCCGCGGCAGCGAAATAAAAAAGTAAATATAAAACACACACACACGTGATAGGCTACGTAACGATTTACATAGCCTATCACGGCTGACTTTGGAAATCTAGCCGTGATAGGCTACGTAAATCTTTACGTAACCTATCATGTGTGTTGGGTTTTTTTTTTTACATTTACTTTGTAATGGCGGTGGTGGCAGCTGGTCAGGAGACCGGCTGCCGCCCCCACCGAACCGCCGCTGAACTGCCGAGAGGGACATTCGCATGAGGCTAGATTTCCAAAGTCAGCTGTGATAGGCTATGTAAATCGTTACGTAGCCTATCATGGGTGACTTTGGGGGGAAAAAAAAGTGCGTACGCAAATGGCGGCGCCCATGGGCACCGCCATTTGCGTTCCTTATTTGGTCCCGGTAGTCTACTTAAAGATTTACGTAGACTACGGCGAAAATAAGGGCAACGCAAATAGCGTTGCCCTTATTTTCGCCATAGTCTACGTAAATCTTTACATAGACTACCTGGGACCAAATAAGGAACGCAAATGGCGGCGCCCATGAGCGCCGCCATTTGCATACGCCGCGCTTTTTTTTTCTTCTCAAAGTCACCCGTGATAGGCTACATAACGATTTACGTAGCCTATCACGGCCGACTTTGGAAACCTAGCCATGATAGGCTACGTAAATCGTTACGTAGCCTATCACGTGTTTTTTTTTTTTTACTTTATTTTGTAATGGCGGCGGCGGCAGCCGGTCGGAAGACCGGCCGCCGCCCCCCCGCCCCCGCCGAACCTCCGCCGAACCGCCGCTCGGACACGCCGCCCAGAGGGACATTTGAGGGAGGTAAGTCCCATCCCGGGGGGGGTGGGGGGCGGAGAATTTCACTGCCAATTTCGGGGGGCCGAATGCATTGGCATTCGGCCTCCCCGAGATTCATGGAGAAATTCTCCGCCATCCCTACAGCCTGCCCACACTTTAAGATCAGAAAGAGAGGCCCAGATGGGTGATCATACATGAGAGGGCCTTCTGTGCAGTGGCCCCACACCTTTGGAACAAGCTGCCGTTGGAGGCCCACCACGCTCCATCATTGTAGGCTTTTAAGAAGGCCTTAAAAACCGATTATTTTACCTTGGCTTTCTCTTGATATGACTGCTATTGTTGCTGTTCCTTTTGTTATTGCTGGTTTTATTGTTGGCTTTTGTAGTTTTTATTGTTTTTATCACTTTTAATATTTTAACTGTTTTATGTATTGTATTGCTGTAAGCTGCGGTGGGAGGGCTTCTGCCCTGAAAGGCAGCCAAGAAATATTTTAAATAAATAAATTCTAATGGCCAAGAAATGGTGTTGAGAAGACCTCATCACCCTTTCTTACTCTGGAAGAGAAAGCTGTGTGTATGTGTGTGTGTGTGTGTGTGTGTGGTGTTACTGGTTTGGCTGTGCTTGACCAAGGTGTTCAGGGACACCTTGGTCACAGAGCTACCAAATCATTCCCCCACCCTTGCCTCTTTCCTCTCCACCTTGGAACCAGGGTGCGGTTGGTGATTGTTGTGCAGGCACTGAAATGACCCCTTCCTATGTCTGGTGTTTGGGAAGAAGTTGCAGCTGGAAGATGGAAGGAAGGTCACTTGTCACACTCTCCAGAGAGTGGTGCTATATTTACCAAGGCAAGCAAAAATGTTTAAGCCTAGCTATAAATGTTATAAATATCACATTGTCCTCTGCCAAAGGCATTTTTATATCAAAAAAAGGCTTGTGGGGACTTCATTATTCAAAGCTATGGTGTAATATGTTGCTTGGCTCTAATGTGGGGATCTTGAGAAAGGTTTTTGTTAAAGGACAGGGGGAGTATCTTAAGTGCAGCAGACTTCAGTGTCTGATTTCCATTTGGCTTTCAACCAGAGTCAAGCAACAAAACAGCATTTTTGATTCTGACAATCTGTCCCATAAAAGGAGATGGAAAACTATAATGTACATAATGTATTTAAATACATAATAGATCAAGTAAGTGGGAAGGAAATGAAATGGTTCAGAATTAATTCTGGGCATGCATCGTAAGGGAAAAAATGAAATTATACAGTTGCACAGCAGGTGCCTCTCCCTCTGGAGAAATTATACTCTTAAAAGTGCAGTTGGACTATTTAATGATTGGCAGGTTTATGGAATATTCTCTTAAGCACCCAGCCATTTTTTGTTATTGGTAAGACAAAGCACTGCATAAATCATAACATGGTGCTACAGTAGTTAACTCTTCACATCTGTTTGTTCAAGAATGTGTTTGTTGATATATTTACTTGTAACAAAGCAGGCCTGTTTTCATAGAATATAGTGCTTTATAGCAACTTTTCCCAAATTGGTGCCCTCCAGATGCTTTGGGCTTCAATTTCCAACAGCCTCAGCTGGCCTGAGCAGTGGGCAAGAATGCTGGATGTTGTAGTCCAAAACATCTGGAGCACACAAAGTTGGGGAAGACTGCGAGAGTGCTATCTATAGTATTTCCAGTGTTTCTCCTTTACTGGTGTGTCCATTGATATATAGGGAAGGATCCTGGATTGCTAGGGTTGTTACCCACCACTTTTCTTTTTCTGGCTCTGCTGCTGTTCCTTTAGCAGCAGCAGCATAACACAGGCATTTAGTAAGTGAAGCTTTTCCTAGAAGAGCACTGAAGCAGTGGGTAAAGTTTTGCCTGCTAAGCTTCTGATCAGCCTGTATCAGAAAGGAAGACTCGAAGATCAGTGGTGGAGCATCTGCTTTGCATGCAAAAGATCCCAGGGTTAATCCCTGGCATTTCCAGGTAGGTCTGGGAGAGACTCCTGTCTGAAACCCTGGAGAGCTGCTGCCAGTCACTGTAGAAAATACTAAGTTAGATGGTCTGATTCAAGTCAGCTTTTAACGTAAAAAAAAAAAAAAAATGCCTGGGTGTTGGAATGGCACATGATAAAGTTGGAGCCACCTGTATAGATAATGTGGAGAAAGTCTACCTAATGAAGAAGGACAGAGAAAAGAGAAATGCCTTTTCTTACAATGCACAGTTATCTTAAGGAATTCACTGCTTCAGGATGCAATAGGGTCACTAATCTAGATTATTTTATTTTAAAGTTTAGAGAAAATGGAATCTGCATGCTCAGAGGCAGCATACATATGGATGCTAAGCACCAGAGACAATCAGAACTGTTTCTTTCATGCCCTGTTTGTACAATTCTCAGAGTTATCCAGCTCATTGTTGAGAACAAAAAGCTGGGGTAGATGGACACTTGTTCTGATCGAGTAGGGCTGATTTATTGGTCTAAATTTCCCTGTGCTTGGCTAATGTTAAAGGCACAGGAGCAGGGCCATTAAACAAGCCCTGCAGCCTCCACGTGTATTCTGTTTGGCTGCAGGGATCTTGTAACTCCAAAAAAGTTTAAAAACCCATTAGGGCTCTGCCCTGACTCTCTTACTTGGACTCTTCGAATACTTGGCACTCAGGGCTTGAATGAAAAAAAATAGAGAAAACTTCAAGGGAGTTGTTGAAAACACTTCAGAAAACAGAAGTAATAGCAAAAATAAAAGTAAATAGTTTTGGCTCAGCTCTTGATATAATTGCCATGCTCATTTTGTGGCTGCAGCCCACTTAAATATTAAACATCTTCCAGAATTTCTATTGACAATAGGGGTGGACGAAAGTCACTTACCTGTCCTCGAAGCTTGTTCGCGGTGGGGGGGAGGCGCTTCACTGCTCCCCCTGCAAAGTTCAGGCCGGGGGGGGAGGCTTCCCGCCTCACCCGGCCGAAATTCAGGCCGGGGGGAGGCTTCCCGCCTCGCCCGGCCGAAATTCAGGCCGGGGAGGAGGCGCCTCGCCTCACCCGGCCGCGAACTCCAAAGTTTTTTTTTTTAAAAAAAAACGCCCCCGTGATAGGCTACGTGACGATTAACGTAGCCTATCATGGCTAGATCTGCAAAGTCAGCCGTGATAGGCTACGTAAATCGTCACGTAGCCTATCACGGGTGACTTTAAAAAAAAAAGCGCGTACGCAAATGGCGGCCCCCGTAGGGAGCCGCCATTCGCGTTCCTTATTTGGTCGCTGTAGTCTATGTAAATCTTTACGTAGACTACAGCGACCAAATAAGGAACGGGAATGGCGGCTCCCTATGGGGGCCGCCATTATCCGTATGCGCTTTTTTTTTTTTTAAAGTCACCCGTGATAGGCTACGTGACGATTTACGTAGCCTATCACCACTGACATTGCAGATCTAGCCGTGATAGGCTACATTAATCGTCACGTAGCCTATCACGGGGGCGTTTTTTTTTTCTTTTATTGGAATGGCGGGGGTGGCAGCCGGGGGTGGCAGCTGGACCCGCCGCCGGGAGGGACATTCAGCAAAGGTAAGTCCCGTCCCGGGGGGGGGGTGCGGAGAAATTCTCCCCGAAACTTGTTCGGGGGGCCGAACACGTTGGCGCTCGGCCCCCCGAAGTTTCGGGGAGAAATTCTCCGCCATCCCTAATTGACAAATTCATCGTGTTCTGAGGCCCAATTTAAAACTAGTGCTCTCCATGCAAGGAGATGTGTATATCCTTGTGTTGTGATGTTTCCTGTGGCTGGTGACTTGTTTAAACTGGGTCATATTTTGCCTATATGTACAGCAAAGGATCTAGATGGCTGAGTCTCAGTTTAAATAGGGCTCAGTTGAATAACACATTGGCCACATGAAACTTCTTGTGGATACGGTTTTTACTTTTCTTTTTCTTCATGCATTCTCAGGACAGTGTTTAAATTAGTTCAGGGAGCAATCCTATGGCTGCTGGACAGTGGCTAGATGACCATAGGATATGCTGTTATCCAGGAACTGACGTCGGAGCCCACGCTCTGAGGTCTGTTCCTGGAGAACCGACCTCCCCCCACTTCGATGCTGCCTTGGAGGCAGCGTGGAACAGCCCCGTCCTCCACATTCGCAAGAGGAGTGCAGAGCAACCGGAAAGGGGCGTGGCTGGGGGCATTCTGGGGCAGGGAGACCACAATTGGCTGTCTAGCAGAAAAAGCAGGGCAAGAGGGGTGTGGAGGGAATGATCCCCTCCGTGCTTCTCCTGCCCTGCTTTGGATAGGCGGTCGCCTCCAAGTTTGGAGGCTGCCACTTACCTAGATAGGATTGCACCCTAAATTTAGGTGTAACATGTGAGTGTTTTAAAGTATTTTAAAAACACACATTTCAAAACAAGCTTAAATGCTTTCTAATATAATTTTGCTTGCTGTAAGCTCAGGTGAATCATGTCTTTCAAAGATGCTTTAGGAAGTGTGTTCCATTAATCATGCATAGTGTCCCTGCTAACATCTATCTAGATCCATGCTTTTAAAAAATTGAACATGCCAGTTCTCACAGTATGTAACAAGAAATGCTTTTCAGCTAAACATCTGTCGTGTGTGGGTTGTTTTATATATTCATGAATTCCTAAGGACAAATTGACAGCAAGTCTGAGTGTTAGGCAAACTAGACAGAAATACTCCTATAATTACATGGAATTTTAGGTGCAAGCATCAATTTAGAACAATTATGTGAATAAAGATTGGGACTGACTTAGCCAATTGGAATTTAACCATTCTCATGGGAGTCTTTGTTTTGCGAGATATTAGATCTTCACCTTGAATATTTCTGTTTATAAATACAGGCAATCAGTTTCCTTGAGTCAGCCATATGTAAGCCATTTCTAACTTCTTTAATGTTCTGGGCTTCATGCTTCCAAAGATTTCATGCTACTTTACCTGTATGTCCTTAACAGACTAGGACTGAATTCAAATCAGTCCCAAACAAAGTTTGCGGGCCATTTCACTGGTGGCAATTTTGCGGGTGGGAAGGCAATGTATTCATAGCAGTGGTTATGTCTTTGTTTACTTGTTTTTATTTTATTTTGCTGCTGCCCTAGGCAATGGCAATACCTATTCTGTTGTTGTTTTAGTTGTTTTTAAAAGTTTATTTCTGATTTTTCCTTTTTTTTTAAGCTCACTTACAAATTTCCCAATTTTTCCACCCACCCACCTACACCCTTCCCAGTTCTGTATTCTGACCTGTCTTCAGAGGAAACCCAAGGAGTCTCACTCAACACCTTGGATAGCTCTGAGTGTGCAACTGAACTGAACTCCACCAGAAGCTGGATGTTGACGGAGGCCTTATAGCTTCCTCAGACCAGATTTCCTTTTAGGCTCCAATCCTCCCTGCCCGAGGAGTGTGGTTTCTTAGAGGGACAGCCCTCTAGCCTGAAGGCTTTAGAGGGCCAACCCTCCTTTGGTGTCTCATCTGGCACACTCCCTGAGCCTTTGTACATATGATGTGTAATGGGAGGTACTTGACTCTTTGGCTGAATCAAGCTCCTGGGGAAGCATCTGTAAGAACCTGCAGCTTCATGACCATCAGTCTCAGGTTCAGTATCAGGAACCTGGTTGTCCTCTTCCTCTGTCTCTGAGCCTTGGTTATCACTCGAGGCCAGATCCATGATGCTACCCCTCTTGGCAGCTCAGTCACTATTTTCTTTCCACCCACATATCCCAGACACTACATAATTCTGAGGCATTCTGAAGGGATGCCTCTCAGTGGGTAGAGCACATGGCTTGCATGCAGAAGATCTCAGGTTCAAACCCTGGTATTTCCAGGTATTAATTTATTATATTTGTACATCCTCCCATAACAAATCTCTCTGAGAAGCATGAATGGGAAAGCCCTCTTTCAGAAACCCAGGTAGGTACCGCCAGTTTGGAGTAGACAATTCTGAGTTAGATGGAACTATGGTCTGACTCTGACTTGGTATGGGAAGCTTCCTACATTCTCCACCTCAGGTGCCCACCACAATGGTCCCATGGGAGGCAGGAAGCATTATTTCCCCCCTCCAAAATGACCCCAGAATGATGCTTTATCTGGGGCGTTTCTGTACGGAGGAATTGCAGATGGGTTGCCAAGGGGGGTGTTGTTGCTACAGAGGTGGCCAAGTAAAGTATATAGTGAAGACCACACCTCTGGGAAGTGAATATTGCTGATCTCCTGAACAACAATAACAAGCTCACCCCTGTTCAAGGGGTCAAATTTTCTTCCCCACCAAAAATCACCAATTTAATAACAGCTGATGCATGGGAGCCCCTTCATGGATCACTGCCTTGTTGTGGCGAAGGGGCTTGCGTAACTCAGTGAAGCCATAAGCTATGCCGTGCAGGGCCACCCAAGACGGACAGGTCATGGCAGAGAGTTCTGACAAAATGTGGTCCACTGGAGAAGGAAATGGCAACCCACTCCAGTATTCTTGCCAAGAAAACCCCATGGAACGTATCACAAGGCTAAAAGAGATGACGCCGGAAGATGAGCCCCTCAGGTCGGAAGGTGTCCAATATGCTACTGGGGAAGAGCAGAGGGTATTTCCAAGTAGCGCCAGAAAGAGTGAAGCGGCTGGGCCAAACCCGAAAGGACACTCAGCTGTGGATGTGTCTGGTGGTGAAAAGAAAATCCGATGCTGTAAAGAACAATATTGTTTAGGAACCTGGAATGTCAGATCAATGAATCAAGGTAAGCTGGAGGTGGTCAAACATGAGATGGCAAGATTGAACATCGACATCTTGGGAATCAGCGAACTAAAATGGACAGGCATGGGCGAATTTAATTCAGGTGACCATCATATCTACTATTGTGGGCAAGAATCCCTTAGAAGAAATGGAGTAGCACTCATAGTCAACAAAAGGGTGGGAAAAGCAGTACTGGGGTACAATCTTAAAAATGATAGAATGATCTCAGTACGAATCCAAGGCAAACCATTCAACATCACAGTAATTCAAGTCTATGCCCCAACCACTGAGGCCGAAGAAGCTGAGGTTGATCGGTTCTATGAAGACCTACAACACCTTCTAGAACTAACACCAAAAAAAGATGTCCTCTTCATCATAGGGGATTGGAATGCTAAAGTAGGAAGTCAAGAAATCACCGGGATAACAGGCAGACATGGCCTTGGTGTACAAAATGAAGCAGGACAAAAGCTAATAGAGTTTTGCCAAGAGAACATGCTGATCATAGCAAACACTCTTTTCCAACAGCACAAGAGGCGACTCTACACATGGACGTCACCAGATGGTCAATATCGAAATCAGATTGATTATGTCCTTTGCAGCCAAAGATGGAGAAGCTCCATACAGTCAGTAAAAACAAGACCTGGAGCTGACTGTGGCTCAGATCATGAGCTGCTTCTTGCAAAATTTCGGCTTAAATTGAAGAACATTGGGAAAACCACTAAACCGTTCAGGTATGACCTAAATCATATCCCTGATGAATATACAGTGGAGGTGAGGAATAGATTTCAGGGATTAGACCTGATAGACAGAGTGCCTGAGGAAATATGGACGGAGGTCCGTAACATTGTTCAGGAGGCAGCAACGAAATCCATCCCAAAGAAAAAGAAATGCAAGAAAGCAAAGTGGCTGTCTGATGAGGCTTTACAAGTAGCTCACGAAAGAAGGGAAGCGAAAAGCAAGGGAGAAAGGGGAAGATATATCCAACTGAATGCAGAGTTCCAGAGAATAGCAAGGAGAGACAAGAAGGCCTTCTTAAATGAACAATGCAAAGAAATCGAGGAAAACAACAGAATGGGAAAGACTAGAGATCTCTTCAAGAAAATTGGAGATCTCAAGGGAACGTTTTGTGCAAAGACGGGCATGATAAAGGACAAAGAAGGCAGGGACCTAACAGAAGCAGATGAGATTAAGAAGAGGTGGCAAGAATACACAGAAGAACTATACAGGAAAGATCTGAATGTCCCTGATAGCCATGATACTGCGGTCACTGAACTTGAGCCGGACATCCTGGAGAGTGAAGTCAAGTGGGCCTTAGGAAGCATTAGTAACAACAAAGCTAGCGGAGATGACAGTATTCCAGCCGAGCTATTTAAAATCCTAAAAGATGATGCTGTTAAAGTGCTGCATTCAATATGCCAACAAATCTGGAACACTCAACAGTGGCCACAAGACTGGAAAAGGTCAGTTTACATTCCAATTCCAAAGAAGGGCAACGCCAAAGAGTGTTCAAACTACCGCACCATTGCGCTCATTTCACATGCCAGCAAGGTGATGCTCAAAATCCTACAAGCTAGGCTTCAGCAGTATGCGAACCGAGAACTACCGGAAGTACAAGCTGGGTTTCGAAGAGGCAGAGGAACTAGAGATCAAATGGCCAACATTCGCTGCATCATGGAGAAAGCAAGAGAATTCCAGAAAAACGTCTATTTCTGCTTCATTGACTACGCTAAAGCCTTTGATTGTGTGGATCACAACAAACTGTGGCAAATTCTTAAAGTGATGGGAGTACCAGACCACCTTAACTGTCTCCTGAGAAACCTGTACGAGGGTCAAGAAGCAACAGTAAGAACCACACATGGAACAACCGAGTGGTTCAAAATTGGGAAAGGAGTACGACAAGGCTGCATATTGTCACCCTGCTTATTTAACTTATATGCAGAGTACATCATGAGAAATGCCGGGTTGGATGAATCAGAGGTCGGAATTAAGATTGCTGGGAGAATTATCAACAACCTCCGATATGCAGACGATACCACCCTAATGGCAGAAAGCGAAGAGGATCTCAAGAGCCTCTTGTTGAGGGTGAAAGAGGAGAGTGCAAAAGCTGGTTTGAAACTCAACATTAAAAAAACGAAGATCATGGCATCTGGCCCCATGACTTCCTGGCATATAGAAGGGGAAGAAATGGAAGCAGTGACAGATTTTACTTTCTTGGGCTCCAAGATCACCGCAGACGGTGACTGTAGCCATGAAATTAAAAGACGCTTGCTCCTGGGGAGGAAAGCTATGGCCAACCTAGACAGCATAGTAAGAAGCAGAGACATCACCTTGTCGACAAAGGTCCGTCTAATCAAAGCTATGGTTTTCCCAGTAGTAATGTATGGCTGTGAGAGCTGGACTATAAGGAAGGCTGAGCGCCGAAGAATTGATGCTTTCGAACTGTGGTGCTGGAGAAGACTCTTACGAGTCCCCTGGACTGCAAGGAGGTCCAATCAGTCCATCCTAAAGGAAATCAACCCTGAGTGCTCATTGGAAGGACAGATACTGAAGCTGAAGCTCCAATATTTTGGCCACCTAATGCGAAGAGAAAACTCCCTGGAAAAGACCCTGATGCTGGGAAAGACTGAAGGCAAAAGGAGAAGGGGACGGCAGAGGATGAGATGGCTAGATAGCATCACGGATGCAATGAATATGAACTTGAGCACGCTCCGGGAGAGAGCGCAGGACAGGAAGGCCTGGCGTGCTATGGTCCATGGGGTCACGAAGAGTCGGACACGACTGAACGACTGAACAACAACAACGATGCATGGGAGATGGTTGGAGTTTGTGTTGATTCACTGTATACATGCACAAACATGTTTTTATATTAACATATTTTTTATATTTTTTTTCTTTTAAATACATCTACCCCTTCAATTTTCAATTTGATATTTCCACTAAGACATTTCATAGACAAAAAAAAGAGATTTCTTTAACCAGTTAGGATCCTCATTTTGCCATTTATTATATTTCTGTTTCTATCTGAGGTGCATCAGAGTCCTGTGCATGTTTACTTTGAAGGAAGTCCCACTGAATATAATGGGGATTTCTTCCAAGTTTGCATAGGAGTGGATCCTTAGAGTATTCCCTAAGCTTCTTCACAATTGTTAAGTTTATAGTACCATTAATGTCTACTCAGCAGCAGAGCAGACACCATTGAATTCAGTGGAGCTTTCTCCCAGCTAATTGTGTACAAACAGGATTGCATTCCATGCTTATTTAATTCTGTTTTCCACAACCACCTTTCAGATTGCTGCTTTGTTGCTGAGCTGTATTATCTGGAATTGTTTATGTGGCTGTTCTATGATGCATATTCTGTGTGAAGTTCACCTTCATTTTTCACGTCCATATTTTCGTTCTCACTGGGTACTTTTACAGGAACTCTGTTCTGCTGCTTTTAAACTTTGCTGTTCACATGCTTGTACTGAGGTCATTTTGGTCAAATGTTCAGAACCTTTGTGCAAGACTTTAGAGGAAGATTTGGAAGTCAAATATGTGTAGTGTGTGTGTTTAAAACTTTGCTAAATGAAACGTGCACTGGGTTATCAAAGTTTTTAGAAAAAAGAAGTGCCAAACTAATGGGGTGACAAAAAGAACTTTTCAGCAAAAGCTTAGCATAGGTCTTTGCTCTCTCCAGAATTCTTTCTGTCAGCATCATTTTAATCAATTGCAGTAAAATTTACTATCCTCTTAAACAACTTCAAAACACACACAGAAGATCAAATAAAAGTTTGCAGTTCTTTCATGATGCCTTGAGTTAACTGTGTTCACAGGAAGTCTCTTAAATGTTTATGGCAACGAGCTTAATCATTAGTTCCAATATGTTCATTAATCACTGCTCTTTTGGAAACTAAATAATGAAAATAATTGGGCCTGCCGGAGGAGAAGGGGGAAGAATAAGGGAACCAGTCAAGCCATAACTTTATTGAAACAATGCAACCCATAGTTTGGAATTTGAAGCCAAGGAGCTTCATAGAATCATAGAATAGTAGGGTTGGAAGGGGCTTACAAGGCCATCGAGTCCAACCCCCTGCTCAGTGCAGGATCCAAGTCAGAGCATCCCTGACAGATGGCTGTCCAGCGTCGTCTTGAAGGCCTCCAGTGTGGGAGAGCCCACCACCTCCCTAGGTCATTGGTTCCATTGTCGTATTGCTCTAACAGTCAGGAAGTTTTTCCTGATGTTCAGCCGGAATCTGGCTTCCTGTCACTTGAGCCCATGATTCCATGTCCTGCACTGTGGGATGATCAAGAAGTGATCCTGGCCTTCCTCTCTGTGACAACCTTTCAAGTACTTGAAGAGCACTATCATATCTCCCCTCAGTCTTCTCTTCTCCAGGCTAAACATGCTCAGTTCTTTCAGTCTCTCTTCATAGGGCTTTGTTTCCAGTCCCCTGATCATCTTCGTTGCCCTCCTCTGAAGCCTCTCCAGTGTGTCTGCATACTTCCTAAGGTGTGGAGTACTGGACACAGTACTCCAGATGAGGCCTAACCAGTGCTGAGTAGAGGGGATCTAGTACTTCCCGGGATTTGGAAGGTATGCTTCTATTAATGCAGCCCAAAAGAGCATTTTCCTTTTTTCCAGCCACATCACATTGTTGGCTAATATTCAGCTTAAAGGAAATTAGTCAAATTTGTGGAGGATATGGCTATCAATAGCTATTAGTCATGATTAGGGATGGGGGAGAATTTCTCCCCGAAACTTCGGGGGGCCAAGTGCCAACGTATTCGGCCCCCCGAAGTAGTTTTGGGGAGAAATTCTCCGCCCCCCCCGCCCCCCCCCCGGGATGGGACTTACCTTTCCCGAATGTCCCTCCCGGCGGCGGGTCCGGTGGCAGTTCGGCTGGTCTTTGTCAGGGGTGGGGGTGGCAGCCGGTCTTTCGACCGGCTGCCGCCACCGCCATTCCAAGAAAAGTAAAAACAACAACAACACGCCCCTGTGATAGGCTACGTGACGATTAACATAGCCTATCACGGCTAGATTTGCAAAGTCAGCCGTGATAGGCTACGTAAATCATCACGTAGCCTATCACGGGTGACTTTAAAAAAAAAAGCGCGTACGGCTAATGGCGGCCCCCATAGGGAGCCGCCATTCGCGTTCCTTATTTGGTCGCTGTAGTCTACGTAAAGATTACGTAGACTACAGCGACCAAATAAGGAACGTGAATGGCGGCTCCCTATGGGGGCCGCCATTTGCATACGCGCTTTTTTTTTTTTTAATGTCACCCGTGATAGGCTACGTGACGATTAACGTAGCCTATCACGGCTGACTTTGCAGATCTAGTCGTGATAGGCTACGTAAATCATCACGTAGCCTATCATGGGGGTGTTTTTTTTTTAAACTTTTTATTTTGCGGCCGGGCAAGGCGAGGCGCCTCCTCCCCGGCCTGAATTTCGGCCGGGCGAGGCGGAAAGCCTCCCCCCCGGCCTGAATTTCGGCCGGGCGAGGAGGGAAGCCTCCCCCCCTGGCCTGAACTTCGGGGGGAGCAGCGAAGTGCCTCCCCCCCACCGCGAAGCAAGCTGCGAGACCAGGTAAGTGACTTTCGTGCACCCCTAGTCATGATGGCTATATGCTGCCTCTGGGATAAGGTGGACATCAGATGGACATCTGAGCTGGTGAACCTCATGTCCTGCTTGTGGGCTTCCCATGGGCATCTGGTTGCCCACTGTGGGAAACAGAGTATTGAACTTGATGGGCCTTTGGTCTGATCTAGCATGGTTCTTCTTAAATTCTTATGCCTGAGCTTCTTGGAGGAGGGGAAGGATACGAATGTAATAAATACATACATACACCCTGCCAGTCAATAGCAGAGCCTAAGCGTAGAACTCAGCTCCAGAACCTGGTTTCCAATGTCAGGGACTAGCCCCTTGAGGACAGGATGTAACTTGGACAAGAACATGTGCAGAGAGCATTCCTCTTGCTTGGTGGGAAAGACCACAGTCCTCCTGCTGGGGGCAACTGGGAGAAACAATAATGCAGTCAGTGCTTTAATGCAGTTAGATCTTATTGCCCCTGACCATTTCCCTCAAGTTGCAGTTACGATAATACGAACAAAAAGGTAGGAGAGCAGTTGATATGGGGAAGATAAAGAAACATGGGTTTCCGACTCAGTCTCATAACCTCACCCTGAAATGGGGATGAGTGCTAATTTAATTTCTGTTCATCAGAGTTCGCAGTATTCTCCATATTGGTGACAAAAAAAGAGATTATTATTTTCTTTTAAGTGATGGTTGGAGAAACTGAAACTGACCGATGCCTCCATCCATGCCCAGGGCTTTGAATCCTTTGCTCTTAAAAATCTGGGTTTTAATCCCTATGCATTCAACCACATTAGTGCTGAACTGGGGTCCCCACCTTTTTTCCTTCTTTCCTGACAGGCTCTTCAGCTATATGGCAGGCAGGTACATACTGATCCTCTCCGTACTAGGAATAGCTGTGGTAGTTGATTTTGGCTAGTGTAGATGGGAGAGAGTTTCATTTTAGGCTGTTTTTTATAAGAAGTTTTCAGAATTCACAAGGTCCTTCATATTGGGGAGAGAAAGTACTGGAGATTATATATTTTAAGCAAAATGTGGGGGAAAGTGAAACTGACAGATTCACCCATCTGTGCCCCAAAACCATTCTCTCATGAATGTTCTTAGTAGGCCTAATGTGACCTTACTTGGCAAGACTACAAAGCAAAAGAAGGCAAGGAGTAGGGAAGGCATGATGAAGAGTGATGTTGCTGCGGGGGCTCTGTGTCTTAAATAGCCAAGGGCAGAACAGAGTGAACATCTTTCCTGTGGTTGAGTTTGGATTGGCCTAATACCTATGCTGATGCCACGTATGATGTTTAACCTGAGGACAGGGCCCAGACCATAATGACCAAAATGATCAGGATGTGTGAACTACTGGCAGGAATGTAGTCACCTACACATTATTGCCACTGCCCCTTCCCCACAACTGGGGCCCTACCTAGGTGCAGAAGCCATCTTTCTGTGCTAGTCCATATTAGGGATGGCGGAGAATTCCACCACAGATTCCAGTGAGGCCGGCCCCCCGGAATCCATGGTGGAACGGCCTCCTGCCCCCCGCCCCCCACAGAATCCCCCCGGGACGGCACTTACCTGGGGCGGGTGTGGCAGATTTGGCGGCGGCAGAGGTTCCGACTCTGGCGGCGGCAGCTCCGGCGGCGGCTGGTCTCCTGGCCGGCCACGGCAGGGCTGCTGCTGCCGCCATTGCCATCCTTGCAGCTGTGATAGGCTAAGTAAGAATTTATGTAGCCTATCACGGCTAACCTAAAAAACCAAATACAACCCCCCCTGCAGCGTACGCAAATGGCGGCGGCTACGGCGGCCGCCATTTGCGTTCCCTATGTTTCGCCGATTTATCTTACGTAAATATTTACGTAAGATAAAATGGCGAAGAAAAAGGGGAACGCAAATAGCGTAGTGGACGCTATTCGCGTTCCTTTATTTTTCGCTGTTCTGGCCTACGTAAATATTTGCATAGGCTAGAATGGTGAAAAATAAAGGAACGCAAATAGCGTCCACTACACTATTTGTGTCCCCCTTTTCTTTCACCGTTTTACGTACATATTTACGTAAGATAAATCGGCAAAAAATAGGGAATGCAAATGGCGGCCGCCGTAGCCGCCGCCATTTGCGTACGCTGCTTTTTTCTTTTTTTTTGAGGTTAGCCGTGATAGACTACATAAATTCTTATGTAGCCTATCACGGCTGTCTGGCTGGATGCAAATGCCATTTGCGTCCGCAACAACCCGTCCGCGGCCGGAAATCTAGCTGCGGACGGCCCTGGCTGGCTGCTCCACGGCCTGACCGCGGAGCGGAGCTGGCCGTCGAGGATTCTGGGGGGGATGAGTGGATCGCCTCCCCCCCCACTACAAAAGATTCCGTGAAAAGGTAAGTGAGTTTCATACATCCCTATGGTATGCCAGGGCATTTTTTTTTCCTTTGTTGTTTTTGTTCAGTTGTTAAGTCGTGTCCGACTCTTTGTGATCCCATGGACCATAGCACTCCAAGTCTTCCTGTCCTCCGCTCTTTCCCAGAGTGTGTGCAGGTTCATTTTATTTTTCCTTATGACATAGAATCATAGAATAGTAGGGTTGGAAGGGGCCTACAAGGCCATCGAGTCCAACCCCCTGCTCAATGCAGGAATCCAAGTCAGAGCATCCCTGACAAATGGCTGTCCAGCCTCGTCTTGAAGGCCTCCAGTGTGGGAGAGCCCACCACCTCCCCAGGTAATATGTTCCATTGTCGTATTGCTCTTACAGTCAGGAAGTTTTTCCTGATGTTCAGCCGGAATCTGGCTTCCTGTCACTTGAGCCCATTATTCCGTGTCCTGCACTCTGGGATGATCAAGAAGAGATCCTGGCCTTCTTCTCTGTGACAACCTTTCAAGTACTTGAAGAGTGCTATCATATCTCCCCTCAGTCTTCTCTTCTCAAGGCTAAACATGCCCAGTTCTTTCAGTCTCTCTTCATAGGGCTTTGTTTCCAGTCCCCTGATCATCTTTGTTGCCCTCCTCTGAACCCTCTCCAGTTTGTCTGCATCCTTCTTAAAGTGCGGTGCCCAGAACTGGACACAGTACTCCAGATGAGGTCTAACCAGTGCTGAGTAGAGGGGGACTAGTACTTCCCGGGATTTGGAAGCGATACTTCTGTGAATGCAGCCCAAAATAGCATTTGCCTTTTTTGCAGCCACATCACATTGTTGGCTCATATTCAGCTTGTGATCAACAACAATTCCAAGATCCTTCTCTCTTGTAGTGTGGTTGAGCCATGTATCCCCCATCTTGTAACTGTGCATTTGGTTTCTTTTACCTAGGTGCAGAACTTGGCATTTATCCCTATTAAATGTCATTCTGTTGTTTTCTGCCCAGCGCTCCAGTCTATTCAGATCACTTTGAATTTTGTTTCTGTCTTCCAAAGTATTAGCTATCCCGCCCAATTTTGTGTCATCTGCAAATTTGATCAGCATTCCCTGCACCTCCTCCTCCTCCAAGTCATTAATGAAAATGTTGAAGAGCACTGGGCCCAGGACTGAGCCCTGCGGTACCCCACTCGTTATATCTCCCCAGTTTGAGAAGGTCCCATTGATAAGCACTCTTTGAGTCCGATTCTGTAGCCAACTGTGGATCCACCGGATCATTGTTTCATCTAGCCCACTTTGAGCTAGTTTGCTCATCAGGATATCATGGGGCACTTTGTCCTTACTTGGATTTCAGGAGATTGTTTCCCTTGTTCTAATAAGATAAGTTCCTCAAAATGGGAACTCTACGACCTCTACTTTGGAATGCTCAAAGTGGCTGTCTGTCATGGACCAGGAGCCCACACCCTCATCCTCAGAGGATCCTGGCCCCTTGTCCTCTGCAGAGGCTCCAGAGTTGAGAGTTCAGGAAGAGGATTCGGTCACAAAAAGGGATCATGGGGCTTCCATGCCCACAGTACCTAATTCCCCAGCAAGTTCCCAAGGCTTGTCTCACCTGCATCCAGAAGACGTTAGAATTCTGGATGGGCAAAAATAAATTTCCATTGTATTTTGTCAAAAGCCTTTTCAGCATACAAAGAAACAATAGCCGCCTGGTCAGTGTTTAAATTTATCAAATCCACTACTAATCTAAGTTTATCGGTCCCCTGTCTGTTTAATAAATCCCACTAATCTGCTCGCATCAGTATTGTGATAACTTCTTGCAATCTATAGGCCAGAATTGCAGTTAATATTTTAATATCTATGTTAATGTATTAAATAGGTCAATAATTAACACAATTGATGTGACTGTTGCCAGGCTGAGGAATCACTGTGATATGTGTCATTTAACGATGGGGAAAGAAAATATGATTCAAAAATATAATTATAAAGGTGATAAAGCCTTGGAGTTAAGAGGTTGGAAAAAGTTTTATATCACTCAATTGGGAACCCACCCAGACCAGGCCATTTCCCAGTATTCATATTATTAATTGTATTTGTAATTTCCTCCATATGCAAAGGAACCAGGAGAAACTGTCATTGCGAAGAATCTAAACATGGAAGATTAACCTGAGGGGGGGTAAAATATCTCCTGCTCTGATAATTCACTACCAATTCTTTACAAATAAGAATAAAACTTTTTTAAAAATGCGAGTTTATATCTGGGAGAAGTGTACATCATATCATTCTCATCTTTGCAATGTTATTTTAGCTATCAGTGTTTCTGCTGTTTAACATGATGTGCCAGGATCTTGGTGGGACAGTCACCATTTTCGCAATATGTCTTTCATAAGCAGGTTAAGGCAAATTCTTCCCGATGTGAAAGAATATTATTCAACTCATGTTTAACATTCAGCAGCTCCTGATAAAGTTGTACAGTTGAGTAAATGGCAAATTGGGTTATAAGCGCTTTTAACTTCTTATTTGGAGACATTGGTTGCATTTTTTGTATAGGAATCATAGGTGATAATTGAGTCCCATATAAAAGCTTTACGGGTCTCCGATTTGGTGGCACAAGAATCAACAGTATCCTAATTAATTTTAAAATATTTGACTAACTCAGCAGAGATAGGGGGAGGGGCTTGGCAAATCTGAAAATTGCAAATCCGGGCATCCTGGGGTGTAGTTTGAAACTACCAGTGTATCAATCTTACAAACATGTATATGATGCAGCAAAGAGGTAGAAACCAAAAAAAATGAATTAGAAGCAATTATAATGAACAGATGCAATAAAGGTATAGTCTCTTTCGCTAGGATGCAGAATTCTCCAAGCATCACTCAAACAGCATTCAGTCATGTAAGCCTCATCACCATTTGCCTCTTAGGCCTCTCTTAGGCCTCTACTTAGGCCTTCTATGTCCTCTACTTTGGAATGTGCAAAGTAGCTACCTGTCATGGACCAGGATTCAACACCATCATCCTCAGAGGATCCCTATCCCTTGTCCTCTTAAGAGGCTCCAGAGTTAAGAGCTCAGGATTCAGTCACAGAAAGGCATCATGAGGTACCTAGGTACTTCTGTCTCCACAGGACTTAGTTCCTCAGAAAGATCCCAAGGGTTGGCTCACCTGCATCCAGAGGAAGTTGCCTAGCCATCTTCATCCTCTGGTGATGAAGAACACTTGCATGTCACTGCTGCTCCCATGTTGTCACATCTTAAGGCTGCTAAAAGAGGCTAGGCCCCTTTAAGACACAAAGCCTCAGTTAGTGTAGAGGTGGAGCCAACCAGTCTAAAGGCAGGGAAATTCCTACTTAAGGCTCAGTCTTGATCTGCTCCTTCTCCGAACGAACAACATATAGACAACTATGTCTGCTTCTACCACCAGCACCACTCTGAGCTTTCTATGGTGCTGATTTCTTCATGTCTTACTTCCCTAAAAAGCCTGATGTAACCTACCCCTGCTAAAGATCAGACTGTGGCAGAACCCTGCGACCCAGGCCATATTGCAGAGCATATAATATATAATATAATAGACATAAATACATAAATTACAAACAGAGCATCCTCTGAACCCACAACACAAAGTACACTCCTCTGTTCCAGATTACGTTTAATAATGTAGCTGGGTTGTCTGCACTGGTTTTGCTAGTCAGAAGTGTTGCAGGCCTGTTGTGAGAGTGACTAAGCAAGATCCTGTCTTCCTTCTGTTACCTGTACTAATACATACGGGCGGGGGGAATTACACTGTCAATTTTCAACCATTTCCCCCAACACTAATGTCTTTCCCCATTGTGAATTGGCACCTGTGTTTTATAAATGTGCAACCTACCTAGACTGTTTTGTATTTTCCCAATTTACTGTGATCTCTTTCACAAATATGAGTTGTTGTCCTTTGTATTTATCTCTCTGAAATGGCACTTTCAGAAGGAATAAACACTGGAGCAACTGCTGTCACTAATGCCAACAGCAGACTCCTATGAACTTGTTTAAGATTAGGGTTAAAGTAAACAAAGAGCCCTCTTTTCAACACCTCATCTTTTGAGCACATAAATGTAAATACCGACAGAGTTTGAAACTAGGGATGGGGGAGAATTTCTCCCCGAAACTTCGGGGGGGCGAGTGCCAATGCATTCGGTCCTCCGAAGGTTGTTCGGGGAGAAATTCTCCGCCCTCCCGCTCCCCGCCCCCCCCCCCCGGGATGGGACTTACCTTTCACGAATGTCCCTCCCGGCGGCGGATCCCGGGGGCGGTTCGGCAGGTCTTCGTCAGGGGCGGGGGCGGGGGCGGCAGCCGGTCTTTCGACCGGCTGCCGCCGCCGCCATTACAAGAAAAGTAAAAAAAAAACCACGCCCCTGTGATAGGCTACGTAACAATTAACGTAGCCTATCACGGCTAGATTTGCAAAGTCAGCCGTGATAGGCTACATTAATCGTCACGTAGCCTATCATGGGTGACTTTGAAAAAAAAAAGCGCGTACGGCTAATGGCGGCCCCCATAGGGAGCCACCATTTGCGTTCCTTATTTGGTCCCTGTAGTCTACATAAAGATTTACGTAGACTACGGTGAAAATAAGGACAACGCAAATAGCATTGCCCTTATTTTCGCCGTAGTCTACGTAATCTTTACCTTACAGTAAAGTTTACCTTTACCTTTACCTACAGGGACCAAATAAGGAACGCGAATGGCGGCTCCCTATGGGGGCCGCCATTTGCGTACGCGCTTTTTTTTTTTTTTCAAAGTCACCCGTGATAGGCTACGTGATGATTAACGTAGCCTGTCATGGCTGACTTTGCAGATCTAGCCGTGATAGGCTACGTTAATCGTTACGTAGCCTATCGCAGGGGCGTGTTTTTTTTCTTTTGAAGTTCGTGGCCGGGGAGACGGGGCGCTTCTCCCCGGCATGAATTTCGGCCAGGCGAGGTGGGAAGCCTCCCCCCCGGCCTGAATTTCGTCCAGGCGAGGAGGGACGCCTCCCCCCCGGCCTGAACTTCGGGGGGAGCAGCGAAGCACCTCCCCCCCACCGCGAAGCAAGCTGCGAGACCAGGTAAGTGACTTTCGTGCACCCCTACCGGCCACCCAATCAAGGAGAAGACGATGATGAAACTTTTGAAAAGCAAATTGCCAAGGTTTCAACGAAGCGTGATGTGGTAGTAATGGGGGACTTCAATTTCCCCGATATTTGCTGGGAGACAAATTCTGCAAAACATGGCCCCTCCAAGAAATTCCTGACTTGTGTTGCTGATAAATTCCTCCTACAGAAAGTAGAGGAAGGAACTAGAGGATTGGCTATCCTTGACTTGATCCTAACCAACAGAGATGACTTAGTGGATGAAGTACCAGTTATGGGAACTCTGGAGGAAAGTGACCATGTTATACTTGAGTTCTTGGTTCTAAAAGAAGCAAAAGCTGAGTGTAGGCAAACACGTACCCAGGATTTTAGGAAAGCTAATTTTAATAAACTCAGAACAATGATAGGTAAGGTCCCATGGCAAGCGATTTCTTAAAAAGGAAATTCTCAAGGCACAATTACAAACCATTCCAACAAGAAAAAAAGGTAGAAGACAACAGAAGAAGCCAATGTGGCTTCACAAAACTTAGAGTTGACCTGAAAACAAACAAAAAGGACACATATAGGAAGTGGAAGGAAGGCCAAGCTACAAAGGAAGAGTACAGGCAGGTAGCACAGAATTGCAGGGATGGCATCAGGAAGGCTAAAGCTGAGAACGAGCTGAAGTTAGCGAGGGATGCTAAAAGCAGCAAAAAGGCTTTCTTCAGCTACGTGCATAGTAAAAGACAGAGGAAAGAAATGGTGGTTCAGCTATTCCACTTAATGGTGGTTGAGCGGAACACAAGCGGGGTAATTGGATACCTCATTATCTCTGATCAGTTTAAAAATGGAATAAAGGTCATTTAGTGCAGGAGGTGCCCTGGAAGTTAACGGCGTCATCTAAAGGGCCCGTGAACTTCTGTGAGTGAGTAATATCAACAGCAGGATAAAAGTTCCGTGTGAAGAAGCCCAGTTTATTAGAAGCTGAACAGCGGATCACTCTTTGCTCTGGTTCATTCCATTATTCTGTGGAAGGATTATATGGATTTTGCATTTGCAAGTTATTCTACACATCTTAATATTGTTGTAATTCATATAAAGAAGCAACAGTGAAATATCTAACAAATCAAACTGTAAAAAAAAAAAAAAAAGCTTATGCAAACTCAGGATCTAAAATACTCTGCGAATCCTTATAATTTATTATTAAAATTAATGGGCTCCCTGAATATAGCAACTGTATTGTTAGCACCGCAAACCATATTCCATCCAATTCTTAACATTTTATTGAAGACCTAGGCATTCATTTAGCATAGAACAGCTGAATAATTTGAAGTGCTGGAGGAAGAGAAAAAGTTGCAGACAAACCATTATTTCTTCAGAAACTGGGATTGCTCTGTGGATTGTGTAAAATGTTACCCCAGGGAGGACTTACACTAGGCCAGAAGGCCAGCTAGAAGGAATTTAAGAGCTTATTTGTGGAATTAAGATTGTGAAATGAAATATGGCTCTGTAAAGAATCTGTACCTTTTCTGTGTTCTGAAAGACTTTTTCACTCTTTTCCCCACCTTCTTTTTGAATTATGGCTCTAGAAGTGCATTGAATATTTTCAGGTTTGAATCAGATATGAGTGACTCTCTAGGGCTCCTAGAGTTTTCACGCTGGATTAAAGAAAAGAAGTGGGTATATATCTATCTATCTCCAACATTTAGATAGGAACATTAAGATGGACATTTAGATAGGAACATTAAGTTTTAAAGTCTAATATCCACGTAGGGATGGCGGAGAATTTCTCCACGAATCTCCGGGAGGCCGAATGCCAATACATTCGGCCCCCCGCAATTGGTGGTGAAATTCTCCGCCCCCTCGCCCCCCCCTGGGATGGGGCTTACCTCCTTCGAATGTCCCTCTCTGCGGTGGGTCCTGGCGGCGTTTTGGCGGTGTTTCGGCGGGGGCGGCGGCCGGTCTTTCGACCGGCTGCCGCCACCGCCATTACAAAATAAGTTAAAAACAAAAAACAAAACACATGATAGGCTATGTAACGATTTACGTAGCCTATCGCGGCTAGATTTTCAAAGTCAGCCGTGATAGGCTACGTAAATCTTTACGTAGCCTATCACGGGTTACTTTGAAAAAAAAAAAAGTGTGTACGCAAATGGTGGTGCCCATGGGTGCTGCCATTTGCATACGCACTTTCCCCCCCCCCCAAAGTCACCCGTGATAGGCTACGTAACGATTTACGTAGCCTATCAAGGCTGACTTTGGAAATCTAGCCATGATAGGCTACGTAAATCGTTACGTAGCCTATCACGTGTGTGTGTGTGTGTGTTTTACATTTACTTTTTTATTTCGCGGCCGGGGAGACGGGGCGCTCCCCCCCGGCCTGAATTTTCGGCGGCGAGGGATGGGGTGCCTCCCCCCCGGCCTGAATTTCGGGGGGAGAACCGAAGCGCCTCCCCCCCACCGCGAAGCAAGCTGTGGGACCAGGTAAGGGACTTTCGTCCATCCTTATATCCACGTACATGGGAGTAAGCCCCATTGTACTCAGTGGTATTTACTTCTGAGAATGTGCTCTATGGTGATGGTGATTATGAAGATGAAACATCCTCACCATCCCCAGCTCCTAATAAGTGCTCCTTGTTCAGGGTTTCATGCACCTTGGAACAGGAGAGTTGTAATGTTTTTTAGGGCTCCCAAAGTGGTAGGTGTCAGGGTGGACACTGAGCCCATAGAATCCCCGAGTAGTTCTGATTCCGAGGAAGAGGAGCCGCTCCAGGGAGAGGAGCGCGCTCCTTTTTCCCAGGGCCAACACCTGACGGAGATTCCTCCCACCAGCATTCCTAGCTTAGATAGCAGTCCTGGGAGTGACAGGGCGCAGGAAGCAGACTTGATGGATGCGTGACGCCGATGCAGAGAGCAGCGCCAAATGGAGGGCACGGAAAGGAGGCGTAGTGCTCGGTTGGTGAGCAAACAACGGCTGCGCCCAGAGGATCCAAGGGAAAAGGGGAGGGACTCTCCCTAGTCCTTAAGTTCAGGGGTCTGCCAGTAATTCCTTTTCAAACGGGGACCAACTGTTCCAACTTAGGGCATAGGTATTCTGCTGCTCGTATCTAGTTGCTAACGGTAGAGTTGTTAAGTTGTAAAAGGGGAATAAAGCTTTGAAAAGAATCCCTTTGTCTGTGTCTGGACTTGGCTACTGGATTAGACTGAGAGAGGCCTCCAAGGAGCCCTTGACAGTAGGAGGGTTTTAGAAGGAAGCAACTTTCCAAGACGTTTCGTCACTGAGCTCGGGCTGGCTGCCCCTCCCATTTTCCTAAAACAACAACAACAACAAAATCTGACACCGTCAGCATTCCTTGCTTCAACTTCCCTCAACATTTTGTGGGTTTTTTGGATGTCACTAAGCATAGGTCCCTCACTAAGCATAGGACATAGGATCATTCTAGTTCGATATTAGAGGGAAGTGTGATCAATTAATTATTTGTGCCTTAGAGTTTTGAGGTACTTTGAGAGCCTGTGTGGTGTAGTATTGAGAGTGTTGTACTGGGAGCTGGGAGATCTGGGTTCTAGTCCCCGCTCGGCCATGGAACCTCACTGGATGGCTTTGGGCCAGTCACAGAGGAGTGGTGACGAGAACTGTGCACAGTATCCTAAGGGTGGTCGCACCATAGATTTGTATAAGTGTAGTACAATATTGGCAGTTTTATTCTCAATTCCATTCCTAATTATGCCTAACATGGAATTTGGCTTTTTCACAGAGCCAGTGTGGTGTAGTGGCAAGAGTGTTGGACTGGGAGTTGGGAGATCCCGGTTCTAGTCCCCACTCGGCCATGGAAGCTCACTGGGTGACTTTGGGCCAGCCACAGACTCTCAGCCCAACCCACCTCACAGGGTTGTCGTTGTGAGGATAAAATGGAGAGGAGGAGGATAATGTAAGCCACCTTGGGTTCCTGGCAAGAGGAAAAAGGTGGGATATAAATGCAATAAATAAGTAAGTAAATAAATAAATAAATCGTCATATGTGAGGGATGGCTGAAAAATACTCAGCCAGAATAGAATGGAGATGTATGAGAACATTCAACTACCCTGCAAAAGTGCTTGGCATTCCTTGCAACAACCCTCTAAGATAGCCCCATAGTTGCAGATTGGGGTGGGGGTGGAGCACTAAGGCTTAAGAGAGTAGTGGCTCATGTAAGACCACCTAGTTGAATTCCTGAGAAAAAGAAGATTCAAGCAGGGACTTCCTGGTTCACAGACCATATAGGCATTATCTGAATTGATCATCTCCTTGAATTGATCATCTCCTCCCATATATGCCTGCCTGGACCCTAAGATCATCTTCAGTGGTCCTTCTCTGGGAGTCCCTGCCAAAGGAATTGAGGTGGGTGGCTACTAAGAAGAGAAGAGGGCTTTTTCTGCTGTGGCACCCCAGTTGTAGAATGAGCTTCCTAGAGAGCCCTGCCTGGCACCTACATTGTGCTGTTTTTGCCACCAGATGTAGACTTTTTTTAAAAATTTCCCAGGCATTTTAATTTTTTGGTTTCTGTTTTAAATCTGTTACTATATTTTAAATCTTCGCACTGCTGCTAGGTTCTATTTGGTTGTTATTTTCTTTTTTATACTGTAGTTTTAAACTTCTATATTTTATTTTATTATCTTATATTTTATGGTTTTAATTGTCATGAACTGCCTAGGGAGCTTCAGCTATTGGGTGCTATAGAAATGTGATAAATAGATAAATAAGGCAGTTATTTATTTAAAATATTTTCCTGTCCCCCAGCTTTAAGGGGTACAGGCAACTGTAGTGGGGAGGAATGGATTTGATGTGGTACAAGTAGAACTTGACTTTTGGCTTCAGTATTTATTCGCGCGTGCGCACACACACACACACAATGAGAGAAAGTAACTCTGTTCGGGAATTAAGCCTCACAAGGGTACATACATTACTGTGTAGGGGCATAGGGCTGCACACATTTGCTCCTCCCCTTCCATCCCAGTGTGTGTTTAGGGGTGCATGAAAGTCACTTACCTGGTCTCGCAGCTTTTCGCGGTGGGGGGGAGGCACTTCGCTGCTCCCCCTGCGAAGTTCAGGCCAGGGGGGGGAGGCTTCCCGCCTCGCCCGGCCGAAATTCAGGCTGGGGGGGAGGCTTCCTGCCTCGCCCGGCCGAAATTCAGGCCGGGGAGGAGGCACCTCGCTTCGCCCAGCCGCGAAATTAAAAGTAAAAAAAAAAACCACGCCCCCGTGATAGGCTACGTGACGATTAATGTAGCCTATCACGGCTAGATCTGCAAAGTCAGCCATGATAGGCTACGTAAATCGTCACGTAGCCTATCACGGGTGACTTAACAAAAAACAAAAAAAAGTGCGTACTCAAATGGCGGCCCCCATAGGGAGCCGCCATTCGCGTTCCTTATTTGGTCGCTGTAGTCTACGTAATCTTTACGTAGACTACAGCGACCAAATAAGGAACGGGAATGGCGGCTCCCTATGGGGGCCGCCATTATCTGTACGCACTTTTTTTTTTTTTTTAAAGTCACCCATGATAGGCTACGTGACGATTTACATAGCCTATCACGGCTGACTTTGCAAATCTAGCCATGATAGGCTACGTTAATCGTCACGTAGCCTATCACAGGGGCGTTTTTTTTTTCTTTTATTGGAATGGCGGCAGCGGCAGCCGGTCAAAAGACCGGCTGCCGCTCCTGCCCCGGACGAAGACCCGACGAACCGCTGGCCGGACCCGCCGCCGGGAGGGACATTCGCCAAAGGTAAGTCCCGTCCCAGGGGGGGTGCGGGGGGCGGGGGGGCGGAGAATTTCTCCCCGAAACTTGTTCGGGGGGCCAAACACGTTGGCGCTTGGCCCCCCGAAGTTTCGGGGAGAAATTCTCTGCCATCCCTATGTGTGTTAGCCCCCTTGGTTTCTGACCTTGCTACATTGAGCTACATGGTCCAAAAAGGAGTTCTACTCATGTTGGCTTAAACAAAAGTACAACTATATGATGGGGGACCCTTGTAAAGTAGGGCATCAGGCTGATGAAGAGTTCTACATTTATTTATTTATTTATTACATTTCTATACCACCCAATAGCTGAAGCTAATTGGGCTAAACCTATATTCAATTGCACATGAGTAGAATTCCTCCCTAGACATTTCTGTGTGTCTACCATGCTCGGACATAGACGGTGGGGTTAGCATGCATGACCCTCTGCCCCTACTCATGAGTTTGAGGTATGTGTGTGTGACTGTGTTTACTGTACATTTGTACATATGTATGTGAAATCTTCAATTGCAGCTGTTCGGTCACACAGTAGACTGCAACTGACACTTGGTTTAAGATTTAGTTTCATTTTCAAACTGCTTGTTTCTAAGTCAGTGCATTGTGCATTGTCCTGGGTTTATGTATAATTTTAATGCATAATTTTAAATGCTCAGACATATTTTACTGTTTTACGGCTGATATTCAGGCTTCATAGTATAAACATTTAATACTAAATACGGTATGGGATGGGACAATTTCTTTCAAGGTTTGATTCAATTCCAAAATTAGGAAAATATAGTTGATACTGTCTTTACTGCATTAAAACTGAGGGCCACTCTAGATGTGGCCATATTTGTTTATTCACAGATCAATCTCATTCATGTTCAATGTACATGTGGTTTTTTATTTTTACAACAAAATATATTTATGGTGAAAGAAGCTGAACAGACTTATCCTGCTGTGCTCAGTGTTGGAGGAATGGCCCTGCCATGCAGCAGGAATAGATTAGGGAGGGGGAATAGATGAAGAGTTGAAGACACAGGAATTTTTAAAGAGGTGGCTCTAGTGGAGAGGGGTGGACAATTGGGCTGTGCTTCATGCAGCAAAAAGTCTTGGGCTGACACTAGCAATGGCTGGGGAAATGTGTTTCAAATTGAACTGACCCAACATTTCTCACAAGACACTTATCATAATGTTCTGTTTCTCAACACGCCCCCAGGAAAAGGCCATTTTGCAGAATTTTCTCTGAAAATTCCCCACCATTTTTGTCCCCCCTCAGCAAGTTTCTCAATTTTTCCAATCTTAAATTCAGTTAGGGTGCAATCCTATGGGGATAGTCAGCTGCCTCCGACCTCAGAGGCGGCCAACTATCCAATGCTGGATGAGCAGAGAATAGAGGGGATCTTCTCCTCTGTGCTCTGGCTGCCCTGCATTTGTGGCTAGACGGCTGATTTTAGCTGTCTAGCTGGGAATGTCGGAGCAGGGGGGCGAGGCCGGACAGTGCATAGGAAGTGTTGTGATGACACTTCTGCGGTCCCCACCCCACCCCTGAGAAAGTCCCGTTTTCACCTGCCCTGCACTGCAGTTGCAAGCATGGAGACAGGGGTAAACCAAGCTGCCTACGAGGTGGCTGGGGAAGGGGTGGAGACTGAGGTTTCTGGGAACTGAAAAATCCTAAGGCTGTCTAGTCACTGTCTAGCGGCTATAGGATTGCTCCCTTAGGGTGCAATCCTATGGGGATAGGTGGCCACCGCCAAACTCGGAGGCGACTGCCTATCCAGTGCAGGGTAGGAGAAGCATGGAGGGACTCGTTCTTTCCGTGCTTCTCCTGCCCTGCATTTGCAGCTAGACAGCCGATTTTGGCTGTCTAGCCATGGGAAGGCGGAGTGGGACAGGAGGCTGCCGGATGACACACAGGATGTGTTGTACCAGCATTTCTGCCTTCCCTGCCCTAGAACACCCCCAGGAATGCCCCCATTTGGTCGCTCCGTGCTCGTCTTCCGAGCGCGGAGCTTGGGGCTGCCCTGCTCTGCCTGCGAGGCTGTGCAAAATGGGGGGAAGGTCGATTCTCCAGGAACCGTTCTCAGAGCACAGGCTCTGGGGTGGGTTCCCGGAAAACCAGATATCCTATGGCTGTCTAGCCGCTGACTAGTGGCCATAGGATTGCTCCCCCCATCTTAAAATTTGTTGCAACTGGTAGCAGTGGTAACTGTGTCAGCAGTCTGACCGCCATTATGCATTTTCCACCACGCCCTCGACCTAGTAATGTTGGGGGATTGCTGAAGGGGGACAAGCATGGTGGAGAACAGTGGTGGAGAAAATATGACTAATCTTTTTACCTTCTTGGCCGATTCACAAAGGTTGTCAATAACAATTTGGTTGACATTCAGAGGCATGGACTGGCAAAATCAGGTCAAATCACATTCCTTGGTGGGGGAGGGTTAGCTCTGTTAGGTCTAGATCTGGCCATTTTGGTGCCCATTTAACAAATGATTGTGTTATACAAAAGGCAGTTACCTCTTCACTTGAAACAAGACAATAACATTCCTGTTATAACACTTCTCTAAATAACTTGTGGGATAGTGTTTTTTTTTTTTTTTAAGGATTATGAGGCATATTTAGGATGAGCACAGGGGCCAGGATGTTTGAAATGGTTTGTAGATTTGGTAGACTAAACCCACTTGGAGGGATCTAAAGGATCCTAGAACTAAATCCATCTATACACCAGAATGGGTAGGTTTGCATTCCTTATATAACATAACTTTCTCCTTTGACAAATGCTTTTGAAATGGGGGGTAATGAGAGCATTGTAGTCTGCTGTTGTCAGGGATGAGTCCAAGCCCTTTGAGATGTCTGACACCTCTGATTCTGAATCAGAATGGAACAGCTAGATCAGAGCCCAGGGGAAGACTTTTCCTAGAAACAGCTAGATCAGAGCCCGGGGGAGGACCTTCCCTAGAAACAGTTAGATCAGAGCCGTGGGGAGGAACTTTCCCTAGAAACAGCTAGATCAGAGCCCGGGGGAGGACTTTCCCTAGAAACAGCTAGATCAGAGCCCGGGGGAGGAACTTTCCCTAGAAACAGCTAGATCAGGGCCCAGGGGAGGAACTTTCCCTAGAACCCCAAGGCACTGGGAGAGATTCTGAAGGCCTTGACAAACAGATGGCCCAGCCTGAGTCACTGCCTTCTCTCCCTCCATCATGAGAACTCAGGTTTCCGAGGAGGAGGAGGAGGAGGGGCATGGCTTGAAAGATGCTAGGGTGTGTCACAAAGCAAAGTGGGAAAAGTTAGGGATGGGGCCCAGACACTCCACCAAGATAGCGACTCTTAGAAGCCAACGTAGGAGGAGGGAGCCGCCCGAAGGAAGGGGCATCGCTGCAAGGCAGAGCAAACTCACAGGCAAACTGTCGACAACTTCACTGCCTTCCAGTTTGTCTTCTCTGACTGGAGAATGCAGATGACTTGTTCAGGGCCTGAGGCAGTCTGAGAGCTTCCTGGAATCTGCATTTGTAGAAAGGCGAGTCTTTAGCAAAATGAAGTCGTAATAGCCCAAAGCTTTGATTCTCTGTGGTGTTGATTGCGAAGGGAGAGGAGGATCTGTTCTTGACAGCTGTTGACAAAACAAAACAAAAATCTAGCGAGTTGCCTATAGATGTAGGGATGTATGAAAGTCACTTACCTTTTTGAAGGGTGACATTCGCGGTGGGGGGAGGCACTCCGTCCCTCCCCCCAAAATTCTATCTGGCCAGCTCCACTCCGCAACAATTCCACGGAACCACCGGCCGGGGCCACCCGTAGCCTGACCATCCGGCCGCTGGGCAGTCTGCAGGGACGCAAATGGCGGCGGCTGTAGCCGCCGCCATTTGCATCCCTGTATTTTGCCATGATAGGCTACGTAAATATTTATGTAGCCTATCACGGCAAAAAACCAAACAAACAGCGAATGCAAATGGCGGCGGCTACGGTGGCCGCCATTTGGGTTCCCTTTTTTTTTTGCCCTTGATAGGCTACGTAAATATTTACCTAGCCTATTACGGCAAAAGAGATGGGCACAAATGGCGGCCACCATGCCATTTGAACCCCTCTCTTTTGCCGTAATAGCCTACGTAAATATTTACATAGGCTATCACGGCCCCCCAAAAAAGGGACTGCAAATGGTGGCCGCTGTAGCCGCCGCCATTTGCGTTCCCTTTTTTTTGCCATGATAGCCTACGTAAAAGTGACGAATGGCTTCCCTGCGTTAGCCGTGATGTAAGTATTTATGTAGCCTATCACGGCTATAGTGAAGAAGCAAATGGTGGCCACGGATGCGGCCACCATTTGCAATGCATCGCGAATGACAGCAGGTAGGTATCCCGTTTTGCGCGCCTTTCGTGGGGCGGGGGGACTCCATTCCGCCACAAATGTTCCATGGCGGAATTCTCTGACATCCCTACTATAGAGTCTCTTTGGACCCTGCTCATCCTTTTCTCTTGGAGAAAAGGGGTTAAATGAGTGTTCCTTATGAAAATGAGGTTTGAAGAAAAGAGGTTCAGGAAAGGAGGGACCCTGCAAAAATCAGGGAAGGGGTTTTAGGGCACATAGTGCACTTAAGTGACCTGAGTTATTATGCTTGCCGCAGAACTATCGATTTTGATTTTGCCCTAAATATTGTAAGTGACAAAGATGTAACTGTTCTTATTATGGATCATGAAATATAAATCACATAGCCAGTGATCTTCTCCCCTCCCACCCCAGATAATTATGGGTAGAAGCAATTGCTATGATTAATCAACAGTTTCAGACTGTAAAAAATAGGGGGGGAAGAAAAAGAAGAAGTAAACTGCTGATAGTGCTGCTCTAAATTATGTTGCAAAAGTGATGTAACAAGAAAGACATGTAGAGGGGAACTGTAAGCTGTTAAGAGACATGACAGTTTCTGGGGTGGAAGCTATAACTCCTAATGTAAAATATTGGCACTAGTCAAGTAACTAACATGCTTCATGGCATTTCAAAATATAGTAAATGAGAGCACATTTCAATTAAAGCTAGGTGCTTGCATTTGTCTGATTCTTTATATCCAGTTGCCTCGCCAAGCGTACAGCGCAATTGTCAAGCTAAGTATTTAAATGCAGCCAGTTGAAGGCAGAATCAGAAAGGAAGAGATGATGAGACACAAGCTCTGGATTGAACAAAGACTAGATTTATTTAATCTTAACTCAGGATCTGCAGAGGAAATGAAATGTGCGTGGATAACGAAACCAATGTGCTAAGGGGTGACAAGCCTGTTGTCTGTTCATCTGCATCTGCCTGGAAGTGTTTTTAGCTGTCTAGGATAACCTAAGCATCATTACACACCTAGAGATTAAATAATATCTAGATATTAAGGAGCAGTGGAGTTCATTGGTTAAATATTAATACTAGCTTCTTGAAGGCTGAAGGGACACCCTAAAGTAGGCGTAGGCAGCCTTTGGGGGCCTGTGGGCACATTTGGCAATCTGAGAAACTGCTGTGGGCACCACCACAAAATGGTGGCCATAGGAAGAAGGGCTAATCACAAAGGACAAGTAACCTGCCCCAAAGATTAAGTACAAGGTAGAGGTGGAGTCTGAGCCCCAACACAGTAAACAACTCATTTGTACCTACACTTTTTTTTAGCAATAACAGAAACCTGGATATTTATGAAAAATGAACAGGGTAGAGTATTTTGCTGGGTACCAACAAAGGTGTCTGGGATGCACTGGTGCCAGTGGGCATCATGTTGCCTACTCCTGCCCCAGTGTAATGACAGGCACTTGCTTGGCCTGTATATGTGATGTACTTTTATTTTCCATGCACAAAAGCTGTGCTTTTGTTCACATGAATTGCTCTGTTGAAAGAGGCTGACCTTCAGTTTGCTTGACTTCCACTTCATCTCATAGTGCTTATGGGCAGAGCAAGAAATGAGCACCAGTCTATGAATTACCAAAATATAAAGTCACCGTATCTGCTCACCTCTTCAGTAATTCTTCTTACTTACATTTGATGTATGTATGCATTTATACATTCCTATACCGCCCAATAGCCAGAGCTCTCTGGGCAGTTCACAAAAATTAAAACCACAAAGTGCAGCATAAAACAATATAAATTATGAAAGCTTAAAACCACATATAACAGTACAACCAGAATAAAACCTAGCAGCAATGCAGAGATTTAAAATACAGATATAAAACACCAGAGCTAAAAGATTAGGAAGCTAAAATGCTAAAAAACTGGGAGAATGAAAAAGGTCTTCACCTAGTGCCTGAGGGTGAAGACGCTATTTGCGTTCCCCTTATTTTCGCCGTAGTCTACGTAAATGTTTACGTAGACTAGACGTGCCAAAATAAGGAACGCAAATGGCGGTGCCCATGCAACAATCTTGGCACTAGGGATGTATGGACTGTGTAAAATCCTCTCCGTCTGTGTTTTGCACATTTTCAGGTGCCTTTCGTTCCATCATCCACCCACAGATGGATGCAAATTTCTTTTTTTTCTTCATGTAGGAAAACATGTAAATATTTATGTAAGTATTTATGTAAGTATTTACATAATTTACCTCAGTATGTAACATTTAGTGTATTGTTTAGTGTATTCCATTCAACGTTACCTCAGCAGAAACTTGCGTATTTTTCTACGGATTTATATGCATAAATTTCAGGAAAGTAAAAAAATAATCCGAAAGTCCATGGACTCCGCACGGCCTGAGAGGGTGATCCTCAGTAGATTCTGCAGGTCAGATTCTTAGAAATCAGAGCTCATTTTAATCCACCTCGAATTTCTCCAGCATCCCTACTTGGCACCTTATTTTGGTCTCTTTGCTATTGGCAAAGAGGAGGCGGACTTGGATTATAATTGTAAGAGTGGTCTTGGATCATAACTCTGCCACAACTTTTATTTAACATTTACAATCAATCAGTAAGTCATCTAAGATCAGTGAAATATGTAGTGGGCAAGATCTTCTCTGTTCTCCCAAGAAACTGGCCTGGCTATCCAAGCCGCAGACACCATGCTCATGTTTGAGCCTTCTGCTTATGTCAAACTGTGTGTTTGGGCATATGGTTAAGCTAAGAGCAGTTCCCTTCCCAGGAGTTGCCCAATATGTATTTACTGACTACGTTTTTATCCTGTTTTTCAGATAAGTGTTGTCACCCAAAGCAGCTCACATACTTAAAGATGAGAGAGAGCCCCAGTCACCAGGCTTACAAACTAAAATGACAAGAGAGACAAGGGAAGGGGAGTGGAGGGGAATGGAAGAGGATGGCGATCATTTTTCAAAGGCAGAACAAGCGGTGATCTATAAAAGGGCATTTAATCCCCACTCAGCATGCCCAGTGGTCAGGGTTTATAGGAGTTGCAGTCTGAAGTAACTGGAGGGCACCAGATTCCCTACCTCAGGCATGATATATTCGAGCTAGAGCAGCTTTCCATAGCTTCATGCCTTTGAGATGTTTTGGACTACAAATCCTGTAAGCCTTGACCATCGGCCATGCCAGTTGAGGCATAAGGGAGTTGCAATTAGGGATGGCAGAGAATTCCGCCATGGACTCCAATGAATTCTAAAGAATCCGGCCCCCCAGAGTCCATGGCGGAACAGACTACCCCCCCCAAATCCCCCCGGGACGGACCCTACCTGGCAGCGGTGGCTGCTCCGGGTTGTTATCTTCATTCCACAGCCATCCACTGCCGGGCTGCAGAACAAAATGGTGGCCAGTGTAGCGGCCACCATTTGCATCCCTGCCCATGGCCGTGATTGGCTATGTACATATTTATGTAGCCTATCACGGCAAAGAGCAGGGACGCAAATGGCGGCCCCTATGCCATTTGCGTCCCTGCTCTCTCTGTGACAGGCTATGTAAATATATATGTAGCCTATCATGGCCTGATGTAGGGACGCAAATGGCGGCCGCTATGCCGGCTGTCATTTGCAGCCTCAGCAGCCCGGCAGCGGACAGCAGTCTGGCTGCAGATGGGCCCTGCCGGTGGCTCTGCGGACTCGCCTCAGAGTGGAGCCGGCCGGGCAGGATTCCAGGGGAAGAGACGGATCGCCTCCCCTCCCTTCCCCCAGTGGACACCGCCACCTGGAATGATGCGTGGGGTTCGTACACCCCTAGTTGCAGTACAAAATATAGCAGGTGTCAGGGTGGAAACTGAGCCCATCAGAGCAGTTCTGATTCTGAGGAAGAACAGCAATCCGTGGGAGAGGAGCTCACTCATCTCTCACAAGCACAGCAGCTGGGAGAGATTCCTCCTGCCAGCATTCCTGAGAGAGATAGTGACCCTGAGAGTCAGCATTCCTGAGAGAGATAGTGACCCTGAGAGACTCAGTGAGAGAGTGCTGGAGGGGGGCTTGCTGGACGCTCGGCGCAGATGCAGGGAGCAGCGACAGAGGGCACCGAAAGGAGGCGCTCCACTCGTTTGGGACTAAAAACAACAGTTGCATCCTGAGGACCCAAGGGTAAGAGGGAGGATCTCTCCCTAGCCCATAAGTTCAGAGTCTTCCTGCGGTTCTCCTTCAAATGGGGACCAACTGCCTTACCTGGAGCTTAGGCTACTCTGCTATCTATCCCCAGTGGAGTTCCTTACTTAGTTGCTAGTAATTAGTATCTGTAAGAGTCATAAAGTAATAAAAGAATAAAGCCTCGGAAAGAATCCTCATCGTCTGTGTCCTGAGTTGGCTATTGGAGGTAGGGGTGGACGAAAGTCCCTTACCTGTCCTCGAAGGACGTTCGCGGTGGGGGGGAGGCACTTCGCTGCTCCCCCCGCAAAGTTCAGGCCAGGGGGGGAGGCTTCCCGCCTCGCCCCGGCTGAAATTCAGGCCGGGGAGGAGGCTTCCCGCCTCGCCCGGCCGCGAACGTGAAAGTTTTAAAAAAAAACAAAACGCCCCCTGATAGGCTACGTGATGATTAATGTAGCCTATCATGGCTAGATCTGCAAAGTCAGCCGTGATAGGCTACGTCAATCGTCACGTAGCCTATCAGGGGGCGTTTTTTTTTTCTTTTATTGCAATGGCGGCGGCTGCTGCTCCCGCCCCGCTCGAACACCAGCCAAACCGCCGGCCGGACCTGCTGCCGGGAGGGACATTCGGCAAAGGTAAGTCCCGTCCCGGGGGGGGGGGGTGCGGGGGCGGGGGGGGTTCGGAAGATTTCTCCCCAAAACTTGTTCGGGGGGCCGAACACGTTGGCGCTCGGCCCCCTGAAGTTTCGGGGAGAAATTCTCCGCCATCCCTAATTGGAGGGGACTATAAGAGGCAGCTAGGGCGCTCCTGACAGCAGGGCACCAAACTTGGGGAAGCCTGAGCTAGAGTGAAGCCCTGAACTGTATATCGCTCACTTGATCAATTCAGGTGTTATATTTTCCAGTATAAAGGCTACACTTGTAGAATGATTCTTATGGATGGATATACATGTGCGAAGCTTATTTACTACAATTTTTATGATATGTGATTCAGGAACATTTCATCAAGAAGCTGCCACCTTCAGTGGTTCAGCAGTTCACCATGTGGGGCAGCTGCACAAACTCTTTCTACTGGTCATAGAAAGGGGCAAATAGCCAGTCAGGGATGGAAATCTTGACCCCTAAAAATCTTACTCGGCAATCTCTCTGGGTTCTGAGATTTCACCAAATATTTGCTCATACATGTTTAATATATTTTCACAACCTTAAGGACTGGGAACTTACTTTAAAATGAAAGCACAATTCATATGCAGTTGAGTTATTGTTATTTTTTATATAGACGTTTTTGTGTGTTTTTAAAAACCACTCTTCCCTGCAGTATGCATACTGCATGTTTCCTATCCCTACTTACCATCCACTTCAATTAAAATATGAACATTGTATTAATTCAGTTAAAAGTATGGGGAAAGCACATACAAAAAGAGAGGAATCAGAATTCTGTTCTCTTTATGTGATCATGCAGAATAGTAGCATACACACTGCCCTAGTTTAAAGAGCTGGACAAACATAATTGATACAAAAATACTGATGAAACTTTAATGCCACTAAGCATTTTTTTTTAAAGTAAGCCATTCATCCCATGCATTTGAGTTATGAACTTTATTCGTTTGGAGTAAATGGAATTACACCCAGCCACTTTAAAGAAGAAGAGAGAGAATTAGAGGGCTTCCTTTGTCAATTACAAAACATGCTCTGCCTTTGTATGCTCAGGCAGATCACAGTTGATACTAAAGATGATCTGGCACTTTCCAGAGCAATCTAATGTACTCTTCATATTTATTAATCCACTGCAGCTATGGGGGGGGGGGAGTGTTCATGTACTCTGGATTCCCTGGCAGAAATTCTGTGATGTAGGGTTGTATTGCCATCGTAGGAAATGGTTGCAGCCTATGTCTTTGCACTATGTTAGGGAAGACGTGGGCACCCAATTCCATCCAGGAATCCGGCACACCCTCCCTTGCCCACACCCCTGAGCCCCACTCACCCCCTGCTCCCACTTGGCAAGTGGCCTGCACTCATCCTGGCAGCCTCATTGAGCTCCACAGCCTCCATTTTTTGAAAAATATAATGGCAATTGCAAGAAATGCGCATATTTGCATATGCAAAAGATGTGCATTTTGTGCATGTGCATATTTGCACATTTTTTGCGCATACACATATATGCACATTTTGTGGTCGCCATTTTATTTTTTTTTTAAATGGCGACTTTGGAGCTCAACAAGGCTGCCGGGATGAGTGCAGGCTGCTTGCCACGTGCAGGAGGGGCTCAAGTGTGGTCTGAGGACCGGCAAGCCCAGGCAGGGGCTGGGCGGGTGCCCAGAGAACCCGGACAGGGGTGGGTTTGCACATCCCTAGTTATAACATTTACAATGTTACTTGCCAGAGCTGCAACATCTAGTCCAATGGTTACTTCACTCCAGCCCCAGTTCTCTGTAGTCACAGGTGGTTCAGAGTTCCTACATATTCTGTGCCTTTGAACAATCCATGCCTAGATCTGCTGGATGTGCACCTTGGACCATGCCTCCGCTTCCTCATGGGCTTTGCAATGTGTTGATAGTTGAGCTTTCTTCCACCTCTGACTATAGACTTCGGCCCCTCCTTTGGTGCAGCTCCTCTGATCATACCATCCAACGGGATGTATGAGAAATTTATTTCAGTTTTGTTGTTTTACCAGAATTTACTCAGCTTGTACCTCCTGGACCTGAGCATAGACCCAAACAGAATCTGTACATTTCCGAGCTTGTGATGTGATTTGTGGAACAAACAAAATGTGCTCAAAAAGCGTACATGAAAAAATGTGTACCTTTGAAAAATTCATATGATTATGCCTTAATCGATGGGAGAAAAATGCAAACATTTAAAAGATGTGCATAACTGATGCATGCATTTGGAAAATAATAGGCACAATTTTTGCGTGGAAAAAACAAAAACAAAGCTCACAATCTGGTATGGACACATGGGCATCAGAGGAGACCTTGCTGGCCATCCTAAAATGAACAGAATGTTGCCATACAATACCCTGACAGTGGGGCTTCTTCATGGTGGCCCCCACCCTGTGGAAAACCCTACCCTCATGCAGTTCAGGAGGCAGAAAATGAGGCATCTTTGAAACGCCTCCTTAAAATGCATTTGTTCACCTGGGCTTTGTAATTAACTTAATCATTCCGCTCCATGTTAATGGTCCTTGAATTTTTAATTTTTTTGTAGTTGGAAGTGTTTTTAATGTTGTGTTTTATTGTATTTTAAATGTGATTTTAATAGGTATTGTGAACTGCTAAGGGATTTCATTATATTCTGTGGTATATAAGTGTAACAAATAAATAAGTTGGAGTGACCTTTGAGGAGGAATTTGAAGAACCTCAATGAGCTGGAGTTTTGCTGATTCACGCATCCTTAGCTCTTGGTTCGCTTCTCTTCTTCTCCTAAAGTTCTGCTTCCTGCACCCTTTCTTCCATGTCTTTCACCTCTTCTAGCTCCTCCCCTGGGTGTAACCCTTTCCTACTGAGGTCTTCAGTTCATTGCCACCACCACTTACAAGGGTTATCTCTCACTGGTTAACCTCTAATTCCCCGCTTCTTCCTGGTGCAGGCTGGCCTGCCACAGTCCTTCTCTGTCAGTGCCTTTATGCAACTCTGACTCTGTTTTCATGCAACTCTGACTCCGTTTTCAGGTGGGCCCCTGTGATGAAACAGTATATTGTTTTATGTTTCAATTGTCTATTTCAATGTCTGATGGCATGATCGGTGTGTCACAACATGTCTTGTCTCTTTAAGGCTTTGTCAAATAGGTGGGAGGAAGCTATTGGAATGTTCAGAATTTAATTACTATTTCCTGATTGGCTTTGCATTTTTTTCTGTTAGGAGAGAGGGAGAATAACAGGAGCCGGGTTTGTCTGTAGAGATTAGATAGGGGTTGGTTGCTTAAGGGTTAGGAAGGACTCTGGGCTCTAGCTTTGGGGGTGGATAGATTCCCTGGGAGGTGGGAGGTGGCATGTCTGTTATTTTAAAGACTAGTATTAGATGGGGTAGAGTAGGCAAGGATTTATTAGAAGCGTGAAACAATAATTTTACCACAGGTAACTGACTTGAAACATCTTATCCTTTGTAAATAAAATTAATTTTTTGTTAATACAAACCACGTCATTCTCAGTTTTGTTATTAAGAGGGAGAAGGTTTGATGATAATAAGAAGGTAATAAGCCAGAATGACAGTATCTACACCCACACAAACACATAAAAACTGAAAGTTCTGTCCTAGAGAAGGGGAGGGTGGTGGCAGCAATATTTTAAAGGTATGTTAAAGAAAAGAGGCTTTTCTCAGCAGTAGGAATAAAACACCTATCATTCATTCATTCATTTATTCATTCATTCATTCCATTTATATCCCGCCTTTTTATATCCTTAAGGAACCCAAGGCGGCATACATATCTTCCTTCTCCTCCATTTTATCCTCACAACAACAACCCTGGGTGATGGGTTGGGCTGAGAGTCTGTGACTGCCCAAAGTCACCCAAAGTCACCCAGTGAGCTTCTGTGGCTGAGTGGGGACTAGAACCCAGATCTCCCGACTCCCAGTCCAACACTCCAGCAACTACACCACACTGCCTCTCAAAATCCTATGTAGTGGATTTTGAGGTTATTATGGTTGTATCCTTTCTACACACACTCACTCTCTGGTTTTCCCTAAAGGACGATGTTGAGGGAATATAGAACTATCAAGATTCTAGAGTTAGCGTTTGTACCTGATGCTGTGGAGATTTTCATGTAGTGTGGTGATGCGATAATAATTGCAAGTGGCGGGGGGGATATACCACAGTCCCTTATGGGTTCCTCATAGTGTATGCATCTGCCCACCCCTTTCACCCGGCTGAAAGCAGCAAGCTCTCGGTCCCTCTCTCCCAGGCTTATTGATAGTGCATATTAGGCGACCTGTCTTCATTGCAATATTTGTTCCTATTGTAGGAAACGCCTGGTACCAAAGAAGCCGTATAATATTCTCTTCTACTTAAAAGGAGTTTTGCATAATTACATTCACTCCAAATATGGGGAATATTATTCACTTAAATTATAACTTCAGGAGGGTCCATAGCTCAATGGTAGACTACAGGTTTTGTATGCAGAATGTCCAAAGTTCAATCTCAAGCTAAAGAGGGATCACATAGGAGGTGATGTGAAATACCCCTGCCTTAGACTCTAGAGAGCAGCTGCTAATCAGAGTAGACAACAGATGAACCAAGTTTCTAACTTAGTATAAATCAGCTCCAGATGTTCAAGTGGAAAAGTAAGATTATTTTCCCTTTCTATGTAATACAACAAAATTGTGTGCTACTCGTTAAACATTATTGTGGAAGAGGAGGAAGAAGACATACTGAACTCTATAAGGTTTTTGTTTTTTACTGCCGGTGTTGTTGGAGCTTCCTCTCTTTACCAAAGAACCAGCCTGGCAGCAAGTTGTCAGGTTGAGGCTTTACATTTTTCACATAGCCCTGAAAGGTCTGTTGTCCTGTTTGAGCTGGCTGTTAAATTGTTTCTATCACTACTTTTGTGAATCGGTGGCTGACAAGTGTTGTCAGCATGAGGCCAGTTTTCAAGACTCTCAGTGCAGTTGGCAAGGTGATGACTTTCCTGTCATCAAGAGAGGGAACACATCAGCTTGTCCAGTGAGGGTGGCTAATTGGAATGAAGCATGGAGGGCGTATGAGGACATGCATGTGCAGCTGTGCTGGCTGTCTTTGGATTCCCACAATACCTTTACTCAGCTAAACCTGGAGTTCACGTGATTTAGGTGGAAGGTTAATCAACTAAATCTTTAGTTGATTTATCAGGAAAGTTCCACTTTTAATAGGAGAAACCATTCCCCCCCCCAAAAAAAAATTATTTATTTCACTGTACTTACATCCTATTTTCCTGTAAATTATAATCCAAGTGACTAACAAAATTAATAACAATAAAATACAACACAATAATAAGAAACACTGGAGTAAAATAAAGCACAGAAAACCAAAGCCATCAGCAAATATTACAAGCCTGCTAGAACTGTACTGTCATGACTGCTTGCCATAATGTGAGCAGAGAAGGAGCCCAGTGGATTTTCCCAGGGAAGACTTCCCACAAACTTGGTGCCACCACAGAAAGACCCCCTTCTCTCTTTTGTGCCTCCTGACTCTAACCAGCAGAGCTATGAGTGAAGAGCACACCTGTCAATTCCAAGGCTATTTTGATTCTGGTGTGTTACTGTAATTAGGGAAAGAAGAAAGAAAATAGTAAATATGATCTTGCCTACAGTGGCAAGTAATTTTTGAGAAGTGTCTCATTTCCTCATTATTTATTTATTATTTTATACTCCTTCAGTTTCTCAAGAAGGTACCCATTGTCAGGAGCTGCTAGGGCTTGCACTGGGAGTCTTCAGCATGTGGTCAACTACTGAAATGCGTGTTGCAGCATCTGCCTAGGTACTTTAGTACCATAAGGCCCTGGATTGTTTCCCCCAGCCCACACTGGCTGTTGCAGGTGCGGGCAGGGAGATCTCCAGATGTTTTGGGCTTCAGCTCCCAGCATTCCAGCGTTTCTGACCATTGGCCATGCTGGCACAGTCTTCTGGGAGTTGAAGTCCAAAACGTCTGGAGATCTAGCTTTTGCCCTCCCCATGACAATTGGATCCTCCAGAAAGGAAGGATCCAATTGCCATGAGAGGACTTCCTGTTCTAGTTGAGCCTTACTTGAACAACATCTTTAATCTTTTGACAGCCCTCCGTGCAGTGATGCCCACATTTTTTTTCCATGGAGAAATTTCCATTTCTAAAAATGCATTGTTTCATAAATTAATTATTAATGCAATGCATCAAAACAATTCCAGTCAAATTGGGCACACACATGCCTATTTGCATACAGTCTGTAAGCAGGGAGTAAATAAAAATTAAAAGTATATGTAATTCAAACGCGGCAGCTTTTCTGTACACACCACTAGCTGTGGGTGGCCCACCTGCTGATGGTGGGACCACTCATTGTCCATCATGATCATCCCTACTGAGTAACCACATCTGCAGCACTTCCCTTGCCCCTTCCTATTGCTACTTGGGTATTGTTTTATGTATGTATTACATTTCTATACCATCCAATACCCAAAGCTCTCTGGGTGGTTCAGAATGATTACAACCATAAAATACAACACGATAAAAAATAACAGTTTAAAGGTTTAAAACCACAGTATAAAACTGAAATGAAAAACAAAAATCAAAATAAAATCCAGCAGCAGTGCAAAGATTGAAAATGAAGTAACAGATTTAAAAACAACAGAAACTGAAAGACTAAAATACCTGGGAAAATAAGAAGGTCTTCACCTGTGTTAAGGAAATATCCAAGGCAGGTTAGGTTGGACAGTCAGAAATTTATTAAAGCACATCATGGCCGTGGGAGAGACAGATGGAACTGTGTCTCTCCCAAATAAAAGAAACGGGATGTATTCAGATGGAAAGTTGGAGAACAAAGAAAATACACTACGCATGCTCAGAAACCAGATAGTACTCAGCAGGAGTCTTATCAGCACAGTGGCCTTCTTATCTTTAAGGATGAGTTACTTTGATGGATAGGAATTTCTTGCTTATGAGGAAGTTACAATTACCTTCTCATGGTCACACACACACACACACACACACACTCCTATCAGGCATCTTGCAAGGCCTAGTCAGGCCTAGTTTCACACCTGGCACCGAAAAGACTACAACATAGGTACTCAGTGAGCCTCTCTGGAAAGGTTATTCCACAACTTGGGTGCTACAACAGAAAAATACCCTTTTATTAGTAGCTACCCATATCACTTTATTTGGCAGGGGCTCCTGGAGTAGAACCTCTAGAGATGATCTTTGGGTCTGATTGTTGGAAAACCAATTTCAGTATTTAATTCTGCTGCTGGTTTTAATTTGTTTTATGTAGGGATGTCAGAGAATTCCGCCTGAATTTTAAATGGGATTGAATTCTGACAAATCCGGTCCACGGAATCCTCCTCAGAATGGGGTGGCCCGGTCGACCTGGACCAGAGCTCATGCGGACCCTTTTTTTTTTTTTCCGCCAAACGGCGGATTTTACAAAAAAAATTACGAAAATCCGTAAATCGGAAATGGAGGAAGAAGAATGCGAGCGGCTTTATGCGTTTTACGAGGCATTTTCCTGAGGCTTTGTTTCGCTGGGGCTGAGTCGCGAAGTCCACGGAAATCCTCCATCTTTTCTGTTTATTGTCTGTGGAGGTTCGGTTCGGTTCGGTGTGGTTCGGTGAGGTGAGTTCAGGTCTGGTGAGGTCCGGTGAGGTCAGGTGACCGGAAGTTACATGGGGAATCCCCGCGAAGGGCTTTACTCTTATGGAGACCAACGGCGGGCGCACAAAAAGGATTTTTCAGTGGTACTTACGGAATTATTTACGTAAGTTCAGGGAGCCGAAAAAAATGGGGGAATCGGGGGCATGTGGACAGCAGAACGGGGCGGCTCTCAGCTCTGCAGAATCCTCGTGGAGGATTTCTGCCTTCCCCACCCCCACGGGGAATCACCTACCCCCCCCCCATGGATTCCCCACCAGAATGAATGGTGGGGAATCCGTACATCCCTAGTTTTATGTGGTGAGATGGTTTTATTCTTTGCTGCTCGTTTTATCTGGTTTTTATTCTGGGTTGCTTTTTATGTTTGCATTTTAAATTTTAATGCATATAATGAAATCAACAATTGGTTATAATGTTTTTTTCTGGGGGGGGCTGAATTGGATTACTTTTTTTTTTTTAGGTGTAATAACCCCTTTGGAGTACATGAAGCCTGATAATGGTCAGACAAATAGGTACAGTGGGGCCTGTGTACACAGCCTTCAAAATGTGAGGGATTAAAAAAAGTAAGAAACAAAAAAAGAAAGAGAACTACCTATAATTTTAAATAAAAATGACATAACTGGATAGAACATTTAAGTATAGTATTCCCATTCTGAGGGGATGACTCTTGCCACATTTCTGACAGTTGGGTGCTTAGGTATGTATGCTAGATGTCTTCAGAGTTGATTTGGGGGCAGGGGGGGTGATCTTGCTGCCTGTGCCCCTCCTCCGAGAAATTGCTTTGGGAGCAATATGAGTTTTGCTATGCCCCTGCTTCATCTTTGATGCTTGGATGACATTTTATTGAATATGAACTAGTGTAGAGTCTGTGCACAGTATAAGTGTATAAGGGCACAATCCTATGGCTGCTAGACAGTGGCTAGATGGCCATAGGACTGGTCAGTTCCCAGAGAACTGCCTCCCCATCCCCTTCCCCACCACCTCATAGGCAGCACAGATCTTTCCTGCACTCTGTGCTTGGGAGAGCAGTGCAAAAGCAGAGGAAAGGGGGGTGTTCCCAGGGGCAGGGAGTTCGGAAGTGCTGGTATGACACTTCCTATGTGTCATCCAGCCTCTTCACCCCATGCTCTGAGGTCCCACGGCTAGACAGCTGAAATCAGCTGTCTAATTACGAATGCAGGGTGGCTGGAGCATAGAGGAGATGATCCCCTCCACGCTCCTCCCACCCTGCATTGGGTAGGTGGTCTCCTCTGAGTACGGTGGTGGCCATCTATCCCCATATGATTGCACCCTAAGGCTATCAAAGAAGATTATCGGGGATGAGAGAACCAGCAATCTTTGAGCTTGCGTAAATCCTCCAGAAACAGTTCAAAGTTTGTTTCGGCTCCCTTTCTCATTTTCAACCTGTTTTTCAGCTCATTCCAATGTGGGAAGTGCACGTTTCGAACAAAAAAAGGGTGTATTTCTGTGCATATTATTCTAAAGTACACTTTTTCTCCCTGTTGACTAAAGTGTGAAAATGCTTTTTAAAAATCACATATCAGAGTGTGCATTTTTTTTTAAATGCACATTTTCAAACATGATTGCAAAGTCAAGAATTCACAAACATTTCTTTAAAAACAGCAACAGCTCCTGCTTGCATTCAGGCTTAAGAATGGGATTGAGAGGAAGAATAATTCTAAAATACAACACCAATGGGAGGAGATGAGCAAGAGTTAATGGCTCCTAGAAGGATTTTGTTCACATGGAGGCATGCGTCTTTTGTGCAGTGACATTGATGTTACTGTCAGTTGGCAGCAAGCTTTGTAGTCAATATCTTGAAGTACAAAAGGCTGCAATTTGAAGGATGCCGTTAAAAGGTGCGTCTGTTTTGTAAGTGCAGTACATCCTTTATTTCTTTCATAATAGAAACCTTGTACCAAGTTGGGCTTGCTTCTGCATAAAACAGGTTACACTGACTCTCTCTGTGTGCGTGTGCATGCTTCCAAATGACAGGTGTGGAATGAGTAATTAGGTAACAATTAGCACTCTCCTATGTACCATTTGAGGAATGATCCTTCCTAGTGTGAGTGGAGCACCTTGACATATTGGGATCCTTGGGGGGGGGTGTTCAAGGGAGCTGTGTCCCCCCCCTTTCCTTTCTTGCTTTGCATATACCGTCTCTCACCCTGTGTATATACTTACCTTCAACATTCCCTCCAGGTGCTTTACAAAAGAAGATAAAATACTAATACTACTAATAATCAGAATAAAATAGACATTACATTATGTTGAAATAACAGTTCGTTAAAAAGCCCAGGATTTTTATTTTTTAAAGTTGGAATTATGTGAACTTCTCTGGGGAGGGAATTGCATAACAAGGGTGCCACCTCCAAGAAGGCCCTCACTGTGTTTACCACCTACCTCATCTCAGATAGTGTTGGGGTGGGGAGGAGACTTCACTACACAAATAGGTCGAATATGTGAACAAGCATTCCATGTAAGTTACTTATGTTCTAGAGCACAAGTAACTTGGATAGCTCATCACATATGTGGGAGGTATGTACGGCTTTTCCATTCCTGCAGCACTTCCTTAACTGTTAATTGGGTGGGCTAAACTGCTTAATATATTTTGTGTAATCATATTGTGGTTTGCATAAATTCTGTTTGTTTATTGTAACTTTCAAAAAATTAAAAGGAATTATGTTTTTTGTCAGGGGGATTTGGAATGATAAATTTGTCTTTTTTATTTACGTCAACTGCACTTTTATACAGATATGTACTTCTCTTTTTTAAAAAATCTAGCTTTGTGATGGTCTGATGACTAGAAACAAATAAATTAATCATAGAAATGGCAAGTGATTTGCCACACTTACACTATAAATTGGTAAGGCCCAGTAGGGATGTATGATACGCTCCATCTGTGTTTCGCGGACTATCAGGTGCCTTTCATTCCGTCATTCGCCCACAGACAGATGCAATTTTTGTGTCATGCAGAAGTAAGTATTTATATAATTTATCTCAGTACATAACATTTAGTGTATTGTCCCCTATTCCATTCAACGTTTCCTCAGCAGAAACATAAGTATTTTTCTACAGATTTATATGCGTAAATTTTGGGAAAGTAAAACCATCATCCAAAAGTCCATGGACTCTGCATGGCCTGAAGGGGGTGCTCCACAGCAGATTCTGCAGGTCGGATTCTTAGAAATCTGAGCTCATTTTAATCTGTCTCGAATTCCTCCAGCACCCCTAAGGGCCAGGACAAATTGGGTTGAAGGCCATCAATTTGCCTTTCCTATATGATGCCAAAACAGAAATGGTGGGTTTTGTCACTTTATGGCCATTTTAATATTGCATCAAATATAACATTTTATGGGCAGCAGCCATCCCATCAGGCTGCTGCAGAGGAAGGGAAGCGGGCCCAACATCAGCTCTGCTGAGAGGTCACCTCCAGTAGGCTTCAGTTATCGCCTAGCAGCAGCCATCCCATCATACTGCAGCAGAGAGCGAAAGAGAAGACAAGCAGGGCCTCTCTAACCACTCTGTTGAGAGGCCAGCAATATTTGGCTCCTCTTCTCCTTAAGGTGTATGCACTTCAGCTGGTCTGATAAGAACATCATAGTAAGAACTAGTGTCTGAGCTTTCTTTCCCCCTCCTGCCCAATACCTCTTAATTTTGCGTCATGTCTCCCCTACCCCCTTAAAAAATAAAAATAAAAAAGAAGTAAGCCTTAGGACAGGAACTATTTTATTATTAATCTTTGTAAGCCATTCTGGGAGCCTTAAAAAAAAAAACAACCCCCCCAAAAAGAATTGTTGTTCAGTCGTTCAGTCGTGTCCGACTCTTCGTGACCCCATGGACCATAGCACGCCAGGCCTTCCTGTCCTGCGCTCTCTCCCGGAGCGTGCTCAAGTTCATATTCATTGCATCGGTGATGCTATCTAGCCATCTCATCCTCTGCCATCCCCTTCTCCTTTTGCCTTCGGTCTTTCCCAGCATCAGGGTCTTTTCCAGAGAGTTTTCTCTTCGCATTAGGTGGCCGAAATATTTGAGCTTCAGCTTCAGTATCTGTCCTTCCAATGAGCACTCAGGGTTGATTTCCTTTAGGATGGACTGATTTGACCTCCTTGCAGTCCAGGGGACTCGTAAGAGTCTTCTCCATAGGGATGGCGGAGAATTTCTCCCCGAAACTTCGGGGGGCCGAGCGCCAACGTGTTCGGCCCCCCGAACAAGTTTCGGGGAGAAATCCTCCGCACCCCCCCCGCACCGCCCCCGGGACGGGACTTACCTTTGGCGAATGTCCCTCCCGGCGGCGGGTCCGGCCGGCGGTTTGGCGGGTGTTCGTGCGGGGCGGGGGCGGCAGCCGATCTTTCGACTGGCTGCCGCCACCGCCATTCCAATAAAAGAAAAAAAAAACGCCCCCGTGATAGGCTACGTGACGATTAACGTAGCCTATCACGGCTAGATTTGCAAAGTCAGCCGTGATAGGCTACGTAAATCGTCACGTAGCCTATCACGGGTGACTTAAAAAAAAAAAAAAGCGCATACGGATAATGGCGGCCCCCATAGGGAGCCGCCATTCCCGTTCCTTATTTGGTCGCCGTAGTCTACGTAAAGATTTACGTAGACTACAGCGACCAAATAAGGACCGCGAATGGCGGCTCCCTATGGGGGCCGCCATTAGCGTATGCGCTTTTTTTTTAAGTCACCCGTGATAGGCTACGTGACGATTAACGTAGCCTATCACAGCTGACTTTGCAGATCTAGCCGTGATAGGCTACGTTAATCGTCACGTAGCCTATCACGGGGGCGTTTTTTTTTTTTTTAAACAATGGAGTTCGCGGCCGGGCGAGGCGGGAAGCCTCCTCCCCGGCCTGAATTTCAGCCGGGCGAGGCGGGAAGCCTCCCCCCCGGCCTGAATTTTGGCCGGGACGAGGCGGGAAGCCTCCCCCCCGGCCTGAACTTCGCGGGGGGAGCAGCGAAGCGCCTCCCCCCCACCGCGAACAACCTTCGAGGACAGGTAAGTGACTTTCGTCCACCCTTACTTCTCCAGCACCACAGTTCGAAGGCATCAATTCTTCGGTGCTCAGCCTTCCATATAGTCCAGCTCTCACAGCCATACATTACTACTGGGAAAACCATAGCTTTGATTAGACGGACCTTTGTCGGCAAGGTGATGTCTCTGCTTCTTACTATGCTGTCTAGGTTGGCCATAGCTTTCCTCCCAAGGAGCAAGCGTCTTCTAATTTCATGGCTACAGTCACCGTCTGCGGTGATCTTGGAGCCCAAGAAAGTAGAATCTGTCACTGCTTCCATTTCTTCCCCTTCTATATGCCAGGAAGTGATGGGGCCAGATGCCATGATCTTAGTTTTTTTAATGTTGAGTTTCAAACCAGCTTTTGCACTCTCCACTTTCACGCTCAACAAGAGGCTCTTGAGATCCTCTTCGCTTTTTGCCATTAGGGTGGTATCGTCTGCATATCGGAGGTTGTTGATAATTCTCCCAGCAATCTTAATTCCGACCTCTTGATTCATCCAACCTGGCATTTCTCATGATGTACTCTGCATATAAGTTAAATAAGCAGGGTGACAATATGCAGCCTTGTCGTACTCCTTTCCCAATTTTGAACCAATCAGTTGTTCCATCTCTGGTTCTTACTGTTGCTTCTTGACCCTCGTACAGGTTTCTCAGGAGACAGGTAAGGTGGTCTGGTACTCCCTTCACTTTAAGAATTTGCCACAGTTTGTTGTGATCCACACATTCGCGTAGCCAAAAAGAATAGCGGGGTAAAAATCCTTCAAATAAATAATAATTATGCAGTTGATCAAGGATTTTCCTTTTCCTGTGTATAGGATCCGATGGAGAAACCTCAGTCTGCTGTGCACACTGCAGCCACTTCTTCATAGCTGGTGTACAAATTCCTGCTATGATTACAGGAATTAAGTGTGTGTGTGTACTCTCCTTGTAGTGATGAAACTCCATTGCACACATACTTTCAACACAAGGTGTATGTTGTAAGTACATCGATACACATTTTGGCAGATACGATTTTTGCCTATCATAGTGACTTTTTTAGACTTTTTTAGACTTTTATCATAGTCTAAAAAAGCCAGGGAACTTCTGGGCTGGAGAGAGATGTAGGCGTCAGATTGCTATTCAAATTGCCTCGATTGCTTTATCAATGATTTCTCAGTACCTTTTTTATGCCATTCCTAAACCATTTATATTGTTCTGTTGCTTTATTGATCGCCTTCTTATGACATTCTCTGACTATGATGTGTTCTAAATACAAATGCTACTATGTCTGCTTTCAAGTTAATATTATTTTCGATATGAAGATAATATTGTGTTTGGGCGTTGTGTATCAATAAACCAGTTGATTAATTCAAAATGTTGAATCTGTGGTCTTTGACACTGGTCATACTTTACTTTGACACACTGGTTTACAAGGGTGTACATTTGAACTCAGAGTAGACCACCCCTTTAACATTGAAAAGCTACACATATTGAAAATCCTGCCTCTGCACAACCCATATAAGCATATCTACTCTACAACAGATGCTGCCTTACAAAATGGTTAAGCTGTGCGCAGGCTTGTTTTCACCATGGATCTGCTACTTTGCCTATATGGTCAAGCTTAATAAAGCATTTCTCAGAGTCCAGTGTCTCTCTTTGCTAAGAAGACGTAATGAAAATGGTTTCAATATCTGTGACAAGGCACAAAAGTAAGGCTAACCTTAACATAGGTATGTACCAGCAGCATGGAGACAAGGCTATGCAGCGGTAATAGAACAGTTGGGGATTTCCACACAAGCGTCGACTTCGTTTTATTATTCATGTATTCAGGCTTCGTTTGGCCTGGGGCTCTCATCTTTGACACATTTCCTGCCATCTCTTCCCTTTCTCCCTGCATCTTCCATCTGCTTTATGTGTTCAGCACTATCTTTCTGCATGTCTATTTCCCTTGAACAACTCCCATGTTCTGTAGGTCAAAATTAAAAACATAATTTAATTTATTATCGTTCAGATTTCAAGATGAATGCATGTGGACAAACTTCCTTCAGGCATTAAAAAAACTCAAGAGTCCTTTTGATTTAGGAAACAGCTGTGCTCTCTCTGTGTGTAAGTGGGAAAGTGCAGTATATCCTTCCACCCCCCTTTCTACTTCAAAATTATGCAGTGTGGAAAGAGTAGTACAAGTTGGCATTGCTATGTTATTGCATTATCATTAAGGCTGTCAACCAATTCAGTCATTTTAGTTGATTAATCATCTGCTTTTAACAGATTAATAGATTAAATAGAAATACCCTTGCATGTTACTAAAAATCAGTGTGTCTTTTTGGAATATTAAGGAACGCCTGCAGATTTATAGTTCAATATAAAAGATGGAAAGCCATATTTTAGGAGTTTTGTTGTTGTTCCTATAAAAGTAAAACACCAGAAACAAAATAGCCCAAACATGTAGAGCCTTGATATGCAATACAACAAATTTAAGATTGCCCTCTGTTGCTGAGTAGCTTAGAACACAATCATAGGCACATTTAGACAGATAAAAGTCCTACAACTCCCAGCATTCTCCAGCCAGCCATTCTGCCTAGGGAATGCTGGGAGTTGTAGGACTTTCTCCAGTCTAAATATGCATAGGATTACTACCTTAGTCTACTTTAGTTGATTAATCTACTGATTAATTTGATTAAACCTTCCAGTCCTAGCTGAAACATAAAATGATGTTAAGGCATGAACCAGTTGAGGTAAAGCATTTTTAAATTTAATTGATTTCGGTAGGAGTGTTTTTAAGTATTCACTTCATGCTCAATTTGAAATCAGCATAACTTATAGGAGCTTAACTTTGGCTGTATCATTCTTACTAAGCCAGTGGTGTGTGACTGGCACCATAAAAGCTTACAATTGGAAATGGAGGTGGTGCCAGGAATACAGATGGATGAGTTTGTCAAGCTTAGTTTTACTCAGTTTCTCATTTTTCCAGTATTAATGGTTTCATCCTGTTTCTGCATCATATTGCATTTTTAAAGTGCATGAGACTGTATGATTTTCATTTACATTGTACAAGATATATGTATTTTCTACACATTTTTCAATTGTGTGCATTTTGCACACTTTTTCAAATGTACTCATTTGTGCAAGTGATTCTCCCCACTGAAAATGCAGTTGTGTGCATTTTCAGATAGATGCATTCCCACTTGTAAAAACACTGCCCCCCATTCTATGTATACAGTAGGGGTGTCAGAGAATTTCTCGCCGAAACTTCAGGGGGCCGAGTGCCAACGTATTCGGCCCCCCGAAGTAGTTTCGGGGAGAAATTCTCCCCCCCGCCCCCCCCCCTGGGATGGGACTTACCTTTCCCGAATGTTGCTCCCGGTGGCGGGTCGCAGCGGCGGTTCGGCAGGGCTTCGACAGGGGCAGGGGCGGCAGCCGGTCTTTCGACCGGCTGCCGCCACCGCCATTCCAAGAAAAGTAAAAAAAAAACAAAACGCCCCCGTGATAGGCTACGTGACGATTAACGTAGCCTATCACGGCTAGATCTGCAAAGTCAGCCGTGATAGGCTACGTTAATCATCACGTAGCCTATCACGGGGGTGTTTTTTTTTTCTTTTATTGGAATGGTGGGGGCGGCAGCCGGTCAAAAGACCGGCTGCCGCTCCCGCCCCGGACGAACACCCGCCAAACCGCCGGCCGGACCCGCCGCCAGGAGGGACATTCAGCAAAGGTAAGTCCCGTCCCGGGGGGGGTGCGGGGGGTGGGGGGGTGCGGAGAATTTCTCCCCGACATGTGTTCGGGGGGCCGAACACGTTGGCTCTCGGCCCCCCGAAATTTTGGGGAGAAATTCTCCACCATCCCTAAAAAAAAGCCGCATGAACAATAGAACACCTCAATTAACAGCCATTTAAGTTGGTTTTAAAAGCCATTTCTATGACTGAGGGACCCAACCGCTTGTTCCTTTGAAGTAGGGATGGCGGAGAATTTCTCCACGAATCTCGGGGAGGCCGAATGCCAACGCATTCAGCCCCCTGAAATTGGTGGTGAAATTCTCCGCCCCCCCCCCCGGGATGGGACATACCTCCTTCGAATGTCCCTCTTGGCGGCGGCTCCCGGCGGCCTTTTGGCAGCCTTTCAGTGGGGGCGGGGGCGGCGGCCGGTCTTCTGACCGGCTGCCACCGCCATTACAAAGTAAATAAAAAAAAAAACCACGTGATAGGCTACGTAATGATTTATGTAGCCTATCATGGCTAGATTTCCAAAGTCAGCCATGATAGGCTACGTAAATCATTACGTAGCCTATCACGTGTGTGTGTGTGTTTAATTTACTTTTTAATTTCGCGGCCGGGGAGATGGGGCGCTCCTCCCCGGCCTGAATTTCGGCGGTGAGGGATGGGGCGCCTCCCCCCCTGCCTGAACTTCAGGGGAGAACCGAAGCGCCTCCCCCCCACCCCGAAGCAAGCTGCGGGACCAGGTAAGGGACTTTCGTCCATCCTTACTTTGAAGGGAGTTTCAGACTGCCTGAGCTACTACTAGAAATGTAAAATTTCTGGAAATTTTGAAGCCATGCAGGAAAACAAAACAAAACTTTTTTCTGGTTGTTTTGTGGGAAAAAATGGAAATTTTGGGAAAAATTGAAGAATAAGCAATACTTACTTCTTTAGCACTCTTAACAGGTCTGAAGTCACTTTGTTGCTTTAGGGCAGCCTTTGGACTGTAGCTCCTGTCAGCCTCAGGCAGGATGGCCACTGGTCAGGAATGCTGGCTGTTGTAGTCCAAAATATGCGGAGGGCACTAGGTTGAGGAAGGCTGCTCTAGGTAGGTAAAGGTAAAGCAGCTTTTATGTTCCTAAAGTGATATTATGCATAAATTGATTTGCTCATAAAAATGTCATTATATTTGAAAACTTTAAAAAGTGAACTCAGTAAATTTGTAATTACTGTCTGAATAAACTATACTCTACCATTTTAATATACCAAACATGATTAATTTTATGAGAAAACCAAGTTATAAATAATGTATTTTAGGTTCTTAGTTTATGTCTGACCGGAGGGAACTTCAGCAAGTATTCCCTGAAACATCTGAATTGTCCTAGAAGCCAGAAGAGCAGGAAGAACTGGAGGCAGAGGAAGACAACTCCAGAAACACAGGACTCAGTAGAACAAAATCCAAACTGTCATTATGTACATTTTCTTCCATATTATGATATGATGACTCTATACACATGTTGGAAAACTGACCATGACTTGCAGCATCTCAAACTGTTTATCAGTAAAAGATACACTAGATCAATCATTTTAATAAGAACTGAAAGAAGTAACTATGCTGAGAATAGAGGATTAAAGAACATTTTCCCCCATGGCTTCATTATTTCCAGTCCTTTTACATCTCTAGTCTTTCTATAACAGTCTTCTTATTACATCATTTTTTAGAAATCATTTGGGAGGGGAGTTAAGGCTTGGTAACAATATATAAACACCTCAAATTCTAGAATAAAATATTTCATAATCCAAAGCTCTTTAATTTTTCCATTTTGGGGGGAAAAACAAAAAACAAAGGAACAAAAATGGTCTGGGAGGGGAGGGGATGGAAAAACTTTTTTTTTCTACATTTTTCCAGTTTTTCTGGGTCTTCACCTCTCTAGTGACTACTGAGAATGCTCTGCCCAGAGTGCCCACCAAACTAACTGGTCTTAAAGGTGGACAATGCTAATTTTAAAGCACGGGTAGGTTCATATGGGTGCAAGTCATGTCTGGTCCTAAATTGTTCAGGGCTTTAAAGCCCCAGTTTTAAAGCCCTGAAAAAGAGAATTGCTGCGTTTTTCCCAAATGGAGATCAAGCTGTCAGGGTTCCCCTATTGCCTACTGAATATGTCAACAGGCAAAATCAACACTGAAAAAGGGCTGCTTTCCAAGGCTTTAGTTCCATTTATCCTAATGAGGCATAGAGATGCTAATTGCTTGAAACTCAGAGAAACTACAAAGGAGCACCCATCTAGGGGTTTCTAAGGGTTAGGATGTCAGTTGATCTCCATTTGGGGAAAAAGCGGCAAAAGCGGCAAAACTTAAGGGGTGACAGGGGAAGATCTCCCCCTCTCCCGTGATGCTTCTGGGTGCAGCTGTTGATGTCGAGCCAATTGGGCTGAATGCCAAAGCTTGGCCCCTGTGATCTCTTGCTTGTGCCTGCGTCTGCACCGCGCGTCTAAAAGTTCAGGTTGTCCCTCCCTTTCCACGCCTGGTTCACTGTCGCTCCCAGGGATGTGGGAAGGGGGGGGCTCCCCCTCCAGCTGCGCCTCTGAAGTCTGAGAGAGTTTCTCCCCCACGAGTTGTCTCTTCTCCTCAGAATCAGAGCTGCTTTGGGACTCTATGGGCTCAGATACAATCCTGACATCTAGCTAAAGTACTTTCCCCATCTCAGATTAATTCCCAGAGCACTTAAGTCCCTTCTGCTGGGACAATAAAGGAGATAGTGGTGTCTAGTCATTTGTTAATAATATATAGTATGCCTGTTTTAGGAAGGTTTTAGAAAGAAAGGTGGTCATATGTCCCTGTTTGGTCCAGAGGGCAATGCCTGTTCAGGAAGTCAGGGAGCTGTTTTGGCTTAGCCCCTTTTTCTTACATATTGTTTAGAAGCTTGGACACCATGCTGTGTGATATTTAAAAAGAAAGCAAGAAAATGTCCTGCAAAAATGTTAAGGTACAAATTTAGATTTGTCTCTTCTTTGCAAAGCAGTTTGGAGTTATTAACCTTCATTCCTCAAACCAGAAGGATTCTGTGACTTTGTTCTTAAACTCTCATAAAGACTCCATTAATATTAAAATTGCTTCAGCCTCAGATTTAAAGTCTTAATAGTCTTGCACTGTGTCAATAAAGACTCCTGGTAAAGTCTGATGCTTAAAATGCATAGAATCAAGTGAGTTAACTCAAATATTCTGCCATCAATTCTTTATTGGATAAATGTACCCATTTGGTTTATATTTTTATGTATCACAACAATTGCCCTTTTTATTAGTCTTGTAAACACGAATGGCAAAATCACAATTTGTTGCTATCCAATTATGACCTTCACTTAGGAGGTACTGATGTCTGATGAAGAATGTCAAGGCTAGACCTAAGATTAGGTAAGGGGAAGCAGCCCTTATCCATGGGGGTATCATTAGAAGTCAGCTAATTGGGGGCGGGGGGCAGATTTTCTGTCCCAGGAACCAAAATCTCTTGGACGACCTCAGGAGAAAAACAGCAACACATTTCTGTGCAGATTTCAGCTGACAATTTAGATAAAGGTTTGGAAAATCAGATGCTAAGCCCTTTTTGCCCATGTGTAGAGTTCTTTGGATCTCAAACTACAGTCAGGGCCAGAAATATTGGAACAAGGATAACTGTTTTGGCAGTTGGCCTCTGTACACCACCATATTGAAGGTGAAAGGAAACACACCCAGATGGGAGCGAAGTCAGGACTTTCAGCTGTAATTTAAAGGGGTTTGACAAAAGTGGGGCACTAAACATTCAGGAAGGACAGCCAGTGGCATACACACACACCCATCGTTGGTGGCTCATAAGTAGTGGAACAAACCAACATCATTTCAAACTTAAGGATCACCTTTAATACCTGGATGAAAATCCTTTGCATTCAATGACTGCCTGAAGTCTGGAACCCACGGACATGACCAAATGCTGAGTTTCCTCCCTCGAGATGCTTTGCCAGGCCTTTACTGCAGCTGCCTTCAGCTGCTGCTTGTTTGTGGGTCTTTCTGCCTTCAGTCTTGTCTTCAGTAAGTGAAAAGCATGCTCTATTGCATTGAGATCAGGTGACTGACTTGGCCAGTGAGGAACATCCCACTTCTTTGCCATGAGAAATCCTTGGGTAGCTTTTGCAGTCTGTTTTGGGTCATGATCCATCTGCAATGTGAAGCAGCATCTTATCAGTTTGGCAGCATTCGGCTGAATCTGAGCAGAAAGAATAGCCCTATACACTTCAGAATTCATCCTGCTGCTTTTATCAGCAGTCAGGTCATCAATAAACACCAGTGACCCAGTTTCATTGGCAGCCATGCATGCCCATGCCATAACACTGCCTCCACAATGTTTGACAGATGATGTGGTATGCTTTGGATCATCAGCTGTTCCTTCCCTTCTCCATACTTTTCTCTTCCCATCATTCTAGTACAAGTTAATCTTGGTCTCATCAGTCCAAAGAATCTTGATCCAGAACTGGGCAGGCTTTTTTAGGTGTTTGCTGGCAAAGGCTAATCTGGCCTTTCTGTTCTTGAGCGTTACTAGTGGTTTGCACCTTGTTGTGAAGCCACTGTATTTACATTCATCAAGCCGTCTCTTGACTGTAGATGTTGACAATGACATGCCTACCTCTGCAAGAGCGTTCTTGACCTGGCTAGATGTTGTGAAAGGGTTCCTCTTCACCATGAGCAGAATTCTGCAGTCATCCACTTTAGTTGTCTTCCACGGTCTTCCAGGCCATTTGCTGTTGCTGAGCTTGCCAGTTAATTCCTTCTTTTTCATTGTTCCAAACTGTTGTGTTGGCCACTCCTAATGTTTTTGCTCTCTCTCTGATGGGTTTATGTTGTTTCCTCAGCCTAATGATGGCCTCCTTCACTCTCATGGACACCTCTTTGGACCTCATGTTGGGAGTTCCAGTGAACAGCTACCGAATGAAATGTAACACTCAGAACCACCTCCAGGCCTTTATCTGCTTGATTGGTCATGGGGTACCTAGGAAACAGGTCACACCTGGCCATGCCGCTGCTTGTCAGCCATTCATTCCATTACTTATGAGCCCCCAACGATGGGTGTGTGTGTATGCCACTAGCTGTACTTCCTGAATGGTTAGTGCCCCACTTTTGTTAAACCCCTTGAATTACAGCTGAAAGTCCTGACTTCGCTCCCATCTGGGTGTGTTTCCTTTCAGCTTCAATGTGGTGGTGTACAGAGGCCAAGTGCCAAAAAAGTTATCCTTGTTCCAATATTTCTGGCCCTGACTGTATATAAGCAAATAAGGGAGCAATCCTATAAGTCAGTGGCTAGATGGCCATAGGATATCTTGTTTTCCAGGAACCGACCTTGGACTCACAAGAGGAGTGTGGAGCGGCCGAAACAGAGCATGCCGGGGGGCATTCTGGGGCGGGGAGGGCAGAAATGCCTCTATGACACATCCTGTGTGTCATCGGGCAGCCTCCTCCCCTGCTCTGCTCTCCTGTGGCTAGACAGCTGAAAGCAGCTGTCTAGCAGCTGTCTAGCTGAAAATGCAGGGCAGGAGGAACGCGGAGGGAATGATCCCCTCCATGCTTTTCCTGCCCTGCGTTGAATATGCGGTTGCCTCTGAGTTCAGAGGCGACCGCCTATCTGCATAGGATTGCTCCCTAAGTCATTTAACCCATTTCAAGAAGTGGAAGTTAGAGAAGAGGATAATCGCCTCTTTATCGGTTATCTAAAAGAACCGCCGCCGAACCGCCGCCGGGACGGACATTCGCCAAAGGTAAGTCCCGTCCCGGGGGGGCGGGGGGGCGGAGCATTTCACCGCCGATTTCGGGGGGCTGAATGCGTTGGCGCTCGGCCCCCCGAAGATTCGGGGAGAAATTCTCCGCCATCCCTATCATCCATCCATCTTGCCCTTGGTCGGCCCCTCTTCCTTTTGCCTTCCACTTTCCCTAGCATCAGCATCTTCTCCAGGGTGTCCTGTCTTCTCATTATGTGGCCAAAGTACTTCAGTTTTGCCTTTAATATCATTCCCTCAAGTGAGCAGTCTGGCTTTATTTGCTGGAGTATGGACTGGTTTGATCTTCTTACAGTCCGAGGCACTCTCAGAATTTTCCTCCAGCACCACAGTTCAAAAGCATCTGTCTTCCAATACGATGTTTATCTGTATAATAATAACCTCCTTCCAAAAAGAGGCAACTATTGGACATTGCAAAAGCATATGATTAAGAGAAGCATTAGCGGTATCACACCTCCAACAATTAGCTGACTTAGACAAACCCTTATTGAAGAGATGTTGTGGTGTCCAATAGACACGGAACAAGAGATTTTGTGTAATAAAATGTAATCTGAGATCTGTAGATGCTTCAGATACAGATGCTAAAGTGGTACTTCATTGATTAGGCAAAATGGGACAATCCAGCTCCATAGTCCATTCCTGCTTAAGACCCTCTATGTCATATTTTTTCCCCACAATAAATGTTTATAAACATGGATTGTGGGTTGATATAGCTAATCAGCCTCAATAAGTGTTTCCAGTAGCAAAGGAGACTCTGAAGCTGTAAAAAGCATGGGGGCACACCTGGATTCTAACACATGTTGCAATTGCAAGTGTTGCTACTCAGCTGTAACAGGCAAATCATATTTGGCACGCAAAGCCAAAAAAAGACAAAAACTCATAATCAGCACCCAATAATTGACCCAAGTTATCAACTTATCTGTTCGAGTCCGCCACAAAAACATTTTCTTGCCGACTAGTTCATTTTAATTACTTTTTAATTGAGAAATTTCAACAACAACAACAACAACAACAACAACAATTAACAGAGGGAAATTACAAACAAAAGCAAATTAATTTATTTTAAGTACTGTGCACTTCAGTAATATTAGTTTCAGCCTTCCCCAACCTAGCACCCTCCATATGTGTTGGACTGCAGTTCCCATAATTCTCAGCCAGCATGACCAATGACCACGGGAGAAGCAGGAATTATGGGAGTTGCAATCCAATACATCTGGAGGTTGCCAGCTTGAGGGAGGCTGTTTTACACAATATGTTGCACAATCCTGTGGGTGTCTACTCTGAGTTCAGTGGGACTTACCCCCACCAGGGATGCATATACAGGATCGCAGCCCATGAGCTGCAGATGTTCTGCTGCTTAGAAGTCCACCCTGCTCTCTTCTTTCAGTGTCAGATAATGAAGTTCTGTTTAGGGGCTCAATGAGGATAAAACAGCCATTTCCTTAGCAATGTGCCAGATACCAAGATTGATAACAAGACTAATCCTGATATAATTCTCTTACTAATGCCTGGGAGCTATTCAAGTGCCTTAATACATCAAGATTTAAATGTTTTATAATGCCCATAAACACTCCTGGAATCTAACATAGTTAATACTACGAAGAGTAAAACAAGTGAAAGGTGTTGTAAAAATCAATTTTCTTTCTCCTGCCAATGATTTATTTTCTCTGGTGAACAAATTAATTTCACACTAAGAAAAGGATAATGCCATTTTAGACTAGCTGTATATTATGCTAAAGTTTAATGCAATATTACTTTTGTCCAGCACTGTGGGTATGATGTAGTGAAATTTAAGCATGTTGAAGTCCAACTGAAATCAATGGTATTTAAAACAAGGGTTTGTGCCTGTAGCAAGGAGTAGGGATGAGAGGTGGGAGACACACTCAGAGATGGGGAGAGACAAGCATGCATAGTGGAGTGGGTCAGCTTGCAAGATATCCAAAGAGGAGGATGCTGCGAGCCAGCACATCCTGCAGTACAGGCTGCAATCCAACATATCTCTTTAGACTCCTGGCTCTCCCTTGCATCTCCCCTGACCACTGGACATAACATAATCCCTACTCAATGGCAGAAGACAGTTGACACATGGAAGAGGGATTGATTTTGCTCCCAGCTACAGTTTGTCTGATTAGGTTGGGGAAGAAGATTAGTGCTGTCATATAGAGATGGGTGAGGAATGCCCTCACACTTTGCAGCCACAGTTTTATAAGTGGGAGGACATCATCACCAACTTTCTTTGGCCATGGGGCAGAACAAAGTCACAAACTGTTCAGAGGAAAGAGGCTTAGTTGTCATGGCAGGGGCAGCATGCATGTGTGTGTGTGTGTGTGTGTATTTGATGTGCCACTATGTTTTCCCATAATGCTTCCATTGGAATGATGTTATATTATGACATAGCATCACTATGGGAGGAGAGATGACCCCCCCCCCCCACACACACACACATTATTGTGGGCTTTTCCCACCTACTTGGACAAGTTAGCATCAAAGTCTCTCCTCCCCCCGCCCCCTTTTATCCTCACAACAAACTTTAGAGATAGGTTAGGCTGAGAGATGGTGACTGGCCCATGGTCTCCTCTGAGACGTTCACAGCTGAGTGGAGATTTGAACCCGGGTCTCCCTATAGGAGATGGATAAATCTGACAGTTTTGCTTTGTCAGGCATTCATTAGAAACAAACAAATAACTCAAATTCTTTCAATCATGGATATGATCCGTGAATCATGTTGGAAGTTTGGAAATGTACAGACTTTGATTGCGGATCCCATCCAAGTCTGTGTTCAGTCCTGCGAACTGGGTAAATCAATCCTGATAAAAAATGAACTGAAACATATTTCTAATATATCCCTAATTCTTCTTAACAAAAAAAGATGTCTTCGACAACATGTATGCATTTGAAAACTGTGCAAAGAAAGCTGTGTAATTTCAAAAATGCACACAAACATGCTTTGGTCAATCGGTGCATTAATTTAAAATGCCATAATGCATACATTTAAAATGCACACAAAAAGTATACATTAATGCATAAAGGTAAAGGTGTCCCCAGCCAGTCGTGTCTGACTCTCCACGAATCTTTGGGAGGCCGAGCGCCGAGGCATTCGGCCCCCCGAAAGTGTTGGGGAAATTCTCCGCCGGCCCCCCGCCCCCCCCGGGATGGGACTTACCGTGGCCGAATGTCCCTCCCGGTGGTGGGTCCCGGCGGCGTTTCGTCAGCGTTTCGTCGGGGGTGGGGGCGGCGGCCGGTCTCCTGACCGGCTGCCACCGCCGCCATTACAAAATAAAAAAGTAAAAAAAAAAGAAAAAAGACACACCCGTGATAGGCTACGTGACGATTTACGTAGCCTATCACGGCTAGATTTCCAAAGTCACCTGTGATAGGCTACGTGACGATTTACGTAGCCTATCATGGCTGACTTTGGAAATCTAGCCGTGATAGGCTACGTTAATCGTTACGTAGCCTATCACTTTTTTTTTTCTTTTCACTTTTTCTTTAGCGGCCGGGGAGACGGGGCGCTTCTCCCTGGCCTGAATTTCGGTGGGCGAGGCGGGGAGCCTCCCCCCCCTCGCCTGAACTTCGGGGGGAGAAGCCAAGCACCTCCCCCCCCTGCGAAGCAAGCTGCGGGACAAGGTAAGTCCCTTTCGTACATCCCTAGACATGACTGAACACATGACTGAGGTGCACGGAACGCCGTTACCTTTCCCGCCGAAGCGGCACCTATATTATGCTTAATGCTTATGGATTTCCATACTTTTTTTAAAAATGCAACTTCATGTAGAACAGAAGGAACAGGACCTAAAAACAAAACAAAACAAAAACCTGACAGTCTCAGTGAGATCAAGAGTGACAGATCTGTCCATCCCTAGTCATATCATAAAGTGCTTTCGAAGCTTGGCTGTACTTCAAAAGCATTTTGCCATATTGCATGGGGTGGTGGAAGCAGATTCAAATCCCCCTTGGGCTATTCAGCTTTTTGTATCCTAACCCACAAGTTCAGCAGTGTTCCCAAAACACCACAGGAGAAAATCATATTTATCAGCTGGACAATTAATCAATTTAAGTTCTTTTTATCCCCACCATTTCTTCATTCACCTGACATGCTTTAGGGAGGGTCGAACAAGTGATGTTCGAGATGGCCAGGATTATCCAAACTTTGTCTCATTACTTGTCTTATTCCCAATCCCCATTCGCAATCGCTGCTTACAAATCTTGAGTAAATCGAGCAGCAATCAAGCGGGAGATTTGTGCAATTCTCCTCAAATTTGTGCAAATTTCTTCCATAGGCTAAAGCAGGGCTGATTTAGTCTACTCAGGAAATTTACAGAAATTGAACTGGGAATTGGGAACGAGCTGAACACAACCACACGTTCAACAAATTGTGAGTATTTTTGGCTGACATTTGCTCATGCCTGCATTTGGAGCTTCAAATGGCGCATGCTCACATGTTTTGCAAGCAAAAATGAAATTCTCATACATCCCAAGCATACCTATTCCAGCTGTTCTGGAGTATATTTTTACACTTGCCTCATTAGGATACCATAGGGATGTCTGTCCTTTCAAAATCAGGCCCTCTTTGGACCAGGTGGATCCCTGCTGTCTGCTTGCAGGCTTTTTCTGAAATCCGGGAACTTTTTGCATTTTTCTCCCCTCATCAATAGAAAGTTGTGCAAATTGCAGCTGTAATTTTCACAACTGTGCAAATTTTGATGGTAATTTGTGCACATTATGCAAATTGCAGCCGCAATTTGTGCAATTTTCCATTGACAAGAAAAAAACAAAACCCAACAACCGGAAGATCCACGAGCTGGCCCAACTCGATGCACATTGACTTGGTCCCACTCATGGGGAAGTGAAGTGAAGTCCAGGGGGCTGAGCTGATGAAAGATCGGTGAGCTCCAGCCCTGGACGGACTCCTCTGCCGTCCCTGGGATGCCATTCCTTACAGGAACATTGGAAGCTTCCTTATACCAAGTCAGACTCTTTGTCCATCAAGCCCAGAATGTCTTGTCTGACTGGCATTGGCTTTCCAAGGCCTCAGGCATAGGTCTCTCATATTGCCTGCTACTTGCAATCCATGTAACTAGAAATCCAGGTTTTGAACCTGGGACCTTCTGTATGCGAAGAAGCTACACAGCTATGCCCCCTCCACTAATGGGATACTAGTTGTGTTTTATCTCCCCCATCTGTAATAATTGAAGAATATAGTCTACCCAGGTTGGAAATACTATGCTGATATGATACTAGATATGTGTAATAATAGCTTCCCAAAATGCCTAGAGTCTAGTGAGTCAAACCAACTTTGAATTAGGGATGTTAGAGAATTCCGCCATGGATCCCAGGGGGGCTGAATTCCAGTTAATTCGGCACCCTGGAATCCGTGGCAGAATGGAGCCCCCTGCCCCTCCACCCCGTGAAAGCCCTGCAAAACGGAGCCTACTTGGCTGCGGCTCTGGCTGCGGCTTCGGCTCTGACGGGGGCGGCGGCGGCTCTGGCTGTTGCTGGGCTGGTGCAGACGCAAATGGCGTCCTGAGTAGGGGACGCCATTTGCGTCCCTATGGTAGCCCGTGATAGGCTACGTAAATATTTACATAGCCCATCATGGATAAAACGGGAATGCAAATGGCATAGGGGACGCCATTTGCGTCCCTTCTTTAGCCGTGATAGGCTACGTAAATATTTACGTAGCTTATCACGGGCTACCATAGGGATGGCAAATGGCATCCCCTACTCAGGACGCCATTTGTGTCCGCACCAGCCTGGCAGCGGCTGGAGGCCCCGCTGCAGGTTGCCCCTGCTGGCGGCTCCGCGGCCTGGCCACAGAGTGGAGCCAGCCGGGCAGGATTCCGGGGGGAGAAACGGATCGCCTCCCCCACCTGTGGGACCCAGCAGAGCCAGGTAAGCGGGGTTTCGTACACCCCTAGTTTAAATTAGTGCTGTGCCGAAAATTTCTCCCACATTTTTTTGAATGTTCCCATTTAATTTGAGAGAAGAGAAATTGCTTTTGAAAAGAAATGCCATGGTGAAGAAAAATTTTCATGGGTTGGGTTTGGGCTTACCTTACTTACGAGGTCACTGAGGACTGAGCCCAAGTGTCCCGTTTTTCATTATACAATCATCTCTCTGGCTACCTGTGACCTTCTCAGCTTCCTGCACATCAATTAAAGCTCAGTTCAAGGCACCATGAGGTAATTCCTCCCATGGGGCTTTTTCAGATCAGGATGTGCAGGCAGCCTGGGAGGCTGGCTGTGATTAGGTATGCTCAAAAACACCACAAACATAAACTAGAAAACATCCTGAATGAGGCAGAATAATGGAAGCCTCTCTTGTGAGTAGGGGTGTATGAAACCCCCCTTACGTGGCTCCGCCGGGTTCCGCTGGGGGGGGGAGATGCTCTGTCCCTCCCCCCAGAATCCTGGCCGGGGGGAATCCGGAATCCTGGCCGGCCGGCTCCGCTGGATGTTCCGGACAGCGGCGGTGGCTGGTCTTCCGAACGGCCGCCACCGCCGCCATTTGCAGTCTGTTCCCCCCCCCCCCAATAAAGACTTACGTAGCCTATCGCGTCTGGGTTAAAGAAAAAAAAAGCATACGCAAATGGCGGCGGCTATGGCTGCCGCCATTTGCGTTCCTCATTTTTGGCCGTCTTAGTCTACGTAAATATTTATGTGGACTAAGACGGTGAAAAGAAAGGGGAACGCAAATAGCACCCACTAGGCTATTTGCGTTCCCCCTTATTTTCGCCGTCTTAGTCTAAGTAAATATTTACATAGTCTAAGATGGCTAAAAATAAGGAACGCAAATGGCGGCCGTCGTAGCCACCACCATTTGCGTATGCGCGTTTGTTTTTTTAAAACCCAGACGTGATAGGCTACGTAAGTCTGTAATGGGGGTGGCAAATGGCGGCGGTGGCGGCGGCAGCCGTTCGGAAGACCAGCCGCCGCCGCTGGAGCTGTCACCGTCCGGAACATCCACCCCAGGTAAGTCTCGTCCCGGGGGGGATCCGTGGGGGGCGGGGGGGTGGCAGGCCATTCTGACACGGAGTTCGGGGGGCCGAATGCACTGGCATTCAGTCTCACTGAGATCCGTGGCGGAATTCTCTGACATCCCTACTTGTGAGGGGAGAAAACATTCAGGAAATTGGAGGACTGATTTTGGCAGAGCACTAACTTCATCTCATCCCCAAACTGAGGGCCTGCCTGCCAAGACAGTTGATGCTGCTGCAGCACAAAACCCCTCAGAGCTCTTATCAAAAAAGAAAGAAGCTGTGCTACAAGCCCTGCCAAAGGGGAGCTCTACCTGGGAGAAACTGTTCAGAATTTCTCCTCCCCCTGGAGAAATTCGGTGAAATTGTCTCCCAAATTTCTCTGCCCACAAATAAGGTGGAGAATTTTGAGAGGACATTTGCACACAGTTCTACTTTTAATACAGCCGAGTTTTAAACTGTATTTCCCTCTTCTTGTGGTTCTTCCCAGAGGCCTTTGACTATTATGGAGAATCAAAACTTTCTGGTTTCCCCAGAGAGGAGATAACTTATAAAACTTCTTAACATTCTAATTATCTGTTTCACAAGTGGTATAATACTTAATGTACCATTCACAGACAAGCTTATGAAGATAGCTTATATTCATGTAGGTACTAGACAGTATTTTTAAAAAGGCAATAGAGCAGCAAATGAATCCCCAGGTTGGTTCTCTGGAATGTTAGTATTATTCAGTGGGGAATGAATTCTGGCTTTTGTGGGGTGGGGGAGTGCCCTGGGATGCTTTTTGCCCTGCGAAACAGAGAGAATCAAAGTGTTTCTGTGCCATATACTGATTATTAAGAAATTGAAGAACAGCAATACAATCAAATAAAATGAATGAAACATTCCTGCTGAAATACTTACTCCATCTGATTTGTCAAATTATTGCCTGCCATCTATTGAGTCTATTACCTTGCAGTTAGAAGCATCTTTCATCCAGAAACATAAGTATATAAAGTGGTGTGTGTTTGCAGCTGAACTAAGATGCTGTGTGTGTGTGTGTGTGTGTGTGTGTGAGAGAGAGAGAGAGAGAGAGAATTCTAATTATGGAGAGAGATTGCAAGCATTTTAACTCATGAGTAATTTGAAGATGCAGTTTGACAGTTTTATAGGGTGGCTTCCCAAATACATTTCCATATTTAGAGAGAGGTATGCATGTTTAAAATAGATTAAGGGCTACCCCACAAACCTGCATTTTACATCTGGCAGTCTGGTTAGCAGCCATTTATGAAGAATCCTCTTCTAAGAATTGGATCACATTATTCAGTAAGCATTTTTTTTTATTTATTTGAAATATTGTTATGCTGATCCTCAGCCAAAAAGTCTCCCAGAGTGGCTTACAAATAATAAGTTAAACAAGACAGATTCTGCCTGCAGGCTTCCGATCTTAAAATCCATGACACACAAGGAAAAGGTAATGGGTAGGGAAGAGGGAAACAACCTTAATTCTTTCAGCAGGGCTGGTGGAATGGCAATGCTTTCCTCTCTCATCTGCTGGAATGCCAGTTGAGGGAAGAGGAGCTTTCATGAGGGAGGCTTTCATCCTGTGTTGCAACACTTTCCCCTCTGACTGTCTCTCTCACACATGTGCAATCCCATGCAGCTGTGGTTTGAATGGGAATAGATTATACCAGTTGCAAAGATCTTCTGCACCAGTTTGCTATCCCAGTACGATGGGTGCTGCTTAGCCTCGCAGCACAAAGAAGCTGTGCCTATCTTACCCTCTGCCATTTGTGTGTGTATGAACAGGGTTGAGGACTTGGACCATTTACGGATGCACGTGAACACGCATCCAGCCATGCCCCCCCACACCTGGCAATCTGTATTGAGAAGTAGTACAGCCCCCCGAGAGCAACATACTTAAGCATACACACAAACACCCCTCCTCTCGTGGTCTTGGCCCCTCCTGCCAGTTCCTGTGTTCAGGTGGTAACAGCTTGCTGTCCATTAAAATTCTTCATTCTCTTTCTTAGCGATGTGCTTTCTCACTAGGCTCATCTACAGAATAATTTATGCTGTTGATTTTAAATGAGGGGGTCCCCATGGTTGGTCCTTGCCAGAACTGGGCTATGCTAGGCTGATCAGCTATCATATCTGAGTAGAAAAGAGTTTTCTGTTGCAGACACACACACACACACACACACACACACGTGCGCACATGCTCATCAAACTGTATTTTTCCTAGAGAGTTTGTAATTTTACATTATGATCAGCTTGTGGGAAATGTGGAACACAATTACTATCCAAATGTGTTTTGGAGATGGAGCCCACTCACGCTCATGAAGTATCCTTCCCCACTCTTTCCCCCCCGAGCAACTTGCTTGCTTGAACCAATTGCAAAATAAACTTCCATGCAAATCCTGATCATCATAATCCCTGTGAGAGATTCAAAATGTGTTACATGAATGGGTCCATAATTGTTCCTGCACTTTCTCTCCTCATAAAGCATCCTGATATTTCAATAGATAGGGATTGTATATGCTCATAGGGGGAAATGATGCTTTCAAGGATAGACAGGGTAAACATTTTCCCAAAGTAGCTGCAGAGAACTTTAAAGCTCACCTATTTTAATATGGCCTCCAGGATAACAAATGTGTGTTTTATTCTATTTTTAAGTCAAGAACTGCTTCTCAATTCATCGGCCATAAAACTAACCTCCAATGTGCCAGCAAACCATTACCAGCTTCATGCAGCTATTATTAACATTGTAATGTGAAGTGGCAGGCAGTATTATAATCACAATAAAAATTTCAGCTGCTTTTAGAAAAGGGATTTCACTGCAGAAATGCATCATGATGTTCTTAATCATCGGGGAGAGGGGAGAGGGAAGGAATTAATTGCACTGACACTTCACTCAGTTGGAAAACCTGTAATTTTTCTTCCTCTAAACACAGCTTGGGTAGCCTTTTTGGTGTTATGCCTAACATTTTAATCAAATAGTAATTGCCCTATAACATGCTTCACAAACAATTAAAGGTTTCACCAATCTTAGAACTCACAAGTGATATGGTGGTATTTCTAGGTCAATTATTGTTCCTGTTCTCCTATAGTGGCTGGCCTGGGTAGCTGGCCAGATGGGTGGCTAATAAATCAAACAAACAAACAAGCAAACAAACGATACAAGGACTTGTGTTTGGGCCTTAAATATGTTCAAGTGGGTAGAGAACTAAGGCTGAAGTCAGAGAAACATTCTCAGGGTGCAATCCTATGTGGGATACCTAGCAGCATCCAAACTCAGAGGCTGCCGAGTATTCAATGCAGGGCAGAAGGACAGTGGAGGCAATCTTTTACTCCGCGCTCCAGCCATCCTGAATTTCTGCTAGATGGGCAAAGTGTCAAGAGCGCCCTAGCAGCCTCTTTCAGTCTACTCCAATAGCCAACTCAAGACACAGACAAAAGGATTCTTTTCAATGCTTTAATCCTTTTACAACTTAACGACTCTTTCAGATGCTAATCACCAGCGACTAAGCAATGAACAGCAGAGTAGCCTATGCTCCGGGTTAGGCAGTTGGTCCCCGTTTGAAGGAGAATTACTTGCTGACCCTGAACTTATGGGCTAGGGAGAGTTCCTCCCTCTTTCCCTTGGGTCCACAGGACGCGGCCATTGCTTGCGCACCAAACAGGCGCGACGCCTGCTTTCTGCACCCTCCATCGCTCGTCGCTTCCTGCGTCTGCGTTGAGTGTCTAGCAAGCCCCCCTCCCGCACTCTCTCACTGCCAGGGTCACTATCTCAGGAATGCTGGCAGGAGGAATCTCTGCCAGCTGCTGTGCCTGTGAGGGATGAGTGGGCTCCTCTCCCACGGATTGCTGTTCCTTATTAGAAACAGAACTGCTCTGGGGTTCTATGGGCTCAGTTTCCACCCTGACACAAGGAGGGAAGGAGGCTGGGGCAGCCACAAGATACGTTGTAGCAGAGCTACTCTGGTCTCCTCCCCTCCCCGCCCTGGAAAGGCCCCCTCTTCCTTGTCTCTGCACTCCATTTTCCAAGCGCATGAGGTAGCTGATGCGGTTCTCTCCATGCTGACTACAAGGGGGAAGGGTCGTGTGGTTTCCTTGCTCCTGGTTCTGACCTCAGAGCCAGGAAACCGAACTATCCCATGCCCTCCCCCGGATTGCTCCCTCCAATGCCTCTCCCAACCTTGCACCCTCCAGCTGTTTTGGACTTCAGTTCCCATCAGCCCCAGCAAGCATGACCAATGGTCAGAAATGTTTGGAGTTGTGTTCGAAAATATCAAGAGGGCATCAGGTTGGGGGAAGTTGATCTAAGAATATGTGGTGGACAAAGTCCTTTAGTTCGATTCAGAATTGGCTTGGGATTGAGAGCTGCTGGCTTTCAATACCAAGCCAATTCTGAATTGAATTAAAGGGTGATAAAAGTGTTGGGCTGGGACACAGGAGACCCACGTCCATGAAGCTCACTGGGTGACTTTGGGCCAGTCACTCACTCTCAGTCTAACCTACCTCACAGAGTTGTTGCAAGGATAAAATGGGAGAGGAGGAGGATTATCTACAGAACTTCAGCTCTTTGGAGGAAGGGCGGGATATAAATGTAACAAATAAATATTTGCACGCTTTCTCAGAGATCTCAAAACTTTTGCTTATCTTATTCTGGCTCATAAGGTTGGTTGGTGCACATGCAGTGCTTGCTGGTGTTCACACCTGCCCCCTTTGGGAAATGTAGTATTCAACCAAGCCTGATCTTGCATAGTTTGACTGGGCCCTAAATCAGACCCTATTATCACCCACTCTGATTCAGATTCCTCCTCTGAGACCGCGGCAACAGGGGAAGGCATGTTAGATGTGCGATTAATAAATTTAATAAATAAAGCATTTCCACCACATTTAGGGGGCAAACTAGAACCACATTTGGCATTATTATACTGAGTAGAGCAAATACATGAGGAGAGGGAGTGTGCTCCCCCCGCCCTTGCATGTTTCCACCATCCTGTACATGTGGAGGGCGAGGTTTCGAGGAGAAGAGCCTCCTGTATCTTTGGAGGCTCTCCACCTGATTTTGAATGCTGGAAAATGAGCATTCAAAATCACATGCATACAGGAAGCTCTCCACTTCAGAATGTTGCCCTTCAGGAGTACAGGGTGATGGGAATATGAGAGGAGGTGGTGAAGCTAACATGATCCCTCATGTGTTTACTTGACTAAGACTTAGAAGTTAATTCAATTCAATTTTTATTGCATTGACAACCAGTCATTTGCAAAACAATGAACCAGGCCATACAGCTAAAACATATTTAAATTAAAATACAACCACTGGTTACCTCCAGAAATTCAACAACCCTTAAAATTTAATATTTAAAACCTATGACCAAACCATTTTGGCTTATCTTACAACGTAGAAGTTCTCCTGATACGCATACCAACTTTTTGTTTACCTAGTTACAGGCATGTGTTGGGTGGGTGGGTAGGGAGGAAGACAATCCTTGAATGTCTAGGGGGGAAATCCCCATAGGTACTAGTGGGGGGATTTTTTTAAATATAGAAGCATTCTGTCTTAAATATAAAAGCATCATCTCCAATCACATGCGGGAGGAGAGAGAGAAGCCTTCACTGTTTACATGCTGCATTTCCTGTAAGGGTCACAGCCTCCCCACACCTGCTGTTAGATAAACCAATACATAGCATACAGCTATGGTAATGGGAACTGGCTGATATGTTCATATCACACCAGTGCTTTATCACCTGCACAGGTTGCATTTCCAGGCCTAATTTACAGTGCTGGTATTAACCTAGAAAGCCCTAAATGGCTTGTGGCCAGTTTATCCAAAGGATTGTCTTATTCCATATATACCTGCTCAGAGCCTGAGATCATCCTCAAAGGCCTTTCTCTGGGTGCCCCCCACTGCATGAGGTGAAGCAGGTAGCTACTAAGGAAAGGTCTTTTCAATAGTGGCACCCCCTGTTGTTGAATGACCTCCTCAGAGAGGCTTGTCTGGAGCCTACTTTGTGGTCTTTTTGGTGCCAGGTGAGAAGGCTTTTTTATTATTATTTTGCCAGGCTTTTTAGCCCTTCATTTTGTCAGGATTGATTCTGAGTGCAGGGAGATAGTTAGCAGCTCAGATTCAGAAGAGGAGCAGCCAGAACTGGGGGAGGCATTTTCACAGGCCAGTTCAGATATGGCTAGGCCTGCTTCTCAGGTTACCAACTCCCAGATGGCCAGGCATGAAGCTTCCTTTATCCCCCTCTGTGACAAGCAGCGAGGGGGGGGGGTTTGAGGTCTGTGACCTAAGAGACGCCAGGCGGAGATGCAGAGCTAAGAGGGAAACATTAGGGGTGGAGCTCAGATTTTCGAACTGGTTAGCAATGTGTGAGAGGCTACCCAGGGGAACAGCAGGCAGGACCTCCCTCCCTAAGTTAGCCTAGTCAGACAGACGCCCTTTCAAACTGTGGGCAACTTTCGGTGTTCCTATTTGAATCCCCTGGAGTCATTCCTTTGTAGCCGAAGAATTTTCAAGGATTTGCATCTGTAATGAACCTGTGAATAATGAATTAAAGGCGTGAGACTGAAGCCTCTCTATTTGTGTGTTTGTGAGTGCTTGAGGAAAGAGGGGGCCAAGGGAATCTTGACACAGTTTTTATAAACTTTGGTAGTACATTTTTAGATCCTTGCACTGCTGGTGGCTTTTATCTTGTCTCCTATGCTGGTTTTATTATATTTCCTTTGTTGTTATGTTCCGTTGTTTTCAAATTTTGTTTTGTGAACCACCCAGAGAGGTTTAGCTGATGGGTGGTAGAGAACTGTAGTAAAATAAATAGCTAAATATGTATCAAGAGAACATCTAGTTAGGCCCACAGAATGTATGCCTGGCTTCAGACTAATGCTCCCAGTTGGGTTCTCCTATACTGTGAAGTGAATGTAGGGATGGATGGATCCACCCTGGCCGGTTCCAGCGGGCACCTGCTGAAGTGCTGCCGCTGCTCATGTGCCCCTCCCGACCTGCATTCAGGTACCCACAAGCTCGCTGAGCTACTCGCACTCACCCTGGATGCCCTCCATGAACACCCACCATTTTCCTGAACTTGTTTTTACAAAAAAAACCCACAAAACCCCTGGGCTTTAATGTGCATATTTAAAGATGCATAAATTCAGGCTGGGAAAGGTTCATACACACAATATTAGAGGTGGAAATGGGCCATTTATGCCTCTAATATGCATAGATCAGCCTTTCTCAGCCGGAATTTGCACAAATTTAAATATACACATTTTTAAAGACCTCCTTCCTTATCAAAACAAGCTCGGGAAAATGGCAGGCGCTCGTGGATGGGTCCGGATGAGTTCAGGGAATGTCCAGGAGGGCACAAGCGAGGTCAGGGGCTCCAGGAGCACAGGTGGAGGGAAGCCTGATTCAGTCCCAGACCCAGCTGGGCACCTGCACCATCCTTATGTGAATAGTATTGCATTGTGTCAAATTCTGAGATGGGTCTCCCTAGATTCTTTTCTTTTAATACCATAATTCTTGCTTAATGCCCATCTGTAGCCAGTGGAGTATCCCAGGCCTTGGAATGTAGGTCTAGTGTGGTGTAGTGGTTAGAGTGTTGGACTGGGACTCAGGAGACCTGGGTTTTAGTCCCCAGTCAGCCATGAAGCTCACTGGGTGACTTTGGGCCAATCACTGACTCTCAGCCTAATCTACCTCACAGGGTCATTGTGAGGATAAAACTGGAGAGGAGGAAGACCATGTAAGCTGCCTTGGGTTCCTTGTAGGGGTGGACGAAAGTCACTTACCTTTTCTCGCAGCTTGTTCGCGGTGGGGGGGAGCGCTTCGCTGCTCCCCCCGCGAAGTTCAGGCCGGGGGGGAGGCTTCCCGCCTCGCCCGGCCGCGAACGCGAAAGTAAAAAAAAACACAAAAAAATGCCCCCTGATAGGCTACGTGACGATTCACGTAGCCTATCATGGCAAGATCTGCAAAGTCAGCCGTGATAGGCTACATCAATCGTCACGTAGCCTATCACGGGTGACTTAAAAAAAAAAAAACATGTACGCGAATGGCGGTCCCCATAGGGAGCCGCCATTCGCGTTCCTTATTTAGTTGCTGTAGTCTACGTAAATGTTTACGTAGACTACGGCGAAAATAAGGCAACGCAAATAGCGTTGCCCTTATTTTCACCGTAGTCTACATAAACATTTACGTAGGCTACAGCGACCAAATAAGGAAGGGGAATGGTGGCTCCCTATGGGGGCCGCCATTATCCGTACACACTTCTTTTTTTTTTTAAGTCACCCGTGTTAGGCTACGTGACGATTCACGTAGCCTATCAAGGCTGACTTTGCAAATCTAGCCGTGATAGGCTACGTGAATCGTCACGTAGCCTATCAGGGGACTTTTTTTTTTTTTTCTTTTATTGCAATGGCGGTGGCGGCAGCCGGTTGAAAGACCGGCTGCCGCTCCCACCCCGCTCGAACACCTGCCGAACCGCCAGCCGGACCCGCCGCCGGGAGGGACATTCAGGGAAGGTAAGTCCCGTCCCGGGGGGGGTGTGGGGTGCAGGGGGGGGTGCGGAGGATTTCTCCCCGAAACTTGTTCGGGGGGCTGAACACGTTGGCGCTCGGCCCCCCGAAGTTTCGGGGAGAAATTCTCCGCCATCCCTAGTTCCTTGCAAGAGGAAAAAAAAAGATATGGGATATAAATGTGATGATGATGGTGATGATGGTGATGATGATAAGTACCTACTGTAATGGCCCTGGATCTGGAGGTTTGGCATCACCCCAAAGAAGACTGAGTCCAACAAATTACTTGTCACTCAACTCCAGGGAGGACTCCCATGGTCCAATTTTCACCAGGACAATTTCAGTGAGTTACAGAGTGAGTGGTGAACGCAGTGTCTGGGCTGTGTGTGTGTGTGTGGGTGGGTGGAGGGGGTGGCATGACAGAAAAAGGAGGGATAAATGGCCATTTTGAATGTAGCCAGCTGGCCGGAAAGTAGTTGAGAGGAAATCTGCATGGCTGTGCTGTTTGCTTTTGGAGAATAGATGCTGCTTAAAATAGTGGCTGTGTCTGTCTGGATGCCTGCCAGTTTTGTTCCTCAACTTGCATATTTGCAAATAGATGTTACAAAAATTCTGCAAGCCTCCAGCACATTCTCCAAACAAGGAATGCAACCAGGAAAAGGCTGTTCCCTGGCTTCTTAACTCTCAATGAAGTCGGTAGCATGGTAGCAATTGTATTACCCTAATAGAGCTCATGGCCTTAAGCCAGCCTTGAATACATGCCAGAACAGTTACTAGCTGCTAACAGTCTACTAAATAACAACAACAACAACAACAACAACAACTTTGTACCAAGCCGGTTGGCAGAGGAGGAGGAAAAAAATCTCTCTCTCTCTCTTGCCTGCCAGCTTGCTTTGTTTCTACGCTGGCCAGAGAGGAAATTACTTGCCTTCCCACAAAGCCAACATTGAAATGTAGCAGGCTGGTGGATGAGGACTGATCACTCCTTCCTGCATCTGCTAGGCTAGGCCACTTGATTTCCTTGCTGGCTCCAGAGTAAGAGGGTTTAGAGCTAGCATGGAAACACAGCAGGCTGGTGGAGGATGGATTGCTCAGTCCCTCTGCCACTGTATTTCCATACTGGCTCTGGGGGAAGGTGCTTCTCTTTCCCTCCACAGTAATCCTTCCTCCACCAACATGCTCACTCGCCTGCGTGAAATCCCATGTTAAATATGGTGATCAGGCAATGAGTTAAAAATAGGGATGTTGGAGAAATCTGTAACAGAATCTAATGAGTTCATATTTCTACTAATCTGACCAGAAGATTCTTCAGTGGACTGGCTTTTCTGGAGTCACACAGATTTTGTGGACTTGCGGATCAGATTTTTTCCTTTCTGGATTTTTATGCAAATTTAGTTGTCTAAAAAAACATATTTTCTTTTTTAAAAATCACCAGCCAAAAATGTGCATTTCCCCCATAGACTAAAGCATGAAAATATGTGTGTGTGGGGGGGAGGGGCTACATATTTTTGCAAGTACAAATTTGTGCAAATTCCAGAAATTGGGGGGGGGGAAATACCATTCTGTCACTGAGCAGATGACAGAATGAAAGGCACCTGACAATCTGCGAAACACCGATGGAACGGATTTTACAAAATCCATAAATACCTATTAAATACAAGGTTGCCTTAAGCATAGTGTCTTTCATATGAATTTCTCAGCTGTCATAAGATGAGTAATTAACACCTAAGTTATGTGCATCTCTGGAATGTCTTTAGGGATGGTGGAGAATTTCTCCACGAATCTTCGGGAGGCCGAGTGCCGATGCATTCGGCCCCCTGAAAGTGTTGGGGAAATTCTCCGCCGGCCCCCCGCCCCCCCCCCCAGGATGGGACTTACCTTCGGCGAATGTGCATCCTGGCGGCGGGTCCCGGCGGCGTTTCGGCGGTGTTTCGGCGGGGGTGGGGGCGGCGGCCGGTCTCCTGACCAGCTGCCGCCGCCGCCATTACAAAATTAAAAAGTACAGTAAAAAAAACACACACACACACACACACACACGTGATAGGCTACGTGACGATTTATGTAGCCTATCACGGCTAGATTTCCAAAGTCAGCCGTGATAGGCTACGTAAATCGTCACGTAGCCTATCAGGGGTGACTTTGGGAAAAAAAAAGCGCATATGCAAATGGCAGCGCCCCATGGGTGCTGCCATTTGCGTTCCTTATTTGGACAAGGGTAGTCTACATAAAGATTTACGTAGACTACAGCGAAAATAAGGGAACGCTATTTGCGTTGCCCTTATTTTTGCTGTAGTCTACGTAAATCTTTACGTAGACTAGATGTGCCAAAATAAGGAACGCAAATGGCGGCACCCATGGGCCGCCGCCATTTGCGTATGCGCTTTTTTTCCCCCAAACGTCATCCGTGATAGGCTACATGATGATTTACGTAGCCTATCACGGCTGACTTTGGAAATCTAGCCATGATAGGCTACGTAACGATTTGCGTAGCCTGTCACGGGTGTGTGTGTGTGTTTTACTTTTTTTTTCGCGGCCAGGGAGACGGGGCGCTCCTCCCCGGCCTGAATTTCACCAGCGAGGGATGGGGCACCTCCCCTCCCAGGCTGAAGTTCGGCCGGGTGAGGCGGGGCGCCTCCCCCACTCGCCTGAACTTCGGGGGGAGAACCAAAGCGCCTCCCCCTCACCGCAAAGCAAGCTGCGGGACAAGGTAAGTCCCTTTCGTCCATCCCTATGTCTGATATTATGCCCAACAACTACAGGTCTTGTATTTGAAATACTCCTTTAACCACAGCAAAAACAACAGCTGGGGATGTTGCAAGAGTCCGAGATGGGGTGGAGTCTCGTGGACTCCCCCCCTTCTCAGCCCCCTGGACCCTGCTTGCTGAGCTTCCACCACTTACTGTACCTGTCCCATTTACATCTGTAATGGTGCGTACATAGTCTGTTTATGGCCGCCATTTATGCAACGTTACTTTTATGGAGAAACCTGAGCTGCTATTTTTGTGTAAAAATGGCGGCTCTTTAATGGGACGGGGAGTCCTGCGGAACTCACCGGGCACTCACTGAGCTGTCCAAGGGAGAACAGCGAGTGGGCGTCGTTGTCTTGGCAAACAGCTGGCGACCACGGATGGAAGTAAGTCCGCTGATCCCTAACATCAGCATCCATCCCTGAAGTTTCATCATTTCCAGTGAGGCATTGTGGGGGGAACATGGTAGTTGTCAGGCTGCAGATAGCAAGGTCATCACCATTTGTGGTGGCAGCCAAACCAGTTTTGTAAAAGCAACAACACAACAATAAAGCTACCTCCACCAATGCCAGTCCCCTCTCGGGGGGCCCAACCCCCCCCCCCGCCGAAATCCAATTTTCTTCCTCCTTTTTTCCCTATGCCCCCTCAATTTCTCAGACAAAAAAGCCAAGCTGAATACTTCAACTCAGCTTTAATAGGATCAGATTCAATTAAAACGTGGCATTGTTTCCTAAACTTCTGACAGCTGAGGCATTTTTTCAAGTGAAAATTCAAGTCTGAGGAGGTTTACCTGCTCTTGCGCTCTCTCTCTCTCTCTCTCTCTCTCACTCTCTCTGCCTCCCACAAAAAGTTCAAGGTGACGAACAAAAGAAGAGAAAAAAAATGAAATACTATACATATAGATTATTTTAAGTTAAGCCCCATTGATTTCAATGGGTGTATTTGGAGTATGCTTAAATCTGAATACAGGCTATTATAAATATGGCCAAGAGACAATAAAACACTAAAGCATCATGATTTAAAAGAAGAAAAAAGAAACAAAAATCTGTCAACCGAAGTTCATTAATCACCAAAGGCCTTCGTAAAAAGGAGTGTTCTCACTAAGGTCAGGAGTCAAGCAGTTCTCTCTGTGAAGGGAATAAAAATGCCTCTGTAGAATAAAAAATTATCAAAGGAGCCTATCCTGTGTGAATCGCCAGTCAGATTACATCACCTAACTGGAAGGAAGCACACTGAAAGTACATCCTTTGTGGTGAACCACACCACACAGCCTTCCCTCAGGGCAGGGCAGGCCTATTTTAGGGCTGGTGGAATGATCCCATCACCATCCAGTGCAGAGTTAGAACAAGTCTGATCTGCCCACGGTGGCACATGCCTTAGTTACATCCTGTTTGGATTACTGCAACGCACTCTACGTGGGGCTGCCTATGAAGAGTGTTCAGAAACTGCAGTTGGTTCAAAGAGCTGCTGCCAGACCATTGGGGCTGGCTACAGGGATCATACAACTCCCTTGTTATAACAGCTTCACTGGCTTCCAGTCTGTTTCCAGGCACAATTCAAAGTGCTGGCTATGACCTATAAAGCCCTATACGGCTCCAGCCCAGGTTATCTGAAAGACCATATTCTCCCTTATGAACCTGCTCATGTCCTGAGATCTTCTGGGGAGGCCCTTCTCTCAGTCCCACCACTGGCACATTTGGTGGGAACCTGGGAGAAGGCCTTCTATGTGGCTGCCCACGGCTGTCGATCACCCTTCCCAGGGAGGCTAGGATGACTTCCTCCTTGATGTGTTTCTGGAGGCAGGCCAAAACATTCTTGTTCCAGCAGGCCTTGGGACATAGTTGGAACCTGGGGGTAAGCTGCTAAAATGCTGTTTTAAAATGCTGTTTTAATGTTGTAATATATTTTGAATTGTATTGTTGTTTAATTTATATTTTAACTTTTGTATGTTTTCATATGTTTTAATTGTATATGTTTTAATTTTTGTAAGCTGCCTTGTGTCCCATTACTGGGAAAAAGGCGGGGTATAAATATGATGATGATGATAATAATAATACTCAGAGATTCAGCAGATGAATTCTTCAGAATCCCAGGTGCTTGAATTATTTAATTGATCAGTTCTGAAACAGTTTTACCCCCTGCAGACCCCTTGGAATTTCTTGGGGCCTTGATGGGCAGCATCATAGAATCATAGAATAGTATGGTTGGAAGGGGCCTACAAGACCATCGTGTCCAACCCCCTGCTCAGTGCAGGAATCCAGCTCAGAGCATCCCTGACAGATGTCTGTCCAGCCTCATCCTGAATGCCTCCAGTGTGGGAGAGCCCTCCACCTCCCTAGAAAATTGATTTCACTGTCGTATTGCTCTAACAGTCAGGAAGTTTAGGGGTGAACGAAAGTCACTTACCTTTTCTCGCAGCTTTTTCGCGGTGGGGGGGAGCGCTTCGCTGCTCCCCCCGCGAAGTTCAGGCTGGGGGGGGAGGCTTCCCGCCTCGCCCGGCCGAAATTCAGGCCGGGGGGGGGAGGCTTCCCGCCTCGCCCGGCCGAAATTCAGGCTGGGGAGGAGGCTTCCCGCCTCGCCCGGCCGCGAACACGAAAGTAAAAAAAAAAACAAAAAACGTCCCCTGATAGGCTACGTGAATCACGTAGCCTATCACGGCTAGATCTGGAAAGTCAGCCGTGATAGGCTACGTGAATCGTCACGTAGCCTATCACGGGTGACTTTAAAAAAAAAAGTGCGTACGCGAATGGCGGCCCCCATAGGGAGCCGCCATTCGCGTTCCTTATTTAGTTGCTGTAGTCTACGTCAATGTTTACGTAGACTACGGCGAAAATAAGGGCAATGCAAATAGCGTTGCCCTTATTTTCGCCGTAGTCTACGTAAACATTGACGTAGACTAGAGCGACCAAATAAGGAACGCGAATGGCGGCTCCCTATGGGGGCCGCCATTATCCGTACACACTTTTTTTTTTTAAAGTCACCCGTGATAGGCTACGTGACGATTCACGTAGCCTATCACGGCTGACTTTGCAAATCTTGCCGTGATAGGCTACATGAATCGTCACGTAGCCTATCAGGGGACGTTTTTTTTTTTTTTCTTTCATTGCAATGGCGGGGGCGGCAGCCGGTCGAAAGACCGGCTGCCGCTCCCGCCCTGCTCGAACACCGGACGAACCGCCAGCCGGACCCGCCGCCGGGAGGGACATTCAGGGAAGGTAAGTCCCGTCCCGGGGGGGGGGGCGGGGGCGGGGGGGCGGAGGATTTCTCCCCGAAACTTGTTCGGGGGCCGAACACGTTGGCGCTCGGCCCCCCGAAGTTTCGGGGAGAAATTCTCTGCCATCCCTAAGAAAGTTTCACCTGATGTTCAGCTGGAATCTGGCTTCCTGTCACTTGAGCTCATTATTCCGTGTCCTGGATTCTGGGAGGATCGAGAAGAGATCCTGGCCTTCCTTTCTGTGACAACCTTTCAAGTACTTGAAGAGCGCTATCCTATCTCCCCTCAGTCTTCTCAAGGCTAAACATGCCCAGTTGTTTCAGTCTCCCTTTATTGGGCTTTGTTTCCAGTCCCCTGATCATCTTTGTTGCCCTACTCTGAACTCTCTCCAGCTTGTCTGCATTAAGGATGGACGAAAGTCCCTTTCCTGGTCCCGCAGCTTGCTTTGCGGTGGGGGGGAGGCGCTTCGGTTCTCCCCCCGAAGTTCTTGGCGGGTGGGGAGGTGCCCCGCCCCTCCCGGCCAAAATTCAGGCCGGGGGGGAGGCGCCCCATCCCTCACCGCCGAAATTCAGGCCAGGGGGGAGCGCCCCGTCTCTCCGGCCGCGAAATAAAAAAAGTAAAGTAAAGTAAAAAAAACCAAACAAACACGTGATAGGCTACGTAACGATTTACGTAGATTTTTTACGTAGATTTTTACGCTAGATTTTCAAAGTCAGCCGTGATAGGCTACGTAAATCTACGTAAATCTCCCAGGAGTGACTGCTCTTCCTCAGAATCAGAACTACTCTGGGATTCTATGGGCTCAGTGTCCACCCTGACAGTAATTAGGTGTTCCTTGACCATATGCCTATCAATCTCAAGCTGCAATCCTGCCCCTTCAGCCTGTACTTCGCCTTTGCTAGGGGGGTCATAGACCCTCTTTTGGGAGAAGACTGAGCCAAAGTAGGAATTGAGCACTTCTGCCTTTTCTTTGTCATCTGTTATCATTTTGCCATCCTTATTTAATAGCTGAACCACCATTTCTTTCCTCTGTCTTTTACTATACACGTATCTTTTTTGTTGTTTTTAGCATCCCTTGCTAACCTCAGCTCATTCTCAGCTTTAGCCTTCCTGATGCCATCCCTGGACTTCTGTGCTTACCTGCCTGTACTCTTCCTTTGTAGCTTGGCCTTCCTTCCACTGTGTCCTTTTTTGTTCTTTGTTTTTTGTTTTCAGGTAATCTCTAAGTTTTTGTGAAGCCACATTGGCTTTTTCTGTTATCTTCCACCTAGGGATGTGTGAAAGTCACTTACCTTTTCGAAGGGGTGATTCGCGGTGGGGGGGAGGTGCTCTGCACCTCCCCCCCAAATCCTAACCCGGCTGGCTCTGCTCTGCGGCAACTCTGCGGAGCTGCCGGCCGGGCGCATTCGCAGGCGTGTGGAGCCTGCGGGTGAAAATGGCGGCGATTACGGCGGCTGACATTTGCGTTCCCTTTTTTTGCCGTGATAGGTTTACATAGCCTATCACAGCCTCCGCAGGGACTATATTTACATAGCCTATCACAGGGACTATATTTACATAGCTTATCACAGCCTCCGCAGGGACGCAAATGGTGTACGTAAATACGTAAATATTTACGTAGCCTATCATGGCAAAAATGGGGAAGCGAACAGCACCAGGTAAGTGCTCCGTTTGACGTGCCTTTCGCGGGGTGGTGGTGGTGGGGCTTCGTTCCACCACAGATTTCGAGGGGCCGGATGCACTGGCATTCGGCCTCACTGAGATCCATGGTGGAATCCTCTGACATCCCTCCTTCCACTAGGGATGTACGAATCCCTTATCTGGCTCTGCGCTGGGACATCCGCGGTGGGGGGGAGGCACTCTGTCCCTCCCCCCAGAATCCTCCCCCCAGAATCCTCCATCATAGCGGCCACCATTTGTGTCCTTGCAAGCAGCTGTGATAGGCTACATAAGTATTTACATAGCCTATCACGGCAAAGAGCAGGGACGCAAATGGCGGCCGCCACCCCATTTGCATTGCTGCCTTTACCGTGATAGGCGACGTAAATACTTATGTAGCCTATCATGGCAAAGAGCAGGGGCGCAAATGGCATAGCAGCCTCCATTTGTGTCCCTGCTCTTTGCCATGATAGGCTACGTAAATACTTACGTAGCCTATCATGGCTGCAGCAGCCCAGCCGCAGCTGGCCAGGATACCAGCCGGAGCCGCCGCCAGAGCTGCCGCTGCATCCGCCCCGGTTAAGTTCTGTCCCGGGGGGATTCTGTGGGGGGGCGGGAGGCCGTTCTACCATGGATTCCGAATCTCACTGGAATCCGTGGTGGAATTCTCTTGACATCCCTAATTTCCACCTTTTTTTCTTGTTGGAATTGTTTGTAATTGTGCCTTGAGAATTTCCGTGTTAAAAAATCACTTGCTGTGTTACCTTACTCATCATTGTTCTGAGTTTATTAAAATGGGTAGTATATAACTATTGAAGACCATGTGCCTTAAGACCATGTCTGGCTTCCTTCCTACATGTTTGTGAAGTCTATTATTGGGCGCTATTAGAGCTGTTCTCTCTGTTGCGGTGCATAAGCCTTCGTCCATTGTCACCCCCAACTGTACTTCTCCCTCCCCCATAGGATTCAGTTGAAAGTCCTCCTGGTGAAGTTCCTCATGCTGCGGCCAAACACATTCTTCCCATCCTTTGTGAGGTGCAACCCGTCCCTTGCCAACAGTCCATTTTCCAGGAACTATAGGCCGTGCTCCCAGAATCCAAATCTCTCTCATCCGCACCATCTTCGTAGCCAGTCATTCACCCGGAGTATTTTTCTTTCCCTTTCTGTCCCTCTTCTGACTACTGGAAGGATGGATGAGAAAACTATCTGGGCCCCAAAGTTCTTGAGTTTCTGTCCTAAAGCTTCATAGTCTGATGTTATTTCTTCGTAGCTCCACTTGGTGGTATCATTTGTTCCCACATGGATAAGAAGAAAGGGATACCTGTCAGTGGGCTTTATGAGTGCATGCAACCCTTCAGTCACATCTCTAATCTGTCCTCCCAGGAGACAGCATACCTGGCGAGTCCATGGGTCTTCACGCTTTCTATCTCACACACAAGGCGTCTCTCACTACTACTACTCTTCTCTTCTTGTTGTTGTAGGTCTTGGTTTCATCACCTCTGTTTGACTGACTTTCAGCTTCTTGCTCCCTCTCATGCAGGTTCCCCTGTAATTCTTCCTCTGCAGGGTGTCCTCCAGTCTCATCCTCAAGTACCTGGAAATGGTTCCCTAGTTCCATTGCCTCCACTGGTGCAGAGTGGCTTATAGTTCTTCTGCTCCTGTCCTGTACTTCATTTTTCCTCACCTCAGCATTCCTCTCTTCTGCCTCAGCTTGCTGTTGCTCTTCTAGCTCCTGTTCTTCGCTTTGGTGCTGTAGTTCCACCATTCTGTCAAAGAACTCTTTGTGTTCTCTTATTCCCTGGAGGGTCGACACTCGGTGCTCCCGTCATCTTACTTTTTCTTCCAGCAGTGTGATCAGCTTGCACTTGTTGCACGTATAGGCCATGCTGTTCTCAGGCAAGAAAACAAACATTGCACACACCTTGCAGGTCACCACCACTGGAGAGCCTTGTCCTTCCATAGTCTGTTTTCCTTTTTGTGTCTAGCTTTCTCATTGTTCTGGAGTAGCCTGTGCCTGGCCTTTACTCACTGAAGGTGAAAAACAGAGTCCCACTGGTATGAAAGTGTGGGTTACAAGACAAATAAATGGGAAAAAAGGTTTTTTTATAAAAATGTTAGGGACCTCCCCCTTGACCTCCCCTGCTGAACTCCTCTGGCCATGTCCTGTTTGCTCCCCTTGTTTGCTGTCCCTGTTCACTCTCTCTCTGGGTGTTTGCTTGCTTCTGTAGTCCCTGGACCAGCTGGAGCAGCTTCCTCTGCTCTGCTCAGCTGGGAGGTGGGAAACAGACTCAGCACTGCTTCATGAACACCTATTTGCTCAAAGCACAAGTAACTCATATTTAATAGATTTTTTTCAGCACTGACGTCATTGTCAAAACTAGTGTTGTATTATGAATAGGGATGTACGGACTGTGTAAATCCACTCCGTCTGTGTTTTGCGGATTGTCAGTTGCCTTTTGTTCCTTCATCTGCCTACAGACGGATGCAAATATCTTTTTTTTGTCATGCGGAAAAATATGGAAATAATTACATAAATATTTATGTAAGTATTTACGCAACTTACCTCAGTACATAACATTTAGTGTATTGTCCCCCATTCCATTCAATGTTTCCTCAGCAGAAAGTTATGTAATTTTCTACAGAGTTATATGCGTCAATTTTGGGAAAGTAAAAAAATAAATAAATCTGAAAGTCCACAGACTCCACATAGCCCGAAGGGGGCACTCCGCAGTAGATTCCTGAGGTTGGATTCTTAGAAATCCGAGCTCATTTTAATCTGTCCCGAATTTCTCCAGCATTCCTAATTATGAAATTTACATGCCCCAAGGGCTCCTTTAAAAGCCAAAGCACATACTATTTTAAAGCTGCAGCCAGCAGCTATGCATTTTCTCCCTTTTTTACTGGAGAGAAGGGGTAGGCAATCTGTTGTCCATGGGCACCAGTGTGCCCTCAGACACCTTTCTTGGCATCTATTGAGGAACTTTACTCCTTCTGCTTCTTTTTAATTAACCATTTTTTCTTACCATCAGCTGGCATCACTTAAAAGCAAAAAGTGTAGGCCTCTAGCTGCTGCTGTCTCCATTTCCCATGAAGGTCTCTGGTCACAGGTGGGGCTCAGAGATCTTATTAGGAAGCAGATATGGTGGGCAATTGCAGGCCAATCTTTTCTCTGTAGCACACCCAGCCCCCCCCCCAATAGAATGGGAACAAGAAAAAAGGCCTTTTGTCTATGGAGTCAAATGAGTTGTTTAGTGTGTTGGGGTTTGGAGCCCACCTCTGCTTTGTACACAGCCTTTCAGGTAGGTCAGCTTTCCTTTGTGACTAGCCATGCCTCTGATGGCAGCCATTTTGTGGTGTTGCCTGGGACAGTTTCTCAAATTAGCAAATGTGCCCATAGGCCCCAAAAGGATGCCTAATCCTGCTGCAGAGTAAGAGGACGAGTCTTGGTCCAGCTTGGGATGCTAACATGGGGGATAGGGGGTCTTCGACCCTTCCCACTACAATGGTCCAAATCCAGATCAGGGACCCCATGCCTGTGTAACACTTTTCATCAGGGTCCCTAAAGGGACTCACAACAAAGGCTTTGTGCAGGAACAATTAATATATGTATATCAGTTTAATTTCTTAGTTAAAAACAATAATAATGCACATGTAATAATTTTACATGTACAGTTCACTTATCATGAAAACAATGAAACAGAGCACAGCCCTCTCAAAGTTCTGCCTTTTAGCTTGAGACCACAACAAAAATATAAATAAAACTTCTCTCTGAAGCTTGATTTTTCTGCTGGCTGAAGAAAGAAAACAGTCTGTACTCAGTTCACACCAGCTCCCCAGCAATCTTCTCAAAATGGACCAAGATCCAGCAACACAGGAACAACTTTGTAACCAGCCCTTTATACAATATAACAGTACATAAACAAGGAACTCATAGTGTTTGTTAAAAAATGACTCTTAAAAAAAAATCAAAAGGAAACGACCCTACTAACCTGTCTCAAGGGTTCAGGGTCTTACGGAGAAGAAGAAGCATGGTTCTTCTATAATGCATTTTGGTAACTGCCTTAAATGGTGGCCACTTTCTATCTCACTTCTTTACTGAACATGTGCAGAATATTCATACTTAGGAGTCTTGAAGGAATATATGCCAGTGGATTACACCTGCAATATATATTACCAAATATTTGCAATATACAGTCTGGATTGGGAATGCAGAGTGGGAGGAAGGGCTAAAGCCCCTATCTATGATCCTAATCTGGATAAGGATCTCTGCACTTAATCCAAAAAGAGAAAAGAAAAGAAAAGTAACATAAGTGTTTGGTCTAACTGGTAATTTTTGGGGTGGGTGGGTGGAATTAGTAGATTGCACCAACACTGTATTATTTTTTTATTTTTATTATTTAATTTATTAATCGCCCATCTGGCTGGTCACCCAGCCACTCTGGACGATGTACAACATACAATAAAACAATAAAATATTGTTTTATATAAAATAAAATACAATATAATAAAATACAATAAAACAATAAGTATACTGCACAGAATCCCAGGCAGGCTTTTCTGTGTGACTGACTGTCTGTCTGTCTTGCTTCTTCTATAATTCATTCTAACTTTAAAATGATTTACAGCCTCCGTATTAGAAGCTGAGGTTGTGTGGCATTGTTTATCTGTTACATTCAGTTTCTGTTCCATTCCTCTTAATGAGACTCCTTTATTGTTCTGCTGTGATTAGTATGGGTGAATTCTCAAGGACCACAGCTGCAATGAAGGTGTGATTCACAGTACAACTGGTGAAACGTACTTATTCTTTTCTCAGTTCCTATTATAAATTGCCATGACTATCACTGGGCAAGCCTTTACTTAAAATAAATGCAGCTCTCTTGAATTTTTCAGCAGTAGTTTGTTAATACCCAAGTTGATTATTTTTATATTCCCCCATTATTTATTGTCTTAAGGCTAAATAAACCAGCATAATTTAAAGAGGTAACAATGTTTCCTTCACTGTTGTTCTTTTTTAAAAAAATCTCCTTATGATTAGTTTAAATAGATCAGAGTGGAAATTGGTTTTGAATTGAGCTAATATTAACCAAGCCTTTTCTGCCCACCAAGGTATTGAGGAGCAGTTCAGAAATCAATTGCTAATCATTTCACAGCAATGCCAAAAGCAAACACCAATAATGCAACCTGAGAGACTGCCAGTTTCAAGGAAAGAGGTTGCTCCGATGAACTAACAGTGATGATATCAAATCTAAATTATATGACAGGAGAACAGACGTCCGAATGGTAAACCATTTTTCCTCACATGATCAGTTCTTAATTTCACCTATCTTCATGAAGTTTCCTGTCTATTTGGCCATTTTCTCTCATAGACAACCAAGTATTTATTCATTTATTGAGTTTTCAATATTGCTATCTCTCAATAGAAATGTGAGAAGCTTTGCACGACCTCAAGCACCATTTATTTTTGCACTTAGGCTTTAACAAGTAGCACCGTGCCATGTCCAATACAATGCAGGATATTGTAATAAGAATGCAAATTACATAACTATAAAACACTTGGGACACTAACATAGTCCAGTTGAAAGTAACACAATATTATAAGAATAATGGGATTATTATTTTTTAATCTATTTTTATTTTATTTTTATAAATGAAATAAACACTACCAACAATATAATCAGAATCTTCAGTTTCCAACATTACAGTATTTTGAGTGTAGAGTCCTGGGTTCCAGATCATATGCAGAGTTCATTGCAGAAAAGATGGACTGAGATAGAGCACCTTGGCCTCCAGTTAGATGATATATGGAAAAGCTCTAGAAGGAATGAATGAACTTTTATGGGAATCTGAGTTCAGTAAAAGTTGGCCCCTTAGCAGATACTGATCTTGGTTTTGTCCAGTAATGCAATAGACTCCCATTTTGGATGTCGGGTTCTAATAATGGTATTATTATTAATCAAAGCAATTTTATGTATCTAGCAGTTACATCATTGCTGATTTTGTTGAACAATGACCATTTCCCAGTAATTCCTTGAGTGTGTGTGTGTGTGTGTGTGTGTTTGTGTGTGTGCGTGCAGATGTGTTGGGAAATGAAAGCTTCCTAAATCAAACATAGAATCATAAGCACCTCTTCTGAAATCTATGGGGCTGCTTTGTTACAAGATCTCTAACAAGTTGAAATACAACACAAATAAAACACCAATAACAACAAATGGACATCAAATATCATTTGAGAGTGCTTTGCATATCTCTGCATTGTGATATAGAATGTCTAATGTCCATTAATTAGATGGAGACGTATTAAAGCTGCAACACTTAATCTAACCAATTAATGGATAGAAAATCAATTTTAAAATGTTGGATTAACTAAAATGGCATCCCAGTTAATTGGTCAAAAGTGTGTGTGTGTGGGGGGGGTAAAGGAAAAATATTTTAATACAAAAGCTGATAAACTATAGATACCAAACATCTTAAGAGGCATCCCCCTTCCCTCCACACAGGAGGAATTTGTCTAGGCTCAGTGGTAAAGCACAAACTTTGCAGGCAGAAGGTCCCTGGTTCAATCCCCAGCATCTCCAGGTAGGAGTGGAAAAATCCCTGCTCTAAATCCTGGAGAGCCACTGCCAGTCAGTGTCGACAATACTGGGCTAGCTGGGCCAGTGATCTGACTCTGTATATGTTGTCATCCTATGCATCTGCTATGACACACTGCTATGAGTCACCTAGAAACAAAGTATTTAGGGTGCAATCCTATCGGATCTGTCCTGGGTACTCATAAGCCTCTGATCTCGGAGGCTTACGTGTATCCAATGCAGAGTGGGAGGCATGTTGTGCCCCCCACTCTGCATTTTAGCTAGACGGGCATTTTCACCCATCTAGCAGATGCTTCTGGGAGGGGGAGGGAAGGAAGCTAGGGGGTGCTAGGGATAGCTCGGATCCTCACATCCCCAGTCTCCTCCCTTTCCTGCCCACCCACTTGCCCCCTTTAACCTCTCTACGAGGTCACATTTGTGAGCTTGTAGAAGCAGCCCACCTGGTTCTCTTCACACTGTCTGCAAGGGGGTGGGGGAGGGACAGGGAGCTTGGTTTCTTGACCCCAAGGTCTGAGTGGTGTTTCCGGCATTGGATCCAGGAATCCAAAATATCCTGTGTCCCCCAGATGCTGTCTTGGGGATGTAGGATTGCTCCCTTAGTTGTTTATTTTCTTCAGAACATTTTAGAGAAGAGTAGAGATGGGTGAATGACAAAATTGGACACTCTCAAGTAGGGATGGACAGATCATCCTAATTCCAGGCAGTGCCAGTTTTACTTGTCTCCATTTATAAGTCTGTTCTATCGTAAATCCATACCGACATGTTGATTTTTTTTTAAAGATTAAAACACACACACAGAGCAGTATCCAATACTGCTGCTGCACCCCCACTTGATACGTTGCACAAGCGGGACTCCACTCACACTAGAGAAAGCTAGCATCTCCAAAAGCAGCCCTGGAAACAAGTGGAGACACTTGTTTCTGGATCGTGACAGATCATGGGAACTTCCTTCTTCACGCACTGCTGACCTGCCTTGTTCTGGAAATGAGCGTTTCCACTCATTCCACATTGCTTTGAGAAACACGAGCTCTTCGTTGTGCTAGTTATGGGTCCTGGTGGTATGCAGGCAGGCTTGGAGACTGCTCACAATTTACATTTAAATTCTTAAATATGTATTTTGTATGCATTTTATCTTAAAATACAAAATTTTGTACGCATTTAATTTTAAAATATGTATTTTTGCTGACACTTTATCCTATAATACACATTTTAATGCATTTTGCTACTTTTTTTCAGACAAGGACTATATCACATAAGGACCTAAGAATTGCCCTGATGCTGGATCATACTAGTCCAGTATTCTGTTCACACAGTGACCAACCAGCTGTTGGCCAGAAAACCCACAAGCAGGACATGAGTGCAACAGCACCCTCCCACCCATGTTCCCCAGAAACTGGTGTACATAGGCTCACTGCCTCTGGAACTTGAAGTAGCATATAGCCATTGATAGCTTTAACCTACTTGAATTTGTCCAGTCCCCACTGAAAGTAGGGGTGGACGAAAGTGACTTACCTGTCCTCGAAGCTTGTTTGCGGTGGGGGGGAGGCGCTTCGCTGCTCTCCCCGCGAAGTTCAGGCCGGGGGGGGAGGCTTCCTGCCTAACCCAGCCGAAATTCAGGCCAGGGGGGAGGCTTCCCGCCTCGCTCGGCCGAAATTCAGGCCGGGGAGGAGGCTTCCCGCCTCGCCCGGCCACGAACTCGAAAGTTTAAAAAAAAACAAAAAACGCCCCCGTGATAGGTTACGTGACGATTAACGTAGCCTATCATGGCTAGATCTGCAAAGTCAGCCGTGATAGGCTACGTAAATCGTCACGTAGCCTATCACGGGTGACTTTAAAAATTTTTTTAAAAAGCGCGTACGCTAATGGCGGCCCCCATAGGGAGCTGCCATTCGCGGTCCTTATTTGGTTGCTGTAGTCTACGTAAATGTTTACGTAGACTACGGCGAAAATAAGGGCAACGCAAATAGCGTTACCCTTATTTTCGCCGTAGTCTACGTAAATCTTTATGTAGACTACAGCAACCAAATAAGGAATGGGAATGGCGGCTCCCTATGGGGGCGGCCATTATCCGTACGCGCTTTTTTTTTTTTTTTTAAGTCACCCGTGATAGGCTACGTGACGATTGACATAGCCTATCACGGCTGACTTTGCAAATCTAGCCATGATAGGCTACGTTAATCGTCACGTAGCCTATCACGGGGGCGTTTTTGTTTTTTTTTCTTTGATTGCAATGGCGGTGGTGGCAGCCGGTCGAAAGATCGGCTGCCGCCCCCGCCCAGGAAGAACACCCGCTGAACCGCCGGCTGGACCCGCTGCCAGGAGGGACATTCGGCAAAGGTAAGTCCCGTCCCGGGGGGGGAGTGCGGGGGGTGGGGGGGTGCAGAGAATTTCTCCCCGAAACTTGTTCGGGGGGCCGAACACGTTGGCGCTCAGCCCCCCGAAGTTTCGGGGAGAAATTCTCCACCATCCCTAACTGAAAGCCATCCAAATTGGTGTCCATCACCACATCTTGTGGAAGTGAATTCCATAGTTTAACTATGTGCTGTCTGAAGAAGTACTTCCTTTTATCTGTCCTGAATCTCCCACCAATCAGCTTCATATGATGACCCTGGGCTCCAGGATTATGAGAGAGTGAAAAAATGTCTCCCTATCCACATTCTCCACACCATGCATAATTTTGTAGACCTCTACCATGTCTCCCCTTACTCACCTCTTTTCTAGGGATGTCAGAGAATTCTGCCACAGATCTCAGTGAGGCCGAATGCCAGTGCATTCAGCCCGCCGAAATCCATGGCGGAACGAAGCCCTCCTGCCCCCCCACCCCGCGAATTGGGCTTGGAATGGAGCACCTACCTGCTGCCATCCATGCTGACTTGTGAATGGCGGCCGCGTTAGTGGCCGCCATTCACTTCTTCCATGTAGCCATGATAGGCTATGTAAGTATTTATGTAGCCTATCATGGCTTAACTAAGGGAACACAAATGGCAGCTATGGTGGCCACCATTTGCATTCCCTTTTCTTTTCTTTTTTTTTGCCGTAATAGCCTATGTAAATTTTTACATAGGCTAAAATGGCAAAAAAAAGGGAACGCAAATGGCGGCCACCATAGCCGCTGCCATTTGCGTCCGCTGGTGGGTTTTTTTTTGCCGTGATAGGCTATGTAAATATTTACGTAGCCTATCACGGCAAAATACAGGAACTCAAATGGCGGCAGCTACAGCAGCCGCCATTTGCGTCCATGCAGGCCACCCAGCAGCTGGATGTCTGGCTGTGGGTGGCCCTGGCCAGTGGCTCTGCGGAATCTCCGCGGAGCGGAGCCAGCTGGAGAGAATTTCGGGGGGAGGGATGGAGCGCCTCCCCCCCACCGCAAATGGCACCCTTCGAAAAGGTAAGTGACTTTCGTACATCCCTTCTCTTTTCTAAGTGAAAGTTTGCTAGGCACAAACTTGGAAGAAGTGTGTAATCTAAAGGGCAAGTGCATTCTGATCTCATATTAGTCTGGAAAGTATGAATCAGCTTAGGTTAGTTTGATAAAAATGTAGACAAAACATCCCTACTCCTAAATTATGAAGAAGTTTTACATAAAACAATTGGGCCAGAGGACAAGGAGCTGTATCTTGGGGGGTTAGCTCCACTAACCTTTTCACAGAAAACAACACAAAACAACCCCCCCCCCCGAAGGCTGTTTATCCTGAGAGTGATGGTATTATGGCTGGCTTTCTGCCATTAACTCTGTGCTCATTACTTGATGTTTGATTAAAGTGGGTGTCCAAACATTCGCAGTATAACTCAAGTTATGAGAAGATGCTCTTGATGCATTTAAGTCAGGGGAGACTCCATCCCCACCAAGCATCCTCCACACAAATATGCATACCCAAAGATAAGAGAGATGAAGGACTCTCTCATCAAGCCATGAAACAGTGTTGTTTTGATTCTATGGAAATACAAGCAATACATTCTCCCTGCAATAAAAATGCTAGCTTGATTAAAAGCAGTGATTTCCACCAAGAAACAACTAATTACATTGATAGCATATTAACAGAATATATAACATAAGCAGAGATGCAACAATAAATCAACCAAAGTAATTATATAAATTGAAGCATCTTGTCTAAAAGTGAGATAACAAGTTGTCAGAAAAGTGTTATTTATTTCATACCAAGCTAATATTCTAAGAGCAAACATCCAGGCAGGTGAATTTTATCAAAATATTAATTATATGGGCTCATCTTGCTGCTTATAATAAATGTTTTCTCCCTGCCTTGCTTCAAAGGCATTGCTGAAATAAGTTACTGCAGAAGAGTTTGAATTATTCAGAGGTACCCTGCTTACTGTATGTGGAGCTTTCTGAGAACCAAGAACTATGTTCACACACAAACAGCACAAAAAAAATTATTAAAATCATTTATGTTTAAAATGATAATTTTGCATAATTTGATCTATATTTTGGTAATTTTTTATGGTTGGGCTACTGGCCATAGAGCTAGGGTGCAAACTGTCACAACAATTACTGTCGTGATATTATGCATACTGCTATTGCCATATTGGTTTCATTTGGAATGCATGGAAAAAACCCTGAACAAATTCACGAGTCTTATCAAAACTCTTCTTGGCACCCTGCTGTCCAATTTCTCAGATGTCTTCCCTAGGATGGAACCTGTAAGTTTGCTTTAAATTTCAGCTGATGCAAAATATTCATGGCAACTCTAATTCCACACATAAAAAAATATATTAAGTCTGTGTAAAAGCATACTCAAAAAGAAACATTGGCCCATTTCAGACATATTGAACTCCCTCCCTCCCTTAGTTGGATACAGATTTAGGAAGCCATCCTATGGCTCCTACACCTTATGTGAGGGGGCTTGTGATACTGGGGTTCCCTCCTGTGAGATTGGGGATAGTACTCCAACCTCAGAAGGGGGGGTTGGAGATCTGCCCCCCTCCCCCTCTCACCAGTTGCTTCCAAGGTTGGGAAATTGACCATGGAGAGGGGGGAAAGGGGGTATTCTGACGGGTGGGGAGAAGAGGAGACTGCAGGAGCAAGGAAATTAGTTATCCCAAGCCTCTGCCAGCCTCCTTCCCTCTCCCATATAGCCTGTCGAGCAAAATATGCAGGACAGGAGGACAGGGAGATCTCCGCTGCTCCTCCCACCCTGCAATGGATGAGTGGAGGCCTCTGAGTTCAGGGGCTTCCAATCATTGAGAGCGCAATCAATAGGCTTGCCCCCTTAGTCCTACTTAGAGTGGATTCATTGAAATCAATGCATCTTAAGTCAATGATAACTATTTAAATGTGGCAGTTAGTTCATAACTGCATCCTTTTCCTTAGATAATGAATCTGAAGCAATTCCACAATTTGTGGGAGCATCACAAGGGCTTAGATGTGGGTGGATCATAGCTCAGGGATGGACTGTAGCTCAGTGATACTGCAGTTGCTTTACATGCAAAATGTCCCAGGTCCAGTCCATAGCATCTCCAGATAGGGCTGGGAAAGACCCCTCTCTGAGGGTAGTATCCAATGTTAGTCCTACATAGAGTAGACCCATTGAAATGTGTGAGACTTATGTTAGCCATGGCTAACTTAAGCCCCATTCATTTCACTGGATATACTCTACACAGGATTAACATTGGATACTACCCTGAAGCCCCAGAGAACTGCTGCCAATCAGAGTCGACAAGACTGAGCTAGGTGGAACAATGACTTTGTAGAAGACCATTTCTAGTGTTTCTGTATCTAAAATGTAGGGGTGCAGGAAAGTCACTTACCTGGTCTCGCAGCTTTTCGCGGTGGGGGGGAGGCACTTCGCTGCTCCCGCCGTGAAGTTCAGGCCGGGGGGGGGCTTCCCGCCTCGCCTGGCCGAAATTCAGGCCGGGGGGAGGCTTCCCCCCTCGCCTGGCCGAAATTCAGGCTGGGGAGGAGGTGCCTCGCCTCGCCCGGCCGCGAAATAAAAAGTTAAAAAAAAACAACCCCGTGATAGGCTACGTGATGATTAACGTAGCCTATCACGGCTAGATCTGCAAAGTCAGCCGTGATAGGCTACATAAATCATCACGTAGCCTATCACGGGTGACTTAAAAAAAAAAAAGCACGTACGCAAATGGCGGCCCCCATAGGGAGCCACCATTCGCGTTCCTTATTTGGTCGCTGTAGTCTACGTAAATCTTTACGTAGACTACGGCGACCAAATAAGGAACGGGAATGGCGGCTCCCTATGGGGGCCGCCATTATCCATACGCGCTTTTTTTTTTTTTAAGTCACCCGTGATAGGCTACGTGACGATTTACGTAGCCTATCACGGCTGACTTTGCAAATCTAGCCGTGATAGGCTACGTTAATTGTCACCTAGCCTATCACGGGGGCGTTTTTTTTTTCTTTTATTGGAATGGCAGCGGCGGCAGCCGGTCGAAAGACTGGCTGCCGCTCCTGCCCCGGATGAAGACCCGACAAACCGCCGGCCGGACCCGCCGCCGGGAGGGACATTCGACAAAGGTAAGTCCTGTCCTGTGGGGGGTGCAGGGGGCAGGGGGGGTGGATAATTTCTCCCTGAAACTTGTTCGGGGGGCCAGACACATTGGCGCTCGGCCCCCCGAAGTTTCGGGGAGAAATTCTCCGTCATCCCTACTAAAATGGCCTATGCACAAGTAGAAGGCATTTCTGCTCACGCATAGATTGGAGCCCCACATTGTAGTCTATTCCACAGGGTCCACTGATCTTCCAAGACTGGTTTTGAGGGTGGGCACAAGGGGTTGTAATGGAAGGGGCAGGAAAGCCCTAGTGCATACTCCCTCGTTTGTTTGGCTCCATGCTTGGATTATTAGCTCCAACATCAGCATGGCCACTTAAAGTAGAGGTGGGAAACCTGTGGCCTTCAGCATAATTTCATGCAGCCTTCCTCTAATTTCAAAAGCCCTCTGCAAGTGATCAGTTTAGGCTCCTTTTGGCAAAAATCTTTCTCTCCTTGGCAGCCCAATAGGTGGAAAGGAAAAGTGGGGAGGGGGGTTCAGTGGAATCCATCCAAGGAATGAAGTTAATTGAGGTTTAGTTTGCTAGGACCTCTGGACTTTGGCTTGCTTTCCCATGAGCTGACCTTTGAGGCAGGCCAGCTAAGGATTTCTGATTTGTTTTTTGTTTTCTTAAAGAAAAATGTGTGAAGCAGTTTGCGCAAATTACAGCCATAATTTGTGCAAATTATGCAAATTTTGCCTGCTATCGTAAGCTTCTGCCAGCCTCCTTCCCTCCCCTATCTAGCCTAAATTGCGAAATACGCAGGGCAAGAGGAAAGGGAGGCCTCCGCCACTCCTCCCACCCTGTAATGGATGAGTGGAAGCCTCTGAGTTCAGGGGCTTCCACTCATCCATAGCACAATCAATAGGCTTTCACCCTTAGTCCCACTTAGAGTAGATCCATTGAAATCAATGCAGGTTAAGTTAATGATGATTTATTAAAGCTGAGAGCCAGTGTGGTGTAGTGGTGAGAGTGCTGCACTGGGAGCCGGGAGAGCCGGGTTCTAGTCCCCACTCGGCCATGGAAGCTCACTGGGTGACTTTGGGCCAATCACAGACTCTCAGCCCAACCTACCTCACAGGGTTGTCATTGTGAGGATAAAATGGAGAGGAGGAGAATGTAAGCCACCTTGGATTCCTTGCAAGAGGAAAAAAGGCAGGATAGAAATGCAATAAATAAATAAATAAATAAGTCCCCCTAAACAAATTTGTCCCCCAACCCTACATGGGGAACTAGGAAGTAATGTAAGAATACATCGTAATGCAATATCTCCAGCAAGTCCTATGAAATCTTATGATTTATTAGCTGTGTATAGTCCAAAAGCCAAAGTATAGAAAGAAGTGTACAACGATGGTATAAATTACTTTTCAGAAAATTGGTCGTTATTGTTACATACCTTGGAGTATTCTTCAAACAATAATAACATTGGTACTAAAGATGGCTTAGGAATTGCAGTGAAGATAGATGTCAGTAGAGAGAGCGGTTCTGAAAAGCAAGCACTTTTGGAATTGTTTTAAGAGTTTTGGCCTCCGTTTGAGATGTAGTTTCAAATATATATATGTATGATCATAGGAAGCTGCCTTATCAGATCATTCTATCTAGCCCAGGCTTGTCGACACTGACTGGCAGCAGCAGTCCAGGGTTTCAGGCAGAATTCCCTCCTAGCCCTACATGGAGATACTGCTGGGATTGAAACTGGAGCCTTCTGCATGCAAAGCTGGTGCTCTACCACTGAGCCCCTCCTATACACATACACACACACACACACTCGAGAAAGAGAGAGAATGAGAGAGAGAAAAGGAAACTATTGATCAGTTGTTTGGCAGTGGATCTGATCTTTTTCTAAAGCTCTCCATCAAGCAATCTGGGAACAATAGAATTTCTTCTTACTGATGTAAAGAAAGTATTGATTCATTGATTACTTTAAAAAAAGAGGAAAAAAAAGAATGAATATGGATTGTAAGCAAAACTCTCGAAGGAACGAACTTAATGACTATGTGTCTCCTCTTACTGGGAACAAGCAGAATGGTTAAATCTGCGGTGGTAATATTTTTTAAAATCAAATATAAAATTAAGGTTGTTTCTGCAAGTTGATGTATTAAAATTATTGAAAATAATTCTATTTAATTATTTATTACAATTAATTATTATTAAAATTAAAAAAATATATTCTGTATAATTTCCCATCCAGGGTTGTAGCCATGGTGGGACTGTTCTGATAGAGGCCTGTTCCCCTTCCATTTTAGGCCCATTGACTTTTCAGTTTCCATTTTGAAAAAGTAGGTCACTAACTCAGAGGTGGGCAACATATTTTGTCCGACAACTCCCATCATACCTCACCATTAGCTGTGCTGAGACTTTGAATGCAACCCATAATTTTAAATGTTATAAAGGTATACATTATAAAGGACTGCTTCTGCTTGAGCTAATCTAAACCTGTCCAAGCCAAAGGCCCTGTTTCTGTCTGCTAACAACAATCACATTGATTCATACTGAGGACAGGCCCTTCTCAATAGTGGCACCACATAAGAACCTAAGAACTTAAACCTGAAAGGACATGCCAGGATTATGCTGACATCATACCAAGGACCATCTAGTCCAGCATTATGCTCACACAGTGGCCATCAGCTGCCCATGGGAAACCCACAAGTGGGAAATGAGTACAACAGTACCCTTCTGCCCATGTACCCCAGCAACTAGTGAACATAGGCATACTGCCTCTGATACTGGAGGTAGCATAGAGCCATCAGGACCAGTAGCCATAGATAGCCCTAAGCTCCTGGAATTTGTCCAGTCCCCTTTTAAAGCCATCCAAATTGGTGGTCATCACCAAATTTTGTGGAAGTGAATTCCATAGTTTAACAATGCACTGTGTGAAGAAATTATTTCTCTTATCTGTCCTAACTCTGTCCTCAGTCAGCTTCATGGGATGAACCCAGGTCCTAGTATTATGAGAGAGGCTGAAAAATGTCTCCCCTTACTCATAGTTTTTTTTTGAGCTATGCTAATTCCACATATGTGGAATTCCCTTTCGGTGGAGTGCCTTCTACCCATCCTCCTTTTCCATCTTTATATGGGCTCTAAAACATTTTATTTCTCTGCAAGGCAATTTATGAGTAATTTTATACTGGCTCTTGTATATTTTAACTTGCCTTTTATGTATTTTACATGTTTTGACTATGACTGTGATTTTATTATTGTTTTATTTTGTAATTTGCCTTTGGAAAAATTCTGGATGCAGTTTGAATTAATTGCAGTGGTTTCCTAACTTAACTACATTGTGGGAACCTTTTTGGTACTGATTTTAAGAACTGCTGTACATGTGTCATGGGACTTAAATATGTTACAGAGAATTATGAAGGCATGTTCTTCTGTGGACACTGATTTCACAGATAGTCCAAGCATGTCCTTTTGGGCTTCATTGATACTCTACTTGGACTGAGACACAGGACACAGACCTTGCTCCCCTGTGACTGCAGCAGACTGGCTGTATTTAAGGATGCTTTTCTTCTATTACTGATTAGTTTCAAAAACTAATGTGAAACTAAACAAATCTAGCAACATTAGTTTCACATTAGATACTGAAACTAAAGCGAGAAACTAATGTGAACACCTTTTTTTTATTTGTCATTCCCTATGGCTGCTATTTCCATAACAAAAGCCATGTAGATAGATAACATTCACACAATTAATGCAGCATCTAGTTTTGCCCTCAGCTTAATGTAAATTGCCCAGTGATGTGTGAATCAGCAAAACTCGAGCTCATCAAAGTTCTCCATATTCCACCTCAAAGTTCATTCTAACTTGTGCCTGTATCAGATTTTGAGCTTTGTTTCTTCATGTACATTGTTATGCACATTTCACCATTTGTATTTATCACTTGTCCATGCTTTTGAAATGTATTTATCACTTGTTCATGTTTTACCCTTTTTTTTCCATGTGCATTTTTCAAATACATTTTTGGTGTGTGAATTGCATCACAAGCTTGGAAATGTATGGACTTCAGCTGCAGATTGCATTCAGGTCTGCATTCTGGTCTGGGAGGGGCAGGGTGAAACTGGGTAAATTCTGGTCAAATATGACCTGAAACAGATTTCTCAAGAATCCCTAGAATTGCTTAGCTTTCTTGTCCAGCACTTGAGGTAACAGAACAGTGGCAAACCAAAACAGAAGGGGATGGGTATAATGAAGATCTCTGCACAGCCACTCCGGCTGTGCAGGGTTGTTGCCAACATTTGTATGCAGTATGGTAGTTCGTAGCTCATTTATGACACATTTGGCAGCCTGAAAAGAAAAGCGGGGGGGGGGGAATGAAAATAACTAGCTATTTTCTAATTGACACAAACTTCCCTCCCGTACCGTTTCAGGCTGTGGATTCAGAGGCTGCCCTGTGATGTTTCTTGGGGTTTGGGTTCTTTAGTGGTCCAGTCTTTAGGAAGGGTCTGGTTAGGTTAGGTCAGTTCTTCAGGGAAGGAAGATGGGAAGAGATCAGCACCATGGAAAGCTCCAAGTGGGGCTGAATGCCAGACTAGATTTGTTTGTTTGTTTGTTTGTTTGTTTGTATTTCATTTCTATACCACCCAATAGCCAAAGTTCTCTGGGCGATTCACAAAAATTAATTTGTCTGTATGTTGCTCAAACAAGGAGCATATCACAACTGAGCCTTAAGTAGGAATTTGCTTGCATTTAGGCTGAGTGGCTCTTCCTCTGCACTGACTGAGGCTTTGTCTCTTCAATGGGCCTGACCTGCATTAGCAGCCTCAACCTGTGCCACCATAGGCACTGGTGTGGCATGTGAGTGTCCTCATCACCAGAGTCCAAAGATGGCAAGGCAATTTCCTCCAGATGCAGGAGAGACAGCCCCTGGAATCTTTCTGGAGAATTAGGTACCATGCAAATGGAACCCTATTGCTGCCTTTCCATGGCTGAATTATCTTCCTGAGCTGTTAACTCTGGATCCTCCTTGTAGGACAAGAGGTTGAGATCCTCCGAGGATGAGGATTTGGGGTCCTGGTCTATGACACTTCCTTAGTTGCTCAGAGGTTATTGTTAGGGGTGTACGGATTTCTTACCTTGCATCTGCCGGGAGGGGGGAGGTGATCCGTTCCTCCCCCCCGGAATCCTTGCCAGCTGGCTCCACTCTGCATTGACTCCGTGGAGCTGCTGGCCAGCTCCTTTCTGCCAGCGATATGGCCGCCATTGCTGTCCATACTGCTGCTGGGTGGAAACAGGAAGTGATCCAGATGCAAATGGCCACTATGTCATTTGCATCCCTGTTTTTTCACGTGATAGGCTACGGAACTATCTATGCAAATTCAGATGCGTAGCCTATCACAAGAAAATACAGGGACACAAATGGCGTCGCGGACACCATTTGCGTCCGGATCACTTCCCGAACAGAGCCGCCCAGAGGGAGGATTCGGTCCGCGTGGGTCCGGTAGGCGGAGGTGAGTACATCCATTCTGCCACGGACTCCAGGAGACCAAATTCAATGGAATTTGGCCTCATTTGAGTCTGTGGCGGATTCCGCAGACATCCCTAGTTATTATTACCGCTGCTGGTGAACAGGTGATTGCTAGTATCCAAAGCTATGCAGCCCGCATGAAACACACTCCTTCTCCCTCAGTGTGAGCTTGGGATTGTTTTACAGTACAGTTTAGCATGCAGTGGTTAAACAGAAGGGGTGATTTGCTTTAATGTTCCTTTATGGGAGAAGTGCTGAATTATGAAGCAGAAAAATAGAATGTTCTCAGCAGTGTAAATAAAACAGTAATCAGAGGAAGTAAATCACAGTTGGTTTTTTTCTCCCTCTCCTTCCTTTCCCCAGTCTGTCTTATGTTTTGTGCACTGTTGGGTAATTAATCTTGATAATAGAAATGGGAAAGAAATGTTGCACTGAAAAATAGGAGTTGATATAAAATGTTGATGAATGAACAAAACAATTGTGACTTCCTAATACTTATCTTTGCCATATTTTGACACATAATGGTGCTAAATTGAAAGCTACTTGGAAAGTAACAGTTCTATTCGTTAAAGTATTTTATTTTTGCAATTGTGTATACAGAAGCACAACACTGCTAGATGATTGTGGTAGTGATTAAAATTTCAGGGCCAGAAAATGAAACACCTGAAGTATTTGAATAATTTAATCACATTAATACCATTATTGACTTCTGTGGGATTTACTGACAGGAGAGAAAGTTAGCCACATTTGTTTTACTCATTCTTATTTCATGAAGTGGTTGGAAGTTCCAGGGTAAGTCAACAGGGTCAGTTTCCTTGTGAGGAGGAGAATGTCCTGGCATTTTTGCTTTTGACTTCAGTGCCTTTGAAAATGTACCTGTGTATTTACAAATATGCAAATCAAACAGGTAAAAAGCAAGTAGCTAAAGAACAGCAGCATCAACCTGCCAAATTAATAGAATGCCTTTCCAGTCTTACTTCTCATTGTGGTACCCACATTAGGAGATTTCAATGGAAATGTTTCAGTTCTGTTCTGTTAGAACACATCTACTAAAATGCAGGAAGATTGTAAAAAACGAAAACAAATGCTTTATTTTTACATCAAAAGGATGGGGTGCATATGTTTCATCCTCCTAAGCCAAATAGTTGTTAGGCTGTATCTGCACTATAAACATATAGCAGTGCACGATAAATGTATAACATTTTAACCGTCATGGCTTCTTCTCCCCCAAAGAATTCTGGGAGATGTGACTTGGTGATAACATTATTTCAGACAGTGCCTAGCCTTGCTTTCACAATTCACATACTTACAATTTCAATTCCAGAGGTTCCATGGAAAGAGAGTATGATAAGCAAACTGTTTTAACATTTGAGAATAGGCATGCTATAAAACTGCATAGAGATATTTTAAAATATGTTCAACAGCATATACATCTAGTAAATAACAACAACAACAACAGCAACTGCTGAACAAAACATTTTAAAAAGTCTTCAGTTGGTCTTCTCTAATTGTAGAGAGGCTAGCAGTACTCACCTTTCCCTCATTTTTGAATATTGTGTCACATAGCAAAATAGGGTTGCCAGCTCTTGAAATAAATTATTTTACCAATGTGGTAGTCATTTATCTATTTGCAATATTTATAAAAAATCTATTTATCTATAAATGAAGATTCCTGAGTGGTAAACAGTAAAGAAAAAAAATCAAAATACCAAACAATAAGTGTATTTAAATCCAGTTATACCAATAAAACCCTGCCTGGCCATTGGCAAGCTTGTTTAAATAGATATGTATTTAGCAGATGCTGAAAACAATGCAAAAATGGTGCCTACCTGAATTGCACAAAGTTTGAACCAGTGCACTATCCTCTCTCCAGGTCATCCATCAGGGTGATAAGGGCAATTCTGTCCCAGAACTGGACCCAAACACATATTGAAATGGGTCTAGATAACTAGTACCTTGCAGAGTGCCTTCAGTTGTCCCAACATGATCTACTCAAGTACCTTCTCAAAGAAAGGGGCATTCTCATCCAGGTGGTAGTTATCAAATACCATTGAATACACTGTGGGTTTCTTTGGGAGTGGGTTCCTTAAGGGCAGCAGGAACCACCTCTTCACATGAAAATGCATTTAACACACCCTGGACCCACCCCCCTCACCCAATCAATGCCTCCCTCCAGCTAGCTTTTAATAGGGCAAAGATCAAGAAAGGACGTAGTTGGTCACATTGCCACAAGCACCTGGGCATGGTCCAGGGACAAAGCAAAGCACCTTTTGGCAAGTCCACAGGGTGGAGCCCAGTACAAAATCTTATCTATTTACACCAGTTGTGGTGTAGTTTTTAGACAGCAACTGGCTCAGTGCCACTCAGTGGGCCTATTTGCGTGTCACAACAAGCCATTGTGGGTTAATTTACCTGCAGGGCTCCATTACATGTGCCAGCTGCCATTTTGAATATGAAAGCCATGGTGGGGGCACACAGGTAATGTCAGGAATGTCATAACGTTTGCAAAAAATACTACAGAAGTGCCTGCTACCCTCTCCTCAAAAGGAAGGTGATCTTGTGGAGCTGCAAGTTACCACTCAGTGAGATGGGAAGGAGAGAAGGTCTAACTTCTTTTCCTGTTAGTAAATCCCACAGAGGTGCATATGCACTGTGAGGAATGGGAACACCACATCAGATCCCTAAAACAAAGTGATGGGCAGACAATCCATTAGACAAGATTTATGGGTTTGGAAGTTCTCCCCAGAACATAAGGAGTGAGCCAGACTTTTTCTGCTAGCCTTTCAGCATACTGTTATATCCTTCATTGATTTTTATTTTTATGTTATGTCTTTGTAGGGAAGACAAATGCAAGAATCTATGGGCCAATTCACACATGCATGGCTGTCTCTTGATGATCAGGGATTGGACTTGATGGTCTTATAGGCCCCTTCCAACCCTACTATTCTATGATTCTATGATTTCTCACCCCTTGAAGGTGAATGTGCAGACTGAATCCATTGGAACTGGAAGAGCAGGGGAAGGGGGGGATTGTGTTGGTTTGGTGAAGTGATGATGAAAGATCTGTCTGGTGTGTTTGATATAACGTCATGGCTCATTCACTTGATGCTGCAACAAGATGGGCATGCATGTGCCATACCTTTAAATGCCTCCATTTTCTTGAAATATTTGTTGTTTTTTGTCATTTAGATTGGCTGTACAGTTATTAAAGTGAAAGGACAATAACATATGACTTAAGCATGGATGATGATGAGGAGGAGGAGGAGGATGATTGGCATCTTAGTGATTGAACTTTTGGATTTAAAGCATGCTTTAATGAAAAGAAAATGAAAAAAAAAACAGATTGCCTCAAAATGTATTTAAAAGTTCCACTGTGCATGTGGAAGGAATTGGACATATAATGAAATGTCTTGCAAAACTCTTCAGACATCCTTGTATTTCTGGCACATTTAAATACAAACTCTCAAATTTCCGCTATCTCTCTTTTTCTTTCACCTCCCGCTTTTCTTCCTGCTCGCGTGACCTGCTGCTTCTGAGGACTTCCTTTTAGTATATAGGAGAGCATCTCCTTTTGACAGACAGTGCAAATTAAGAGATATGGGTAAGACTCTGGAAGCAGGATGCCCAAATATGTCCCCTGGGTTTTCATTTACAGTTAGGAGCTGCTACAGACACAATTACCACTGACAGAAACTCAGAGGTTAGCTCAGAGAACACGTGGCAGACTCAGCTGTGCCAAGCTGTAATTGGTAAGATTATTTTTAATCAGAAATTATTCTACAGCCCACACATTAGAAATCTCTTGTAAGGCTGACAGGAAATTAAACCGAGACCAAACAACAACAAAAATAAGCCTCAAAATAGGGGTAATATTCTAAGTTGTCTAATTATAGCCCTGCTCACGCTTCACCACTTCTTCTTCTAATTCTTCTAATTCTTCTAATTCTTCTTCTTCTTCTTCTTGTCTGTCTGTCTGTCTTTCTTTCTTTCTTTCTTCCTTTCTTTCTTTTCTCCCCCCCCTTTTTTTTGCTTTTCTACAAAAGGAAGATGATCTGACTTTCAGCTGCCAATAACATTGTCTAATTGTACTTTGGAACTGGAATTTTAAATGACCAGAAATTGTCTATTTAAGTCTGTTTATCACTTGACTGTTTTTGAAAAGAGATGGATTGAGATGCAGAGTTAATTTGCACCCAGTTTTGAAGTTTAACTGGTATTAGTCTTCCATGTGTGTGATCATTGCTGTTTTCTTAATTAATACTCAGACAGGGTTTTTTTGTGTGTGTTTTAAAGATATGCCCATTTAGCCATTCATAATATTGAGAGAGGGGTGGTTAACTTGTTTGGTACCATGAACAATGCCGGCTTCAAGTTTTTAAGGGCCTTTGGTGTGTTGCCCCGGCTGTGGGCATTGAACTCTTAGGTTAGAGGTGCCAAGATAGTGATACATCAGACTCAAAGGTTTACTTACAAGGAGTACTTTATTGGGTAACTTACAGCACACAGGCGTACCCAATGGTTGGATCAGACAGCTTCTCTGAACCCCAAGCAATGGGTCTTATACTCTGCAGGTTAGCAATAAGCAGTGTTTCAGCAGCACACACCCCTAGCGTTCATTCTCAGCATAAACTAATAGCACTTGGTTCTCAAGCATAGCCACCTGCAGCTTTAAGGTAAACAACCTCTGCTTCTCAGGCTCATCAGTGATAAGACATAGTGAGGAATGTGCTGAGAAGGCTGTTATCGGCCTTTTGACTCATCTGCACATGCTCAGAGGCTTACTAACATGGGAATTGCACCAATAATGAACTTAAGCAAGCATTATGGATCTCTAGGCCCCTCTAACTCTACAAATGACTTTGCTACGCTCCTGGGACCAATACATTCCACCCTCAGAGGCTAGAAAGATATATCTCATCACCCCCAATGTAGAGATCAATCCACTCCCATAACACACACACCATCAATTGAGGAAGCACATTAGTTGGGCCAGGAGATAATGTGGAGGATAGTCCAGGAAGGAAACAATGTAATGTATTCTGTTTTGCGTTTTACTTTTAGGAAACCACACAGAAGCCCCATGTAAGTGGAACCTACAGTTTTCTGGAGCGAAGCATTCATTTTGTAAGTTCAGTTCTTACTTTGGTTTTGTTGTTCTGTTTGGGTGTGTATAGTTTTCAGTTCTCATTCTGGCTACATTTGTATCTTCAGTTGTGTGATATTAGAAGATTACAAAGAACAGGGATTATAATGAAATGGGTTACTTAATGGATTGAAATACTTAATGGGTTGTCTGCACATTTATCAGATTTATTTAGTGCTAACAGCTGTGTGCATTTATGTATTGAATACATTAGAAAGTCATGTTTCCTACAGAAAGGTTAACCAATAACTTCTGTAGTCCAGTTCATCTGAATTAATATAATGAATTAATTTACTGGCATTTTGGATAATATGAATGTATACATTTGTTAATTGATTGCCCCCTAAAATATGTGAAATTATTAGATGTAGCACATTAGGTTTGGATTAAGCTGGTATTTTCTCCTACCTTTCTGAAATGTATCATTTTACTTTTAACATAGTATGTCGATGATGATTAGTGAGCCAGATTTATTGTTCGTATGATTTATCAGAGTGAATTATTATTGTACACCAGCAGTAACAAAGGGTTTGTATAGACTGCAGTAAAGAAATGTGTCATCCATTAAAGGTTTTCTAAAAAACACAGTTGTACCTAAATGTTGCAGTTAGTTCATAACTGCATCCTTTTCCTTATGTAATGAATCTGAAGCAATTCCACAATTCGTGGGAGCATCACAAGGGCTTAGATGTGGGTGGATCATAGCTCAGGGGTGGACCATAGCTCAGTGATACTGCAGTTGCTTTACATGCAAAATGTCCCAGGTCCAGTCCATAGCATCTCCAGATAGGGCTGGGAAAGACCCCTCTCTGAGGGTAGTATCCAATGTTAGTCCTACATAGAGTAGACCCATTGAAATGTGTGAGACTTATGTTAGCCATGGCTAACTTAAGCCCCATTCATTTCATTGGGTATACTCTACACAGGATTAACATTGGATACTACCCTGAAGCCCCAGAGAACTGCTGCCAATCAGAGTCGACAAGACTGAGCTAGGTGGAACAATGACTTTGTAGAAGACTGTTCCCAGTGTTTCTATATCTAAAATGGCCTATGCACAAGTAGAAGGCATTTCTGCTCATGCATAGTTTGGAGCCCCACACTGTAGTCTATTCCACAGGGTCCACTGATCTTCCAAGACAGGTTTTGGGGGTGGGCACAAGGGATTGTAATGGAAGGGACAGGAAAGCCCTAGCGCATACTCCCTGGTTTGTTTGGATCCATGCTTGGATTATTGTTGTTGTTCAGTTGTTAAGTTGTGTCCGACTCTTCGTGACCCCATGGACCATAGCACCTGTCCTCCGCTCTCTCCCAGAGTGTGCTGAAGTTCATATTCATTGCATCGGTGATGCAATCTACCCATCTCATCCTCTGCCGTCCCCTTCTCCTTTTGCCTTCAATCGTTCCCAGAATCAGGAAGTTTTCCAGTGAGTTTTCTCTTCGCATTAGGTGGCCAAAATATTTGAGCTTCAGTTTCAGTATCTGTCCTTCCAATGAGCAGTCAGGGTTGATTTCCTTTAGGATGGACTGATTTGACCTCCTTGCAGTCCAGGGGACTCATAAGAGTCTTCTCCAGCACCACAGTTCGAAAGCATCAATTATTCAGTGCTCAGCCTTCCTTATAGCCCAGCTCTCACAGCCATACATTACTACTGGGAAAACCATAGCTTTGATTATACGAACCTTTGTTGGCAAGGTGATGTCTCTGCTTCTTACTATGCTGTCTAGGTTTGCCATAGCTTTCCTCCCAAGGAGCAAGCGTATTTTAATTTCATGGCTACAGTTACTCTGTTACTGTCTACGGTGATCTTGGAGCCCAAGAAAATAAAATCTGTCACTTCTTCCATTTCTTCCCCTTCTATATGCCAGGAAGTGAGGGGGCCAGATGCCATGATCTTCGTTTTTTTTAATGTTGAGTTTCAAACCAGCTTTTGCACTCTCCTCTTTCACCCTCAACAAGAGGCTCTTGAGATCCTCTTCGCTTTCTGCCATTAGGGTGGTATCTTCTGCATATCTGAGGTTGTTGATAATTCTCCCAGCAATCATAAGTCCGACCTGTGATTCATCCAACCTGGCGTTTCTCATGATGTACTCTGCATATAAGTTAAATAAGCAGGGCGACAGTATGCAGCCTTGTTGTACTCCTTTCCCAATTTTGAACCAATCGGTTGTTCCATGTCTGGTTCTTACTGTTGCTTCTTGACCCTCGTACAGGTTTCTCAGGAGACAGGTAAGGTGGTCTGGTACTCCCATCTCTTTAAGAATTTGCCAGAGTTTGTTGTGATCCACACAATCAAAGGCTTGAGCGTAGTCAATGAAGCAGAAACAGACATTTTTCTGGAATACTCTTGCTTTCTCCATGATCCAGCGAATGTTGGCGATTTTTTGTCTAGTTCCTCTGCCTCTTTGAAACCCAGCTTGCACTTCTGGTAGTTCTCGGTTCACATACTGCTGAAGCCTAGCTTGTAGGATTTTGAGCATAACTCTTTGGCATTGCCCTTCTTTGGAATTGGAATGTAAACTGACCTTTTCTGGTCTTGTGGCCACTGTGGAGTGTTCCAAATTTGTTGGCATATTGTGTGCAGCACTTTAACAGCATCATATTTTAGGATTTTAAATAGCTCAGCTGGAATACTGTCATCTCCACCAGCTTTGTTGTTAGTAATGCTTCCTAAGGCCCACTTGACTTCACTCTCAAGGATGTCCAGCTCAAGTTCAGTGACTGCACTATCATGGCTATCAGGGACATTAAGACCTTTCCTGTATAGTTCTTCTGTGTATTCTTTCCACCTCTTCTTAATCTCATCTGCTTCTGTTAGGTCCCTGCCTTCTTTGTCCTTTATCATGCCCGTCTTTGCACAAAACATTCCCTTGATATCTCCGATTTTCTTAAGAAGATCTCTAGTCTTTCCTATTCTGTTGTTTTCCTCAATTTCTTTGCATTGTTCATTTAAGAAGGCCTCTGCCCATAGTTCCTCAGGCACTCTGTCTATCAGGTCTAATCCCTTAAATCTCTTCCTCACCTCCACTGCATATTCATAAGGGATATGATTTAGGTCATAACTGAATGGTTTAGTGGTTTTCCCTACGTTCTTCAATTTAAGCCAAAATTTTACAAGAAGCAGCTCATGATCTGAGCCACAGTCAGCTCCAGGTCTTGTTTTTACTGACTGTATAGAGCTTCTCCATCTTTGGCTGCAAAGGACATAATCAATCTGATTTCAACATTGACCATCTGGTGATGTCCATGTGTAGAGTCACCTCTTGTGCTGTTGGAAAAGAGTGTTTGCTATGATTAGCGTGTTCTCTTGGCAAAACTCGATTAGCCTTTGTCCTGCTTCATTTTGTACACCAAGGCCATGCTTGCCTCTTATCCCGGTGATTTCTTGACTTCCTGCTTTGGCATTCCAATCCCCTATGATGAAAAGGACATCTTTTTTTGGTGTTAGTTCTAGAAGGTGTTGTAGGTCTTCATAGAACCAATCAACCTCAGCTTCTTCAGCCTCAGTGGTTGCGGCATAGACTTGAATTACTGTGATGTTGAATGGTTTGCCTTGGATTCGTACTGAGATCATTCTATCATTTTTGAGATTGTACCCCAGTACTGCTTTTCCCACCCTTTTATTGACTATTAGTGCTACTCCATTTCTTCTAAGGGATTCTTGCCCACAGTAGTAGATATAATGGTCACCTGAATTAAATTCGCCCATGCTTGTCCATTTTAGTTCGCTGCTTCCCACGATGTCGATGTTCAATCTTGCCATCTCATGTTTGACCACCTCCAGCTTACCTTGATTCATTGATCTGACATTCCAGGTTCCTAAACAATATCGTTCTTTACAGCATCGGACTTTCTTTTCACCACCAGACACATCCACAGCTGAGTGTCCTTTCAGCTTTGGCCCAGCCGCTTCACTCTTTCTGGCGCTACTTGGAAATTCCCTCTGCTCTTCCCCAGTAGTATATTGGACACCTTCCGACCTGAGTTGCTCATCTTCTGGCATCATCTCTTTTAGCCTTGTGATACGTTCTGTGGGGTTTTCTTGGCAAGAATACTGGAGTGGGTTGCCATTTCCTTCTCCAGTGGACCACATTTTGTCAGAACTGTCTGCCATGACCTGTCCGTCTTGGGTGGCCCTGTATGGCATAGCTTATGGCTTCACTGAGTTACACAAGCCCCTCGCCACAACAAGGCAGTGATCCATGGAGGGGCTTGAATTATTAGCTCCCATTAAATTTAAACATCAGCATGGCCACTTAAAGTAGAGGTGGAAACCTGTGGCCTTCAGCATAATTTATGCAGCCTTCCTCTGATTTCAAAAGCCCTCTGCAAGTGATCAGTTCAGGCCCCTTTTGACAATGATCTTTCTCTCCTTGGCAGCCCAATAGGTGGAAAGGAAAAGCGGGGGGGGGGGGATTTCAGTGGAATCCATCCAAGGGATGAAGTTAATTGAGGTTTAGGGATTGTCAAAAAGAGGGGGTGGCAAAATGGAAAAGAAAAGGGGGTGGCCCTGTTCTGCTCACTTTTGGCTCTGGCTCCACTCACACCACTATCATGCAGCCCTCAACAGACTACCCCTGAGGAATTGTGGTCCTTGGCAGAAGAAACAGTCCCCACCACTGGGTTTAAGGAAGCAGGCTTTATTGATTGATCAGTGCATTTTAAAATGTCTGTACGGCCTTTCATCCATGAAAGTGGATTCCAGAGCGGTGTACAAATTTTTTAAAAATACAGTACTAAAAAAAATACAATAAAAGATCAGTCGATAAAGATGAGAAGGAGAAAACATCAACTCATCAGCCAGCATTATGAGAAGATACTTTGCCTTGACAGATAAATGAACCATACATGCTCATGGTATGCAAACTTTCTACCGTTAGAGAATGATTTCCACATCAGTTTTCCTGCCAAAGAAGTGTGGCACATTTCCACAGAACATCTGCTTGTTGCAGATGATATTGGAGAGTGTGCTATGGAGTAGTGTGCACATTTCACATGGCACATGGACCGAGGCGCTTGGGCCTCTCTGTTTACTTGTGTGAACTGAGAGTGTGTTCTGGAATGCTTCCAAAGTCCCCCCATTGCTGCATGTTGAAGGGGGACATTGGCAGTGCTGAGCAAGCTTCTCTACTATTACCAAGCTTCTCATTGAAGGACCTGAAAAGCTCTTGAGGAAACCCCCGGTTTCCCCAGAACACAGTCTGAAAAACTATCGAGGCAGACAGATCTCATGTATAAGAAAATATGTTCTGTTTTTAACTCTCCTCTGTGACATGTGAAAAGTCCATTCTGCATTTCAAGAAAAATGAAATGGTTTTGGTTATGCTACAAAGTAGCTGCTATTCATCCCTAGAACACCTTACAAATCTGTTTCTTTTGTTGCTAAATGTGCCTGTTACGCTTTAGTTTTTGTACTCTGTGATAAGCAGCCCCATGGAGCAGTGTTCTGGCAGTTAGCAGTATTTGACACAGTTGACAAGGAGGAGGAAAAATGGCCAGAGATATATTGTGTCACCGATTGAGTCGGGGGTGGTGGAAGGGGTTCCAACTTACGGGAGAGAGTGGTCCCTCAGGTAATTAGTAGGACATGGTGTGGAAGCCAACAATTTATCTTTGATTAATATATTTCAATATCTACACAGGCAGACTAAGGAAGAAAAATAAGGAGGCATCTATAGATTTGGATTGTGCAAAGGAATGAAGAAACAAGAATGTTGTTTGAGAGAGGCTGAATGATGCCAACTTTTTTTGTGCCTAATTGTTGCCAATATTTTCCCTTGTGATTGTCACCTGACTGGCACTGTGGATATCAATCATTTTGCAAGGCTAAAGGGTCATTATTATTTAACTGAGCTGAGATTGAAGTCCAGCATGTTGCCTGGTAACAGAGTATGCAGATGAGCTGGCTCTTAAATCCACCATATGGCCAGGCATTTTGCCCTATTCACCCATAACATGACCTACACATGTAGTACATTAGTGATTTATAGGATGGTTTATCATAGTCTTCTATTTAGAGTTGTATTTTAGGGCAACATGCGGATGGGTAATCTGTTCAAAAGATGGCAAAGGGGAGTTTCTTTCGCATACATGTTGGCATTTAAAAGGTTTATGCATTATCAAGTTAAGTATGAAATCAAAGCGGTTTCAAATCTGAGACTATTAGAGATAGGCGTGTGCCCCCCGCACTCCACGTTCTCCAGGCACCCACCCAGCCTTGCTCATGCACACCAGGACCCGCTCTCAAGCTCCCCACTGCTTGCCAAGCCACCCACACTCACCTGGGCAGCCTCGTTGAGCTCCGTGATGGCCTTTTTTGGAAAACAAAAGTGGCAATAGCGAAAATGAGCATATTTGCATATGTACAAAATGGGGCTGTGAATTGCCTATATACGCAAGATTACAGGTGTTTGCTTGCCTGTAATCTTGCATATATGGGCCATTCACAGCCCCTTTTTGCATATATGTGAATATGCACATTTTCACAATTGCATGTGCATATGCAAATATGGACATTTTTGCAAATGTGCACATTCGCATATATGCAAAATGGGGCTGTGAATAGCCCATATATGCAAGATAGCTGGCAAGGAAATGCCTGTAATCTTCCTATGTGGGCTATTCACCGCCCCATTTTGCGTATATGCAAATATGCACATTTTTGCAATCACCTTTTCTTTCTTTCTTTCAAAAAAAATGGTGATTGTGGAGCTTGATGAGGCTGCCTGGGTGAGTGCAGGTGGGTTGGCGAGCGCAGGCAGGGGGCAAGTGGGGGCTGGGGCTGAGTGAGCACAGCTAGGCTGTGCGGGTGGAGGGTGGGGGGTGTTCTGCCGGATTCCCAGATGGAAACGAATGCCTGCACTATCCCTAGAGACTACTTTCAGCAAAGAAATTCAGATATTGCTAGATTCATAGTTTGAAATAAGAGTTGTTTCTGTGGAGTTGTGCGGACTGTGCGTGGGGGACAATATATTTGATCTGCGTCTTAAGGCCTTCCTGTAAATAGCCACCTCTTCTCTAAAGTAATATGCATTCCCTGCTCACTGCTTATGGGTGGTGGCAGGGGGACTAATTGAACTCGGGGTGCATAGTAAATATGCATAGGATCAGGCTTCAAGTCCAAATGTTTTTCTTAGATGGGTGGAAAATACCATATATTTTGACTTAATATTTTCTGACCCACTCGTGTATTGTACATGAATAAACAAACACACCCTCCAATTAGGGTGGCCATGTGTCCTGCTTTATAGAGGGTAGCCTTCTCTTTGAAGAGCCGTCAGAGGACAGTTTTCTATTTGAAGGCATTCTCTGTTTGAAGAGCTGTCCAGTCCACATCCAGTTTAAAGATGAGAAGAGCGAACCATGAGAAGAGCGAACAGGGGCCCTAAAAATGTGCATGCCCATGAGCAGCAGCACCTGGACAGCAGACTGAGCAGACTCACAGGTCACTTATTACCAGCCTTTCCCAGTATGGTGCGATAGTTTGTATTCCAGTTTAAATACAATAATTATTTCTGTGTTGTATCTATACATGTTGTGAAGGTTTGAGGCCTACAGAGGCAAAGGTAAAAAAAGAAAAAGAAAAAAGGTCATGCTTAGAGGTCTGGAGTTTCTTGTTGGGAGGGGCTAATCCTGGTTTCGTTTCTATGGTTAAGTTTCATTTCTTCAGGTTTGAAGCAGTACTTTCGGTTTTGAGGGAGGAGGGTATATAAAGAGAAGGAGAGAGCCAATAAGAGTCAGAAAGACCAGGCTGTAGCCAGAGCAACAGCAGGAGAGAGACAGCCAGAGCTTGAAGTGAGAGCAGAGTTTGAAGAGTGAGTAGGAAGAAGCAGCCTCAAAAAGTCTAGGGACAGCTAGGGTAAAAGAACTTGGATTTTGCAAATTTTCTTTTCTTTCAATGCCTTTTGATTCACTCAGCTCTATTGCATAAATACCTTTAGTTGTAATTTGTTTCCTTTAAATATTGTAGTAAACTGTTGTGGTTAAACCCTGTGTCTAGAGTGTCAGTTACCCCATGTCTAGAACCCTGCTTACTGGGAAGGGGGTGTTTAAAAGAAGGAAGGTGGTACTCTTAAGGAGGTGAGGGATCCTTATGGAGTTGCTCAGGGAGTCCAGGTCATAAGGGGAACCTTGACACATATCCATTACCATACGCACATTTAGAGCAAATCTCTGTCATCTTTTGTCCTCTGTGACCCATTTCCTCTTTTGGGTAATGTGCAGATGGCCATCCTGCTTCCAATGGGAAATTAAATTGTTCAGCCATGTTATCATGGTATTTACTTATTTAGAAATGTAATAAATGTTATCTATACTTCCACAAGGTAAAGTGGGAGGTTAAGGGCTTTTGAGCATTTTTGTGCTTTGGATTCCAAATCTTCTCCCATGGGCCTCCTTCGGTGGTCTTTTGACTTGTGAGCTGAGTAAATGATTATTTAGTGACAGTGCTTGCCTTGCCCTAAGGCAAAGTGAGGTAGTTGCTTGAGGTGGAATATGTTGAATGTTGTTTAAGGGAAAAGGCTGTGGCTCAGTAGGAGATCACATGCTTTGCATGGAAAAGATTCAAGCCTTGGCATCTCCAGGTAGGGCTTGGAGAAACACCTGTGTGTTTCTCCAGAGAAACCCTGGAAAACTGGTGCTATTAAGTGCAGACCATACTGGGCTAGGATGATAATAGACTTAAAAGTGGATAAAGAGATTGCAGAGACGTTGAATTAATTATTTTCTTCTGTCTTCATTGCAGAAGGTGAAGGGCAGATAGATGTGGCTGAATTGATACTTACATAAAGGGAGTCTGAAGAACTGAGCCAAATAGTGATGATGAAGTATTACTGACAAATTGAAAACAAACAAATCACTAGGTTCATTTGGTATCCATCCTAGAGTTCTTACTGATCTTCTAACAAAAATAAGTAACATCTCTCTAAGATTGGCCTCTGTACCATAGGACTGGAAAGTGGCTATTGTAACACCACTTAAAAAAAAAAAATCCAGGGAAGATCTAGGAAATAGCAGGCCAGTTAGTTTAATGTCTGTTCTGGGTAAATTGGTTGAAAGTATTATAAACGTTAATATTATCAAAAATATGGAAGGACTATTTCTGCTGAAAAAGAATCAACATGGCTTCAGCAAAGGTATGCCCTATCTCACTAAACTTTGAGTATTCTTTGAGAGTGCCAATAAATATGTGAACAGGGGTTATCAGGTAGACACTGATTACTTGGACTTCCAAAAGAGGTTGGTTGAAAAAAAAAAAAAAGGATTGTGAAGAGCTCCAGTAGGATCTCTCCAATCTGGGAGAATGTACATTAAAATGGTAAATGCGGTACAAGGTCCACAAGAGTCAAGTGATGCATGTTGAGGGGAGGGGAATCCAGGTTTCCTACATACCCTGATAGGGTCTGCGATGGTGGTGACTGGCCAAGAAAGAGATTTTGGGTTATGGCGGATAGCTCAATAAAACTTGCAACGCAGCATGTGGAAGCTTTGAAAAAGGCAAATTCTGTGGAATTGAAAACAGAACTGCCACTGCTATACTGCTCTTATACCAAAGTATAGTATAGCCACATTTGGAATACTGTGTACAGTTCTGGTTGGCACACCACACCTCAAAAAGAATATTGTGAAGTTAGAAAAGGTGCAGAAAATAGGAGCAAGCCATCTACGAGGAAAGATTACAGCATCTAGGACTGTTTCGCTTGGGGGTGGGGAATCAGTATGGGGAGATATGATAGAGCTGTGCAAAATTATGCATGGTGTGGAGAAGGCGAATGGGGAGATGTATGGAGGCAGGTTAGGTTAGCATGAGAAATAGTGATTGGGCCCAGATCACCCAGCAAGCTTCATAGCTGTGAGGGATTTGAACCCAAGTCTCCCCACTCCAATTCAGACAGTATCCAAATGTATCGCCCCTGCAGTAGGCTCTGAACTCTTAATTTAGAGGTGCCAAGATAGTGATAAATCAGATCCAGGTTTACTGATAAAGGAGTACTTTAGTGAGTAACTTACAGCACACAGGCATACCTAATGGTTGTATCAGACAGCTTCTCTGAACCCAGAGCCATGGGGTACAATGGGTCTTATACCATACATGTTAGCAAGGAGGCAGCATCAGCAGCAAGCGCCCCCTAGCGTTCAATCCCAGCATAGACTAACATAGGGATGGTGGAGAATTCCGCCATGGATTTCAGTGAGGCCGAATGCACTGGCATTCGGCCCCCCAAAATCCGTGGCGGAACGGCCTGCTACCCCCCGCCCCCTGCGGATGTTCCGGACGGACGGATGTTCCGGACGGCGGCGGCTCCAGTGGCAGCTTCGGCGGTGGCGGCTGGTCTTTCGACCAGCTGCCGCGGCCGCCATTTGCAGTCTGGTCTTTTTTTTTTTTTTTACCCAGACGTGATAGGCTACTTAAAGACTTATGTAGCCTATCACGTCTGGGTAAAAAAGAAAAAAAGGCATACGGAAATGGCGGCGGCTATGGCGGCCACCATTTGCGTTCCTTATTTTTCGCTGTTTTAGTCTACGTAAATATTTTCGTAGACTATTACGGCGAAAAAAAAGAGGAATGCAAATAGCGTAGTGGGCGCTATTTGCATTCCTTTTTTATTTGCCATTTTAGCCTACATATATATTTACGTAGGCTAGAACGGCGAAAAATTAAGGAATGCAAATAGCGCCCACTACGCTATTTGTGTTCCCCTTTTTTTCGCTGTTTTATCTTACATAAATATTTACGTAAGATAAATCGGTGAAAAATAGGGAATGCAAATCGCAGCCGCCATAGCCGGCACCATTTGCGTACCCTGGGTTTTTTTTTGGGGGGGGTTAGCTGTGATAGGCTACATAAATTCTTAAGTAGCCTATCACGGCTGCCTGGCTGGATGCAAATGGCAGCCGCTACTCTGGCCGCCATTTGCGTCTGCAGCAGCCCGTCCGTGGCTGGAAATCTGGCTGCGGATGGCCCTGGCTGGCTGCTCCATGGCCTGGCCACGGAGCAGAGCCAGCCATTGAGGATTCCAGGGGGGAGGACCAGATTGCTTCCCCCCCATTCCCCCCACCGCGAAAGATACTGTGAAAAAGTAAGTGGGTTTTGTACATCTCTAGACTAACAGCACTTGGTTCTCAGCACAGCCACCTGCAGCATAAACAAACTTTGCTTCTCGGGCACATCTTGATAAGGCCTTCTGGCTCATTAGTGTGGAATGTATTGGCCTTTGACTCATCTTCACATGCTCAGAGGCTTATTAGCAAGGTGATTGCACTAATAACGAACTTAAGCAAGGCATTATGGATCTCTAGGCCCCTCTAACACTACAAGTGACTTGGTTACGCTCCAATACACCACTACATCAACCTGGATTTCAGATTTCTTGACCTTCCCAGCTGCTGCTGCCTCCCCTAAAAGAGCTAAGTTGTGCTGGCATTACAAATTGGATGCCTTCAAGGCCAGTGCACATAACACTATTTTCCTTTGTGTATATGCTGGACTTTCAGCCTGCAACTGACTCCCTTGCCCCCCCCCCTTCCTTCTTGTAACAGCCATTATATTAGATTTGCATACTTTTTGTGGCTCAAGATATTTTCCCCAAAGCACATAAACCCTTGTATCTTTTATGGGATCGATGTGCGCTTACAGCTGTCTAATGCACTCATAAAAAAGATGTCCGTGGCCATGACCTACCTGAATCATTACATGCTAATCATATAAAGCAATTCCAAGCAGATTGATTAAATACTACAACTTTCCCTTGAGAAAAAGCAGGACCAAAATCCTCAGCATGCCACCCCTTAACAGATGGCATGCTAACATATTTTAACTGCTAACACTCAAGGAGCAGTTGGCCAAGGGCTCTTAGATGAAGGTGATTTGAGACCAGCATGCTATCACTGGATCCAGCAGAGGATGTGCTGCATTCTTTTAGCTTTGGACACATTTTCTTTTTAGTTTGAGCGAAGAATCGAGAGAACAGTTTTTCCTCCTCACCCACCTGCTGCTTTTCCTCTCAACTTTCCCCTGTTAAAAGTTGCTACGTTGCTTCACCCAGGCCCAAAGGATCAAAGCTTTGCAGTGCACATCAGAAGGACAAGAAAAGTGAGTCTGGTAGAAATATTTTATTTTCGCCATATTGCAAGGATCACCTCACACGGCTAAATGACCTGGTGGAAAATAATAAAATAAAATAAAACAAATTGGCTTTGTGCCATGAAAAAGGATTGCTTTGACATTCTCTTCAAATCATGCTCTGATCAGGAACAAATAGCTGTGAGCTATTGATTTCCAATCCTTATGGTCTACCTGGTCGCACACAAGCTGTTTCCCCTACAGCAGATTAAATAGATGTTGCTGCCCATTCTGTGTAGGGTTGTGGGTCAAACTACTGGGACATGGGTGTGGGGGAGATCAGGGGAGATAGATCAGTTTTCCCCGCTCTGATATAAACCTTGCTATTTTCTTACATCCCCAGCGGGAGAGTTCTATCAAGTAACCTTAGTCCCAACCTTTTTATATTTTCTGGTCTCTTGGAGGCATGGATCTGAAGAAGCAAAGGGCTGTTTTTGTGTAAATATCTAGTTTGTTCGTTAGAAAATATTCATCATGCTTTAACTGTCTTGTCTCCCATGATACCCAGAGTCATTTGTAAATAACCATGGCATGCTCACAGGTGAGACTTTGTAATGAGAGGGAGGCACTGAGAGGTTTTTTTTTTTTTAAATGGGCTTTCTTGAGCAGACTCCCCCCTAAAAATAGTTCTGATTTACCTGATGCCATGGTAGTTAAATTTGCTCAGATTTGCATAGATTTTGAGCTGTCTGGTACAGTTTTGGCTCTAGGAGTTTGGAAGCCTTTTGGACATGTTGTCCCCTTGACCAGGAAGGGGTGGAGCATGGAAGTTGAGAATTATCTCACACAGCCTCTGATCTTCTGGGGCACTCTGTGCAACGTCAAAATGGAAGTGGTCCCTTGACGATCTCAGATGCCCAGCAAATGCCTGATTGCAGCACCCTATGGAGCCAACCCTGATATGAATATATCAGTATAGGTTCATTAAGTCTGCAGGCCTTATGAAGGGAGAAGGGGTACATGACTATATGGTGGTGATAAGTATGCAGTGCAAGCCCTTTCTTGGACACTCAATGGTAAACGCAAAATGCCATATGAAATCCAAAAATTTTTCATCTCAGTCGATGATGGTGATCATAATGATGATAATAATTTACAAAGTGCTTTGTTACAAAGTGCTGTACGTTAAAGAATAACTCGATAATTTAAAATACATAATTACGATGATTCTAGTATGACTTACCTCAAAAATACAATATTATAACAATCATTTTATAACCCAAATAAACATAAAAGCTATCAGCATACTTCACTTCAGAAACAACCAACCACTCCCCTCGTCCTCAAAAAGTTAAGTTTTCAAACCTTTCTTAAACACCTCCAAACTCTCAGTTAGCTGGGGGTAGGGATGGACGAAAGTCACTTACCTGTCCTCGAAGCTTTTCGCAGTGGGGGGGAGGCGCTTCGCTGCTCCCCCCGCGAAGTTCAGGCCAGGGGGGAGGCTTCCTGCCTTGCCCGGCCGAAATTCAGGCCGGGGGGGAGGCTTCCCGCCTCGCCCGGCTGAAATTCAGGCCGGGGAGGAGGCACCTCGCCTCGCCCGGCCGCGAACTAAACAGTTTAAAAAAAAAAAAAAGGCCCCCGTGATAGGCTACATGACGATTAACGTAGCCTATCACGGCTGACTTTGCAGATCTAGCCGTGATAGGCTACGTTAATCGTCACGTAGCCTATCACGGGGGCGTTTTTTTTTTCTTTGATTGGAATGGCGGCGGCGGCAGCCGGTCGAAAGACTGGCTGCCGCTCCCGCCCCGGACGAAGACCCAACGAACCGCCGGCCGGACCCGCCGCCGGGAGGGACATTCGGCAAAGGTAAGTCCCGTCCCGGGGGGGATGCGGGGTGCGGGGGGGTGCGGAGAATTTCTCCCCGAAACTTGTTTGGGGGGCCGAACACATTGGTGCTCGGCCCCCCAAAGTTTCGGGGAGAAATTCTCCGCCAACCCAGCTGGGGGAGGAAGTTCCACAGCTGCAGGACAAGGTCCTGGAATGCATGATAATGACACACCACAATCCATGAAGTAGAGCAGTTCAGAAGAGCCGGCCCATGGATCTAGTGGCATTAGCAGCATGAGCTCAATTTGCAGTGGTGTTTTTTTTTGTTTTTTTTTTACAACAAGGGGTCAAAAGGAAACCTATTACGCTGTTCTTCTTAGGATATTTGAGACTTTAAAAACAAAACAAAAACCTTTGCTTCTTTTATTTTTAAAGCTGCATTTTAAAACAATCCTTTTCCAAGTTTTAGCTGAATTAATATTTATTTATCTCTTTTTAAAAGTATTTTAAATTCTTTAAATTTCTTCTAAGAGTGCAGTAGTGTGCACTCTATGTGCTCTTAGCATGGCTAGCTGGGGCATGCTTGGAGTTGTAGGACGTTTTTCTGTCTAAACATGCATAGGATTGGGCCCTAAATGCTTGTCAAATTATTTTAGGCTGCAATCCTGTGTACTTTCCCGGGAGGATGCACCATTGAATAAACTGGGACTTACTTTATAATAGCATGGGTAGGATTGCACTGTTAATATATATTATCATTGGTGTCACTGTATTTGTTTTTATTATGTATATCTCTGTGAGAGTTTCAGCTATAGGGTGACTCGTACAGTGCAATCCTATTCATGTCTACTCAGAAGAAAGCCCCATTGAGTTCAGTTGGTCTTACTTCCAGGTAAGTGTGTATAGGGTTCCAGCTGTAGACATTTAGAGTAGATCCATTGAAATCAAGTTAGCCATGACTGATTAATAAATAAAGTGTACTTTCAAATCCTAACAGTAGCTTACCTTGCATATTGTTCAGTTAAACACACACACACACACATGCTGGTTATGGCTTTCATCACATTTTTAATCAATCTGGTTGCAATTTGAGATTACATTTGTTTACTTCCGGAAGCTGTTGTTGGTTCTGATGTGCTACCGTATTAGAGAATGAAAAGAGAATATTTTATGGGCCTTTTTTTAATTAATTTTGTTTTGTTTATTGAAGTATAAGATACTACACACTTCCTTCACTATCTCCAAAAACACCTCTACTGTGAGTTTGGCAGCATGCACACTTATTTAATCTTAATTCAATTAGGGTAGCTCAGCTCATAGTAGGGATGGATGAAAGTCCCTTAACTTAACCCGCAGCTTGCTTCACGGTGGGGGGGAGGCGCTCCGTCCCTCCCCCCAAAATTCTGGGTGGGGTGGGAGGCGCCCCATCCCTCCCCGCCGAAATTCTGGCTGGCGGGGAGGCGCCCCATCCCTCCGGCCACGAATCTCGTCTCCTGTTGGGACGCAAATGGCGGCGGCCATAGCCGCCGCCATTTGCGTCCCTGCAGTCAGCCATGATAGGCTACGTAAATCCTTACGTAGCCTACCACGGCTGACTTTGGGTGGAAAAAAAGCGTGTACACAAATGGCGGCGCCCATGGGCGCCACCATTTGCGTTCCTTATTTGGGCACGTGTAGTCTACGTAAACATTTACGTAGACTATGGCGAAAATAAGGGCAACGCTATTTGCGTTGCCCTTATTTTCGCTGTAGTCTACGTAAATGTTTACCTAGACTACATGTGCCCAAATAAGGAATGCCAATGGCAGCGCCCATGGGCGCCGCCATTTGCGTACGTGCTTTTTTTTTTCCCCCCAAAGTTAACCGTGATAGGCTACGTAAGGATTTACGTAGCCTATCACGGTGTTTTTTAAAAATCTAGCCATGATAGGCTACGTAAATCTTTATGTACCTATCACGTTTGTTGTTGTTGTTGTTGTTTTACTGGGAAATGGCGGCGGAGGCAGCCAGTCGGAAGACTGGCTGCCGCCGCCGAACCGCCACCGGGAGCCGCCAGCACCCGGGACATTCACCAAAGGTAAGTCCCATTCTGGGGGGGGGCGGGGGGGCGGACCATTTCTCTACCAATTTCGGGGTGCCGAATGCGTTGGCACTCGGCCTCCCAGAGATTCGTGGAGAAATTCTCCGACATCCCTAGCTCATAGTGGGATTGTAGCTCAGTGGTAGAACACATATTTTGAATGGAGAATGCCCCTGGCATCTCCAGATAGAGTTCAGATTGGGAAAGTCTCCTGTCTGAAATAGAGATGGAGGAACCTGTCAATTTCAGATTATCTCAGTTTTTTTTTTCCTCCAATCTTGACTTCTTTGATACTTTTTTTTTTTTTAAATTGTGGATGTTTGTATGCATTTATCCCAGTGAATGCATTTTTGTATTCATATTTGTTTAATATATACAGTTTTGCAAGCAATATTCCATATATAAAGCATTTTAATGTTATTTTCACTAATATACTGCTCTGGCCAGTGGAACTACAGTATGTAATATATAAGGAAGGTTGAGCGCCGAAGAATTGATGCTTTCGAACTGTGGTGCTGGAGAAGACTCTTACGAGTCCCCTGGACTGCAAGGAGGTCAAATCAGTCCATCCTAAAGGAAATCAACCCTGAGTGCTCATTGGAAGGACAGATAATGAAGCTGAAGCTCCAATATTTTGGCCACCTAATGCGAAGAGAAAACTCCCTGGAAAAGACCCTGATGCTGGGAAAGACTGAAGGCAAAAGGAGAAGGGGACGGCAGAGGATGAGATGGCTAGATAGCATCACGGATGCAATGAATATGAACTTGAGCACGCTCCGGGAGAGAGCGCAGGACAGGAAGGCCTGGCGTGCTATCGTCCATGGGGTCACGAAGAGTCGGACACGACTGAACGACCGAACAACAACAATGTCTATTTCCACTTAATATGTACAATTTTTGTATACATTTTTTGATTGGAGGATTCCATTGCGTGAACTTTGAAGGGTAACTGAATTTTGGTTCAATTATTGGTTGAATGGGCTGAAATTAAGTAAGTTTTCATTTCTCCCTTACACCTTGCTGGAACTGTAGAGAGCCGCTGCCACTCAGTAGCATAAGAACTACTGAGCTACATTCATCAGTGCTCTAACTCAGTGTAAGGCAGCTAGCTGTATTCCTAATTAAAAGCAGCTGACCAACTAAACAGTCTTCCATTGTGTCAGGATTCCTTTAGCTCCCACTTTGAATACCGAAGACAAACACAGACGAGAGGCTTCAGTCTACAGCTTTTAGTCCGTTACTTCACAGGGTCATACAGATGCAAATTCTCAGTGACTCTCAGTCTACAAAGGAATGCCTTCAGGGGAATTCAAAAGGTATTTAAGAGAGTTGTGCGCCATTTAAAGAAGAAGATGGTCTCACTAGCCTAACTTAAGGTGGGGAGGAACCTCTCTCTCATGAGGCTTCTGAGTGCAGCTTCTCATGCAAGGCCAATCGGGTAGACCGTCTAAGTTCCTCCCCCACCTTCTCTCTCTTTGCTCTGCGCCTGGCGTCTATTAGATCAGATTCCCCAACACACACCCCTCCTTCTGTTCGCTGTCTCTCACAGGGTTGTGTGAAGAGGAACCCTCATCCTCAGCCAGCTGGACATTTGTAACCTGAGAAGCCGGGCCAGTCATGTCTCAACTAGCCTGGGAAAACACCTCCCCCATGTCTGGCGGTTTTCCTTCAGAATCTGAACTGCTATCCCACTCCCTGCACTCAGAAACAACCCTGACATGTTGGTTGATGGCCTCAATATCAGCAATGCAGAACACATTATACCAGGTGGCCCAAAAGTAGGGATGTCAGAGAATTCCGCCACGGATCTTGGTGAGGCTGAATGCCAGTGCATTTGGCCCCCCAAACTCCATGGCAGAATGGCCTGCCACCCCCCTGCCCCCCGCAGATCCCCCCGGGATGAGACTTACCTGGGGCGGATGTTCCTGATGGTGGCAGCTCCAGCGGCAGCTTCGGTGGAGGCGGCGGCGGTGGCTGGTCTTCTGACTGGCTACCGCTGCTGCCATTTGCAGTCTTCCCCCCCCCCCATTCGTGATAGGCTACGTAAAGACTTACGTAGCCTATCATGTCTGGGTTAAAAAAAAAAAAAAAGTACGCAAATGGTGGCGGCTATAGCCGCCGCCATTTGCGTTCCCTATTTTTGGTTGTCTTAGTCTACGTAAATATTTACATAGACTAAGACGGCGAAACTAAGGGGGAACGCAAATAGCGTAGCGGACGCTATTTGCGTTCCCCCTTAGTTTCGCCGTCTTAGTCTACGTAAATATTTATGTAGACTAAGACAACCAAAAATAGGGAACGCAAATGGCGGCAGTTGTAGCCGCCGCCATTTGCGAACGTGTTTTTTTTTTTAACCCAGACGTGATAGGCTACATAAGTCTTTACTTAGCCTATCACGAATGGGGGAAAAAATAAGGAACGCAAAAATAAGGAACGCAAATGGCGGCGGCCATAGCTGCCATCATTTGCGTACGCGTTGTTGTTGTTGTTCTTTAACCCAGACGTGATAGGCTACGTAAGTCTTTATGTAGCCTATCACAGCTGAATACAGGGACACGAACGGCGGCGGCTACAGCCGCCCCCATTTGCATCCCTGGTAGCCAGTGGCTGGATGTCCAGCTGCTGGCGGAGCTGGCCGGCGGCTCCGCGGAATCCCCATGGAGCGGAGCCAGCCGGCCAGGATTCCGGGGGGAGGGACTGAGCGCCTCCACCCCCAGCGGAACCCGGAGGAGCCAGGTAAGTGGGGTTTCGTACATCCCTACCCAAAAGTAGGTATACAGTTGTTTAGAATGTTGATGGGAGGGGGAGAGAATGTGTGAGTAGAAGATGTGTGGGTGGAGTCAGAATGACAGTTGGGAAGAGTGAGTGACAGGGAGTGACAGTTAAGTCAGTTAAGTGTAGAGAATGAGGGGAGTGAGGCCCTTAAGTAGGTATACAGTTGTTTAGTTGTTGTTTTTTTACTGATATTGTGAATGATGGCAGTGAACTTGAGTCAAGAACAAAGAAAGTGGATTCTAAAGCAGTACTGGAGGACTGAAAATGCCAAGTGGGTGCGCAGAGCATGGGAAGAAGCATCTGACACTCCTCCACCAACACGTCTGACAATTTATCATCTTAGAGATAAATTTGAAGCAACAGGTGCAGTGGCTAATGCACCAAAATTCGGATGTCCTCGGACATCTATGACAGAGGAAAATGAGATGAGAGTCACTCTGAGATTTGTGAACAGTCCGAAAAAGTCCACACGACATGCGTCTAAGCAGCTATCCATACCTAGAACAGCCTTGCAATGCTTAATGCATAAATTGAAATTGAAACCGTACCGTCCAAGACTGTTACATGGTCTTCTGGAGGACGACCCAGACCATCGGTTGCAATTCTGTGAGATGATGCATAACCAAATCTCTAACGAACCACATTCATCCTATTTAACACCAATGGACTTCTTTTTGGGGGGTGTAGTAAAGAATAAGGTTTTTGAGAGGAATCCCTGGACAGTGGACAAATTAAAAGAGTTCATCTCAGAAGCATTTATGGACATTGATGCGGGCCGGAATTTGTGTCGTACTGTGTGTCACAGTGTTCTGAACAGGTTTGAAGAATGTTGCAATGTTGATGGAATACATTTCGAGCACTTACAAGATTAAACAGTGTTAAACAAATGTAAATGTAATAAACCATGTAATAAAATGCAAATAAACTATACTGTGTACTTACTTTTGGGCCACTCTGTATAGCTATCAATATTGAAACATGTTTGTACAATGTTAGTACAGTAATGAAAGAGTTTGGTTATAGACAAGTGCTGTCTCCAGGTGTTTTTAAGACACCTTAAAATAACCCCCCTTCCTCACTGAGTCTACCTTCTCACTGCCATTGTCATCAGCTCCTCACCCTGTTTCTCATAATTGCTACCACTTGCTTGTTTCCAGGCAGAAAGCCAGAGCAAATTAGCCAAGGCATCTCCACCCCTTCCTTCTCACCACCACCACTGCTGAGCTAGAGCAAGAGACAGGTGAACAATTAGGTTGAAATGGTGAAGTGGAGCAGCAACTCCAAACTCCAGGGGGGGCTTGTCAGTGGGCATCTGCTGGGATGTGGGCCCTTGAAAGGTGCCCAACCATGCCTGACCCTGATTTAAGGTTTTTCTTTACATCCTAAAGTGACTTATGTAAGTTATTCTTAACATATTTTTCTTGTTGCCTTTTAATGTTTTGATATTTTTACAATTTTAATACTGATGATTTAATTATATTTTTAACTTTTGTACACTTGTATTTGTATTTATAGGTTTTAATTGTATATGTTTTAATGTTGTAAAGCCGCCTTGAGTCCCAGTATTGGGAAAAAGCTGGGATATAAATAAACAGAATAATAATAACCACCACCACCACCACAAATTCTTTCTTTCTTTCTTTCTTTCTTTCTTTCTTTCTTTCTTTCTTTCTTTCTTTCTTTCTTTCAATGTTCTTTTCCCTGTCTGCGCGTTCCTTTGTACTGTGTATTAAAACACAGTAGGAAGTAATGTCTTGAGGCACAGATAAAGCATGGAAAATATCGACCAAAACTATGATGCACTGGGAAACAAAGAGCTATAACAGAAAGTGTAACCAGCACTATTTCTGACATGGAGAAGAATTGTTCAAGTAGATAAATAAATAAATAAATCTGCCTCTTTTCATTAAGCATGGTGAAATTATATGGTAGATTTGCAAGGCCATTAATAAGTTTGACAAGGTATTCTTAGGTTTCAGGTTAGCACTTTAGAAAGTGCTAAGTAGGTTCTGTATTCAGCAAATTTCACTATCTGAACTCTGCTACACATCCTTAGATGCTTGTTTATGAATATAGTACTTTTCAAAACTCAGCTTGTGGAAATATAGTTGATTAAATATAGATAAGTAGAAAATTAGGAAAGCTAGTGATCAAATTCAACATCATTAATATTCAGAGGCTTTAGTAATTATTTTTCTTATTGTATGATGAAATAAATGAACATGTATTTATCTCCTGGTGGTTCCTAAGATATCAGAGGTCCAGTCTGTGGTGGCTCAGAATAGGGGCAGTATTATCATAGTGCCCATGCTCTGGAACTCCCTACCAGTACAAATCAGACAGGTGCCGACATTTCTGAATTTTCGGTGCCTACTGAAAACATTCTTGTTCCAACAGGCATTTCCAGGAAGGCATTCTTGGTCTTGATATCTAGGGCTACTCTGTGGAGTGTCTTATTTATTCATTCATTCATTTATTTATAACATGTATATACTTTGAATGTGCTGGAGTTTAGGAGATGTGGACGTAAATCTCTCGCACATCCAAATGCAGATGTTGTCCATTGCTTCAAGAGGCATGCGTTCCCTCTACTTGTTCCCTCCTCTTGTGCAAGACGAGAGGTTGTGCATCCAGCTACGAACATTTCCTTCCTCTTCCTGACAGTATATTAGGGGTGTACGAAACCCATTTACTGTTCTGTCTGGGCGTCTGTGGGGGGGGAGGTGAACTGTCCCTCCCCCCAGAATCGTGCCAGGCCAGCTCCGCTCCGTGACAAGTCCGCAGAGCCCGCAGCTGGACTTCCGTCTGCTGCCGGGCTGCGGCCACAAATGGCGTCCGGCATAGGGGACGCCATTTGCATCCCTGCCCTTGGCCGTAATTGGTTATGTAAATATTTATGTAGCCTATCATGGCAAAGAGCAGGGACGCAAATGGCGTAGTGGATGCAAATGGCGTAGCGGACGCCATTTGAGTCCCTGCTGTCTTTGTGATTGGCTATGTAAATATTTACATAGCCAATCACGGCAAAGGGCAGGGACGCAAATGGCATCCGCTATGCCATTTGCGTCCCTGCTCTTTGCTGTGATAGGGTACGTAAATATTTACAGAGCCAATCACGGCTAAGGGCAGGGACGGAAATGGCGTCCGCTACGTCGGATGCCATTTTGTTCTGCATCCCGGCAGCGGATGGCTGCGGAACGAAGGCGATGACCTGGACCAGCTGCTGCCAGGTACGTTCCATCCTGGGGAGATTTCGAGGGCTGGCAGGCGGGGGGGTAGTCTGTTCTGCCATGGACTCCGAGGGGCCGGATTCTAAAGAATCTGGCCTAATTGGAGTCTGTGGCATATTTCTCCACCATCCCTACAGAATATAAATTTGATAGAAATGGACAGGGAAATGACTTTGAGATAACCAGTATATTTACCAGTGGAACTCAAATTCACTTTGGAAATTGAACAAGGTGAATGATCACACAAAGTTCTCTCCTTCTCAAAGAAGTGCTAGATGAGAGGCAGGATTGTTAGCAGGATGCAAATGGTGTGTATATAGTGCTTCAATGAACACAACTAATACATGACATATCAGTGGAGGCTGGTGGCTCCGATGTCAGTGAGGCGGTGAATCTGCTCTGGCCTTCAGTCAAAACCAGTCAGAACTCTAAAGGAGCTATCCAGGGTGCTGAACTTCGGATAGTTCCTTTAGAATTCTGACTGGTTCTGACTGAAACCCAGAGCGGATTTACCACTCCACTGACTTTGGAGCCACCAGCCTCTTCTGTGCCATATAATGGGTTGTTTGTTGTGTGTGTTTTTCCATTATATAACTTTTAACATTTAGATTTTTCCATATTTTAGAAATTACTGAGGTTTTGCTTGCAGAAATTTGTTACAATTAATTTTAGTGCTGACAAAAGCAAAAACAACCTTTTGCAGTACAAATACTGATCCATTCTTGCAGCAGCCTTCAAAAAAGTTTGAAATAATACTAAAATTATCATTAAAAAACAAACAAACAAACATAAGGTTGTCCTACAATGTAGGTGGAAGCATTGGAGGAATGATTAGGAGGAGGAGGAGGACGATGCCACCCTTGACATAGAAAAACATGAAATACCCACCAAGGTAAACATATTTTTTAAAAAGACCATGGTAGGTATTTTACATAGGGATAGTGTGGGCACCCAATTCCATCTGGGAATCCATCAGATCTGCCCTTGCCCACACTCCTGAGCCTCATTCGCTGAGCCCATGCCCCTCCTCGCCCGCTGCCTGCACTCAGCGAATGGCCTGCACTCACCTCGGTGGCCTCACCAAGCTCCGCTGTCACCATTTCTTGAGAAATGAAATGGCGATTGCAAAAATGTGCATATTTTCATTTGTGAAAGAACAGCAACATCAAAGAGGAGGGAAAGGGGGTGTTTCTGTGTGTGTGTGTGTGTGTGTGGGGAGGAGACTGGACAGACTGGCTTATGAGGAATTCTCTGGCCTCCCCAGCCTCCTTCCCTCCCTCTCCCCAATGCCTCGGCTAGATAGGTGAAAAAACCTGTCTAGCTGAAATGTAGAGACAATCACCTCCGCTACTCCTCCCACTCCGCATTGGATGGCCTTAAGCTTCTGTGTTTGAAGACTTATGGCCATCTGCATAGGATTGTGCCGTAAATACACATTTTAGTATGCATAATTGTATCCTAGAATATACATTTTGGTATTTTTTTTGAGCCAAGAACTGTTTCAAAAAATTTGGAGAAGTGTTTAATTCAAAAGTCGACTGAGTTCTGATCTGTGTATTTGTCTGAGAAGTACAAATCAGGGCAGTTTGAATAAAAAAAAAAAACTTGGACCAAACTAAATCCTCAAGCATCCGTACTTCCAGTAGAGCAATCAAAGCTTAGAACAAAACATCAGTTCAGCTGTGAACAACTGCCTTTTGACTAGGGATGTCAGAGAATTCTGCCACAGATCTCGGTGAGGCCGAATGCCAGTGCATTCGGCCCCCCGAACTCCATGGCGGAACGGCCTGCCCCCCCACCCCCCCGCGGATCCACCCTGGGATGAGACTCACCTGGGGCGGATCTTCTGGGCTCCAGTGGCTGCGGCGGCGGCTGTGGTGGCTGCGGTGGCCGGTCTTCTGACCGGCTGCCGCCGCCATTTCCACTCTCGTAAAAGAAAAAAAGAAAGAAAGAAAAAGAAAGATGTGATAGGCTACGTAAAGATTTACGTAACCTATCATGACTAGGGTTTTTTTTTTTTAAACCATGTGATAGGCTATGTAAATCTTTACGTAGCCTATCATGGCTGGGTGGGTTAAAAAACAAACAAACGCGTACACAAATGGCGGCGGCTACGGCCGCCGCCATTTGCATTCCTTATTTTTGCCCTCTTAATCTATGTAAATATTTACGTAGACTATGATGGCAAAAATCAAGGGGAACACAAATAGCGTAGCGGGTGCTATTTGCGTCCCTTTTTGATCCCCCGTTTTAGCCTACGTAAATATTTACATAGGCAAAAACGGTGAATCAAAAAGGTACGCAAATAGCACCCGCTACGCTATTTGCGTTCCCCTTGATTTTCGCCCTCATAGTCTACGTAAATATTTACGTAGATTAAGAGGGAAAAAATAAGGAACGCAAATGGCGGCGGCCGTAGCCGCCACCATTTGTGTACGTGGTTTTTTTTTCTGGCTGCGGACGGCTGCGGACGGCTCTGGCCTGGCTGGGCCTGGCCAGCTGCTCCACGGAGCTGCCGCGGAGCACAGCCAGCCTTGGAGGATTCCGGGGGGAGGGACGGAACGCCCCCCGCATCAACATAATCGGTGAACAGGTAAGTGACTTTCTTACATCCCTACTTTTGACCCTTACACTCTCAGAACTGCCTTCTTCAGTGACCATTTCATCTAATTCATTATGTACTCCATTATGTAACACTATTGAAAGTAGGAACTGATGAATCTGTCTGGTTTCATTTCACTCGTTTTCCCAAAGTTAAGTTCATTTAGTTCTGTTTCCACTCAGTTTCTGATTATTATTTTTTACTCCGCACAAAATTGTGTCTGTATTTTCATGTGTATTTCCCCATAAGCACACATTTTACATAGTGTGCACACATGGACACATTTTTTGTTATTAGAATTTTTAAAGTATTGTATTTTATACAGATATAACATTTCCCAATGTACTCCCCAGTTTCTCCCTCTTGTTTCCCTATGAATTGTAGTAAATGTGAAGTTAGTTATAAAAAGTCAAAACATATAATCTAATACAAACAGTATAAAGTGGAAACACAAACTGGCCTTTCCCAGGAAGCTCCTCCCATATTTACCACCACCATTTATCATTCCATTCGAGTACCAAACTGCCTGGTGTGTTTGCAGTCAAAGAAGTCAATCTCTTAGTAAACAGGCTTTATTATGCAAATCAGCCAGATCAAACAACACTTCAGGTTACAGACTTCCTCAGCCTCCAGCAGCCTAAAGCTAAGATCTCTAATTAGCCTTGCACAATACTACATTGACTACCCTAAGAGTGCATCCCTTTGATGGATGCACTATTTCTATGAAAGTTTTGACGAAACTGGTGCCAGCCAGCAGTATGAAACCTGAGTGGCTTTTCTAGTCCTGCCCTCAGGGACACTCTTTCCCTAGGGACCTCTTTTGATGGGCCAACCTTGTAGAATGCCTTACTTCCCAAAGTTGCTCCTCCTCCTTGACCCAACATCCAATTCTGGTGTCCGTCCCAACTCCTCCCTTCCTTCAAGATCTTTTATTCCCACAGATGGAGAAGTTGCTGTTTGGTGTTGAGCCAACTGATTAATGGGCATCTGGAAAGATTCTTCTCTTCCACTGTCTCCCTGCAATATCTCCTAAAACCTTGGTAGCTCCTCCAATGCTTCACCCCTCAACGCTTCACCTTTCAGGTCTTCAATCCATTCTATTATAGGATGTTAGTGTTTATTCTTCCAATGTTGTAACATCAGTCTTTTAGCTGTCAGAAGGGTGCAGAGAATCCATTGCGCTGACTATGCATTAACTTCCAGGAAGCAGGTAGATAATTTAAAAGAACATGTGCATTAGTAAATATTAAGAAGTGTTCCAATACAAATTTATCCATATAATAACTTCCTCCCCAAAGGGGAACTCCTGGGCATTTCCTAGAGAGAGAGAGAGAGAGAGAGAGAGAGAGACTCTCACACAAACAAACATATTTAATATGTGTGCATGGAAACTGATATACACAAATCTATGTAGTCCCATTTTTTCTTTCTTTTGTTGAAATGTTATAATAAAAAAATCTATGAAAGCCACCATCGAAATGGAACCAAGTAAGAGCACTACCATGCTGTCTATGTCCCCATGGATAGAAGCCTTCAGTTTGTATTGGGAATGCTATGTCTGAATTGTTGTTCAGAATGACAACAAAGCTTATAAGCAACAATTGCAGAATTCTGAATGGAAATGGAGAAATAGATACAGTAAGGTTGTTGCGAGCAGAGGTTTGTATAGGCACATAATATTGCCATTTAATACATTGACAGGTGTATCAGTCCATTCAGATTACTGTAACGCACTCTACATGGGGTTGCCTCAGAAGAGTGTTCGGAAACTTCAGCTGGTTCAAAGAGCTGCAGCCAGACTGCTGACTGGGGCTGGTTACAGGGAGCATACAACTCCCCTGTTAAAACTAGGGGTGGTGGAGAATTTCTCCACAAATCTTCGGGAGGCCGAGTGCCGATGCATTCGGCCCCCTGAAAGTGTTGGGGAAATTCTCTGCCGGCCCCCCGACCCCCCGGGATGGGACTTACCTTCGGCGAATGTCCCTCTTGGCGGCGGGTCCCGGCGGCGTGGGGGCGGGGGCGGCTGTCGGTCTCCCGACCGGCTGCCGCCGCCACCGTTACAAAATAAAAAAGTACAGAAAAAAAAAACCACACACCCGTGATAGGCTACATGACGATTTACGTAGCCTATCACAGCTGACTTTGGAAATCTAGGCGTGATAGGCTACGCAAATCATTATGTAGCCTATCACGGGTGTGTGTGTGTGTTTACTTTTTTTTCGCGGCCGGGGAGACGGGGCGCTCCTCCCCGGCCTGAATTTTGCCGGCGAGGGATGGGGCGCCTCCCCCCCCAGCCTGAATTTCGGCTGGGTGAGGCGGGGCGCCTCCCCCCCTCGCCTGAACTTTGGGGGGAGAACTGAAGCGCCTCCCCCCCACTGTGAAGCAAGCTGCGGGACAAGGTAAGTCCCTTTCGTCCATCCCTAGTTAAAACAGCTTTGCTGGCTCCTGGTCGGTTTCTGGGCACAATTCAAAGTGCTGGTTATGTCCTATAAAGCCCTATATGGTTTGTGTCAATTATCTGAAAGACCATATTCCCCCCTATGAGCCTACTCGCGCCCTGAGATCTTCAGGGGAAGCCCTTCTCGCCATCCTGCCATCATCACAGGCATGCCTGATGGGAACGCGGGAGAGGGCCTTCTCGGTGGCTGCCCCAAGGCTCTGAAACTCCCTTCCTAGGGTGGCGAGAGTGACACCCTCCTTGATATGTTTTCCTAGGCATGCAAAAACTTTTTTGTTCCAGCAGGCCTTTAGGGATAACTAGTCTGGAGTGGACCTGTGAAAATGTGACGTATGGATATTATTTGTGTTGTTGTGGTTGTCTTTTAATGTTTTAATATTTTTACAATTTTAATATTGATGATTTAAGTATATTTTAACTTTTGTACAGTTATAGTTATATTTCTATTAATAGGTTTTAATTGTAGAAGTTTTAACGTTGTAAGGCCACCTTGAGTCCCAGTATTGGGAAAAAGGAGGGATATAATAATAATAATAATAATAATAATAATAATAATAATAATAATTGACAGGTGAATCTCCATTTGTGCATTAAGCCAAGAGATCTGTACTTTTCTAGAGGAACTGTGTTTGTTTTGCGTCTTTAGAAGTCATTATCATTGATCCAACTATCTATCTATCTATCTATCTATCTATCTATCTATCATCTCTATAGATAGATTGATGGATTATTGGTAAGTTGAATATATTATCATCTATATGTTTGATGTCTTACATTTTTGCTCAGTGGTGCCATTCATTGTTCTGTTGAACATTTTGAACTGAAGGTCATTTTGTTTTTTAAGTAATATATCAAGGATTGATTCCCCTTTTCTTTCCGTGTTTTGGTTCTTCTCCAGAACTACTAGTATTAGATGATTATAAGGATTATGATATTATCATCATTATTTTCCAGCAAGCAGTTGTTGAAGTCTGACAGCTGTAGTTCATAAAACATAACTAATTAAGCCTTCCTTGCTATGGGCATTATTATCCTGGTGTGTCCAGCCTTCAGAAATAGAGTGAAATGTTTCTAAGTAAAAGCCAACTTGTTATATGCATACCGATCTAGTTTCTTTTCATTATGCCAAAATTGAAATCTTTCAGAGAGAGGCAGGCTCCATAGGCAGTCAACCATACCTGTATACTTTTCAGTGCTGTAATTTTAAGGGATGGCTATTTCTCAATAGCTGGAAATCCTCTATGTATTGTATAGCTGCTCATTAGAACTTGTCAGTCATAGCTGTTACTGTTTCGATGGCAGAGTGGGCAGGGCAGAATTTTGGAGCTGTCCTGATGGACTGCTGTTGATGGCTGCTGTGAAAGGTGGTTTAATACACTTATCTGAACTCCATGCCCCCCCTTTTTTTTGCAAGTACAGGCTATAAGTTAGGTTAATGGATCATTCTGATTGGTACAAAGAGCATCACATTTCTTTTTTAGAGGTGAGGTGCTTCTTATCAAGGTTGTGAGCATCTACACAAAGTATAAGTGAAGCATAGCCAAACCAAGGACCAAATCAAGCCTGGACCCCCAACAGCCCTACTAAATTTTACCCATGGTACAAGGAAAATACTCAGTTTTACTTTTCGGGGAAAGACACAATGGTGCTTTGTGTATTCTCCATGTAAGTGCCATTGTGATGCTGTGTTATGGTAGGGATGGATGAAAGTCCCTTACCTGATCCCGAAGCTTGCTTCGCGGTGTGGGGGAGGCGCTCTGTCCCTCCCCCCAAAATTCTGGCCGGGGGGGAGGTGCCCCGTCCCTCCCCCCCGAAATTCTGGCCGGGGGGGAGGCGCCCCGTCCCTCTGGCTGCGAAACCTCCTCTCCTGCCGGGACGCAAATGGCGGCGGCCGTAGCCACCGCCGTTTGCGTCCCTGCAGTCAGCCGTGATAGGCTACATAAACATTTACGTAGCCTATCACGGTGTTTTTTAAAAATCTAGTTTTTGTTTGTTTGTTTTTGTTTTTGCTTTACTTGGAAATGGCGGCGGCAGCCAGTCGGGAGACCAGCCGCTGCTGCTGCCGCACCACCGCTGCACCACTGCCGGAGCTGCCGCCGCCGCCAGGGACATTCAAACAAGGTAAGTCCCGTCCCGCGGGGGGCAGGGGGGGAAGACCGTTTCTCCACCAATTTCGGGGGGCCGAATGCGCTGGCATTTGGCCTCCCTGAGATTCGTGGAGAAATTCTCTGACATTCCTATGTTATGGTGGTAGAAAGGCAAAGGACCATTACCAATCTATGTCTAGAAAAAAGTGAGATCTCCAACAAAACATTGCAGTGTGGAATGCAGCTCTTCATGGTTCCAGCCACTCCACTGTGTTCCCCTCCTCCTGGTTTTCTCCCCACTGCAACCATCAGCCAACATTTCATGGCCATTGAGCATGTTCAGTCATCATTTCTTTTTGTGTTTTGGCTATATAAGCAATGGCACTCATTGCTAGTCTGAACATCAGAATTAGAGGAAACAAACTAAGGAAACATGTTTGTCAGCCCGCCTCCATATCTGAATGTAGATCTTCATATCATCTCTGATCATATAAGCTCCATACATGTGAAGTCCTCACTGCTGGGTCATGCCAAATTTAATATAAATTTAGGGTGTGGATTTGTTACTAAAAACAAAACAAATGCACCCCCATTTGTTTCTAATTCATTTGTCTGAGAAATGAATGAAGATATAGAAACACATGGGAGAAACAAATGAAAGTCATTTCATAGGAGGGATTCCCGAATCTGAAAAGAGGCATTGCATTGTATTGCTTAGCAAATTGATATGTGCAGAGTATTTCTGTAGGGAGGGGTGCTCTGAGAGTGACAAGACGTGGGTCATATTCATGTTTTCTCATCATTATCATTATCATCACCATCATCACCATCATCTAATTTATATGCTACTTTTCCACAAAAGTGCCCAAAGCAGCTAACAAATCAGCAATACAACAGCAACATTATAATAGGACCTCATTACAATCATAAACAACTCATTTCACTGATAGTAACATAATAGCATTTGAGATTAATTACAAAATAGGCAAAATCAAACATTGCAACATGCTATCAATTATTATCTTTCAGTAGTGTGTAAATCAGAGCCCAATAAACTATGCATTAAGGCTTTAATAAACACTACAAACTGCAACAGCTATCCCAGGAAAACAAAGGTCAGAAAATAGCAGCTAGGTTTCTTAAAGCCCGCAGCAGATCTCTCCCTTGCTTCAGTTTCTCACACTGGTGAAGTTCTCAAGGCTCCAACGGAGACAAGGGTGGTGGTGTTCAGTCTCTTCCCCTGTGCCCTAGATGTTTCTGCTGCTCTGTGCTCTAATCCCCTATGTGATTAGAATCACAAAAGGGAGAACCTAGTGAACTAGTGCCTCTGCCTCCTTTGCTGTCCTGTCCCCATCCACCATGCCCTCATAACGGTGATGACGATGGAGGGGAAGAAGCAAGCGTGCTTGTCCCTGCTCTCCTTTACATGATTCTAATCGTGTGGGGGATTAGAAAGAATACCCAAACACGGCTGTGTGAACCTGAAGCAATCTGAAGCATAAAGCAATGGAAAGCTTAGAGGACCCCCCCTCCAAATACACGCAAACACACACACACACTTTTTATTACTTATATCCAATCTGTATCTTTTGTCCAATCATTCCGAACCTTTGGCAGGTCTTATTTCTTAGGGGTGTGCTACAATATGCCATTTGTATGGAATACACCAAAGTTACAGGCATCAGAAGAAAGGATTGGGTCTCCATTGTAACAAAACAAATGAAAAAAAAAGGAATAAAAGAAACCAAATCCATGAGCTACTTCCAGCAGCTACTTCCAGCAGCCCCAGAAAGAAAGAAAGAAAGAAAGAAAGAGAAAAGAAAAGAAAAGAAAAGAAAAGACTTTTTCCTTGAAATGCACATCCCTAAATTATGAACCCAGACAATGTGTGAAGAAGTCGGATTGCTTTGGTCCTCTGGACCAGTATTTGAAAAATAGAACCCCCACCCCACCCCCAAATGTAGACATTGGCTGTCTATCTATGCTATAAGCAATGTACCTTTAACTCATTTCTAAATACCTTCTTACATAAGCAGTTGAATTCAGACTTTTAAAAATCCCTTACCACTCAAGGGATTGCTATCCATAGCTTCTCTTGTAAGCTTCTTCTGCAAGAAATGTGCTATTTGAGCACATTCTGTACAGTGTTTTCTTACTTGCAGTACCTGCCTAATGAGTTTCATTAAAAAGGATCTCATATTGTATCAGTGCTCACCTATACAATATTGCTACCACACTATTGTGAAAATGCTACTTCTGTCTCCTTCATTACGAAGCTCACTTAATCATTGTATTAAGCAGGGCTGATACGTGCCTTCTCTGCTATCCCATTTATCACTTCTGCAAGCTTGGTATGTCTGTCAAATACTCTGAGGTTGCTTTTTTTTCTGATCTTTTCCCATTTATAGCCACTCTCTCTGTACTGGCTTCATGTTTATGACAAGAGTACATTAAGAACATTAAAGCAAACAAACAATCAAACAAATACAGCAAATATACTAGGGATGTTGGAGAAATCCTCCACGGACCACAGTGAGGCTGGATTCTATTGAATCTGGCCCCCTGAAGTCCGTGGAGGATCAGATCCCCTACCTTCTCCTGAAGGGTGAACTCCTCGCAGGCGGATCCTCCCTGCTGCCAGCTCCGAAGCCCCAGCGATATGGCCACCATGGCCGTATCGCTGGGATAGGTAAGGTGAGTCTCTGGACGCAAATGGCATCCGGGACACCATTTGCGGCTGTAAAGGCCTTAGTTTAAGGTAAACGCAGCCATAAATGGCTGCATTTGCCTTAAACTAAGGCCTTTATGGCCACAAATGGCATCCTGGACGCCATTTGCATCCAGAGACTCACCTTACCTACCCCAGCGATATGGCCATGGTGGCCGTATCACTGGGACTTTGGAGCTGGCTGGTGGCTCTGTGGAATTGCCGCAGAGCGGAGCCGGCTGAAGAGGATTCCGGGGGGGGGGAGGAACGGATCACCTCCCCCCCTGCGGACTCCCCCCCCCGGAACAGCAGGTAAGTGTTCCAGCCATCCCTAAAATACACCAACTATGCTGAAACATAACCTGAAGTTTCAATTTATATGGCATTCATGTCATCATCATCATCAACATCACTTTCTTGTTGTTTGTTTGTTTGTTGCAGCCAATGGTGGCTTTGCCCTAGGGGAAAGCACTTCTGCTTGTGCAAATCAGAGCGCCACATTTTTGCCAATCCACCTATTTACTCCAGCTCTATTTGACATATGGCTTTCTGTTCCAAAGGATTCTCCCAATCCAAAGGAGAAACTTTGGTGGGGGGCTTCAGTGATTTGGAGAGACCTCCATTGAATATCCTATTTTACATGGAAGATACATATCAAAACAGACAGTTCTTCAATAGGCCTTATTGTGTTCTCTTCCTCTGGCCCCCAAACAAGACAGCACAATTCTGCAATGCACTCCCTCCACCCCTATTATGAGGATAGCATGTGCATTGATACTATCAGTGCTTAACATGCCAATTTCTGTATTAAATACTATGCACTTTTTAATACAGTGGGCAGACAGTCTACTTTCTACCCGTAGGTTACTGATTATGCCTAATAAAGGCTTTCTCATACCCTATAAAAAATCTTTTCAGTAATTTTGATTGCTGTTAACCTACTGCAAATGACTTCGTTAGTGGCTTATGGTTCTCATGATCACTGCTCAATAGCCATACAAAAAACAGTTTGAGGCTCTTTGACCTGCTAGGATTTCGACTGGTAAGCCCAGGTTCCTGCTTACCTGGGACTGTGTTTATGCCATGACATGGAGGCTGGAAGACTTCTTCCCTTTCGTGATGTATCCATTTCATTCCGCTGGGGGATACCCATTGTGATCAAACATCAGTGCTGCTTGGTCACTGGGGGGAGGAGGGTTGGGAGATAGAACTCGGAGAGAGTTCTCTCTCTGGTCCACTCCCAGAGCTTAAACAGAGGGCCCCACACGTGGTGTCAGGCACAGCCATGACCAACTTCAATACATAAGGAGCATCAAGGATGAGCTTCCAGGGACCAGATGATAATTAGAAGAGCTCCAGATAGTGGGCACCAGGAGACTGGATGAAGAGTCTATGCCTTCTTTAGGTTGCTATGTAAGCCTGGAGAGAAGAGGTGCCCACCTCTTGGGCTGAAACCCCAGTGAAACCCTCCTTGCTGCCCAATACACATTTTAGTTGTGACCTAAGAGTGTCTACTGAGGGAAGGTTTGGGGTCAGGGGTGAGACAGTCGGGTGGCAGGGAACAAAATGGATGTTGGGTGTTGTGTCATACCAGAATCTAGACAGCAAATTATGAATCACCCCCAGCAGCTATCTTTGGTTCTTCTAGCAAATTTGTAGTCTGGGTTTTATCAGGGATTTGGGTGCTGAAGAGTGGAGAGATCAATTCCCCACAAAATGGTAAGGAGCAGACAATAGTAATTGTGTTTTTTTATCTTTACCTTGCTTACATGCCTCCCTGGTTCTTGTGTGAAATCTGTCTCCACTCTATTGTTAATTCTGTTCACTGGCACCATGTCCCTCTGCCTTTTGGCCAAAGGAAAATAGTGGTAGATGGGCTAAGATGGAAATGTACAGAGCTGACAGACAGGGACAGGGCAGTTATGAGACACCAGATGGTATCCCAGAGTCCTTGGTTGGCGTGGCTGGCGAGTTAAGCTTGGGATCGGGGGAAGGCATTTCCTTTGGGATGTTGACTATGTGCTATAGCCACACATGCATGTTTATGCCATTGAAGCTTTGAGGCAAATCTTTAGTGTTTTGAGCAAATGCCCTAAGTATAAGCTCAGTTTTTGAGTCGATGTTACTTTTTCTGCAAAACTCCCAATAGACAGTAAAAATAATTAACACATGAACTTGTTGAATGATCAGTAAATTTAATGGTACAGTTTGGCATACTCCAAATTTGTGAAACTCGGCTTCTGAAACCAAGTATATTTAGGGTGCAATCCTATGCATGTTTAGACAGAAAAAAGGTCCTACAGCTCCCAGCATTCCCCAGCTAGCATGACCTGCTGGGGCATGCTGGGAGTTGTAGGACTTTTTCTTTCTAAACATGCATGGGATTGCACCCTTAGAAATCTAAAATTATGGGAATAAATGGAAACAGCAGGCTGGGGAGAATCTGGTGGATAAACCTCCAATTCCTTATTCCAATGCCTTGCCAGGCTCATTCCAATAGGGCAGATGGTGCATTTTCCCCCTTTGTTTTTGGCCTTTTTCAGACTTCCATTTTCTTTTGAATTTTCCCCTCCAGTTCTTTCCAATAGGATGGAAATAAACTATCCCAGCTCTAGGGCTGGCTGGCTTTGCCCCCCCCCCACCGCCACTACATTCCAGGTGCATATTGAGGGGGGCAGGGATAGGAGAGTTTAGGATGCTACGTATTCAAAGCCTTCCCTTTAAACATTTCATTTATGCCCTCTCTGTTGTTGGAGTTCTGACTGCACTGCAGAGGAGAAACGGCAGGTGGAAAGGAAGTTCCACTATATCCCAGAGTCTTGCAACGTCCTCTCAGAGACCATAGGATTTCAGCCTAAACAATAATGAAAGTGGCCAAATCTTCAAAAGCCAAAATCTACACTAAATTTTGTCAGCAAGAGTTGTTCAAATTTGTGTAATTCTTATCGGGTGTTATTGGTGTATTTGTTAAAGGATGTTGTATACTGCTAAAAATGAGAAGTTTGGGGAAAACACACACACACACTACTCAGACTTAGCCAAGGTATCCTATGGGAGTTCCTATTTAAACGTCTCATTTGGAAAACCTTAGCTCAGCAGAATCAATCCAAAAGGACAAAAACCAGAGATCTGTAGACAATAATGAACTTCAAGGAACAGGAAAGTAGATCATGATTTAAGCAAAATGCCCTTCTTTACACAAAGTAACTTCTCAGGACAAAACTGGAAAGAGCAATTGAAACTTTAACAGCAAGACACAACTTTAGAACCAAGACTGGTAGTTTAGGTATTTGTCAATTATGTATACATATATATATAAATATTGCTATCAGTTTTGGTATCATGACTATCATGAATGGACCTATGACTACATTTGATCAGATAACCTGATCAGGGTTATCTGGGAGTTACCAAAAGAGTATGGTGATCCTTAATGACTTGGATTATCTTTCTAGCCCCTGGGATATCACTCATCAGCATTTGGAGGATGGACAGAGAGACAGATAGAAAGAGTTTGCAATTAGTTTGAATTGGGTGAAAGTGGGCTAGGCATGTGAGTTCATCTAGACTTAAAGTAGCCTTGGCTTCTGAGCGGGCCCACACCATTACCTCCAGAATCTGATGCAAGAACAGAAGATCTGCTGCCTGCTAGATTAGAATATTTGTCTCCACTTATGCTTTATTTGTTTATATGTAAATAATCAGGTATTACAGGGATACCATAGATCACTTTCATTCAAGGGACGTAGTGCTGTCCATGGAACTTCTCCTTCCTTGAGGAAGGGAAGAGTACCTAACAACTGTATATGTAGAACACTAGCTTTGTTTGGGGAAAATATATTCAGTCTGTCTGTCTGTCTGTCTGTCTGAACAACTGTATATGTAGAACACTAGCTTTGTTTGGGGAAAATATATTCAGTCTGTCTGTCTGTCTGTCTGTCTATCATCTATCTATCATCTATCCATCTATCTACACATTTATTTATGGGAAACAGTTTTAATGTTGAACTGTATATACATTGACCTATATTGCACAGGGATTACCACGTGTATGTGTGTGAAACTTTTTTTAAAATGTAACAGGTGTTAAAACCATGGCTAGTGGCTGAGGTTTCCTGGCGGCAATGATAGAAAAGCTAATTCCAATTAATATGAACCATTTCAGAGGGACTGCCTTTGCAGGAGACATGTTATTGCACCAATTATTTTAACAATCCAACACAAAGCAGATTTGACCTACAAAAGCAAAAGTAATAAAAGTAACATGAAGGACATCCAATAAAATAAAGCTGAGTCAATTGCAAAATGGGATTTGAGGAGATGATACTTTGTGTTTCATTTTTGAAATGCCCACATTCTGGTTATTTGAATTACGTGTAAGGTAGGGATGTCCATTGCCAAGAAATCTAGCCCTTCTTGGACCTGATGGATTCCCGGAGCGCCTCCGGCTTGGCTCGCATTTGTGAGCTGAGCCAGGGGTTTGTTCACAAAATCGAGGAAGTTTTCCATGGTGTGTGTGTGTGAATAAAAAGCAATTTGTGCAAATTATGCAGATTTTAGCAATAATTTGCACGAGTTATGCAAATTTTGGCTGCAGTTTGCGTAAACTGCATTTTACATGTGCACGCACGGACACACACGCGCATGCGCACACACACACACGCACACAACGGAAATCCATGAGCTGGCCCGACTCAAAGCAAATGGAGTCAGGTGAGCTCCAGGAAAGTGAGCTGAAGTCCACGGGGTTAAGTTGACTAACGCTCAGTGAGCTTCATCCCCCAGATGGATTCCTCTGATATCCATAGTGTAATGGTGGGGAGTGAATAGGGAGACCTTGGGCCAACCAATATTTCTTAGTCTAACTATCTTTGCACAATAGTGAGAGTAAAAATGGGATTACTCTATTTAGACCAACCTGAATTTCTTGTAGGAAGAATGAGATATAAAATAGAAAACAAAAACACCCATATGTAGGGATGTGAGGCAGGATTAGGAATCCAGGCTCAAGCTTCCAGCTCCTCCAAGTGCACTTTTGATATCTGAAGTGCAGTAAGCAGTAAAACGCACTGTTGACTAGGCAAGGACAGAAAACCAGGGTCCTAGTATTTATAGCAGGCCTGGCCAGGTCAGAAATGCCAAATTCAGGAGCTGATATTGCACATCTCTGTTATCCAGTGCACCTTAAGAGGACTGAACTCAGTCAGACACATTCCATTCTTGGACAGGTTTGGTCCAGGCCCCAATCTTTGAGGTTCCTAGTTCAACCCTTTTAGGCAGAATCTGGAGTGGTGTCTCATCAGTGGGCTGCAAGATAATAACAAGAATAACAATAAGAGTAACAATAGCAGTAACAGTCGTCATCATCATCGTCATCGTCACCTCAAATCATCAAACCATTCTTCACATACTAGATGAAAATGATAAAAATCCTATCCAGGAGGTCAACCAAAAAACTGTGAGATGTCCCAGCAGCTCCCATAAGAGGTCCTGAATAATTGCAAGAGGTTTGGGACCTCTCATGATAGTTTAAGTCTTCTCAGGGGAGCGGCTGAGACCTCCCACAAGAGGTTGGCTGACTTCTCCCAGGAGCCTGTGGCTGGGACACGAGACAGGAATTGGCCTGGCAGGTGGCTGGTGACCACAGCAGCAACAAGAAGCAGCAGGCCTTTTGGAGGGTGATGGGGAGAGTGGTGCAATTTGCCACTCTTCCTGTTCTGCCACCTCATGTGCCCACATCAGGCTGGCTCATGATGGGGCTGGCCCTGCTGTGATCCTCAAAATTCATTGAGAATTTCCACTCCTCAAATGGCCAGTAGTTCCTACATATCCCCACCACAATTTCAGAGAGAGAAAAAAAATCCTTCAAACAATCTTCGTATCAGGACTAGTTTAAATATCTCTTTGGAGTATTACAACAAGTATAAGATTTGCATTGTTTTTGCTGTAACTCTTGCCTCTTATACCTTCCAAGCTAGTGATAGTTGTGATGGTAGAGTGTCTGATAAATTGCCAAGTGAAAGTAAAGATGATTTGTGTATTTTCTCTCTTAGTCACACATTATTGGTGCAGTGAGGGAAAATAATCATTGCTATCATCGTCATCATCATCCAGGTTTGTAGCAGAGTTGGAACAAAACATGTGCAAAAATGAAAGAAAGAAAAAAGATGGTAGAATGCATGGGATTTTTTGGAAGAATGGCTTATGGCTAAATGTATAAAAGGGCGGGGGAGAAAAATATTTTTGTTTTCTAACTTCAGCAAAATCAGGTGTGTCATTTAATGTCATATTTTGTTGACGCGCCCCCCCACACACACACCTATGCTGAACCTGCTGAGCATTGAGATGTTATGAAATGAAGTTGTGCTTATTTAGCACCCTGTCTAAAGGTTGAAGAAAGTTGCTGATCAGTACCAAAGTGTGTTCATTTCCTGTTTCCCATCCTGTGAATTTCAAAATCCTTTCAAGTTACAGGCTGCCAAGACAGCCTTTACCCTTACATAGAGCAGGCTCTTGTCCAAGGAGAGAAATCACTCGTCTCAAATAGTCAATTGCATCTCTATGTGCCGAGATGGTCTAGTCTCAAGGTTAACCACTTCCTGAATGCATACATTCCTGAAACAGAGTGGAAAACCCATGTATAACAGAAGAAGTTGGGTCCAGTTCATAATCCATGCTGCAGCTACTCCTTCCAATATACTTGATGGTAGTGGGGCCAATCAGCCGGATCTAACTAGAGGTCACTCTGGGGGAAACAAAGCACTGTCTTTCATTCCCTGGTATGTTCAATGCAGCAGCAGCAGCTCCTCAGGCACCAGGAACCCTGGGAAGGATATCCCTCCAGTCTGCCTGAGTTAGTATGGACATCAGACTAAAGTTCTCAGGTTTTCTAATGTCTGGGGCACTGCTGTTGTAGCATTTAAGGTGCCAGGAGGAATGGGCAGCCTTAATTCTTCAAGTAATTAGGGCACCTTCTGCTGGCGTTTTGCTCCCTGGAGAATTTCCAAGTGGGCAAATATGGACCGCATCTCCTGGACATGGCCTTGACACGTGAGCCCTCTGTCTTTGCCATTGCTGACATTGAAGATATGACTCTGGGGTGCAGTTCCCCATATATAGCAATGGAACCAACTACCTAGGGAGGTAGTGAGCTCTCCTACACTTGGAGGTGTTGAAGATGAAGCTGGAGAGCCATCTGTCATGGATGCTTTGACTTAGATTCCTGCATCAAATCTAACACAAGGCGTTGGACTCGATGGTCTTATAGGCCCCTTCCAACCCTACTATTCTATGATTCTATGATATAGCTGATAGCCTGGTAGGGGTGGGGTGGCTAGAATCTGATTTTTTTTTCAACCTTATCATGCATATGGAGTGCCCACGGTATCTATCACGGCTGACTTAGAAAAGAAAAAGTGTGTACGCAAATGGCGGCGCCCATGGGCGCTGCCATTTGCGTATGCGCTTTTTTTTTTCAAAGTCAGCCGTGATAGGCTTCGTAAACATTTACGTAGCCTATCATGATGTTTTTTAAAAATCTAGCCGTGATAGGCTACGTAAATCTTTACGTAACCTATCACGTTTCTTTGTTTGTTTGTTTTACTTGGAAATGGTGGCGGCAGCCGGTTGGAAGACCAGCTGCCGCCGCCACTGCACCGCCGCTTCACCGCCACCAGAGCTGCCGCCGCCAGGGACATTCGAGCAAGGTAAGTCCCGGGGGGGCGTGGGGGGCAGACCGTTTCTCCACCAATTTCGGGGGGCCGAATGCTGGCATTCGGCCTCCCCGAGATTCGTGGAGATATTCTCTGACATCCCTACGCTGTAGCACCTGCCATTTGTGTCCAGCCAGGCAGCCGCAATAGGCTATGTAAGAATTTATGTAGCCTATCACGGCTAACCTCAACCCCCCCCCCCCAAAACCACAGTGTACGCAAATGGTGGCGCCTACAGCGGCTGCCATTTGCGTTCCGTATTTTTCGCCGATTTATCTTACATAAATATTTACGTAAGATAAAACGGTGAAAAAAAAATGCCGTTGAAGGAAATGAAGGAACGCAAATAGTGTCCACTACTCTATTTGCGTTCCCCCTTTTTCCCCGCCGTTTTATCTTACGTAAATATTTACGTATGATAAATCAGCAAAAAACAGGGAACACAAATGGCGGCCGCTGTAGCTGCTGCCATTTGCGTACGCTGCGGTTTCTTGTTTTTGTTTTGGGTGGTTAGCCGTGATAGGCTATGTAAGTTCACGGCTGCGAGGACGGCAATGGCGGCAGCATCAGCCCTGCTGCGGCTGGCCTGGAGACCAGCCGCTGGAGCCACCGCTGGAACCACTGCCACTGCCGCATCCGCCGCATCCGCCTCATCCGCCGCATCTGCCCCAGGTAAGTGACATCCCGGGGGGATTCCGTGGGGGGGCCGGGGGGCAGGAGACCGTTCTGCCACGGATTCTTTAGAATCCGGCCTCACTGGAATCGGTGGCGGAATTCTCCTCCATCCCTAGCCCCAATGCTGAAGGACTCCCCAATACATTTTTTATTGTGTGTGTGTTTTAATTATTATAATTCTAAGCTGTCCTGAAGGCCTCTTCGGCAGAAAGGGAGATAAAATACTTTTCAGTTCAATCATTTATTTATTTCAATGCTTGATATGTCTGTTTTGATATTTCATATTAGCACAGCCATGACCATTATTTTGGGTGAGCAAAGATACGCCAAAGCCTGTTTGTGGAGAAGCATAGAGTTTTTCTACATAGTTCTGCTGCCGAAATTGAAGGATCTTTTTTTCTAAATATAGAACATATAGATCATATCAATGTGTGATTGTGAAGGATGAGAGGATGGTTTTAAAAGGACAGACTGTATAGCATTTTTCCTCAACCTGGTAACCTCCAGTTGTGTTGGACTGCAAATCCCATCATCCTGAGCCAACATTGCCATTGGCTGGAGGGTGATGGGAGTTGTATTCCAACACATTCGCTGGGCACAGGGATGGGGAGGGATGGTGTAGATACTGTGTTTGTCTTTACAGATTCTCTTGAAATCTATATTCTTCATTTCCCTCCACCTCCCTAAAAAGAAATGGAGGAAATGATATGGATAAAGTTGCCACATTTATTGACAAGCACTTCAAAGAGATTAAATATGAAGAGGCAGCAAGCAAACATCTGAAAACATGTATTGATGCTTAAGAATTATTGCCAGCAATTAGAATGGGAAGGTGTGAGAGCAGGAATAAAAATTAACATTGGTGAGACAAAGGAGAGTGAGCCAATCACAAGCAGGGTTGTAAAATCAATTATTATCACTCTTTCTTTCTTTCTTTCTTTCTTTCTTTCTTTCTTTCTTTCTTTCTGTGTGTGTTTTGTTTTTATTTTGGCTCCCCATGCGTCGTGTAAGTAGTTCAGAGGATACAGTTATATTTACATAGATAATGCATGTTGCACTTACTGTCTCTGACTTTGGTTTTTTATGCAACTTGGGCCCCAACTAGACATTCATTTAAATGCATCTTTGACTCCTGTAATTTGGATGTCCTCTGTGTGTTTTTTTAACCAAAAGCCATCTGGGGGTTGGGGTGGACTGGAACTGGGGAGGGGGTTAACACTTTCTTGCCATGCCACTTCCTCACTGAAAATCACCCCCTGAAGCTGGTATTCACAGCAAACAGCAGTTCAAGAGAGTTTTGTGGATGAAAGGGTTAAATCCCCCTCCCCTGTGCTCTGGTCCTGTTTCAGGCCAAGTGCCCCCTGAATGATGATGATGTTGATGATGCAATAAAACAAAAAGGTGAATGCCTGTGCAGAGTGTGGGAGAAGAGAAACCAAATTGAGAGGTCCGTCCTTGCAAGCCTAACGGCTTTGAGTGCTTAACTCCTTTTTTATTTTGGTTATTAACAGTTTATTGGATTTTTTCCCCTCTCGTTTTCCAATACAATACAAACAGTAAACCTGCCTCTACCTCCATTTCCTCCCCTTTCTGTTTCCCCTCCCTTCTTTATATCGTCTGTCTTCAAATAAATAATGGTTCATGTCTCTAAATAAAATCATTAAACAAAAAGCATACAAAAATAATTTAAAATAAAATAAAATAAACACAATGAATGTGACATGTCAAGCATGCCCCTTCATTGGCCTGAACTGATTTTGCAGTGGATCAAATATACTCTGCGTATCATTTGAGAAAATTATATAATTCGAGGAAATTTCCCGATATTAATTGGAATTTCTTTTCTTTTAGTAATTTGGTGTAGTATACCTTTTAATGGGCAGCTAAGGCCAATAGACCTTGAATCCAATTGTGTATATTTGGAGGTTTCATTTACTTTCTAGTTTTGTAGAATAATACACTTCACTGTTAGGGTGGCCTCAATAAAACATTCAGCATGTCCCATTTGCCCAGCATATATCTCGTTAAAGCATGAGTGCTTGGCTCTTAAAAGTCTGTGTAGAAACCTAACTCAGGAAAATGAAACTTAACTGAGGAAATGAAACTACTCTTCTCAGGGTTACCCCCCCCCCCCAGAAAACCACCCCAGGCCTCTAGGCCTGACTTTTTTCTTTTCCTTGCCTCTGTAGGCATCAAACCTTCACACTCCCCATAGTTAAAGCTCTCAGATCTCTGGGTGGCTCACAGCTCTCTGATTTTGAACATAATTTGACACAGAATAAGGACTGCTTCATTCCAGAGAACAGCGTTTATCAAGCAGGAACCCAGCTAACACATTGTTGTTGGTGGTGATGCTGATGATACCTTTACCTTCTATCTATAAATTATTATTATTATTTTTGGTGGGGAGGTATGCCAAGTTGAGGGTCTAGTCTTTGGTGTTCCTCATCTTCTTGTTTAGCCTGGTTGTCTATTGCCCACTGTTGTGAGCAGGGCTTATATCCATCCCTGGTATGTCTTCAAACACAATTAGAAAATAGGAGAGTGGAGGATGGCTCTGGTCCTAATTATAAACACCATGGCTAAAGGACAGAAATTAAACTTCTGCATAAGCTATCAAAACTTTGATTTAATTGACTGCTTTCTTTAATACTGTACATCTGCAATTTGGACTTCTTATGTTTTCATTCGGTGTGTCTTTATAACGGAACATTATAGCAGTATTAAATTATATGCATTGAATTTTATAATCTGTCCAGCAAACTTCTATAGGCAGTGAAATTAGTCTGTTTCTTGTAATGTGCTACCATGGAGGAATGTACTAGAATGATGTGCATGTGACAGAGATAGGTTGTTTGTTTTACTTTGTTCCTCCAACTTGAATATTCTTGGTTGGAACGCTAGATTCTATTTTTAGGAAGTGCTGAATCTCTCAGTATTGCCTGGTTGTCTGGTCAAAGGCTGATAGTTCCCAAGCTAAAGGGGAGGGGGGGGAGGGAGGCAAGGATGGAGAGAGGGAGAGAACTTTACCTTAAAAAAATAAAATAAACGACATTGCTGGAAATTGGTTTCAGGCTGTAATTAAAAATTTATACAATCCAAGCTGCAGGAGTTAATGGGCACAAAAGTTAAAGGGTAATCCTTCATATACCAAAAATGGGGAGTGGGGAGAGAGAGACAAATCATATACATTTGGTACCTGGTCAGTGCAAAAGACCAAAACAAAAAACAAAACTACAGAGGAGAATGTGGGATGAAATACATATATTAGAAATTAATATGCTCCATTAAGTGTGTTTCCTTAACTCATTGACAACATTACTTTGAGAAACTCAACCTTTTAACACATTGTAGTATTTGAACTGCATTCACAATGCAACCCTATCCATGTCTACTCAGAAGTAAATTCCATAGAATTTATTACTTAATGACTCTTACAGACACTAACAAATCACTAGCGACTAAGCAAGGAACTGTACTGGGGTAGATAGCAGAGTAGCCTAAGCTCCAGGTAAGGCAGTTGGTCCCCGTTTGAAGGAGAACCACAGGAAGACTCTGAACTTATGGGCTATCGAGAGATCCTCTCTCTTACCCTTGGGTCCTCAGAATGCAACTGTTGTTTTAGCGCCAAACGAGCAGAGCGCCTCCTCTCTGCACCTTCCATCTGTCGCTGCTCCCTGCATCTGTGCCAAGTGTCCAGCAAGCCCCTGTCCACCGCTCTCTCGCTGCCAGTGTCACTATCTCAGGAATGCTGGCAGGGGGAATCTCTGCCAGCTGCTGTGCTTGTGAGAGATGAGTGCGCTCCTCTCCCACGGATTGCTGTTCTTCCTCAGAATCAGAACTGCTCTGGGGCTCTATGGGCTCAGTTTCCACCCTGATATCATCCCCACTCCCATGAGGACCCCCTCGTGCTCCTCCCCTGGGGTCCCAGATTTGTGGGGGTACAGCTGTTGGAAATGCCTCAGCAGCAATGGAGCATGCACATTTTCCACGGGTTCCCAGGATCGCTCATCTGGCCCGTACCCCTTCCATTCCACCAGATATTGCAGGTGGCCGCGAGAAAGGCGGGAGACCAGAATCTCTGTGACTTCAAACTCTTCCTCCCCCTTCACCAGCACTGGTGGCGGGGGGAAGCCAGCCAAGTGATGAGGGTTGCCAGAAACCAGGGGGGACAGCAAGGACTGATGAAAAACAAGATGGATCTTCATGGAGGGGGGGAGACCCAGGCGACAAGCAACAGGGTTAATCTGGGCCGTAATCTGGAAAGGCCCCATGCAACGAGGCATGAGCTTCTTTGCGGGCGAGTGAGAGGGGAGGTATTGGGTGGACAATCAAACCCAGTCCCCCAGTTGCAGAGACGGACCCGGCTGGTGCTGCCGGTCCACAGGGGCCTTGTAGGCTGTCTTGGCTTGCTTGAGGGGGTCCCATAAGAGGTGGTGTACTGCTCGCAACTCCTCTAAAAACTCATGGGCTGCAGGCACTGAAGAGGGAGCTTTGGTGGATGGAAAAGCCCTGGGGTGATAACCAAAATTGGCAAAAAAAAATGGAGCTTGGCGAGTGGAAGCATGGCAGGCATTGTTATAAACAAATTCTATGAGAGGCAGCAAAGAAAACTAGTCATCTTTCTGGTAATTGACATAACAGCGCAAATATTGCTCCAGAGTCACATTGGTGCGCTTGGTCTGACCATCCGTCTGGGGATGGTGGGTGGAGGAAAGACAGAGAGTCACATAGCGAAGCCCAAGTAGCTCCCTCCAGAAATGGGCAGTGAATTGGGCCCCCCTATCTGAAATGAGACCCTTGGGCCATCCGTGGAGCCGGAAAACATGTGCCAAGAAAAGCTCCACCGTCTCCCTGGCTGTGGGCAACCCAGAGCAGGGGATGAAATGGGCCATCTTAGAAAACAAATCCACCACCACCAGAATAACTGTCTTACCGTGTGTGAGCAAGGCAAGTCAGTGATGAAGTCAAGGGAGAGCAGTTTCTAAGGTCCTGAGGGGGTAGGCAGGGGGTGAAGCAAGCCTGTGGGCTTGCCTGAGGGGGCCTTTGCCCACTGGCAGGTTGGGCAGGAGGCGACATTGGTCTTGACGTCCCGACACACATGAGGCCACCAAAAATCCTGCGTCACTCTGTGCAGGGTCTTGGCGAAGCCAAAGTGCTCAGTGGGGGGGAGTCGTGGCACTGATGGAGGACCTTCTCGTGGAGGGGTCTAGAAGGCACATAGACCCGGCCGGAATGGTAAAGCAGGCCACCTCGCAAAGAGAAGGGGGTAGACTGTGGGGGGGCAGAGGCTAGCCCCAATTCCTCCACTTTTGTGTGGACAAAAGCATCCTGAGCCTGTTCAGAGTGAAGGAGCTCCTCCCAAGAGTGAGGCATTGCAGCTGCCGCCAGGCTGTGGGAGGGGGAGGAGAATCAGAGAGGGGGAAGGATTCCCCTCACCCGCTGGCTAAAGGTCAAGCTTACGAGAAAGAGCATCTGCTTGTAGGTTGTCAGAGGCTTTCACATGGCAAATCTTAAGGAGGAACCAGGGGTAAAAAAGCAACCACCTAATCTGCCGCTGGTTTAAGGCATGGGCTATCTGAAGATGTTCCAGATTGCGATGGTCAGTTCTAACTTTGACTGGGTGCTGTGCCCCGCCAGAAGATGACACCAGGTCTCCAAAGTGGACTTGATGGCCAATAGTTCCTTCTCCCAGATGGTATAATTCCTCTCACACATGTTCAGATTAGGGATGTACGAAAGTTCCGCCATGGATCTTGGGAAGGCCGAATGCCAGCGCATCTGGCCCCCCGAAATCGGTGGCGGAACGGCCCGCCCCCTGCCACCCCCGGGACGAGACTTACCTTGGGCGGATCTTCCTGGCGGCGGCGGCTCCGGTGGTGGCTCCGGCGGCGGCTCCAGCGGTGGTTTGGTGGCAGCGGCGGCAGCCGGTCTTCTGACCGGCTGCCACCGCCGCCATTTCCAGGTTAAAAAACAAAACAAAACAAAAAAACATGATAGGCTACGTAAAGATTTACGTAGCCTATCACGGCTGACATAAAAAAAAAACACGCGTGCACGCAAATGGCGGCGGCCATGGCCGCCACCATTTGCATTCCTTATTTTGGCACATCTTAGTCTACGTAAACATTTACGTAGACTAAGACGGCGAAAATAAGGGGACCGCAAATAGCGTAGATGCTACGCTATTTGCGTTCCCCTGATTTTCACCGTCTTAGTCTACGTAAATGTTCATGTAGACTAAGACGTGCCAAAATAAAGAATGCAAATGGCGGCGGCCATGGCTGCCACTGTTTGCGTACACGCGTTTTGTTTTGTTTTTAAATCAGCCGTGATAGGCTACGTAAACATTTCCACAGCCTATCATGGCTGACTGCAGGGACGCAAGCGGCGGCGGCTACGGCCGCCGCCATTTGCATCCCTGCTAGCTAGCGGCCAGATGTCCGGCTGCTGGCGGAGCCGGCCGGTGGCTCCGCAGAATCGCTGCGGAGCACAGCCGGCCAGCTAGGATTCTGGGGGGGAGGAACGGAGTGCCTCCCCCCCGGCTAGGATTCCGGGGGGAGGGACGGAATGCCTCCCCCCCACCATCAACATAATCCACGGAAAGGCAAGTCACTTTCGTACATCCCTAGTTCAGATTCCTGGAGTGGTAGGCACAGGGTTGCAATCCGCTGCCCGCCTGATCTGGTTGAAAAAGCACAGCCCCCAACGCAAAGTCATAGGCATCAGTTTGCACTACAAAAGGCTTCCTCGGGTCAGGATGTAACAGGATCGGCTCAGAACTAAAAATCTTCTTAAGTTCCTTGAAAGCCTGTTGGGCAGATGCCATCCAATGAAAAGGAGATTTCCTGCCCTTAAGGAGGTCCGTGAGAGGAGATGTCAGCCAAGCAAAGCTGGGCAGGAACTTTTTGTAAAAATTTGCAAAACCCAGAAAACGTTGCAAGTCCTTCTTGGTGGATGGAGCCTGCCAGGAGAGGACAGCCTGGACCTTTGCAGGATCCATCCTGATACTATCAACTGAGATAATGTAGCCGAGATAGTCCAAAGAGGTTAGGTCAAATGCACATTTCTCCAGCTTGGCATAAAGATGGTGCTCATGGAGGCACTGCAGGATGGTGGAGACATGGTGCTGCTGGGCGTGGGGCTTCTCAGAAAATATAAGTAAATCATCGAGATAAAGAATGAGGAAAGTGTCCAAATAGTCCTGGAAGATGGCATTCATAAAACGCGAAAACGTGTGTGGGGGGGTGTAGGCGAGCCCAAACAGCATCACTAGGTATTCATATGTTCTGTACCGGGTGCCGAAACAGGTCTTCCACTCATCCCCCTCCCGGATGTGAATCAGATTGTATGCACCACGCAGGTCCAACTTTGTGAAAATCATGGCTCACGCCAGGCGCGCCAGCATCTCCGGTATGAGGGGGAGGGGGTACTTGTTGGGGATCGAGACCGAATTCAATACTTGAAAGTCATGCACTGGGTGGAGTTCTCCTGATTTTTTGTGCACATACATGGGTAGGGGTGCAGGCAGGGAAGGAGGAGGGGCGAATGAAGCCATGTCTGAGGTTTTTGTCCAAAAACTACCGCAGAGCTCGAAGTTCCGGCTCCGACATCAAAAAGAGCCAGCCAGCGGGGATGGTCGCCCCAGGAATGAGGTTAATGGCACAGTCAAAAGGGCAGTGAGTGGGGAGCTGGTCAGCCTCCTTCTTGTCAAAAACATCCTGAAAAGCCTCATACTTCTCTGGGAGGATCACTGTACCTGAAGAACTGCCAGAAGCAGACGAGGAGGGGGAAGAAAGGGTTATGGCCTGAGCTGGGACCAGCACCTCAGTTGGGAGGCAATGCTCCCGGCAGTAGGGAGACACAAACTCCACTTGCTGAAGCCCCCAAGAAATCTGAGGATTATGCTTAGAGAGCCAGGAAACACCCAGCATAATTGGATATTGGGGAACCTTGGACAAGTGAAACTGAATCTGCTCAACGTGGGACTGGGCGCGCAGAGTGAGCGGAGCTGTAATCCGGGTAACCGCGCCTGAAGAAAGAGGACGCCCATCGATGGTCTCCACTGCCAAGGGGGCAGGAAGAGGCAGGGTAGGAATCTTGCGGAGGTGAGCGAATGTTTCATCCATGAAACTGGTCGTTGTCAGGAGTGCCCTGGCGGCCACTTTCAGTAGACTCCAATAGCCAACTCAAGACACAGATGAAAGGATTCTTTTCAAGGCTTTAATCCTTTTACAACTTAATGACTCTTTCAGATGCTAATCACAAGCGACTAAAGCAAGGAACAGCAGAGTGGCCTATGCTTAGAGTAGGCAGTTGATCACCGTTTGAAAGAGAGTCACTTGAAGACCTGAACTTATGGGCTAGGGAGAGATCCTCCTTCTTTCCCTTGGATCCACGGGAGGCGGCCTTTGCTTGTGCCCCAAACAAGCGCTACACCTCCTTTCCACGCCCTCCATCGCTCGTCGCTTCCTGCGTCTGCGTTAGGGATGTCAGAGAATTCTGCGACGGATCTCGGTGAGGCCGAATGCCAGTGCATTCGGCCCCCCGAAATCCATCATGGAACGAAGCCCCTGCCCCCCCGCCCCATGAAAGGCGAGCAAAATGGAGCAGTTACCTGCTCCCGTCCGCACTTCTTTGCGAATGGCAGCCGTCCTGCGGCCGCCATTCACTTCCTCCTCTTCAAGCCATGATAGGCTACGTAAATACTTACGTAGCCTAGCACGGCTAATGCAGGGATGCCATTTGCATCCCTGCAGAGGCCGTGATAGGCTATGTAAGTATTTACTAGGGATGGGGGAGAATTTCTCCCCGAAACTTCGGGGGGCCGAGCACCAACGCATTCGGCCCCCTGAAATTCTCTGCCCCCCCACCCCCCCCGGGATGGGACTTACCTCCTCCGAATGTCCCTCCCGGTGGCGGGTCCCGGCGGAGGTTTGGCGGGCTTTCATCCAGGGGCGGGGGCGGCAGCCGGTCTTTTGACCGGCTGCCGCCGCCGCCATTACACCTGGATTAAAAAAAACAAAACCCCGTGATAGGCTACGTAACGATTAACGTAGCCTATCACGGCTAGATCTGCAAAGTCAGCCATGATAGGCTACGTAAATCGTCACGTAGTCTATCACGGGTGACTTTGGGGGGGAAAAAAAAAGCGTGTACGCAAATGGCGGTGGCCCATGGGCACTGCCATTTGCGTACGCGCTTTTTTTTTTTCAAAGTCACCCGTGATAGGCTACGTGATGATTTACGTAGCCTATCACAGCTGACTTAGAAAATCTAGCCGTGATAGGCTGTGTAAATCGTTACGTAGCCTATAACGGGGCTTTTTTTTTTTTCTTTTGAAATTCGCGGCTGGGGAGATGGGGCGCTTCTCCCTGGCCTGAATTTCGGCCGGACGAGGCGGGAAGCCTCCCCCCCGGCCTGAATTTCGGCCGGGCGAGGCGGGAAGCCTCCCCCCCCGGCCTGAACTTCAGGGGGAGAAGCGAAGCTCCTCCCCCCCACCACGAAGCAAGCTGCGAGACCAAGTAAGTGACTTTTGTACATCCCTAGTATTTACGTAGCCTATCATGGCAGGGGGGAGGGAAAACCCCAGTGTACGTAAATGGCGGCTACCGCTATTTGTGTACGCTGGGTTTTTTTCCCCCCTGCCATGATTGGCTACATAAGTATTTACTTAGCGTATCATGGCAGGGGGAATTCCCCCCCCCCGCCATGATAGGCTATGTAAATACTTACATAGCCTATCACGGCAGGGGAAAAAAAAAACAGTGTACGCCTCCATTTGCATACTCTGGGTTCCCCCCCCCCCTGCCGTGATAGGCTACGTAAATATTTACATAGCCTATCACTGCTCAATACAGGGACATATATGGCAGCGGGTACGACAGCTGCCATTTGCATCCCTGCAGGGCTGCCCAGCGGCCGGATATCCAGCTGCGGGCGGGCGGAGCTGGCCGGCGGCTCCGTGGCTTGGCTGTGGAGCAGAGCCGGCCAGGCAGGATTCCGGGGGGAGGGATGGAACGCATCCCCCCCATCGAGGATTCTGGGGGGAGGGACAGAGCGCCTCCCCCCACCGCGGATGCCCCTCAGCGGAGCAAGGTAAAGGATTCGTACATCCCTAGTCTATGTTGAGCATCCAGGAAGCCTCGTTCCTGTACTTTCTCACTTCTAGGATCACTATCTATCTCAGGAATGCTGGCAGGAGGAATCTCTGCGAGCTGCTGTGCCTGTGAGGGATGAGCTGGCTCCTCTCCCACGGATTGCTGATCCTCCTCAGATTCAGAGCTGCTCTGGGGTTCTATCGGCTCAGTTTCCACACTGACAGTTGTAGCCCCAGAGTCCAGTAAAGCTAGGGCCTCCACCCCACCCCACTGGGAGGAGCGGAGGTGAACATGCAATAGCAGATCAGAGGGTGGGGAGGATGCGGAAGGCACCCACCTAGTTGGGAACCGACACCCACACTGGAGACCCCCAACAGGCTTGGGGGGCAGCCTAGTCAGGCCTGGGGATGAGAAGGAGGAGGAGGAAGGAGAGGAGGAGGAGGCAGTGGGGCTGCTGGTCTGGCATGGCAGGTTTTGGTGAAATGTCCCAGATTTCCGCACCGAAAGCATCGGCGCTCCACGCACTGCCGCTCTAGTTCCTCCAGCGGCAGCAGGGCTCGGGTAGCTCCCAGCTGCAGCAGGGTCTCCTCCACCCCACAGGGCCGGGGGGTGGTTGAGGGGGCAGGAAACATGGGGGAATAGGTGGAGGGAAATCTCAGCCCCCAGCACCCTGCCGGGTCTGCCAGCACCCTCCAGCCGACTATCTATCTGGAGGCAGGTCTGGATGAGGTCCTCCAAAGTAGGTGGGCTAGGTGTGCATGCCAACTCATCCAAGATCTCGTTGTTCAAACCATCCAAAAACTGAGCCACCAGCACAGCATCATTCCACTGTAAATCCTGCATCAGCAAGCGAAAAGTTGTTGCGTAGCTGGAAACTGAGTCCTTGCCCTGCCTGAGGTGCTGAATCTCCCGAGAAGCCATCTGCATGCGCAGGGGGTCACCGAAAAAACTGGCCATCACTGTCATGAAACCTTGATAGTCCCCGAGCAGGGGGTCATTAGCAAGAAGAAGTCCCGAAGCCCATTTAGCTGCCACGCCTGAAAGTAGGTTAATGATAAAGCTCACACAAACCTGTTCTGTCAGGAAATCCTCAGGTCAAAGGCACATGTACAGCTCTGATTGGGCATGGAAAATCTGAAAAAGTCCTTTCTCACCAGGAAATGTCTCTGGCAGAGCCACCGAACACTTGCGGTGGGGGGGAATCGGGGGTGGTGGGGGTTGAGCTGCAGCTTGCAGAGCCTGTACTGCTGTCGTCAGTTGAGCCACTTGATCACGAACAGCCTGGTTGTCTTGCGCAAGAGCTTGCACCGCCGAGTCCATGGCAGCCTCCAGAGGCAGTAGGAGCAGAGAGAGAGAAAAAAAAGAGGAACGGGGACCAAGCTGTCAGGAGTGCCCTAGCTGCCTATTACAGTCCCCTCCAACAGCCAACTCAGGACACAGACGACGAGGATTCTTTCCAAGGCATTATTCCTTTATTACTTAATGACTCTTACATATACTAATCACTAGCAACTAAGCAAGGAACTGCACTGGGGTAGATAGCAAAGTAGCCTAAGCTCCAGGTAAGGCAGTTGGTCCCCGTTCGAAGGAGAACCACAGGAAGACTCTGAACTTATGGGCTATGGAGAGATCCTCCCTCTTACCCTTGGGTCCTCGGGATGCGACCATTGTTTTAGCGCCAAACGAGCAGAGCGCCTCCTTTCATTGCCCTCCATCTGTCGCTGCTCCCTGCATCTGCGCTGAGCATCCAGCAAGCCCCCCTCCAGCACTCTCTCGCTGCCAGAGAGAGTCACTATCTCTCTCAGGAATGCTGGCAGGAGGAATCTCTGCCAGCTGCTGTGCTTGTGAGAGATGAGCGAGCTCCTCTCCCACAGATTGCTGTTCTTCCTCAGAATCAGAACTGCTCTGGGGCTCTATGGGCTCAGTTTCCACCCTGACACCTTGCTCCAACAAGGTCTGAGACCAGACTGGTGCAGCCAGAGGCCCCTCATAACACCTCACCCCTTCCTTGCAAAACAGACAGACTTGAAGGGTGACACTTTTGACCTGGAACCCAACATGCCTTCATCTCTGCAGGAGCTCATATTCGATGCGCTGTCTTTATTGGCATACAGGTATATTGGAGAGAGGTAAGTTGGCCCATTGCTGGGACTGAGCTCTGGGGCTGTTGTTGTTTTTTTTTTTTGTCGAAGTGCAGGGTCTCCAGTTCTTCAGTGGTGACCTGGCCCAGTGCCCTCTCCATTTACACCACTGGTTCCTCATCTTCTGTGTCTGTGTCCAGTTCACTGCTGGACTCCACTGGCATGAAAGGTATGATGGTGTGGAAGAGCCCCTCTGCCAGCAGAGAGGAACTCCACCAGCAGGCACTCTATCTATCCTAGAGGCACCCAGTCTTCCTGAAGAAAGGTCCACAAGTGTAGGATTACCACTAGCAGTGTTTCCCTCAGTGGTACGCCCCCAAATTGGACATTATTGGGGAGGCCTTAAATCTGATGGATCCAAAGCCCCCCTCCCCAAAATTCAACTTCTTACTTACACCTACTTTCCCTCATATATATGTATATAGGGTTCTGCTGGCAAATAAAAAACAAACAAATGCGCCTATCAGCAGGGCTTTAGAAGTGGTAGATCACTCATTACAAAACTCTGTTACTTACGTTCTTTTTTTCATTTATTAAATGTTATTAAAACATAAACACAGTTCTTTGTCTACCATCTCTCAATCTAACTACCTGACCAATTTTCAATAATTGTGTCATTTGGCAAACTTTAGTAAAAAATACCCCATTCTTTACATGTAATTGGTTTATTATTTTTCCAGTTCTTGGCAGTAATAGATATCATTGGCTGGTGCATTTTGGCATTTCGTATTGAAAGAGCTCTAATAACATTGTTCTAGGGGTGAAAGGCAAGTTGTACGCAGTTATCCTAGATACAACCCTCTTAACTAGTTTCTAGACATCTTGAATTTCTGTTGTTGTTGTTGTTGTTCTGCTGGCAAATGAAAAGGGGAAAAAAGTACCCACCAGCAGGGCTTTAGAAATGGTAGATCACCCACCATGAAACTCTGTTTCTTACTCCTTTTTATTTATTAGATGTTATTAATACATGAAAACACAACATAGCAATATATAACATAACCAATATACACACACTAAATTACTATCAATGTATCTCATCAAATCATCCAAAAACTATTAGCCATTCAACCAAAAATACCTGCGTAATACCACATATATAAATCCATTGTTAAGTTAAATACAAAATCAGATAAATAACACATTAACATCAAATATTACATGCCTTTACACCAATAATTTAGGAAGTAGCAAAGCAAGAATATATATTTGTATACCATAATTATTTTTCCAGTATCCAATAGAAAATGTCCTTTCCTCCATCAGTTTCTGACTGTTGTCTATTATCTCTCAGTCTAATTACCTCACTGTTTTTCAATAATAATCATGCAATTTGCCAAATTTTACTAAACCATTCTTGACAGACAACTGGTTTTGTATTTTTCCAGTTCTTGGCAATAATATCTTTTGCTGCTGTTAGAAAAATAGATATAATTGCCTGGTGAACTTTTGGGATATCAGATTGAAAGAGCTCTAATAACACTGTTTTAGGGCCAAGTTACAAGTTCTACCCAGTTATCCTAGCTACAACCCTCTTAATGAGTTTCCAGAAATCTCAATATATCCACCACTCTGACAGTACAAGTGTGTAAAACAGGCAGCACATCACTTACCTTCAGAAGCAAAAAGCATCCAGTAGAGGCATTCCACTTCTCATCTCCTAGTCTGCACCCAGCTACAAATAGGGATGACTGAGAAATTTGTTGGGTTCACATTTCATGTGAAAAGAAAAGACCCAGTGCATATCTCCCAACACTGAATACAGTATGCTAATAAAATATGTATATTTCTGAAGCTTGCAAAGAGTTTGGGGGGCAGGGGGAGTCATACAAAATGCATATATTTCAGATGTGCACCCAAATAATACGTATATTTGAAAAAAAAAGTGCACAAAACTGCTTTTCTCGATGGGAAAAATGTACATTTAAGAAAAGTGTACAAATAATGTGTACATTTCAAAAAATATGTATGAATTTCCATGTTGGGGAAAGAAGGGCATGCAATATGATGTGTACCTCAGGTTGGCAATGGGGGAAAAAAATGAGAACCTTGTTGAACTTGACAGATTTGTCCATGTCTAGCTGCAAAGCTTAGACTTCTGTCTTCAGCCCATTCATTTCCAAGCATCTGGGGTGTTTCTTAGAGGCATCAGCCATCCCATCTCATCCAAGCTATTGGTCAAGCATCATCAGCTACCTGAAACATTAACTATCTATCAATTGCCCATTATGAAGCACTTGAGTGAAACAAAAGATGGTAATCTCTTCACTTGACATCAAAGGATAGCATTTCCATTATAATAGAAAAAAAGCTTACTGTAACCTTGCCAAGTGGCCACCAAAAAAGGGATTATGCAAAAGAGGGGGTGGGAGAGGTAAATTAAGTGTACTTTTCTCCTCCGGGGTTAATTCTGATTATGTCTCTTAAAGATGTGAACAGGGCAGGGAAGAGGGCAAGTATTCTGGCATGGGTCTTCATAATGTCTGGGAGTCTGAAGAGCCTCCTAAGTGCCTCACCAATCTGAACATGTGTACTGTACCTACCATAGAATGGAAAATAAACCTTCAATGTCATATCCACATTTAGGGTGCAATCCTATGGGGTATGGTTGGCCTCCTTCAGTGTAGGGCAGGCAGAGTGCAGAGAGGATCCTCTCCTTCGCACACTGGCCACCCTGCATTTGTGGCTAGATAGCCGATTTCAGCTCCCTGGCCAGGGCACCTCAGTGGGGGTGGGGGGGTGGCACATGGGAAGCATTGCAACAGCACTTCTGCTGTCATGTCCCCTCCCTTAGGAACACCCCCTCTCCCTCCACCCCCTCTGCTCTTACAAGCCTGGAGCCTGGGATGAACTGTTCCACCCATGTGACAAGGGGGACGGGGAGGGCAGATGGTTTTCTGGGAACTGAGCTTGGAGCGCTGGCTCCGAGCTTGGTTTCCAGAAACCAAAAAAATCCTACGGCCATCTAGTCGCTGTCTAGTGGCCATAGGAGTGCACCCTTAGTTATTATAATGTGTTTGTTCTGCCAACTTTTCCCTAAGACGTGAACTGCCTCACTCTCTTCTTTAAAGAATTTCTAGTGTAGATAATCATATGAAACTAAAACAAAGAAGTATCTTCTAATGCCTTAAAATCAACAAGTTTATCGTAGCATAGTTTTTCATGACTGGAGTCCACTTGACTCCATGACACGTTATCCTCAGTTGGCAGGTATAAATACACACTGGGCGTAGAGGAGATGTTTAAAAGGTCGGGTTAATGGAAATGAAATGTACAATTCAGAACCTGTGATAATTCAGTTAGTTCTTAATTGTACGGAAAATAAGAACAGTCACCATTCACAACAATTACCACCAGTAATTGGTGATAACATAATCATCTTAGCATGGAGGTACATGGAGGTTTTGTATTTAATACAAAATAAATTAAAAACAAAACAAAGCAAAGCAAACTTGAATGGGACAAGAAGCCATTGTCTCTATCCAAGCTGAAATAAATAGAATCAAACTTTTTAGGTCTTTGAGGTGCTACAAACTCTTTGGGTAGGATCCAGTGTTAGTAGAGTAAGCCCATTGAAATAAATGGGACTAGAGTTAGTCACAGCTAACATGACTCCCTCTTTGGAAATTGCTAATATGAGATTAAGGTGTTGTTCAGACTTATTGTAAGTAGTTGATTATTTGCATTGCCATGTGACGGGGGAGGATCCTTCAAAGAAAAGGGGAAAATGGAGTGTTGGCAGGAAATCATTTGCCAAAGCTAAAGGTATAGGGTACACTGGAAGAAGGAAAGGCTTGAACTCCCTAAGAACACTTAATAGAGAATAAGTCCCAATGATGTCAGTGGGACTGACTTCTAAGTAAATGTGCCTTGGATCATGTCGTTAGCCTTGGAAAGCCCAATTACAACACAGAATTGTAGCTATGACTCATTCTGGAATTGTGAGGCAATGGTAATAGAGACATTTAAGGCAGTGAGTTAATTCTCTCTCTTTTTCTCTTTTTTTAAAAATAAGTACTCTAAATTATTGTGTTGCTGGTGTCACAGTAGTAGCTAACCCAATTAGTTGCTCTTTGCTGTTCATCCACCTTTGCTGTCCACAAGGTAGCATGTTAGTCTTGAAGGCAGGAGGAGAGAAAGAATACAGAAAATAACCCCTTTTGCTCTGCAGCCTTCCCTTGCTGTGCTAATCACCAATGTCCGAAAATATATCTTCACAATTGTTTTATTGTGACAGGTCAGCAGATAAAAGTGGGATACCAGGGGGTAAATTGTACCTTATTAGCTGGCATTCTCTCTCCAGCCTAAGCGATATCCCACTGGAGTGTTGGATCATCACTAGTGTCAGGCTTGAAAATATTACTGGACAATTAAGTCCTGTTCTCTGCAGCATTAGGCGAGGCAATCGCCTTATATTCCCATTTTATACCCCTTCTCCTCCTTCTCTGTCTCCGCTAATTTATGTGATAATTACCACTGCAGTTGAGTGACCAAAATCTTTAATGATAAAGTTCCAGGCACCAAAGCACTGTGGTGAAGCCAGGCTATTAGTGTCTCTGTGTGTCTATAAAAGATGGAGAAAATGCTTTACCCCCTAGAATCTCATTTTTGTCTCTGTCACCCCTGCAGATATGCAGCATAAAGTGTACAAAATACACATCTTTCAACAACTGAAGTGGGAAAATTAAGCATGAGTGTACTCTTTTGAGATGGGAAGCCTAGCTCATCTGGATACTTTACTTACCATTTATTTGTATGCATCTCTTCTTTCAAGGACCTTAAGATCATGTAGAGTTTTGCCAAGAGAACATGCTGATCATAGCAAACACTCTTTTCCAACAGCACAAGAGGCGACTCTACACATGGACGTCACCAGATGGTCAATATCGAAATCAGATTGATTATGTCCTTTGCAGGCAAAGATGGAGAAGCTCCATACAGTCAGTCAAAACAAGACCTGGAGCTGACTGTGGCTCAGATCATGAGCTGCTTCTTGCAAAATTTCGGCTTAAATTGAAGAACGTCGGGAAAACCACTAAACCGTTCAGGTATGACCTCAGTCATATCCCTTCTGAATATACAGTGGAGGTGAGGAATAGATTTCAGGGATTAGACCTGACAGACAGAGTGCCTGAGGAACTATGGACGGAGGTCCGTAACATTGTTCAGGAGGCAGCAACAAAATCCGTCCCAAAGAAAAAGAAATGCAAGAAAGCCAAGTGGCTGTCTGATGAGGCTTTACAAGTAGCTCACAAAAGAAGGGAAGCGAAAAGCAAGGGAGAAAGGGGAAGATATACCCAACTGAATGCAGAGTTCCAGAGAATAGCAAGGAGAGACAAGAAGGCCTTCTTAAATGAACAATGCAAAGAAATCGAGGAAAACAACAGAATGGGAAAGACTAGAGATCTCTTCAAGAAAATTGGAGATCTCAAGGGAACGTTTTGTGCAAAGACGGGCATGATAAAGGACAAAGAAGGCAGGGACCTAACAGAAGCAGATGAGATTAAGAAGAGGTGGCAAGAATACACAGAAGAACTATACAGGAAAGATCTGAATGTCCCTGATAGCCATGATAGTGCGGTCACTGAACTTGAGCCGGACATCCTAGAGAGTGAAGTCAAGTGGGCCTTAGGAAGCATTAGTAACAACAAAGCTAGCGGAGATGACAGTATTCCAGCCGAGCTATTTAAAATCCTAAAAGATGATGCTGTTAAAGTGCTGCATTCAATATGCCAACAAATCTGGAACACTCAACAGTGGCCACAAGACTGGAAAAGGTCAGTTTACATTCCAATTCCAAAGAAGGGCAACGCCAAAGAGTGTTCAAACTACCGCACAATTGCGGTCATTTCACATGCCAGCAAGGTGATGCTCAAAATCCTACAAGCTAGGCTTCAGCAGTATGCGAACCGAGAACTACCGGAAGTACAAGCTGGGTTTCGAAGAGGCAGAGGAACTAGAGATCAAATCGCCAACATTCACTGCATCATGGAGAAAGCAAGAGAATTCCAGAAAAACGTCTATTTCTGCTTCATTGACTACGCTAAAGCCTTTGATTGTGTGGATCACAACAAACTGTGGCAAATTCTGAAAGTGATGGGAGTACCAGACCACCTTACCCGTCTCCTGAGAAACCTGTACGAGGGTCAAGAAGCAACAGTAAGAACCAGACATGGAACAACCGATTGGTTCAAAATTGGGAAAGGAGTACGACAAGGCTGCATATTGTCACCCTGCTTATTTAACTTATATGCAGAGTACATCATGAGAAATGCCGGGTTGGATGAATCACAGGTCGGAATTAAGATTGCCGGGAGAATTATCAACAACCTCCGATATGCAGACGATACCACCCTAATGGCAGAAAGCGAAGAGGATCTCAAGAGCCTCTTGTTGAGGGTGAAAGAGGAGAGTGCAAAAGCTGGTTTGAAACTCAACATTAAAAAAACTAAGATCATGGCATCTGGCCCTATCACTTCCTGGCATATAGAAGGGGAAGAAATGGAAGCAGTGACAGATTTTACTTTCTTGGGCTCCAAGATCACCGCAGACGGTGACTGTAGCCATGAAATTAAAAGACGCTTGCTCCTTGGGAGGAAAGCTATGGCCAACCTAGACAGCATAGTAAGAAGCAGAGACATCACCTTGCCGACAAAGGTCCGTCTAATCAAAGCTATGGTTTTCCCAGTAGTAATGTATGGCTGTGAGAGCTGGACTATAAGGAAAGCTGAGCGCCGAAGAATTGATGCTTTCGAACTGTGGTGCTGGAGAAGACTCTTACGAGTGCCCTGGACTGCAAGGAGGTCAAATCAGTCCATCCTAAAGGAAATCAACCCTGAGTGCTCATTGGAAGGACAGATAATGAAGCTGAAGCTCCAATATTTTGGCCACCTAATGCGAAGAGAAAACTCCCTGGAAAAGACCCTGATGCTGGGAAAGACTGAAGGCAAAAGGAGAAGGGGACGGCAGAGGATGAGATGGCTAGATAGCATCACTGATGCAATGAATATGAACTTGAGCACGCTCCGGGAGAGAGCGCAGGACAGGAAGGCCTGGCGTGCTATGGTCCATGGGGTCACGAAGAGTTGGACACGACTGAACGACTAAACAACAACAACAAGATCATGTGCATATAGTTGTTTGATTTTATTCTCACAACAACCCTGTGAGGTCAGAGTGGCTCAACATTACCAGGGGAGCTCCATGGCTGGGCACTGACGGGAGACCAGATCCCCCTAGTCCCTTTCTATCCACCAACACACATGCTTAATTCAAGAGCTAGTATGCTAATGTAACAGGTTTCTTTATGACAGGAGTTACAAACATTCAGTCTGGGGGCTGAATTCCAGTTTGGGAAAGATCTCAGGGAGTGCCTTCTAGCAGTCGACAAGGGCTTAGGGCATGGGGCATATGTCTAAGGACAGAGAAAGCAAAGTGTGCAGGGTGAGAAGTAATTCTTACCATTTGGACCTTTTCCCATCAAGCATGCAAATCTCAGTTCAGTTTAAAGCAATTCTATTCATGAGTCATTCCCAGTGCAACAGCTCTCGTGCCTGAAAAATGCACACCTCTGATTTTTTCCCCAACAGCTTTCATGCCTGCAAAGCATAGCTCAATTCTTTGCAGGGTATTTAAAGGTTAATTTAAGTCATTAAATTCAAAGGTTAATTTAATTTATTAATTTAAAGGTGTTCATGAATGTTTGGCCAGTAGTGGCAAATGCTGGAATGGATTGCCTCACCTTTGCCAAGAAAACACATATCTGCATGCAAGTATGAGTGCTTCCCCTGTGTGCATACTGTGCTTCCTGTAGGGGGTTGGGGCAGATAACAGTGCTATGGGTCATATAACACAGTATTCACATATGCCAAAGCAGATGGGGAAAGATGGGAGACAGTTGCAGCTGTTACACTTTGCCAAAAGCGTTCTTCTTCCCTTGCTTACCTGTGTGGGGTCCTGTGTTCTGGCACGCCCAGTAAGTATGTATAGGATTAAAGCCTTTGATCATAATCATGTACTAGAGTTATGCTGAGAACTCCCCTAACATTTTATTTTATTTATTTATTATTGCATTTATATCCCGCCTTTATTCCTCTTGCAAGGAACCTAAGGTGGCTTACATTGTCCTCCTCCTCTCCATTTTATCCTCACAACAACAACCCTGTGAGGTAGGTTGGGCTGAGAGTGTGTGACTGGCCCAAAGTAACCCAGTGAGCTTCCATGGCCGAGTGGGGACTAGAACCCGGATCTCCCAGCTCCCAGTCCAACACTCTTGCCACTACACCATACTGGCTCTCAATATGCCATCAGAGCAGCCAAAACAGGGCACAGAAGTAGATGGGGGGGGGCGCAGCACAGAGAAGGAGTATATACACACACACACACACACACACACACATATCTTGTCCTATTCCCCATCAACCCACGGCTATATTCCCACCAATAGCTAGGGATGGCGGAGAATTTCTCCCCGAAACTTCGGGGGGCTGAGTGCCAACGTGTTCGGCCCCCTGAACAAGTTTCGGGGAAAAATCCTCCGCACCCCCCGACACTCCGCACCCCCCCATGGGACGGGACTTACCTTCGCCGAATGTCCCTCCCGGTGGCGGGTCCGGCCGGCGGTTCGGCGGGTGTTCGTGCGGGGCGGGAGTGGCAGCCGGTCTTTCGACCAGCTGCCGCCGCCGCCGTTCCAATAAAAGAAAAAAAAAAATGCCCCTGTGATAGGCTACGTGACGATGGGTTGTATTACTAGAAAACTGAAGTCATTTGAATCTGTTTCGGATTTCTCCAACATCCTTACCTAGTTCTTGCATTGTTTTGAAAGGCAGGATTATGTCACTAGAGGCTGTAGCTCAGTCATTGATAGGGCTGTTGTGAACATTTAACCAGCAGAATGTCCAGTAGGGCACGTGGGGTGGGTTGAAACCCTACCCAAAGATTGGGAGGGGTGATATTTTGGTGCTGGTTGGCAGACTTTTTTTGGGCAGAGGGGGGCTTTTTGTAAACTTACAGAAATATCAGGTGGTCCAAGGGGTTTTAAACCATTTTCTTCTTCTTCTTTAATTACCTTTGCTTGGAACTAAGCCCCACTGAACTAAATGGGAATTACTTCTGAGCAGACTTGCATAGGTTTGCACTGTTGAAGATAAAAGTCTCTCTGAGAGGCATGGAAGTGTAGCTCCTACCACGCACTTTCAAAACTGGATTAGAAAAGTATCTGGGATAGGAATAGTATGTTAAATGATCACATAGTTTTGTCTCCACGGACTATACAGGAAAAATGATGTCTGCCTCCTTAGCCTCTGAAAGATAGATTGGATAGATAAGCAACATAAAAAAAGAAAGGCAGCATTTTTAAAAATGTGCTTTAAAAAAAAAATCCACTTTGTGTAAGTTTTAATATTGCCTTTCCATGGAAGTGCACCAGCATTCCATCATAGAGTAAGAAATAATAGTTTTTAAAAGGCAACATTTCCCCCCTAAATGCGTGTGGTGGGGGCATCCCTTTGAGTTATTTATTCTTTTTAAATTGCTCAAGATAACAAATATTTGACAGGGGAAAGAGTTTTGTTTTGTTTTGTTTTGATGCATGCCCAAAATCCATTACCCATGTTGCAAAATCCTCCTTTCTTTCTGAAAGACAACCACTGCAGAATGGGAGAATATCCTCTCAGTCGTATTGAGCATAATATTGGACATGAAATAACCAGATCAAGCCTCATATGCACACCAAACACCCACTTTACATCAAACTAGATATGTAAGGTTGATTGGATAAACACACTGAGATTGAGAAATATTTATTCCAGTTAGTTGGCATTGGTTCACATACCCATCTCATACTCATAGATTATAGTACCAAAAAAAAAAAAAAAATCCTTCAAAGAAAGGAGGCCCTCCTCCAGCTCCCTATGCTGAAGGAAGTTTGGAGGATGGCAACAAGAAAGAGGGCCTTTTCGGTGGTGGCCCCCAAATTATGGAATGATCTCCCCAACGAGGCCTTCCAGGTTTGTTTGTTTGTTTGTTTGTTTTTGTTTTATATTTGTCAAGCATGGCTTAATTTACTTAGGGTGCAATCCAGTCTGATCTGCCCTGTACATACGGAGGCTTGCGAGTATATCCAGTGCAGAGCAGGAGGTGTGTGGCACCTCCCACTCTGCATTTCAGCTACACAGGCAATTTCACCTGTCTAGTGGCAGCTTTGGGAAGGGGCAGGGAAAGAGGCTGGGGACAGCTGGGGACACCTCGTATCTCCACGTCCCCAGTCTCCTCCCCTCCCGGGCCCTGGTAATACCCCCTTCCACCCCCTATGTGCTTGTGTTTGCAAGCTCGTAGCAGCAACTGGTGCGGTTCTCTCTGTGCTTGTTGTGAGGCGGGGAGGGAGGAGACTGGGAGCATGGTCTCCTGGCTCTAAGCTCAATGCCCTGTCTCCAAGTTCAGAGCCAGGAAACCGAAATATCCTGTGTCCCCCAGATGCTGTCCAGTGTCAGGAGCGCCCTGGCGGCATCTTTCAGTAGACTCTAATAGCCAACTCAAGACACAGACAGAAGGTTTCGTTTCAAGGCTTTAATCCTTTTACAGCTTAATGACTCTTTCAGATGCTAATCACCAGCGACTAAGCAAGGAACAGCAGAGTGGCCTATTGTCCGAGTAGGCAGTTGATCCCCGTTTGAAGGAGTCACTTGAAGACCCAGAACTTATGGGCTAGGGAGAGATCCTCCTTCTTTCCCTTGGGTCCACGGGAGGTGGCCGTTGCTTGCATGCCAAACGGGCGCTACGCCTCCTTTCCGTGCCCTCCATCGCTCGTCGCTCTTTGCATCTGCATCGAGCGTCCAGCAAGCCCCCCTCCCGCACTTGCTCACTGCCAGGGTCACTATCTATCTCAGGAATGCCGGCAGGAGGAATCTCTGCCAGCTGCTGTGCCTGTGAGGGATGAGCTGGCTCCTCTCCCACGGATTGCTGATCCTCCTCAGAATCAGAACTGCTCTGGGGTTCCATCAGCTCGGTTCCCACCCTGACATCCAGGAGGGAAAGGATTGCTCTCTTAATTCCCTTGCATATTCACAGAAGATTGCTTGCTCATCTTTGCTTTATCCTTTCCCCTAATTCCGGCATCCTGCCCTGTAACACAGACATGTTTTCAGGCTAAATCTAAAATGCTTTTTAATTTCACTGGAGACATTTCTCCCAGGAGAGTGGTACTGAGAATATGGCCCATTGGCACTGAAACATACTGCAAGCACCAGTTTTGGCTACATCTACAGAATTATAATTTGATGATTCCAATGGCATTTCTGTGTTCTGTGTGTGTGTGTGCATGCATGTATATATGAATTCATAGATACATATAAAAACATGCATGCCAAAAAAGGTTCTGAATAAATGTTTCATATATTCAGAAAATAAATAGGAGCAAGTCCCCCTCCCCAACTGGATATGTGGGTTTCAACTTTTCCTAGAGGGAGTTGCACTGATCCTGAAAGATCAGGTGCATAGCTTGGAGTGCACTGTCATTTGAAGTCCGAGTGGGCCCTGTGGCTCACAGCACCTTTTACCGGCTTTGGCTGATAACTCAGCTATGACCCTATCTTCTGGTAGGTGGATTATTATGATTATTAGTATTATTTCTGTACCGCCCAATAGCCAGAGCTCTTTGGGTGGTTTACAAAAATTAAAAACATTAAAAATACAATATACAGAGATTAAAAGCCATGTATATATATATATATATATATATATATACACACACACACACACATGAACAGACAATACACACAAAAGAAACACATATCTAAAACAACTTCAAACAAATAATCTCAAAAGCAAGCAACCACAAGCATAAGACATTGCAGGATCAATTAAAACTTATCATATGCTGCCGAACGCTTGGGAGAAGAGAAAGATCTTAACCGGGTGCCAAAAAGATAACGATGTTGGCACCTGGAAGGCCTCATCGGGAAGATCATTCCATAATTCAAAGATGATCAGAGGACTGGAAACAAAGCCCTATGAAGAGAGACTGAAAGACCTGGGCATGTTTAGCCTTGAGAAGAGAAGACTGAGGGGAGATATGATAGCGCTCTTCAAGTACTTCAAAGGTTGTCACAGAGAAGAAGGCCGGGATCTCTTCTTGATCATCCCAGAGTGCAGGACACGGAATAATGGGCTCAAGTTACAGGAAGCCAGATTCCAGCTGAACATCAGGAAAAACTTCCTGACTGTAAGAGCAATATGACAATGGAACCAATTACCTGGGGAGGTGGTGGGCTCTCCCACACTGGAGGCGTTCAAGACGAGGCTGGGCAGCCATCTGTCAGGGATGCTCTGACTTGGATTCCTGCATTGAGCAGGGGGTTGGACTCGATGGCCTTGTAGGCCCCTTCCAACCCTACTATTCTATGATTCTATGATTCTATGAATATGGGAGCCACCACCGAAAAGGCCCTCTCTCTTGTTGCCGTCCTCCGAGCTTCCCTCAGCATAGGCAGCCGGAGGAGGGCCTTAGATGTTGAGCGTAGTATACGGGTAGGTTGTGTTGGGAGAGGTAATGTAGCTGTAGTGATCCATGCCCTGGTAACCTCCCCTTTGGAGTATTGTAAGGTGCTGTCAAGGGCTCCTTGGAGGCCTCTCTCAGTCTAATCCAGTAGCCACGTCCAGACACAGACAAAGGGATTCTTTTCAAAACTTTATTTCTCTTTTACAACTTAACAACTCTACCGTTAGCAACTAGATATGAGCAGCAGAATACCTATGCCCTAAGTTGGAACAGTTGGTCCCCGTTTGAAAGGGAATTACTGGCAGACCCCTGAACTTAAGGACTAGGGAGAGTCCCTCCCCTTTTCCCTTGGATCCTCTGGGTGCAGCCGTTGTTTGCGCGCCAACCGGGCACTACGCCTCCTTTCTGCGCCCTCCATTTGGCGCCACTCTCTGTGTCGGCGTCGCGCGTCCATCAAGTCTGCTTCCCGCGCTTTGTCATTCCCAGGACTGCTTTCTAATCTAGGAATGCTGGTGGGAGGAATCTCCATCAGCTATTGGCCCTGGGAAAAAGGAGCGCACTCCTCTCCCAGGAGCGACTGCTCTTCCTCAGAATCAGAACTACTCTGGGATTCTATGGGCTCAGTGTCCACTCTGACAGGTGTTGTGTGTGGAGCTGCCTTTGAAGACTGTCTGGAAACTTTGCCTAGAGCAAAATATGGCTGTGAGAATTCTAAGTGGGGCCAGGTGCTATCATCTTCTCTTTTAAGAGGTCTACTCAAACGATAAGTCTGAATCCAACCCACATTATAGTACTTATTTCAAAATGTGCATATATACATATACACAAATGCATGCAAGTGTTATGCAGGTTTTAAATCCAAATCTGTTTTCTCCTTTCTCCCCCTTTTTGTTAATGCATAAGTGGCCAACTTATTATTGAGAACAGGCATCATATTTGACAAAGGATACAAAATATGTAGCTGCTGCTCAGGTTTTCCTCCGGGACTTTGTTCGCCATTTTGGGGCCAGTCATTTCATTTCAACTTCACTTTCAGAAAGGTGGATGCCTGGCTCATTGTGGGATGTTGGCCCTTCCCTTGTTTTTATTTTACTTTTTCAGGATTTTCACTTCTCCTTTCCATTCCTAAAGAGAGTGCTTAAGGCCATTTACATCACCCAGAAACAAAATTACATTAAAAAAATGTAAATGTAAAGAAGTCAATCAAATATATCACAAAGCCACCAATGCGTCGGTGTGAAAATGCAAAATTTTGCGGAAATGCGCATTTCCGCAATATGCAAATATACGCATTCACAAAGTGCTCATTTTCACACATGCACAAATATGCAAATTTTTGCAGTCACCATTTTATTTTTCAAAAAATGGCTACTGTGGAGCTCGATAAGGCCACGGGGATGAGTGTGGGCTGCTGGCCGAGCACGGGAGGGGCTCGAGCACCATCTGGGGACTGGCGAGCAGGGTGCCGGGGCAGGATGGGCACCTGGAGAACCTGGACTGGGGTGGGTTCGCACAGCCCTACTTACAGCATGATCCTATACATGTCTACTCAGAAGTAAGTCCCACTGAGTTCAGTGAGCCTTGCTAGTGTCAAGTAAGGGGGTAGAGATGGCAGAGAATTCCGCCATAGACCCCGGAGTCCATGCTGGAGCAGAGCACTTACCTCCGCCTCCCTGTGGAATCCTCTTCGGCCAGATCCTCCATCTCCAGAGCACCAGTGATACGGCCACCATGCCATATTGCTGGCTGAGGGGGATTGACTGCAGATGCAAATGGCGTCCATAAATGGCTGCATTTAGCTTAAACTAAGACCTTTACACACACATGGCGTACTGGATGCCATTGGTGTCCCTGCTTTTTTTTTCACATGATAGGCTACACAAATATTTATGGCTGCATTGACCTTAAACTAAGACCTTTACAGCCACAAATGGCATACTGGACGCCATTTGCATCTGCAGTCAATCCCCCTCAGCCAGGGATTTGGCATGGTGGTTGTATTGCTGGCGCTTCAGAGCTGGCCAGCAGCTCTGCGGAATTGCCATGAAGTGGAGCCAGCCAAGGAGGATTCTGGAGGGTGGGACGGATTGTCTCCCCTGTGGGTGGATTCCCAAGTGGAAGAACAGGGAGGGAATCTGCCCATCCCTATAAGGTGGCATGAAATTGCAGATTTAGGCTGCAGTCCTATGCACACTTACCTTGATGTAACCTTCTGAGTAAACATGCACAAAATTGCACTCTTTGGGTTAAGACTATAAAGGCAGCAGAGAAGTCTCCGTATTTTAAGAGCACTTCTGCAGTGTAAGGAACAAGATTCCTTGGGAGGCTGCTGAATCCCCCTGTCTTGGAGTATTTTAAGAAAAGTCTCCACAGGCAACTGTCAGGAGTGATTTAGCTAAAGGATATACAGCCTGAGGGTGGAAAGTTGTACTAAATGACCTGCAAGGGCATTGCCAGGTTTGATTCCATGAGCCTATGATGCTTGCAGCCTGGGCTTGAGAATAATGCCACAGCAGAGATAGAGTGTTCCAAGTCCAACTGCTACTGGAGGGCAGAAGTATGGAATATGGGAATGCAGTTATGACCCATAGCAGTTATAGAATCATAGAATAGTAGGGTTGGAAGGGGCCTACAAGACCATTGAGTCCAACCCCCTGCTCAATTCAGGAATCCAAGTCAGAGCATTCCTGACAGATGGCTGTCCAGTCTCATCTTGAATGCCTCCAGTGTCGGAGAGCCCAACACCTCCCTAGGCAATTGGTTCCATCGTCATCTTGCTCTAACAGTCAGGAAGTTTTTGGAATCTGGCTTCCTGTCACTTGAGCCCATTATTCCATATCCTGCATTTTGGGGTGTTGGAGAAGAGATCCTGGCCTTCCTCTCTGTGACAACCTTTCAAGTACTTGAAGAGCACTATCATATCTCCCCTCGGTCTTCTCTTCTCAAGGCTAAACATGCCCGGTTCTTTCCGCCTCTCTTCATAGGGCTTTGTTTCCAGTTCCCTGATCATCGTTGTTGCCCTCCTTTGAACCCTCTCCAGTTTGTCTGCATCCTTCTTAAAGTGTGGTGCCCAGAACTGGACACAGTACTCCAGATGAGGCCTAACTAGTGCTGTGTAGAGGAAGGCTAGTACTTCCCAGGATTTGGAAGCTATGCTTCTATTAATGCAGCCCAAAATAGCGTTTGCCTTTTTTGTAGCCACATCACATTGTTGGCTCATATCCAGCTTGTGATCGACAACAATTCCAAGATCTTTCTCGCTTGTAGTGTTGTTGAGCCACATATTCCCCATCTTGTAACTGTGTATTTGGTTCCTTTTTCCTAGGTGCAGAACTTGGCATTTATCCCTATTAAATTTCATTCTGTTGCGATGCTCCACATATTGAAGTGGTCCATAGCCACTGGAGGTTTCCATTTATTCTACCTGTGTCTGGTTTGCGACATCCTGCATTACACCTCTCCTGAGCTCTGGCTGGACTAGGGGACATTCTGACATTAATTCTAGAATTGGAGTATACAAAGTTTGCAAAAGGTGTTCAGTCCCTTCACACCTCCCCCGACCCCCGCTGTGCTGATGCACATATGCATGTGCTTCGCTAAAACACCGTGATCTTGATCAGCAGGAAGATGCACTATCCCAGCAACTCCAGAGAGCATTCCTTGTGTGTGTATCTTTTCTTGACTTGACTTTAAAAATTATGTTAAGACAAATATGTATGTATTGTTTTGCCAAAATGGCTTACAAAACTCTCAGTTAAAAATACGATTTGACAAAATTCCAAACTGAATAATAGCGTGAATATCAAACATGCAAACTACATTAAAAAAGCAAGGATAAGTGGGATATTAAAGTGAAAATAAAATCATAACTTTGAATGCTTGCATTGCTTTCCACAAGTTTATGATAAGATACTTCTGGGGGAGGGGGATACAACCCTGGGTAAAAAACTCATCCAGTTGGCTTTTCACAGTGTTTTAGCTGTGGATATTGCACATCAGTAAAACACTACACAAAAAGATGCTTGATGCCATAATGCACACATGCACGTCAAGATAGTTTTTAATATTAGTTTTAATTAATATGGGGAAATTTTCTTGAATTATATGTAGCATGATACAACACTTTTATTTTATTTTTAAATTTTATTTTTTTCTATGCAGCCATTAACCTATTTATTTATCCAGTTTCTGCTTAATGATTTTACTTATAGACTTGACACCTTTATTTTTTAAATACAGATAATATGAAGAAGGGAGGGGGAACCTAAAGGGGTGGGAATGGGGTTAGCGAGGGAAGGACGAATCAGCCCCCCCTGCAACTACGCTAGAGTAAAAATGATAAGAAGATATAGCTGATAGACAAACACAAATTTTAAAGTCATGTCTGTTTGGGTTCCTATAGAATGCCCAAAAGAGTAATTCAGCAAAGCAGTTTACGGTTGGGTGAAGGGATGAGGCCCAAGTCCAATCTCAGCTTGATCTTGTCTTCACTTCTTGCCATCCAGCCGGACACAAACGAAAATCTCAAAGACTCTAGGGATGTACGAAAGTCACTTACCTTTCCGCGGATTATGTTCATTGGGGGGGAGGCGTTCTGTCCCTCTCCCCGGAATCCTTGATGGGGAGGGAGGCGATCCATTCCTCCCCCCCCCCGGAATCCTCGATGGCCAGCTGTATTGTAAATATTTACGTAGACTAAGACGGCAAAAATAAGGAACGCAAATGGCGGCGGCCGTAGCTGCTGCCATTTGCGTACGCGTTTTTTTTTAAACCCAGCCATGATAGGCTACATAAATCTTTACGTAGCCTATCACGTCTCTGTAAAAAAACAAAACAAAACAAACCTCCAGACTGCAAATGGTGGCGGTGGCAGCCGGTCGGAAGACCAGCCACCGCCGCTGCCACCGCCGATGGAGCCGCCGCCGCCTGGAACATCCACCCCAAGTAAGTCTCGTCCCGGGGGGATCCGCGGGGTGGCAGGGGGGTGGCAGGCCGTTCCACCACAGATTTCGGGGGGCCGAATGCACTGGCATTCAGCCTCACCGAGATCCGTGGGGGAATTCTCTGACATCCCTAAAAGACTCAATGTATTTCTATAGGGCTGGGCAGTTCCCAAGGGGAGAGATTCAAACTGACCAATTTATAAGCTTGGAGGAGCTGGTCATGCATCCTGCAGGTGATTTTTACAGTACCTCTGAGCATAACACTGAGTCAGCCAGGAATGTGTGCAGAGAAGTAAATTTGGGAGTTTATTATCATGGTCTGGCAGGAGATCTTTCCAGAACAGTGTGTGTGTGTGTGTGGAATTGATTCATTGGAGGGAGGATTTCAGAAGCAAGCCTTTCTTTCCAAGCACACAAACTGTTGCTACACGTTTTTTTTTAATGTTTGTAATGCTAAAGATGAATCTGAGGCCCCAGGGAATTTGAATTACTTCCAAATAAGCATATAAGGTTTGGGGACCTCCACGCATTATGTTTTGAGATGTACTCTTAACACAAATTAATGTACACTTAGGGTGCAATCCTATTCAGATAGGCGTTCCCTCTGCGCTTCTCCTGCCCTACATTCTCAGCTGCACAGCTGATTGTGGCTGTCTAGCCGCGGGAGGGCTGAGCAGGGGAAGAGGCTGTTGTATGACACATTGGATGCGTCATGCATGCATTTCTGCACTCCTCACCCCGGGATGGCCCCTGGAACACCCCTTTTATGCCGCTCCATGCTCCTTTTGCGAGCGCGGAGCAAAGGGCTGCTCTGCGCTGCCTCTGAGGCAGCATGGAAGCGGGGGGGGGGGGAGGTCAGTTCTCCGGGAACCGGCCTCAGAATGCAGGCTCTGAGGTCAGTTCCCGGAAAACCAGATATCCTATGGCTGTCTTGCCGCTGTCTAGCGGGCATAGGGTTGCTCCCTTAAAAAAAGAGTGTGAATGTAAAAGCACAGGTATGTAAACACATGTATCATACCAGTAAATCTATCCAGGAGCTCTGATGGATTGTAGCTCCTTCTGGGGCTCCTTCACACTGAGATTTTATCCTGCAATTGAGATTGCTCCTTCACGGAAGTTTGTGGGCTCTTTACATGACACGATGAACCTCCAAGGCGTCTCCTGCACTAAATGCCCTTTGTTCTGTTTTTAAATAGGTTGCAGATAATGAGCTATCAAATTACCCCGCTGTGTTCCACTTCCATTTCCTTTGTGAAAAGAGTAAAAGTGGCAAGAAGAGGAGCGAGATCAATGAAAGATGATGGAAGACTCAGATATGGGGAGAAGAGGGGGGGATGGGGTGGGGGGAAAGCAAGCATGTGAAAAAGGATGTCGTTGTGATCCTGCATTTAAAATGGAAGCAGAAAGGCCCATATTAAGTGTGGGATTTTAGGCTGGTGTAGAAATGCCCCTGAAGAGTCCACTTGGTGGCAAATCCAGGTTTGCTTCTCTGTCAGTGTATGGAATGGTCCTGAGGTTTAGGAGTAAAGCAAGGTGAAAAATGTTTGATTGAGTGAGATAGGCTATACCATAGTAGTTTTTCTCTCCCCGCTCCCCCCAAAGACCCTTTTCAACAAATCTTGGGGGATTCTTTGTTTAAATTTTCATTTTAAAAAGTGTTTACATTTTTGTTCTTGGTAAAAACCATTTGATTCATAGAGATCTGAACTTCTTTTTTTTAAACGTTTGCATTAGAGTCTTGCCACAATATCTGGAATGCTGATATAAGAATTAATTTTGCAACCAGCACCACTACCAATCCCTGGAAAAAACAAACCAAAAAACTCTCCTGTGTCTCTTTGCTTAACTTGCATTCTGTGATAGTCTAATAATTTCATAGTCTGAGCTCTCTGTAATATAACCTCTACAGAAGAAGGCATAAATCAGTGCTGTGCAGGTATTAAGTCACAGGGCTTTCTATATCCTTCTCACAATTATCTTCAAATCCAGCAGTGGATTTTTCATAAGCACCTATTTGCCGTCTCTTGCCAGAGGGTTTCAAGCAGTTTGTCAGATGCATTTCATTAAATCCCACATAATTAAGCCTCAATTAAGCCTTTCTGAGGTGGCTGCTGTAATTATGCTTATCAGGCCCCAATGAAAGGACATGAGGCCTCTAGGCTGATCCATATTCTAAGGCTCTACTTGCTTCTACCTCATAAATGAGTTTTTCTGTGCTGCAATAATTCATGTAAAAATGTGGATACATGTCTTCCCTAATACCCAGCAATTTCATCCCATGCTGTTCCTGAAAAGCTTTGCAGTAAGATGTTGTGCTTCTCATACTGACCTGGGTACCAGCATAGCTGCTGACTTTCAAACTATGAGTGGGAGAACCCAGTTTCTAAGCAAAAACAGTGTGTTGTTGCACTTGAAAGATTAATCAGATATATTGCAGCATGAGCTTTTTTACAGGCAAGAGCCTGCTTCGTCAAGCATGTTCAACTATGTAATTCACAATAATGTAGGTATTTAGTGCACCGTGGATGCTTCATAATTTTTCGTGCAACAGAAGAAGACATGACAACTTTTCTGAATAATCCCCTCATTTTTAAGAACGTTGGCACCAAAGGGAGCTTCCTTCCTGATGCAAATAGCAGGTGTGTGTCTCTCTCTCTGTGTGTGTTTCATTGGGACCCTGGTGGTGGGGGAAAGGGTTAAATTCTCCTTTCCTACCAGCAGCAGTCCCAATCCTGACCCGTCTCACCAGTGGCGGCTAGTGACTCTAGTTCTGGAGGGGGTGTGATTGCAGTCACAGTTTTAGTTACCACCAGCCAAAACGCTAATGGTGCTATCCAAGGTACCTAGGGATGCTATCCAAGGTGCTGAACCCATAGGGGATAGCACTTTCAGCACCTTGGATATAGCACCATTAGAGTTTTAGCTGGTGGTAATGAAAATGCTGAATGGAATCACAGCCCCTCCAGAACTGGAGCCACCATACACACACACACACACACACAGACACACACACACACACACAGAGTAACTAGTCATGTTAAATGCAGTAGCTAGGAATGTGGATATCAGCAAAACTCAAGCTTGTTGAGGTTCTCTGAGTTGCACCTCAAAGCTCAGTCTAATCCGTATCCATATCACATTGCAAGCTTGTGAATGTGTGGATAGCGAGACATTCACATCTTGAATACCTTCTTGAAATGGATGTCCTAATTCATCTTTTTGTCTTTTTTTGGAATGAAACAATCACAAGGAAGGTGACAGTGTTACTGGAGTTTCTAAGGGATGCAAAATTCGTCAGATTCTATGTGTTACTAGACCTCTGCTTTTTGTCATGTGCAATTTTCCAAGCATATGTGGTGCTCAGCAGCTGCAGACCCATCACAGGAACAACTAACTATACAAAGTCACAATGTTTGGCATATCTGAGGCATGTCCGAGAGCCAGTGTGGTGTAGTGGTGAGAGTGTTGGACTGGGAGCTGGGAGAACCGGGCTCTAGTACCCACTCGGCCATGGAAGCTCATTGGGTGACTTTGGGCCAGTCACAGACTCTCAGCTAAGATGGACGAAAGTCCCTTACCTGGTCCCACAGCTTGCTTTGCGGTGGGGAGAGGCGCTTCGGTTCTCCCCCCGAAGTTCTTGGTGGGGGGGAGGTGCCCCACCCCTCCCGGCCGAAATTCAGGCCAGGGGGGAGGCGCCCCATCCCTCGCCGCCGAAATTCAGGCCAGGGGGGAGCGCCCTGTCTCCCCGGCCGTGAAATAAAAAAAGTAAAGTAAACAAACAAACAAACAAAGACGTGATAGGCTACATAACGATTTATGTAGCCTATCACGGCTGACTTTGAAAATCTAGCTGTGATAGGCTACATAAATTGTTACTTAGCCTATCACGTGTTTTTTGTTTACTTTACTTTGTAATGGCGGCGGCGGCGGCAGCCGGTCGGAAGACCGGCCGCTGCCCCCGCCGAAATGCTGCCGAAACACCGCCAGGATCCGCCCCCGAGAGGGACATTCGAAGGAGGTAAGTCCCATCCCGGGGGTGGGGCGGGGGGGAGAATTTCACCACCAATTTCGGGGGGCCGAATGCGTTGGCATTTGGCCTCCCGGAGATTCGTGGAGAAATTCTCCGCCATCCCTACTCTCAGCCCAACCTACCTCACAGGGTTGTTGTTGTGAGGATAAAGTGGAGGAGGAGGAGGAGGACAATGTAAGCCGCCTTGGGTTCCTGGCAAGAGGAAAAAAGGCAGGATAGAAATGCAATAAATGCAATCAATCAATCAATGTCTGCACAGGGATTTTGAGTGTTAGCTGTGCAGATGCTGGGTTTGCACATTTTGCTGGCCAAAAATGGAAGGAAGGAAGGAAGGAAGGAAGGAAGGAAGGAAGGAAGGAAAGAACAATCATGGCCATAGTTATCCATGTCTTATTTTGCAATTTCACTCAGTTTTGAAGATGTCAATGAATTAACTAAATTTTGCTCAATTTAATGGGCCACTGATTTTAACAAAAATGTGCAGTGTCACCTTAATTATCCTAATTTAATTCAGTTGAAGAATTTTAGCAGATATTTTTCTTGTTTGAATACCCCCACATTTGTGGTAGGAAATATCATTGCATATTAGGGATGGCGGAGAATTTCTCCCCGAAACTTTGGGGGGCCGAGCGCCAACGTGTTCGGCCCCCCGAACAAGTTTCGGGGAGAAATCCTCCGCACCCCCCCCCACCCCCCGCACCCCCCCGGGACGGGACTTACCTTCCCTGAATGTCCCTCCCGGCGGCGGGTCCGGCTGGCGGTTCGTCCGGTGTTCGAGCGGGGCGGGAGCGGTAGCCGGTCTTTCGACCGGCTGCCGCCCCCGCCATTGCAATGAAAGAAAAAAAAAAACCCGTCCCCTGATAGGCTACGTGACGATTCACGTAGCCTATCACGGCTAGATTTGCAAAGTCAGCCGTGATAGGCTACGTGAATCGTCACGTAGCCTATCACGGGTGACTTTAAAAAAAAAAAAAAAGTGTGTACGGATAATGGCGGCCCCCATAGGGAGCAGCCATTCCCCTTCCTTATTTGGTCGCTGTAGTCTACGTCAATGTTTACATAGACTACGGCGAAAATAAGGGCAATGCTATTTGCGTTGCCCTTATTTTCGCCGTAGTCTACGTAAACATTGACGTAGACTACAGCAACTAAATAAGGAACGCGAATGGCGGCTCCCTATGGGGGCCGCCATTCGCGTACGCGCTTTTTTTTTTTTTTTTAAGTCACCCGTGATAGGCTACGTGACGATTCACGTAGCCTATCATGGCTGACTTTCCAGATCTAGCCGTGATAGGCTATGTGAATCGTCACGTAGCCTATCAGGGGACTTTTTTTTTTGTTTTGTTACTTTCGTGTTCGCGGCCAGGCGAGGCGGGAAGCCTCCTCCCCGGCCTGAATTTCGGCCGGGCGGGGCAGGAAGCCTCCCCCCCCAGCCTGAATTTCAGCCGGGCGAGGCGGGAAGCCTCCCCCCCCGGCCTGAACTTCGCGGGGGGAGCAGCGAAGCGCTCCCCCCCACCACGAACAAGCTGCGAGAAAAGGTAAGTGACTTTTGTCCACATATACAATAGACAGTATCCAGAACTTAACTTTAACTAGGATTCACCAATAATCACAATATTTGGGAGAAGTTTTCTAGCATGTTATATATAAACATATGTGGATTTGAGATCTTCCATTTTAAAAACAATGCAGCAATGGCACTGGTGGTGGGATTTGAATTCAGTACTCTAAGCTAGGAAATTAATACTGTGTTGCTTCATTATGGCTTAATTAGTTAAATAATTAAATAGCTTCTATCCCACCTTCCTACATCTAAAGTGTTCTGTAGCTTATTTTAAAAGATCAACATTTTTAAAAAATACAAAATCATATACAAGGCAACAATAAAACAGCAAACATTTGATCTCAAGACTGATTGATAATGTACATTACTGCCCATCATTGCCCACACGGGCAATTCAGTGGATTAGCTGAATTTGCAAATTCAGTGTTAATTACTCTGTTTGAAAGGTGAACAGATTTAGTTTGTCTACATGGTGGTAGGGATGTACGAAAGTCACTTACCTGGTCCCGCAGCTTGTTTCACGGTGGGGGGGAGGCGCGTCGGTTCTCCCCCCGAAGTTCAGGCCAGGGGGGAGGCGCCCCGCCTCGCCCGGCCAAAATTCAGGCCGGGGGGGAGGCGCCCCGCCCCACCTCGCCCGGCCGAAATTCAGGCCGGGGAGAAGCGCCCCATCTCCCCGGCCGCGAAATAAAAAAGTGAATGTAAAAAAAAACCCCACACACACACGTGATAGGCTATGTAACGATTTACTTAGCCTATCATGGCTAGATTTCCAAAGTCAGCCGTCATAGGCTACGTAAATCGTTACATAGCCTATCACGGGTGACTTTGAAAAAAAAAAGCACGTATGCAAATGGCAGTGCCCATGGGCGCCGCCATTTTCATACGCGCTTTTTTTTTTTTCCAAAGTCACCTGTGATAGGCTACGTAATGATTTACATAGCCTATCACGGCTAGATTTCCAAAGTCAGCCATGATAGGCTACGTAAATCGTTATGTAGCCTATCACGTGTGTGTGTTGTTGTTTCTTTACATTCACTTTGTAATGGCAGCGGCAGCAGCCGTTCAAAAGACCGGCCGCCACCCCTGCCCCCGCCGAACCGCCGCTGGGACCCGCCGCCGAGAGGGACATTCGAGGGAGGTAAGTCCCATCCTGGGGGGGGGCGGGGGGGGGAGAATTTCACCGCCAATTTCGGGGGGCCGAATGCATTGGCATTCGGCCTCCCCGAGATTCGTGGAGAAATTCTCCGCCATCCCTACATTGTGGTGATTATTCGCACTGTGTCAAACACATTCTCTGCATCTAAGCTTGTCTTTGCTTTACCCAAATTTTAATATGGTTCAGTGGTTCTAAGACTGGCAAACCAACTTTGAAGGCATACACATAATTCTAGGGAGGGATAAGACATTGGGGCAAGTGGAGCTCCCCCCACCCCCAGTCCATGGGTAGATTGAATGCCAATGAGTTAGGGATGTACGAAAGCCAATTACTGTTTCGCGGATCTGCTTCGCAGTGGGGGGGAGGCACTCCGTCCCTCCCCTCGGAATCCTCAATGGGGGGGAGGTGCTCCGTCCCTCCCCCCAGAATCCTGCCCAGCTGGCTCCACTCCGCGGGGATTCTGTGGAGCTGCCGGCTGGCTCTGCCCGCAGCCGGACATCCGGCCGCTGGGCAGCAGGGATGCAAATGGTGGCGGCCATAGCCGCCGCCTTTTGCGTCCCTGTACTTAACCATGATAGGCTATGTAAATATTTATGTAGCCTGTCACGGCAAAGTAAAAAAAAACGTGTATGCAAATGGCGGCTGTGGTGTTACTTCTGTGGTGTTACTTGGCCTTTATTTTTGTTTGTTGGTTTATTTAATCTGCAGTTGTAATTTAATTTAGTTGTGTTTTAATTTTTAAAGCTTAAATGTGGTGTTATGTTTTCTTGGTTTGGTTTTGTTTTATCTGCAGTTGCAATTTAATTTAGTTGTGTTTTAATTTTTAAAGCTTAAATGTGGAATGTAATTTTTTGAAATAAATAATCATTTAGGAGGATAACTGCTCCCATGCAGATCAGATGTACAGATCAGACTATTTTTGGTCCCTATCATTTTCACATGTGTTCATTCATAGGTCCCATTTCCACAAAAATGTGTATGCATTTTATGCTAAATACTCATTTTATTTGCATTTTAATGCATTTTTTTGAACCTGAAAACTGTATCACAAAATTTAGAGAAATGCCAAATCATAAGGATCACTGTGTTCCAACCTACACATTAGTTCAGGAGGTGTGAATAAGTTTAATTTGCTTCAAAATGTAGATCAAAAAAAATATCTGCTTTCCCCATTATCTGAACCTGATTTGGGAAGACCTGCTTCTTTGCTCTAACGATGATTCTTTATCTTTAAGATTTTAGGAGTGACTTTAGTGATCCTGTCGTATGCTTTTCCCTATTTCTAAATTAAGTGTTGTGTGTCCAAATGCATAGATCTTTGCATGCAGCAGCCAGCTGCAGGCACACAGCTATGCAAAAGGATCCCTCTGTGCTCATCCATGGAATAGAAGGTTGGTGCTTGGTGAAGGGGGCAGAAAGCAGAATAAGTTTGAAGTAGGGGCAGACTCAAAAACTTTTATCAACAGTGGAATGATGGGAAGGGATACTTCAAAACATCACAGATTGTCTGCATTTCTATGTCACAATAAAGCATGATTTAGCATGAAGTGCATGCAAGCCTCAATCTCACACCTCCCCCCTCTCCTCTGTTTCTCCATGTGGCTGGGTGTTCAGAAGTGTTTGCTTTTCTGTTTAGTAAACCATGGTTTACTAAAGGGAGAAAACATGGGGGCAGTGACAGACTTTGTCTTTCTAGGCGCAAAGATTACTGCAGACGCTGACTGCAGCCAGGAAATCAGAAGACGTTTACTTCTTGGGAGGACAGCAATGACAAATCCTGATAAAATAGTGAAGAGCAGAGACATCACACTGACAACAAAGGTCCGCATAGTTAAAGCAATGGTATTCCCCGAGTAACCTATGGCTGCGAGAGCTGGACCATAAGGAAGGCTGAGCGAAGGAAGATAGATGCTTTTGAACTGTGGTGCTGGAGGAAAATTCTGAGAGTGCCTTGGACTGCAAGAAGATCAAACCAGTCCATACTAGGGATGGCGGAGAATTTCTCCCCGAATCTTCGGGGGGCCAAGCGCCAACGCATTCGGCCCCCCGAAATCGGCAGTGAAATTCTCCGCCCCCCTGCCCCCCCGGGACGGGACTTACCTTTGGCGAATGTCCCTCCCGGCGGCGGGTCCCAGCGGTGGTTTGGTGGCGGTTCGGCGCAGGCGGGGGCGGCAGCCAGTCTCCCGACCAGCTGCCGCCGCCGCCATTGCAAAAAAAATAAACTAAAGTAAAAAAACACACACACACCCATGCATAGGCTACGTAACGATTTACGTAGCCTATCACGGCTAGATTTCCAAAGTCAGCCATCATAGCCTACGTAAATCGTCACGTAGCCTATCACGGGGTCTTTTTTTTTTTTTTTTACTTTTTTTCGCGGCTGGGGAGACGGGGCGCTTCTCCCCGGCCTGAATTTCGGCCAGGCGAGGCGGGAAACCTCCCCCCTGGCCTGAATTTCGGCCGGACGAGGCGGGAAGCCTCCCCCCCCCTCGCCTGAACTTCAGGGGGAGAAGTGAAGCGCCTCCCCCCCACCGCGAAGCCAAGCTGCGAAAAGGTAAGTGACTTTCATACATCCCTAGTCCATACTCCAGGAAATAAAGCCCGACTGCTCACTTGAGGGAATGATATGAAAGGCAAAACTGAAGTACTTTGGCCACATAATGAGAAGACAGGATACCCTGGAGAAGATGCTGATGCTAGGGAAAGTGGAAGGCAAAAGGAAGAGGGGCTGACCAAGGGCAAGGTGGTTGGATGATATTCTGGAGGTGACGGACTCGGCCTTGGGGGAGCTGGGGGTGGCGACGGCTGACAGGAAGTTCTGGCGTGGGCTGGTCCATGAAGTCACGAAGAGTCGGAAGCGACTGACCGAATAAACAACAACAACAAAACCATGGTTTGTTGCTCTGGAGAAACTAGTGGTGGTTAATGCTAACTATGGTCAATTTCAAATGAGCCAAATTTAAACCACTTTTTTTGCAACCAATTATAGTTAGCAGTAGGGATGTACGAAAGGTACTTACCTTTCGCAGATTATGTTTATGGTTGGGGGGGAGGCGTTCCATCCCTCCCCCCGGAATCCTCGCCGGTGGAGGAGGTGCTCCGTTCCCCCCCCCCAGAATCCTGGCCGGCTGGCTGTGCTCCCCAGGGATTCTGCAGAGCCACTGGCCAGCTCCACCAGCAGCCGGACATCCGGCCTCTCGCTAGCAGGGACGCAAATGGCGGTGGCTGTAGCCGCTGCCGTTTGCATCCCTGCAGTCAGCTGTGATAGGCTATGTAAATGTTTACGTAGCCTATCACAGCTGACTTAAAAACAAACAAACAACCACGCATGTACGCAAATGGCGGCGGCCATGGCCGCCGCCATTTGCGTTCCTTATTTTGGTACGTCTTAGTCTACGTAAACATTTATGTAGACTAAGACAGCAAAAATAAGGGGAACGCAAATAGCGTAGACGCTACACTATTTGTGTTCCCCTTATTTTCGCCATCTTAGTCTACATAAATGTTTACGTAGACTAAGACATGCCAAAAGAAGAAAGCAAATGGCGGTGGCCATGGCCACCGCCATTTGCGTACGCGCATTTTTTTGTTTTTGTTTTAAATTCAGCCGTGATAGGCTACGTAAACATTTATGTAGCCTATCACGTTTTTTTTAAAAAAAACCTAGCCGTGATAGGCTACGTAAATCTTTACGTAGCCTATCATGTTTTTTTTTTTTTAAACTGGGAATGGTGGCGGTGGCAGCCGGTCGGAAGACGGGCCGCCGCCACCGCCAAACCGCCGCCGAACTGCCGCCGCCGCCAGGAAGATCCGCCCAAGGTAAGTCTCGTCCCGGGGGGTGGGGGGGTGGCAGGCCGTTCCGCCACCGATTTCAGGGGGCTGAATGCACTGGCATTCAGCCTACCCGTGATCCGTGGCGGAATTTTCGTACATCCCTAGAACAGTAACTGGGTCTTAATAACACAACCAACTGTGTTTTACTTAAATTGGAATCAAAAGCTTCCAAACTGCTCTTTTTAGGGACAGCTGAATCTGTCAATGTCAATTTATCTCCACTTCTCATTTTTCAGATCCTCAGTTTGTTCTGTCCTTTTACCGTTGTGACTTTTTGAAAAGACCTTTAAAAATGAATATGTATAGGCATTTTTCTGTGCATATACACATTTTTGTATGCATGTTTGCTTAATATACACAATTTTTGCAAGCACTTTTCCATTATATAATGTTTTTTGCACAGTTGTTGGGTGCATTTTTTGCACATTTTCCCCTAATAGGGATAGTTTGGTATGCATTTTTTTTGTTTGTAGAATTGTATTGCAAAATTCTAAGCAGTGCAAATACTAAAGGATAATTGCATTTTGGTTTGCGTGTTGATTTGAGAAGTGCGGATTTGGTAAGTTCTTATCAAAAAGAAAATGAACAAAAATCTCCCTCGTCACAAATTCTCTTAATTACACAGGAGGAGAAGAGGGGACAGGGAATATGTGAGACCAAGACTCTCAGCTGCTTGTGCATGTCACTCTAACCTAGGGATGTACGAATCCCTTACCTTGCTCCGCTGAGGGGCATCTGCAGTGGGGGGGAGGTGCTCCGTCCCTCCCCCCGGAATCCTCGAAGGGGAGGTGGCTCTCCGTCCCTCCCTCCGAAATCCTTCCCGGCTGGCTCCAGCCACCTGCAGCCGGACATCCGGCCGCTGGGCAGCCCTGCAGGGGTGCAAATGGTGGCTATCATAGCCGCCGCCATTTGCGTCCCTGTTTTGAGCCGTGATAGGCTACATAAATATTTACATAAAAAAACCCCAGCGTACGCAAATGGCAGTAGCCGCCGCCATTTGCGTATGCTGGGGTTTCCCCCCCCAGCCATGATAGGCTACGTAAATACTTATGTAGCCTATCACAGCCTCCGCAGGGATGCAAATGGCGCCCCTGCATTAGCCGTGATAGGCTGCATAAGTATTTATGTAGCCTATCACAGCTTAAAGAGGAGGAAGCGAATGGCGGCCTCAGGACGGCCGCCATTCACAAAGCAGCACAGACGGGAGCAGGTAAGTGCTCCGTTTCGTGTGCCTTTCGTGGGGTGGGGGCGGCGGGGACTTTGTCCCGCGTGCCTTTCATGGGTTGGGCGGGCGGGGGCTTCGTTCCGCGATGGATTTCGGGGGGCCGAATGCACTGGCATTTCGGGGGGCCGAATGCACTGGATCACCGAGATCCGTCGTGGAATTCTCTGAGATCCCTACTCCAACCTCATCTGGAGTACTGTGTTCAGTTCTGTGCACTGCATTTTAAGAAGGATGCAGACAAGCTGGAGAGGGATCTGAGGAGGGCAACAAAGATGATCAGGGGACTGGAAACAAAGCCCTGTGAAGAGAGACTGAAAGAATTGGGCATGTTTAGCCTTGAGAAGAGAAGACCGAGGGGAAATATGATAGCGCTCTTCACGTACTTGAAAGGTTGTCACAGAGAGGAAGGCCAGGATCTCTTCTCCATCATCCCAGAATGCAGGACATGGAATAATGGGCTCAAGTGACAGGAAGCCAGATTCCAGCTGAACTTTAGGAAAAACTTCCTGACTGTTAGAACAATATGACAGTGGAACTCTTTACCTAGGGAGGTGGTGGGCTCTCCCATGCTGGAGGCATTCGAGATGAGGCTGGACAGCTACCTGTCAGGGATGCTTTGACTTGGATTCCTGCTCTGAGCAGGGGCTAGGACTCGATGGTCTTGCAGGCCCCTTCCAACCCTACTATTCTATGATTCTATGATTTTGTACACACACATGCGCACGCGCACACACACACACACCAGTGATTCCTAGTAATGTCTATAAAATGATTGATGGTATGTTCCCTATCAAGCTGGTAGCAAGTGACTTCCCACCTTGGGTTCCTATTTTGTGCCTATTTTTTACTATTTATTTGTCCCTCATTTATGTTCCCCTCTCATCTGTTACTTAACCAGCCCCATTCCATTTTTACTGTGTGCTGCTGAGTATTTAATATGTCTGTTTAAATGCAAATTTTGACTTTTGGTTTGTAATCATCTGAAATGTTTGGCACTAAAAATTTTAATCAGAAATGTAATTTTTATATCAAAGTGGTAATGGAGTGTTAGGCCACAGATAATAGAAAGGTGTGTCGGTGACCAGATTTTTCAATGAAGGAACACATCACATATAATATCTGCTGGAATACCAAAATCACTTCTTGGATGCAAGAAGTTTCATGGAACCCCCCCTGCTAATTTTTGGGCTGGATCACATGTCCAGCTCTTATGGAGGTGTCACAGGCCTGTCGCTGGAGGCCCAAGTGGCCGCAGCAGCTTGGAGTGCCTTTTACCTAGGGATGGCAGAGAATTCCGCCACGGATTTCAGTGAGGCCGAATGCACTGGCATTCGGCCCCCTGAAACCCATGGCAGAATGGCCTCCCACCCCCCGCCACCCTGCGGAATCCCGGCGGGATGAAGTGGAGGCGGCAGCTCCAGCAGCGGCTCTGGCGGCTGGTCTCTCGGCCGGCTGCTGTGGCCGCAAATGGCAGCCATCGTACCTGCCGCCATTTGCGTCCTTCCAGGATGCTGTTATAGGCTACCTAAGTATTTACGTAGCCTATAATGGTAAAGGTAGCCATGCCACTGGCGTAGCGGCCACTGTTTGTATCCCTGCTCTTTGCTGTGATAGGCTACATAAATACTTACGTAGCCTATCACAGCAGCCTGGAATGACGCAAATGGCGGCCGCTGCGACGGCCACCATTTGCGGCCGCAGCAGCCCAGCCGCAGCCGGAACTCTGCTAGGGATGGCGGAGAATTTGTCCACGAATCTCGGGGGGGCCGAATGCCAACGCATTCGGGCCCCTGAAATTGACGGTGAAATTCTCTGCCCCCCTGGGATGGGGCTTACCTCCCTCGAATGTCCCTCTCGGCGGCGGGTCCCGGCGGCAGTTCGGCGGCGGTTTGGCAGGGGCGGGGGCGGCGGCCGGTCTTCTGACTGGCTGCTGCCACCGCCATTACAAAGTAAATGTAAAAAAAAAACCCACACACATGTGATTTGATTTGGAAAAAAAAAAAAGTGCGTACGCAAATGGCGGCGCCCATGGGCGCCGCCATTTGTGTTCCTTATTTGGGCCCGGGTAGTCTATGTAAAGATTTACGTAGACTACGGCGAAAATAAGGGCAACGCAAATAGCGCTTTTTTTTTTCAAAGTCAGCCGTAATAGGCTACGTAACGATTTACATAGCCTATTACGGCTGACTTTGGAAATCTAGCCATGATAGGCTACGTAAATCATTACGTAGCCTATCACTTGTGTGTGTGTGTGTGTGTGTGTTTTACTTTTCTCTTTCGCGGCCGGGGAGATGGGGCGCTTCTCCCCGGCCTGAATTTCGGCAGCGAGGGATGGGGCGCCTCCCCCCGGCCTGAATTTCGTCCGGGCAAGGCGGGGCGCCTCGCCCCCCAGCCTGAACTTCGGGGGGAGAACCGAAGCGCCTCCCCCCACCATGAAGCAAGCTGCAGGACCAGGTAAGGGACTTTCATCCATCCTTAACTCTGACTGCGGCTGGCCCCGGCCAGCGGCTCTGCGGACCTGCTGTGGAGCGGAACCAGCCGGGGAGGATTCTGGGGGGAGAGACGGAGTGCCTCCCCCCCACTGCGGATGCCCCAGCATGGAACCAGGTAAGTGTTTTGTACATCCCTACTTTTACCAGCTTTGGCTGGTTCACAAACTATGGCCTCTCCTGGACAGGGATAGCTTGGCCATGGTGGTACAGCCATTAGTAACCTCAAGACTGGATTACTGCAATGCACTCTATGTGGGGCCGTCCTTAAGGCTGCTCTGGAAGATGGAGCTAGTGCACAACACAGCAGCTTGGCTATTACCTGGAGCTGCCCCTTTTCAGCATGCAACTCCTTTGCTGAGGGAACTGCAATGCCTGCCTATTCACTACTGAGCCACATTTAAAGTTCTAATACTAGCGTACAAGGGCCTGAACGACTTGGGACCAGGATACCTGAGAGGGCGCCTTCTCCCTTACCAACCTGACCGGTCACTGAGGTCACCAGAGGTCATGCTCCTGGTGGTTCCACATGGACCTATGGCCCGATTGGAGTCCACCAGGAGAAGAGCCTTCAGTGTGTTGGCCCCCATACTGTGGAATTTCCTGCCTTTGGAGGTCAGGCAGGCTACAACATTGTGTTGCTTCTGGCGCCTCCTGAAAACATTGCTAGTTCAGGAAGTCTTTCTTGAGTGACCAGCCACAGTTTTATCATAACTCTGTTTCTTTTTTTGAAAAAATAGTAATTATTTTAACGTGGTGTTTTTATTCTTTTATCGTATGTGTATTGTTCACTGCTCAGAAATCTGTCTGGATGTGAAGCAGTATACAAATGTTGGAAAGAAAGAAAGAAAGAAAGAAAGAAAGAAAGAAAGAAAGAATCCCCTCCCTGCTCATACCAGTCTCCAGAAGAGGGCAGGGGGTTCTCTTCACCTAATCTGTCATGGCTTAAGACTGCTCCTGACACTTTCACTCCCTTCTACATGCATGCCTGTGTGCGCACACACACAATGCTCCTAGCAAAGAGGGATATATTTGTCAGTTCCATCCCTGTGCACAGCCCAGTACCTAGCATCCTTCAGCAGCCATCACATTAGCAAGAGGAAGTATGCTTTCAGAAAAGAGACAGTCAACGTAGTGAGATATGTTGCAGAAATATAATGCTTATTGTTTTGGTGTTTTGGCCAGCCTGATCTGAAAACTGAAATTGCTGTGATAGATAAAATGGCAGCGATAAGCTACAAGGCAGCTATAAGACAGCTATATGCCAGGTATAAGGGGCATTGACACTGCTAACCCGTTTCCAAAATCTCTATTTTAGTAAGTAAAATACTTACTAGCTCTCAGATAAACTTATATGCAGTGAATGCCAGAACTGTTTGTAATTTGTCAGGTTAAAACTCTAATCATCCTAACAGTGGGGAAGGGATTTAGTTTTCCCCACCCCAATACAAAGTGGATGGAGTATTGGGAAGATGCAGTCTCCAGAATGACAGTGCAACCAATGAAAAGCCAACATAGATTTATTGTGGGTGTGCAGGGGAGGGGGGGATAAGAGGCTGTAACTGAGGCCCAGCCCTGTTCTCTTCCTAACTTATCAGGACAATGATCCAAGTACAACCCTTTAGGAGAGAGCTGTATTAAAAGTGACAAAATCTAATGTATAACATCCCCCCATCAGACAGGTACCTTAGCTGGTATCCTTAACTATACCTATTTATAACTGATGTCGCCTTACCCAAGACACTCTTTCATTTCACTACTGACAGTAATGTTTTGTCAGGGACTTTTGTGGCCAGTGGTTGGCCCTGCTGGTAGTACGTGAGCTCCATCTGCTACAGGCAGGGTCACAGCTGTCAGAATCGCTTTTCTGTCTTCTTGATCTGATTGACTAGAGTAGTATTTGGTGGCAAGGGGTCTTGTTGAAACAGCACACAGAGCAACAGATGTATCAGCCATTGTGCAGGTGCAGTATTATGGAATGAACCACAGCTATTGATGCATATGGTATCGGCAAGAGCATATGATATGTTTAAACTCTTCAACGTGACCAATTTTTCCTTTGCTGGCACTGTGAATTGCTCGAGCAGTTGTGCACTAAGAAAAGGAACCATGTCATGATTGTAATACCTAATTATCCATAGCCACAGTAACTGAAGGTCCTAGGAGACATCCCTGCATTCTGCAGTTTGCAAAGAGGCTGAAAACTGGCATATTTGCTAATGGCCAGTTCCAACGTAACATCTATGAGTCAAAGTGCCTCTTAGAAGGGTCTTTCATCAACTGCATACATATGAAAATTAGTTGCAGAAATATTTATCCACAATTGTGCAGGTGTTGTGGGAACTTGATACACAGTTGATGTAGTGCAAAGGTCAGCAATTGGAGTGCCTCTGGATCAAATATGGCCTCCTTAGTGCTATCTGCCCCAGCTTTCCAGTTGTCAGTTTAGAAATCCTGCCTCAATTGCAGGTGATGTTTACATCTACAAGAAAGATGGAGGTTGGTGACATCTCAAGCTATGGAATGCCCTCCCCAGGGAGATGCACCAGGACACTAACTTTGCTATATTTAGGCACCAGGCAAACGTGTTTTTTCTCTCTCAGGCATTTTAAAACATTATCTCAGTATTATCTTAAGATAATAATTAAGGTAACAACAGAGTCATACTTCGCATAGGCACATTGAAACCAATGGAACTTAAGTTAGTCCTAAGTCCTATAGATTTTGATGGGTCTACTTTAACTATGTCTAAATCTGGATGCAACTTGCTGTCATAAATATTTTTAAACTCTCTACCAATTTTGCTTTTAGATGATGTGTTGTTTTCTTAGAATAGTTTGTTGTTTTACCTGTTTTATTTTATTTTGTGTAAATCACCTTGAAATAATTGATAAACTATCAATGGTGTAAAAGGGCCCTTCAACAGAAGGAGAAGGAGAAGAAGTAGTTGCTGACCAGGATGTTCGTGTTAAGACTGAGTAGCTGTTGAAACTTCTCTATGTTTTCAGTATATATATATCTGTGTTACATTCAATAAAATATATTTGGCATCAAATACCGAACTGCCTTAGAGAAATACACCCCCATGTTATCTTATTTTCCCATTCCAGTTAGATGTTCAGTGAATATTTGGAGAGAAGCAAAGAGAGAGGGAAGTTGGCCATTGCCAACTGATGCAACTAAAAGTTTCAAGCCAGTTGCGAAAGCACAACAGTGTGATAAAGAAAGCAGGAAGTGGAGGCAGAAGAAGTCTTGTGCAGGAATTTTTGAAAGTCAAAGGTGGCATGATTTCCTACTGTGGACACATTAATTTCTTTCCCCCCACTATTAGCTCTGGTCAAACAAGGTTCTATGTTCTTGAATCACCTTGAAAACTTATGAATGTGCAATATAGTAGGATAAGCAAGCACAGCATAGATAGTGATGCTTCGTCACCTGACCATCACCTTTCTGGACATATAACTCAGTGGTAGAGTACCTGCTTCTCATGCAGCAGGTCCCAGGTTTATTCCCCAGCATCTCTCCAGGTAGGGATAGGAAAGGATCCTGCCTGATATCCTGGGACACTGCTGCCAGTCAGCATTGACAATACCGGGCTAGATGGACCAAAGGTCAGTATTAGGCAGCTTCCTATGTTTCTAACAATGAGAACACATATTGTCTGTCTCCAGTTGTGGTGTGTGAACCACAAAATCCTCAAGCACAGTGAAGATTGCTTCACATTTTATGGTTGCTTTATATATTCCTAGGATGTTTTTAGCATCTCCGTTCATTCTGCAGTGCTTGACTATGGAGCTGAGCAGGAATTTGTGGAGACTGACAGGGAGAGTTGGCTGAAGAATACGCTTCATATTTGGATCTAGTTACTCAGTTTTGGTGCACACGCAAACACACACACACACACACACACACCCTTATCAAGAAGAGTCACCTGAGTAAAGTTAAGTTAATTACACCTTTGAAACTGTCCAATTTGGCTATGTTATTAATTGGTTTTCTGAAACAACACGAACAGCTCTACAGAATAAAATGATGTGAGTTGTGGCAATTCTTTGTGGTCTTTGCAGTACTGATTCATGGCATCTGTTTCCTCTCGACTGCTTTCTCTTCTGTTCTTACAAAATGTTACTAAAGTTTGCTTACTGAGTTTTGTTTATTCATTGAAATTCGGGTTGAGGTTCTTGCTGGATCATTAATCTGACTATTCAAGGTTAACCAACCTGTTATGTTTAAATTGCTTTTTATGGAACAGGTTTCAGGGGTTTGCAAATGTTGGGCATTACCTCATTTTTGACATTTCAGCTGTGAATCCTTTATAAAATGTGAATTGAATGTAATCATCTTACTGGAATGAGATGAAGTGGTTTGCACTTACGTATTAACAGAAAAAGTGCACCTCTTTTTCTCCCTTCCCACATGTGAATTTTCTGTAATGGCATACAATGATACCAAAGAAGGAGGAGTTTTTACAGTAATTTTTTTTAGGCTGCAGTCCTGTGCATCAATTAGGGCACAATCGTATGGGGATAGGCAGCTGCCTCTGAACTTGGAAGCAACCACCTATCCAGTGCTTCAGCCCCCCTGCATTTGTGGCTAGACAGCCGATTTCAGCTGTCTAGCTGTGCGAAGGCAGAGTGGGAGAAGCGGCTGCCAGACGACACATAGGATGTGTCGTACCGGCATTTCTACCTTCCTGTCAGGAGTGCCCTGGCGGCCTCTTTCAGTCTACTCCAATAGCTAACTCAAGACACAGACAAAATGATTCTTTTCAAGGCTTTAATCCTTTTACAACTTAATGACTCTTTCACATGCTAATCACCAGTGACTAAGCAATGAACAGCAGAGTAGCCTATGCTCCATGTTAGGCAGTTGGTCCCCGTTTGAAGGAGAATCACGGGAAGACCCCGAATTTATGGGCTAGGGAGAGTTCCTCCCTCTTTCCCTTGGGTCCTCGGGATGCGACTGTTGCTTGCATGTCAAACAAGCACTATGCCTCCTTTGCATGCCCTCCAGCTGTCGTTGCTCCCAGCGTCGGCATCGAGTGACCAGCAAGCCCCCCTCCCGCACTCTCTCACTGCCAGGGTCACTATCTATCTCAGGAATGCTGGCAGGAGGAATCTCTGCCAGCTGCTGTGCCTGTGAGAGATGAACACGCTCCTCTCCCACGGATTGCTGTTCCTCCTCAGAATAAGAACTCCTCTGGGGTTCTATCGGCTCAGTTTCAACCCTGACTCTTCCCTGCCCTGGAACGCCCCCCAGAATGCCCCATTTTGGCTGCTCCATGCTCCTCTTCTGAGTGTGGAGCGTGGGGCCATTCCGAGCTGCCTGCAAGGCAGCATGTGGGGGGGGGGGGAGAGGTTTTCTGGGAACCGACCTTGGAGTGCTGGCTCCGAGGTCAGTTCCAGGAAACTGACATATCCTACGGCTGTGTATATGCTGACCAATGGCCATAGGATTGCTCCCTCATAGCTTCAAAAGAAAAGGGTATAATATGTATGTTGTTTTCAGTGTTTGGATTTTGAATATTTTTTTACTTTGACAGAAGCTGTAAATGAAGAAAAAGAGATGAGATAGATGGATAGGCAGGCAGGCAGGCAGGCAGAGTCTAATTAAAATTCATCTATAGGCCATTTACAGAAAAGGAAAAAAGGGGGAAGAACACAAAAATATTCTCATGAGAATATAGCCAGAGCAAGCAAGTACATATAATCAGACCAAAGATGCTTGAAAAAATATAATGAAAATGTTCAAATTTGGTTCTGTGATACCACATCATAAAGATGATGCTTGGTGCTGGTTCAGCTATGTTCTCCCAATCTGGTTCAGCTATGTCATCCTAACTTGTACAGTACATTTTTATATAGGATTTATACTGTTTAATTTAAGAGGTTTCTTGTATTTCTTCAATGTGGCATATGAGTCTCGTGACTCTTAACTACAACTGTTCACCGACCCGAAGATTTGAAATAGATCTCAATTCAGCACTTCAGAAAATGGCCTGATTTTGCTTAGACTAATTTGGAGGATGTCTGCTTCAAACCAGGTACCAAACCCAAGTTGAGATTTGGAAATCTCAGTCTTTGTGCCTCCTATTGACTTATTGGATTATTATCATTTTTTAAAGAAAAGGTGCATTAACTTTTTTTTTTTTGCCTTTGTCAGAATTGGATGAAATTTGCAGACATAGTATCCCCTTGGAAGGGTATTCATCCTAACAAATTTAAGAAAAAAATGTGCAGTGGTTTGTTTGTTTTTTCCTGCTACATACCTTTATATTTTGATTTGATGTTTTTCTTTTAAGGGAACTGCCAATAAAATTTTGATTTCTTTGCAGCATTGGATAAAAATTACAGGACAAATTCCACCTTCTGCGAGAATCAAGTTTGCCAGGTTTCAGAGGTATAGGTGCAGGGATTTTTGTGCAACAGTAGCTTTTACATTTTGAGGGTATCAAAAAAGGACACAGCTTCCTATGTCACTTGTGGACCATTCTGAAAATGACAGACAGCACAGACATTGCCTTAAATAAGAAGACTGCAAAATTTCAGAAGTGTAGATGCAGTGGTTTCTGTGGAGGATGACTCTCCACATCTTGGGTCTGTGAATGATTCACTTCTCCTTCCCTCTCCATGTTGTTTGGGCATTTGTATTAAAATGGCAAAAAAAATATAGAGGTATTCCTATACAAGAAATATGTAGAGTTTCAGAAGGATAGGTACAAGGGCTAGATAACTATGATTAAAATCCAGTCTAAGGCTCTTTTTTTAACATAGTGAAGTGTGATGGTGTTGGCATCCCATGATCCCATCCTTTCCCTCCCCTAAAGCACAATGATTGGAGAGCCCCTGGTTGAAGGAGGAGGAGGAGGAGGAGGAGGAGGAGGAGGAGAAGAAGAAGAAGAAGAAGAAGAAGAAGAAGAAGAAGAAGAAGAAGAAGAAGAAGAGTGCCCTATGGTTAAAAAGTGGACCTGCCTGTCAGGGTGGAAACTGAGCCGATACAGCTCCAGAGCAGTTCTCATTCTGAGGAGGAACAGCAATCTGTGGGAGAGGAGCTCGCTCATCGCTCACAAGCACAGCTGCTGGCAGAGATTCCCCCTGCCAGCATTCCTGGGATAGATAGTAACCCTGGCAGTGAGATAACGCTGGAAGGGGGCTTGCTGGCTGCTCGGCGCAGATGCAGGGAGCACCGACAGATGGAGGGCACGGAAAGGAGGCATAGCGCTTGTTTGGCGTGCAAACAACAGTCATGTCCCGAGGACCCAAGGGAAAGAGGAAGGATCTCTCCCTAGCCCATAAGTTCAGGGTCTTCCCATGATTCTCCTTCAAACAGGGACCAACTGCCTTAGCTGGAGCTTAGGCTACTCAGCTATCTTTCCCCAGTGCTGTTCCTTGCTTCAGCACTAGCGACTAGTATTCTGAAAGAGTCATAAAGTAATAAAGGAATAAAGTCTTGGAAAGAATTCCTTGTCGTCTGGGTCCTGAGTTGGCTATTGGTGGGGACTGCAAGAGGCAGCTAGGGCGGTCCTGACACTGCCTCCCCCATTAATGTTAAGAGAGAAGAAAGCCAAATAAGACATTTTTCTTATTAGAAGGATTATACCTCTAATATTGTGCTTATTTAGCTTTCCCAGCTCCAAACTGTGCATATTTAAATATACACATTTTTTTAACTTCCTGTTTTACATAGAAATCAAATGCGCAGAAATGGCGAGCGCTCACCAAACGGGATCGTGGTGATCCCGGGGAACTTGCCGAGCTTGTGGGCAGCCTGAGCACGGGTCTGGGGGGCACAAGCAGGGGCACTGCTTCGGCGAGTGCCCGGAGAAACCAAGCTAGGGTGAGTTCTTACATCTCTAAAAAAGGAGAAAGAAGCAGAGCTGCACACCACATAAACAATTTAAAGTTTAGTTTAATCCTGAGAGAAGGATTTAATTAGCTTCTTCCCTCCCTCACACCTATTGCCAGCAACTGGAGTGGGGACCAATTTGACTCATAATTATGTTCAGAATAAACCAAACTATTTCCTGATTTTGGGGTGGGTGGAGAGCTTGGTTTGCTAAGCCCAATTACATCTTGAAATTGAAGGAGGTGGTTTATCCATCACTTATTTTAACTACCACGATTTTACCCAAATAGTTCAGAAAATTATAGTATGGTGAGACTTCTCAGAGAACCTTATCTATCGTTCACAAAACTACCTTTGTTTTTTTAAACAACTCTTACAGTGAAGCCCAATACTTTACATATCTGCTCAGAAGCAAGCCCACTGAGTTCATTCAGTTTAAGTCTGTATTATGAGCTGAGTGTCAGTGCAAGCTTAGAATGAGGCGAGTACCAGGGAAATGTTTTTATGACACTTGGCTATTCACTATGGTCACAGCTAAGTTTCTAAGAAGGGGTGTGTGTGTGTGTGTGTGTGTGTGTGTGTGAAAATGTCAACGGGAGCTGATCTAACTGTAAAAATGCTTATGATTAAGTTAACAGAAAATTTCGTCACTGAATGAACAGACTGCATTCACAGAATGATGGGGGTCCTTTTCTTCATTAGCGATATTAATGTTTTGCATAATATTCACAAATTAGAAAAACTAATTTGTGGCTTAATGGCATTAAATTCTAAAGTGTTAGGCTGAAGGTGTTTTAAGTGGAAGTTAACTGTAAATTATCACATTATTATTTGGATTTGGAAGGCATTAATTTAATTTCCAAATGAATTTCATGATTACTTCTTTTAGACTTTTTTGTTTAAAGCTTAGTAACTTGATATCGAAATGAAGAGTGACATATGAGGTTTCTGCAGGTGGGGTAGGGAAGTAGGATGTATTTCAATGGGGGTGGGTGTCAGGGGATATTTATGGCATCACATTGCTGGATATATTCAAGATTAAAAATTCCCCCAAAGCAGTGTGCATTCATTTGTCAGGGTTACTTTTTTTAATATCTCATAATAACAAAAGGAAGAGGGGAGCTTTTATAAATATTCACATGTGGTCTGAAATATGGCGTGTAGGGCAAGTGTGTGTGTGTGTGTGTGTGACATCTAATTCCATATCCTTCCTAAACAGCATCCCTGACAGAAAGAAGACAATCCATTGCTCCTGTGGTACTTCTCTGTTTTATGTTGCTATAGGTAAATATCCTATATTTTGCAACTTTTGTGGAAAAATTAGGAGAATGCGGGAAAACAGGAGTGGATTAGTAACAGTGTCAAGGAGTTTGCTTTTGACCTAATTCTGACCGAGGTTGCAAACCTGCCTTGCCTGCACAAGGCTCAATTTGAATAGTCCTTCATGAATTAAAACAAACAAACAAAAAACGGATGCCAGGATGAAAAGCTTCTAGCCCAAGGGTGGGCAACTATCATCCTTCACCATCCACTATGCTAGCCAGGGCTGATGGGCATTGTAGTCCAACTCCCATCAATCCTCCCAGTTCCCAAAGAGGTTCATCTTGCACTACATTGTGCTCTTTCCAACTCCAGGTAAAGACCCCCACCCCCTGGCATTTAAGCGTTTTAGCTCTGTTGTTTTAAATCTGGTATGGTATTTTAAATCACTGCATTGCTGCTAGGTTTGACTTGGGGCTGTATTTTTATACTGTAGTTTTAAACTTTTAGATATTACATTGTATTTTATAATGCATTTTGTGGTTTTAATTGTTGTGAACTGTGCAGAGAGCTTCAGCTATTGGGTGGTATAGAAATATAATCAAGCAATCAGATAGGATTGGGCATTCAAATAAGAGCAGAAATTTTTTTAATTAGCTTAAGGTCTGTAAGGTCTTGGGTCATAAGAAACTTTGGCCTGCTGGCCCTTGTCAAGCTTACTCCATTTGGTTTACATCATAAATAAAACAACCACTGAGAAATACGTGCAGTTATTGCTGAAGAGATCCCACTTTCCTCTGCTCTTTCAAAGATGGGCACCAACCCAGTCTATTTAGACTTGAGTTCCCCTCAGGTTTTCCTGGGTGAAATTATCTTTAGGTTCTTAGGTATGTTGCCTGATGAACTGCAATAGGCTATTTGAAGCTGAACTGGAGAACTGAAAATTGACTTTGCAACTGTCTTTGCTGTGTCCTCTGTCCAACCTTCAGTGTTCCTGAAAGGTTTTCTGTACATTTGTTTTTCTCCCTGTATTACTGAAGAAAAAAACTATATATATTTTTCCTTATAACCTGGAATTTATTTATGTTAAAGCAATATATGTACACAGAAGCATTTGTTATAACTCTTGCAGCAAGAAACAAGCTGTTACAGGGTTCATGTCCTTAATCTGAGATTGAAAATTAATAGCATACAATAGCAATATTTTTGCTTTTAAAATAAGTGGAGTTTATTCCACTGCAATTTATGCCCTGTTTGGCACAAGTTGAGTTGTTACGATCATCATTAAACTTTCCGCTAGAACAGCTGCCTGTAGATTGGTGGAAGGGCGGTTTTGCTTACTGTAGAAACATCCATCCTAGATATCAAAAAATCTGATTAATGGAACAATAATTTTTTTAAAAAGCATGCAGCTATTAGCACTAACTTTAGCAGTACATAGGGGTGGACGAAAGTCACTTACCTGTCCTCGAAGCTTGTTCGCGGTGGGGGGGAGGCGCTTCGCTGCTCCCCCCACGAAGTTCAGGCCGGGGGGGGAGGCTTCCCGCCTCGCCCGGCCGAAATTCAGGCCAGGGGGGAGGCTTCCCGCCTCGCCCAGCCGAAATTCAGGCCGGGGAGGAGGTGCCTCGCCTCGCCCGGCCACGAACTCAAAAGTTTTTTTTAAAACAAAAACGCCCCCGTGATAGGCTACGTGACGATTAACGTAACCTATCATGGCTAGATCTGCAAAGTCAGCCGTGATAGGCTACGTAAATCGTCACGTAGCCTATCACGGGTGACTTTAAAAAAAAAAAACCGCATACGCAAATGGTGCCCCCCATAGGGAGCCGCCATTCGCATTCCTTATTTGGTCGCTGTAGTCTACGTAAATCTTTACATAGACTACGGTGAAAATAAGGGCAACGCAAATAGCGTTGCCCTTATTTTCGCCGTAGTCTATGTAAATCTTTACGTAGACTACAGCGACCAAATAAGGAACGGGAATGGCGGCTCCCTATGGGGGCCGCCATTATCCGTACGCGCTTTTTTTTTTTTTTAAGTCACCTGTGATAGGCGACGTGACGATTTACGTAGCCTATCACGGCTGACTTTGCAGATCTAGCCATGATAGGCTACGTTAATCGTCATGTAGCCTATCACGGGGGCGTTTTTGTTTTTTGTTTTCTTTTATTGGAATGGCGGGGGCGGCGGCCGGTCGAAAGATCGGCTGCCGCTCCCACCCCGGACAAAGACCCAACGAACCGCCGGCCGGACCCGCCGCCGGGAGGGACATTTGGCAAAGGTAAGTCCAGTCCCGGGGGGGGGGGGTGCGGGGGGCGGGGGGGTGCGGAGAATTTCTCCCCGAAACTTTTTCGGGGGGCCGAACACGTTGGTGCTCGGCCCCCCAAAGTTTCGGGGAGAAATTCTCCGCCATCCCTAGCAGTACACCTAATAAGAGACATCAGTCTTTGTGAACTGCAGTACCTTAGGTTATCTCTAGATTATAGGAATTGCTCACAGTGGTACCCAAGCAAGAGGTGCTCCCAATCAGCAGTTTATTACGATTTTTCATTACCTATTGGAACGAATAATAAAAGAAAACTAGAACAAAAACCTTAAAAGTTTTGAAAAACAATTCTATCATCCCCTTGGGTGGTACAAAACTATTGTGAAGAAAAGAGGCTTCTATTAATTTAATTATGTCTCAGTTTCTTACAGTTTTGAGCCTCTGAACAATTATTTGAAAATCCAGTTTTCAGTTGGATGAGTAGGAAGATTAGGGACAAGACAGAATAAGATAAAAGGTAAACAAGAGGTGGGTAGGAGAGGATGGGAGACATTTTTGTGTGTAACCTATCGGCAAGAAGTCATAAAGGGAACCCGAAATGAGAAGTTAGGAGTCCAGCAAGATGCAAAATGCAAAAACTAGGCACCAAGAAGACAAATGGTGGTCTAGTGAAGCAATTCACTGGCAATCAATATGCATTGATTTCCACAGCAGCCCTTCTGTTCAAGTGATGTTCAAAGTTAATATGAGTAGGAATTGTATTTTAGGTGCTCATTTAGAAACCACTGATGTGTGTTATGAATTGTTCAGCATATAAATACTGAATATCTTTTAAGTTATTGTGTTTTTTGTTTAAGTTTGTTGTTGGAACCATACATCCTCATATGAGAATAAAGAAAATAATATAATCAATATATCACAGAATTGCAACCCACACCAATGTTCATCATCATTAAAACCATCTATCATTCTGAATAGCACTATTATCACAGGGGAAAAATAAATATCTGACAAACATCATTACAATATGCATTTTCATGCCAATGCCTCTATGTCACTGGCTGCTCTGGGCATGGGCAAGGAAGACACATCCTTCCAAGATCAAGACAGAAGTTAAGTTGAATAATGTAACTTGGGACATAAATGGTCTGGGTATAGGGTATTGGTAGGGATGTTGGAGAAATCCACAATGGAACCAAATGAGTTCGAATTTTGATGAATCCAACTGGTGGATTCTGCAGTGGACTGGGTTCCCCCCATCTGGCGGATTCTGCAGTGGACTGGGTTCCCCCCATCTGGCGGATTCTGCAGTGGACTGGGTTCCCCCCATCTGGCGGATTCTGCAGTGGACTGGGTTCCCCCCATCTGGCGGATTCTGCAGTGGACTGGGTTCCCCCCATCTGGCGGATTCTGCAGTGGACTGGGTTCCCCCCATCTGGCGGATTCTGCAGTGGACTGGGTTCCCCCCATCTGGCGGATTCTGCAGTGGACTGGGTTCCCCCCATCTGGCGGATTCTGCAGTGGACTGGGTTCCCCCCATCTGGCGGATTCTGCTGACTTCCAGACCATTTTTCTAACTTCCCTGATTTTGCGCAAATTTTGTCACTGAAAAATATGTGATTAAAAAAAAAAAAACCTGGTCAAAAATGTGCATTTCCCCATAGACTAAATGCAGATTGGGGGAGGGAGTTGCATGTGCACATTTTCACAAATTCAGAAACAAAAAAAAAGATCCAATTCTGTTGATGGGCGGACTGTACAATGAAAGGCAACTGACAATCTGCGAAACACAGATGGAACAGATGTTTCACAATCCATACATTCCTAGGTATTGGAAAGGTTGTCCGCTCCTGCATGGATCTTCCCTGCCATTGTGTTTATCATCTAGCACCTGGATCCATATCCTGTTGCCTCCAGATGTGTGTGTGTGTGTGGTGGTGGCAGGGGTTTCAGGGGCTGAAATGTGGGACAGGCTTTGATGGTAGCTCCTAAGCTGTAGACCTACGTCCCTAAAGAAGCCCAGTTGGACTGCTTGCTTGCAGGGTTGTTATTGGGTTGGATGGGGGATGTATTGATCTAGGGGTCCTGATTCTGTCAGATCCCAGTCATCAGTCATATTCTTTTGCTTACCAAGATGTAAGAAGCCACTTGTGCAAAAGATAACAGTTTGTTGACAGAAAATGGATGCAGAAGAGAGACAGATGGACAGACAGACAGACAAAGTCCACACTTCCTTTCAGGTGACAAAGCTGATGTTTGCCACACCCTGAATGTCTATCTGAGTCCCCAAGATAGACGAAGGCCGTTCCTCAGGACCACACATTTTTCTAGGCCCGTAGCATGCTTATTCCTCCTTCGAACAAGACCAAAAGGTGGTCCAGCAAGCTGGATCTTATCAATTTCTCTGCTGGATGCCTCCTTCTAGCCCATGAGCAATGCCTCTCCCCACCCCTCAAACGAACAGGCTAGCACACACACAAGAGAAAAGGAGGCTTCTCTTTTGCCCAAAAGGTTCTAGCTAATTGGCTTTCTTGAGCCTAATTCACTTTCTTGAGCCTCCAACATTCCAGCTGACACCCTTATCTCTTCCTTCAGGATGACATAATTTAGCTGGTATAAACAGCTTCAAGGCAGGCTGTGAATTACCACCCTGTGTTAAACACCTGCTTTCTTAACCATAAAACTGTCAGTTAAGTTAAACTACAAATGTTTCCATGCATTTAGGAACTCTGTGGAGTCCACATTTTCTGCTCACTAACCAACTCACTACAGGGGAGCAGGGGTCAAATGGTAAAACATTTTTTTCCTCCTCTTCCTCCTCCACAAAGCACTTCATTAAACCCTGCTTTGCTGTTGAAAACTTCTTCTGGCTTTTTTGCTGGAATGTTACGCATCTGTTTTAATTGTGTGTGTTTTTAATGACGTAAACCAGACTGGGAGGCTTTTTTTGAAGGCCAAAAAGAAAGGTAGATTATTTTTTTTTTAATGAAAGAATGGTTTTATATAGGTGGAGCGGGGAATTGACATAGGGCTAACATTTTCAGCATCAGCAGCCTCTGGATCTTTAAAACTTTCCACCTAGTTCCACCTTGATTCGGCTTACAACTAGACAAGTGAATCCCAGGGTACCTTGCAATGCTGCACAGATTGCTGGGTGCAACTCTAGAATCCAGTGGTCCAGCTATGGCTGGACCTTCAGGCCCTGCAGCCCAGATGATCCTGAAATAACCACCCAGAGAGTGGCAAGTCATGGGGCAGTGGCAAACACACCCAACATCATCACCTGAGTCAGCATAGGCAGGCTGGATAAGGATACTGTTACATCTTTTCTTTCTTCTTCTTTTTTTTTTTTTTTTTGGTAAGTGTTATAATCAGGAGGCAGCTGATTGGGCATGGTCATGGTTACAGGTGCTCATTTTATTATTTTTCCTTGTGTGTGTGTGTGTGTGTATTCTTTTCTAAAACAAAATGGTGCTTCTTCCTAAGTAAATGTGTTTGGCATCAGGGTAGCAGAAGCAAACTGCATTTTCCATGGAGGAAGAGAAATGTTAGTTGTATAATTCACAACTGAAGTAATACAGATGGTTGTCTAAAGCCCCCTCCCCTCCAGTTTATTAACTCCATGATCTAAAATGACCTGACTTCACCACTGCTAGGATCACCACCTATCTTAGGCCTGGTCTACACATTCAGCAGGTGGTAAAGTTCTGACAAAACCACTTCTGGAGTGCAGGTGTGGGCTCACATTTTTAATGCTTTCCTACTTGACACTCCTTGCAAGTAGAAAATGTGGCACAATAGGCTAGGGTAGAATCTTTCTAGTTCATGTTGTGATTTCTTATTTTGAAGAATTAAACAAAACAAATGCCTGGTGGGGATTCAGAAATGGTATCACTCATTGTAAAGTGTACAAAGCAGCCAGTGTCAGGATTGATTCTGAGCTCAGGGAGATAGTTAGCGGCTCAGATTCAGAAGAGGAACAGCCAGAACTGGGGGATGCATTTTCCCAAGCCAGTTCAGATATGGATAGGTGTGCTTCTCAGGTTACTAACTCCCAGATGGCTGGGCCTGAAGCCCTCCCCCCTTGTCCCCCTCTGTGAGAAGCCAGGAGGAGGAGGAGGACGAGGAGAGTGGGGGCTGTGACCCAAGAGATGCTAGGACAGAGCTAAGAAGGAAACGTCAGGGATGGAGCTCAGATGGTCGACCTGGTTAGCGATGCATGAGATGCGCCATAGGGAAGCATCCCTGGAATGGTGGGACATCCCTCCCTAAGTTAGTTTAGCCAGCAAGCCTCACTTCAAACTGCAGGCAACTTTGGTGTTCCCATTTGAATCCCCTGGAGGCATTCCTTTGTAGCCTGAGAGTCTGCAGGGATCTGCATCTGTAATGAACCTGTTGATAATGAATTAAAGGTGTGAGACTGAAGCCTCTCTATTTGTGTGTGTGAGTGTATCAGGAAAGAGGGGAATGTGACACCTATCTCTCACAGGGGCGGGTGTGTGTGAAGAGGGGCCCTCTCCGTCCAGCTGTGCCTTTGAAACTTGAGGAGTGTATCTAGCCATGTCTGGACAAGGCTGGGAAACTTCCTCCCCCATGTCTTGTGGTTCTTCTTCAGAATCTGAACTACTCTGCCACTCCCTGTGCTCAGAGGCAACCCTGAGAGAATTTATCCTGCCCTAGAAGAAATTCAGTGAAATCCCCCCCCCCTTTCTCTGTCCACAAACAGGCTGGAGAATTTTGAGAGGCTATTTGTGCACAGCTCTGATTTCAACAAACCATCATTAAGATTAACTTCAGTTTACAGTTCAGATATAACACTAAACTGGAGTTAATTAAAAAGAGAAGCTGAAGCTGCTTTTTTTCACAGATGTACCAGAGGAGGTGAGTTGATCAGGGAGCGCACAAGCTGGCTGAAGCTCATTCCCATCATGATAAACCCTGATTTATCATGGTGTCCAAACTGCCCCAGACTTGCTTTTGCCAATTAATGGTGCTACCCATTTTATTGGTATGGAAAATATACATTTATTGTGTCAATTTAAGAGGTGAGCAGAGTATGCAACAGCACCAATCATTGTGGGAAATGCTTGCCAAAATAATATAAAGTAGTTATGCACAGTAAGCATGTATTTTATTATCCCTTTAGAAGGTAGCTAATGGATAGTGAAGTATATAAAGCAGATTGTATACATATAGAATTTCTGAATTTAAATGAAAACATGAAATTGTGATTAATAATTTATCTTCTTTGGAATTAAAATGTGTTGTCCTAGTGCCAATTAGTGATTTTCCTGTATTCATACTAAACCTGTACTTCATAAATATTAACATACTATTATCTACATAAATTCTGGTTTTCTGTGAATACAAAAAAATGGGGAAATGTCACCAGAGCCTTTAATTAAATATGAGCTGGGTAAATCATTTACAGAGGAACTCCCACTATTTTCCCCATCCTGTACTTTTAAAATTGGGTACAGGGACCATACATCTTAATTTTTACAACTGAAGGCATGATACTGTTTAATTATCATGCAGTCATCACTTGACTCATGCCTGCTTTCTCCTTGTGGTTTGCATTATGTGTGTTAATGGAGTAGGGTGGCAACAATGTGTGAAAAAATGTGTCTTGTGTAGGGATGGCGGAGAATTCCGCCACAGACCCCAATGAGGCCGGATTCTAAAGAATCCAGCTCTCTGGAGTCCATGGCAAAATGGAACACTTACCTCCGCCTCCCTGTGGAATCCTCTTCAGCTGGATCCTCAGGCTCCAGAGCACCAGCGATATGGCCGCCATGCCATATCGCTGGCTGAAGGGGATTATCTGCGGATGCAAATGGCGTCCAGGATGCCATTTGTGGCCGTAAAGGTATTAGCTTACGGTAAATGCAGCCATAAATGGCTGCATTTACCTTAAACTAAGACCTTTACGGCCACAAATGGCATCCTGGACGCCATTTGTGTCTGCAGTCGATCCCCTTCAGCCATATGGCGGCCGTATTGCTGGTGCCTTGGAGCCGGCCGGCAGCTCTGCGGAATCGCCACAGAGTGGAGCTGGTTGAAGAGGATTCCGGGCGGAGGAACGGATTGCCTCCCCACCACAGGCGGATTCCACATGGACTGGCAGGTAGGGAATCTGCCCATCCCTAGTCTTGTGTTAGGTATTATTTGTGATGAACCCTAGTCCATTCCAAATACATGAATCTGTGGCTCTGTACCTGTGTACCAAAAGATTTGGGACACCCTGTAATCATTCCTCCCTGGGAACATTTAAAACCTTATCATTTTGTTTAGGGAAAGATATCCTTTTCCTTCTGGTTCAGAATGTGAGTGCCAACTCTCGCTCAGGTTTGAATTGAAGGAGAGTAAGGGGAGACATGATAGAGGTGTACAAAATTATGCATGGTGTGGATAAAGTGGATAGGAAGGCATTTTTCTCCTTCTCTCATAATATTAGAACCCTGTGGGGCCATGGTATGAAACTGATTGGTGTGAGATTCAAGACAGATAAAAGGAAGGACTTCTTTACACAGCACATAGTTAAAATATGAAATTCGCTTCCACAAGATGTAGTGATGGCCACCACTTTGGGTGGCTTTAAAAGTGGATTGGGCAAATTCATGGAGGAGGAGAAGGCTATCAACGGCTACTAGTCTTGATGACTGTATGCTACCTCCAGTACCTGAGGCAGTATGCTTATGTACACCAGTTGCTGGAGAACATGGGCAGGAGGGTGCTGTTGTACTCATATCCTGCTTGTGGGTTTCCCATGGGCAGTTGGTTGGCTACTGTGTGACCAGAATGCTGGGCTAGATGGATCCTTGAAGGTCTGATCCATTGTGGCTCTTCATATGATTATAATGACCACCCCAGACACTAATAAAAGACAAATTCTTGCAGACTGTAGTGGTTGTGGTACTTGCATGCATTGTGTTATAATACTAAACACATGTTGATGATTTACATAAGCATGCAATTGCTTGGCAGTGGTCAGATGGAAGATAGGGTGAATTGGAAATGCTTTGTTGGTTTTCCCCAAGCTGGTGTTCTCCAGATGTTTAGACTACAGCTCCTACCATGTCCAGTCATTATTGGCAATGGTCAGGGATGGTGGGAGTTGTAGCCCACATCTGGAGGGAACCAGTCTGGGGAAAGTTTGTTTAAATCTTCTCCCAATTCTGTAGTGTAGACTGCCTGTTACTGTTTCCACAAGTCAAGAGTGTCTAGCCTCTTTCAGCACAAAAGCTGAATTCTGAATCCAACCCCAAATCTCTAATTTTCCTTGTTGTGTCACATTCCTTAATCCTCCCCCTTCACAATCAACACACTCCAAGATCCCAGGCTTCAGGCTCACTACTTTATTAGTTAGCGACCAGGGTTTTCACAAATGTCCATTCTAGGAAACTCTTAGGCTACAACAGAAACAGCTACTCCACACAATTGCAAATACCAAAAGTAGGGATGGGAGATAATTCTGCCATGGACCCCAGTGAGGCCAGATTCCAAGAATCTGGCCCCATTGGGTCCATGGCAGAACACAACACTCACTTCCATGCCCCTCCAGAATCTGTGTGGGTCGGCTCCCTCTGTGTGTTGATCCTGCGGAGCTGGCCATTGGCTCTTCTGCTATGGTGATATGGCTGGCCGCCATTGCTGTGCTGTATTGCTGGGGTAGGGTAAGTGTGGGGATGTACGAAACTCACTTACCTTTTTGTGGAATCTTTATTAAATATTTACGTAGGCTAGAACGGCGAAAAATAAAGGAATGCAAATAGCGCCCACTACGCTATTTGCATTCCCCTTTTTTTCGCTGTTTTATCTTACGTAAATATTTACGTAAGATAAATCAGCGAAAAATAGAGAACGCAAATGGCAGCCGCCGTAGCCGCCACCATTTGCATATGCTGGGTTTTTTTTGGGGGGGGGTTAGCCGTGATAGGCTACGTAAATTCTTACGTAGCCTATCACGGCTGCAAGGACAGCAATGGCGGCGGCAGCAGCCCGACCGCGGCCAGCCAGGAGACCAGCCGCTGGAGCCGCCTCCACCGCTGGAACCGCCGCCACTGAATCCTCCTCATCCACCCCAGGTATGTGCCGTCCCAGGGGGATTCCGCGGGGGGTGGGGGGACAGGAGACCATTCTGCCACGGATTCCGGGGGGGCGGATTCTAAAGAATCTGGCCTCACTGGAATCCGTCGCAGAATTCTCTGCCATCCCTAGGTAAGTGAGTCTCTGGACGGAAATGGCATAGTGGGTGCCATTTGCGGCCGTAAAGCTGGTAGCTTAGCCTAAATGCAGCCATTTATGGCTGCATTTAGGCTAATCTACCAGCTTTACGGCCGCAAATGGTGCCCACTACACCATTTCCGTCTAGAGACTCACCCTACTCCAGCATTACGTCACGGCAGTGGTGGCCTGCCGTATCGAGCGGTGCTGACTAAGGATGGACAAAAGTCCCTTACCTGGTCCTGCAGCTTGCTTCGCGGTGGGGAGGAGGTGCTTTGGTTCTCCCCCCGAAGTTCAGGCTGGGGGGGGAGGCGCCCCGCCCCGCCCGGCCGAAATTCAGGCGGGGGGGGAGGCACCCCATCCCTTGCTGCCGAAATTCAGGCCGGGGAAGAGCGCCCCGTCTCCCCGGCCGCAAAATAAAAAAGTAAATGTAAAAAAAATACAACACACGTGATAGGCCACGTAACGATTTACGTAGCCTATCACGGCTAGATTTCCAAAGTCAGCCATGATAGGCTACATAAATCGTTACGTGGCCTATCACGTGTGTGGTTGTGTTTTTTTTACATTTACTTTGTAATGGCGGCGGCGGCAGCTGGTCAGAAGACCGTCCACTGCCCCCGCCCCCGCCAAAACGCTGCCGAAACGCCGCCGGGACCCGCCGCCGAGAGGGACATTCGCATGAGGTAAGTCCCATCCCGGGGGGGGCGGTGGAGAATTTCACCGCCAATTTTGGGGGGCCAAATGCGTTGGCATTCGGCCTTCCCGAGATTTGTGGAGAAATTCTCCGCCATCCCTAGTACTGACGGCTGGCTCCGCAGGATTGCCACAGAGCGGAGGTGGCCTGCATGGATCTGGGGAGGAGGGACGGATCGCCTCCCCACCGCCACAGATGACCCCACTGGACCTGGAGGTAAGGAATTTGTACATCCCTAACCAGAAGAGGAGCCAAAGTGGAAGTTAGAGAAGTTGCCAGCAGTTTGAACAAGAACTTTCTGGCCAGACTGCCTTAGGGGGATGCCACTCCTTTACAGTTGCTCCCTTCTATGTAGGGTCCCATACATAGCCAACCTGGTGGAGCATCGGAGCTCCACCTCTAATGTTTCCTGCTTCGCTCTGCGACAGACACTAGCATCCCTCAAGTCACATCCCTCACTCTCCTCCAAGACCTGGGTTCTCATGGAGGAGGAAAGTGAGGGGGTGGCTTCAGGTGGAGCCACCTGTGTCCCAAGGTCTTGAGAAGAATGCCTTGCTATATCTGAGCTCATAAGGGGGGGACCCTCCCCCTGTTCTGGCTGTCTGAATCTGAGCTGCTAGCTATCTCCACATGCTAAAATTCATTCCTGACACCTTGTAGAGTTGGGCTGATCTGAGTAGGATATTAATTTGGGGAAACAACAACTATTTTATTTAAAGATGATTTGGATGTAATACTGAATGGGAGTAATTAATTGAAGGGGGATTGATATGGAGCAGGGTTTGCATTACCAACTAATGACCACCCACCTTGGTAAGAGCATTAAGTCCAGAATCTCAAATTACCTGGCTGCACCACCGGATGACACGTTGGGAGGAGGTTTTGACGAAATATGACTTGAGATTGTGTACCGTAATACAAGCCTGCACAGAAATGTAACTCATAACATTAATTAATTGATTGATTGATTGATTAAATAAATTCATCAGCTGAGTTGATCATCCTGGTTTTGCTGTCTGCCTAGCATGGTGACTGTTGGGAGCGCCCCTGCTGCCTTCTGAAATCCTCAAGTAGCCACAATCAACACGCAGACAAAAGGGCTCTTTTCCAAGGCTTTATTTCCATTCAACCTAATGACACTTACAGATGCTAATTGCCTGAGACTAAGTGGAAAACTCAAAGGAGCAGCCTACCAGGGGATTATAAGTGTTAGGATGTCAGTTGGTCTCTGTTTGGAGAAAAGTGCAGCAACTCTCTAAACTTGAGGAGTAGGATGGGAGAGTCCCCCCCCTTTCACATTGGGTATTAGGGTGCAGCTGTTGTTGTTGTGCCAACCAGGCTGAGCACCTCCTCTCAGAGCCTGCAACCTCTCGCTTGTCTCTGTGCCTGCGCCTCACGTCTAGAAGCTCAAGTTGTCCCTCCCTCTCCATGCCAGGGTCACTGTTGCTACCAGGAATGTGACCGGGGGGGGCTCTCCCTCCAGCTGCGCCTCTGAAAAACGAGTGGGTTCCTCTCCCACAGATTGTATCTCTACCTCAGAACCAGAGCTGCTTTGGGACTCTATGGGCTCAGATCCAACCCTGACAGTGACTGTATGGGGAAATGGGGTGGATGAAGGTAGAACTGCCAAGATATATCTACTGAATGATTCATGGCTTTGAGCATTTGAAGCTGCTTGAAAATCCTCCTCTTCTTGCTGCTAAAGCCAAAGAGCATTTGACCCTCTGTAGCACGGTAGCACTGAACATAATAGTCACCAATGTTGCTAATAACTGGCAACACCATTGTTATAATTCATAAATGGAATTGTTCCCCAAAGTTTAAGTATGAGTGTGATTGAAGAAGTAATGAGGGAGTTCAGACAAGTATATTTCTCACCTATCAAAGTGCTTCATTACTGACTGGCTTTTCCTGTTAACACTGTATTATGCTCATTCACAACATTGTTATTATGCCCTTTAGATAATTGCGAAATTATACTTGTTCCTCCCTCTTAAAGGCCCTGCCCCTTCCTCCCCCTCCTGCAATTTAGTCTTTTGCTTCAGTGCTTGGGGGCTTTTTGTTGTCGTCACTGTTTTGCTGTTGCTTTTAAGTATTTCTCATGGCATCTTCTTTTCCATCAACCAAATACATTATTTCTTTTATTTATTTATTTTTACCTTTTTTTTAAAATGAAGAGAGGGAATCTATGTTGCTGCTCCTGATTCTGAATACTAAGTAGCCTAATAACACAAAGAGGACTAATTGCAAGGAGTGTTGGTGGAAAACAGACAGGAAGCATATGGGTACAAGCAGGGGCAGATTAGATAAAGCACGTAAAACATGTCATAGAATAGGACTAGGGATGTCAGAGAATTCCACCACAGACTGAATTGGGATCAAAGTGTGTGCCTGAGCAGTGTTTTGAGTGCCTGAGCAGTGTTTTGTTTAAAGCAACACTGTTTGAAAGAAAGAAAGAAAGAAAGAAAGAAAGAAAGAAAGAAAGAAAGAAAGAACCTTTTAAAATGACCATGCCAGTCTGGAGCCTTGCACAAGGTATTATTCCCCCTGCTAGGCTTTCTATTTCCACATCCAGCGTTGTTGTTGACGTTGTGAGGCTAAAATGGAGAGGAGAACCAACTCTGTGCATGTCTACTCAGAAGTAAGTCTTGAAATAAGTCTCTTTTTCTTCATGAGTTTCATATAACAGAAGTATGATGTAGTGGTTTGAGTCCAGCCCAAAGTCACCCAGTGAGATAATTAGCAGGTTTGATAATGAGCTGGATGTGGAAATATAAAGCTGAGCTGGGGGCAAGTGGGGTGCTGACATGTGTATAGGGATGTCAGAGAATTCCGCCACGTATCTCGGGGAGGCTGAATGCCAGTGCATTCGGCCTCCCGAAATTGGTGGCGGAACGGTCTGCCCCCCCGGGATGAGACTTACCTGGGGTGGATCTTCCTGGTGGCGGCGGCTCCGGTGGCGGTTCAGTGGTGGCGGTGGCTGGTCTTCCGACTGGCCGCCACCATTTCCAGTTCTAAAAAAAAAACACGTGATAGGCTACGTAAATGTTTACGTAGCCTATCACGGCTGACTTAAAAAAAACAACAACAACGCTCGTACGCAAATGGCGGCGGCCACGGCCGCCGCCATTTGCATTCCTTACTTTGGCACGCCTTAGTCTACGACAAGATTTACGTAGACTAAGACGGCGAAAATTTGCGTTCCCCTTATTTTTGCTGTCTCAGTCTACGTAAATCTTTACGTAGACTAAGACATGCCAAAGTAAGGAACGCAAATGGCGGCGGCCGTGGCCGCCGCCATTTGCGTACGAGTGTTGTTGGTTTTTTTTTAAGTCAGCCATGATAGGCTATGTAAACATTTACGTAGCCTATCACGGCTGACTGCAGGGATGCAAACGGCGGCGGCTACAGCCGCCGCCATTTGCGTCCCTGTTAGCCGGCGGCCGGATGTCCAGCTGCTGGCGGAGCCGGCCAGCGACTCCGCAGAATCCATGCGGAGCACAGCCAGCCAGCCAGGATTCCAGGGGGGGAGGAACGGAGCACCTCCCCCTCCTCCAGGATTCCGGTGGGAGGGACGGAGTGCCTCCCCCCCCATCAACATAATCCGCGAAAGGTAAGTGCCTTTCGTACATCCCTACATGTGTAGGAGTAAGTCGCATTGAACTCAATAAGACTTACTTCTGAGTAGACATGCACACAGTTGGTTATCCTCTCCATTTTAGCCTCACAACTAGGGATGTACGAAAGTCACCTACCTTTTCGCAGGGGTGCTTCGCGGTGGGGGGGAGGCACTTCGCGTCTCCCCCCGAAGTTCAGACGTGGTGGGGGAGGTGTCCCGCCTCGCCCGGACAAAATTCAGGCCGGGGAGAAGCACCCCGTCTCCCCGGCCGTGAAACAAAAAGTAAACAAACAAGCAAACAAACCCTGTCATAGGCTATGTAATGATTAACATAGCCTATCATGGCTGACTTTGGAAATCTAGCCGTGATAGGCTACGTTAATCGTTACGTAGCCTATCACAGGTGACTTTGAAGAAAAAAAAAAGCGCGTACGCAAACTATGGGCGCCGCCATTTGCGTTCCTTATTTGGTCCCGGTAGTCTACATAAAGATTTACGTAGACTACGCTGTAGTCTATGTAAACCTTTACGTAGACTACCGGGACCAAATAAGGAATGCAAATGGCGGCGCCCATAGGGCGCCGCCGTTTGCGTAGGTGCTTTTTTTTTTTTTCAAAGTCACCCGTGATAGGCTACGTAACGATTTACGTAGCCTATCACGGCTGACTTTGGAAATCTAGCCGTGATAGGCTACGTTAATCGTTACGTAGCCTATCACGGGGTTGTTGTTGTTGTTTTTACACTTTACTTTGTAATGGCAGTGGCGGCAGCTGGTCGGAAGACCGGCTGCCGCCCCTGCCCCCGACGAAAGGCCGACGAACCGCCGCCGGGACCCGCCGCCGGGAGGGACATTCGCCAAAGGTAAGTCCCATCCCCGGGGGGGGCGGCGGAGAATTTCACCGCCAATTTTGGGGGGCCAAATGCGTTGGCGCTTGGCCCCCTGAAGATTCGGGGAGAAATTCTCCACCATCCCTACTCACAACGTCAACAACAATGCTGGATTTGGAAATGGGAAGCCTAGCAAGGGGAATAATACTCGTGCAGGGCTCCAGACCGGCATGGTCATTTTAAAAGTTTTTTTCTTGCTTTCAAACAGCATTGCTTTAAACAAAGAGTGCATCACTGGCACACCTAGAGCAGCCTTGTTTTGGAAAGCCCGAGGAGGAGGAAGTGTTTTGGCTGAAAGTAATTACTGCACATCTCAGGGCAGGGGAAAAAATACATAAATATCTACGAAAAATAGCCTTTCTTATGGAAGTTATGCAGACTCATGGAGATGGCTGGGCACTGGAATTATGGTTTTTGGTACAGGTTTATCTTTGTAATTCTTGGAGCAGAAAAAAAAGAGGACAATTCTGGGGGCTTGCAAACAACGGTACGGAGCACTGGCTGCAAACTGCCGAAGTCAAGCAGCACGGAAGGTACACAATTCGTACATCCCTAAATAGGACCCAGGCTAAACTGTTGGTCTTCAGCACCATTGTGCAATTAACTGAGAGTACCTAGTGTGGAAAGGGTACTCGGTTTATTACACATTTGTTTTTAAAGATTTCTAGCCTATCATCCAAGGTATAGCTCTCTCAAGGCAGTTTACAGAATAATGCCATAAAATCACGTGGAGCTTTTCCCCAGCGATTCCTCTTACTATTGAGCAGGTTCTGTTGCTCACTACTCTAGGCTTTGCTAAAAACTCCTTGCTGGCCAGAACCAGGATGGTTGTTTTCAGTGCATGTAAGATGAAACTGTTCAACTTCTTTCCATTTTGCATTTTGTTGTTGTTAAACTAGGCCAGCTAGGCCAGTTCTAAGCCAGCTCCAGGTTGAGGAAACTGGAATCCTAGGAAGGAATGTGCATCTCCCATCTCCATCAAAAGACATAGTAGGATGGTTCACATGACCACCACCACCACCACGGTGTATTCAGTGAATGCCTGCAGGGGCTAACCCTGCCCACCACCAGCTTTCCTGACAAATGCCCAATAGATGCTCAAGAAAGTGCTTCACTTTGTATGATCACCATGGGTTGCAGCACATACCTTACCTGTTCATGGATTATGTTGATGGTGGGGGGGGAGGCGTTCCGTCCCTCCCCCCGGAATCCTCGCCGGGGGGGAGGCGCTCCGTTCCTCCACCCCGGAATGCTCCGTGGCCGGCTGTGCTCCGCAGCAGCTCCACGGAGCAGCCGGCCAGGCCCAGCCAGGCCAGAGCCATCCGGAGCCGGATTTCCAGCCGCAGAGGGTTCTGGGTAAAAAAATTAACAAAACAAACCGCGTACGCAAATGGCGGCAGCTACGGCCGCCGCCATTTGCGTTCCTTATTTTTGCCCTCTTAATCTACGTGAATATTTACGTAGACTATGACGGCGAAAATAAAGGGGAACGCAAATAGCGTAGCGGGCGCTATTTGCGTCCCTTTTTGATTCCCTGTTTTAGCCTATGTAAATATTTACGTAGGCTAAAACTATTTACTAAATACTAAAAATATTTACGTAGGCTAAAATATTTACGTAGGCTACGTAGCCGCCACCATTTGCGTACGCGTTTTTTTTTTTTAAACCACCCAGCCATGATAGGCTACGTAAAGATTTACATAGCCTATCACGTCATGGTTTTTTTTTTTAAACCTAGTCATGATAAGCTACGTAAAACTTTATGTAGCCTATCACGTCTCTCTTTTTCTTTCTTCTTCTTTTTTTTTTTTACAAGAGTGGAAATGGCGGCGGTGGCAGCTGGTCGGAAGACCAGCCACTGCCGCCGCCACCGCCACCACCAAAGCCGCTGCCGGAGCCGCTGCCGGAGCCGCTGCCACCTGGAAGATCCGCCCCAGGTGAGTCTCATCCCGGGGGGGATCCGCGGGGGGGCGGGGGGTGGCAGGCTGTTCCGCCACGGAGTTCGGGGGGCCGAATGCACTGGCATTCGGCCTCACCGTGATCCGTGGCGGAATTCTCTGCCATCCCTACTGAGCTGGCAAATGTGTGCATGGAGAGGTCCTATACTCAAGGAGGCACACTGACTGGGCAGAGTGCCTCCTTGAGTATAGCAGCATTCCATGAATATATCTGTATGCTTGCAGAATGTCTGGGGAGAGAGTGGCAGTGACAGGTGGCTTTAGCAGTGGGTGTGGTTAGCTAAGTGGAAGCTGGTGGCTCTGATGTCAGTGGGGCTGTGAATCTGCTCTGAGGTTCAGTCAGAACTAGTCAGAACTCTAGAGGAGCTATCCAAGGTGCTGAACCTATTTTTGGATAGGGTTCAGCAAATTGGCTAGTTTCTTTAGAGTTCTAAGTGGTTCTGACTTAAACCCAGAGCAGATTCACAGTCCCATTGACATCGGAGCCACCAGCTTCTACTGGGTTAGCTTCCATGGCCCAGCAAGAACCCCTCCATGCATTCACTGAATGCATGGAAGGGTTTGCGTGAACCACCTTATTTGGGCAGTTCAACGGGTCCAGGTTGGGAATTGTTATAGGGATGTTCTTCCACACCATCCACCTCTGGGGTGAAATGCTTCCTTGCTAGATGGGGAGAATTAAAAAAAAAATGCATGTGTCATTTTTGTCCAATCCCCCCCCCCCATGTTTGCTATTTATAACGGTTATGAAACTGTATTTTTTCCTGACATATCATGGTAAACTTGCATAAGAAATGTGTTGTTTATTACTGTGCTACATTTCCATCCTGCTCTTCTTCAAGGAACTTTGAACAGCAAGCAACACTGTGGTAGCGTAGACTGAGAGCTGGTATGTGATCCAGGGACACATAGATTCAGTGCTGACTATAGGGATGTACGAAAGGTACTTACCTTTCCGTGGATTATGCTGATGCTGGGAGGGAGGTGTTCCATCCCTCCCCCCGGAATCCTGGCCAGGGGGGGAGGCGCTCCGTTCTTCCCCCCTGGAATCCTGGCTGGCCGGCTCCGCTCCATAGGGATTCTGCGGAGCCGCCGGCCGGCTCTGCCAGCAACTGGACATCTGGCTGCTGGCTAGCAAGACGCAAATGGCGGCGGCCATAGCCGCCGCCGTTTGTGTCCCTACAGTCAGCCGTGATAGGCTACGTAAATGTTTACGTAATGTTTATGTAGCCTATCACGGCTGATTAAAAAAACAAAAACATGCGCGTACGCAAATGGCGGCACTGATGGGCGCCGCCATTTGCGTTCCTTATTTTGGCACATCTTAGTCTACATAAACATTTACGTAGACTAAGACGGCGAAAATAAGGCCCATGGGCGCTGCCATTTGCGTACATGCTTTTTAATTTTTTTTTTAATCAGCCGTGATAGGCTACGTAAACATTTACGTAGCCTATCACGGTGTTTTTTAAAAATCTAGCTGTGATACGCTGCGTAAATCTTTACGTAGCCTATCACAATTTTTTTGTTTTTTTTTTACCTGGAAATGATGGTGGCGGCAGCCTGTTGGAAGACTGGCCGCCGCCGCCGAACCGCCGCCGCAGCTGCCGCTCCAAGCACTACCTCAACTCCCTCACCTCTTGTACTTTCAAGTGTATGAAACTCCACCTGGAACCATCTTAAAAGCATTGCCTTTTCTGGTTTCCAAGGTAACCTTCAGACACTTGTAAACCTCAGGTGGGGACTTGATAGGAAATGGAAATGTTGGACATTTATAACAAGAACTTGGTAAAGATGTGGAAATCATGAATAACCAATGTGTCACAGAACAATAATGCCCTGTTCTGTGAGCAGGAGGAAAATAGGCAACATAATTTGCCCCCACTCCTTTTTATCCGTCCCTTCCTGTGGTTTTTTTCTTGGCTACCAGGTGGAAATCTTTTTTCCTCTGGCTTCCTCCATCAAATCAACTTTAAAATTCTCTGGGTCTCAAGTATCTACTTTAGTTAATATGGAGATTGGCTATTAGACATGGCATGGGTAACATCCCCCTCCAAAAAGGAAAAAAAAATAGAAAAGAAAAAGAAGAGGCCACAAAGTTTCAGATAACAAAGTTTAAACCTTTACCATTATACAAAAACATTCTCCCCCCCCCCACACACACACACCACATAAATAAACATATGAACAACAGGGTAATAAAACAACTAGGGATAAATACATCCAGCTAACCTAACTAGACTGTGTCCCTATTTTATCCAAGTCCCTTATCCAGGCAATATCTTACTGTCATTGGTCCGGCTTTCTCTATTAGTTCTCCAGTTCTAGCAGCTTTCATTCTTTCTTTTCTCTAGGACTCTGGGCTTCCTTCCTCCCCCCCCCTTTCCTTCTCCATGCTTCTCTGCTCCCCCTTATTTTCTGCCTAGGTTTTTATCATCATCATCATCAAAATCATCATTCTCTCCAACTCCAGCTAATCAGGCAGGCAGCTTCATTTCTGCAAACTAAATTTTTATTTCCTGAGTTCAGCCCCCCCCATTTCTCTGACCTTCTCTTGAAACTCATAATATCCTGTCTTCCTGAACAAAATTTCCTGATTTTTACATTCTTACAAAACTTTTGACCTCTAAACTTTTAACTTTTTAGCAGAAACTGACTCACACACACACACATGCGCGCGCACGCACACACACACACACACAGAGATTTAACCCCATAATATCCTAAAACCAACTAAATAATAAAAAGAGGACAGTTTTGTTCCTTCACACAGCACAATAATCTTGTTTGTATTGTAATAATAATTAGCATAGTGGTAGAAAAATGTGAAGAAGGACATGGCAGGGAGTTGTTAAAATTGCCTTTAAATGTCTGTTATATGTTATGGAAAGTTCCAGAAGTGCTTTAGCTGTATTCTTACATTCACACAGTGGATTCACTCTTCCCCTTACTTTGGTGATGAGCCTTTGGTTGGCAAATATGGTTTACTACTTCAGTATTGTATGTTTAATTAGTAATGTGCTAATTGCTTAATAACAGGACAAATTAATTAAAGACAAGGACACAGACTCACTTACTGTTCACACCAAGCATCTCATTTGTATAAGGATCTTTTAAATTTTAATAACGGTGCCTCATCACCATCAGAAACCCACATGGAAAAGGATCAGTGGGGTAAGACTTGCTCCTTAATTATAAAACGGTAAGGAACATGACTTTGAAATGACAATGTTTTCTTTAATTATGCAGCATATTTTGTATTGGATACTGCTGTAAGGGGATCATGGGTTTCTTAATAAATTGGACATGAATTCAGTATTCTATGAGATTATGTGATTGCGGGCTCAAACAGTGGCTGTATTCAAATGTCCTGCTAAAACATTGCTTAGTGTGTTGGGAATGACCTGTCATGATCCTTGAGAATAGCTGTGATGAAAAGAATGGAGGCTTTCACTTCTGGTTTTGATTAGCTGCAGTTTAGTGTCTTATCCGAACTGTAAAACTGTGGTGAATGTTAATTATGGTTTGTTTAAACAGGCCAGCTTCATAACCCATGGTTTGAAGTTGAGTTGTTTAAAAACAACAACACATAGCTAATATTATTAACCACAGTTTGCCAGGTGCAGTGGACACAAGAGACTGCAATTAATCTAAACTTGAAGCTAGGGATGGGGAGAAATCCGCCATGGACTCCAGTGAGGCCAGATTCTTTAGAATCTGGCCCCCTGGAGTCTGTGGCAGAATGAACTACCCACCCCACCCCCGAAATCCCCCCGGAATGGACCTACCTTGTGTCGGCCATCCGGTCTGTCCATTTGGGCTGCTGCGGCCGCCATTTGCGTCCCTACGCTAGGCTGTGATAGGCTATGTATTTATTTACATAGCCTATCATGGCTAAAGTGGGGACACAAATGGTGTAGGAGATGCCATTTGCGTCCCTACCCATGCTGTCATAGGCTACGTAAATAAATATTTAGCCTATCACGGCCTAGCATAGGGATGCAAATGGTGTCCCCTACGCAGGTGTGTTGCCCTTATTTTCGCCGCAGTCTACGTAAATCTTTACGTAGACTACGGGGACCAAATAAGGAACGCGAATGGCAGCTCCCTATGGGGGCCGCCATTAGCCGTACGTGCCTTTTTTTTTTTTTAAAGTCACCCGTGATAGGCTACGTGACGATTAACGTAGCCTATCACGGCTGACTTTGCAAATCTAGCCGTGATAGGCTACATTAATCGTTACGTAGCCTATCACAGGGGCATTTTTTTTTTTTTTTACTTTTCTTGTAATGGCGGCGGCGGCAGCCAGTCGAAAGACCGGCTGCCGCCCCCGCCTCTGACGAAGACCTGCTGAACCGCCGCCGGGACCCGCCGCCGGGAGGGACATTCGTGAAAGGTAAGTCCCATCCCGGGGGGGGGGGGTGGGGGGGCAGAGAATTTCTCCCTGAACAACCTTTGGAGGACCGACTGCGTTGGCGCTCGGCCCCCCGAAGTTTCAGGGAGAAATTCTCCCCCATCCCTACTGCTAACTATCTCCCTGTGCTCAGAATCAATCCTGACACCTGGTGCCCGTCAGATATCTTGGACTACAACTCCCATCATCTCCAGGTAGCATGGCTAATGGTTATGCTGGTTGGGGATTGTGGGAGCTGTACTGCAACACATCCTAAGGGCACGAGATTGGAGAAGGCTGCACTTGTCCACATCACATCTCCAGGGAGAAGCATTCTTCAAGCAACAGCTTGATTCCCTGGGTATCTCTACACCAACCTAAAATCCTCCAGTTAAAATGGGGCTTTCTGCTTCCATTTGAAATGCAGGATCACAATGACTCTATTTTTCACCTGCTGCCTTTCCATTCTCCCCTTTACCCCCTCCCCTTCCCCGCCTTCTCCCCGTATCTGAGTCTTCCATTATCTTTCATTGATCTCACTCCTCGTCTTGCAGCTATTCCTCTTTTCATGGAGGGAACTCAATTGTCACACAGTGGGGAAATTAGATAGCTTATTATCTGCAATCTATTTAAAAATGGAATGAAAGGCATTTAGTGTGGGGGATTCCTTGAATGATCATGGCATCATGTAAAAAGCCCGCAAACTTCCATCAAGGAGCAATCCCAGTCGCAGGATAAAAGCTCCGTGTGAAGAAAGCCCCCCTCTCTCAGACCCTTTCTCAAACTCCATTTTCTTTCACACACAACTTAAGGATGAATCTCTGTCCCCTAGCCTCTCCCTGCATTCCAGATAAATCCCCAGCTATTTACTAGCCATTGGCTATTTACTAGCCAGTGTGGTGTAGTGGCAAAAGTGTTGGACTAGGAGCTGGGAGATCTGGGTTCTAGTCCCCACTCAGCCATGGAAGCTCACTGGGTGACTTTGGGCCAGTCACAGACTCTCAGCCCAACCCACCTCACAGGGTTGTTGTTGTGAGGATAAAATGGACAGGAGGAGGATAATGTAAGCTGCCTTGAGATCCTTGCAAGAGGAAAAAAGGCGGGGTATAAATGCAATAAATGCAATAAATGCAATGCAATGCAATGCAATTGGCTCCCATTAAGAGACATTTCCCAGGCAATTTTGGATCATTAACCTGTAATTTTCCTTCTAAAAGAGCACAGCTTGGCCACTGACCATTAAGGGACATTAAACAGTCATTCCAGCCCATTAACACCCCTTTGTTCCAACCCCAGTCTCATTTACAGCAATCAAATAGCAAAGTCACAACAATATGCTCTAGAATCTAGGGATGGCTGAGAATTTCTCCACGAATCTCTGGGAGGCCGAATGCCAACGCATTTGGCCCCCCCAAAATGGGTGGTGAAATTCTCTGTCCGCCCCCCCCCCCGGGATGGGACTTACCTCCTTCAAATGTCCCTCTCGGCGGTGGGTCCCGGCGATGTTTCGGCGGCGTTTCGGCAGGGGCGGCGGCCGGTTTTCCAACCGGCTGCGCTGCCGCCATTACGAAGTAAAGTAAAAAACAAACAAACACGTGATAGGCTATGTAACGATTTACGTAGCCTATCACGGCTAGATTTTCAAAGTCAGCCATGATAGGCTATGTAAATCGTTACGTAGCCTATCACAGCTGACTTGGAAAAAAAAAAAGCGCCTATGCAAATGGCGGCGCCCATGGGCGTTCCTTGTTTGGAACGCAAACTAAGTGGAAAATAAGGGCAATAAGTGTTGCCCTTATTTTCGCCGTAGTCTACGTAAATCTTTACGTAGACAACCCCTGCCCAAATAAGGAACGCAAATTTATTTAATTTTATTTTTTATTTTTTTATTTAAAAAAAAATCCCCTCAAAAGCTAGTTCATGGAGACAAGTGTAGATGGCAGTATTTCTCACACTTTCTACATCAACTTGACTGCCAAGGAACCCATGCATGGTGGCTTAAGGAAGTCTTGTTGTTTGCAAAGGATTCTAGTAAGGATGGACAAAAGTCCCTTACCTGGTATCGCAGCTTGCTTCGTGGTGGGGGGGAGGCGCTTCGGTTCTCCCCCTGAAGTTCTTGGTACACGCTTTTTTTTTTTCAAAGTCACCTGTGATAGGCTACGTAACGATTTACGTAGCCTATCATGGCTGACTTTGAAAATCTAGCCGTCATAGGCTACGTAAATCGTTACGTAGCCTATCACGTGTTTTTTTTTCTTTACTTTTTTATTTTGCGGCCGGGGAGACGGGGCGCTCCCCCCTGGCCTGAATTTCGGCAGCGAGGGATGGGGTGCCTACCCCCCGGCCTGAATTTCGGCCGGGTGGGGCGGGGCACCTCCCCCCCACCAAGAACTTTGGGGGGAGAACCGAAGCGCCTCCCCCCCACCGCGAAGCAAGCTGTGGGACCAGGTAAGGGACTTTCGTCCATCCTTACTAGAATCCTTTGCAAACAACAAGACTTCCTTAAGCCACCATGCATGGGTTCCTTGGCAGTCAAGTTGATGTAGAAAGTGTGAGAAATACTGCCATCTACACTTGTCTCCATGCACTAGCTTTTGAGGGGATTTTTTTAATAATAATAATAATAATAATAATAATAAATTAAATAAATAACTTTGAAATCTAACCCAAACCTTGGATGTATCTACAGGTATGCAGCTTATCTTGTCTAGAAACCTTTAGGAGACAGTTTTCGTCATATTCATGATTGCACATCATAAACCCTCCTCCCCCCACACACAGTTCTAATGTTTAGATGCTTTTCACAAAAAGTGAAGGGCAAATGGGCAATGAAGGCAGCAATATTTTATTATCCCCCCCCTTTTTCTTATTTTTTTTTGTAAACTTCTGAGCTAATAATGCAGTCCCCTCCTCCCTCAGGCCATGCTAAAAAGGTCAGCTGCAAAGTGATTATTTTTAATTTACATAAAAAGTGTATATGAAAGAGAGCAATGTTTCTTTCCTAGAACACTGAGTGAGCACATATTCAATTCTGCTTTTAATGTCCTCTTAAGCCATCTCTCTTTTGAGGCTTTTCCATCCTATGACCTTTATGCTCTAATTTAAAACAATTTTAAAAGTAATTGTTCATTCAACTTAAGTGGCTAAAACCTTGAAGCTGGATCGTCTTCCCATAATCTGCACTGAGTGTTATTGATTGGTTCCTACAGCTTTATACTATGTTTAAAGCTATGTTTAAAATTTAAAAATGGCCTCTTGAAATTCTCTACCTTACTTGTGGGCAGAGAAATTTGGGAGACAGTTTCACCAAATTTTTCCAGGGGGAGGAGAAATTCTTAGGGATGGCGGAGAATTTCTCCCCGAAACTTCGGGGGGCTGAGCGCCAACGTGTTCGGCCCCCCGAACAAGTTTCGGGGAGAAATCCTCCCCCCCGCCCCCCCCCGGGACGGGACTTACCTTCCCTGAATGTCCCTCCCGGCGGCGGGTCCGGCTGGCGGTTCGTCCGGTGTTCGAGCGGGGCGGGAGCGGCAGCCGGTCTTTCGACCGGCTGCCGCCGCCGCCATTGCAATGAAAGAAAAAAAAACAAAACGTCCCCTGATAGGCTACGTGACGATTCACGTAGCCTATCACGGCAAAATTTGCAAAGTCAGCCATGATAGGCTACGTGAATCGTCACGTAGCCTATCATGGGTGACTTTAAAAAAAAAAAAAGTGTGTACGGATAATGGCGGCCCCCATAGGGAGCCGCCATTCCCCTTCCTTATTTGGTCGCTGTAGTCTACGTCAATGCTTACATAGACTACGGCGAAAATAAGGGCAACGCTATTTGCGTTGCCCTTATTTTCGCCGTAGTCTACGTAAACATTGACGTAGACTACAGCAACTAAATAAGGAACGCGAATGGCGGCTCCCTATGGGGGCTGCCATTTGCGTACGCGCTTTTTTTTTTTTTTTTTAAAGTCACCCGTGATAGGCTACGTGACGATTCACGTAGCCTATCACGGCTGACTTTCCAGATCTAGCCGTGATAGGCTACGTGAATCGTCACGTAGCCTATCAGGGGACTTTTTTTTTTTTTTTTTTTTTTACTTTCGTGTTCGCGGCCGGGCGAGGCGGGAAGCCTCCTCCCCGGCATGAATTTCGGCCGGGCGAGGCGGGAAGCCTCCCCCCCCCGGCCTGAACTTCGCGGGGGGAGCAGCGAAGCGCTCCCCCCCACCGCGAAAAAGCTGCGAGAAAAGGTAAGAGACTTTCGTTCACCCCTAGAAATTCTCAACAGTTTCTCACAGGTAGGGCTCCCCATTGGTAGGGCTTGTAGTATAGCTTATTTCTTTTCTTTCCTAAGGGGTTTGGGGGTCTTCATGCTGCAACAGCATCAACTGTCTTGGCAGGCTGGCCCCCAGTTTGCATCCACCATAATGCAGGTGCGGGCGGTGTTGTGTCCAGCTCCAGGGATGAGGTGGAGTTAGTGCTCTGCCAACATCTGTCCTCCAATTTCCTGAAAGCCCCCCCCCCCATGAAAGAGGCTTCCATTGTTCTGCCTCTTTCAGGATGTTTTATACTGTATTTTTGTGGTGTGTGTTTTTTTAGCATACCTAATCTAGGGATGTACGAAAGGTACTTACCTTTCTGCGGATTATGCTGATGCTGGGGGGGAGACATTCCATCCCTCTCCCCGGAATCCTGGCTGGGGGGGAGGCGCTCCATTCCTCCCCCCCCCGGAATCCTGGCTGGCCGGGTCCGCTCCGCAGGGATTCTGCGGAGCCGCCGGCCGGCTCCACCAGCAGCCGGACATCCGGCCGCTGGCTAGCAGGGACGCAAATGGCGGCGGCTGTAGCCGCCGCTGTTTGTGTCCCTACAGTCAGCCATGATAGGCTACGTAAATGTTTATGTAGCCTATCACAGCTGATTAAAAAAAAAATGCGCGTACGCAAATGGCGGCGCCCATGGGCGCCGCCATTTGCGTTCCTTATTTTGGCACGTCTTAGTCTACGTAAACATTGTTTTTGTTTTTTTTTAATCAGCTGTGATAGGCTACGTAAACATTTACGTAGCCTATCATGGTTTTTTAAAAAAATCTAGCTGTGATAGTCTATGTAAATCTTTACGTAGCCTATCATGTTTTGTTTTGTTTTTTTACCTGGAAGTGGCGGCGGCGGCAGCCGGTCGGAAGACCAGCCGCCGCCGCCGCCAGGAAGATCCGCCTAAGGTAAGTCCCATCCTGGGGGGGGCGGGGGGGTGTCAGAGAATTTCCCCACCAATTTTGGGCCATCTCTCTTTTGAGGCTTTTCCATCCTATGACCTTTATGCTCTAATTTAAAACAATTTTAAAAGTAATTGTTCATTCAACTTAAGTGGCTAAAACCTTGAAGCTGGATCGTCTTCCCATAATCTGCACTGAGTGTTATTGATTGCTTCCTACAGCTTTATACCTGTGATTATGTGGAATCTTTGTTTGTTTGCCTGCCTGTCTTCTCTTGCCTGTGTGTCCCTGTCTCTGATCTCCTTCCAATGTCCCCCCATTTGTCTATGACCACACAGTTGTGTGCGTGTGTGCACACACACACACAGGGAAGAAGAGATGGGATGCTAACATTGTTAAAGTCCCTTGTCTTGAGTTGCTGCATGTGGGCATCAAATAGGGCAGTACTGAGTGCTGTAACTTTCCCAAGCACTTTGGCTCCCAGCTGTGATAAGTATGGTTGCTGCCCTGGCATTCTGACATCAGCTCTAGATCATTGTTTTGGTTTCTCAGTTCACTTAATAATTGAGCTTTGTGGGTCCATGAACGTGATATGTGGATAAGTTACAGTACTATAGATTAGCTGGGCTGATAATTGCAGTTTACAGAATTCGATAATGCGTAAAGGACCATTTTTAATCATAAAAACAACCAGTTCCCAATATTCTCCATCTTTGTCACACTCTCAAAAGTCCAAGGTTCTGTCTAGGGATGTATGAGAAATTTGTTTCAGTTTGTTTTTGATCAGGATCTTTACCGAGTTTGCATCTTCCAGACTAAACAATCTCACTCAATCTGTGGTCAACGTCCGTCATTTCTGAGCTTGTATTATAAGCTGGTGGACCAAAAAGAGAAAGAAAAGTGTTCACCAGCATGCATACATTTCAAAATGAGTTCATTTCAAAGTGAGCACATTTAAAAATTTGCAAAAATATGTTTTAATTGCAGGATAAGAATGCATACAGTTGGAAAAAATATGCATGGCCATTTTGTTGTTTACTCGGTCAGTCGCTTCCGACTCTTCGTGACTTCATGGACCAGCCCACGCCAGAGCTTCCTGTCAGCCGTTGCCACCTCCAGATCCCCCAAGGTCGAGTCCGTCACCTCCAGAATATCATCCATCCATCTTGCCCTTGGTCGGCCCCTCTTCCTTTTGCCTTCCACTTTCCCTAGCATCAGCATCTTCTCCACGGTCTCCTGTCTTCTCATTATGTGGCCAAAGTACTTCAGTTTTGCCTTTCATATCATTCCCCCAAGTGAGCAGTCTGGCTTTATATCCTGGAGTATGGACTGGTTTGATCTTCTTGCAGTCCAAGGCACTCTCAGAATTTTCCTCCAGCACCACATTTCAAAAGCATCTATCTTCCTTCGCTCAGCCTTCCTTATGGTCCAGGTCTCGCAGCCATAGGTTTCTACGGGGAATACCATTGCTTTAACTATGCAGACCTTTGTTGTCAGTGTGATGTCTCTGCTCTTCACTATTTTATCCAGATTTGTCATTGCTGTCCTCCCAAGAAGTAAACGTCTTCTGATTTCCTGGCTGCAGTCAGCGTCTGCAGTAATCTTTGCACCTAGAAAGACAAAGTCTGTCACTGCCTCCACGTTTTCTCCCTCTATTTGCCAGTGATCAATCAAGCTGGTTGCCATAATCTTGGTTTTTTTGAGGTTGAACTGCAACCCAGCTTTTGCACTTTCTTCTTTCACCTTCATCAGGAGGTTCCTCAGCTCCTCCTCGCTTTCAGCCATCAAAGTGGTATCATCTGCATATCGGAGATTGTTAATGTTTCTTCCAGCGATTTTAACTCCAGCCTTGGCTTCATCAAGCCCAGCACATCGCATGACGTGTTCTGCGTACAGGTTGAATAGGTAGGGTGAGAGTATACAACCCTGCCACACTCCTTTCCCAAACTTAAACCAGTCCGTTGTTCCGTGGTCTGTTCTTACCATTGCTACTTGGTCATTATACAGATTCCTCAGGAGGCAGACAAGATGACTTGGTATCCCTATCCCACCAAGAACTTGCCACAGTTTTTTATGATGCACACAGTCAAAGGCTTTAGAATAGTCAATATAACAGAAATAGATGTTTTTCTGAAACTCCCTGGCTTTCTCCATTATCCAGTGAATATTGGCAATTTGGTCTCTAGTTCCTCTGCCTTTTCTACACCCAGCTTATACATCTGGCAATTCTCGTTCCATGAATTGCTGGAGTCTACCTTCCAAGATATTGAGCATTACCTTACTGGCATGTGAAATAAGTGCCACTGTTCGATAGTCTGAACATTCTTTAGTGCTTCCCTTTTTTGGTATGGGGATATAAGTGGATTTTTTTCCAATCTGTTGCCCAGTCTTGTGTTTTCCAAATTTGCTGGCATATGGCATGCATCACCTTGACAGCATCATCTTGCAAGATTTTAAACAGTTCAGCTGGGATACCGTCATCTCCTGCTATCTTGTTATTAGCAATGCTTCTTTAAGGCCCATTCAACCTCACTCTTCAGGATGTCTGGCTCTAGCTCACTGACCACACTGTCAAATCTATCCCCGATACTGTTATCCTTCCTATACAGATCTTCCGTATATTCTTGTCAGCTTTTCTTGATCTCTTCTGCTTCTGTTAGGTCCTTGCTAAATGCTATCTTTGTTTTTGATCATACCCATTTTTGCCTGGAATTTACCTCCCATTAGGGATGTCAGAGAATTCCTCCACGGATCTCAGGGAGGCCGAATGCCAGCGCATTCGGCCCCCCGAAATCGGTGGTGGAAAGGTCTGCCCCCGCCCCCCCGGGACGAGACTTACCTGGGGCAGATCTTCCTGGCGGCAGCGGCTCCGGCGGCGGTGCGGCGGCGGCAGTGGCTGGTCTTCCAACCGGCTGCCACCACCGCCATTTCCAGTTTTGTTTTGTTTTTTTAAAGACATGATAGGCTATGTAAAGATTTATGTAGCCTATCACGGCTAAGTTTTAAAAAAAACCCGTGATAGGCTATGTAAAAGTTTACGTAGCCTATCACGGCTGACTTAAAAAACAACAACAACAACGTGCGTACGCAAATGGCGGCGGCCACGGCCGCTGCCCTTTGCGTTCCTTATTTTGGCACGTCTTAGTCTACGTCAAGATTTACGTAGACTAAGACGGTGAAAATAAGGGGAACGCAAATAGCTATGTGCCGCCGCCATTTGCGTACCCGCGTTGTGTTTTTTTTAAAGTCAGCTGTGATAGGCTATGTAAACATTTACGTAGCCTATCACAGCTGACTGCAGGGACGCAAACGGCAGCGGTTACACCGCCGCCATTTGCGTCCCTGCTAGCCAGCGTCCGGATGTCTGGCTGCTGGCGGAGCTGGCCGGCGGCTCTGCAGAATCCCTGCGGAGCACAGCCGGCCAGCCAGGATTCGGGGGGGGGGGGAGGAACGGAGCACCTCCCCCCCATCCAGGATTCTGGGGGGAGGGACGGAGCACCTCCCCCCCACCATCAACATAATCCATGAAAGGTAAGTGACTTTCGTACATCCCTACCTCCGATGTTTCTAATTTTCTGGAAGAGGTCTCTTGTCCTTCCTATTCTATTATCTTCTTCCGCTTCCACGCATTGCTTGTTTGAAAATAATTCCTTATCTCTTCTGGCTAACCTCTGGAATTTTGCATTTAATTGGACATATCTCCCCCTATCACTGTTGCCTTTTGCTTTCCTTCTTTCTTGGGCTGCTTCTAGTGTCTCAGCAGACAGCCATCTTGCCTTCTTGGTTTTCTTTTTCTTTGGGACGTTTTTTGTTGCCGCCTCCTGAACAATGTTGCAAACTTCTGTCCTTAGTTCTTCTGGGACCCTATCTACTAAACGTAGCCCCTTAAATTTATTCTTCACCTCCACTGCATATTCATTAGGAATATTGGTGAGCTCATATCTAACTGATCTGTGAGTCTTCACTATTCTCTTTAGTCTGATTCTAAATTGTGCAATAAGAAGTTTGTGATCTGAACTACAATCAGCTCCAGGTCTTGTTTTTACCAACTGCATAGATGTCCGCCACCTTTGGCTACAAAGGATGTAGTCAATCTGATTTCAGTGTCGACCGTCTGGTGAAGTCCATGTATAAAGTCGTCTCTTAGGTAGGGATGTCAGAGAATTCTGCCATGGATGTTGGTGAGGCCGAATGCCAGTGCATTCGGCCCCCTGAACTCCGTGGCAGAACGGCCTGCCACCCCCCGCCCCCCTGCGGATCCCCCCCGGGATGAGACTTACCTGGGGCAGATGTTCCAGGCAGTGGCTGCGGCGGCTGGTCTTCCGACTGGCTGCTGCCGCCGCCATTTGCAGTCTTGTCTTTTTTTTTTTTTTTTTACAGAGGCATGATAAGTGTCAGGGTGGACACTGAGCCCATAGAATCCCAAAGTAGTTCTGATTCTGAGGAAGAGCAGTCGCTCCTGGGAGAGGAGCACACTCCTCTTTCCCAGGGCCCACAGCTGACGGAGATTCCTCCCACCAGCATTCCTAGATTAGAAGGCAGTCCAGGGAGTGACTGAGCAGAGATAGCAGACTTGGTGGATGCGTGACGCAGACGCAGAGAGCAGCGCCAGATGGAGGGCGCGGAAAGGAGGCGCAGTGCCCGGTTGGCGCTCAAACATCGGCTGCGCCCCGAGGATCCAGGGGAAAAGGGGAGGGACTCTCCCTAATCCTTAAGTTCAGGGGTCTGCCAGTAATTCCCTTTCAAACGGGGACCAACTGTTCCAACTTAGGGCATAGGTACTCTGCTCCTCAGATCTAGTTGCTACCTGTAGAGTTGTTAAGTTGTAAAAGAAGAATAAAGCTTTGAAAGGAATCCCTTTGTCTGTGTCTGGACTTGGCTACTGGATTAGACTGAGAGAGGCCTCCAAGGAGCCCTTGACAATAGGCTATGTAAGTTTTTACGTAGCCTATCACGTCTCTGTTAAAAAAAAAAAATAAGATGAAGAAAAATAAGGAAAGCAAATGGCGGCGGCTGTAGCTGCCGCCATTTGCGTACGCGTGGTTTTTTTTTTTTACACAGACGTGATAGGCTATGTAAGTTTTTCCGTAGCCTAAAACGTCTGGGTAAAAAAAAAAAAAAAGGCGTACACAAATGGCGGCGGCTACAGCCGCCGCCTTTTGCGTTCCTTATTTTTCTTCGTCTTAGTCTACGTAAATTTTGTGAACCTCCCAGAGAGCTTCGGCTATTGGGCGGTATAGAAATGAAACAATAAATAAATAAATAAATAAATAATAAATACTTATGTAGACTAAGATGAAGAAAAATAAGGAACGCAAATGGTGGCTGCCGTAGCTGCCGCCATTTGCATACGCATTTTTTTTTCCTTACCCAGAGCCCTCCGCGGCCGGAAATCTGGCTGCGGACGGTCCTGGCCTGGGCCTGGCCGGTTGCTCTGCGGAGCTGCTGCAGAGCACAGCCGGCTTTCGAGGATTCCGGTGGGGAGGACTGGATCACCTCCCCCCCGGCGAGGATTCCGGGGGGAGGGATGGAGTGCCTCCCCCCCCAGCGGAACCTGGCGGAGCCAGGTAAGTGGGATTTCGTACACCCCTACTCTTAGGTTGTTGGAAAAGAGTGTTTGTTATGCACAGTGAGTTGTCTTGGCAAAATTCTATCAGCCTACGTCCTGCTTCATTTTTTTCTCCCAGGCCATGCTTGCCTGTAATTCCAGGTGTCGTTTGACTACCCACCTTAGCATTCCAGTCTCCTGTAATGAAAATAACATCTTTGTTTGGCGTACTATCCAGTAGGTGCTGTAGATCCTCATAGAACTGATCTACTTCTGCTTCTTCAGCATCTGTGGTTGGGGCGTATATTTGGATCACTGTGATGTTAAATGGCTTACCCTGAATTCGAATTGAGATCATTCTGTCATTTTTTGAATTGTATCCAAGCACTGCTTTAGCCACTTTATTATTAATTATGAAGGCTACTCCATTTCTTCTGTGGTCCTCTTGTCCACAGTAGTAGATCTGGTGGTCATTTGATGTGAAGTGGCCCAGTCCAGTCCATTTCAGTTCACTGACACCCAAAATGTCTATATTTAATCTTGACATCTCCCCAATAACCACATCCAATTTGCCCTGACTCATAGATCTTATATTCCAGATTCCTATGGTGTGTTGATCTTTAGAACATCGGATTCGTCGTTCACCACCAGCACCATTGGCTGCTAGCCGTCCTTTCAGCTTTGAGCTAGCTGCGTCATCACATCTGGGGCTAGTTGAACTTATCCTCTGTTCCTCCCCAGTAGCATTGTGACCATCTTCCGACCTGGGAGTCCCATCTTCCGATGGTGTACCGACATATCTCTGGTTGTACTGATCCATTTAGTTTTCATGGCAAGAATACTGGGGTGGGTTGCCGTTTCCTTCCCCAGGGATTGTATTTAGTCTGACCTCTCTGCCATGACCTTCCCATCTTGGGTGTCCCTTCATGGTTTAGCTCATGACGTCATTGAGGTGCTCAAGCTCCAGCACCATGACAAGGTAACAATCTCCTTTGCTGAAGATGCATGGACATACCATGGATTTTAATGTGAAAAAAACAAACAAAAACAAAGCTCACAGTCTGAAACGGACTTGAGTTGGAAGACGTTTTGACTTGGAATTTGGAGAACTTTGGAAAGCTCGAATTTTGCTGATTCGGACGTCCTTAGTTCTGTCAGACTTTGGCCATGTTAAGGGATGGGACCTAGAATGGTGACAGATGAATGGAATGGAGGTGGTGAAGGTTCTAATAGTGAAGGTTCACATTGTGTTCTGTGTGAAATGTAAATCTGAAGGAATATCTACTCCCATGTGAATCTTCCTGTATGTTAAGATCTTCCTCTGAAGCCTTATTCCAGGTGCCTCAACCTCCTGAAGCTAGGGAGGTGGTATCTACTGGGAAAAGAGGGAGAACCAAGAGAGAAGCAGATGTCGTGCTGATGCTAGAAAGAAAGCTAGAATTGAATAAAGGAAGCTCAGTGTGTTCCGGCTATGTTTCTTCATAAGGGTCAATAAAACCAATAATATAGGGCTGTGCCAAAATTTCTGGATGTACTGTGGGGGGGCATATTCACAGCGGCCCGGTAAGCAAAGAAAAGGGGATGGGATGGTGGTGAAGCAGCCAACAGTCTTGGGGTGGGCCAATGGAAATTCTTTACATTGGGCATGGAGGATTTACATTTGTAAGAATCACCACAAGTACAACTACCCCCCCTTTCTGTTTTAAGCAGAGCTGTGCACAAATGGCCTCTTGAAATTCTCCACCTTACTTGTGGGCAGAGAAATTTGGGAGACAGTTTCACCAAATTTTTCCAGGGGGAGGAGAAATTCTCAACAGTTTCTCACAGGTAGGGCTCCCCATTGGTAGGGCTTGTAGTATAGCTTATTTCTTTTCTTTCCTAAGGGGTTTGGGGGTCTTCATGCTGCAACAGCATCAACTGTCTTGGCAGGCTGGCCCCCAGTTTGCATCCACCATAATGCAGGTGCGGGCGGTGTTGTGTCCAGCTCCAGGGATGAGGTGGAGTTAGTGCTCTGCCAACATCTGTCCTCCAATTTCCTGAAAGCCCCCCCCCCCCATGAAAGAGGCTTCCATTGTTCTGCCTCTTTCAGGATGTTTTATACTGTATTTTTGTGGTGTATGTTTTTTTAGCATACCTAATCTAGGGATGTACGAAAGGTACTTACCTTTCTGCGGATTATGCTGATGCTGGGGGGGAGACATTCCATCCCTCTCCCCGGAATCCTGGCTGGGGGGGGAGGCGCTCCATTCCTCCCCCCCCCCCGGAATCCTGGCTGGCCGGGTCCGCTCCGCAGGGATTCTGCGGAGCCGCCGGCCGGCTCCACCAGCAGCCGGACATCCGGCCGCTGGCTAGCAGGGACGCAAATGGTGGCGGCCGTAGCCGCTGCTGTTTGTGTCCCTACAGTCAGCCATGATAGGCTACGTAAATGTTTATGTAGCCTATCACAGCTGATTAAAAAAAAAATGCGCGTACGCAAATGGCGGCGCCCATGGGCGCCGCCATTTGCGTTCCTTATTTTGGCACGTCTTAGTCTACGTAAACATTGTTTTTGTTTTTTTTTAATCAGCTGTGATAGGCTACGTAAACATTTACGTAGCCTATCATGGTTTTTTAAAAAAATCTAGCTGTGATAGTCTATGTAAATCTTTACGTAGCCTATCATGTTATTTTTTTTTTTTTTACCTGGAAGTGGTGGCGGCGGCAGCCGGTCGGAAGACCAGCCGCCGCCGCTGCCAGGAAGATCTGCCTAAGGTAAGTCCCATCCTGGGGGGGGCGGGGGGGTGTCAGAGAATTTCCCCACCAATTTTGGGGGGTTGAATGCATTGGCATTCGGCCTCCTGGAGATTCGTGGAGAAATTCTCCGCCATCCCTACTTGCATGTCCTGATTTGAAAAAGCCTTGTGGGAGGAATTGCCTCATGGTGCCTTAAACTGGGCTTTAGTTGAAGGAAGCTGAGGAAGCTACAGGTGGTAGAGAGATCATCTACAGAGATGATTGTACAATGAAAAACAGGACACTTGTGCACAATAATCCTTGGCCTCCTCTTAAGTAAAGTGAGCCCAGGAAACCTAAATCCAACCCATGAGAATTTCTCTGGAATTTCTTCACCACTGAATTTCTTTTTGAAAGCAGTTTCTCTCAAATTGAATAAAAATGGTCAAAAAAATGTGGGAGAATTTTTTGGCACAGCACTAGCTTTAAGGCTTATTTGCCGCTGCTGGAAACTGGTGGCAGAATTGCTCATATCCAGCACCATTGTACCCTGCAGCATTCCAGAGGAAAGACAACACTTGACTTAGCATCATCCAATGCACATTGCGTTTGTGTGCTGGGGAGGGGTGAGGATATTTTCCTTTGCTGCCCTGCTGGAGACCACCATGTTTTTGTCTTTGTTTTCCTACAGCCACATACCTAGAAGGAGACTACACCATGATGGTAAATGGGTCAGGACCACAGCAGGGAAGGAAATGGTTAGATTCCTACTCCACACCTGCTGCAAATCAGTAATTATCATCACACATCCCAAGCTGATGCTATTTGCGATTTTTTGGTGGTGGTGGGGATGCACATTAAATGCAAAGACATGTTTAAGGTCTTGTCTAGTTTGATTCCCAGAGTTTTCAGGATGAGGCATGAGAATCAAGGGACAGGCTTTTTTTCTTCTTGATTTGAGGACTTTTGCTATTCCTTCCATTCATTGGCACACCCACATAACACAAGCTTTTAGCTTGCTTCTGAGAGACAAAATAGATCATCTGAGTCTTTCAAAAGCAGTTTGTTTAAATTCATTTCTTTATCAAGTATTGGGATAGGGCTGAGAGAAGCATTAAAAATGTAAGTGGAAGAGGATATCATTATGTTAAGAGTTTGTTACATTTTTTTTTCCACACAACATTCAAGAGGGATTGCTTTGTTTGGTAAATTATAGCTCTTGGGATCCTCTGCACACAGTTTTAGAACACGAGTCATTTTCCATCCTATTGATAGCACACTGATTTTCTTTATTGTGTTTGACAAGCAAAGCTGCCTTTTCTTTGTGCAGCTTCCATGCAGCTCTGGGCCAGAACTGGAGTCACGAAAATTGAGTAAAAGGCAGAAAATGGTTTACCTGTCAACTCAGCCCTCGTTTTGCTCTGGACATTAGGCTTGCCTGACACTCTGATCTGTTGCTGGCCCTTAATAAATAGCAAAAAAAATAAACACAACCAAGTTTGGCTGGGAGAGGTAGAGAGAGATTGTTGGCTCTTGTGGAGTCAGAATTTCAGCTGGTATTTCTGGCCTTGGGGATGCATGAGAAGAACTCATAGGAACATAGAAAGCTGCTTTATATTGAGGCAGACCGTTGTCCATCTAGCTCAGTATTGTTGACATGACTGGCAGCCATGACTCTCCAGGGTTTCAGGCAGGATTCGTTCCTCACCCTACCTGGTGATGCTGGAGGTTGAACCTGGGACCAACTGCATGCAAAGGAGGTGCTCTGCCACTGAGCCATGGCCCCTCACTGTCACACCTTTGATCCTGGTGTTAGAACTTGAGCCTCCCATTAATCACAGACCTGGGTCCTATGCAATTTTAGGTGGAGATGCATGTTCCCCCTCCCACAGCCACCAAAGGTCTTTAAGCAAGCAAGAGTCTTCAGTCTAGAGAGAACATAGGGACCTAGGAAGCAACGTTACACTGTTTCAGACCGTTGGTCTACCTAGCCCAGTATTGCTGACACCGACTTGCGGCAGCCCTATAGAGTTTCAAGCAGAATATTTTGTTTCCTATCCCCCTGTGAAGGATTGAGGCCTACAGAGGCAAAGGGGAAAAAAGTAGGGGTGCACGAAAGCCACTTACCTGGTCTCGCAGCTTGCTTCGCAGTGGGGGGGAGGCGCTTCGCTGCTTCCCCCAAAGTTCAGGCCGGGGGGGGGAGGCTTCCTGCCTCGCCCGGCCGAAATTCAGGCCGGGGAGGAGGCGCCTTGCCTCGCCCGGCCGCGAAATAAAAAGTTTTTTTAAAAAAATGAGTGCCAAAATCTTTACGTAGACTACGGCGAAAATAAGGGCAACGCAAATAGCATTGCCCTTATTTTCGCCGTAGTCTACGTAATCTTTACGTAGACTACAGCGACCAAATAAGGAACGTGAATGGCGGCTCCCTATGGGGGCCGCCATTATCCGTATGCGCTTTTTTTTTTTTTTGAAGTCACCCGTGATAGGCTACATGACGATTTATGTAGCCTATCACGGCTGACATTGCAAATCTAGCCGTGATAGGCTACGTTAATTGTCACGTAGCCTATCACGGGGGCGTTTTTTATTTTTTTACTTTTATTGGAATGGCGGCAGCAGGAGCTGGTCAAAAGACCGGCTGCCGCCTCTGCCCCTGTCGAAGACCTGACGAACCGCTGCCGGGACCCGCCGCTGGGAGGGACATTCGGGAAAGGTAGGTCCCGCCCCGGGGGGGTGCGGGGTGCGGGGGGGTGCGGAGAATTTCTCCCCGAAACTACTTCGGGGGGCCAAACACGTTGGCACTCGGCCCCCCGAAGTTTCGGGGAGAAATTCTCCCCCATCCCTCGAAAAAAGGTCAAGCTTAGAAGCCTGGGTGTTTTTTTTTGGGGGGGGGATATACCTGAGGAGATTAGTTACATTTTCCTGGTTAACTTTCAGTTTCATTTCCCAAGTTAAGATTAATTTCTTCAGGTTTAAAGTAGTACTTTTGGGGTTTGGGGGGGTTATAAAAAGAGAGAGTTAGGAAGACCAGGGCAGTAAGAGCAGTGGAAGGAAGACCAGAGGCTGAAGAGGGAGCAGAAAGAAGCAGGATGGAGCAGTCTAATCACAGCTAGTGTACTAGTTGTGATTTGCTTGCTTTTATTTGTCAATAAACTTGTGGTTAAACCCTGTGGGGACCCAGGTCATAAGGGGAACCCTGACACTCCCGTACTTGGAGTTGCCAGGGACTGAAACTGGGACCTTCTTCATGTAAAGCATATGCTTTACCACTGAGCTAAGGCCCTTCCCTAAGATCATTTTGCATAGTCACACAGCATGTTTTTGAATAGTATTGTTGCTAGGAAAGGAAAGGTTCCTCCTGTGCAAGCACTGGGTCATTACTGACTCCTAGAGGGATGCCGCTTGTGCTGGCGTTTTCATGGCAGACTGTAGCGGGGTGGTTTGCCATTGCCTTCCCTAGTCATGACTGCCTTTCCCCCAGCAAGCTGGGTGCTCATTTTACTGACCTCGGAAGGATGGAAGGCTGAGTCGACCTGAGCCTAGGGATGGACGAAAGTCCCTTACCTGGTCCCGCAGCTTGCTTCGTGGTGGGGGGGAGGCGCTCCATCCCTCCCCCCGAAATTCTGGGGGGGGAGGCGCCCCGTCCCTCCCCGCCGAAATTCTGGCCAGGGGGGAGGCGCCCCATCCCTCCCCGCCGAAATTCTGGCCGGGGGGGAGCACCCTGCCTCTCCGGCCGCGAAAGTTCTTCTCCTGCTGGGACGCAAATGGCGGCCTGCAGTCAGCCGTGATAGGCTACGTAAACATTTACGTAGCCTATCACAGTGTTTTTTGAAAATCTAGCCTTGATAGGCTATGTAAATCTTTACGTAGCCTATCACGTTTGTTGTTTTTTTTAAAAAAAAACTTGGAAATGTTGGCAGCAGCCAGTCGGAAGACAAGTGCCACCACTGCTGCTGAACTGCTGCCAAACTGCTGCCGGGAGCCGCCACCACCAGGGACATTTGCCGAAGGTAAGTCCCATCCCGGGGGGTGGGGGTGTGGAGGACTGTTTCTCCACCAATTTTGGGGGGCCGAATGCATTGGCATTCGGCCTCCCAGAGATTTGTGGAGAAATTCTCTGACATCCCTACCTGAGCTGGCTACCCGAGACCCGGCTTTCGCTGGGATGGAACTCAGGTCGTGGGGAGAGTTTCAGTTGCAATACTGCCATCTGCCGTTCTGCGCCACACGAGGCTCTTTTCTTGTTGCTAGAGCTTTGTGTAAATAACTCTCAAGGTTCTTCTACCTATTTGTTGAGAGAGAATCTGAGCAAAACATTTCACAAAATTTCTCCAAGAGGAGGAGAAATTCTTCAACGGTTTCTCAGAGGTGGGTGTCACCATTAGCAGTGGCGGTACCACAGCTTCTTTCCTTTTTCGTAAGGGTATTGTTGTTGCTGTTGTTGTTGTTGGTGGCAGTCTGGTGCTGCGAGTGGCAAAACCAGCAACTTGTTAGTAGCCTGGCCACTATTTTGCATTCTCCACATTGCCCCAGACCTAGCATTGTTTCAAACTATTGTGGGGGGGGGGAGACATGGCAGTCTCCACATTAAAACAAAATTAAAAATAAATAATAAAAAGATGGTGAAATATTGTTAAGATTGCCCTTATGACCTCGTCCCTCTGAACAACTCCTAAAGGATGTCTTGCCTCCTTAAGAGTCCTATCTTCATAGAATCATAGAATAGTAGGGTTGGAAGGGGCCTGTAAGACCATTGAGTCCAACCCCCTGCTCAATGCAGGAATCTAAGTCAAAGCATCCTTGACAGATGGCTGTCCAGCCCCATCTTGAATGCCTCCAGTGTGGGAGAACCCACCATCTCCCTAGGGAAAGGGTCCCATTGTTGTACTGCTCTAACAGTCAGGAAGTTTTTCCTGATGTGCAGCTGGAATCTGGCTTCCTGTCACTTGAGCCCATTATTCCGTGTCCTGCACTCTGGGATGATCGAGAAGAGATCCTGGCCTCTCTCTCTGTGACAACCTTTCAAATACTTGAAGAGAACTGTCATATCTCCACTCACTCTTCTCTTCTCTTCTCTTCTCTTCTCTTCTCTTCTCTTCTCTTCTCTTCTCTTCTCTTCTCTTCTCTTCTCAAGGCTAAACATGCCCAGTTCTATTTCCAGTTCCCTGATCATCTTTGCTGCCCTCCTTTGAACCCTCTCCAGTTTGTCTGCATCCTTCTTAAAGTGCGGTGCCCAGAACTGGACACAGTACTCAAGATGAGGCCTAACCAGTGCCAAGTAGAGGGGAACTAGTAGTTTACAGATAAATTAAAGCAAGCAAATTGCAACCAAAGGCATTCACACAATAAAGTTGAGTGATACAAAAGGCATTAAGAGAAAATAAAAGTTGCAAAACACAAGTTATTTTACTCTAGCTGTACTGAGGCTCCTCTAGGCTGCGTCTTCCTGGTCCCCTTCAGGCTCTGATCTCCTGACTCTGCTCATACTGCTCTGGTCTTCCTCTTTTTTATACCCTCCTCTCACCAAAACCAAAAGTACTGCTTCAAACCTTAATAAATGAAACTTAACCGGGGTAACGAAACTGAAACCTAGCTGGGGAAATGAAACTACTCCTCTCAGGGATACCTGATACCCTCAGGGATACCTGATACAAGGATACCCTCCCAACAACAATGACAACAACAACAACTGGCCTCCAGCCATTTAGACATGGAGCCCCCAAAGTGGCTCAGAACAAGATAAAAACAAATATACAATACAATACAATAATGACAATAAAATACAGTAAAATAAATAACCAAGAGCAAAAAAAGTGGTGCTGGATCAAAACAATCCAGGATAGTCGGAGAGAAGACGATTAATGTCTGAAATTGCATTGCAGTAAACTCTGTGAAAAGACAGGCAACACATTTTAAGTCTTGTGCATGTGGTTGGATTAATATTCAAATCAGTGTAAAAGAAAATACCTTTCTAAAAACCCTCTGAATATGTGTAACAGTTTTTTCCCCCCTCAATGCCAGATGTGTCTCCTTATAAGAGTTAAGTATTTAGGTGTCTGTGTTGAACTGTTTAGCAATTGTATGGGTGGCTTTTAAAGGATAAATAGCAGGTATGCCCCCCCCTTCTGATCCTGGTGGAGGGGACTTTACCACTTTGCTCCTTATTGCATTCCCTAGCTGGATTGAATGGAAAGTTTCCTTATGATGCAAATATCAGGCATGGGGGTAGGGGGTGCAATCTGGATTAGGACTGCAATGAGTGGCAAAGGGTTTAAAACCCCCCAAAACCTGTCCATGGGAGGCTCTGCTGTTTACTTTAAAAAGCTATTAACACAGTGACTAATTCTGTGAATGGTGTCTTGCCCAGTTTGGCCCTAAGCACACTTGCTCAAACTCTATCCCTGTCAGATATGTCTCCCCTCTGCTCAATTCAATTGTCCTCCCTTCTGTCAACATTTAGATGGTGTGCTCCTTGGGGCAGGGACCTGTGTTTGTGCTTTTGCTACTCCGTAAAGGCAGCATGTGCATCCAAAATAATTCCGTTCCACTCAAGTCCAATGGTACTTACAATAAGCAAGTAAGTTTGAATAGTCTTGCACTGAAGATCGATAGCCCTCCCCTTCCTCTCCATCCAAAAGATGCAAGTAATAATCCAAAGCATGCAAATTCCATGAATATTCTCTTGGCATACTCGATGTACAGCACACACACCACTTCCAAGGTCCACCACCCCCACACACATGCTGTGTAATACTTGTCTTTGTACAAGAAAGGGAACTAGAGTCTGAAGCTTTTCTTCATATATAAACTCTCATTCTTCGAAAGGTTGTCTGCCAAATTATAACTAACAACTTAGAGGAAGACAGATTTTACTTCATGGCAGATCGTTCAATATTGTAAAGGTTCCTTCTGCAATCTCTGCATCAACCTACTTCTGGACATTGATGGGGGAGGAACTTTGTCTAGGAAGATAACCAGTCCCAATATTCACTGGTAGTTCTTTTGCTTCCCACAACACTCCACAGAATAGTTCTAATGTGTCCAAAGCCCTAAAATGCATATTAGGATGAGTGGGATTTGGCCTACAAAAACTTATGCCAGAATATATTTGTTTGTCTTCAAGAGTCTTTGTTGTCTCTTTGTGATCATAGGTCTGGCACAAAGATTTTGCAACATTTGGCATGGACTGGTGCTGCTGGAACTTTAAGGCAGCAATCCTATGCATGAGTAACTACTCATTTCATGCCATTTATTTATTTTTATTTGTTTATTAAATTTATTAATCGCCCATCTGGCTGGTCACCCAGCCACTCTGGGAGATGTGCAACAAAACAGTTAAAACAGTAAAATTCTACAGTAAAAACATAATAAAAAATACCCTAACCCACCCCGAATGCCTGCCTGAACAACCACATTTTTAATGTGCGGCGGTCGGCGGAAGCTCATTAAAGAGGGGGCATGGCGGAGTTCCCTAGGGAGGGAGTTCCACAGAGTTCCACCACAGAGAAGGCCCTCTCCCTCGTCCTCACCAGCTGAGCTGTCCTGGCTGAAGAGACAGAGAAAAGGCAATCCGAGGCTGACCTTGTTAAGCAGCCTGTCTGGTGTTGCTGGAGGTGCTCCTTAAGTGGGATGGGTAGCCCACTTACCATTTGGGATAACTCACTGGGGTGCAGCACATAGAGCACATTACAGTAGTCTAAACGAGAGGAGACCAGGGCATGTACTACAGATGGGAGCAGATGGTCAGGAAGGTAAGGGTGCAGCCGCCGTATCAGATGGAGTTGGTACAGCGCTGTCCAGCTCACAGCTGACACCTGAGCCTCCATGGACAGCTGGGAGTCTAAAATGACCCCCAGGCTGCGGACCTGGTCTTTCAAGGGTAGCCGTACCCCATTCAACACCAGGTCAACATCCCCAAACCTCCTCTTGTCTCCCACCAAAAGTACCTTGGTCTTGTCAGGGTTCAGCTTCAGCTTATTTCTCCCCATCCAGCCACTCACCATCTCCAGACATTTGGACAGGGATTCTATAGCCAACCTTGGTGAAGATTTGAATGAGAGGTAGAGCTGCATATCATCTGCATATTGGTGACACTGCACCCCAAACCTCCTGATGATAGCCCCCAGCGGCTTCACATAGATGTTAAATAGCATCGGTGAGAGGATGGAACCCTCTGGCACCCCACAAGTGAGCAGCCACAGGTCTGAAACTTCCTCTCCCAGTGCTACCCTCTGGTACCTGCCGGAAAGGAAGGACCGGAACCACTGCAATACGGTGTCTCCAATGCCCAACCCCTCCAGGCAGTCCAGGAGGATACCGTGGTCAATGGTATCAAAAGCTGCTGAGAGGCCAAGGCGAACAATGAAGGAGCATTCACCCCTATCCAGAGCCCTCCTCATATCTAGGGATGGCAGAGAATTTCTCCCCAAATCTTCAGGGGGCCAAGCGCCAACGCATTTGGCCCCCTGAAATCGGCGGTGAAATTCTCCGCCCCTGCCCCCCCCCGGGATGGGACTTACCTTTGGTGAATGTCCCTCCGGGCAGCGGGTCCCGGCAGCGGTTCGTCGGCCTTTCGTCCGGGGTGGGGGCGGCAGCCGGTCTTCCGACCGGCTGCCACCGCCGCCATTACAAAGTGTAAAAAAAAAAAAAGACCCCGTGATAGGCTACGTAACGATTAACGTAGCCTATCACGGCTAGATTTCCAAAGTCAGCCGTGATAGGCTACGTAAATCATTATGTAGCCTATCACGGGTGACTTTGGAAAAAAAAACAACAACCGCGTACGCAAATGGCGGCGGCCTATGGGAGCCACCATTTGCGTTCCTTATTTGATCCCGGTAGTCTACATAAAGATTTACGTAGACTACCGGGACCAAATAAGGAACGCAAATGGTGGTGCCCAGTATGCGTTTTTTTTTTTTCAAAGTCACCCGTGATAGGCTACGTAACGATTTACGTAGCCTATCTAGGGATGGACGAAAGTCACTTACCTGTCCTCGAAGCTTTTCGCGGTGGGGGGGAGGCGCTTCGCTGCTCCCCCTGTGAAGTTCAGGCCGGGGGGAAAGGCTTCCCGCCTCGCCCGGCTGAAATTCAGGCCGGGGGGGAGGCTTCCTGCCTCGCCCGGCCGAAATTCAGGCCGGGGAGGAGGCGCCTCGCTTCGCCCAGCCGCAAACTCAAAAGTTTTTTTTTTTTTAAACGCCCCCGTGATAGGCTACGTGACGATTAACGTAGCCTATCACGGCTAGATCTGCAAAGTCAGCCGTGATAGGCTACGTTAATCGTCACGTAGCCTATCACGGGTGACTTAAAAAAAAAAGCACGTACGCGAATGGCGGCCCCCATAGGGAGCTACCATTCACGTTCCTTATTTGGTCGCTGTAGTCTACGTAAAGATTTACGTAGACTACGGCGAAAATAAGGGCAACGCAAATAGCGTTGCCCTTATTTTCGCCGTAGTCTACGTAAATCTTTACGTAGACTACAGCGACCAAATAAGGAACAGGAATGGTGGCTCCCTATGGGGGCCGCCATTATCCGTACGTGCTTTTTTTTTTTAAGTAAAAAATTACGTAGACTACGGTGAAAATAAGGGCAACACTATTTGCGTTGCCCTTATTTTCGCCGTAGTCTACGTAAAGATTTACGTAGACTACAGCAACCAAATAAGGAACGCGAATGGCGGCTCCCTATGGGGGCCGCCATTTGCGTACGTGCTTTTTTTTTTTTTTTAAGTCACCCGTGATAGGCTACGTGACGATTTACGTAGCCTATCACCGCTGACTTTGCAAATCTAGCTGTGATAGGCTACGTTAATCGTCATGTAGCCTATCACGGGGGCGTTTTTTTTTTTAACTTCTTATTTCGCCACCGGGTGAGGCGAGGCGCCTCCTCCCCGGCCTGAATTTCGGCTGGGCCAGGCGGGAAGCCTCCCCCCCCCGGCCTGAACTTCAGGGGGAGAGCAGCGAAGCGCCTCCCCCCCACCGCGAAAAGCTGCGATACCAGGTAAGTGGCTTTTGTGCACTCCTACCCAAATGTCCAGGAATAATTGAGGATGGTGTAAGATTGCTTACCAATGAGCCAGTTTGTAACTGGTGCACAATCAGAAAAACTTATATTCTGCTTGGTAACCATTATTGGTATCTGAAAAAATGGTAAATTTTGTATTACGTAAGAATCCACCTATACTACTACCATTATTATTATTATTGTTGTTGTTGTTATTATTATTATTATTATTATTATTATTCTGTTTAATGCCTCCAATGGCTTCCATTGGGGAATTTGAGTTCACTCTCCCTGGTCTAATCCCTATATCATATTAAGCCCTATGAGATCTCTTAATATGCCCTATCACCAGCTCTTCCATAGGTTCTGCCCTTGTTTCACTCCTGACTGATCATATTCTACCTAGGGATAGGGGCAAAACAAACATAGTAGAACATCAGCACAGAATAAGTTAATATTTAATACAAACTGAGCTAGTTCACACTCCCAAACGAATAGACCAAATATCCTTAATTCACTTTCAATTTTCACACTTCTCCCAAGTTTGGAATGCAGTTCTCCAAAACTAAATAATAAAATTGTACAAAATATTATATTGGAGGCATTGTGGTCAAACTGCATATATTATAGGAGATCACAAGGAGAGGAAAAGATTCATCCAAAACTCTGCTTGGCCTATGCCAGAACGGCATAAGGGAGAGGGAAGCAGCATGTTTCTCTTTTCCCTTCCATTTCTGGCATATGGTTTCGTTTTTATGTTGAGAGATTTTTTTCCCCAATTGCAACAAAATTATGTGCACCAATTCCAGAGTTGGTGTACATTTGCCCTTATGTGAGCAGCATGTCTGGGGACTGCAGATCCAAACCCTCTCTCAGTCCACTCACAACATGTCTCCCAACCTTTCCCCTTTTTGCCTCTTCCAGTGTCAGAGAAGCAAAGGCGTGGAAGTTGTTCACAGAAACTGGGTCAACATTTGCGTGCACGTGCATATGTGTGTGTGTGCGCGCGCACCCCCCCCATGTTGTTAACTATTTTCAGTAGACCTCATTGACTTGGTTCACACATAATGTTAACCCATGGTTTGTCACCCTATCCTGAGTTTATCTGGAAGATGATCAAACAAATCATGGTATGTTTTCCTAATCCCTGAGTTGTTTGTTTTGATGTTTTCCTCTTCCTTTGCCTGCTCCCTCCCTGTATCCCAAATGCCTTTATGGTGCTGTGGTATGGCATGTAGAGCAGCTGGGCTTTTGTTTTTGTTTTTTTACCACTCTTGCCGGCTGCCTCTGTTTCTGACAAAGCAATACATGAACAACCCATGGTTCTGGGTTCACATGTAACAACCACCCATGGTTTAAACACAACTCAACCTTAAACCAGAGGTTCTCTTTCTGGGTTGTTTGTGGTTAACAAACCATGGTTTGTTAGTGCAACTGGATTTGCACATCACAAGAACCCAGAATTCAGCAATCTGTGGGTTAAATAAACTATGGGTTAGAGTTATGTGTGAACCAGCTCACTGATAACTTTGTGGCAAATTTTATATTTGAACTCTCTTTGATTAAAAAGGCATTTCCTATTTGGCTTTCCACACTAACATTCTACTTCCACTCTTGTGAACTTTTTCTATTCTTGATAATGTTCTAGTGTGGCTGCTGTAACATATCCCCCCCCCCCCCGCATTCCCTGGTATTCTGGGAGAATACTTAAAATACAAAAAGAAGAAGATATATTCCAAATGCCCGGGTAGGTATTCAGAGGATTCATGATGGATGCAGGTTATCATTGTCACCGTGCACTGCAGGTTAAAATAAGACTGCAGGTGATCTGATGCTATTGCTAGTAAAACAGATTCCTTGCTCAAAGAATGTACAGAGTGAGAGGAAGCTGCATGCATGGTTTCCTGCATTTCCAGTGATAAAGAGGACACTGGCCTATGAAAGTGTATGCTGTGTTATGTTCCTTAGAGCATTTTGACACCAGACTAAAATCCTGCAACTTTACCAGGGCTTTTTGCTTCCCTTTTAAATGCAGGATCACAATTGTCTCCCTTCACACGCATTCCCCCTGCCCATGCCCCACTTTCCCCCCTTATCTGCATTGTTCTATATGTTTCCTGATACAGCCACTAGATGGCACTGTGGTCTAGCTCCTCGTATTACGGGATTTCCTCTTTGCACAAGGGAACCAGCGTGCTGTAATTTGATAGCTCATTATCTCCAATCTTTTAAAAAATGGGATAAATGTCATTTAGCATGGGAGATGCCCTGGAGCTTGACGATGTCATGCAAAGGACCCGCAAACATCCTTGAGTAACCAGTCTCAATAGCAGGATAAAAGCCCTGTGTGGAGAAACCCTTAGTCTTTACAGTTCTCTTCACTGTGTGCATTTCTTTTAACTGCAGCCACCTAACATGGTTAGCCACTTAACATACCCCTCTGGAATTCATTTCAGGTATCTCTAGGTGGATTGTGCCCTGGTGCTTTGGATCCTGTAGATGTAAGCAGAATGCATTTGGAAATGTCATCATGCTCTCTGGTGGATAATTTAGTAATAAATATTGGAGAGATCAGTCAATACAAGCCAGTTATATACCTTGTTTTTTAATATAATTGAGCACCACAAAGTTAGAAGTTGTAGGCTAGCAAAAGTGTTTATTGATTGGAAAGATGGACTTTTTATTATTATCATTATTATATATCTGTGCAAGGCTTTAAAAGAATGTGAATGGTTGTACATTTCTTGATTTGGATCATTTAGCTTTTGTACCTGCCAGCTGTTGTATGTGGATAACACCGCTCCCCCCGACCCCCGGGTGTTGTATTGTGTAGATTTTTGCAGATTATTGAGGAAGACAAGTGTCCCTCTTCATAGTACTTACTGTGGCATTACTCTGCAGAAAGTGATTTGAAGACTGGAATGTCTCTTTTGATGTATCTGAAGATTGATCCAAATGTTACTTTCTTTCTCCATCTTGCTCAAAAATATACCTTTTTAAAAGAGATATTGGAGAGCTAACTGACCAAGAAATCAATTTGTTCTGTCCTCCAAAGATAACGAGCACCCTTACCTCTTTGAGTTTATGGCTGCAGTGTTCCTTTGTCATTCTTAAATATACTGCCAAAGCAGAGGCAAATATTTGTTGACAACAACAACAACAACATGTTTTCATTAAACGTTTTCAACATGGCCCAATCGACTGCCAGCGGCATGCAAAGGAACGACAGGGCCGTTGCCACCGCTGGCCCTCCTCATCAGGCTGGAGAACGTGTGCTAGCCGTGCTTCCTCCAGCCATGCAAGTGGCTCCCGAAAGCCACCGCCTCCAATTGTGGCACACTGCTGCTGCGGTGGCGGTGGGAACGCCGGCCGAAAAGGAGAAGTGCTGCTGATCGGGCCGTCGCCGCCGCTGCTCCTTCTCTCTGAGAGGCAGTTGGGAGGGGCGCGGAGAGTAAAAAGGCCTCTCCGACCCCTCCCCGGTGGTACCATGGGGGTTCCTCCAATGGCAGCCCGGCACGTCCCCTCACCCCACCCGCCTGCAATGGTCCCCCCCACTGCCAGGCAAGCCAGGCATGGAGGTAGGGCATATTTGATTCCTGCTATTTCTTACCCTTTCTCTCCCCCAACACAAATGAAATAACTCTTTCCCTCTCCCCAAATCTTTCTGCCTGTTTATTTATTTAGCACATGTCTAATCTGCTCAATAACTAATGTTCCCTGGGCAGATTACAACAAGTTCGTTGTAATCGTTACAACAGAGAGCTTCGGCTATTGGGCAGCATATAAATAAATAAATAAATAAATAAGACTAAAATGCCATCTTAAAACACAGTTAAAATACGAAATGCAATACAAACATTTAAAAGTATAAAACACAATATAACGCAAAACAATAAACAGCACAGTTATCAATAAAACAACCTACAACTTGGTCTCCAAAATGCCTGGGAGGAAAAAAAAAAGGGGGGGTTTCCTGGTACCGAAAGGATAACAATGTAGGTGCGAGGTAAACCTATAATTCTATTTATTATAGAATAAATTCCTCTTTGGGGAATTTATTCTATAAGTGGGATACCACCCCTGAGAAGGCCCTGTCTCTTGTACCTGCCTAGCTTCCTTTGGCAAGGGCACAACATGAATGAGGGCCTCTGAAGATGACCTAAGAGCCTGAGCAGGTGCATGCAAGAGGAGAAACACCTTTAGATACTCTGGTATCTATGGAGATAGTGGAGGGAGTGAGGAAATTTGCTAACAAGGACAAACAGAGGCTGGCTAGTAAGGGCAAGCCAAGATTTGTGGACTCCACATTATAACAATGTGAAAAGGAGGTTCATAGTTTATTCCTAGTGGCCCTAGGCAATGTCTCTGGCACTATAAGATGCACCAGATCCCCTCTGCCTTGGATGGAGACAGAGCTCTGGCCTGGAGGAGGAAATACGAGTGTATATCTTCCCTCCTCAGTCTCTCCCGGCTACTTTGGAAAGCTCTGCAGCAGAGAGGGAGGAGTGTGCTTGTAGATGGGATGGGGAAGGGAGAGGATCTGCTGGATCCAAAGAACTCTCAGGCCCCACTCCCAACAGAACATGTCAGCTAGATGGTCTCAGAGGCCTATGATGCAGAAATCTTAGCAAAGGAGAATGGTGAGGTTGTCAAGAGATTGTTCTCTTAAGTGTAATGATCAACTCATAATTAGTAAATACATTAATTGATAAAAGTACATTAATCTTTACATAGCTGAGTGATCTTAAAGGCGCCCCCCCCCCGCCATGTGTAAAAGGGCTATTCATCTCCAGCTGCCAGGCTCCTAACCTTTTAATATGCTACACAAATACATACAGGGTTAATGATGCACAATGATTTTTAAGATTCATATACATTCTTCCAGAAGTCAGACTATTGTCTTTAAAGTTCTTTCCATCTGGTTGAAAGATTATGCAAAAACACATTTTAATGCCAACAGTGACTTTTAGTTAAGACTGTGCTGCCAGAGTTATAATTCTGATTCCCATTTCATTCCAATCTGTCAGATTCAGATTAGTTTAAGGTTGCTCATTAGTTGTTGTTGTTGTTCTGTCGTAAAGTCGTGTCTGACTCTTCATGACCCCATGGACCGCAGCACGCCAGGCCTTCCTGTCCTCCGCTCTCTCCCGGAGTGTGCTCAAGTTCATATTCATTGCATCAGTGATGCTATCTAGCCATCTCTCATCCTCTTCTGTCCCCTTCTCCTTTTGCCTTCAATCTTTCCCAGCATCAGGGTCTTTTCCAGTGAGTTTTCTCTTCGCATTAGGTGGCCAAAATATTTGAGCTTCAGCTTCAGTATCTGTCCTTCCAATGAGCAGTCAAGGTTCTCATTAGTACTGCTTCATAAAATCAAGAACCACCTGGTGGCTGCTTTTGAAATGAAATCTGTAGATTATCATACTCCAACCTGTGTGCATGTCACTCTGCAATATTTGTGAGGTTGTTAAGTCTACACTGAGTCTTATGCTGAAAGCAGATCCATATCTGTCGTTGGAAAAACGCCCATAGAATAGAACTTACAGAGAGTAGCCAGAAGAATAAAATGAAGCAAACAAATGTAGAAGTGTGGCCCACCCAAGACCCCCCCCCCCGCCATTTTGTCACTTCTTACTACAAGAATTATTTGTAAATATGTCCACAAAAGTTACTAGTCGTCATGCTCGCACATGCCTGCCTGTGTCCATAATTTATGGTGCATCTGTGGCCTGGAAGAAGAAAACAATACTGCCTCTCTACTAGTCTTCAAAGGCATCTCTGCCTGGGCATCAAGAGGTGACCCTCCCTTACATTTGGTGATGAGACAAGTAGGCGATTATAGGCCTGAACTAGGGACAGCCTTTACAGGTCAACGTTTTGCCTGAAGACCGTAAACCCTACCCCAAGAGTAGACAACTTGGTCCAAAAAGCTGCAGTGGAGTATTTCCCTTGCATACCCAAATTTACTATCCGATCATGAGATCTGGAAATGTGTCGTGTGGGGTTTTTTTGTTTGCATTTTCATAGTAGAAGGGAGTTCTTGTGAGCTGAACGATGGTGCTTTAGACAACTGGTCTTCAATTGGTGTGATCAGCTACAATGTCACAGTCACAGGTCAACCTAATTTGGGCCACACTGGGGCACTGCTACCATTTTCTCCTCCATTTGAAACAATAGTTCTTTAAAAGAAAAAGGGAGAGGTTAAAACAGAAAGAGGGGCTCATGGAGAGAGATAAGTAGAAAGTGTGTGCAGATAGGTGTCAGGAGCACCCTGGCGGTCTCTTTCAATAGACTCCAATAGTCAACTCAAGACACAGACAAAAGGATTCTTTTCAAGGCTTTAATCCTTTTACAACTTAATGACTCTTTCAGATGCTAATCACCAGCAACTAAGCAAGTTGATCACCATTTGAAGGAGAGGCACTTGAAGACCCTGAACTTATGGGCTAGGGAGAGATCTCTTTCTCTTGGGTCCATGGGAGGCGGACGTTGCTTGCGCGCCAAATGAGCACTATGCCTCCTTTCCACGCCCTCCATCGCTCATCACTCCCTGCACCTGCGTCGAGCATCGAGCAAGCCCCCCTCCTGCACTCTCTCACTGCCCGGGTCACTATCTATCTCAGGAATGCCGGTGGGAGGAATCTCTGCCAGCTGCTGTGCCTGTGAGGGATGAGCGAGCTCCTCTCCCATGGATTGCTGATCCTCCTCAGTATCAGAACTGCTCTGAGGTTCTATCGGCTCAGTTTCCACCCTGACATCAGGTAGGGAAATGGGAAAATCAGAAAGGTATACATCACCACCACCACCTCCACCACCATCAGCAGCATAAGCTAAAGAGAAGAGGCAGCTGTTCCTGTGTAGCAGTTGTGGGCTTAAAGGAGGATTTCAGGTTTGAAATTGTGGTAAAAATATTGCTTAAGATGAGGGCTGTTTGTTGTTTACAAGAAACATCTTTGACCAAGGTTACTTTAGAAATCTCCAACAAAGATGGTTCTCGAAGCTCTCTCTGCTGTTAGATTTGGTTCCCTTGAAGTTGGGGGCATCTGAACTAAGGCAGAGGTGAAGGTGAGACATGGATGTTGCAAGCTCAAGGAGCAGCATTCCCATTTGTTCAGTGAGCTTGCCAGGCATGGTTTTTATAGGGTTCAGAGAATATCACTTGAGGTGCCTATTGGGGCAAGGAGGCTAGCTTGGCTGGTTTCCCTTCAGTCCCTTCCTTTGCTCAGAGAGAATGGCAGACAAAGGTTGTATGTAGTTCAGTGGTAAAACACAAGCTTTGCATGAAAAAAAAAAAGGCCCTGGGTTCTCAGTCCTCAGCAGCTTCAGACAGGGCTCAGAGAGACTCTTATCTGAAACCGTGCCAGTCAACATAGGCAGTGCTATGCTACATAATCAGTGGTCTAACTCTGTATAAGGAAAGTTAAGAACAGAAGAAGAGCCTTGCTGGGTTGGACCAAGGGTCCATCTAGTCCAGCATTCTGTTTACACAGTGGCCAACCAGATGCCCATGGGAAACCCACAGGCATGCCATTAGCACAACACCACCCTCCTGCCCATGATCCCCAGCAACTGGTACACACAGGCTTCCCATGTTCCACCACCAAGACCCACTTGGTTTGAGTATTGACCCCTCAGAAGAAAAGACTGAGGAAGGCCAGGATCTCTTCTCGATCACCCCAGAGTGCAGGACGTGGAATAATGGGCTCAAGTTCCAGGAAGCCAGATTCCGGCTGAACATCAGGAAAAACTTCCTGAATGTTAGAGCAATATGACAATGGAACCAATTACCTAGGGAGGAGGTGGGCTTGTAGGCCCCTTCCAACCCTCCTATGCTATGATTCTATCCCTGCTCTTTTAAAATCTGTCTTGGTTTCTTTCCCCTCCCTCACACCTCTCTTGCTGTAACCTCAGTTCTGCTTCAGAGACATGATAGCAGCATATTCTCCACCAGCTCCTCTTAAATGCAATAAATCTATTGGGTGTCAAATGTGAGAGTAAGGAGGCCAAGGCAATCTAATGGTTGGAGCACTGGACATTGGTATTGCTCACTGTGAAGGTTTGAGGCTTACAGAGACAAGGAAAATAAAAAGATCAGGCCTAAAGAGTTTTTGTTGGGAGGGGTAACCCTGAGAAGAGTAGTTTCATTTCCCCAATTAAGTTTCAGTTTCATGTCCCCAGTTAAGTTTCATTTCTCCAGGTTTGAAACTACTTTCCATTTTGAGGAAGGAGGGTATAAAATGAGAGTGAGAGATCCAGTCAGAGCAGAGTTGAGGAGACCAGCAGGAGCAGGAAGAAGCAGCTTGGAGAAGACTAAGTACAGCTAGGGTAAAGAAACTTGTGTTTTGCAACTTTTATTTTCTCCTACTGACTTTTGTATCACTTAGCTCTGTTATGCAAATACCTTTAGTTTTGTTTTGCTTGCTTTAATTTACCAGTAAATTGTTGTGGTTAAACCTTGTGTCTAGAGTGTCAGTCCCCCCACATCTACAGCCTAAACCCCACGTTATTGGAAAGGGGAAGGTAAAAGGATGGGGGTGGGACTCTTAAGAAGGCAAGAGATCCTTTAGAAGTTGCTCAGGGGGTCCAGGTCATAAGGGGAGCTGTGATACTCACCTTTTCCAGGATTTCATAGTGTGGCTAGGGATGTCAGAGAATTCCTCCATGGATCTCGGTGAGGCTGAATGCCAGTGCATTCAGCCCCGCAAAATCCGTGGTGCAACAAAGCCCCCACCGCGAATCCATGCTGCGAAAAGATAAGTGACTTTCATACATCCCTAGCATGGCCTCAGTCTTCCCATATCTATGAAATGAATAAATTTTGCTCTCCTTCACAGGATTGTTGGAAGGGGGCGTATGATGAAGATAGCAACGCAGTTAGTGGTAGTACAGCCCTTGAGACAGTTGTCAGAGGAAACTCCTGTGGCTTACTAGCAGTTTTCCCATTTTAATACTGACAGATTGCCAGCTGTGTTTGTTTCTTCTTTGCGAACTTTTGATTTTCCTAGACTTCCTCTCGTGTGTGTGTGTGTGTGTGTGTGTAGCAGGGAGGCTTGAGTTGCCTTGCTTCTCCCCCCTTCTTTTGAGTGGAGTACAAAAGTTATTGCTGGGGAGCAAATGTTCTGTGACCTGTCTTGGTTTTGTGTTGGTTTCTCTTGGGAAAGCTCAGGCAGTTGCTTCTTGGACACAGGTAGGCTTATTGTGATAACGTTTTGAAGATCTGTCAGTTGCAGGAGCATATCAATGTTTTCTGCCTCATGCTCCTTTTTCAATGGACCTTGTGCACAAACATTGGATAACTTTGAGTAGAAGCTTTCAACAGCAACAATGAAAATAAAAATGCTCCCAATAACATTACTGACCTGTTTTTCCCCCACCCCTCACATTTTTAAAACTGTGTGTGTGTGTGTGTGTGTGCACATGTGCGCACATCTTGAAACTTAATCCAACTGTACTAAACACAACGAAACATATCCCAACTACTATGAATTTTGGCAGATAACAGATATTTCAGGCACCTTTCACCTTTAATTCTCTGGAATTGGTGGGTGGACTGCATGTCAAGGTGTTAGGCTAGGTGGTGGTGGTGGTGGTGTGTGTGTACATACTTATGTACAGGACAAAGGTAAGGCAGAATCCTGTTGAGACATAAAAACCAAGGGTGTGCAGTGGAGGAAGTCATACAACTCTTCTGTTTGTAAATCCAGCACTTTTTGGTCCCAATGGATTCCCGTGGCCTGCCCCATTTTGGCTTGCATTCCCTAGCTGAGCTGTGAGTTTTCCCCGAAATCCAGGAACATTGTTTTTGTTTTCATAAATAGGACGTTGCACAAATTCCAGCTGCGTAATTTGCACAAAATTACACAAATTATGGCCACAATTTGCACAACTTTGTATGTACAACTCCCCCCCCCCAAAAAAAAGCCCAACAGAAAACCTGTAAGGTGGCTCAACTTGATGCAGATACTGATAAGTATGCTAGTATCAACAGGGCCAGAATGAATGCCAAATGGGTAGTATGGGTAAGTATTTGTAGGATCAGAAGGATTGGCTATGTTGTATTGTAAGCCATCAGTAAGTATTTGCAGGATCAGGATTAACCATTATTGAATTTGTTGCACATGTAGCTAAGTCTTTTCTTGTATCTGTTTGCTGTTGTCAGTACTGAAAAATTTCTTTTCACCTTTCCTACCAGCCCATGGTCTGTTTCAGTTCTTTGTCTTTCTAATGAACCAGTGGGTGCCTTTACAGGTTTACAATGCTTTTTTTATATACCTGCTAGTCTTAGTTCCTTTAGGATTTTCCTTCCCAGCCACTCCTCCTGAACCTCCTTAATTTGGTGGTGGTGGTGACATACTCCTTTCCTAACCCCTCCCCAATCCCGTTGGCATTCAGGTTTTATCCTTTGGTTCCGTCCCACCTTTTCCTCCTTTCCCAGTGATCTTGAGTCATTTAAAGAGCTCTTGCCCTGATATCTCTCCCCCTGCCCACCCCATTCAACTGCCCATAGCTGTTACAGACTGTTGTCACTGGGCAAACAGGGAATCCCAGTGGCCTGTGTGGCAACCCCTGATGGTTCCTCATAGTGCCTCACCATTAATTGAGGTATAGTGGGTGGGTACAAGAGAAAGGGTGCTTCTGTAGCAGGGCTGAGGTTGTGGGACACTCTACTCCAAGCTGTTTGCATTGTCCCATAGCTTACAATCTTCCACCACCAGCTGAATACATTTCTATTCAGGCAAGTGTTTGTCCTTCCTTCTGTTTGGTCTGTTTAGTCTCCTTGCTTTGTTATTTGTGATTCTCTCCTGACTCCTGCTGTAGTTGCATGCATTTTATTGAATGGTTAGGTCATTTTCTTTGCATTGTTTTTGAAATATTGTAAGCTGCCTTGGGCACTCCTGTTGCAACAGAAAGACAGGATAAATCCCTCCTGAGGTAGTCTTAGTGAAAATTCCCTGTATGTTCCTCCTGTACAGGAACACCCAGGTTAGTTTTGAAATGTTTATTCACGTGAAATCCAGTATTAGCTCAAGTCCCAGGTTCTATCAGCCCTGGGAGTTAAGCTAATATGGGATTTCAATATTAGCTCCCAACACTGGATGTCCCCAGAAGGGCATCCAGTGCTGGCAAGAGACAGATGACATTTCACTGATTTCAGCAGAACTTGACCAATAATCAACATTAATATATTTTAAGTAGAACTCACTTGGGAAATGTTGCTGCTGTTGTCAAAACTCATATTGCTTCCTTTGCAATTCTTCAGATGTTTCTGTCTTAACATTTACAGAACTCTACTCAGAGATGTGCAAAATCTACTTGAGAAATTTCAACCATCTTACCCTTTTGTCTTGACATCCCTTGAAACTCTGTAGATGTTTGAGCAGGACTTTCCGAAGTCAACTTCAGTAGCAAATCTATATGGTGATGAACATTTTACCAAATGTATAAAAAGCATAGACTGCAACTCCCACAGAAGCTGGTCAAGTGACCCCTGATTTCAGTTTATTGAAATGAGTCCATCCAAGCCAGCATAGATTTACTGAGAGCCCAAGTTTGTTCTCTTCTGGAGCCATGTTCTTTCTTCATGCACTACCTTTACCCAGTCTCTGGATGAAAGTAGAGATGGGGGAAAAATTAATTTGGTTTAGATTTTAATATGGACCAACCTAAGTTGCACTTCCTGAACCAGTACATGAATGGCAATGCAGTTCTCCTTCAGTATTCTCACTTCCCCAAATTTTGTGATGCACTTCTCCAAGACATCAAAATTCTTGCAAAATGGGTATGTTACAGGAAAGCTTGCACCAAAAATATAAAAATAAAAATAATATTTTAGTGAAATTAACATACACAATGGATTGCATTAGGAAAAAATGGTTGCAAAAATGCACATAACAGGCAAAACTGCACACAAATTAGGACAAATGTGTATGAAAATGAGTACAAATTTTCATGCCAACACTTAAAAACCCCCTGCAAACTAATGTGGAAATGGGACAAAATTAACTGAAGATTGGAAATGTGAGTAACTGAAACTGAAATCGACAGCTTCATCTGTCCCTAGATGAAAGCAGGTTCACCAACTGTAAAGGCATTGGGGAGGGGGAAGGGGAAACAAATAAACAAAAACAAGAGTGAGCAACTTGCCAGCACAGAAGCCCACCTGGCAGGCACTGTAAACCCAGATCTTGCTCTATGGAGCTCCCTGGTTGTCTCTCAAGCCTATTGATCCTTGTCTTGATCGGCTTTGACTGTCTCTGAACTTGTCTCTCTTCTGTATCCAACTGAGACTGCTTGCATCCTTATATAATTGCACTACCTGTGTCCTGGCTTGCCCCTAATGATGCCCATGGTGAGTGTGCAGTGTGCACTTAGAGGGGGCCACTGCCACAGTTGAGAAACATTTGACACACCAAGGCGTCAACATTCCTTTGCAGTTCCTTCAGTTGTAAAGTGAGGACTGGTATGCTTCTGTGGGCATTCAAACACTCCCCAATAAGAATTCTATCAACATTTTAGCTACAGCTTGACCTCCTTGATTCTGTGAATTATCCAGGAGTTATTTTCCTTTAGTTCTGCCACCCAGGTTTTTTTTTTAATACATTTATGACATTGTCTGAAACAAGTCTTTTAACCTCAATAGCTCGAATTGCCTCACCTCAAACGACGCCACCCACTATTCTCAGCATCTTTTAATAGCCTGGAGCTCAGATTCTGCTGTGCCAGCTTTAAGTGTTACCATCCACACTGTGCCATATTTCTTTGAAATTGCATGCTTCTGAAATAGAACAGGGAAAATAATATTTTAAATTCACATAGGAAATTCCTTTACTGAACAGGCACTGTGCAATTTCAGGTGTTTCAGGGGTGCCTAGTCTGAACCAAGGTTTCAGGCCGTCTACTGCTACGTATGAAGGAAAGGCTTATTGCTAGCCATGCTTATGAAAGAGGGTGGCCGCTTATTAGGGATGCATGAAAATTTTGGTTTGGCTCGCAAAACATGTGAACATCCCCTGCTCAAACCCCTGAAGCTGAGTGCAACCACATGTCTGCCAAAAGCATTCGCAAATCATCGAATGCACTCTCGCGTTTGTCTCATTCCTGATTCCTAGTTTGATTTGCACAAATGTAGGGATGTACGAAATTGCCCTTACCTGGCTCCGCCGGGTTCCGCTGGAGGGAGGCTTTCCGTCCCTCCCCCTGGAATCCTGGCCGGCCGGCTCCACTCTGTGGGGATTCTGCGGAGCCGCCGGCCGGCTCCGCCAGCAGCCGGACATCCGGCCGCTGGCTGGCAGGGATGCACATGGCGGCAGCCATAGCTGCCGCCATTTGCGTCCCTGTAGTCAGCCATGATAGGCTACGTAACTCTTTACGTAACCTATCACATCTGACTTTAAAAAAAAAACCAAAAAAAACGCGCGTATGCAAATGGCCATTTGCGTTCCTTATTTTGGGCCGTCTTAGTCTATGTAAATATTTACGGAGACTAAGACGGCGAAAATAAAAGGAACGCAAATAGCGTAGCGGACGTTATTTGCGTTCCCCCTTATTTTCGCCGTCTTAGTCTTCGTAAATATTTACATAGACTAAGATGGTCCAAAATAAGGAACGCAAATGGTGGCGGCCGTAGCCGCCGCCATTTGCGTACGCGCATTTTTTTTTTAAAGTCAGACATGATAGGCTACGTAAAGATTTACGTAGCCTATCACGTCATTTTTTTTTTTACACCTAGCCATGATAGGCTACGTAAATCTTTGCATAGCGTATCACGTCTTTTTTTTTTTTTTTCAACACTGGAAATGGCGGCAGCGGCAGCCGTTCAGAAGACCAGCCGGCACCGGTGCCGGAGCCGCCACCTCCCGGAAGATCCGCCCCAGGTAAGTCTCGTCCTGGGGGGGATCCACGGGGTGGCGGGGGGGTGGCGGGCTGTTCCACCATGGAGTTCAGGGGGCCGAATGCACTGGCATTCGGCCTCACTGAGATCCGTGGTGGAATTCTCTGCCATCCCTACACAAATGTCCTTAATTTGTGCAGATTTCCTCAGTAGATTGAATCAGCCCTGCTTTAGTCTATAGAGGGAAAGTGCACAAATTCAGGGAGATTTTTTGCACAAATCTCATGTTTGATTGCTGCTTGATTTGCACACATTTCCTGTTCGCACAGAGCAAGCAGTGATTGCAAACACAGATGGGAATGGGGCATGAGATGAATGGTGAGATGACATTTGGAGAAACCTAGCAGTCTCGAGTATTGCTCGTTCTCCCATCCTCAACACTAACACATCACCAAAAAATAGGAAATGTGCCACCAAAAATAAAAGAGGACAGAGTAGGATACAGATTTTCATTAAAAAGTGTGTGTGTGTGTGTGTGTTTGTATCCACCTATGCCAATTTAAATAAGGAGTTTAATTTTTGTTGCAACACAATACGTCTCCCCATAGAGGGGACAGTGACTGGGTAACCAGTATGCCTGTTCAGCCTGATGTGCAGGTGCTAACTGTTGATGGGCAACGTCAAGGACCCTGTGCTCTCCCTGCTTAGGGTTCCAATAGAATTGGATTGGTCAGCCCTTTAAACAAGGGCTGGCTACCAGGAAGAGAACCTTTTTTGCTGTGGCACCTTGGTTGTGGAAAGAGCTCCCTAGAGAGGTTCACCTGGCACCCACATTGCACTCCTTTCAGCTCCAGGTGAAGACTAAAAAAAAAAAAAAATTCCCCAGCATTTTAACACTCTAGTCTTTTGGCTCTGCTGTTTTGAATCTGTATTTTAAATCTATGAATTACTGCTAGGTTTTATTCTGGTTGTACTTTTGTATTGTGGTTTTAAGAGTTTATATATATATATATATATATATATGTATGTGTGTGTGTGTGTGTGTGTGTGTATATGTACTTGTGGTTTTAATTTTTGCAAACTGCCTAGAGAGCTTTGGCTATTGGGTGGTATAGAAATGTAATAAATACATACATACATACATACATACTGTACATAAAGGATAGCTTCATACAGAGGACATGTCCTTTAAATGAGGGTAGGGATGTACGAAAGTTACTTACCTTTTTTGCGGATCTGCTTCACGATGGGGGGGGAGGCGCTCTGTCTCTGCCCCCGGAATCCTCGACGGGGGGGAGGCGCTCCATCCTGCCCGGCCGGTTCTGGTCTGCGGGAATTCCGTCGAGCCGCCTGCCGGCTCTGCCCGCAGCCGGCCATCCAGCTGCTGGGCAGCAGGGATGCAAATGGTGGCTACCGTAGCCACCGCCGTTTGCGTCCCTGTATTCCACCATGATAGGCTACGTTAAAACTTACGTAGGGATGTCAGAGAATTTCGCCACGAATCTCAGGGAGGCCAAAAGCCAGCGGATTCAGCCCCCCGAAATTGGTGGCGAAACGGTCTTCCCCCCCACCCCCCCGGATGGGACTTACCTTGTGCGAATGTCCCTGGCGGCGGTGGTTTGGTGGCGGCGGCTGCAGTGGCCAGTCTACCGACTGGCTGCCGCCACCGCCATTTCCAAGTAAAAAAAAAAAAAAAAGTGATAGGCTACGTAAAGATTTCCGTAGCCTATCATGGCTAGATTTTAAAAAAACACCGTGATAGGCTATGTAAATGTTTACATAGCCTACCACGGCTGAGTGAAGAAAAAACAAAAAACTACGCGTACGCAAATGGCGGTGCTCATGGGCGCCGCCATTTGCGTTCCTTATTTTGGCACGTGTAGTCTACGTAAACATTTATGTAGACTACAGCGAAAATAAGGGGAACACAAATAGCGTAGTAGGTGCTATTTGTGTTCCTTTTTGATTCGCTGTTTTAGCCTACGTAAATATTTGCGTTCCTTATTTTTCGCCGTCTTAAGTCTACGTAAATATTTACGTAGGCTAAAACAACATATCGAAAAGGAACACAAATAGCGCCCACTACGCTATTTGCATTCCCCTTTATTTTCGCCGTCATAGTCTACGTAAATATTTACATAGACTAAGACGGCGAAAAATAAGGAACGCAAATGGCAGCCGCCATAGCTGCCGCCATTTGCATACACGTTTTATTTTTTTGTATTTAACCCAGACGTGATAGGCTACATAAGTCTTTACGTAGCCTATCAAGTCTGTGTAAAAAAAAAAAAAAAGGCCAGACTGCAAATGGCGGCAGCCGGTCGGAAGACCAGCTGCTGCCACCGCCGAAGCCACCGCTGGAGCCGCTGCCGTCTGGAACATCCGCCCCAGGTAAGTCTCGTCCCAGGGGGGATCCGTGGGGGGCGGGGGGGTGGCAGGCCATTCCGCCACGGATTTCGGCTGAAATCTCACTGAAATCTGTGGCGGAATTCTCCGCCATCCCTAAATCAGGGTGAGCAAATGTTTTGGCTCTGTGGATGCACATGTGCATTCTCTCTCTCTCTCTCTCTCTCTCTCTCACACACACACACACACACACACACATATGCACACACACACACACATTCGGGTGATTTCTTTGCTAGTGCTACTGTGCTAGCAGAAGTAGGGATGTGCGAACCCACCCCCATTCAGGTTCTCCGGGCACCACCCAGCCCTTGCGCCCGACTCGCTGGTCCCCTGACCATGCTCAAGTCCCTCCCGCACTCGGCGAGCAGCCTGCACTCACTCCGGCAGGGTCATCAAACTCCGCGGTCACCATGGTTTGAAAAATAAAATGGTGATTGCAAAAATGCACTTTTTTGCAGATGCAAATATGCGCTTTCACAACAATGCACATTTTTGCACATACGCAAATATGCACATTTTTGTGATCACCATTTTATTTTTCAAAAGTCCTCAATGAGGCCACTGGGGTGAGTACGGTCCTTTCGCTGAGTGCAGGCAGAGGGCTAGCGGGGACAGGGGCTCGGCAAGCAAGTCTCAGGGATGTAGGGGGGCGTCTGCCGGTTCCTGGATGGAATTTGGTGCCCACACCATCCATAAGCAGGAGAATCCCTAGCATTTCTCTTGCTAGCACTCATCAGAGATCAGGGAAATGATTCCTTTGCTAGCAGTATCAGGGCTTTCCTTTTCCTGACTGCTTGTAGGTGGGCTGTGGTAATGGTTTTATTTCACTTGGCCTTTTTAGAGGCTCGGTTCTGTTGTGTATTCTGCTACTTCGCCATCTGTTGCTTATTTTTAGCTGCTATTGGTTTTGCTATTTAGTTAGTTTGGTTTTTTCAGGGAGTCTTAGCTTATTTGATGTGTTGTTGTTTGTTTTTGATTTCTATATCGCCCAATAGCTGAAGCTCTCTGGGCTGTTCACAAAAATTAAAACCAAAGAGCACACAATGAAACAAAATATATAAAACATTAAAACCACAGTATAACAATACAACCAGAATAAAACCTAGCAGCAATGCAGGGATTTAAAATACAGAGTTAAAACAGCAAAGCTAAACGTCTAGAAAGCTAAAATGCCTGGGAAAATAAAAAGGTCTTCACCTGGTGCCAGAAGGAATACAGTGTAGGTGCCAGGCAAACCTCACTAGGGAGCTCATTCCACAGCAGGGGTGCCACAACAGAAAAGGCCCCCCTCCTGGCAGCCACCCACCTCACTTCCTTTGGCAGGGTCTCATGGAGAAGGGCCTCTGAGGATGATCTTAAGGTCTGGGCAGGCACATATGGGTACTTTTATATTAAAAAGTGGCATATGCCGTTGTTGTTGTTTGTTTAAAAGATCTCCCCCTGCTCCTTTCAGGATGGGTTAAGGATCTTATACATGGCAGTGTATAAGATTATAATGCACATGAAAATACAATTAAAATGTACGGGCACAATCCAATGGGAGTACAGTCTGTTAGATGGAAGCCCCTGAGCGTGGAGGCTTCTGAAAATCCTATGCCCTCCCGGGCTGTTCCTGGCAGGGTAAGAGAGGACTGAAGGCAATTTCACCTCCTGTTCCTCCCATTATTCAAACAAACAAAGGAACCTCAGCTAGATGGGCCTGAGCCCATGTAGCTTACTTATCAGCAGTGGGTGGGGCTGTGCAATGGAGAGGCCACAGGATACTTCAGATCCTGGCCTCCCTCTCCCCGCCCACCATCCAACCCCCTTTTCACCCTCCATGAAACTGTCCAAGGTATTTATTTTTATTGTGATTGAAATGTGACCCACCAGACTGGCCCACCCCAGTCTGTAGAGTGTCAGTCAAGGCCTCTCCCCCATTTCCCCAAGCTCTACACCTTCAAGGCTGGCAGAAAGAGCAATCCCCAATGTTATTTTTAATTGCTGATTGGAGAGAACAACAGTGGGGATTGAAGATGACAGCAGGGATTATGTTAGTGTGCCATTCACCATCCCAACTGAGAGGGCATATTGTGTACAAAGAGCTTTGCCTGCCCTGTATCCTCCCCAATGGAAGGAGACCATGTGCAAAGTCACCCCAGCCAACCCAAGGCACCAGGTGGAGGAACAAGCACCTTGGGAAGAACCAGAAATGGTCCAAAATGGCCCAATTCAGCTTGGACTTTAGACTTCAGCTAAATTTTATGAACATCCCTAGTCATCAATGTTGTGTTAAGTTGCTTTTCAATTTTAATTGTGAAGTTGCTCTCAATTTTTGTCATTTTATGGGGATTGCTCCCGTTTTTCTTGTTTCTGGTCAGTCTATCTATCTATCTATCTATCTATCTATCCATCCATCCATCCATCCATCCATCCATCCTTTGAATTGAACACTGCCCCAAGTGCTTGGTAGGTGGAGTGTGTGACTTATACATTCATTTAATCAATCAGTTTTACGGGAATAGAGAAATCTCAGTGAGATAGGGAACAAAGTCATTCCTAATGCAAATTACAGTCAGGGCCAGAAATACTGGAACAAGGATAACTGTTCTGGCAATTGGCCTCTGTACACCACCATATTGAAGTTGAAAGGAAACACACCCAGATGGGAGCGAAGTCAGGACTTTCAGCTGTAATTCAAGGGGTTTGACAAAAGTGGGGCACTAACCATTCAGGAAGGACAGCCAATGGCATACACACACACCCTTCGTTGGGGGCTCATAAGTAATGGAACAAACCAACATCATTTCAAACTTAAGGATCACCTTTAATACCTGGATGAAAATCCTTTGCAGTCAATGACTGCCTGAAGTCTGGAACCCATGGACATGACCAAATGCTGAGTTTCCTCCCTCGAGATGCTTTGCCAGGCCTTTACTGCAGCTGCCTTCAGCTGCTGCTTGTTTGTGGGTCTTTCTGCCTTCAGTCTTGTCTTCAGTAAGTGAAAAGCTTGCTCTATTGCGTTGAGATCAGGTGACTGACTTGGCCAGTGAATAACATCCCACTTCTTTGCCATGAGAAACTCTTGGGTAGGTTTTGCTGTATGTTTTGGGTCATGATCCATCTGCAATATGAAGCAGCGTCCTATCAGTTTGGCAGCATTCGGCTGAATCTGAGCAGAAAGTATAGCCCTATATATAGAATTCATCCTGCTGCTTTGATCAGCAGTCAGGTCCTCAATAAACACCAGCGACCTGGTTCCATTGGCAGCCATGCATGTCCATGCCATAACACTGCCTCCACCATGTTTGACAGATGATGTGGTATGCTTTGGATCATGAGCTGTTCCTTCCCTTCTCCATACTTTTCTCTTCCCATCATTCTGGTAGAAGTTAATCTTGGTCTCATCAGTCTAAAGAATCTTATTCCAGAACTGGGCAGGCGGTTTTAGGTGTTTGCTGGCAAAGGCTAATCTGGCCTTTCGGTTCTTGAGCGTTACCAGTGGTTTGCACCTTGTTGTGAAGCCTCTGCATTTACATCCATAAAGCCGTCTCTTGACTGTAGATGTTGAGAATGACATGCCTACCTCCATAAGAGCGTTCTTGACCTGGCTAGATGTTGTGAAAGGGTTCCTCTTCACCATGAGCAGAATTCTGCAGTCATCCACTTTAGTTGTCTTCCGTGGTCTTCCAGGCCTTTTGCTGTTGCTGAGCTTGCCAGTTAATTCCTTCTTTTTCAGAAAGTTCCAAGCTGTTGTACTGGCCATTCCCACTTTTTTTGCTATGTCTCTGATGGGTTTATGTTGTTTCCTCAGCCTAATGATGGCTTCCTTCACTCACATGGACACCTCTTTGGACCTCATGTTGGGAGTTCCAGTTCCAGCTACCACATGCAAATGTAACACTCAAAACGACCTCCTGGCCTTTTATCTGCTTGATTGGTCATGGGGTATCCAGGAAACAGGCCAAACCTGGCCATGCAGCTGTTTGTCAGCCATTCGTTCCATTACTTATAAGCCACCAACGATAGGTGTGTGTGTATGCCACTGGCTGTCCTTTCTTAATGGTTAGTGCCCCACTTTTGTCGAATCCCTTGAATTACCACTGAAAGTCCTGACTTCGCTCCCATCTGGGTGTGTTTCCTTTCAGCTTCAATGTTGAAGAGAGCTTCAGCTATTTGGCAGTATAGAAATGAAGTAAACAAACAAACAAACTTCAATATGGTGGTGTACAGAGGCCAACTGCCAAAACAGTTATCCTTGTTCCAATATTTCTGGCCCTGACTGTATGTCTCTTCCAGTTTCATTGGGCTCTTTGCCTTATCTGGACATAGCCAGCTGAACGAGTGCATTTGACATAACCCTTTCAAAACTGATAGCATAATATTCTACAAATAGAGCCATGATATGCACAGAAATGTGCATATATACTCTCTCCCTCTCTAATATATGGAAATGAGCACTGTCTGCCATGCAGTTCTTTTGGTGGTAATTATTAATTAAGCTTTGTTATGAACCATTTTAGGTATCAGTCCCCTGAGATAGCCTGGAGCTGGTACAATGCCACGGGGAGAATTTATGATGGAAATATATAAATATTTCAATGTGATTATAAAGGAACGTTATGACATTGAGTGAGATGGGCACTTGACGCCCTCACTTTTCCACCAGTTTGTAAACTGGCAAAAAAAAATCAACAGTGACCCGCCTCTCAATCTCAAATACTTATTAAATGCAACACTACAGATGTGAATATGCAGATTTGTTGTATAATGCATGACATTTGTCTTTATTGTGTACACAGCAACAGACAACAGATATATAGCACAATCTCATTTATATACATACTAAGCTAAAATTAAAAGCATTCATTTGACTATAATTTGGGTACTTCATTAATTTATGCTAAGGGGTTGTGTTTTTTGTTTTTGTTTTTTGAAATCCTCCCTCTCTCAGGCTCAAGAAAGATTATGGCATTAATAATACCATAAAATTAAAATCTAACAACAGCAACAAAAATGCAGAAATACAGAGTAGGGCTGCAATAAGACATCATTAAACAAGAAGATTGAAGAGGTGTTTGTGTTGTAATTTGCTGTTGATGATGTTAGTTGCATCCTCTGTAGCCAAGGGCAATCAGCAGTAATAACCAGAAGGTTAACCACAATCACGGAATTCTGCCAAAGGAGTTGTATTGATTTATTTTATTTTCTTGAAATAAATTGATGCAAATTAATACCTGGTCTCAGGCACTAGCAACCTAAGAAGGTAAATAAAATTCACTGAAATCCCTGTCTGGATAATAGTTAATGTTATGATCTGCAGGAGGGATGTGGAACTTCTGGCACACAAGCCTAATCCAGCCCATGGACGTTCTAATCCACAGCGACCCCACAGAGCCTTATTGGCTGTATATGGGGGGGGGTGCCTTCTTAGTCCCAGTTCCTTGAGGAATAGCAGGGGAGACAGCTGGTACTGGCCACGTTCCTCTTCAATTGGGAGGGGGAACATTGTGCCAGGGCATCCCTGCTGTTATCCCAGATTGGAGAGAGCAGTGGTCATGAGGATGGTGGGGGACTCGGCTGGCACTGGGAGGAACAGCTACTCTTCCCAGTACTGGTCACGTTCTTGGAAATGGTGCCCCCATCATCTCTGCACTGGCCAGGTCCTTTTCTCCAAGTTGAAAGAGATGCAGAACTCTGTGGGTCCCTCATTGTGGATAAAAGCAAAATGGATGGGGATTATTTTTATTTATTTAAAGCATTTCTATCCTGCCCTATATCATTAAGATCTCAGGGGATGATGACATCACTGGCCATGGCCATACTCAAGGCCTCCCACCAAAATATGGTTCTGTACCACTGATCTACATACTAGGTCTAAGCAACTGTAGACCTAGTTTCTTCTTTATTAATGTTTTATTGTTTTTTAAATATACAACAAATATAACAATCACCATGGAAATAAATGGAAGAGAACTGATCTTTTAAAAAGATAATATATTTATGAGGCCTCACCCTATGGAAGTGGGAGATCCAATGCTGGTATTACCAAAAGTAGGGTTGGCGGAGAATTTCTCCCCGAAACTTCGGGGGGCCGAGCGCCAATGTGTTCGGCCCCCCAAACAAGTTTTGGGGAGAAATCCTCTGAACCCCCCCGCACCCCGCACCCCCCCCAGGACGGGACTTACCTTCGCCGAATGTCCCTCCTGGCGGCGGGTCCGGCTGGCAGTTCGGCGGGTGTTCGAATGGGGCGGGAGCGGCAGCCGGTCTTTTGACTGGCTGCCGCCACCGCCATTGCAATAAAAGAAAAAAAACACACCTCCTGATAGGCTACGTAATGATTAACGTAGCCTATCACGGCTAGATTTGCAAAGTCAGCCATGATAGGCTACGTCAATCGTCACGTAGCCTATCACGGGTGACTTTAAAAAAAAAAAAAGGGTGTACGGATAATGGCGGCCCCCATAGGGAGCCGCCATTCCCGTTCCTTATTTGGTCGCTGTAGTCTACGTAAAGATTTACGTAGACTACGGCGAAAATAAGGGTAACGCTATTTGCATTGCCCTTATTTTCGCTGTAGTCTACGTAAACATTTACGTAGACTACAGCGACTAAATAAGGAACGCAAATGGCTGCTCCCTATGGGGGCCGCCATTAGCGTACGCGCTTTTTTTTTTTAAAGTCACCCGTGATAGGCTACGTGACGATTGACGTAGCCTATCACGGCTGACTTTGCAGATCTAGCCGTGATAGGCTACGTCAATCGTCATGTAGCCTATCAGGGGGCGTTTTTTTTTTTTTTTTAAACTTCCGCGTTCGCGGCCGGGCGAGGCGGGAAGCCTCCCCCCCGGCCTGAATTTCGGCCGGGCCGAGGCAGGAAGCCTCCCCCCCCCGGCCGGAACTTTGCGGGGGGAGCAGCAAAGCGCCTCCCCCCCACCGCGAACGTCCTTCGAGGACAGGTAAGGGACTTTCGTCCACCCCTAACTTAAAGATATTTCTCTTCCATTACATAGTCCCCTCAAGAATACTAGGGCAACTATAGCCATATTCAGGTATCCAAAATCTGTGTTGAATAAACATGCGAGGAGAAGGAGCGATCTAACCCCACCCCCTCCTCATGTGTTTCCATTACTTTGTACTTGTGTAGGGTTGTGGTCCGAAGAGGAGAGCTTCCTGCATCCATGGAGATGCTCCATATGATTAAGAACCCTGAAATTCCTTCTCGTATGCTTTATCCTACACATAATTTGAATGCCCAAATAGGGCTTATCTTGCTGCTATATGAACTGCCGGCTCCAGTTCACATGGCTATTGACCTCCACTAAGGCACCCTGGAAAATAGTGATTTATTATTTATTTTATTAAGTAACAACAGTTCGCTTTCGCATTCTTCCAAAGCCAAGTAAAATAATAACAACACTTGCAAAGATATCTAACTGTTTCCCCCCTCAGCTTTCCACTCCACTGCCTTAACTGTTCTTAGTCTAGAACCCCAAAGGTCATAACCGCCCTCTGAACCCACTGACCAATCCCCATTCTGCAAAGAAACCAAACCACAATGCAGTTCATCCAAATATTATTTGCTAAAATCCAATTAAAAACAAAACAAACTGTTCCCCATTTCACCATAATATCCCCCAAAGTTCATTGGGTATAGGCTGTTCAAGTTGTGTTCCTGTGAGGATATTATAAAAACTGTTTTTGTCCTTCTTTCCAGATATAGAACAAGCCTTCTGGGTTTTCAGTGCCTACTGGAAACACACTTTTTCCAGCAACCATTCCCAGGAAGGTAGTCTTGTCTTCTAATTAAATATTCTAAATACTGTAGAGTAATTATGATCATATACTATATTTTTGTACATTGCTTAGACATTTATTTTAATGTAAGTGATTCATAAATAACATTTAATAAATAAATAAACAATAACTTTTTAAGGTGGTTTGGGTTTTAAAGGGGTTGGGTAGGGAATAGTGTGGCCATGTGTCCTACTTTACAGAGGACACTCCTCTGTTTGAAGGGCAGTCCAGTCCACTTCCAGTTCATACATTAAGAACTATCAGAAGGGACAGCTGGGCCTTAAAGTTGGTCATCATCAGCTACCACCTGGACAGCAGACTGAACAGGCCCACAGATCACCTGGTCACAGTCTGTCCCACTCTGTATTTATATTTCAGTTAAGGTAATTATTTCTAAATTTGGATCTATGCATATAAATTAGCACATTCAAAGTTCATGCAAACTGGTATCATCTAGTTTCTCCTCCTCGCTCCATGAAGCATGTCTCCTTTTTTGGGCAATGCATTAGTGGCCACTCCAGAAAAGGGGAAAGAAGAAAGGGACAGTGTGGGAGATTCACTTATCTGTATCAGGAGTGGGGAACATGTGACCTTCCGGATGTCCTTGGGCTATAACTTCCATTATCCCTAGGGATGGCGGAGAATTTCTCCCCGAAACTTCGGGGGGCCAAGCGCCAACGTGTTCGGCCCCCCGAACAAGTTTTGGGGAGAAATCCTCCGCCCCCCACCCCCCCCCGGGACGGGACTTACCTTCCCTGAATGTCCCTCCCGGCGGCGGGTCCGGCTGGCGGTTCGTCCGGTGTTCGAGCGGGGCGGGAGCGGCAGCCGGTCTTTCGACCGGCTGCCGCCCCCGCCATTGCAATGAAAGAAAAAAAAAAAAAACGTCCCCTGATAGGCTACGTGACGATTCACGTAGCCTGTCACGGCAAGATTTGCAAAGTCAGCCGTGATAGGCTACGTGAATCGTCACGTAGCCTATCATGGGTGACTTTAAAAAAAAAAAAAAAGTGTGTACGGATAATGGCGGCCCCCATAGGGAGCCGCAATTCCCGTTCCTTATTTGGTCACTGTAGTCTACGTCAATGTTTACATAGACTACGGCGAAAATAAGGGCAACGCTATTTGCGTTGCCCTTATTTTCGCCGTAGTCTACGTAAACATTGATGTAGACTACAGCAACTAAATAAGGAACGCGAATGGCGGCTCCCTATGGGGGCCGCCATTCGCGTACGCACTTTTTTTTTTAAGTCACCCGTGATAGGCTACGTGACGATTCACGTAGCCTATCACGGCTGACTTTCCAGATCTAGCCGTGATAGGCTACGTGAATCGTCACGTAGCCTATCAGGGGACTTTTTTTTTTTTACTTTCGTGTTCGCGGCCGGGCGAGGCGGGAAGCCTCCTCCCCGGCCTGAATTTCGGCCGGGCGAGGCGGGAAGCCTCCCCCCCCGGCCTGAATTTTGGCCGGACGAGGCGGGAAGCCTCCCCCCCCCGGCCTGAACTTCGCGGGGGGAGCAGCGAAGCGCTCCCCCCCACCGTGAAAAAGCTGCGAGAAAAGGTAAGTGACTTTCGTTCACCCCTAATATCCCTGACAATTAGCTATGCTGGCTTGAATGGATGGGAGTTGAAGTCCAGAAACTTCTGAAGGGTCACAGGTTACCTGTATACTGAATATCAGGTGGTTCACCAGTAGATCAAATCTAGACTCTATTTGCTTCATCATTTCTACACAAGTCAGGGTCCCAGGTGTGGAAGGGTTTCCTATTCTTCCCCGTGAGGAAAAACACTCTGAATATGCACAAAAGCTAAGCACTTGGCATGGCGAATATTCCCCGGTTCAAAGACGGTAACAGAGAAGATCCTGCACCCTTGGACTTCCATGAGTGTATCAGAGCTATTGGACCATCTCTCAGTTTCACGTGTATTGGAAGTAGGCATATGTGGATACTGTAGATTTTAATTCTTCCTTGACCCATCCTCTTGAATTCGTAGTAAGTCTACCAGCCATAATTGCTCTCATGACACAATAACAAACCTTTCACATTTCCCAAACAATGAACAATCGTTACGTGTGATTTACAGCAGAATTATTGAGTGCAGGGAACATTGCTCTCTAGATAGTTAAATGAAACTTCAACATCAAGAATTTATAGCACTAAACTTACTGTGTCCATCTTCTAATTTATCTAACTTATTATTGACCTAGGTCTGATTTGCTCATGAGACGTAGAGATTCACCTTATTGTATACTTCTGAAGCCAGCAAATCATAGATAAAGTAACAAAAAAAGGATTGGTTCGCTGCCATAATTTTATACCTTGCAATATATACATATTAAAAGCTTTCATCTGATAACATTTGTAGAATTGCAACCCAGCACAGCATTGTTAACCAAGTTATCAATATTTAAAGGAAGTGTAAGTCTTGACAATGTAATGGATTTGCAAATATCTGAGCTTAGCATAGTGGGTAAGAGTCCTAATGCTGGTTTCGACGCAGTGCCAAGGCATGGTTTGCTGTTAAGTGAGTTATCCCCAAATGTTCCTTCTCCTCTCATGTCCTCCAATTTCACAGCAAAACATGGTTTGGCAGGAGATACAAATTGAGCAAACTGTGGCTTGTCAAATCTTAGTTTTCCTTCAGTTTCTCAAACTATAGATTAGCATTGAAATTGGAAATCAAGGAGGGCATCAGAGCATGCAAGGTAAAGGAGAAGTGGGAAGGGATGTATGGGCATTTAATTTGGGCTCCTTTTTTTTACTTTGAATTTGCCCCATTTGCAACTGTGAATGAATGCATAATTTTTCAGAAACTGCTCACAGCTTCCTGAACTTGTGTTCAAGTTCAAAAAGTGTGCACTTTAAAAAACAAACTCACAAACAAAACACATTCCTTTCTGGTTCGAGGTGGGGTGATGGTGGGAGGGGATTGTTTTTGGGAACAAGATGAACCAAGCTCAGAGGTGAGAATCAGAGAATCTAGATAAGCCTAAGCCTTAAAATTCTCCTATTCCTAAAGGGGAGGAAGGAGGGTATGAGCCCAAGTCTTATTCATGCAATGCCGCGGCTTAAGTATGGTCTGACATTATGACTGAAATGATCCTGAACTGTGACAAAGAAAGCCCTCACTTCATATCTCACATCTACCACAAACCCACTATAGTTTGTGGTAGATGTGAACAACAGCAGAAACAATGGCCTTATGGTAAAGTACTTGGAACACTCAAAGTTTGTTTGTTACATGCAGTAGAAATAGTAGTTTGTTCTTCAGAAAATCTTCAGGGTAATCTCTCAAATGCCATACTTCCTATATTGTAAAGTGGTATGATCTTACCACAGAGGTATTGGCCAGTTCTCAGTGGTTTCTCCTGTCTTCTCTAATCTCACTTTTGTGTGTGCATTCATTGTACTGTGGGCAGTTTGACACAGACACACACAGTGCCTGGTACCCACTTCTGAACTGATGTAACGAAGTTAGCTATTTATGCTGAAAAAGGTAGCATGTAATTCTATAAGGCAAGGTATCACCACAAAGAAGGCCCTGCACGTTGTAGTTACAAGCTTTTACTCTCTTGGCAATGGTTATATCAGAAAGGATTTATTTTAAGAGTGAAACATACAGGAGCTGATGCAGGAGGACAGCAGGAAAGAAAGATTTCAGAAGTGGGGATTGCTAGGAAAGGTAGCACTTTTCTTGAATGGTGCTGTGTTGTGCTAAAGCAAACGACCTCCATAACATCTGCTATGATGTTTTGCATTCCCTACCTGTGTTGTTTATTCTTCTTTATTGTACTTATATCCCACATTTGGTCCTTGATGGAACTCAAGGCAGTGGTCTTAGGATTCCCAGACAGTGTCCCATGCTGGCAATGGAAAACCCATAACCACTTACCTCTATGTGCAGAGAAATCCATTTTCCACATTTGTATTGCTAATGTGATTTGGTTCTTGATTTTACCCAACATAAGGCAGATCAAGGCAGGCAGCTGTCCTAAGGTTTTATTGGCCAACATAAATATTACAAAATAGACCCACTGGGTTTTATCCATGGCATATATTAACACCATTAATTCATTCAACTGGTCCCAAATTACAGTGTGTCCCCTGGGCAAAGGTATGATTCTCCTGGGTGGACTGCATCTCTTTCCAGCTTGTAGTCACATCACCTCTCTGGCTTCAGTAGTCTGGAATCCCAGAGACAAGAAGGAGGGAGACAGCAGCAAGTCAGCAGCAAAATTTGGTAGTGGACTCCCACACCAGGCATCTGCTGGCAATCGCTTTTCCTGATTCTCCAGCTGTCTTTTATAGTCCATGAGCAGGACCTTTCATGCAGTCTGTCCTGTAGGCTTAATCCATCTGACCTGTGCTGATAGCCTACACTTGTGGGAAATGCAGCATCACCATCCAGTCCTAGTAGTCTCTACTTAAAGGGACATTCCCAAGGCTGTTCCTCACAAGTGGTCTAATAGCTTGGCAGCTTCTAGGAGCTGCTGTGTCCAAGCTCTTTATTTGGGAGTAAAGGCATGAAGGGAAGCTATAACAGGTCACACCTAACTCCTTGAGGTACAATTCATCTTCCGGTAGGTTCCCAATACAACTTTCAAAGTTCAGTTCTTTCAATCCTCTATATATCAGAGTGGGATCTTGTGGCTCTCCAGATGTTTTGGCCTACAACTCTTGCAATCCCTCACCACTGGCTATGATGGCTTGGGTTGATAGGAATTGTAAGCAAGACATTTGGAGGGCCACAAGTTGCCCACTCCTACCATATATGAAGCAATTTGCAAGTGTTCAGCAAATTCTCATAAAAAATAACCAAAATTAAATTCTCACCCATCTGCACTGCCCATAATAATAGGTACAGCTATTCCCAGCATGGAGAGGACCAAGTAGCTGTTAAAGTTGTCATGTGGCTGTTACAGATTAGGTGCCAGGGTGGAAACTGAGCCAATAGAACCCCAGTGCAGTTCTGATTCTGAGGAAGATAAGCAATCTGTGGAAGAGGAGCCAGCTCATCCCTCACAGGCACAGCAGATAGCAGAGATTCTTCCTGCCGGCATTCCTGAGATAGATAGTGATCCTAGCAGTGAGAAAGTGTGGGAGGGGGGCTTGCTAGATGCTCGATGCAGACACAGGGAGCGACGAGCGATGGAGGGTGCGGAAAGGAGGCGTAGCGCCCGTTTGGCGCGCAAGCAACGGCCGCCTCCCGTGGACCCAAGGGAAAGAGGGAGGATCTCTCCCTAGCGCATAAGTTCAGGGTCTTCAAGTGATTCTCCTTCAAACGGGGATCAACTGCCTACTCAGAGCATAGGCTACTCTGCTGTTCATTGCTTAGTCACTGGTGATTAGCATCTGAAAGAGTCATTAAGCTGTAAAAGGATTAAAGCCTTGAAAAGAATCCTTTCGTCTGTGTCTTGAGTTGGCTATTGGAGTGTACTGAAAGAGGCCACTTGGGCACTCCTGACATTAGGAGCTGGTCAGAAAAAGAGCATGGCAACCTGAATTCAGCACTAACATGGTTGAATACGCAGGGATTCAAACACAGACTTCTAAGAGCAAAGCCCTGGGCCTGGGCAGACCAATCGGTTAATTTTGGTTTCTCCTACATTGGATTTGCTTTAATCTCCAGTTCTTTTTGTCCTGAAATAGGATAATGTTTTGAATTTTGGTAAATTTTTAACAAAACCAAACTGAAACAAAATTCTCACCCATCCCTATTCAGGTAATGAGGGTGCCGCACTGGGGGTAGTCTCCCCACCAGAGAAGGGGAGCCTTTAAAGGTGCAGATTGGGCTGGGAAGTGCATTCCTAGCTTCAGACATTAAATTACAGTTTCTAAACTTGGTTTTCTCTCTGTCTTAAACTAGTTTCTTGTAGGGATGGATGAATCACCCTCATCCGGTATTGGTGGGCACCTGTTGAAGCACTGTCCGGGAGGGTGCAAGCAGGGGCAAGTGGCCAGAGGCTCAGTGGGCATGGTCCAGGGGCACAGGCAGTGGGGACCCAGACAGACTCCTGGACCCAGTCGGGCATCTACACCATCCCTACTTTCTTGTCACAGAGAAAGTACTGCAGAGAGTGCATTGAAATATATGGTGAAGGACTCTTACATGTCCCTCAAACTATTTATTCAACAAAGACAACTGGGAAGATTCTGCTCACTTTATGCCTTGTTCCATAGCACTTGCTTTTCACCCAGGATGTTGAACAACAGCAGTGTGGAAAGGAAACATCACAACATAGAAAAAGAGAGACACGGTAACCCATTTATCCGCATTGCCTCTGCTATTCAGTAGGGATGGATGAATCTGTCAGTTTTGCTTTCTCTCATATTTGAATTTTAAAAATCTAAAGTTCTTTCCCTCTAAAATTTGAAATTAATACATGTTGGTAAATTCTTATCAAAAATGAATTGAAACTAAATTTGCACCCATCAGCACCGAGATGAGGAGCGTGTCAGGAAAAAAAAATAATGGTGGTGGCCACCCTAATTCAGCACCCCAAACATGGTTGAATGCACAGTGATGCAAAAACAGACTTCAAAGAGCTGAGCACTGAAAGTCCTTTGCTTTGATGGACAAATCTGTCACTTTCAGTTTCTCTGACATTTGAACAACAACTTCTTCTTCCTCTTCTTCCTCTTCTTCTTCCTCTTCTTCTTCTTCTTCCTCTTCCTCTTCCTCTTCCTCTTCCTCTTCCTCTTCTTCTTCTTCTTCTTCTTCTTCTTCTTCTTCTTCCATCTTAAATTCTTTCCATCCCACAAGAAAAATGTGGATTTTGGTCTTATAACAAACCCTGAACCAAATGAAATTCTCAACCCATCCCTACTTAGCTCCAGGAAAGTTACTTCTTTTTGCACCTTTCTGATCATTTCTTACCTAAGGTAAATTAGGTATGTCCATGAAATGAAAACACTCCCTCTGCCTGAATGTATACCGCAGGGGAAATAGACTCACTAGTTTCATAGAAGGTGCGTAAGATCAAAAGAACCCTTTTGTGTAATGTATTTGGTTGTTTATTTGTATTTTTAAATGACTTAGGCTGCAATCCTGTGCCAACTTACTCCTGGGAGTAAGTCCCACTGAACTCTGTGGGAATTATTTTTGAGTAAACATGTATAGGATTGCCCTCTTAGTTACTATTTCTGTGTGCTGCTATAACTCTGTGTTTAGTTTCACCTGACATGAAAGCAGTCTAAACATTCAACATCGATTAGCATCTTAATTAGGTTTTGGTGCTTTGCTTGTTTGTTTGTTGTAAGAAGCAATAAGTCACTGTTTACAATGTAGACGTAAAGACTTCTGATTGTCTGGTAGTAATTGCATTTACAGATGCTATATGACTTGCCTGTGAATGTGTTGTTAAAGAACCCCCTGTCCTTCCATTACTACTGAGGGTTTTTGTTTGTTTGTTTGTTTGTTTGTTTGTTTTAAATACTTCTTGCAACATCCAATTACAAAAAGAATATCTATTTCACAATTGTTAAGAATCTGTTATTCACCTTATTTTGCACTGATTTCAGTTTAAAGTACAATTAAGACAATAAGGTCCTCCCCCCATCCACTTAGACTAAATAAGCTCAAAAAACTAAAAATTCTATACCCCTTTAGAACTTCTGTCTGTACTTGTTTATATTGCTTTCATGTTTTTTTCAAGCATAATTAGTGGTCACACCAGATCAGGCATCAATATTTAAAAAGTGTTCAAAAGTGGCAATGAAACAATGTGGATAACTGGAGAAATGATTACACTGATTTTGACTGAAATCCTACCCACACGTATCCTCCCGATGTGTTGGACTGCAACTCCATCCTTCCTAGCTGGCATAGCTCAGCTAGGGTTGAGAGAAACTTCCTTCGTACACCCTCAAGACCTCCACCCATCTTAGCAGAAATGTTTTAGCTTCCTTTGAAATTCCTGAGATGTTTTGCTGAACAGCAACTCCAGGTTCTCTTTGAATTTGGTGGCAACCTTGGGATGTGAGAAACTCCTCTGATAAATTTTCCTGGGTTCCCTTGAACGCCCTGCAGTGTTCTTCCTGAACACCGAAATGACCACATTTTTTGTGTTGTGTTGGAACTACATGTTTCAGCTCTCTTGCTAACTCTCCTGTGTGTGTGTGTGTGTGTGTGTGTGTGTGTCTATCAATCTATCTATCGTGTATATAATAGCATGTCAGGGAGAGGTGGTTGGAACCGTGATTCCGTCTCCTCCTCCTCCTCCTCCTCTTCTTCTTCTCTCGCTCACCCCTCCCTCCCACCCCTCTCTTGTTTTGCTTCGGTTTGCTCTGCTCGTTAATTTTATGCAACGGAGAATTCAAACATGTGATATCTAGGGACTGGAGAATCAGCAATGCAGCCATTCTGTCTGTGTTTTGTAGATTGTCAGCCATCTTTCGTTCTGTCATCTGCTCATTGACGGAATCGGTTTTTTTCTCCCCTTCGAAAAGTACGCAAAAATGCCTGCCGCAATTTATGTAACTTTCACTGGCACACAATGTTTTGCATATTTTTCTTAGTTCAGCATACAATCAATGGGAAGAGTGCTACACAGCAGAGGCTAAAGAGAGATGTATAAAATGTGTGGGTGGGTGTTTTGTTTTGTGTTTTTAATGGCATACATAGTAGTGCATTTTCCAGTAACTTTCATACTTTTGTAGGACTAAATTTGTATACAATTCCAGAAAGTAAAACAAAACAAGTTTGCAAGTCTTTGGAATCCACATGACTCAGAAGGTGCTGGACTGCTACAGAATCCATGGGCTGGATTAACAGCAATACAAAGTCATTTGGATCCAGTTTCAGATTTCTCTGACATCCCTAGTGAGGCTCAAGCTTAACAATGCCCTGTTTCCACCTCAAACCTTGATGCACCTCATTCTTGATTGTGAGTTCCCCCCAGTCTCCCTTCAGTTGAGGGAAGTACACATTTTGGTGAGCATTTTTTAAAAGCATGCATCAAAATGCATACTTCTCTCCATTGACTGAAGTGTAGAAATGTGCTTTTTAAAAAATCCAAAATGCACATTTTTAAAGTGCATATTTTTTCTGAAGTACACATTTTGTGAGATAGCATTACAAGATTGGGAGTGTGCAAGCTTTGCCCACAAAATGCACTTGCATTTGGGGATGGGAAAATGTTCAATGTTCAAGCTTGTTGAGGTGCTCCAAATTCTTCCTTGGGATTTGTTTTGCATCATTCGTGTTGCCAAATGCGAACTTTTTTTTCGTATTTGGGAAAAAAAGAGTACTTTTTTAAAAGTGTGCAATTTTTCCCAATTGAAAAAAACACGACGACATTGCACATGTTTTAAATGCACATTTTTTCCTGACTGAAGAAAATGTGCATTTCCCACCATAAGCTAAAGCCTGAAAATGTGGAGTGGGGGTATACAAAGTGTGCACTTCCACAAGTACACAGTTCTCAACATGAATGCCAGTTTGGGAAATGGTGAAGATTTCCTGAGCATTGCATTCCCACTTGCTTTCAGGTTTATGACATGTTTGTACGATTGGCAAAGAGGAATGAAATTCTCATGCATCCTTCCTTACTTGTGTTCACGATTGGGGGTGTGAACCTGGCAAACTTAAAGGAACAGATGCTGACTTCTTCTATGTCCCTGTCAATACCTAACCTTGTGCACAGTCATAATACAGTTTGGGGACAGCAATGGTGTTGCTTAATTGTCCCAAACGTATAAACTGATTCTTAGTGGCTTCTCTCCAGTTAATTCCAGTTAAGGAATACACTTCCATAACTACCATATATATTTATTTAGAATGCCCTGTGATTTTAAATCTCCCAGAAAAGTTCCATAGCTCAATAGTGAATGTCCCATTCGTAATTCTTGGCGTCTCCACACAAAATGGAGATTTTGTGGAGCTGCTGTCAATTGAGGGCTGTCCCTACCATTGGACAGAGTTAGCTGAGCACCACAGGCCATAGATGCTGGGAGGCAGCAGCCACAGCCCTCTCAGCTGCTCCTGTTGTGCCCCTGGCTGTTCCTTTCTCTTGGGGGACAGGAAGAATCAGCAAAGTTCATCTCATTCAGGTTCTCTGAATTGCAGCTCGGAGCCTGTTCTGCAACATTTCCCTTCCTGATTGGGAGCGATCTATTTATTCGAATGGGAAAGGTATGCATTTGGGTGCCCGTGTTTTAAAGGCGTGCGCCAGTGAGTACTTTCCTGCTATTGACTAAAGTGTAAAAATGCACATCCCCCCCCCCAAATGTGCACTCTTTCTGGTTTGAAAAAATGTGTACTTTGGGGGAAAAATAGGAAAAAAAGAGTGTACTTTTGAAGTGCACATTTTTCAAACCAACATGGCAAGCTTGGGAATCCATGAGTTTTGTTAGTAGAATGTATTCACCATTCAGGGTGTGAACAGGGTAAGTTCTAGTCACAAATGAAATGAACCAAAACAAAATTCTTGTATATCCCTAGGAGAGCAGAGCTGTATATGCCTAGGGATATGCGAACCCACCCCCATCCAGGTTTTCTAGGCGTCCGCCAAGCCCCTGCCCCCACTCTCCAGTCCCTGGACTGCACTTGAGCCCCTCCTGCACTTGGCAAGCAGCCCACACTCACCCTGGTGGCCTCGTCGAGCCCTGTGGTCACCATTTTTTGAAAAATAAAATGGTGATCGTGAAAATGCATATATTTGTGCACACGTGAAAATGCACATTTCTGTGCAGATGAAAATATGCGCATTTGCAAAAATGCCTATTTTTGCATACACAAATATGTACACTCACAAAAATGTGCATTTTAGCACATATGCAAATATGTGCATTCACGAAAATACACATTTTTTCTCATGCATATATGCACATTTTTGTGATCACCATTTTACTTTTTGAAAAATCGTGACTGCAGAGCTTGATGAGGCCACCAGGGTGAGTGCGGGCCTTTCAACAAGCACGGGCAGGGGCTCAGTGAACGGGGCTTGGGGGTGCAGGCAGGGAGAGTTCTGCTGGATTCCCAGATGGAATCGGTCACCCGTGACATCACTATATATGTCACACAGCCTGGGGACCCCACACAGCCTGTTGCCCTTAGATGTGATGGAGAACACTATCCGATCACCAACGGTGAAATAAGATTCAACAACCAGTCCAGTTGGTTTCTGTTCATGGAATGGGGAGAGCACGCCACCTTGTCCTTTGACTCAGGCAGCAAATTGTCTTGGACCAGCACGGTGTCGCTCAGAACAGACAATGCTTTGAATCCATACTATAGGATTGGAAGCAAAGAACCCTGAGCAGAACAGTATTGACTATAGCCCTATTATGCATTCAAGTTCTCACACAATGAGAATCACATAATGGAAGAGTGGAGTCATGCTTCTTGGCCTCACCTCCTCTGTTGCATCCCTGTTGCCCAGTCCCAACATGATGTGTTCCCCCTCCTTTGGAAGGTCTGAAGTGGAGAGAGTGTCCTAGATGTGCAACCCCCCCGACACACGCACACACACACGGTCTAGACCATTGTGCAGCCTGCGTTCTAAAATGGCATGTGGATCCTATATTCCTAGAGCACGCTTCCTGCTGCAGACATTCACCCTCCCAAGATTTGTAGGGGGATCGGGGACAGGGCCAGGCAACAAAAAATATGGTGGAGGGGAGAGATGGTTGAGCATGCCCCTGCTCTCTCCTCAAGGGACGAGGGCTGCAGCCCCTGAACAGCTCACCTATATAGATGAAGTGAAATTGTTTCCTCTAGATCATTTCACACATGCTTTAAAATAATTATAATGATTTGTCAATCCTGGTCCCACCTGTTGGACCTCAGATTGGGGACTCTAGCAGTGGTGTCTGGACATCTTACTTTCTGCATCACCATGGGACCTGCCCAGAGGAAAGGGATGATAACATAACAGTGCCACCATGCTGGATGGCCAGAAGTTAGCCTTGCAGCTACCAGGTCAGGAGGGATCAGGTGAATTAAGGGGTCAATAGTGCCCATAGGGACACAGAATGCTGCCTTATACGGAGTCCGACCATTGGTCAATCTAGGCCAGTACTGTTGACACTGACTAGCAGCAGCTCTCCAGGGTTTCAGGAAGTTTTTTTTTTTTTCCTTGCCCTACCTGGAGCTACCAAGAATTGAAACTGAGACCTCCGGCATGCAAAGCATGTGCTCTGCCTGTGACCTATCGTCCTTTCCAGGTTACACCTGGACCTATAAAATTGATGACTCTTGTGAGAAATGCACACTGTAGAAAAAAATGCGCTTTAAAAATGCATATTTTTGGGGAAACTGCATTTTCACACTTTGGTCCAGACATTAGAGGGAGAGAGAGAGAGAGAGAGAACCCAAATGCGCACTTTTCCTATTCAAAGGATAACAAAAATGCTCTCACTCAGAAATGGAAACAAGGCAGACCGAGCTTTGGGGTGGAACTCAGAGAACTCCAACTAGCTCAGACTTTACTGATTCTCCAATCCCTACTCATGAGTAGAACCTCTTCCAGAATACCTCTGATGACCTGCAGTTGAATCCTGGGTAAGGCTCAGGACGCTTAGGCTTAAAAGCCTTAGTCTCAGGTCAGAGAGTTATTGGAACAAAAGAGGTCCTATGCACTGTGTACTCAGTCCTTGCTGAGTCAGGACAGTCTGAGTAGCATATCCCTCAGGCTGAGTGTCCCTTGAAGAGAAGACTTGTCCCAGGTGCCCATCTCCGCTTGTCTGCTTGACCAACAAGCCCTGGCACAAATTTCTAATGGTGAGTTTGTTTATTTATTTAAACATGCATGTATCACCTTTCAACAAGTTGTTGATGGTGGGGGAGTGTTTACAAAAACTAAAACAAGTAGAACAACACTAAACCAGTTTTAAAATCATAGAATAGTAGGGTTGGAAGGGGCCTATAAGACCATCAAGTCCAACCCCAAAGTCTCACATCCCCAAATGCAGAAACCTGAGTTCTGAAGCATCAAAGTGATGTGTGATTGATTTGCTTTGTCACAAGTCAGTCATCTCTTCCAGACCCACAGACGTCAACTGTAATCTGTTTTGGAATAAGCCAGAGTGTGTGTGCCATAAATCACATGATAGCATTTGCAATGGAATATGCTTCATTAGGCTCGCCTTCAATAATACTGTTGGATCATTAGGTGGAGTGTAGACAGAAGTCATTTCAGCCCTAATCCTTCAGGCATAGGGAGCCCCCATGTGTTTGTTCCATAAATGCTTTGCTACTCGAAGTTTCACATTCCCTTTTCTCAGTGGGAGGATATTTTCTCTTTAGTTGGGCATTTAAGGCATAGAATGTACAGGTCATATTGCTGCTGCAAATGAATATAAATAATTAGTAAGATGTCTACACATTAGTCCAAGTTGCAGTTGGTGGCTGCTGTTGCTGTTGTTATTATCATCATCATCATCAGATGTATGAAACTAATAATTAAGTATACAAAACCAATCAAGTTTGTCCTCAAACTTGTGGGCTCAGCAAAAGTGCCAGAACTTTACCTTCCCCATAAGGCTCAGACAGAGGGTGGGACATAAACAGCACCCATCTTTCATTTTTCTCCTTTCCAGCTCATCTTTCAGAAACCTTGCCAAGCTCTGAGGGAGCCCTCCCTGGCCTGACCACCTCTGGCCCTTAAATGCTACCTGATCACCAATACCTATGTATGTCTTCATTTTATGTATTATATTAATTACATTTCGATACCAACTAATTGATGAAGCTCTCTGGGAATTTCACAACACTTAAAACAATAGCATACAACTGTACTATAAACGTTTCAAGCTTTCAAGCTACAATCTCAAACCAAAATGAAAAATAAAAACCAAAAGAAAACATAGCTGCAGTGTAAAGATTTCAAATACAGCCACATATTTAAAAATATCAGACACTGAAAGACTACAATGCCTGGGTCAATTAAAAGAACAGAAAAGAACAGAAGAAGGTCTTTACCTGGCATGAAAAGACCACAACATAGGTGCAAAGCAAGCCTCTCTGGGGAGCTCACAACTGGGGTACCACAACAGATAAGACCCTCTTCTTAGTAGCCACCCATCTCACTTTCTTTGGTGGGGTCTCCCAGCGAAGAACATCTGAAGATGTTCTTAGGGTCTGGGCAGGTATATATGGGAGGAGATGATCTTTCAGGTAACCTGGCCCCAAGCCATTTAGGGCTTTGAATGTTAACAACAGCACTTTGAATTAGGCCCAGAAATGGACGGGAACCAGTGAAGATGGAAAAGTACTGGCATAATAGGATCATATGGGCCAGTCCTAGTTAACAATCTTGCTGCCCTATTTTGGACCAGCCAAAGTTTCTGAACCGTTTTCAAAGGCAGCCCTGCCCAACATAAAATACACATTGCGGTAATCCAGACAAGAGGTTATCAGAGCATGGAAAACTGTAGCTGGGCTATCTCTGTCCAGATAGGATTGTAGTTGGTATAGCAGCCTAAGCTGGTAAAAGGTGCTCCATGCCCCCGAGTCCACCTGTTCCTGTACTGAGAATGCTGGATCTAAGGGCACCCTCAAGCTACAAACCTGATCCTTTTGGTGGAGTGCAACCCTCTCCAGAACAGGTTGAATATCAGTCATCTGGGCAGAAGAACCATCCACTAACAGTACCTCTGTCTTGCCTGCATTGAATCCCAGTTTCTTAGCCCTCACCCAGTCCATTACCACACACAGGCTCTGATTCAGAACACCCACTTCCTCACCTGGATTTGATGAAAATGAGAGAGAGAGCTGGGAGTCATCTGCATATTGGTGACACACGTCAGTCCAAATCTCTGGATAACCCTCCCCGTGGGGGATAAAATAGAGACCCATGGCATGCCATAGCATAACTTGCAAGGGACAGAGCAATAATTCCCCAGCGCTACTTTCTGGAATCGGCCATCCAAGTAGGAGTGGAACTACTGCAGTGCAATGCCTCCAACTCCTAGCCCAGAGAGCCTGTCCAGAAGGATACTGTGGGCAATGGTATCGGAAGCTGCTGAGAGGTCCAATAGAATCAACAAGGTTGTGCTTCCCCTGTCCTTCTCTCAGCAAAGGTCATCCCACATGGTGACCAAGACAATTTCTGTTCCAAAACCAGGCCTGAAGTCTGGTTAACTGCATCTAGATAATCATTTTCATTTAAGAGCGCATGGAGCTGGCTGGCAGCCACCCGCTCAAGCATCTTGACCCAGAAGGGGATGTTAGCAACCAGCCTATAGTTGTTAACATCTCCCAGGTCCGCGTTAGGCTTTTTCAGGAGCGGTCTAGTAACTGCCTCTTTTAAAGCAGCTGGTACCACCCCATCTCTCAAGGAGGAGTTGTCTGGCTGGGTCCAGGAAGCTGCCATCCTCTCCCTATTAGATATAATAAGCCATGAAGGGCAAGGTTCAAGCACTCAGGTGGTCAACCATACTTGGCCAAGCACCATGTCTGCATCCTTGGGTCTTGCTTCCTCTCTACCGTGCTCATAAATGCCATCTCGTGTAAGACAAGGATATGTGCTTCTGAGTGTTATCGGACAACCAGGCTCGTATTCCTCTTACAACCAGTGTCTCTTGCACCAGGACCACCTGGTGTAAAGCCTTTAACTATTGAGGCTTTTAACAGGCCTTAGGCCTTTAAGTACTGATGGTGGACATTTATTCATTTCTATTTTGTATTTATGGAATTTATGAGCTGCTTTTCATTATAAAATAATCCCAAAGTGGGGTACAACCAATAAAACACAGTCAAATCATACAGTCTTGACAAAAACAAACCAACGATCAAATGGGGGAGAGCAGATAAACTACAGTTTACATGATGCAGGAAAACAAATTAAGTGAAAAGGCCTGGATTGGAACCAAAAGCTTGTCAAATATGGTGCCAACCATATATGAGGGGTGAAGGGAGTTCTCTAGTTGGGGTGTCTGTACTGAGGATCCCCTCTCTTGGGTTGTGGCATATTGGACTCTAGGCACAGGCCACATCATCAAGAGGACATCCCCACTGGATCTTAATTCCCAAAGTGGTATTTAGATCAAGTGGGTATGCTGGTAGGGAGGTTTCTTCCAACCCATGGAAACAAAGCTGAGTGGCAGCTCCAGGTTTTGGGGGTCCCATGGGCAAGATGCCTCAGTTCCCCCTCCCTGAGTGGGCATTCCTCCTCACTACTGTTGCATTCCCTCTTCGTTTGGGCCCAATCTGCACTTCTGCTGCTCCTTCTCCTTGCTACTGTCACTACAAACCTGCTTACAGGGGGCAGGTGAATGGTAGCCCCAGCAAGAAGGAGGAACGGCAGCAACAGTTTGGTGGTGGGTCCACTGCTTGTCTGTGGGCCTTGGCCAGTGGCCAGCAATGCCAGTCCCAATAAAGCTGTATGCCTTCTTTCAGGATGGGGAGAGGGACAGAGAGGAGGAGAGTGGACAAGAAGGAAAAACAGAGGAAGGGCAAGATGAGAGAGACAAGCAGAGAACCTTGAGAAGGAGATGACTAAATCGAGGGAAGTGGATGTGTAGCCCAAATGGATGTGCATCTTGGCAACTTCTAGCCATTGCTCTGCCTTAATATTTCCCTATTTTGTTTGGAGTCTGCTTACCCTGGGGTGAGTGCCAGAACCAGTACTTTTTGTTGTTCCCCTCCCCTCCCCTAATTCTATAAACAAGGAGAGGCATTACTCTGCCATGACTGGGGAAAAGGTCAGTGTCACCTCTGCAACGTGGGACCCCAGAGTTCTGAAGCCTAACAGAAGCTTCTGGGTCACTCTGTTTCTGGCTCCTTCCTGTTCACAGGGCATGCCACAAAGCCCTGGCACAAAGCAACCAGCGGTACCTTGAGGAAGAAAGCATTGCGCCTGGACACAGAAATAGACGGCCACCAGGAGCGGCAGAGAAAGGTGCAGGTGTGATAGTAATGAGCAGAAGTGAAGGGTGCAGTGCATGTACCATGCATTATTTCATTTAATATGCATGGTTGTCTTTAAAACTAAAATAAATTTATGTGTGTTTGGGATAAGTACAGTGATAGGCAGGGAAAGGGAATTTACCCCTTACGCCCTCTGCTTCAATCCACACACACACGGACAAGCTCCTGTTGGCGCCAATGGGATATCATGGAGGCTGGGGTGGGGGATCAAGGCAATTATTTTTTTCAGGATCATAGTGGGGAGAAGGGTTAAATTTCTCTCCACCTGCCACAACCCTGATCCCACTTCCTCCATCCCACCTTGGTGGCTATTTCCATTTAATATCTAGTCTGTCTGTCTGTCTGTCTGTCGTCTATGCATGTTAAATGCAACAGTGTCATCTGTAGTATGGCCCTTAAGAGGTGTGGGTGAGGAATAGGATAACCCAAATACTACCTAGCTTAAGCATTGCTAGGGAAATGGAGTTCCTGTGCTGCAATGGAAGCACTCTCTCTCCAGTGTTGGCTTCTACCTGGGCTCATTGGCATAATTGTCCCTAAGCTCTGGAGTGCCCTGTATTGAAAGGCAAGCTGAAGCACAGTGCAACGGGTATGTGACTGGATTCCCAGATACAACTAGTTTCATGATTGGGGTGACCTCTGTGCTGATATCCTCCAGCCCCCTCCCTCACAGGGTTGATTCCTCCTGGCTTTAGTGTGTACTGGCATCTCTACAGGAGTCCTCTTTTGCAGCTGAGACTCCAGGGTCCACACTGGGGTGAGTTCCTGGTGACTCAGTCTGCCCCTCAGAGGATGCTCCATCCAGCTGAGGCCCAGGGAGCTGGCAGGTCATGATACCTAGAGCATTTCCCTACTTGTCACTAGAATTCAGCTGATCCATTTGTATTCCAGTATCAGAGGCAGCCTATGTATACCAGTTACTGGGGAACATGGGTGGGAAAGAGCTGTTGCATTCACATCCTGATTGTGGGTTTCCTGTTGACAGCTGGTTGGCCACTGTGTGAGCAGAATGATGGACTAAATGAACCTCTGGTCTGATCCAGCATGGCTGTTCTTAGGTTCTTCTGTTCTTCTACCGCCTTTCCACACAAATGCTGTCAAAGTGGTTTACAACAGCAGACAAATACGCAGCAATATAAAATAAGGATAGCATCAGTGTATCAATCATTGGACCATAGAACAGTAGGGCTGGAAGGGGCCTACAAGACTGCCGAGTCTAACCCCCTGCTTAATGCAGAAATCTAAGTCAAAGCATCCTTGACAGATGGCTGTCCAGCTTCATCTTGAATGCCTCCAGTGTGGGAGAGCCCACCACCTCCCTAGGTAATTGGTTCCATTGTTGTATTGCTCTGACAGGACGTTTTTCCTGATGTTCACCCGGAATCTGGCTTCCTGCAACTTGAGCCCATTATTCTGTGTCCTGCACTCTGGGATGATCGAGAAGAGATCCTGCCCTTCCTCTCTGTACTTGAAGAGCACTATCATATCTCCCCTCAGTCTTCTCTTCTCAAGGCTAAACATGCCCAGTCTTTCAGTCTCTCTTCATAGGGCTTTGTTTCCAGTCCCCTGATCATCTCCATTGCCCTCCTCTGAACCCTCTCCAGTTTGTCTGCATACTTCTTAAAGTGTGGTGCCCAGAACTGGACACAGTACTCCAGATGAGGCCTAACCAGTGCTGAGTAGAGGGGAACTAGTACTTCCCGGGATTTGGAAGCTATGCTTCTATTGCTGTTGTTCAGTCATTCAGTCGTGTCCGACTCTTCATGACCCCATGGACCATAACACGCCAGGTCTTCCTGTCCTGCGCTCTCTCCCGGAGTGTACTCAAGTTCATATTCATAGCATTGGTGATGCTATCTAACCATCTCATCCTCTGTCGTCCCCTTCTCCTTTTGCCTTCAGTCTTTCCCAGCAGCCCAAAATAGCATTTGCCTTTTTTGCAGCCACATCACATTGTTGGCTTATATTCAGCTTGTGATCAGGGAGCTTCATTCATTGTACTGAACTGAATAGGAACTGGTATTCCACAAGTCAAATCTATTATACCGACGTGCTTCATATGCAGTTTAAATTCAGTACACACCTGCAATTTCTGCTTTGGCACTTTACTATTTAAGTAATTGAACTGCAGACTGGAAGGTCGGCAAGTCAGCAGTTCGAGACCCGAGTGCTGCGTGACGGAGTGAGCTCCCGTCTTCAGTCCCAGCTTCTGCCAACCTAGCAGTTCGAAAGCAAGAAATTGCAAGTAGATAAATAGGTACCGCCTCAGCGGGAAAGGTAACAGCATTCCGTGCACCTCGGTGTTCAGTCATGCCGGCCACATGACCACGGAAGCATCTTCGGACAGCGCTGGCTCTTCGGCTTAGAAACGGGGATGAGCACCACACCCTAGAGTCGGACACAACTGGTTGGGGACACCTTTACCTTTTTATTTAAGTAATTGGAGTGAATTGTACTTAAAAGTCATTGCCAGCATAAACAGTCAAGAAAAACTGCTCCATCTACATCTTTCTTCACAGCTTTTGTCCCCATTATCATGTTGTGTATAGCTGTGGGGTTCTTTTCTTTTTCCTTTTTTCAAAATGAAACTCACTTCTCCCTTTCCTAATTGATAGATATGGATGCTAAGTGTGCTCGCGCCTGTTTCATTGCTGGAAATGACTATTACATTATGAAAATTATAAGCCTCGTGGCTGCGCTAATAAGGTGGTCACAGTTATCCACTTTGTCTTGAGGATGCTTGCTAAAATCCCACCACCAAAGTTGCATTGTAACTGCCGTATTATATATTGGACTGTAAAGATCATAGTGAGAGCGGCTTTTCAGCAATTCAAATTGGGCATTAGAATTTATTATGTCTGTTGTTTAGCTCTGCTTGAGGAAAATGATTTCCCCCCACTACCTGGGAAAGGGGAGAAGACAATAATATTTGGAATCATCTATCTAACCCATAAACCCTGTTTTTCAGCATTCAACCGAGATAAGAAGTAGATTCCCTTTCCAGTCTTCCTACTGTTCCTACTGTTAAACAGATTAATAATTGTTTGCAAAGTAGTCAAATTCTATTCTAACTGGAGTGTCGGTATACTGCAGATAAACCCCTTCCCACCCCCACCCCCTTTCCTTCTTCAAACTGTCCTGTATTTTATTTTTCCCTGGTGGGCAGTGGAACACATACACATAGACACAGAGATTCATATTTGCAATAAAGTGACGGCATACATAATACGTGCACAGATACATTATATATAAAACACCTGCTATAAATAAACTTTAAAACCACCTGTCCTATATTTCATTCTGAGACACAACACTAATTATGCAGTGTAAAGATTTTTTGCTTGAGTTGAGTTCCCATGTAACTTCCCTCTTCCCTGCCGTATATTCAGATAGTATTGCTTTTATTCTTAGCTAAAAAACCAGACCTGCCCGACAACTTTGGATTTCTTATAGTGCAAAGTAAATAAATAATGCCACATGTGCATGGATTAGATGTACACATAGACACAGAGAGGAGGAGTTATGCAGAAATCTGTGTGTCGTCGTCGTCGTCCACATTGTGTATCAGTGTGAGAAAGATTGTGTAAATGTAGATATAGCCACACACTGTGAAACAATATATGTGATACACATTAATGTAAGGGGAACTATACAGGCTGTCCTGTAAATGTTCTGAGTAATGCAGACGTGGCGTAAATAATTGGAAGTGCTTACGTACGTCCTGCCTTCAGATATTTCATTGCTTGTGAGTTAGAATTGGTTGTCAAGTGCAAGGCACGGAGGACCGTGCAAGGTGCCCTATTCTGTCATGTGGTGCATATTTAATGCTTGAAAGAACAAGGAAGGGACATGTGCAGGAGACATAGAGAGAGAGAATGGAACCAAACACACAGCTGCACATAGCTTCAGGAAAAAGTCTGAGGATGGGGTGTACTATTCTATTGTATATTTATTAATATTTGATTTAAGGGTGGGAGGAGGGGGAAGAGAAGCTTCACCCCAGCAACCTTTGCTCGGGCCCCGCTTCAGTGGCCCTTTTGTTTCTCCGTGTTCATTCACCCCTTCCCTCTCTTTGTTTTACTTATCGTTTTGAGTCTTTCCTGGAGCCGCAGAACAAGAGAGGTGCATCCAGTAACACCTGATGCAAGCATTGTGAAGGCAAGCAGAAGGGGGCGGGGGGGGGGAGCAAGAACAGAGCAAGCATACAGTGAGCCCGACAGATGTCTGTATTCATTTATATTGCCAGCACGTGGGGGCCATTTGCTGGTTTCCCTTACTTCTCTTGTGCTCTCCCGGTGAGGAAAGAGGAGGCAGTTTGCAGCCGACAATGAAATCTTGGCAGTTAATTGCAGTCGTGGGAGATGCCCTTCAGGTAAGGAGGAAAGAAGGGTTTAAAACATTTTTTTTTTAAAAGAGCAAGAGATGGGAGAGGGGGTGGGAAAACAGATAAAGGGATCCCTTACAAATCATGCAGAGCGTAGGCAAGAAGCTTGCTACCGGAGATGCAGAGTGCTTGGTGTGGAGGTGTGTGGAAGTGTGTATGTGGGGGTGGGGGGAGGCACAAATTGACATGTTTGGCTGGCGTTGTTATGTAGCTGCCTTCAGTAGTGTGCCAACATTAATGCAGAGAAGGTTTGTGTCTGCATTTGGCTTCTAGCTGTGTGATTAGAATAGAGATTGGAGCACATCTTGTGGAATAAAGCAACACAGAAGCCATCCTGGAAGCGTACCAATGGGTTTTTCATCTTAGGAATAAAAAGGTATTGAGAGTGTGTAAACTCTCCTCAAAGGTTGCGCTTCTGTTTAGCCAAGCAGGTGTTTGCGGAATGTCGGTGGCTTGGAGGAATGGCTTTTACTTCATGCACCCAAATCATGGAGAAAGTGATTGCAAAGGATTGGGAGGGCACTAAATTGTCCTTCCCTCATTCCGACGGAAGTTTACTTGAACTTTATCTTTAGAGATTATGTTTGACTTTCTTTTGAATGGCCTGTGCATAACAATTAGAAGTTATTCATATGGCACAGTATTTGCTTCTCTTTAGATGTTTTTTTTTTCCTTGCATGAAAAAAATCATCTTTGAATTAGACATTACAGGGTTGCTATCTTAGGTCGGATATCCCTTTTTAAAAGTTTAAAGTGCTCAGTTGCTCCTGGTTGCTGAGAGGCTTAGCCAGATCAGCAAACGGGCACTTGCCATCCATAATGCTCGTTACTTTACAGGGCAAATTATCTTGTTCATAATTTGGTCATTGAAGAATTTGTTGTTACTTTTGTCACCTAATACTTATAATTAAAACACAGCAGAAATCAGTTTATTGCAAACCATTATTTACAAAACAAAACAGTTTACATATTTCACAGTGAGCATGCTATTAACTGTATGCTGTTTCATGCAATTTTCATAGATATAGATTATTTTTTAAAAAACATCTAGGCACTGTAAGCTTACACACACACACACCAGTGCTCAACACAAATTTGTTATGAGGCTGTGCGGTGTCTTTTCGTCATTTTGTCGGAGACAAAAAATATGAAGTAATGGAACCATAACATTTACAATGCCTGCATAAATTTGATATTAAGTAAATTGCCTAAATTATGTTCAAATGGTTCCCCTTACCCTATATATTGAACAATTCTAGATAGATTGATGCATCCTTCTTTTTAAATGTCTGTTTATGGATGGTTAAAGATAATGAGGTGTTGCTAAGAGAGATTTTTTTTTAAAAAAAACTTCTTTATATGCAAAATACAATATTAGGGGTATATGATATTTGGTGGCACTGAAGCAGCAGCAACAGTGCAGTTGTTTGCTTTTACAGCATGAAATACCTCTCCTGTTTTCAAATTGAAGTGCTGAGAAGTATAAAGTACTTTGTGCTATGTTTACATGTGCTATTTCTTTCTGTGCCTTTCTGTATTATTTGTACTGCCACAAAATATGTGCTTTATAGCACCATGGACTTTGGTTGGGTTTGTTTGTTTTTAATTTGTTTGTGCAAAAAGTGGTGGGATCCTCAGTGGATGAACAATTGGTGCTTCATTTCTTAAATGTCACCCCAGGGAGATATTACCTGCTTGGTTGGCTTTCATATTGAAATGAGACCAGTAGAGAGTCCCATGCTTATCCAGAGATGTTCTTCAGTCTCTACATTCATCTATTCTGTCTTTCTTTCTATAGGATCTGTGCTAGTCAACTGTTTACTGTTCCAAATAGTATAGACTGATCATGCCATATGGCCCTGTTGCATCATATCTTTGGCAAGGAAAAAAAAAAGTATAATTGAATTTCTATCTTTTTGACATTTTCACATGCAGTGTCGAAAGCAAAGAGAACATAGGAATAAAATTGTGTTATGGACGCTGCTGCTGCTGCTAATAGCAATAATCATAAATAAGTATTAAAAGGTTTGTCTTTCATTTTGGCTTTAATCCATGGATATTACCTTGCATAATACCTTGGGGCATGTAGAGTACCACCATTAATTGTTAATGTTCATGGGATATTGTTTATGTTCATGGATTACCACATTCGAAGAGGTTAATTTTAAAAAAGTGGTGTAGTGAGATGTAGACGTTAGATAATTAGAATTGGGGGTGCGGGGAGGGGAGAGACTTGGGTTCAAATCTCTGTTCAACCGTGAAGCTCACTGGGTGACCTTGGGCCAGTTTTGTTTTGAGGATAAAGTGGCACATCCCCTGGTATCCTTGAGCTCCTTGAGGAAGGTTGTGATATAAATGTGAAGTATTTACAGTTCTGTTCTTTGAACTTTAGAGGGGTCCACATATTTTCAAAGAAGTAAACCTGTAATTCTTAGAAACAGCCATCTCCATGTTATCATCCTTAATAAAACCCATATTTGCCATCCTATAGAAGCAAATATTAATTAAACGTCATCTTTCTTTTCATGGGTGGAAGAACAAATCAAAACATCACCACATCATGCTTTGGGTTTTGTCTCTTCTTGGATTGTGTCAGCATAGATGCTGATTAAATTGCATTTTGCTGCTGTTATGTTGGTGGTAGAATCATAACCTACACCTAGTGTGGATTCCATTCACTTTTCAATGCTCTGTAATCCCATGAACCTTTAAGGGCAATGTTTATTTTGATTTTTTGCCATGTTTTTAGCCCCAGTTGCCCAAAAATGTTACCAGACAGAAACAGCAGTAGGTGTGAAATGATAAACACCATCTTTCATTATCTCATTTCGCCCATAAGATTGCACTGAATTAGCATCCTTGAGGAATACAGTAAGGGGGTTTGTGCTGGGGAAATTCTTAAAGGAGTGTACTATAGAAAGTTCAACATGTACAATTCATGTTATCTGAAGGAGCTTCAGAAGCGCAGATTCTGCATCTCAAGTTTCTCATCCCGCCTTTGCCATCTTCTTTGGTGGGGAAGGGGGGAGGAAGAAAACTTCCCTTTTAATCAGGCTGTTTCAACCTTATTTTAAAATCTCCTTGAAATGTGCAAATGGCCTCATGGAATTCTCCGCCCTATCTGTGGGCAGATAAATGGCGGGGCGGGGGGGCGGGTTATTTCACTGAATTCCTCCAGAAGAAGGAGAAATTCTGCAAGAGTTTCTCAAGGATGGGTCTCGGCATTAGCTGTGGCCAGTAGCACAGCTTCTTTCTTTCTTTCTTTCTTTCTTTCTTTCTTTCTTTCTTTCTTTCCTTCCTAATTTCTACTTCCCTCCCTCCCTCCCTCCCTCCTTAAGGTTGTGTTTTTCTATATGTGTCTCTGTTGGCAGCCTGGTCACCATTTTCCATTATCCAGACTTGTGTCATCCTGGGGCATTGTGTGGCATGCACCCAGCCCCCTCCACAATGGTAGGAATGTTTCAGAGAATATCCTGTGAAGTAGGGGGTGTATGAAACATACCAGTCCACTGGGGACATCCGCGTGGGGGGGGAGGCGATCCGTCCCTCCCTGCAGAATCCTCCCCAGCCAGCTCCACTCCATGGTGAGTCCACAGAGCTGCTGGCCTGTCCTGTCCGCAGCTGCACTTGTGTCCGCTGCAGGGCTGTGGACGCAAATGGCATCTGGTGTAGCTGATGCCATTTGTGTCCCTGTGCTTTTCGGTGATAGGCTACGTACACATTTACATAGCCTATCATGAAAAGAGCAGGGACGCAAATGGCATTGGCTACACCAGACACCATTTGCATCTGCAGTCCGGGGCAACGAATGGACAGCAGTGGACAGACCCAGACGGACCGGCTGGCAGCAGGTAGGGTCCATCCTGGGGGGATTTCGGGGTGGTGGTGGGGTAGTCCGTTCCACCACGGACTCCGGGCAGATTTCTCTGCCATCCCTATTGTGAAGTGGCAGACTTTGCAGGTGAAAGGAGTGCAGTGGGGGGCAGGGGGAATAAAGAGACAAGACACAAGCAGTTGGTAGACAATTTGGGGCCAGATTTATTGAAATTGATCAGATCTGCAAAGGGAAACCTAAGCAGGCAACTTCTCTAAGCCAGAAACTAGCCTGGTGTTGTATCGGGTGAGACATTTGATGTCTGTAGAGTGGTATCTTTGATCACCGCCCCCCCAGGACTGCCCAGTTTGGGGACGGGAGGCCTTCCCCTGTCACCCTCCCTCAGGCCCTGAAAGTTCGAGCGGGCGAGGACAGTTGGCTTCAAAGGTAACCCTTATCTTCCAACTGGGTCCACGAACCCCTGAGCTAGAAGCCTCAGGCCTTACCAGTCACCAGAAACGGTGTCTCCGAATGCCCACCAACCATATAACCCCCACCAAAAGTGCCCGCACATAACTGCCTCTTTAGAAAATGTGACTGAATCAACCTAAGTATGAAATAAGACCAATACAACCTGAATTAACTCCCAACCCCACTTCCAGTATGAAGTAGGCAATAAGACACACAGCCAAAGCCAATCCGACGGTGAGCCAAAAATTCCTACTCGGCCACCAAAAGGACAACCAGCATAACCCACATTCCATACAGTTGCATAGAGGGCAGAGGGAGGGGCTCACTGGCCTAAAATGACCAGTAAGCCCCCCACCCCCACCTGATGGTGCCACTTAGGAAAGCCAATGGTGTTCTCTTCATTTCTGCCTCCCCCTGCCCCAGGCAAGCCAGATGCAGGGGGTAGGTACTTTCCTAAGACAGCAAATGAGAAAAAGAAACATCTCATCAACTTTCTGTTTTCTGAGAAATTTCAGCTCAGGTATACCATTGACCTCACCACAGCACAATATTCTTCATAAATGTACAAACGCATCCCACTGCTAAGAGCATTTACTTAAGGCACCAATTTGAGTCAATAGAGTGTGCAAGTAAACGCCTTCTATAGGGACTATAATGTTGTCTTTTATAGTCTGAGGTGGCATCCATTAAAATAAGTATCTCATGCATTAAAATGTTGCATTTTTAAAAGTGGAAGCAGTGAGATGATCTAGTCTTTTAAGGGAATGGTGGAGGAGAATGATTTCTCTGTTGTGGTTATTGCTGGATCACGGCAAATGCTTGGGTCAAATAGCCAGGGAACAAGCAAACAGATGAGGTGGGATAAAGGGACTGACAACCACAGTTTATATTACACCAATCAAGCAAGAATTTGTGTAGCATTACTTTGGATTGGTGTGGATCTTTATGAGACAACCAGGGCAAAGGAAATGTTCTAGTCATCATCAAAGAACTCTAAGGAGGACCTGTTGAGCTCATGAGCTCAATCCTTTGGGTTGCTGGAGGTTTGGAGCTAGGAAGCTCTATGGAGGAGATATTTCCTCCCTGTTTCCCATGTGTTGACTGTTCACCACAGCATGGCATTTTGGAGTGACAAAATATGCTTTAGAAGGATCAACTGTCTGAAAATAAATCACACTGTACATGATTAATGAAGATTACCCCATTGCAGCCATTGCTCTTCCCACAGAGTACTATCCCACAAACAATCACACAGTTTAAAACTAATGGTGGTAGAATGCTTTTCTCTAATATAAATTGTGGTTTTTAAGTTATCAGAGGGAACCTGTTGTGTTGTGTGACTAGTAACTGGTGGGTTGGGGCCATGATTTTCAAACATCACATTTTGGGAAACTGATGTTGGGAGAACCCATTTAACTTTACATTTCTGGTTACAAATTGCAGCCTGCTGTATGTCAGGAAGCCATTCATGCCAATTTCACTTTAGTGAATGCCTGCATTCCCTGAAGTTTAATATTGTTTTTAAGTCACGTTTTCAGCTCCCTTGGTGAGAAACTGATCCAATTGTCCTCCAGTTTCGGGTTTTAAAAAAACCACAGAAACAAAAAGAGATAGGCTCATCCTTTTTGAAAGTAAAACTGGACGCTACAATTTGGTCTAGGAAAAACAAAACAAAACAAACAAAAAACAGAATGGATTTCACTTCTTTTGTAACTTTGGAAGCAAGACCTAAGGTGTCAGTGCTACCAATCAGCTAGAGCAGAGGTGGGCAGAAGATACACATTAGCATCTACTGACAGATCGCTGAATGATTTGCAGTAGAACAGCAAGGGGTTCTAACTCCCTGTTGTTTGACAGCAGCAGCAGCAGCAGCAACAGCAACAACAAAATATGGGGTTCCCCCCTACATTAGGCTGCTGAAATGAAGGAAGCTTAAGGAGAAATCAAAGAATGGATTACTCAGCCCAAGGATTTGTTTTAATACCAGAACTGAGTTTATAATGAAGTCTTCCCACCCCTAACACGACAAAGAGCAGGAGTTGGGAACCTCAGGCCTGTGGGCCAAATCCAGCTTTCTGAGTCCCCAGATGGTCAAATCCTTCCCGCCCCCAGTCCCACCTCCTTCCCCTCACCTGCTAATCATTTGGTGGTCTCCCAGCTTTTGTGCAGGCTCTCTTCCATTCTAAAAGGTTGACGTGCTTTAGTTTTTGGCAGCAAGAGCTTGAAGCTTCAATATGCTGGTATCTTTGGTAATTTTGGCCCTGCTCCTTTTGCCTTCAGCTCCACTCATGACTGGAATATGGCCCCTGAGATCTTCTCCGAAATCCAATTTAGCCCTTGGGCTGAAAGAGATTTCCCCACCTAGAGGGTCACTGAAGAATTTTAAAATGGCTTCTGATAATGATGGCTACGTAATACGTCATAGATCAGAGGCAACGTTCCTCTGAATGTAGGTCGCTGGCTGGGTAACAACAGACAGAGAAGGATATGGCACTCATTTCCTGCTTCCGGGCTTCACATACACATCGAGTTGATCAGTGTGGGAAACAGCATGTTGGATTAAATGGGGTCTTTGGGCTGATCCAGCATGTCTCTTCTTACGCATTTATATCTTGCTTCTTCCTTTGTGTGTGGGGTGGGGGAGGGGAGAATTGCTCCCATATGAACATGGAGTTATTCTATTTGAGTTAAGGAAATCTTTAATTTACTTAACAGGTTTTGCCAAACAGACATCCCAGCGTGACTTGTTTCATTTTGATTGTCTTCAAAGAGCAGATAAATCTTCTTTTATTTTCCAATTAACTACTAATTTCATGCACATGAATTTTACTTCCAAAGAGGAGTATTTCTTGATGGTGAGAATTAGGGAGGAGACATTGCTTGCGAAGGACAAGTTGTCATTTCCTCCCGCTAATTTGGCATGCAATAATAGTGGGGGAAACGTACTTTATGAAAGTGTTTAAAAAGACATACATACATAAGCACACCTGGATAAATTGCTTGAGTCAGCACTTAAAATCTAGTTTCTATAAAGCAGAACTAGGTTATGAATTCAAGCAATTAAAAATGACAAAAGGCTCAGTTTTACTGCCTGAACTTAATATGCTTCTTCCCCACCCTCCCCAGGTCCAATAAAAAATCAAACATGTGCGTGTGTGGTGCTTGAAAAAAAAGTGCCAGGTTTTTTCCTTCACTTTTTTTTTGTATTGCCTTTGCATTTTTCTTGAAGTGCCTCAGGGTTGAGAGGGAGAGAAGTATTAACATTAATGCATCTATTGTTTGTTTATGTTGACCTTGTATTTTCAATGCATGATTGTTGACTAGCATAACTTCAGCAATGCAATTCGGCTAATAATGATACTAAGGAAATACTTGGATTTTAATCATTTTGATTATGACTATGTTTATGATTATTTTACTTCTACTAAACGATGTGCCCACAAAATTTAAATTAAATACACCTAGATTTGAAGCTTTATATCCTCCTTTGATGGCACCCACTTCCCAAACAGGTTTGTTTGAAAATGGCGTGCTGATTTCAATGGAATGTACTTCCAGTCAAGTTCCCATTAAGGCCACAACCTTTAGATAAGATGAAAATTGAATTTTTATTCTTCTCTGTTGCTCCAAATCGTACTTTTCTCTTGAGCATTAGATGCTGGTTGCTTGTTATTTTGAAGAGTCAGTCCTCACTAGTCTATTTCTAAATCTTATTGGAAACAACTTATTTCTAAATAGTTGAATGCAATCATGTAACTTGTAGTAACACTATGTATACAGCAGCGAATGTCTGAAACATGGTGACACATGCCAACAGTCCAAAATGACTCATGGATGACCGAAAATTGGTATATGCATGTATTTTCTCACTTTTCAGACATTACGCATATGAATGATGACTGTCAAATTTAACTGATTGTCAGCATTCGTTGGTGTCTCTGAGTTGTCAGATGTTCACAACATTTTTCTGGGATTGTCAAGATTCATATATTATTTTTTTTGTTTTTGATTAGTTTGTTTTTGATTGATCAAATAAATAAATAAATAAATATGGCTGTTGAGAATGACTAAACTCTGGTTATTCTTCATAAGCCATGTATATTCTTTCCTGGACTTTATTTATGTATTTTAAGTATTTTATAGCACCCTTCAATCATATTCTCAGAGTAATTTGCAGAAAGAATAAATCAATTACAGCATAAATAAATAAATAAATAAATACAGTCAGCATGATTATAATTCCATCTAAAAAGCTCAGGAAAATATAGAAGAGTTCTGCCTGGCACCAGTCAATTAAACATTTTATTGTATATGACTAGTAGCTGTTACAGCCCAGCACCAAAAGTAGCATAAAGAAAGCATCAGATGAACCTCCAGTCCATAACTGGGGTGCCACCACTGAGAAGGTCCTTTCTCTGGTAGTCTTCTTCCTCACCTCAGATGGTTGAGGGCACCAGCAGGAGGCCTTCCATTGAAGCACTCCATTTATATATTACTTCCAAGCTCGACTGTAAGTATTCTGGCAACATTATTCCTTGTGCAGTTGGAATGTTCATGGGCACTGCACATTGTCACACTGAGTCAATCAGCCAGGTAGGGTGGGCTCATGGCAGAACCTAAAGGATGTCCTAGAACATACTTAAAAAAAGGATCCCAGGTGCCATAATCCCCATAAATTGTAATTCCCCTGTCATCGGATGTCCTTAACGAACATATTAGGAATTTACATTTCCCAGGGATCCTGGCATTCAGGACAATGCTGTGCATGGTTGTGACTGCATCCAGGGTGTCATGAATTCTGGAAAATGCCATTTTCAGGGCTCCTGATGACCCTAGAATGGACATGGGAGTCCTGCAAATTTCATTTTCCAAGGATCCTTGTGGGATGCTTCTTATATAGTGTTCTAATTGAGGTCCCAGAGTGAGCCTTATCTGTGGTGCTGCTGTGGCCACCACCTAGTACAGCCATCCACAACATGGTACCCACTAGATGGGTTAGTGGGGGGCTGGTGACTCCAGTTCCGGAGGGACTATGATTCCATTTAGGTTTTATTTACCACCAACTAAAACTCTAAAGGTGCTATCCAGGGTGCTGAACCCTACCCTCAAAATGGGCTCAGCACCTTGGATAGCACCTTTGGGCACCTTGGATAGTGCTATTAGAGTTTTGGCTGGTGGTAACTAAAACTCTGAATGGAATCACAGAGTCACCAGAGTCACTGGTTAGATTACAACTCTCATCATCACCAGCCAGGTTGGAAAAGCTGACCTAGTAAGTTTGATGGGAAAGAGGTGAGGGCTGCAGGAAGGAAAGTATGGCACATGACAAGCCCATGCTGAAATGAGCCCAATGAAAATATTCCAGGTGGAGATGGGCTGAGCACCATTCAGAATAGGATCAGCAGACATACAATTTGAAAAAAAATAAATTTCCTTTCCAAAATTCAGCATCACTACTAACTGAAACATATTGGGTGTATATTTAGAGAAGGGTGGACAATTTGTAGAATGTGAAAAACTTAAGAGTATACAGTTTTTTATAGAATCATAGGGTTGGAAGGGGCCTACAAGACCATCGAGTCCAACCCCCTGCTCAGTGCAGGAAGCCTGATTCCCAGGCAGTCTCCCATCCAAGTACTAACCAGAGCTGAGCCTGCTTAGCTTCTGAGATCAGACGAGATCAGGCACAGACCATGGTGTATCAATTCCCCTTTGAGATGTGGGAATTTTAGTATCTTTGGAAGTCTGCTTACAATATACCCAAGTATTACCAATTTGGAGATTTTTCACTGTTGCCCAATTGATTACGTCCCTGCTTTATGAGGCTGCAGCATTATTTGCATATCAGAGGTTGATGAAAAGAAACAACATTAATCACAGCAATTAATGAAGGAGCAAAAATGATTGCATTGAAAAGAAGATATCACTAGAAGATCTTCCAGTGATGGCATCCCAGTTATGGGATTGTTTGCTGCAGGAGGTTCATCTGTCTACCTCTACCTGCTTTACAAAAGCAGGCAAATGCTGTCCAGTTTTAGTAGGTATTTGCTTACCAGAATATTAAACATTGTCTGTCCAATCGGACTATACCAGAGCACTTCTTGCTGTTGTTAATTTCTTGCCAGATGCTGTTTTAATGCTGTTTGATGAGTTGTTTTTATTATTTACATTATTTTTTAATAGTAAAACATTTCAAGAAAATATTTTAGTGTTTACAAATGAAGAGGCAGGCCAGCCAAACTGATCATTCATTGATCAAGATTATTTTTTTTTTAAAGAAAAAAGATACCCTTCCTACCCAAGCCATTTTTCAAAGTCAATCCTACACAAACATTTTATTCCTTCTTAAACTGCTGATCTGTACAAATAAACTGTACAAATTTAAAGTTTCTTCAAAAAGAATGAGCATAAGACCTCAATTGTTAGGAGAAAAAGAGAGATTTCCAGTTGATCTGAAAAAAACAGCTTTATTAGGCCCAACACATTTTAGAATAAATCCTTCTTAAGGGGCACTGTAGAGATATATAGTACAAAACTGTGACATCCATATGAAAACCAAAACCAAAACCTTAATGGTAAAATTTTGCACACTCCATAATATCCACAGCATCCAAGAAAAGGAACATTTTTATCATTTAGAAAGTTCCTAAAATATATACAGGATTTTTTTTTTAAGATACAAAAACTGTATCCAATCCATATGGGATACAAAAAATAAAATAAACCAAACTATAAAAGAAGAACAATCCTCAAAAGCTCTTTATAAAGGGTTATTGCACAGCCTAAAATAACTTCAAAAATTTATATTGCAATAGTAAAACTGTTCCTTTCTTCTTTGAGAGTATATAGTAACCTTGACAATTTTACAATGGGGTATATGTACACCACAGACTTAATTTGGTTTAGCATTCTCTTGCGGGAATATTGGGAATTGTAATCATATGAATGGGGTGGGGAGATGTCAAATGATCCCTAACAGATAATTCCTTCACCAAATGACAATTAAGAGGATACTTCGGGGAAGGCCAAGGCACTTAAACTCATATGAAATAAGTATACATTTGTAGCATAGATAAGACCTTGGTTGTCTAAAGGAAGAATTCAAAATTACTTATATACTTACATAGCTTGGACGGACCATTCACTCAACAAGTTTCCTTGGTTCTCCATTATGGGACAGTTTCTTTCTCTGGATTCCCATACATTTGTATCATGGGAATAATCAAGGCAAGGGTCTTGCGTAGGCACCAGTGGTCCTGGGAACAATATTCAACATACAGTTCCTTTTTCCTATTCTTAGCTTGAGTTTACTGTCCTGAACTTGTTTGCAGCAAAAAAATGTGTACCGTCTTCCTTGTGATGAGCAGCTGATGCAGGTGGAGTTTGTTAATGCATTTTTCATTTCCATTTATTTTTTTGGTCTGGGTATTTATTTCCCTGGCAATGTTTTGGAGATGTCTGGAGCAAGACTCAAGAAATATTATCCCCGTCTAGTGGTGCCATGCAATCAGGGCAGAACTTTGGGGCAGAAGTCCAGAGCCCTACTCAGAAGAATGAACAGGAAGCCTCTAAATACAGCAGGGCTGGCTTCCCATATTTTGAAGTAAGTGAAATAATATACCATATTGTCTAATGATGGGGGAGAATCTAAAATGACTTTTAACTGCACTATTGCCCCAGCAATCCTGCCCCTTCAGTTGGAAGGTCTAGGATATTTACTCATGAGAAGTGATGGGTGAACTTACCCTGAGTGACTTCATTATTTTCTCTGAAAGTAATGAATTAATCCACGTTGCCTTGGATGAGACTTCTCCTTTCATACGAACTCTCATAGTGTGTATACAAGCTTTTGCACATGCACAATATCAGTGTGCAGCTTGGAAGCTGTAGTATGGAATTATACAGTGCAACATGAAATAATGTATCATCACATTATGCTCCCTTTCTGATTGGTTGTTTTCACGTGGCCTGTCTGACGTTTACTTGCTGTCGCCAACTGCCGGTATGAAATGGACCTCACCAAGTTCTCCTCCTCCTCATGGAGCTAGAGCTGTGGTGGTGGTGGTGAAAACAACAGCAAGGGAAGCCACTAAGGAGACTGCTTCAAGTATGTTTTTCAGCTGTTTAGGTCAGGAGTCCCCAACTTTTCTGGACCCATGGGCGCCACCACAAAATGCCTAATCAGTGGATTGCCACGTTGACTTGTTGTGTCTATGGATCTTAGCCCATGTCTTATTCAGCAAAAACTCCTGTTTTGTATCTGTTGGACACTGCAGCATCCCTTTAATAAGTCTAATTTGGCTAAATGCTGTGCAATACAGCTAATGCTTCTTTCAAACAAATGTTTGGCAATGTCCAGTAGTTGCTTCTTTTGGGCAGGATGTTATTACACAGATATATTGTGTACTGGAACAGTCTTTAATAGTCACTGTTGTACACTTTCTTTTAAATTTATCCATTCATGGGTGCTGCATTGGGAACCCCTGGTCTAGGTGGTTGTTGTTGTTGTTCAGTCGTTAAGTCATGTCCGACTCTTCGTGACCCCATGGACCATAGCACACCAGGCCTTCCTGTCCTCCGCTCTTTCCTGGAGTGTGCTCAAAATCAAATTCATATTCATGGTCTAGATGGTAGGATGACTGAACATTTGAGGGAGATCTGTGTACTAGATATTGTGCATACACTGAAGCTTGCAATCAATTCCAAACTTAATAGCAAATTTGTAATGCATTTGTCCAGTGCTTTCCACAAGGTGAGCATTACAAACGGATGAGTTTTGACCAACGAGCTGACCAGTTATGACTTGTGGCAGCATCAATACTCATGAGTATAGCTTCTTAAGGTTAAGTTGTCCTAGCAAGCAGATAAAGGTCCATGTGTGTCATCCCCCCCCCCTGCAGTTTGAGGGAGAAGGGCCCTGACTGCTATATCAAGGCTTGTAAGCATTTTTCCCTCAGTCTGACGTAGTCAACGTCATTTGTAATTGCATATGCAGTGGCTGTTGGGGTAGTTAACTCCATTAGGTATGAGAGTATTTGTCAAAATTGCCCTCTTTTGTGGGGAGGAGAAATTTTCTTTGAAGAAAGGCTCTTCTGATAAATTTTGGCTCAGATCTAAGTTCTAAGTAATTCTTGTATTATTTTTGGAGCATGTAGAATAGCACAAGTTCCTGAAGCAAGGAAAAGCCAATGCAGAAAATCATGCCCCGTTTCCCAGGGAGAAATAGGCTAGTGCAGAAACAGCCTATGTAGGTGAGGAGGATGCAAAATGTCTTTTATTTGGTAGTGCTAGGAACCCTCTGTCTGGAAGCACCCGGATGCATTGGCAGGGAGCTTTATTTTTCCTCTTTAAAGGATTTGGGGGGGGGGAGATACAAGCTGATACTGTCTGCCACCACCACCACCACCCCCAGTAAAATTCCACCAATGAGGCAGGGTGATTGCATAATAAAAGACTCACCCCCTGGAAGCACCCTCAGAGTACATATTTATTTGGGTTGTTTGCAATTTGGGGTTGTCAGTACTGTGCGTTTTGATCTTGTGGATGACTTTGGAAACTTCGGGGGACTCTAGAAAACATAGCTGCCTGCATAAACATGAAGTTAAATTAAATTATCACTTTTGCACTTTGTCTCCTTTATCCCATGTTTAAACGATAGTGAAATGGATGCTTTGTAAATAATATATTAATTCCCGATGCAATGTTTGCTGCTCCATGTACCCTGTCAGTCTTATATAAGGGGGATATATTTCCTAGACCCCCTTTTTTCAAATATTTGAAGTCATGTATGTCATTTCCCTTCATTTATTTAAACCATGATTGCTGCACTATAGTCCAAATTATTTAAGCACCCAGAGTGAATTATATCATAGAGAGCTAGAAATAATCTCCTTTAAAATCTTGGCTACCCTAGTGTACATTAACAACAACAACAACAGCAACAATCCTTCCTACTAAGAACTCAGGGTGGCATGCATAACTCCCTGTTTATCCCCCAGCAGCCCTGTGGAGTTGGGTTTGAATGAGAGAGGTTGGCTTAAGGTCAGCCAGTAAGGTTTGTGTCCATAGGGTAATTTAAACACAGCTCTCCCAAATTTAAAGCCAAAATTCCAAGCCCAGCCTCTGAAAGGAACCCAAGGATGATGCATCAGCTGGATGTGAAACTGCTATGGTCTGGATTAGGCCTGCAGGCTGGAGGTCCTGCATCCCTCCTCTAGCCACTCACTGTGCCACACATGGTCTGTGATCTGCTCTCCCTGAACCCACACCCCTTCCCCGCCTGAATTTGTTGGTTATATTCAATTTTGAGATCCTTTGGGCATGATCCAGCCATAAGTATATATAAGTCCCACTTGTTTAACCCTCCCATTGCAATCAAATACTTTTTTACTTGGGCTGGATTTTGCCTTCAGTATTGTTTTAATTGTTTAGCCATTTCACACTGGCATGAGATGGTGTTAGTAGCAGTTGTGAAATGGTGGCAGTTCCTCTTGCAAAGCCTAACCATAATGATTACAGTTTTCACTGTACTCATATAAGCCTAGCAGCTTTACACGAGCACTAATCAAATAGATGGGAGACTATAGCGTGTCTAGCCAAACAGAAAGAAAAACACATCAGTGTAATGACACCTTTCAACAAGCTGAGAGCAGACTGTTGTCTGCTGGAAATACTGTAGAAAATTAGATTGAAGGCTGTGTATGTGATTATGTGTGGGGTGGTGCTGGTGATGTTTGGAGATTATTACATGGCAGCCCCTAAACAGCATTTGGTGTGTGTCTCCTCAAAAGTAATTGCCAAGATGCTCATTACTCCTAGGCATTTCTAACTTGCAACAGCTTTATAAGTATTTAATATTTTCATATGCTTCAGTGTAAAGCCATCTGTCGTCATGACAGAACAAAGTATTAGGAACAAGAGCAAACGTATGTTTATGGAAGTAGTCCATGAAATGTTAACAAGAAATACATGAGAAACACATCAGTGTCTTGTAGCAAATAGGCAAGGGAATTGAGAAACACGGCATTCATCTTCTCCATTCGCAATTATGGTTTCTTGTTCTAATTTCTTTTTGTGAAGAACTGTAAAAAAGAGGGAAGAGATAAATCTGCCATTACAGATGGCAAGTACGACGGGAAGATTGGGTGAGATAATATTCATCTTTCTTTGCAATCTTTCATCTTTTGGCTCTCTTTATTCCAAATCTCTCCCTCTCCCTCTTCTTCTTTAGCTTCTATAAATATGGAAAGAAATTGTGTGTTTGTTAAAGCTTACATTAGTCATTTATAAATATGCTGGGCTTTTAACAGTCAGTTTCTCAGCACCAAATATTTTAACCCAGGAAGCTGCTCGAGGAATCGTTAGTAGTACATTTTGAGTAAGTCTTCTGAATGTTTTGTGGCTGCCTTTTACAAAACACATTTCACCCTTCTGAAGCTGTAAGATAGTTCAACATGCTGCTCTTCTTAGCATTCTGTAGACAAAAATTAAAACCCCAAAAACAAAATGCACAATTCAGTGCCTGTAGCATGGTTTAAGACATGTATTCTAGGTGCCAAATGTTGACAATACTACATTTGGAGTGCCTTTTTGAGATGCTGGGTATAAAAGCGAATCAGCAAAACTTGAGCTCGCCAGCATTCTCCAAATTCCATCTTGTAGCTTGTTCTAACTAGAGTCTGCCTTAGATGAGATAACAAGGTTGTTGGGGTTTTGTGTGTGTGTGTTTTAACTTTTTGTGTGTATTTTCCCAAATGTGCACATCAATTCTGCACATCTTTCCAATGTAAGCATTGTTCTCCCATTGATTAAAGCCTATCTGTGCACATTTTTCAAAAGTATGCATTTTTCATGCTCATTTTTCAAAAGTATGCATGCTATTGAACACATTTTTTTTGGTCTGCAAATCACATTGCAATCTCAGAAATGTATGGACTTTGACTGTAGATTGCGCCCAGGTCTATGGTCAGTCTGAAAGATGTGAACTCAACTAGATAAATCCTGACTAAAAAATGAACCGAAGTGAATTTCTAATAATCCCTAATGTTGGTCCCTGCTTTCTTGTCTCCCTTTTCTTGTTTGATCTATTAACTGTTTGTTGAATAATTGCAATATGCTCATGTGCAGATAAGATATTGACTGTAAAGCAACTTTTAAACAAATTTACCTACCACAGAAGTGCATAATCTGTAGTCCAGGGGGTGTATGTGGTCCCCAAGGCCTTTTTTATGCCCCCCCCCCATGAATGGCCTGCTCCTGCCACCAGAACCACATTTCCCCACCACCACCTATACTTTCCACTAGGGGTCTTCATACAGCTCACTTGCTGTCACTGCTACAAAGAGTATGAGTCTGTGCATACATATGCGTATGTATGCACACATGGAGCAGATGATAAAGCGATCCATCTGTAAGCACCTTGAAAACAATGCAGTGATTACTCGAAGCCAACATGGATTTGTCAAGAACAAATCCTGCCAGACGAATCTGATCTCATTTCTTGATCAAGTAACGTCCCTTGTGAACTGTGGGAATGCTGTAGACATCATATACCTTGACTTCAGCAAGGCTGTCGACAAAGTGCCCCATGATATCCTGATGAGCAAACTAGCTCAAAGTGGGTTAGATGAAACAACGATCCGGTGGATCCACAGTTGGCTACACAATCGGACTCAAAGAGTGCTTATGGGATCTTCTCCAACTGGGGAGAGGTAATGAGCAGGATACTGAAGGGCTCAGTCCTTGGCCCAGTGCTTTTCAACATTTGTATTAATGAGTTGGAGAAGGAGGTGCAGGGAATGCTGATCAAATTTGCAGATGACACAAAATTAGGGATGGTGGAGAATTCCGCCACAGATTCCAGTGAGGCTGGAATCCATGGCGGAATGGCCTCCTGCCCTCCCTCCCCCCCATGGAATCCCCCCGGGACGGCACTTCCCTGGGGCGGATGCGGTGGATTTGGCAGCGGCGGCTCCGGCAGAGGCTCCGGCGACTGGTCTCCTGGCCAACTGCTGCTGCCGCCACCACTGCCGTCCTTGGACCGTGATAGGCTACGTAAGAATTTACGTAGCCTATCACGGCTAACCTAAAAAAAAAACAACACCACAGCATACGCAAATGGCGGTGGCAACGGCAGCCGCCATTTGCGTTCCCTATTTTTCGCTGTTTTATCTCACGTAAATATTTACGTAAGATAAAACGGCGGGGAAAAAAGGGGAACGCAAATAGCATAGTGGACGCTATTTGCGTTCCTTTATTTTTCGCCGTTCTAGCCTACGTAAATATTTACGTAGTGTCCACTACGCTATTTGCGTTCCCCTTTTTTTTCGTCATTTTATCTTACATAAATATTTATATTTATGTAAGATAAATCGGCGAAAAACAGGGAACGCAAATGGCAGCCGCCGTAGCCGCCCCCATTTATGTACGCTGTGGGTTGTTTTTTTTTTTTAGGTTAGCCATGATAGGCTACGTAAATTCTTATGTAGCCTATCATGGGTGTCTGGCTGGATGCAAATGGTGGCCACTACGGCATTTGCGTGCCTCCCTTTTTGCTGTAATAGGCTATGTAAATCTTTTTGTTTACATAAACCTATGTAAATCTATGGAGCCATTTGCATCCATAGACCAGCCGCAACTGGATGTCCGGCAGTGGCCGGTCCCGGCTGGCAGCTCTGCAGACTCACTGTGGAGCTGAGCCGGCTGGGGGGGATTCTGGGGGGGAGAAACCAGCAGACCCAGGTAGATGGGGTCCGTACACCCCTACTGTTAGAGCAATACGACAATAGAACCAATTCCCTAGGGAGGTGGTGGGCTCTCCCACACTGGAGGCATTCAAGACGAGGTTGGACAGCCACCTGTCAGGGATGCTCTGACTTGGATTCCTGCATTGAGCAGAAGGTTGGACTCGATGGCCTTGTAGACCCCTTCCAACCCTACTATTTCATGATTCTATGTATGATCCCTCAGCCTTGAGACAGCATCACATGCAGCCCTTGGGGCTTAATGGCTGGGTATCCCTGGCCAAGCAGGAGGTTTATTTGTGGTTGTTTTTAAAGCAAAACCACAAAGAACTGTGTCTTATATAGATATTACAGTAAGCCAAGGAAACAATTTTGCATCAGCCCAGATATTTAGGAACATACTGTTTTAGACTTCAGGTGGGGATTCACATGACTGAATCTTCCATAGAAAAATCCTGCACCAGTAATGGGGGAAGCATTCCAACCTAGTCTTCTTCATGGCATACTAGTTTTCTTCTTTTCAGCACGCTAGTTTTCTTTGTGTGTGTGCAGTGCAAGTGTGTGTGTGTGTATGTGTGTGCGCGCGTGTAATTCCAGCATGTGCCTGCCCCCGCCTGCAGTCTGAAGTGCCCCCGCCTGCAATCTGTCCAGGCACAACTTTCCTGCCTCAGTGGAGAACTAGGCTTGAATTCTGTCCAGCCTCACACACCTAGCCCGAAGCAGGGATGGAGAAATCTCTCAGTTTCACTTCTTAAAATCTCAAGTACTTGCCATACCAAAATATGAAGAAAGTTACAAATTTCGATCAGTCATTTCCCTGACTTGTAATCAATTTTGATACTGCTCTGTTTTACTGCTTTTGTTGTAATGTTTTTAAGGTTTGTCTGTGTGTGTGTCTGTGTGTGTGTGTATGTGTGGACACTTATATGTAAACTACTCAGAAATCCTGGGATGTCAAGTGGTATAGGAGTAGCTTCAATAAATAAATAGTAAAAAAATCTCTGGCAACCCTTTTAAAGAAAATTAATCCTAATTTTCTGCATTGCTGCTAGGTTTTATTCTGGTTGTATTGTTATATTGTGGTCTTAAGCTTTCATATTTATATTGACTTACGTTGTGCTTTGTGCTTTCAATTTCTGTGAACCATCCAGAGAGCTTCAGCTATTGGGCAGTAAATAAATAAATAAATAAATTTAAGTCTCCTACGCTTGACAGCTTCCTATACTACAGGGGTGGGGAACCTGTAGCCCTCCAGAAGTTTTTGGAAGATATCTGACTGTTGGCCATAGTGGCTGGGGCTGATGGGAGTTGGAGGTCAAAAGCATCTGCTGGGTCACAGGTTCCTCTCCGCTACTGCAGTCTCTTGTGCTAAACTGGATGTGCAGGTAGCACGCTGGGCGGGCTAAATACTTATTGACTATGCAGGTTGAATAGGTTAGTTCTCCCCACCCCTTTCTTTGATATTGTAAAACAATGGCTGTGAAGATTATAGGGTTAGTGCTGCTGAAGTGTGGGGATGTCTGTCACTGGGAAATCCGGTTCTATTTTTTTGCCTCGACAGAGTTCCGGGGTGTGTATGACTCACTTTGTGTCTGTGAGCTGAGCTGCAGGCTATCTGGGACCTTGTTTGGACATGGGGAGTGGGTAGGGATGGCAGAGAATTCCACCACGGAGCACGGTGAGGCCGAATGCCAGTGCATTCGCCCCCCTGAACTCCGTGGCGGAATGACCTGCCCCCCCGCCCCCCCTGCGGATCCCCCCTGGGATGAGACTCACCTGGGGCAGATCTTCCGGGCGGCGGCGGCTCCGGCGGCGGCGGCTGGTCTTCCAACTGGCTGCCGCCGCCGCCATTTCCACTCTTGTAAAAAAGAAAAAGAAAAAAGAAAAAGAAAGACGTGATAGGCTACGTAAAGATTTACGTAGCCTATCATGACTAGGGTTTTTTTTAAAAAAAACGATGTGATAGGCTACGTAACTCTTTACGTAGCCTATCACGGCTGACTTAAAAAAAAACAAAAAACACACACGCGCGTACGCAAATGGCGGAGGCCGTGGCCACCGCCATTTGCGTTCCTTATTTTGGCATGTCTTAGTCTACGTAAACATTTACATAGACTAAGACGGTGAAAATAAGGGGAACGCAAATAGCATAGACGGTACGCTATTTGCGTTCCCCTTATTTTCGCCATCTTAGTCTACGTAAATGTTTACTTAGACTAAGACATGCCAAAATAAGGAACGCAAATGGCGGCTAAAACGGGGAATCAAAAAGGAACGCAAATAGCACCCACTATGCTATTTGCGTTCCCCTTTATTTTCGCCGTCATAGTCTCCGTAAATATTTACGTAGATTAAGAGGGCAAAAATAAGGAACACAAATGGCGGCAGCCGCCATTTGCATATGCATTTTTTTTTTTACCCAGAGCCCTCCGCGGCCAGAAATCCAGCTGCGGATGGCTCTGGCCTGGCTGGGCCTGGCCGGCTGCTCCACAGAGCTGCCGCGGAGCACAGCTGGCCGTGAAGGATTCCGGGGGGGAGGAATGGAGTGCCTCCCCCCTGGTGAGGATTCCAGGGGGAGGGACGGAATGCCTCCCCCCCACCAGCAACATAATCTGCGAACAGGTAAGTGACTTTCCTACATCCCTAGTGGGGAGGTTCTTCAGTTTACACAAATGTCTGGGCCATTTGCACAAGTTTTGGCCAAATTTGCTGAAATTATGCAAACTTGGCTGTAATTTGTGCAAATTACTCAGAAATTTGCATCAATTGCAGACAGCCCCCCCCCCCACAAAATGCACAAAATTCCCAGAAAGTCCGTGAACTGCAGATGAAGTCAGCCACCACAATGGTAATGGAAATGAAGTCTGGGGGTGGGGTAACCTAGGAAAACCAGTTGAATAACCCCCAAACATACCAACTGACACATGGGCTGTGGCATGGACTGTAAGGCGGGAGATGAATGCAGTAACAGAATCTCAGAGGATGTTTATTGTAGGACCACCAGTATGTTTCTCTAACCAGTTCCTATTAAACATACAATCTTTAGTAGCATCTTTGTCCATTTGAACCTTTAACAGGGAATCTTTAAAGATAGGAACACAGGACGCTGCCTTATACTGAGTTAGACCATTGGTCCATCTAGCCCAGAATCGTCAGCACTGACTTGTCAACAGTGACAGAGTCTCTCCAAGGTTTTAGGCAGAATTTTTTCCAGCCAGCTTGGGGATATATTGCAAGCTAAGCATGTGCTCTGTCACTGAGCAATGGACCGTCCCCTAAACATAGTAATGGGAAAGTATAATGCAGAATGTTAGTTATCATTATGGTGTGGCCAATTGACAATGTGGTTCTCACCTCCAAAATATGTATTTCAAACCTGTGCTGTTTATACACTGGTTTTTATGTATTGTAGGGGCCGCGGTGGCTTAGTGGTTAAGACGCTGAACTGCAGACCGGAAGGTGGGCAGGACAGCAGTTCGAGCCCCAAGTGCCGCGTGACGGAGTGAGCTCCCGTCTTCAGTCCCAGCTCCTGCCAACCTAGGAGTTCGAAAGCAAGAAATTGCAAGTAGATAAATAGGCGCCGCTTCAGCTGGAAAGGTAACAGCGTTCCGTGCACCCTGGTGTTCAGTCATGCCGGCCACATGACCACGGAAGTGTCTTCGGACAGCGCTGGCTCTTGAGCTTAGAAATGGAGATGAGCACCACATCCTAGAGTCGGGCACGACTGGTTGGGGACACCTTTACCTTTTTTTAATGTATTATCCTTCCCACCATGTGAACGTGTGCATGTATCAGGTTCAAACAGTTCAACTTAGTGTGCTATTATCTTGTGAAGATGGTCAGTCAGGGTGGCATGCCACGAGGTCATCCAATGAGCATAATGGCTGAGCATGGATTTGAACCTGGTCTTGGCAGTCTAGGTCACCATTTGCTCCACTGGGCCACCTTTGCTAAAGGAATAGCAGCAGAGTATGCATGCATGTGCTCCCTTTCCTATCAAAGATACTCCTCACTTGGAGGAGGCTTGTGTACCACTTCATCAAAGGAACCTAGACCAGTTCCACATGAGACACTAAAGACCACATTTGATATTTTTCATCCACGTTATGGATTAGTTTAAGCTAAAGATGTGAAAATGTATTAAAAGGTTCTCCGATTTCCATCTTGACGTTCATCCTGACCTGTGTCTACATGGGATTGTGAGCTTTATTTCTGACTGCTCAAAAACTGTACATATTTGAGTGCACATTTTCACAAGTGTACACATCAATTGTCCAGATTTGGGGAAAAATATGCACTTTTTGCTCATGATTAAAACATATCTGTGTGAATTTTTCAAAAGTAAGCATCTTTTCATGCATCATGTGTACGTATTTTTGAACACACTTTTCTTTTGTCTGCAAATCTCATTGCAAGCTCGGAAATGTATGGGCTTCAACTACAGTTTGCATTTGAGTCTGCATTCAGATTTGGAAAGTGCAGAGTGGGTACATTTTGGGCTTAATGGAAATGAATTCCTTATACATCCCTAGTCTTTTAGGACAAATATGTATGAAGCCTCAATGTGCAAAAACACATTGAGAGAAAGAGAAAGGAGAAGCTTTAGGGTAATGGTAGTTGTTTCCATGCTGCAAAACTAAGAAGAATTTTTTTTCTTTCCTTTCTTTTAATAAACTTCAGTAATAAACTGAATCCATAATTAGCATTAGAATTAATCTCTTATTAAGTGTGGTTCATCCTGATCTCTGAGAGTTTTTTTTCTATCTTAACTGTAGTTCATCCCAAGCTTTCAGAATTAGTTAAATAAAAAGTTCTTATGAAACTCTATATGCATTTTTTGCCCATTTCTCCTAATACATGCATTTTTGCAAGTGTGTTACCTAATGAAACACATCTTAACACTATTTTAACCAATACCTGCATTTTTGTGTACAGTTTCCCCTAATATATGCATTTTCTTTGTATGCATTTTTTGGTGGGAGAATTACATTGCAAAAGTTGTGGATGTGTGAATTTTGAAGGTTAACTGAGTTTGCATGAAAATGTGAACCAAACAGATTTCATGCAAACAAGTTTGCATGAAAATGTGAACCAAACAGATTTTCTCCCCTTTCCTAAGTGTACCATGTAAGAATTAAATCTGGAATTTACAACAAAGCATCTAGGATTTAGGGGCAACATATCTCCTGAAGTCCATAATCCATCATTCAGCTTCCCAGCTGCTTTAGTTCCAATGAAAGAAAGTAGGTTTAGGGCGCAATTTTATCGGGATAGGCGGCCGCCTCCAAAGTCGGAGGCAGCTACCTATACAATGCAGAGTAGGAGCAGCGTGGTGGGAATCACCCCCTCCATACTTCAGCTGCCCTGCATTCGTGGCCAGACAGCCAATTTCGGCTGTCTAGCTGCAGGAAGTCGGAGCGGGGTGGCAGATACTGAATAATGCATAGGATGAGTCAGAATGGCACTTCTGCCCATCCTGCTGCCACCCCAGGAATGCCCCGTTTTCACTGCTTTGCACTCCTCTTCTGAGTGCGGAGTACGGGGCTAATCCGCGTTGCCCATGAGGCAGTGGGGGGGGGGTCGGTTCTCAGGGAACCAACCTATCCTGTGACCATCTAGCTGCTGACTAGTGTCCATAGGATTGAGCCCTTACTTTATCAAAATGAACTGCCCAAAATTTTACTCTGACTTACATAGTGCCCCCCACACCCCCCAGTAAAGCACAGATTACAAAAAATGTGTTCGACACAAAGGGAGCTAATGCCCTTGGATCAGTTTATGCATATAGCAGAATAGAACAGGAATACTTTTTCTGGACGTCAACCAAGCAAGCTGCACATGGAGGAACAGTGTGCTAGTATTACCCCTGCTAGTGATGTATGTATTTTTGTTTAATCAATTCCATGTATGTTTCTCGAATTGTCAGGCATCTTTTCTGTCTTCAGCTCATTGATGGATTCGGATTTTTTTTTCTTCTTTCAGAAAAGTTCGCCAAAAAAGTCTACCACAATTTATGGAACTTTCACTGATACATAACATGTTGTGTATTTTTGTTAGCTCGGCATACAATCCATGAGCAGATTGCACACACTGAAAAAGATGCCCATACAGGAGAGGCTACGGATGTACGAAACTCACCTTTTCGCGGAACCTTTCGTGGTGGGGGGGGAGGTGCTCCGTCCCTCCCCCCGGAAGTCTCGATGGTGGGGAGGCAATCCAGTCCTCCCCCCCCCGGAATCCTCAACGGCTGGCTCCACTCCACTCCACGGCCGGCCAGGCCGCGGAGCAGCCAGCCAGGGCCGTCCGCAGCTGGATTTCCTGCCGCGGACGGGCTGCTGTGGATGCAAATGGCGGCCGCCGTAGCGGCCGCCATTTGCATCCAGCCAGGCAGCCGTGATAGGCTACGTAAGAATGTATGTAGCCTATCACGGCTAACCCCCCCAAAAAAAACCCAGCGTATGCAAATGGCGGTGGCTACAGCGGCCGCCATTTGCGTTCCCTATTTTTTGCTGATTTATCTGACGTAAATATTTACATAGGCTAGAACGGCGAAAAATAAAGGAACGCAAATAACACCCACTACGCTATTTGTGTTCCCCTTTTTTCTGCCATAATTGCCTACGTAAATATTTACGTAGGCTAGAACAGCGAAAAATAGGGAACACAAATTGCGGCTGCTGTAGCCACCGCCATTTGCGTACGCTGGGGTTTTTTTTGGGGGGTAGCCATGATAGGCTACGTAAATTCTTATGTAGCCTATCACGGCTGCAAGGATGGCAATGGCGGCGGCAGCAACCCAGCTGCGGCCAGCCAGGAGACCAGCTGCTGGAGCCACTGCTGCCAGAACCGCTGCCGCTGCCAAATCCGCCGCATCTGCCCCAGGTAAGTGCTGTCCCGGGGGGATTCCGCGGGGGGCAGGGGGGCAGGAGGCCATTCCGCCATGGATTCCAGGGCCTCACTGGAATCCGTGGCAGAATTCTCTGCCATCCCTAGCAGAGGCTGACAAGAGATAACATAGGTAGGTAGATAGGTAGGTAGATAGACAGATAACATTTTGTTTGTTTGTTTTTAACTGGTATATGTATTAGTGTATTTTCATATTTGCATATGACTAAATTTGCATACAATTCAGGAAAATAAAACAAAACAAACAAAACAAAAAACAGTCTGCAGACCCAGAAGAATTTGTGGGTTGGGTTCATAGAAATCCAAAGTCAGATGTCTCTGACATCCCTATCCTTTGCCTTAAAAACAAACAAACAAACAAACAAACAAAACCAACAACTGTGTATTCTCAGGAGAAGTTTCAGGCTAGACTTCTCCCCGATTAGGGATGTACGAAAGTCACTTACCTGGTCTCGCAGCTTGCTTCGCGGTGGGAGGGAGGCGCTTCAGTTCTCCCCCTGAAGTTCAGGCCGGGGGGGGAGGCGCCCCGCCTCGCCCGGCTGAAATTGAGGCTGGGGAGAAGCGCCCCGTCTCCCTGGCCGCGAACTACGAAAGTAAAAAAAAAACAAAAAACCCCGTGATAGGCTACGTAACGATTTACGCAGCCTATCACGGCTAGATTTGCAAAGTCAGCCATGACAGGCTACGTTAATCATTACGTAGCCTATCACGGGTGACTTTGGAAAAAGAAAAGAACGCGCGTACACAAATGGTGGCGCCCCATGGGGGCCGCCATTTGCGTATGCGCTTTTTTTTCCCCCAAAGTCACCCGTGATAGGCTACGTAACGATTAACGTAGCCTATTGCGGCTAACTTTGGAGATCTAGCCGTGATAGGCTACGTTAATCGTTACGTAGCCTATTACGGGGTTTGTGTTTTTTTACTTCACCTGTAATGGTGGCTGCCGCCCCCGCCCCCACCGAAAGCCTGCCGAACCACCGCCGGGACCCGCTGCCAGGAGGGACATTCAGCTACAGTAAGTCCCATCCCGGGGGGGGGGCGGAGAATTTCACCGCTGATTTCGGGGGGCCGAATGCATTGGCGCTTGGCCCCCCGAAGATTCGGGGAGAAATTCTCCGCCATCCCTATCCCTGATACAGTATTCCTCTAGTGACGGGGAGTTCTCATTCCTCATGAGGAACAGTGCGAGACATTGAGAGATTCAACACATACACGCACAGGTTGCAGCCTGAAATTATAATGACCAATAATAGCTTTACAACTTACTGTCATTGAATGTATACGAAACCTACCTTTTTAATCAATACACAAAAAATATGGGTAGTTTGAACAACACTGCATAACTAGATCAGTGACTGGGAGAGTTACTTTAACATGCCAGTGCAATATCCCAGTGACAAAATAATTCCCCTTCTGGGCAAAGTTATTACAATATTGCCTTTACAATGCATTTGGGACTTTTGATAGAACTACATGTTACCATTTATTGCTAGTGCAAAGTTAGAGTGTACGAAACGGAATGTGAGATATATTACATATTACATCCCAGTGAAGTCAATAGGACTTAAATGTGTGAGGCTGTGTGATGGATTGTGATCAAAATAACTTAACCAAATATAGTGGATGATTTTTTCCCCTTAATTTTAGGTGTCATTTTTAAAATACCGTATTTTGACTGTGTTTGCGGCAACAGTGACATCTTGTGGTTATTTTCCCCTGATCACCAGAGTAAAAATCTCTTTGTACCATCCCATAAACTAAAGCATTCAGAAACTAGAAGGAGAAGAAAGGTATTATGAAGTGAATCTTCTTATTTATATTTTGTACAAGACTGGCTTATTAAAAACAAAACAAAAAACTATAGTTATTTCTCTCCACACTTAGACTGTATAAGTTATACCCTTTTGCAGCATGCTTCCTCAGCATGTACCCTGGAAAACATTTTGCCTGCATTTCCTTGTAGCTTGGAGTCTTTTCTACTCAGAGTTCACCACCACTGCACCAATTCAGTATGTGTATAACGATGATGTAATGATATCCCATTTTCAGCTGTTCAGTTAGTTGTGATAGGGATGTCAGAGAATTCCGCCACGGATCTCGGGGAGGCCGAATGCCAGCGCATTCGGCCCCCCGAAATCGGTGGCGGAACAGTCTGCCCCCCCCGAGACGAGACTTACCTGGGGTGGATCTTCCTGGTGGTGGTGGCGGCGGCGGCGGCAGCAGCTCCGGCGGCGGTTCAGCAGCAGCGGCTGCGGCAGCCGGTCTTCCAACTGGCTGCCGCCGCCGCCATTTCCAGTTAAAAAAAAAAAAGACGTGATAGGCTACGTAAAGATTTACGTAGCCTATCACGGCTAGGTTTTAAAAAAAACCGTGATAGGCTACATAAATCTTTACGTAGCCTATCATGGCTGACTTTAAAAAAAACAAAACAAAACCGTGCGTATGCAAATGGCGGCGGCCATGGCCGCCGGTATTTGCGTTCCTTATTTTGGCACGTCTTAGTCTACATCAAGATTTACGTAGACTAAGATGGTGAAAATAAGGGGAACGCAAATAGCGTAGTGTCCGCTACGCTATTTGCATTCCCCTTATTTTCGCCATCTTAGTCTACGTAAATCTTGACGTAGACTAAGACGTGCCAAAATAAGGAACGCAAATGGCGGCCGTGGCCGCCGCCATTTGCGTATGCGCGTTGTTGTAGTTGTTTTTAAGTCAGATGTGATAGGCTACGTAAAGATTTACGTAGCCTATCACGGCTGACTGCAGGGACGCAAATGGCGGCAGCTACGGCCGCCACCATTTGCGTCCCTGCTAGCCAGCAGCCAGATGTCCGGCTGCTGGTGGAGCCGGCCGGCGGCTCCGCAGAATCCGTGCGGAGCACAGCCAGCTGGCCAGGATTCCGGGCGGGAGGCACTCTGCATGTCCCCCCCCCAGCGAGGATTCTGAGGGGAGGGATGGAGTGCCTCCCCCCCACCATCAACATAATCCGCGAAAGGTAAGTGACTATGCACTATCTAAAGGGAGAAGAAGGGTATTGTGCAGAGAACAGCTCCTATGTTTTGATAGTACTTCATCAAGTTGTACTTACATTGTTGAAACAACATAACCTTCTGCTTGTTTTGATTTATGTGTTGATGTAAGGAGGATGAGGCAAACACATTAACATGCAAAAATTGCTGCACAATCAATCAACTGCAAATATTTAATTATGGACGAAAATACATTTATAATACTAATTGCATTTAACAAACTAATACTCCACAAGGTTAAATGAAATGACAAAATGTCTGAGTATGGCATTTTATGTTGCCATATTTACTAGTTATTTTATTTATTTATTTATTTATTGCATTTATATCCTGCCTTTTTTCCTCTTGCAAGGAACCTAAGGCGGCTTACATTATCCTCCTCCCCTCTATTTTATCCTCACAACAACAACCTGTGAGGTAGGTTGGGCTGAGAGTGTGTGACTGGCCCAAAGTCACCCAGTGAGCTTCTATGACCGAGTGGGGACTAGAACCCGGATCTCCCAGCTCCCAGTCCAATACTCTTACCACTACACCACACTGGCTCTACTTAGGGGGATGCATCAGAAATGAATGGGCGTAAAGGGACAATCAAAGGTGTTCTGGTACTATTGATCATTCAGCTATAGAGGTTGTCTCTGCTTGAATGGGGAGATGTCATAGCCCAGTGTTTCTTAAAGTGTAGGTTGGGACCCAGCAGTGGTTCTCAGCCAACCATCAGGCAGGTCTCAGTTCTGCAGATGGTCCAGTGCTAGGAATGTCCATCGTCATGTTCCAAATAACTCCAAAAAAGATGTAGCGGCAACAGAGCCTAACCTGTTGTGATGGGGCATCCCAGCATCTGAGCATCAGCCACCAACTACCTCCAAAACATTGCCTAATATCAATTCCGGGAATTGGTGGGGAATGTTTTCTGAAGAGAGGAAGCCCATCATTCAAAGCCCCATCAGGAATGGGATGCTGAGTTGATCCTATCCTTGTGCTACACCAACTGGGTGGATAAGGGTGCTACAAAATATGGTGTGACTAATACAAAACTAACTAGCCCCCAAACCTAAATACAAGATGTGTGTGTGTGTGTGTGCGCGTGTGCGTGTGCGTGTCTGAGTTCCAAAATACAAAACCACTATTTTGAACCCGCTCCGGGAGAGAGCGCAGGACAGGAAGGCCTGGCGTGCTATGGTCCATGGGGTCACGAAGAGTCGGACACGACTGAACGACTGAACAACAACAACAAAGATTTTTGAGCCCAAGTAAAGGGTTGTACTTTGCTTTGCAGTCTCCCAGTTAAAAAGAAAGTAATCTAAAGTAATTTTTCAAAGAGGGATTAGATATCAATGCAAAATGATATCAGCAATTGCCAGCTACTTATGCCAGACTCTGCCTCCATCTGTCACCATTTTGTGATGTGTGGGCATCCATTTTCAGCTCTCTCAAGCGGGTCCTGGGGGTAGAAGGTATTTATTTATTTATTATTTATTTTATTTTTATTTATTTCATTTCTATACTGCCCAATAGCCGAAGCTCTCTGGGCGGTTCACAAAAATTAAATCCAAACAACACACAATAAAACAACTTAAAATATACAGAACATTAAAACCACAATATAACAATACAACCACAATAAAACCTAGCAGCAGTGCAGGAGTTTAAAATACAGATTTAAAACAGCAAAGATAAAAATTTAGAAAGCTAAAATGCCTGGGAAAATAAAAAGGTCTTCACCTGGCGCTGAAAGGAATACAATGTAGGCGCCAGGCGAACCTCACTAGGGAGCTCATTCCAGAGCTGGGGTGCCACAGCAGAAAAAGCCCTCCTCCTAGTAGCCACCCGCCTCACTTCCTTTGGCAGGGGCTCACGGAGAAGGGCCACTGATGATGATCTTAAGGTCCGGGCAGGCACATATGGGAGGAGGCGATCCTTCAGGTAACCTGGCCCCAAGCCGTTAAGGGCTTTGAATGTTAACACCAGCACTTTGAATCGGGCCCGGAAATGGACTGGCAGCCAGTGCAGCTGGAAAAGTACTGGCATAATATGAGCTGACACGCCAGTCCCTGTTAACAATCTTGCTGCCCTATTTTGGACCAGCTGAAGTTTCCGGACCGTTTTCAAAGGCAGCCCCACGTATAATGCATTGCAGTAATCCAGATGAGAAGTTATCAAAGCATGGATAACTGTAGCAAGGCTATCTCTGTCCAGATAAGGGCGTAGTTGGTATACCAGCCTAAGCTGATAAAAAGTGCTCCGTGCCACTGAGTTCACCTGTGCCTCAAGTGACAGTTCTGGATCCAAGAGCACCCCCAGACTACGAACCTGATCCTTTAGGGGGAGTGCAACCCCCTCCAGAACAGGTTGAATATCACCTAGCCGGGCAGACGAACCACCCACTAACAGTACCTCCGTCTTGTCTGGATTGAGTTTCAGTTTATTAGCCCTCATCCAGTCCATTACCGTGCCCAGGCACTGATTCAGAACAGTCACTGCCTCACCTGGTTTTGATGTAAAAGAGAGGTAGAGCTGGGTGTCATCTGCATATTGATGGCACCTCAGCCCACACCTCTGGATAACCTCCCCCAGCGGTTTCATGTAGATGTTAAAGAGCATGGGGGATAAAATAGAGCCCTGTGGAACCCCATGGCACAATTGCCATGGCACAGAACAGTAATCCCCCAGCACCACCTTCTGGAATCGGCCATCTAAGAAGAAGCGAACCACTGTAGTGCAGTGCCTCCTACTCCCAACCCAGACAACCTATCCAGAAGGATACCATGGTCGATGGTATCGAAAGCCGCTGAGAGGTCCTGGAGAATCAACAGGGTCACACTCCCCCTGTCCCTCTCCTGGCAGAGGTCATCCCACAGGGCGACCAAGGCAGTTTCCATTCCAAAACCAGGCCTGAAGCCCAATTGAAATGGAGAACGCTTGGCCTAGGCCATTGAGAAGATTGCTCCTGAATGTCTTCAATCCAAACCATGGCAGCTCCTTGGTACCTCAAGGAGCTGTGAGCAATGCAATGTTTAGGCTGGCAACTAGGGTGGCCAGAAATTTGGGATGTGTATCTTACTCTGTGGTGGCACCTTATTCTAGTGTGGTGATGACTGCAAAACATATCTTACTTCTTTGCCCCACTGCAGCTGCACAATGCTGACCAGCAAGTAGGGGTGGACGAAAGTGACTTACCTGTCGTCGAAGCTTGTTCGCGGTGGGGGGGAGGCACTTCGCTGCTCCCCCCGCGAAGTTCAGGCCGGGGGGGAGGCTTCCCGCCTTGCCCGGCCGAAATTCAGGCCAGGGGGGAGGCTTCCCGCCTCGCCTGGCCGCGAACTCCAAAGTTTAAAAAAACAAAACAAAACGCCCCCGTGATAGGCTACGTGACGATTAATGTAGCCTATCACGGCTAGATCTGCAAAGTCAGCCATGATAGGCTACGTTAATCGTCACGTAGCCTATCACGGGTGACTTAAAAAAAAAAAAAAGCGCATACACTAATGGCGGCCCCCATAGGGAGCCGCCATTCGCGTTCCTTATTTGGTCGCTGTAGTCTACGTAAATCTTTACGTAGATTACGGCGACCAAATAAGGAATGGGAATGGCGGCTCCCTATGGGGGCCGCCATTATCCATACACGCTTTTTTTTTTTTAAAGTCATCCGTGATAGGCTACGTGACGATTTACGTAGCCTATCACGGCTGACTTTGCAAATCTAGCCGTGATAGGCTACGTTAATCATCACGTAGCCTATCACGGGGGCGTTTTTGTTTTTTTTTCTTTTCTTGGAATGGCGGCGGCGGCAGCTGGTCAAAAGACTGGCTGCCGCTCCCGCCCCGCACGAACACCTGCCGAACCACCGGCCAGACCCGCCGCCGGGAGGGACATTCGGCAAAGGTAAGTCCCGTCCCGGGGGGGGGTGCGGGGTGCGGGGGGTGCGGAGGATTTCTCCCTGAAACTTGTTCGGGGGGCCGAACACGTTGGTGCTCGGCCCCCCAAAGTTTCGGGGAGAAATTCTCCGCCATCCCTACCAGCAAGGCTTTTCTGAGTGTTGAGGAGCCTTCTTTTGGTAGTCTTGGGCGAGGTGGTGGGATACTCAAATAGCCTGAAAACAAATTCCCTGAAGTCTGTACTTTAAAGACTGATTTTGGCATCATTTGTTAGCATTTATCTCTGCAACCATATGGTTTAGAAGCTAGGGATGGACAAATGTGTCAATTTCACTTTCACTCAGTTTTTCATTTTTCCAGATTTAAGTTCATTTGTTTTTTGCTATTCCCACATAGTTGCATTTTTGTTTTGTTTTGTATATCTGCATTTCTTCAGTATACACATTTTTGTACACACTTTTTTCTAATGTATTCATTTTTGCAAGCAAATTTCCCAGATAAAATGCATTTATTAGTGTTTTTTTCACCTCTATACACATTGTGTATGTGGTGTGTGTGTGTGTGTGTGTGTATTTTTCCCTAATATACACATTATTGCAAAATTCAGAAGAATGTGACTATTGAAGTATAACTTCATTTTGGTTCATGTATTGGTTTGGGAAAAGTGTGTATGGCAAGTTCATACTAAAATGTGAACCAAACAAATTTCTCCCCCTTCCCTACTAGAAATTCAGCAAAAAGGAAAGATCCAAATTGTTAGAATTCCAAACTTCCCTAAAAGGCAAAACCATTAATAAATTAAGTATGAAAAAATGAATCCCTTACTCACAGATCCTTTAAAAGATCATCTTATAAAAGCAGCCAGTAAAAGTGTTAAAACTTGTGTACCATAACAATTACTTATTTATTGCTTTTATTCTGCCTGTTTTCCAAGGAGATCATGGATGCCATATATGGGTTTTCCTTGCCCACTGTATCCTCATTAGAATAGTGCATGTTAGGTGATAACTGGTCCAGTCATGAACATCATGGCAGAGTCAAGATTGAACATCAGTCTAATACTAGATGCCATGTCTGCTCTATTAGACAAATGGAAAAGTAGGGCAAATGTAAGGGCAGGGACTTCTACAATTCCTATGCTACCACTAGAAAGCTGTGCTCTGGCCCCTGGCAAAATTGCCTTTGATGAGTGATGCTACCCACCCTTTCCCCCACTGTAACTGGGGAATAAATTGTAATTGCAGGAACCCTCTGCCTGATGCCTTGAAGTAACATAACATGTCCTTTAAGGAAACATGGCAGTTATTTATCATCATTTGAAAATAGCATTGTGGGTTTGCTGTTGGATTATGGTGAATTGTTTTATCACTATGCTTTTGCTTTAAAGTGATGACTCGTCAGAGCATTACGTTTCACACACAAAAAAAGGATATTAATATTTCTGTGGATGTTCCCCTGAATGGATAGTTGTTGATCTTCAGGGCTGGGATCTGATAGGCATTCTTGCAGATTGTGTGTGAAGGAACAGCTGTTTCTGGCACAGAGAAATAGAGGGCAGGAGGCAGAAAGAGCTAGAAGGAGTGCCGTGGATGGAAGACTGATGCAGGAATGGATGAATCTGTCAATTTGGGGTGCGTGTTTTTCCCCCAGTTTCTCTCCGATCTTAAATTTGGTTCATCCCAGACTTTGAGAATTTTACATTTGTTAACTTTGCTTCATCCTGAATGCTGAGATTAAAAAGAAAATTTGCTTTGGTTTGACTGTCCCAACTATGGGAACCAGTTTAATAGAAGGTATAGGCAGCTACACTTGGAAAGCATTTTCTGACTGTCTGGAATAATGGTAACGGGGATAGACAGGTGCAACACCTGTTGGCAACACCTCAGTGAGGGCCAGTAAACCCAATCTGGATCCTTCTGAGATGGACACACTGTGGGTAGGTGGTTCTCAAATCTGGGAATTATATGTATTTCCTGTTAGGATATACAACAGGTTTTGAGAGAATTATGAGTGCATTCCATAGTTCACGGCTTCACGCTCAATTTGTAATGGGCATTGGCCAGGCTATTTGGCCTTCTCTGCCTCCTTAGTGTGCACCCTACAACACAACCTTATGTGAGGACATTGCAGAGTAAGACCATTCGTGGTGATATGCCATCTTTCAAAGAAGCCCTTCTCCTATTATCCAGTCTTTCCACTGAGAAACTCCAGAGTAACTCTAGGATTCCTGGGACACAGTTTGAAAACCAGTGTTCTGAAAGATTTGAATTAACTTGTTGGTAGAAAATAAAGTCATGGATTTCAGGGAGAGAGAAGGTTTAAAACAATACAAAGAAGTTTATTATTATCGATAGGCATGCAGGTATTTTTCATCAGCATCTTGTATGTGGTTCATGATCCAGTGCACAGCTTTGTAATCTCCCACCATGGGAATGATTCTGGGAAAAAAAGAAAAGAAAAAAAATCAATATGGCATGAGGTATTTCAAGTTCTCATTATTGTAATGCGTCAGTATCACTTCAGTGACCTCCAGAACCCCAACCCGGCTGATTTGTTCGCTGACTTATTGTGCAATTTTGTAGGGCAAACTATAATTTCACTTGGAATCAGAAAACTCTATGTTTACAGTTCTGTATCCCACTCTTCAGTCATTAGGGCATTCAGAAGTAATCAATACTTTGTGCTTGTTACTAACAGTTGAATGAAGTTGTCAAGCAGTTAAATTGCAAAGGATACAAACAAAGGAATCATAGGGTGGGAAAAGCAGTCCTGCCACTGGGGACCCAGATTTCTGTCAGCAGATATTTCTAAACAATATCTGCTCAGTGATAGCTGTCTTTTCATAGTAAACAAGGGTGATATTTATTTTATACCTTTGGGCCACTTGATGTCTTGAGCAATCGCTTTTATGGTTTTTCCTCCCAAGGTTTTATCTGAGCCAAATTGTGCGTCCATCCCCCCCCCCCCCGTCTCTGCATTTATATATTACTTTTTCTACCAAGACACTTGGGGCAGTTTACAATTTAAAATAATGGCTTACATTTTATTTATTTATTCACTTGTATGACCCGCTTCCACACCCTGAGATGTCGTATAAAGGGGAAGGAAATGAGGACCCAAGTCTTTCATATTGTTACTTTATAGAGTGGCATTATGCACAACTGGTACCAGCTGTGCTGATGAAGGGGCCCTCACTGCCCCCTCTGATGCAGCCAGGTGGAATAGCTGCTGATGGAGGCAATTCTGGGAAAGGAGGAGCTGAATGGTATGTTTATATGGTTTGTAATAAGACAAAAAGGGAAGGTGGCTGGCCCCAGTCATGGCCAAAGTGCACATTACACAGTGGTCTGCAATTCTTTCCTCCAGTCCATTTATTGCTGAAAGCAACCCAGGGAGGCTGGAAGTTTGAGCAGAGAAAGGGTTTGCTTCACTCTCTTGCCTCCTGCGTAAGTCTGCTCAAAATCTCCCTTCCCATGTTGTGTTTTTACCTGCCCAGGAAAAGATGTTATCTGTTCTGGTTGCTTTTGATTAAAAAAATAAATAAAATGTGGAGCCTGTCCATAACTAGAAACCACAATCTTCCTCTTGTCTCTCTTTTTCATTCATCACAAACTTACAGACCCACCTTTTGGCATTGACATATGTGTATTTGCTCTGAACTGTACTAGGAGCATCTCATATGCATTCTCTCTCTCTCTCTCTCTCTCTCTCTCTCTCTCTCTCTCTCACTCACACACACACACACACACACACACACTCCACATCTTAGCAGTTATTTCTTATGAGCAATTATATCCCTGGTTACAATAAAGTGTAAAGAATAGGCAAAACAAGTGTTCTTTAAATATACTACTGTTTAGCCTTGACTTTATCAAGGAGTCAGCCTTCAGACCTTGTGATGAATGTGACCCCATTATGAAAACTGCTAAGGCCAAGTCAAAACTGAGTCCTTGGACAGAGGATGGGGCAAATCCATGCAACAAGGTTGAGAGCAGGCTGAGGTCACAATCACAATGGTACCACTCAGAAACAAGGCTAGTCCAAAAATCATGGTCTCAGGTGAAGCCAGGGTTAACACAGAGAAGCAGTCTAGAAGCACGCATAGTGTGGAAAGCAGGGTGTTCAGCAGGGGCCCAGGAGTCAGCAACACAGGAGGTCTGTTAACAAGTAGAGCCCAGTCAGGTAAGCTGGTTCACAGAAGTCCAGGGGCTGAAAGACATGTGCTATTTCAGCAGCTACCAGACCTCAGCTGAGGGCTTATATAGTCTGGTTCTCTTGGACCCTATCTAGGTCCAGCTGCAAGAATTTACTTCTTCTTTACTCCCAAGGACCCCCTACTCATGAGTAGCTCTGTTACTTTGGGCTTTCAGGTGTGCACTCCTTTGCTAGATAGCTGCATGAGCCTGGACTTTCTGGTGTCGACACCTTCTGGGTCTAGGAGGCAGTTTGACGTTCCCCTCTGACTTGGAAAAGGGTTCTTCTGGTTCGGGCAACCTGGGGACCCATGCCAAGGGTCTTCCCAGAGCATCCTCTGGTGAGTTCTCTCCCTGGATAGTTGAATCTTCCTGGTCAGTGCTGGATTCAGGGGCTCAGACTGCTTCCAGGGTCCCCTGGCTCTAAGAGCTGAGATCTGGGCCCCCATCTGAGAAGGAGGAGGACTCATGTCCTGCTTCTGGGTTTCCCCTGGGCAGCTTGTTGGCCACTGTGTGAACCGAATGCTGGACTAGATGGACCCTTAGTCTGATCCAGCATGGCTCTTACATCCTTAAGGAGTAGACCTTGGTCAGGCCAGGGCCAGGCATTGCACCATCCAACTTCAAAGCCCAACTCTCCCTTCTTATAAATCTTTATCTTAAAACTGGACTTCGACTGGACAGCTCTTCAAATAGAGGACACCTTCACATAGAAGACAGTCCTCTGGCAGTCCAGAAAATGAGGACCCAGGCCCATTTATCCTCAGCTGAAGTCAGACTCCTACACTCTCTGGTTCGATGAGGCAGTTCAACACCCCCCTCCCTTTGTTTTTAGGTACTTCTCCTTAACACTGTTACTTGCGGTTGCATTGAGTACAAAATGTCCTTCCTTATTATCTCTCCTAAATTGGTGGTACTGTTTATTTCTTTGTTGTCAGTTTTATCGTTGCATTTTAATTGTGTTTTTAATTTATTTTTGTTGTGTTCTTAATTGTGTTTGTAATGCATTTGTTTTTCATGCTACATTTTAATTAAGTTTTTTTGGGGAGGGGTTGTTCATTTTAATCTCTCTTTTTTAGCATCCTTGAGAGGCATTTTTTGGCAGAAAGGTGGGATATAAATTAAAGTAATTAAATAAATCCTGTTGTGGTTTAAGACTGGGCAGTTGGGTTGTGTGAATTTTTTAACTTCCTTGTACATATGACACCTGTTTTGTTTATCTCGGCAGCATCACATCGTTAAGATACACACATTCATATAAAAAAAAAGAGAACCACCATTCCGTTATTTTACTGTGCTCTGAAGTTGTCTGTATACATTTGCAGACAATAATAAGTTTTCAAATAAGCCTCTCTTGCTCTCAGATAAAGCCCTAAGCCTATTTTCCCCAGTCTGCAATGAAATAACTGTAGTGGGTCACAGCTAGGGATGTCCAAATCCCCTACCTGCCAGTCCGGGGGGGGGGGGTCCGCGGGGGGGCAATCTGTTCCTCCCTCAAGAATCCTCGCTGGCCGGCTCCACTCTGCGGCAATACTGCGGAGCTGCTGGCCAGCTCTGAAGCGCCAGAGATAGGGCTGCCATGCCATATTGCTGGCTGAAGGGGACTTGACTGACTGCGGACACAAATGCTGTCTGGGATGCCATTTGCAGCTGTAAAGGCCTTCGTTTAAGGGAAATGCAGCTGTAAATGGCTGCATTTACATTAAACGAAGGCCTTTACGGCTGCAAATGGCATGCTGGACGCCATTTGCGTCCGTGCTTTTCATTAATGCGATAGGCTACGCAAATATTTGCGTAGCCTATCACGTAAAAGCAGGGATGTCCCATTTATGGCTGCATTTACCTTAAACTAAGGCCTTTGCATCCGCAGTCAGTCCCCTTCAGCCAGCGAAACGGCGTGGTGGCCGTATCTCTGGCAATCTGGAGCCGGAGGATCCAACCAAGGAGGATTCCTGTGCGGTGGCGGGTGTAAGTCTTCCGTTCTGCCACGGACTCCGGGGCAGACTCATTCGAGTCTGTGGCGGAATTCTCTGCCACTCCTAGTCACAGCATATGGGCTGCTGCAGCTTTGCATGCTGAGTACTGCATATCTGATGCATTCTCAGGGTGGAAACTGAGCCGATAGAACCCCAGAGCAGTTCTGATTCTGAGGAGGAACAGCTATCTGTGGGAGAGGAGCCCGCTCATCCCTCACAGGCACAGCAGCTGGCAGAGATTCCTCCTGCCAGCATTGCTGAGATAGATAGTGATCCTAGCAGTGAGAAAGTGTGGGAACGGGGCTTGCTAGATGCTCGATGCAGATGCAGGGAGATGCAGATGCAGGGAGCGACGAGTGATGGAGGGCGCAGAAAGGAGGCATAGCACCCGTTTGTCGCGCAAGCAACGGCCGCCTCCCATGGACCCAAGGGAAAGAGGGAGGATCTCTCCCTAGCCCATAAGTTCAGGGTCTTCAAGTGATTCTCCTTCAAATGGGGATCAACTGCCTTCTTGGCGCATAGGCCACTCTGCTGTTCCTTGCTTAGTCGCTGGTGATTAGCATCTGAAAGAGTCATTAAGTTGTAAAAGGATTAAAGCCTTGAAAAGAATCCTTTCATCTGTGTCTTGAGTTGGCTATTGGAGTGTACTGAAAGAGGCCGCTAGGGTGCTTCTGACATGCATCAGTGTCCAACCATAGTTGCCAACTTCCTAATCATCACGTCCTCCTCCTTGGGATTTTACCATCATCTGTGTGCATTGTTTAAGTCAAGGCTACAGCGGCTGATTAAAGGCAGCCGCTGGCAAGATCACATCACTCCAGTGCTGAAGGAGTTGCACTGGTTACCAGTTGTTTTCTGGGCCAAATTCAAGATGTTGGTTTTGACCTTTAAAACCCTATACGATTCTGGCCCAGCCTATCTTAAGGAGCGCCTCCAGCAACACCAGATAGGTCACTTAACAAGATCAGCCTCAGATGGCCTTCTCTCTGGCCCATCAGCCAGGACAGCTAGGGTGGTGAGGACGAGGGAGAGGGCCTTCTCTGTGGTGGCCCCCACTCTGTGGAACTCTCTCCCTAGGGAACTCCGCCATGCCCCCTCTTTAATGAGCTCCTGCCACGCATTAAAAACGTGGTTGTTCAGGCAGGCATTTGGGGTGGGTTAGGGTAATTTTAGAAATATGATGTTTTTAATGTAGAATTTTATTGTTTTAAACTGTTTTTATTATTGTACATCAGCCAGAGTAGCTGGGTGACCAGCCAGATGGGCGAGCGATAGATAGGTAGATAGATAGATAGATAGATAGATAGATAGATACTAAAGATGCAGCCTGCACAAAGTTAAAGACTATGCCAGGACCACAGCTTTGGAGGGGGTTTGCTCCTTCATGGATATTATAGGTTTTCATTTAATAAAAGAAAAAAAAAGTATCAAGCCCTTTTTTTTATTGTATGGGGCAGGGGAATGTGCAGACAGCACCCACCCCCAAATAAAGTCCTGTATCACCTTAAAGGTTTATTGTGGTGTAAGCTTTCATGAACTGAGTGGTGTAACAGACCAACACAAATATATTTATCTTCTGTAATTTGTATTCTTCCCCAGTTGCTCAATTAGAATGTAACCTGTTTCCACCTCCAATTGCTCTGTGTACAGCGACACAGGGAAGATTGAAGAGAACTTGACATGTAGACTTCTAAGTTTTAGCTTGAAATATTTGGCTTTTTAGTCTAAAGCATTTAATATAATCAGATGTAGAAGATCCCCTTTTTGTGGCTCTGCCTGGTTATTTATTTATTATATTTATATTGTACCTTTTTCCCTGCAAGGAACCCAAGGCAGCTTACATGATCTTCCTCGCCTCCATTTTATCCTCACAACAGCCCTGTGAGGTAGGTTTGGCTGAGAATCAGTGACTGGCCCAAAGCCATCCAGTGAGCTTCATGGCCAAGTGGGGCCTAGAACCTGGATCTCCTGAGTCCCAGTCCAACACTCTAACCACTACGCCACACTGGCTCTCTGATTAGATAACATTGGTTAAATGTTATGGCTATGCCTGGTTTTGATAATGTGCCACAGCAACCCTTGGGCTCACATGCATTGCTTTTGACTTTCTTCCACTGGGTTCCAGTGGAGGACATTTACAGATTTAATCATGGCTTCGAGCAAACAACACTTTCCCATTCTCAGCTATTATGGGGGAAAGTCACCCCCTTCAGGGGTTCATTCTTCTGTGTTAAGTGAACACATGCGGAGAGGGGCACTCCACCCTCAACCATTACATCATAGTATCCATCAACCTGTATGTGCGGAGGATGATGGTTTGAACCATCTGTGGGGGCTCTCCAAACAATTAAGGTACCTTGATTTGGAAAAAAAAAACCAAAAAACCCACGACATGTTCTTTTGTGGGGTGGGACAATTTATATGAAAATGGCACATGTTGCAGAGGTATCCCCAGGCAAGAAACCTTCCAATTTTCAGGAGAATAGGCCCTGGGCTAGAACATTATGATGCCTGAAAGCCAATTTAAGGTGTTTTTTTCATAGCGAAGCCTGGTGGCGCTGCCTTCTCATATCCCATTCTTGCAAGTTGATCCTCCCTCAAAACACAGTCACCCAACCACACTCCCTCCTTCCCCCTCTGCTTTCCTCTGCAGTGCTCAGAGAACTGAAATAACCTCCCCCCCACAAAGAAGATACTATTTTGCATTTACTTTGGGAGCACACGTGGAACATAGCTCACCAACAGCTTTATTCTGAGCCAGGGTTTGGTTTGGTTGGCTTCATAGGGAACCCTGCTTCAACTCAGGACCCAACAGAACCAGACCAAAGCTGCCCGCTTCAGCTCGGCATTTGGGGTTCTCCCAAGTTCTTTGCTCACCTCTAATTTCCAAATGGAGATTTCTGAGACGTGAGCAGCCTTCGAATCAGACTTCGCTGAAGCGAGCCATTATTTTACGCATCGCTGTATCAAGTAGGGATTGGCAAACATCCAGTGTCCAAGTTCATTGAGGTTGCTGAAGCTTATTTCACCTTATGTGTGAGATTTAGAGGGATTTGCACCTGTGCATGTTTTGGGGAGTGGACATTTGTGCGAGTGTGCACTTTCAAACATGAATGCAAGTTCAGGAAATTGCAGAAATTTCCTGAGATTTGCTTGCTCACATTTGAGGTCACATATGTGACACGTTTGCATGATTTTCAAACAGAAACTAAATTATCATACATCCCTAGTATTGGGATCTGAACTGAATCTTGTGGGTGGATAAAAATGATGATGATGATCATCATCATAGAATAATAGGGTTGGAAGGGGCCTCTCAGACCATTGAGTCCAACCCCCTGCTCAATGCAGGAATCCAAGTCAGAGCATCCCTGACAGGTGGCTGTCCAGCCTTGCCTTGAATGCCTCCAGGGTGGGAGAGCCCGCCACCTCCCTAGGGAATTGGTTCCATTGTCGTCTTGCTCTGACAGGAAGTTTTTCCTGATGTTCAGCTGGAATCTGGCTTCCTGTCACTTGAGCCCAGGATTCCATGTCCTGCACTCTGGGATGATCGAGGAGAGATCCTGGCCTTCCTCTCTGTGACATCTTTTTGGGTACTTGAAGAGCACTATCCTATCTCCCTTCAGTCTTCTCAAGGCTAAACATGCCCATTTCTCTCAGTCTCTCCTTGTAGGGCTTTGTTTCCAGTCCCCTCATCATCTTTGTTGCCCTCCTGTGAGGCAACAAACCCTCATGCTGCTTTTCTGCTAAAAATTGCATCCCCTTAGCTGCACAAAGTAAACTATCCATGTATATAGGAAGCTACATATATACCGAATCACACCATCCAGCACCTCTCTTGGGTCTCAGGCAGGCTACTTTCCCACCCCTGCCTCAAAATTTGTGGATTTAATCCCAGACCTCCTGCATGCACAAGATGTGTTCTGCCACTGAGCTACAGCCCTTTCCTTGGTGGGAGAAAGCAGCTCAGAGGTCATTTTTAGTTAAAAAAAACAAAAACCATAATGAATAAAAGAGCTGGCTTTTTAAAATAATAATGAAAAATCATGGGTGAACTACACAAGACTAACTGTCTTATGAAGTTTGACCCTTAGGTCTTAGAATCTGACAATATGTTTTGAAGCCACTTCAGGGTAAGGATGGACGAAAGTCCCTTACCTGGTCCCGCAGCTTGCTTTGTTCTTGGTTCTTGGCGGGGGGGGAGGTGCCCCGCCCCTCCCGGCCAAAATTCAGGCCGGGAGGGAGGCACCCCATCCCTCACTGCCGAAATTCAGGCCGGGGGGGAGCGCCCCGTCTCCCCGGCCGTGAAATAAAAAAAATAAAGTAAAAAAAACAAAACGTGATAGGCTACGTAACGATTTACGTAGCCTATCACGGCTAGATTTTCAAAGTCACCTGTGATAGGCTATGTAAAGATTTACGTAGCCTATCACGGCTGACTTTGAAAATCTAGCCGTGATAGGCTACGTAAATTGTTACGTAGCCTATCACGTGTTTTTTTTTTTTTTTTACTTTACTTTACTTTACTATGTAATGGTGGCGGCGGCAGCCGGTCAGAAGACCGGCCGCCGCCCCAGCCAAAACGCCGCCAAAACGCCGCTGGGACCCGCCGCTGAGAGGGACATTCGAAGGAGGTAAGTCCCATCCTGGGGGGGCAGGGGGGGTGGAGAAATTCACCACCAATTTCGGGGGGCCGAATGCGTTGGCATTTGGCCTCCCGGAGATTCATGGAGAAATTCTCCGCCATCCCTACTTCTGGGAGTTAGTACCAGCAGCAACCTCCATCTTAAAAACGGGAATAAAGCATCACTGAGTAGCATGCAGTGAAAACAGTTCTGCCATCCTTCAGAAAGATGCAGCCACAGTACAGAGTATCAGAAAATACAATATTTATCTTCTAACTAATATTTCAAAGAAATTAATCTCCATCTCCTTTTATGGGATTGTTCCTTCTTTCCACCTGCCAGTCAGAAGCAAAATGGGACTTGTTTATGAATGTGTTAGTTTATTTGTGGGTTTCCACTTGCCATTGTTACAGGACAACTGTTTTGGTGTGAATTAAAGCCTTCATTGGTGGGATGGGGGATGTAGAGACAGATTGTATCCATCACTAGCAGTGAATCTGAAAACAAGATGGCTGCTTCCCCCACTCCCGTTGTCGTGCCTTCTGGCATACATGTTTCTACAACTAAGACACACACACACCCCGCTTCTTAAACTGCTGCTCTGTCCCCTTTCCAGACCCTTCTCAAGAGAATCACATATTCAGCAAAGCCATTCTATAAGGATGGACAGATCTATCCATGATTGTGGATTGTGTTTTTTTAAGGTCAAGCTTGTTCTGTCCCATTTCTCTTCATGAGCTTGCGATTTCCAACTGAAACAAACAAAACAAACAAATAAAAAAACAAAACAACAACAAAAACATGAGTATGGAAAATCATACTTTTCTGTGTGCATTCCCCATAACGTATTCATCTGGGTGCACATTTTTTAACATACACATTTTCAGGCATACACACTCCTGTTTGGTGTGCACTTTTTCTCAAATATACACATTTTGCATATTCCCCCCCCCCCCAAGATAAGCTGCATCAGAAAAGAGCCTTGGCCATTGTGTGCTATAACAATGAAATACATGATGATGGTGATGATGGAGGAGGAGGAGACTTGCCAAAAGGCTTGGGAGTTGCAAACTGAGGAAATCCATAGGAAAACCCTTGTCAGAGTGAATTTCTCATTCCCCTGTTCTGAATTAGAGTGGCTACTGAATTTTGCTAAAAGAAACATTGAATGGTATGTTTCAGGAGAATTTCAGTAAGATAAGTCCAGCATTCTCTTCCTACAGTGCCCAGGCAGCTGTCTGTGGAAAGCCCACAAGCAACAGCAGCCCCCCCAACACACACACATTTCCCAGTATACAGAGGCATAATGCAACCAATGCTAGAGGTGATGCAGCAACAGAGCACTTTCTGTTGTTATTTTTTAAAAAAGATAAACCTTTGGCCACCTCATCTTTAAAGGTTTGGCACCTCCCTCCAAATCTTTAAAGTTGTTTGTGCCCATGAAGAATAATCCAGTAATGGGGTGTTGTGTCCCATCCCCTGAAATGAAATTCAGCTGGGCTGTAATTTGCACAAAATCGGCTTCCACTTGCGCAAATTCAGCTATGATTTGCGCAAATTGCTCAGAAATTTGGGCAAATTGCAGAACCTCCCCCCAAAATGTTCAAAAAACTTCCCAGAGTTTGGAGAAAAGCCTGCACCTCAGCTCACAGACCCAAATTGAGTGGTCCATGCTGCAGAACTCTACGGAACCAAATTTTTTTCCCAATGATGTACATCCCTAATCAATAGGCCTTGATGATCTAATGTGGCTATGTATGTTGGCATTGTGCCAAGAAATGCTTGCTGGCTGGGTTGAGCCACTCCTTGAATTCCCCATCATGCCCCAGACAAATGCTATCTCAGACATTAAATGCTAGGGGGAAATTGAAAGGGTGGCTATATTTAACCACGTTTATATTTAACCACATGGTGCTATTGGAGGCCCAGGCTAAAAATACATACATACATACATACGAGAGGTTAGGGTAGGGATATCTGCCACTGGGAAATCCTTTTCTCTTTTTGCTTGATGGAGTTCTGTGCCATGCCTGACTCGGTTTGCATTTCTGGGCTTAGCTGTGGGCTTTCCCAAAACTCTGGGAACGTTTTGCGTTTGTGTGTGTGTGCATGTGTGTGTGTCAAGCTGTGATTTGTGCAAATTGAGATTTGTGAAAATTGCAACTGCAATTTGTGCAATTTTTTGTGAAAATTGCAGCTGTAATTTGCACAACTTTAAAAAATATATATTTGGATGATCCGTGAACTGGCCTGCTCGATGCCGATTGAGTCGGGCTCCACAGTAGAAAGTAGCCTGAAGTCCAGGGGGGCTGACCCAAGAGGAGCTTGTTGAGCTTCAACCCCCAAATAGATTCCTCTGACATCCCTAGATTAGGGCAATCAGCAGTGGGCCCTCCCATGGTTCTGAGGCCCTGGTGGCTGCCTAAGGATGCCAGGGGTTGGTGCCAACCCTGACTGTCACATCAGTGTCCCTTCCTATGCTTACTGCTTCTGTATCATATGCACTCACCACTTACTTGAACACTAGCATTGCCTTTGGTGAAGAGTCTGCTCCTGTTTTGGATGGGAGATGTGTCTAGATGGGACTGAAATGTGGGGATATTATTAATTTGAGATGCTTCATTTAAAACCATGGTGTGTGGGGGGGTTTCCTCATGGAGACTCAACATAGCTTACCATACGTAACACAAATGGTGCAAAGAAGGCATTTCTGGTGTAAAATGGTGCTTTGACATAGTTCATATTCTTCTGCTCATGCTCCTATCTTTCCCTTTCCTGTTTCTCTGCTGCCAGATTCATTTGCAGTGTTTGAGTGCCTCCAGAAACATAGATTCCAATCTTGTGAGTTTCACCTGAATGAATGCCTTGCAGTTTGCTGGGAATGACAAAGGCCACAAAAACACCAAACAAACAAGCTGGTCTGCTCTTATTAACAGCTCCAGTGAAATTGCAGCAGATGGATGAAAGATGCCATATCCCAAATGGTTCCCAAATGACCACTGTTTGGAGGTGGTGACTCAAAGGGCATCATTCTCTTAATGTGGCATGCTACTCACTGACTAGGAGGAAGAAAAGGGTGAGTGTCCATTAATAAGAATTGCCTTGCTGGACCAGTGCAGGCAGAGACACCACATTTAGTTCATTTAGTCCTTGCAATTTTTCTGATTACAACTCCTATGTTTCCAGTCCTACTTGGGCTGTATTTTTATCACGAGCACAATAACCTTCCTGCATGCCCTCTGTTCTTCAAACAAAATGTTGAAGTCATTTTTTTTTAAGGTCCCTCAAGACTGTATCATTTACAGTGGAATTCTAGACATTGGCGTTGCGAACCCTTTTTGTCCTGGGGGCCACATGCCAACTATGGGTGCAAACCCTGCAAAAAGTTGGTGGGGTCAAAGCTGAACTGGGCAGGGCCAACCCATGCTCTCTCTCATACACACACACATGCATTCATCCACATCCACAAATAGGACATGTGCATTCTCACAGATAACACATTCTTTCATTCACACACATGCACACCACATATTCTCACACACCAACTCTCACACCCACTCACTCATACATACAGATTCGCACATAACACACACCCACATTCATACATGTACATGGAAATCCATGGTGCTGGAATTAGTCTTGGAAAGTTACTGCAGCATGCGAGAGGGGGAGCGTATGTGTGTGTGTATGTGTGTGTGTCGGGGGGGATGACGGGTCAAGTGAGGGACAGTTTTAGGAGGTGAGAATTTATGGGGAGGGGAAGATTAGCTCTTTCCTTCTTTGCTGCAACACCTCCCAAACTGGCTTCAATGGAAGGCTTTTCCCGAGCCTGATTGCAACATGGGAATGTAGGGAATTGCTGTGCACAAATGGCCTCTTGAAATCCTCTACCGTACTTGTGGGCAGAGAAATTTGGGAGAGAATTACTGAATGTATCTAGAGGGAGGAGGAATTCTCAACAGTTTCTCCCAGGTAGAGCTCCCCATTGGCAGGGATGGTAGCACAGGGCTTGTACCTTTCCTTTTTGGGAAGGGTTGGGGGTGGGGTTGTACTGCAACAGTATCAGCTCTCTTGGCGGGCTGGCCCCCATTTGCATCCACTGCAATGCAGGTGGGGCAGTGTTGTGTCTGGCTCCAGGGGTGAGGTGGAGTTAGTGCTCCAATTTCCTGCAAGTTTTCTCCACCTGTGAAAGAGGCTTCCATTGTTCTGCCTCATTCAGAATCTTCTATCATTTTATTTTATTTTTTTGTGCTTCCCTACTCCCAGCCAGCCTCCCGGGCTGGCTGCACATCCTGATCTGAAAAAAAGCGCCATGGCAGAAATTACCCCATGGTGCCTTAAACTGGGTTTTAATTGAAAGGTAGGAAGCTGAGGAGGCTACAGGCCACCAGAGATATGACTGTACAATGAAAAACAGGATGCTTATGCTCCCTCATCAGCCACCTCCTGAGTAAGGTAAGCCCCAAACCCAATCCATGAGAATTTCTCCAAAAATTTCTTCTCCATTAAATTTCTTTTCGAAAGCAATTTCTCTTCCATCAAATTGAATGAGAATGAGCAAAAACATGTGGGAGAACTTTTTGGCACAGCACTAGTAGGAATAGAGGAAGCTTCCTGAAACAAACAGACCACTGGTCATCTTGCCCAGTCTTGGTGACACTGACTGGCAGTGGCCCTCCAGGGTTTCAGGCAGGATTTTTTCCAGCCCTACCTGGAGATGCTGGGGATTGAACCTGGGATGTTCTGCATGCAAAGGATGTGCTCTGCCCACTGAGCCACGGCCTTTTCCAAATGGAGGGATGGGGGGGTAATATTTGGGGAAGGGAGAATTGGGGGGGGGATGACCCCAGCTGTGACCCCACCCCAAATTTGTCGTAGTCCCAGGCACTGCATTTATGCTTGGAAAAAGGAATGGCTTCAGTGGAAGACTCCCCCCGCCCCCCAAGTCCTGTGTAGAGGCAAGGAGGAGAGGCTATGGGCTGTATGGGGAGGTTGTGTGGGCTGCGTAACCCTGTGGACCAGCCATTCCCCATTGTCTCCCATTGTATTCAATAGGCTTACTCCTCCGTAAGCATGCATAGGATTGCTATCTTAATGTAAGAACATCAGAACATCAGAAGATCCATGCTGGATCAGACCAAGGGTCCACCCAAACCAGCATTGTGTTCATACAGTGGCCAACCAGCTGAATGTGGGAATCTCACAAGTAGGACAGCAATGCAACAGCATCTTCCTAACCATGTTCTCCAGCAACTAGTGTACATTGGCATACTGCCTCTGCTACTGGAGAGTACAGAGAGTACATCTGGACTAGTAGCCACTGATAGCTTTATTCTCCATGAATTTGTCCAATCTCCCTTTAAAGCCATCCAAAGTGGTGACCATCACTACATCTTGTAGAAGTGAATTCCATTGTGTACCTATGTGCTGTATGAATAAGTCCTTCCTTTTATCTCTCCTGAATCTCCCACCAATTGGCTTCATGGGATGACCCCACTGGGTTCTAGTATTATATGACTACAAAATATTGCTGTTCTTGCAGACATTGGGACATAATATATGACATAATATATGATAGGATATTGCTTCACATCTATGGCTCAGGGCATGGTGCTAAAGGCACATGAGGCAGACCTGATGCTGAGCTGAACCAAGTTTGTGGGATCCCACATATTTCAATCTTGTTTGTGTGTTTATTACATTTTAAAACCAAGTTAAACCCAATAATCCAAGTTCTCTAGACAGTGTACAAATTACCAACATAAAATACAAACTAGGAATTGAACAATAATAAAGCAAATTGGGAAGAAAAGGAAAAAAAGAAGAAGAAGAAAAGAACAGGATAAAGCCAGCAAACAAAATGAAAAGTAAAACCAACAGCAGGAATAAAGCAGCGTGAAGATCTGGAAACTCTAAGAATATTACCTAAATCCAAGGGAAATAAAAAGGTGTTCATCTAGCACCAAAAAGAGCATTGATGTGGGTGCCAGGTCAGCCGGGGGGGGGGGCATTACACAGGCATGGTGCCACCACTGAAAAGCCCCTCTCCTTAGTAGCCTACCTGTTTCTCCTCATTTGGTCAGGGTTCCTGGAGGAGCGCCTCAGATTCTGACCTTAGTGTCTTAGTAAGGTGAACATGGGAGGAGACACTCTATCCTGGCCCCAAGCCATTTATTTTAATGTAATGATTTTTGGTAAGGTTTTTTCTCCTCTGTTATATGCATTTTTGTGCACGCTTCCATCCAAGATACATATTTTAGTATGCATTGTTTTGTTCAGAGAACTTCATCACAAAATTCAGAGAAGTGTGACTACCGAAGGATAACCACATTCTGGTTTGCACTGTGATTTTGGACGTAGACATTTTGGAGGTATGTTCTTCTCAAAATGTGAACTGAAAAAGGTTCTCCCCCATAAACACTGGTGAGCTGTGATTCATATTAAGCATGGGATATGCTTGCTTGCTTGCTTGTTTTGGGGAAGAGAAAGAACAGCCTGTTTTTCTGGATATTAAATCACTTGTATTTTTGTTGCTCCTACCATTAGGAAGCCATTTCACTAGTAGATAACAAATGGTTGTCTTTCAAGAACTTCAGTTTGTTCATGTGCAACACCAGATGCTTAGGGACACTTTTAGACATGTTTCAGATGGCAGCCCAGAAAAATAAAGACGATGATAAACTTCCACCAGCAGTGATTGAAAACTTGGCAGCAGGAGCAGCCCACAATGAAATGCAAGTAAAGAAAACAAATGTTGTGTAACCTATTAAAGCACAGCCATCACAAACTGGAGGGGCAAGATGAGGATGAAAGTTAATAACCTCCATCTGAAAACCCACAGGGGAAAATCACTGTCAAAGGAGACCTTAACTTCAACAATGTTAAGTGTCAGAAAGAAACTGTTAATAGTTCATCTTATGATGAGCCAAATTACTTGGCTCATATGTACCAAATCTGGAGAATCTCTTTATCAGTTGGTGAATCTGCTGAAAATATTAAAACAGAGTATAAATATTTGGGAAATGCTTCCACAAATAGAGTGTGGCTGAAAAGCTGAAGATTTAGCTCACCCCTCCTTTTTCTGCCCCTGCCTGGAAATAATGTAGGGAGAGATGCTTCTGAGATTTAATCTAGAGGCCAGGTAAGGGATTATTGTGCAACTCTCATTCTTTATTTTCTTCTTAACATTAGTCTCATGCAGGAGAATGTACTGGGGGCTTTCAGCCGTACATTGGATTTCACAGGGGATGTCGGCTTCTCCATGAGGGAAAGGCAAAGGATGAGTAAAGTGCACCTGAGTGTACAGATGCTGTGCCCTGGAGGAATTACCTTTGTTATCTCTGAGAATGGACTCCACAACTGATAACACCTGTGCACCTCCCTCCATTGGGAGGGAAGCACACAGGGGAATCCCCTTCTTATCTCTGGTCACAAGGGGATTCCTTTCCCTGCCTTCTCCCCAAGCCCCTGGTACCCTTCAGGCCAGGGGATGGGGTCATGGGGAGGGGAGTGAGTGGAAGCTTCAGATCGAGCCCAAGCTCCCATGGGCCTGTTAGGGGACTTCCCTGGGCCAGAAGCCCCCCCCCCACCGCTCTAGTGCATATGCTTATGAATTTACACACAAAGAACCAAACCAGACATGAGGGCAGCAGAGTTGTTTGCTTAAATGGAGGCCTGCCCCAATTACATACAACATTCAGGGGCTGGTTTTAGAGTGAAAATGGAGGGTTTAGTACAGGGGTAGGCAACCTTCTAAGGCTGTCGCACATTTGGCAATTTGGGAAACTGATGTGGGCACCACAACAAAATGGCTGCTGTGGGAAGCATGTCAAAGGACAAGTAATCTGTCCAAAAGACTGAGTAGAAGGAAGAGGTGGGGTCTGATCCAAAATACACTAAACGATTCCCTTGAACCTACAGTTTTCAGCACCGAAGCCTGCTTCTACCATTAAGGAAATGTATGTTGTTTTGTTTTTAAGTGGGAGGTGTAGGGCACTGTGGTGGGTGCCAAGAAAGGTCACCAGGTGTGCATTAGTGCCCACAGACACCATGTTGCCTAGCCCTGAGCTAGCATACCCTATGTTCATGTGATTTCTATTCCTACAAAATATTGCTTTTCTTCTTAACATGGCACCTTTATTCTTACCTGAGCTCCTATACCAGAAGTGAGTGTGGGTGAAAGCAATTGATTTGGGGGTGGGGGGAGGCTATGGGGAATTAAGTGGTGGACACATGGCATTCAGCTCCCCTTTTCCAAGTGCTCCTATTGCTCTGAAAATCAGAACTTTGCCCATCCCTCCACCCCTAGAGAGAGAGAGAGAGAGAGAGACGGAGATGACTGAGTTAGGCCCTGATTAGCAGTGCACATCTTTTATCATGGATGTGGAACCCATTGTGTTCAGTGGGCATTGCACATTGTAAGTGTTCATATGAGAGCCACTTTAAACAAACATATAGGCTATCAAGTTTAGCTTAGCCTTAAGCACCATATAGTGTGCAGGCTGTTATTCCAAAGGCTGTGGTTTTATCAACAACTTCTTCACATGGCACACCAATAGACTATGGAATTCACTACTGCAAGATGTTGTGATGGTTGCCAACTTGGATGGCTTTAAAAGTGGATTAGATAAATTCATGGAGGATAAGCCTGTCAATCTAGGGTGGCCATGTGTCCTCTTTTACAGAGAATAGTCCTTTGTTTGAAGGGCTGCCAAAAGGATTATTCTCTTATTCTGAAGGCATTCTCTCTTTGAAAGGCTGTCTACTATAAGTCAAGTATAAAGATAAAGAACCATCAGAAGGAAGAGCTGGACGTTGAAGTTGCCCATCAACAGCACCTGACTGAGCAAGACATGCAGGTCACTTGGTCACAGTCTTGACCAGGTGATATGTCACAAATACTGTATTTCTATTTAAATTATAATTTCTAAATTTGCGTCTCTACATATCGTTTAGCACATGCACATGTTATGTAAATTCGTGTCCTCTTTTGTCCTCTTTTTTGGTGATGCGTGACCTCTTTTGAGCAGTTCACAAGTAGCCACCCTCGTCATGGTGGCTAGATGGAACCTCCAAGTTCAGAGGCAACTTACCACTGAAGACCAGATGCTGAAGAACAACACCAAGAGATGGCTATTGCCCTCATGGCCTGCTCGTGGGCTTCCTATTGGGGCATCTGGTTGTCCTCTGTGGGGAACAGAATGCTGGATTAGAAGGGCCTTTGTTCTGATCCAGCAGGGCTCCTCTTACATTCTTAAGAACTACATGACTATGTGAAATGTAGGGATGTACGGAAGTCACTTACCTTTTCAAGGGTGACATTTGCGGTGGGGGGGGAGGTGCTCCATCCCTCCCCCTGAAATTCTCTCCGGCCGGCTCTGCTCCATGGAGATGCCGCGGAGCCGCCGGCTGGGGCCGCCCGCAGCCGGACATCCAGCCGCTGGGCAACCTGCAGGGACGCAAATGGCGGCTGCCGTAGCCGCTGCCATTTGCATCCCTGTATTTTTCCGTGATAGGCTAAGTAAATATTTACGTAGCCTATCACGGTAAAAAACACACAAAAAACAGCAGACGCAAATGGCGGCGGCTACGGTGGCTGCCATTTGCGTTCCCTTTTTTTTGCCGTTTTAGCCTACGTAACTATTTATATAGGCTATTACTGCGAAAAAAAAGGGAATGCAAATGGCGGCCACTACGCCATTTGCGTTCCCTTTTTTTCCCATTCGCTGTTTTGTTTTATTTTTTGCCGTGATAGGCTACGTAAATACTTACGTAGCCTATCACAACCTCTGCAGGGACGCAAATGGCATCCCTGCGTTAGCCGTGATAGGCTACGTAATTATTTACGTAGCCTATCACGGCTATAATGAGGAAGCAAGTGGCGACCCCAGACGCGGCCACCATTCGCAAGTCAGCGCGGACGGCAGCAGGTAAGTGCTCCGTTTCGCGCGTCTTTCATGGGGTGGGGGGGCGGGGGGCGGCATTCCACCATGGATTTCGGGGGTGATTTCTCACCAAGATCCGTGGCGGAATTCTCTGACTTCCCTAGTTAAATGGTACTACCATGAATGGTGTGACTTGTGATGGAAAGCGACTGTTACTGGAAATCTAGAAATGTATCCAACCTGAAATGACTTTGATACATCTCAAGCTTCTAGGTACATACTGCTACAACAATAATATATTCTTTAAAACACATGCACACACACACATTTCCCAACCCCTGAATCTATGCACATGTTGCTGACATCTTAGTACCACCAAGAGTCCTCCAGTTCAGGAAATGATAAACTGCAATCTGGGATTCAGTCAGCCTGCAAGCCTCAATGGCCAGGCCTTTGCAAATCTGAGTGGACAAGGATAAGATTGCAGTGTAAAAATTCAGCAGAAGAGGATGCAAAGGCAGGAAACTGCACAACCATCAGTACTAAAGGGGGGGTGTAAATTGATGAAAGTATAGCTGTTCTTTAAGATTGGTTTCAGAGGGGAGATGGGGTGTCAAGTGAAAGGCTTAATGTTAAAAGGTGAGATGTTGAGGAAGGATTGGAAGGTGAAGGAAAATTGCCCTCCATCCTCCAATGATAGGCCTTCAAGTCAACACACAATAAAATCCAGGAAACAGAGTTACGGGCATCGACATCACAGTGAAAGCTGTAAAATGTCAAAATGGTAAAATAACAAAGAGAAAAGAAGTCAAGACAACAGTTTCAATTTCAAAGCAGAGAGTAGAGTTTAAAAAGTAAATGTATCCTTATGAGAGCGAACTTTAAAAAATCAAAATAAACATTTTTATCTGACTGTTTCTAAGAAGTGACACTGTGTGTGTGTGTGCGCCTGTGTGTGTATGCGTACACACATAGCTACAGAAATACACAAACACACACACAAAACCACACACACACACAAGATATAATGTGACTGATCCTAAATAAATTGAGCTACCATTTTATGGAAAAAATGAAAGAAAAAGAAGCTGGGATTTTTCCAAGCCCAGTTCTGAAATTCTGAAAGATATATTGGGAACATCATCAATTCAAAACACTTCTAATCACCAAAATTGTAATCCCCCTCCCTACCCTGAGGAATGTATGAGAAATTTGTTTCAGTTTGGTTTTGATCAGGATTTACCTAGTTCGCATGACCAAACACAGACTCAGGCACAATCTGTGTTTGAAGCCCGTACCATTTCTGAGCTTTGCAATGTGGTTCACAGCCCCCACCCCCCATGTGTTCAACAGCATGCATACATTTGAAAAATGGGCATGAACAAATGTGTACATATGGAAAATTCACAAAAATACACTTTAATCGATGGGAGAAAAATGTGTACATTTCAAAGATTTCCACAATTGGTGCGTACATTTGGAAAGTATGGATGAAAATGTGCACAGATTTTCATGTGGACAAAATAAAAGTTCAGAATCTGACATGGACCCGAGTCAGAACAAACTTCGAAATGCAATTCAGAGAACTCTGATGAGTTCAAGTTTTGATGATTCGAACAGCCCTGCCTACCCAACAACATACTGGGTGCAAGGAGCCCTGGGACATGCTGTTTACAGAATACCTTTTGTCCATATTAAGGACACCTTGGAAAACAATGGTCCCTGGTGCCTGAGATGGTGCTGTAGGATGCTCAGCAGCACCCCAGTTGCAAAGAAATTTGGAATAAGTAGGAAGAGGCTTCCAGCAAGACCACCCAACCATTAATCAGAACTGGGATGTGCAAACTCACCCCCACCTGGGTTCTGTGGGCACCTGCCCAGCCTCTGCCCCCACTTGACACTCCCTGGACCATGCTCGAGCCTCTCCCACATGGCGAGCAGCCCACACTCACCCTGGGGCCTTGTTGAGCTCCACAGTCACCCTTTTTTGAAAAATAAAGTGGCGATCGCAAAAATGCAGAGAAGTGCATATTTACAAAAATGCACATTTTGCTCATTTGCAAAATGTGCATATTGGCAAAAATGCGCATTTCGCTCATTTGCAAAATGTGCATTTCCGCATACGCAGCTATGTGTATTCTCAGACATGTGCGTTTTTGTGCATACACAAATATGCACATTTTTGCAACTATTTTATTTTTCAAAAAATGGCAACCACAGAGCTCAACGAGGCCACTGGGATGAGTGTGGGCTGCTCGTCGAGCATGGTCAGGGGATGATTGGGAGCAGGGGCTCAGTGAGCGGAGGGGGGGTTCCGCCGGATTCCTGGATGGAATCAGGCACCAATGACATCCTTACCCAGAAGCTTGGTTTCCAGTCCATGATGGATAACAATTGTATTGTGGATACAATAGGGATTATGACCCGAGCTAATTTGTGCTCCAAACCAGGGCAATATGAACGTCCGCAACATTACATTCCCACTATAAGGTCTTCGGAACACAGGGCATATCAAGGCCAGTGTCAGATTATGACATTACATTAGTGGACACTGGGTGAGACACACTGCTGATCTCTAGAGCCCCCTGGCCCTGATCCCCCTTGCTAGTTCTGCTATTCCCCCTTCATCTCCAAACATACAAGTAAAGAGAAGGAGCAACCAGTTTCACTTGCCTTGCCCTCTACTTCTTAGCAACGTTATGCATTGGGCCCATAAGAAGAGGGCAATTGCACCCACCCCCCATCAAAATCTAGAGCCAACACTGGGTCATATATCCCCCCCACACACACACACACACACCATTAACATGGGCAATTGCAAATGGTCCTTTGCTTTCTTATTCTTCATGAACCTGAATTAATAACCCGAATTTGAATAAAACCCGAATTTAGATACCATACTTGTAATAGCAGCCCTGTATCAAAATCTTGCTTACAGTGGTGTAATTACTGCTGATGTTATTTACTCTGGCTGTGCAAATTGGCCATTGTGTTGTTGCACCCCACTTCTTCCCCTCCCTACACAAACACATTTTAGCCCGGGGACCATTAGATAAGAGACTGGTCATTAAGTACTGTTAGTGATCAATTTGTCATTAGACTCCACTGCAATGTTGCCATATATTGCAGTTATCAGATAAATTAGCTGTAATTGCACAGTGTTTCACACTGACCTCTTTCCCTTTCTTTTCTTAAAGAATTAGTGAGACAACATAGCACAAACCTGGCACAGCAGCGTCTTTGCTAACAAGAAAGAGAAGGGGGAAAGAAACGGAAACATTATTCGGTGTCACGAGGTTTCTAATATAACAGCCTGAACTGCTGCAGAAAAAGAGGGGAAAAAAGAAGGGGGGGGGAGCAAGAGGAAATAAGCTTCCAGTCTCATTATCTTTTTTAAGAAACATGGGTCTTGACTGGTCACACTTGATGTCCCTCATCAGTATTAACATTTCTTATATTTTATATCAAAAGGTGGCCTTACAACATGACTTCTTTTCTTAGGTCATGGAGGAAGCCTCATTTAATTCACCGATTTACACAGTGAGGACTGTGATTAATCCTCCAAATGGTTACATTTCCTGCCAACTCATGTCATACCCTGAAAGAGATGTTAGGGTTTCACATGAGTAGAGGAAAAAGAAAAATCATTCTGTCCAATGTTAGCTTTTACTTCCACAGACAAGGAGGATTTTATTTATTTATTTATTTATTTATTTATTTATGATGAAAAGGAAATTACTCATTCAGATTTTCTTATGCACGATTCTTGGATATTCTCTGTGCTAGAAACATGTGTTCTGGGTGTTAAAATACTAAAAAGAGATATTAAGTATGGATCGTTTGGGTATTTATTTTAATTAACTGATCGATTTTTGTACGAGGCTCCTAAACAGTTGTAATAAAACAAAAACACAATAGTCTCTCTCAAAGAGTGTGACTGGCTCAAGGTCACCCAAGGTGGGTTGAATGGGTTTTGAACCCATATCTCCTCCATCCTAGCCCAGCACTCTATCCACTTTCTCAAGGGGCCTAAGATATGTCCCAATAGCAACGTATGGCTGTGAGAGCTGGACTATAAGGAAGGCTGAGGACCAAAGAATCGATGCTTTTGAACTGTGGTGCTGGAGAAGACTCCTACGAGTCCCCTGGACTGAAAGGAGGTCAAATCAGTCAATCCTAAAGAAGATCAACCCTGACTGCTCATTGGAAGGACAGATACTGAAGCTGAAGCTCAAATATTTTGGCCACCTAATGCAAAGAGAAAAGTCACTGGAAAAGACCCTGATGCTGGGAAAGATTGAAGGCAAAAGGAGAAGGGGACAGCAGAGGATGAGATGGCTAGATAGCATCACCGATGCAATGAATGTGAACTTGAGCATGCTCCGGGAGAGAGTGGAGGACAGGAAGGCCTGGTGTGTTATGGTCCATGGGGTCACGAAGAGTCGGACATGACTGAACGACTGAACAACAACAAATAACAATAGCATTCAGCAGTTCCTTTTGGTGTTGTAGCCCCACATCTGTGCCTTTAATTTCCCTACATAGTATAAGCCACACCTACTTTTGTCTAAACTTAGGGATGGATGAATCAGTCTGCTCACTGTCGCTTTCACCTGCTTACATCCAGTCCAGCCCATTTCTGCATTAATCTGTGGATTTAGATTAAAGTCAGCATGGGAGTGTTATTTTCTTTCCAAATTAATATTGGGTAGAGCCATCCTATGGCCCCTAGACAGCGTCTGGGGTGCCTAGGGATGTATGAAAGTTCCGCCATGGATCTCGGGGAGGCCGAATGCGCTAGCCGAAATCGGTGGCAGAACGGCCCACCCCCCCCGCCACCCCCCCGGGACGGGACTTACCTGGGGCGGATCTTCCTGGAGGCAGCAGCTCCGGCGGCGGTTCGGCGGGGCGGCTGTGGCGGCCGGTCTTCCGACCAGCTGCTGCCGCCGCCATTTCCAGGTTTATAAAAACAAAAAAACAAAAAAAGTGATAGGCTACATAAAGATTTACGTAACCTATCACAGCTAATTTTTTTAAAAAACACCGTGATAGGCTACGTAAATGTTTACGTAGCCTATCATGGCTGATTAAAAAAAAACCCAAAAAGGTGCGTACGCAAATGGCGGCGCCCATACGCGCATTTTTTTTTTAATCAGCCGTGATAGGCTATGTAAACATTTGCGTAGCCTATCACAGCTGACTGTAGGGACGCAAACGGCGGCGGCTACAGCTGCCGCCATTTGTGTCCCTGCTAGCCAGCAGCCGCGGAGAATCACTGCGGAGCACAGCTGGCCGGCCAGGATTCCAGGGGGGGGGAGGAACGGAGCACCTCCCCCCCCGGCGAGGATTCCGGGGGGAGGGATGGAACGCCTCCCCCCGCACCATCAGCATAATCCCCGAAAGGTAAGTGATTTTCGTACATCCCTAGGGGTGCCATAAGATGCAGTGGATCCTCTCCTCTGATCTGATCGTAGATCTCCCCGCTCCCTTCGCAGCCCGGTGGAAAGCTGTAACCTTGGGGAGTGGTGAGGAGAGGAGAGGCTGAGGAGCTGCCAGATCCAAAGAGCCTCAGGGCCCTCAGGACCACATGGCAGCTAGACAGCCTCAGAAGCCTATCTAGCAGAAATCATGGGAGGCTGATGTTTCTGATGTCAGTGGGGTGGTAGTTGTGCTCCGGGTTTCAGTCAGAACCAGTTAGAACTATAAGGTGTGAAGCACCATGGATAGCTCCTTTAGAGCTCTGCCTGTTTCTGACTGAAACTCGGAGCAAATTCACCACCTCACTGATGTCAGAGCCACCAGCCTCCTCTGGCAGAAATCGCTGCAAAGGAGGACAGCAAGTCTGTAAAAGCCTCTGCCATTCTTCCCACCCTGCACAGCAGGGTTTTGGATAGACGGAGGGTTCCAATTAGGAGTGCACGAAAGCCACTTACCTGGTCTCGCACCTTTTGCAGTGCGGGGGAGGCGCTTCGCTGCTCTCCCCCCGAAGTTCAGGCCGGGGGGGGCTTCCTGCCTCGCCTGGCCGAAATTCAGGCCGGGGAGGAGGCGCCTCGCCTCGCCCGGCTGCGAAATAAAAAGTTTTTTTTTAAAAAAAACGCTTCATGATAGGCTACGTGACGATTAACGTAGCCTATCACGGATAGATCTGCAAAGTCAGCCGTGATAGGCTACGTTAATCGTCACTTAGCCTATCACAGGTGACTTTAAAAAAAAAAAGCGTGTACGCAAATGGCGGCCCCCATAGGGAGCCGCCATTCGCGTTCCTTATTTGGTCGCTGTAGTCTACGTAAATCTTTACGTAGACTACAGCAAAAATAAGGACAACGCAAATAGCGTTGCCCTTATTTTCGCCGTAGTCTACGTAATCTTTACGTAGACTACAGCAACCAAATAAGGAACGTGAATGGCGGCTCCCTATGGGGGCCGCCATTAGCCGTACGCGCTTTTTTTTTTTTTTAAGTCACCCATGATAGGCTATGTGACGATTTACGTAGCCTATCATGGCTGACTTTGCAAATCTAGCCGTGATAGGCTGCGTTAATCATCACGTAGCCTATCACGGGGTTTTGTGTTTGTTTTTTTTAACTTTTATTGGAATGGCGGCGGCGGCAGCCAGTTGAAAGACCAGCTGCCGCCCCCGCCCCTGACGAAGACCCGACGAACCGCCTTCGGGACTCGCCACCGGGAGGGACATTCGGGAAAGGTAAGTCCCGTCCTGGGGGGGGTGCGGGGGGCGGGGGGCGGAGAATTTCTCCCTGAAACTTCTTTGGGGGGCTGAACACGTTGGCGCTCGGCCCCCCAAAGTTTCAGGGAGAAATTCTCCGCCATCCCTAGTTCCAATCTTGGAGCCATCCATCTGAAGAGCCAAGATAATTTATTTTTCCTCAAAACATGGATTTTAAACAGATTTTATAATTTTCTTGAGCCAAGATCTGTACCAAATGTTCAGAGAAGTACAAACTCTGATGGATAGCTATGTTCCGATCCACATGCTCATCCAGGAAGAAGGTATGAATCAGGTCAGTATGTATCTGAATTCAGAAAGATCAAGTTTTTCAAGTATCCCTAGCTAAGCCCCCTCTTTAGAGGAAAGAATGGCAACAACCAATCACTAACAAGCTGTAATGTTCATCAATATTGGCTTTTACACAAACTCTGAAATTATCATAGAAATGCATTATTTATCACCTCTGTAAATGACAGTGGAAGGGACAAAGAATTCAGTACATATCAAAGTTACCATAATACCAATATGCCAGTATACATTACCAAAACAACAATGGAGGCAATATAATGTGATAAACACTCCAGAAATCCTGGCATGTTGAAACCCACAGGATGGCAGAGCGTATCACTTAGGGCAGTGGTGGAAAAATAATTCGGGACTGAATTGTGGGGATCTGCTTTGTTTTTTTAATGGAACCCTGAGATCCATGAACTGAAACCAGATGCACAATAGTGCATAATTAAACTGCAAAATTTGCTACCATGGAATGTAGGCATGGTACTATTACAGTCATGTTGTAGCTGCAGGTTTCCCGCGGGCAGCTGGCTGGCCACTGTGTGAACAGGATACTGGACTAGGGGTGTACGAACTCCACCTGCCTGGCTCTGCTGGGGGTCCATGAGGGGGGAGGAGATCTGGTCCTCCCCCCTGGAATCCTCCCCAGCCAGATCCGCTCCGCGGCAAGTCCGCGGAGCCACTGGCCAGGGCTGGCAGCGGCCGGACTTCCGGCTGCGGCCTCTCTTTGGACGCAAATGGTGTCCAGCATAGCGGACACCATTTGTGTCCCTGCTCTTTACCATGATAGGCTACATAAAGATTTACGTAGCCTATCATGGTAAGGAAAAGGGACGCAAATGGCATCCGCTATGCCAGACGCCATTTTGGGGATGTAAGAAATCCTTATGTTTTCGAAGGGTGACATTTGTGGTGGGGGGGGAGGCGCTCCATCCCTCTCCCTAAAATTCTCTCCGGCTGGCTCTGCTCCGCAGAGATTCCGCGGAGCCGCCGGCTGGGGCGCAACTGGTAACCAGTGCATTACAACTGGTAACCAGTGCAACTCCTTCAGCACTGGAGTGATGTGATCATGCTGGTGGCTGCCTTTAATCAGGCAAGCTGCCGTTTTCTGTACCAGCTGCAGCTTCTGAACCACCTTCAAGGGTAACCCCACGTAGAGAGCTTTACAGTAGCCTAGACGAGAGGAGACCAGGGCACAGCCACCGTATCAGATGGAGTTGGTACAGCACTGTCTGGCTCACAGCTGACACCAGAGCCTCCATGGACATCTGGGAGTCAACACCAGGTCAACATACCCCAGCCTCCTCTTGTCTCCCACCAAAAGTACCTTGGTCTTGTCAGGAATGCATTTAGCCCTCAACGGTTTTCGTAAAAAGCCATGTTTTTACTTGGCGCTGAAATGAGGCCAATGTCTGCACCAATTGGGCCTCCAAGGTGAGGGCATTCCAAAACCTGGGTGCTACAGCAGAGAAGGCCCTCTCCCACATCCCACCATAGTGTATGGCTTGCACTGGTAGGATGCAGAGGAGGGCTCCTTGAACAGGTCTCAGTCCTCGGGCAGACATATATAGGGAGAGGCGCTCCCTCAAATATCAAGGTCCCAAGCCATTTAGGGTTTGAAATGTTATCACCAAAACCTTGAATTCTGACGGGAAGCATATTGGCAGCCAGTGCAATCTAGGGATGCACGAAAGCCACTTACCTGGTCTTGCAGCTTGCTTCGCGGTGGGGGGGAGGCACTTCACTGCTCCCCCCGAAGTTCAGGCTGCAGGGGGGAGGCTTCCCGCCTCGCTTGGCCGAAATTCAGGCCAGGGGGTAGGCTTCCCGCCTCGTCCAGCCGAAATTCAGGCCGGGGAGGAGGCGCCTCGCCTCGCCCGGCCGCGAAATAAAAAGTTAAAAAAAAACAAATGCCCCTGTGATAGGCTAAGTGACGATTTATGTAGCCTGTCACGGCTAGATCTGCAAAGTCAGCCGTAATAGGCTACGTTAATCATCACGTAGCCTATCACGGGTGACTTAAAAAAAAAAAAAAGCGCGTACGCAAATGACGGCCCCCATAGGGAGCTGCCATTCGCGTTCCTTATTTGGTCGCTGTAGTGTACGTAATCTTTACGTAGAGTACAGCGACCAAATAAGGAACGCGAATGGTGGCTCCCTATGGGGGCCACCATTAGCCATATGAGCTTTTTTTTTTTTTTTAAGTCACCCGTGATAGGCTACGTGACGATTTACGTAGCCTATCATGGCTGACTTTGCAAATCTAGCCTTGATAGGCTACGTTAATCATCACGTAGCCTATCACAGGGGTGGTTTTTTTTTTAACTTTTCTTGTAATGGCGGCAGCGGCAGCTGGTCAAAAGACCGGCTGCCGCCCCCGACCCTGACGAAGACCTGCTGAACCGCCGCCGGGACCCACCGCCGGGAGGGACATTCGTGAAAGGTAAGTCCCATCCCGGGGGGGGGCAGGGGGCGGGGGGGCGGAGAATTTCTCCCCGACCAACCTTCGGAGGACCGAATGCGTTGGCACTCGGCCCCCCGAAGTTTCGGTGAGAAATTCTCCCCCATCCCTAGAATCAGGAAGTTACCAGCACATGTACTACTGTGGCTGGGTTATCCCTGTCCAGGAAAGGCCATAGCTGGGAGATCAGCCGACGCTGGCCCCACATACTCCAGGCTATGGAGTCCACCTGGAGCTCTAGTGACAGGGATGGATCTAGGAGTACTCCCAAGCTACCCGCCTGCTCCTTCAGAGGGAGTGCAACCCCATCCAGGACAGGTCACTTACCCAGTTCCTGGACTCAGAAACCATTGATCCATGGAGCTTCTGTCTTGCCAGTATTTAGCTTCAGTTTATTGGCCTTCATCCAGCTCATTACAGCCTCCAGGCACTTCACTGCCTCATCCAACTCTGATGACAAGGAGAAATAGAGCTGAGCATCATCAGCATACTAGTGACTAGTGCACCCCAAAATTCCTAATGACCTCACCCAGTGTAGCTTTGTATAGATGTTGAACAGCGGGGGGGGGGTGATAGAACAGAAACCTGTGGCACCCCAAGCTTAATAGCCATGGGGTAGAACAGGAATCCCTCTCTGGAATTGGCCTTGCAGGTAGGAGTGGAACCACTGTAGCACAGTACCCCCAATTCCCATCCGGCAGAGCCGATCCAGTAAGACACCATGATTAATGGTGTCAAAAGGAGCTGAAAGATCCGGGAAGACCAACAGGGTAGCACTCCCCCTCTCTTTAACTGATGAAAACTGAACTGAACTCCCGCTCTCTAGAGTTGGTCATCCGTAAGAGCAACCCAGGCCATTTCAGTGCCTGGCCTGAAACCGGAATGAAATGGCTCCAGATAATTAGTTTCCTTCAAGAACATCCAAAGCTGCCCAGCCACCGCGTGCTCAAGCACCTTGCCCAAAAAGGGGATATTGGCAATGGGGTGACAGTACGCACACACCTCTGGGTCCAGGGAGGGCCTCTTCAGGAGAGGGTGCCCTACAGCTTCTTTCAAGGCAGCAGCAGGAACCACCCCCTGACAGAGGGAAGCGTTTACCACCCCCTGTACCAAACCAGCCAATCCACCCCTGCTACATCATATTAGCTAAGATGGGCAAAGGTCAAGCTTGCATGTGGTGGGCCGGACTGATTCAAGCGTGTTGTCTAGGGACGGGGGAGAATTTCTCCCCAAAACCTCGGGGGGCCGAGTGCCAACGCGTTCGGCCCCCCGAAGTAGTTTCGGGGAGAAATTCTCCGCCCCCGCACCCCCCCCAGGACGGGACTTACCTTTCCCGAATGTCCCTCCCGGCAGCGGGTCCCGGCGGCGGTTCGTCAGGTCTTCGTCAGGGGCGGGGGCGGCAGCTGGTCTTTCGACCGGCTGCCGCCACCGCCATTCCAATAAAAGGAAAAAAAAAACGCCCCCATGATAGGCTACGTGATGATTAATGTAGCCTATCATGGCTAGATTTGCAAAGTCAGCCGTGATAGGCTACGTAAATTGTCACGTAGCCTATAACGGGTGACTTAAAAAAAATAAATAAAAAGCACGTACGGCTAATGGCAGCCCCCATAGGGAGCCACCATTCACGTTCCTTATTTGGTCGCTGTAGTCTACGTAAAGATTACGTAGACTACGGCGAAAATAAGGGCAACACTATTTGCGTTCCCCTTATTTTCGCCGTAGTCTACGTAAAGATTTACGTAGACTACAGCGACCAAATAAGGAACGCGAATGGCGGCTCCCTATGGGGGCCGCCATTTGCGTATGCGCTTTTTTCTTTTTTTTTCTTAAAGTCACCCGTGATAGGCTACGTGACAATTAACGTAGCCTATCACAGCTGACTTTGCAGATCTAGGTGTGATAGGCTACGTTAATCGTCACGTAGCCTATCACGGGGGCGTGTTTTTTTTTTAACTTTTTATTTTGCGGCCGGGCGAGGCGAGGCGCCTCCTCCCCGGCCTGAATTTCAGCCGGGCGAGGCGGGAAGCCTCCCCACCGGCCTGAATTTCGGCCAGGCGAGGCGGGAAGCCTCCCGCCCCGGCCTGAACTTCGGGGGGAGCAGCGAAGCACCTCCCCCCCACCGCGAAGCAAGCTGCGAGACCAGGTAAGTGGCTTTCGTGCACTCCTAGTGTTGTCCATTGGGATGGACGAAAGTCCCTTACCTGATCCCAAAGCTTGCTTCGTGGTGGGGGGGAGGCGCTCCCTCTCTCCCCCCGAAATTCTGACCGGGGGGGAGGTGCCCCGTCCCTCCGGCTGAAATTCTGGCTTGGGGGGAGGCGCCCCGTCCCTCCGGCCGCGAAACCTCCTCTCCTTCCAGGACGCAAATGGCGGCGGCCGTAGCCGCCACCGTTTGTGTCCCTGCAGTCAGCCTTGATAGGCTACGTAAATGTATACGTAGCCTATGTAAATGTATACGCTATTTGCGTTCCCCTTATTTTCGCCGTAGTCTACGTAAATGTATACGTAGACTACATGTGCCAAAATAAGGAATGCAAATGGCGGCGTCCATGGGCGCCGCCAATTGCGTACGCATTTTTTTTCCCCAAAGTCAGCCGTGATAGGCTACGTAAAGATTTACGTAGCCTATCACAGTGTTTTTTTAAAATCTAGCCGTGATAGGCTACGTAAATCTTTACGTAGCCTATCATGTTTGTTTGTTTGTTTGTTTTACTTGGAAATGGAGGCGGTGGCAGCCGGTTGGAAGACCGGCTGCCGCAGCTGCCACCACCAAACTGCCGCCGAACCACCGCCAGAGCCGCCACCGCCAGGGACATTCGAGCAAGGTAAGTCCTGTCCCGGGGGGGGGGCATGGGGGCAGACCGTTTCTCCACCAATTTTGGGGGGCCGAATGCGCTGGCATTCGGCCTCCCCGAGATTCGTGGAGAAGTTCTCTGACATCCCTAGCATAGGATTGGAACCCTCGGTCATCTGCTGTAACTAAGGATGGACGAAAGTCCCTTACCTGGTCCCGCAGCTGTTTTCGGTGTGTGGGGGGGAGGCGCTCCGGTTCTCCCCCCAAAATTCTTGGTGGGGGGAGGCGCCCCACCCCTCCCAGCCAAAATTCAGGCTGGGGGGGAGGTGCCCCATCCCTCCCTGCTGAAATTCTGGCCGGGGGGCAGCACCCCATCTCCCTGGCTGCGAAATAAAAAAGTAAATTGTAAAAAAAAAAAAAGTGATAGGCTACGTAACGATTTACGTAGCCTATCACGGCTAGATTTTCAAAGTCAGCCGTGATAGGCTATGTAAATCTTTACATAGCCTATCACGGCTGACTTTGGGGGAAAAAAAAAGAGCGTATGCAAATGGCAGCGCCCATGGGCCGCCATTTACGTAGACTACGGCGAAAATAAGGGCAACGCTGTTTGCGTTGCCCTTATTTTCGCCGTAGTCTACGTAAATCGTTATGTAGACGACCCGTGCCCAAATAAGGAACGCAAATGGCGGCACCCATCGGCGTCGCCATTTGCATACGTGCTTCCCCCCCCCCAAAGTCAGCCGTGATAGGCTACGTAAAGATTTACGTAGCCTATCACGGCTGACTTTGAAAATCTAGCTGTGATAGGCTCCATAAATCGTTACATAGCCTATCATGGTTTTTTTTTTTTTACTTTACGGGGAAATGGCGGCGGCAGCCAGTCGGAAGACCGGCCGCCGCCCCAGCCCCAGCCCCCGCCCCACCCCCGCCGAAAAGCCACCGAAATGCCGCCGGGACCCGCTGCCGAGAAGGACATTCGGCAGAGGTAAGTCCCATCCTGGGGGGGGGGGGTCGGAGAATTTCCCCACCAATTTTGGTGGTTCGAATGCGTTGGCATTCTGCCTTCCAGAGATTCGTGGAGAAATTCTCCGCCATCCCTAGCTGTAACACATTTGCTAGTCATTTTGAGGAGAAAGTCACTCATATTTGCTCAGAACTTAATGCCACAGTTATCACAGAGTCTGGGTAGGTGTCCAGTATTCCATCTGGTTGTGTTTCCTGGGATCAGTTTCAGTTGTTTCAGCCTGATGATGTGGACAGAGTACCTCAGAGCACATGCTCTGCCTAAGAATCTGCTTTAGGGTCAGAACTTAATTTGTAGCCCTTTAGAACCACAACAGAAAAATAAAAACACTTTAATTTCCACACCTCCTTTAAATATTGTTTAATCCCTAGCACCCTACAATATGTGTTAGATGAGGTAGGGTCCAGAGAAGATTGTGCTGAAGGCAGCTGCAGCCCAGTGATTCTTTTCAGAGTCTCTGGCCACTCATCTCTGCCACAGGGGTCCATAAGGACAGCCCTTGATGCCTTATGCATGTGCTTTTGAGGTCTTGCCATTACTAGTTTTCCTTTTTTGTTTTTGCAGATAAATCCTGTTGATTCTTTACTGCCTGGGACTTTCCCCCTGTGCTCTGAAATTAAAATACTGTTCTGAACTATATATGTTTTTATGTGCAACCAGCCATGGGTGATGGAGGTAGGTTCCATATTTTAAGGGCAACCTTGCAAACAAACCCATTAGAAACTAGATGAGGTGAAAGTGATGAAAATATATTTTTTAAGACTTTGTTCTTTGCAGCCCTGCTCAGTCTGCTTCAAAGTCAGCAGCGTTGATGTCTCCCTTGCTGATGAACGGCGTGTTTAATATATGCTGGCAAAAATCTATTATTAAGCCAGAAAAGGTTTCCTTCTAATACCCTTTAAAATGTGTTTGAAATTATATTAGATCAAACAGATTACAATAAAGAAGGGGAGGATGGAATTGACATCAAAAGGCTAATGCAAAAAGGCCTTTTCATCTCCCCTTAAAGACACAAGAATTTATTTTCATATAATGAAGAATGTCATAGCTTTTAAAATGAGCCTGTGTTCTGATATTTTGGAGAACTTTTTAAGACCTGTTTCTTAAAGGCGCAGTCCCTGCTGTAGCCTTGCTCTAGAATTGCAATTACTGCAGGACAGCAGCAGGAGATGGGGCGGGGGAGAGCCTGGTATTCTGTCTGCTTTTATTAATGTCTGGATTGGTATGAACAACTTAAAAGAAAAGAAAAGAAAAGAAGCCTAGAAAGTACTTCTCTGGGAAAAGGGAGAGGGGACGTCTAACCTAAGGAGAGTGGCGTAATTGTACTTCTGAGCTTCCCACAATATATTGCCCACCAATACACTGAGAGACACATTTGTAAAGCCAGCTGCCACAGCTATTTTAACATGTTTTTGTTCATAGCACCAATAAACCCTTCTCCAAGATCTTTTTTTGTTGTTGTTTCCTTATGCTGATGTCTACAGAGAAATGTGTTGAATGTTGGTTGTGCTTCATGCTAAGTTGCAGGCAGCTCCAGACAGACAAAATCAGTCCATATGTTCTTCAACAAAGATGGCCTGACTTCTGGCCTTAGAGGGATAGCATCCCATCCATCTCTTGATTAAATGTAACTTAGTTGATCAGTCATATGCATTTCAGGCAGTTGATTGATTAACAGATGAAATCTGCATATATTAGCATGTGAAAAGTGCATCGTTCTTATGACTTCGTTTCCTTTCTGTATGCAACTAGTCAACTCTGACCATTTCTCTCTATTATCAGATAGAAAGTGGTAGTCCTGGGGTGGGGTGGGGGAGGTGTTTGTAAGTAAAGGTCCATTTTAGACCTGGGTGCTGGTGGGTGGCCCTGTGAGGAGATACTGGAGAAGGAATCCAAGGAGTCAGAGGTTGGGAAGGGAGTGGTGCAGCTTGGAGTTGCTGGCAGGAGAAGAGGAGACCTGGGCTTGATCAAATGGAGGCGCTTCTTTTGCACCTCCTACTGGCACCAGTGGCACCACAGCTGCTTGCACCAGCGCCGGCAGTTCCATACTGACTGCAGGGTAAAGAGTAGGACATGTGAAAACAACCAGTCAGAGAGGAGAACATAAAATAGTGATGCCTGATGGCATGATGTAACACACCATGCTACAGTTCCCAAGATGCACTTGGATTATTGCATATGAATAACGGAGGTCTTTGATCCAATATTGGATGGGGGAATGTGTAACTTATGTTCACCCATCACTAATTAGAGGGGGTGGGATCCTTCACTGACCTGCTTGTTGCTACAACCCCACCCAGAGACCCAGACCAATGTGTGCTGTTGTTGTTGTTGTAGTTGTTGTTGTTGTTGTAGATCAGCTCTCCTGTGGCCATTTTCAAAGGAGAAGTGGCTTGCAGGGTTTGGAAACATGTCTTGAACATATAGCATGAAGTTCTGGCTCAGGTTTTGTTTTGAATATGTCTCCTCCAATGTGGTCAAACTAATATTTCATGCATTCTTTAAAACATTCGTTTTCAACAATTTTGTAGGAGGGGAATTCAGATTTCAGCTGTGCCTCGTTTCCTTCATTAGAATCCCTGTGGTCCACTGATATGGATGTCGCGAGTGCCTGACAGTGGGATGGAGCCTGATGGACTCCGCCCCATGCTTGGCCACCCTGGATGCCAGTTGTCAAGCCGCGAGGTGCTTGTGGACGTGCTTGCCAAGCGCCACACAACCCGGGAGCGCCCCATGGCCATCTGCTCCTCATTGTGAGATGCCATTTTTATGGAAGATCGAGGCTCTGTAATTTCCATATATTCAATGTTGCAGAAAATGGTGGCCATACAGGCCCATCTCTGCAACATCAGAGGCAATCTCCACAATGTTAGAAGCATAAAACGGCCCCTTGCGCCTCTAACATTGCAGAGATTCTCCTGTACAGCTGCCATTTTGCACAACATTAAATGTTCGGAAATTACAGAGCCCCCATCTTCCATAAAAATGGCAGCTCACAGCAATGAGTGAGTGCCTGTGGGGCGCTCATGGACTGCTCACTAAGCCCTTGTATTGCCCCTGCAGTAGGCCTCTTAATTTAGAGGTGCCAAGATAGTGATAAATCAGATCCAGATTTACTTACAAGGACTACTTTATTGAGTACAATCAGCACACAGGCATACCCAATGGTTGGATCAGACAGCTTCTCTGAACCCAGAGCCATGGGGTAAAATGGGTTTTATACCAGACGTGTTAGCAGTGAGGCAGCATGACAGCAGCAAGCGTTAATTAGCGTTCATTCCCAGCATAGACTAACAGTGCTTGTTCAGAAGGAAAACAATCAGAACTTTCCCACCACAGACACCTGCAGCTTTAAGGCAAAAAAGCTTCACTTCCTAGGCGCATCCAGATAGGGATGTACGAAAGTCACTTACCTGGTCTTGCAGCTTGCTTTGCGGTGGGGGGGAGGCGCTTTGCTTCTCCCCCCAAAATTCAGGCCGGGGGGGAGGCGCCCCGCCTCGCCCGGCCGAAATTCAGGCCGGGGAGAAGCGCCCCGTCTCCCCGGCTGCGAACTTCAAAAGAAAAAAAAAAGCCCCGTGATAAGCTACGTAATGATTTACACAGCCTATCACAGCTAGATTTTCAAAGTCAGCCGTTATAGGCTACGTGACGATTTACGTAGCCTATCATGGCCGACTTTGCAGATCTATCCGTGATAGGCTAAGTTAATCATTACGTAGCCTATCACGGGTTTGTTTGTTTTTTAATTCAGCTGTAATGGTGGCGGTGGCAGCCGGTCAAAAGACCGGCTGCCGCCCCCGCCCCCGGACAAAAGCCCGCCGAACCACCGCTGGGACCCGCCGCCGGGAGGGACATTCGGAGGAGGTAAGTCCCATCTGGGGGGGGGCGGAGAATTTCACCGCCGATTTCGGGGGGCCGAATGCGTTGGCGCTCGGCCCCCCAAAGTTTCGGGAAGAAATTCTCCCCCATCCCTAGATAAGACCCTCCAGTTCGTTAGTATGGAATGCGCTGAGGCTGCACTGTGGACCTTTGATTCATCCTGGTAAATTAAGAGGCCTGTTAGGGAAAACAGCAGCTGACTGGACCAAAGTCAGAGGGCATTATGGATCATCTAAGCCCCTCTAAAACTACTGATAGCTTGGTTCAGGCCTGAGGCCTTACAGCCCTCCAGGGCTCACGTGGCTTAGCGAGCAAGGACGGGTGGCAGTGGAAACTCAGCAGGCCCAAGTGAGTCCGTCCATCCCTATCCACTGATGTGTCATGAATTTCATGAAGCAAGAGGGTATTAGGGATGGGCTAATTTGTCTGTGTTGGTTTCTGCAACATTCAAACTTTTTGAAGCACAAGTTTGTTCCTTTCTGTTTCTAACATTTCTTTGTGCAGAAGGGGTTTTGACTGCACATTCAATTATGTGCAGTGATGTAGTGGAAGAAACATATGGGAGCACAGCTCCATGACCATTTTCAGAGTAAGAGTGATGACAATATCTGCCAGAGCTCCATGGTAATTGACAGATCTTCCTTGTTCTGGCAAGTGAATGAGGTGATAACAAGGCTTTCAAGTTTTACTGTTGTTTGTGACAGATTAGTGTAGAAGAAGTCAGAGAAGGAGGACAATAATTGAGCAGAAGCTGGATACTACTTTCTGTTTCTTTAATGGCTTTCTAATTTACAGTAGCTGTTTAAATGATAACACTGATTTGCTACATTGTTTGCATTTCCAATTAAAATCTAAAGGTTTTCTTTCTGCTGGCTGAAGGTTTTTTGTTAAAGCTCAGTGTACTTTAAAAATTGAACCTCATCGGGTTCATTGCAGCATGCTTTCTCTGGCTTGCAATGCCTCTCTCCACAGTCTCAGGCAGAGACTTTCCCAGCCCTTCTCCCTGAAATTATATTGAAGAGGCTGGGGGATGAATGTGGGGCCCTATGGATGTGAAGCATGAGATTGGTCACTGAGCCCTCACTTATTTTTCAAATTTATTTTATTCCTTTAAAATATTTCTTGGCCTTTAAAATATTTATTTCAGGGCAAAAGCCCTCGCTCTATCTCTACCTCTGCCTTTACCTCCAACATTATACATGAATTAAGCAACTAGGAACAGTATTACAGCTACACCCCATAAACTCAAATATGAGATTTTATTAGTGTTTTGTTTGTTTGTTTTGGATGCCTGAGTTTTATGATTGACTTTTTAACCAGAGTTAGCTCCTGTGAGTATAAATAATACTCAAATTGATTGTAAACCACCAATCTGCCAGTTGGGTGGTATATGCATTTTAAAATCATCATCATATAGAAACTGTGAGTGTGAAGGGAGTGTGATCTTGGGGTGTGGGTAAGCATTTTCCATAGGGGGATGGTTCCGAAGGTTTCTCATTTGAAGTCATTCCTGCACTGCAAAATTTACCACTGTATCACTGGTTATGTGATCCTCCAGCTGTGTTCTGACCCAGCACAGTCCTCGGTGATTATACACACAACTTTGGATGCGTTGTTAAGCTTTAACTCATCTAAGGTGTACTTCAAGATTTGAATCCTTCAAAGAGAATCCTTTGTGGGAAGTGACTGCAGGAATAAATTATATTTAGTAAGCGTAGCTGTAAGATTATATGTAGTTCAGTTAACAACACAGAACTGATTTACACATGCCATATACATCACTGATCTCTCACATTTTAAGACTTTCATATGCGATTCATGCATTTGTGCAGGTCATCAGAGCTCACTCGTGATCTGGTCTCATCTGGATGGAGGAACCACATGGTTGGGGCAAAAGACATAAAAGCATTTCCCAGCTTCTAGAGATAGCATCTTGCTGTTAGAAGCCACATCGTTCACCCCAGTAATCTGTTTCCTCATCCAGACACTATCAAAGTGGCATGTGGCTGAACTTTGGGGAAGTAGCTCCTGTGACACTTTGGGCTGTGGATGAACTGGGTCTTTGCCATATACAAACTTTCTACACTGAACAGTGCTGTGTCTCAGTTGGGTGATATGAGAGTTCTATTTGTGTTAGGGATGGCGGAAATCCATCAGTTTTGGTTTTCTCAGTTTTTTCCCCCCGTTCTTCAGTTCTTCTCAAACGTTGAGATTTTTTTTTAAGTTCTCATGTACATTTGTGTACATGTATGGGGGGGTGGGATTTTAATATTCACATTATCGTACACAATTTTGCCTAATGCAATACTTTTTGCAAGCAATTTTCTTAATATCCATTTTTGAACACTAATGTCATTGATGTGCACATTATTGCATACACTTTCCCCCACTATACACAAGTATTTGTATGCACATTCTGATTGGAGAGCAGGTGGAATAGCTGACATTTGAGGGAACATCAGTCTCCTCGCTGGAGCAGGCATTCCTTTTGTGTGTTTTAAATATTGAGTTCAAGTGAAATGATTGGGTGTGCATTGTTCTGGTGGAGAACATGTAATTAAAAAAACACGCACAAACAAACACGGAAGCCATTAAAAAACATCCACAAAGTTCAGGGTGTTCCTTGTTTTTGTTTTGCTTCTTTTCAGGGACGCGTCCAAATGAGGAAGTGTTGTAATAATGGGTGACTTCCCCAGCATTGACTGGATACATTCATGTTCCAGTCACAATGAAGAGTTTAGATTAGTTGATGCCCTAAATGACTGTGCCCTAGAACAACTGGTCATGGAACAAAGCAGAGGGGAGGCGGCCCTGTATGTAATCCTATATAGTGTTGCCCAGGACTTGGTTAGGGATGCTCTTTGTGGATAAATCTGGCCCTTTTAGGGCCCCACATACTCCCCCTCCCCCTCCCCTTTCTGATCCAAGCTGGGGCTCAGTTCCCCAAATCAAGAAATTTCATCAGGATTTTCTTTCCCACTGTAAACCCCTCCAAAAACCGCATTCCCTCAAATTACAGCCATAATTTCCACAAATTACAACCACAATTTGTGGAAATTACAGCTGTGATTTTCACAAATTATAACTGTAATTTGTGGAAATGGGGTTTAGGGATTTATGGCAGGGGAAAAACAAACAAACAAACAAACAAACAAACCAAAAATTTCCTACCTTGCTCTGCCACCATGCAACCATCCCTATCTCCCTGCCACCATCAGCTCCCAGCCTGGAGAGGCCCCTCAACAGTGGCAATGCAACCAAAAATCTGCCACCTTGCCCGACTTGGTGCAGACTGAGTTACGTCAGTTGGTAGCTGTTGAGCTGGAGTCCAGGGGGGCCGAGCTGGTGAAAGCTCACCAAGCTGCACCCCCACAAACTGATTCCTCCAACATCTCTAGACCTAGTACAAGATGTGAGTGTTGTGGAACCTAGTGCTGTGCTGAAAGCCTACCTGCCCTTTCACAACCTCTTCATTTCCCTGTGAAAGAGGGAGTCAGGTTTTTTGCCTTTTCATTGGGATGTTGAGAATTTAAGAGAAATTTCTCAGGGTGCAGGGCTCCACTGCTTGCCTTGCTGTAAGGAAGTGGTGGGGGGGTGCTCTTTCTTTTATCATCCCCCCCATTCTGTCCTTGCAGCCTCTCTGGTTGCTTAAGCTTCTTGGAAAGGCCCCCAGAGGACTTAGCTAGGAGTTTGTCCCTCGGGACTTCCCTGTGCTGCTGCCTGCTGAGTGTCTGAAAGCTGAGCAAGGCATTTTTGGTTTTGCATTGCTGTTATTAACAGTTCTTTTAACAAGAACAACAACAACTTACTCAGATTTCAGGCCCTCAGCAAGCAGCAGCACTGGAAAGCCCGAAGGGAGGAGATCTGGCTAAGTCTTCTAGGGGGCTTCCAAAAAACTGGAGCAGCCGGAGAGACTGCAAGGACAAGATGGCAGAAAAAATGGTAAAAGAAAGAGCAAACAGGAACCCTTCAGCCACCTCTTTACAGTAACGTAAGGGCTAAAACCCTGCACCCTGAGACATTTATCTGAAATTCTTACCCCTTCCCACATTTTTTAGGTTCAGTTTCTTTTTGCCGCTCTCCCCCAATGAATGGTCAGAAATAAATAGATTGAAAAATCTGGCACAGTGTTAGTTGAACCAGATGGAAACCGTATACACGATTTAATATATACTTAAGGGGAAAATTGCCAAGGAAGTCCAACGAGTCACATTTCTCTAAAATGAGGGAACTGTTAAAAAGGAAGTTGAAAGGGAGCCCAGAGGGTTAAGCCTTTCAAAATGTTTGGAGGGTATTCAAAGCCACAATAATAGAAGTTCAGCTAGAATATATACCATAGGTTAGCAAAGATAGCACCATGTCCAAGAGGTCACCAGCATGGTTAACAAGCAGCATCAAGGAAGTTATCAGAGAAAAGAAGGCTTCCTTTAGAAAATGGAAGTCTTGCCAAAATGAGGAAAACAAAATGGAGCATAAGCTTGGAACACATTTGTTCAGGACAGGAAGGCCTGGCGTGCTATGGTCCATGGGGTCACGAAGAGTCGGACACGACTGAACGACTGAACAACAGCAACAACAACAACAACAACATCTACACACATGCCATTAGATGTATTGATGTCCCAGAAGGAGGTGTTGTGGATTTACAAATTATTCATGAAGGCAGATAATGGTGTTAATGATAAATTAGATGTATCTGTATTTTTGTGGAAGATATTCCATCATTTATTATGTACTAGTAAGAATTTACAAACCAAACAAAAGTTTGCAAAAGACTCGGTTGGTTTGATATGTGATTTAACAAATTTAATACTGGGCGTTGAAGATCCTTGTAGATTTTTCTACAGCTGGCTCCTTTGGCCTTATTAACAAGGTGAGGCAGAGCTTCCATTTACAACAGCAACTCAAACATTCTCTTTGAAGAAGGTTGCTTCAAGAAATGGTTCTGGTCTCACCAGCCCAGTTTCTTTTCTTCTCAGGTTAATTCTTCTCTAAGTAGGTTTTTATACATTTTTTATAAAACTCTTTTTTTCATTAATTGTAATGTTCTGTTACCGCTGAAGGTTAAAGTTCAGGAGGATTCATAATCAGATGAGATTTATCCCCTATGGAAGGTTCTCTCCAAGGAGTTGTGTCATATCCTCTAGGGTGAGATTTTTGCTCAATTCAGGCAAATAATTTCCCCCTCTCTCTCTCTTTTTTTAATCATATGATTTTTTTTGTATATTTGAAGCATGAAGATTAAAAAAAAAGAGTCTTATTTCTTATGGTGGGAGATTCAGGACAGATAAAAGGAAGTAGTTCTTCACACAGTGCATAGTACAACTGTGGAATTCACTTCCACAAGATGAAGTGATGCACATCAATTTGGATGGCTTTAAATATGGACTGGACAAATTCATGGAGGAGAAGGATATCAGTGGTGACTAGTATGCTGCTTGCAGTATCAGAGTCACTATACCTATGTACACCAGTGGCTGGGGAACAAGGGCGGGAAAGTGCTGTCGCACTCCTGTCCTGCTTGCGGGGTTCCTGTGAGTAGCTAGCTGGCCACGGTGTGAACTAGCTGGACTAGATGGAGCCTTGGTCTGATCCAGCAGGGCTCACTCTTCTTATTTGTGTTGAGCTGTTATCCACAGGTAAGAGCGCCCAAACATTGTCAATCCATTCTGCAATAGAGGGAAAAGATAAGCACTTCCATCTTGAAGTTAAATGTAGCCATGATAAATTAAAATCCCTTCTAATTTTTGCTGTAGTTTCTGGGACTTACAGCACAATCCTGTACAAATCTACTCAGAAGTATATCCCATTGAATTCAGTGTGGTTTGCTTCCAAGCAAGTGCTCAAATGTTTGCAGCCTAAACATCCTAACAAATTGGTTTTATCAGTGGTAAGACATAAACAGTGATCTCTTTAATACATTGGAACATACATACATAGTACTGTCTAAGCTTTGGGCATAAACATTTGGGCATAAACATTTCCAGGCACCCCCTTCCCCCACCAGCAATTAAGAGAGTGAATACTGGCATCAGCATGTGTGGTCTATCCAGACCACACAAACAGTGATTTGCAAGTGTTCCTGTATTTTCTACAAATGCTCAAACACCATTCTCATTCAATCTAGCCATTTTGAGAATCAAACTGTCTCTGAAATAATCACTTCTATCTTTAATGTTATGAAGTTAAAAACAAACAAAAAACACATTTGGGTTCTTACACTTAGCAAGGGACTGATTTTAAATCTTACCTTTCTTTCATAGTTTATGGCAATGATTGTCCTTTATTTGGAGCTCTGTATTTTTTAATTAGTATTTCCCCCCCTTAACTACTTATTGCACATTCTGTATTTATATGTAGGAGAATCTTTGTCATTCAGATCAAAATTGTATTAAATACATTATGTACAGTGTTTTCAGTGACACCATCTCTTCCGAATTACCAGATTTTATTTGTACTGTGTTGTGACTCTTGCTTGCTCCAATTTGAAAACAACAACAAAACAAAACTATATTTTCTCCTTTATATCAGTTAAAGCAAACATGGGATAAAATGAAAATGGATTGTGGTCTAATTTGTTAATAGAAATTCAACGAAGACAAAAACAAAATAAAGTTCCTGGGATAGGAAAGGCAAGGATGGCATTCCACAGATGTCAGCTTATGGAGAGAAATGAAAAGACACTGATTCTATTTTAGATTAACATGCAGAGAGATAGCTGGCTGGTAACATGCATTTTAGCACTTCTTGCTATTTTTGTGATTATAATATACAGTCATGTTCTTCTTCCAGTAAATGCCACTCTACTAGGGGGCTCTGCAGGGGACCCTGTTTGTGGCTGTTAGAAAGAGGGATCCTCCTCTGTGCACAGCTAGTGGCTTGCTGATCATTTTACCAATGAGCCACACTGTAGCTAGGGCCCTGCCACAGAGCCCAATTGCCTGGGGCAGTTTATTCATGTGGGCAGGGCTTTAGAGTAGATTGGTGTGAGGGGGACTTTCTTCCTGTGGTCTGCTCCCAGTCCATAAATATGAGGTTAGTCTGCTTTTGAAGAGATGAAGTACATGGCCGGGTCATGGTCAGGAATAACGAGAGAGTATGTGACCCAGATTGGTTTCTCGTATTAATTTCTTTTATCAAGGGTTATGATGTGGCCAAATCATTCATCAAGCAGAGGATAGCGGATACACTGTGGCAAATGGACACAGCCAAGGTGGCTATATGTAGATCAAATATATTCTGTGTCACCAGCTACATTTAATCAGGGGTCACAATGTGTGGCACAACAGAGTAGCACTGCTGGAGAAATTCAAGACAGATTAAAATGGGCTTGGATGTCTAAGAATCTGACCTGCAGAATCTACTGTGGAGCGCCCCCCTCAGAATGTGCGGAGTCCGTGGACTTTCAGATGATTTTTTTAGTTTCCTGAAATTTGCGCATATCCGTAGAAAAATATCTAAGTTTCTGCTGAGGAAACGTTGAATGGAATGGGGGGACAATACACTAAATGTTACGTACCGAGGTAAATTATGTAAATACTTCTGTAAATACTTATGTAATTATTTACATATTTTTCTGCATGATGAAAGAAATATATTTGCATCCATCTGTGGGCAGATGACAGAATGAAAGGTGCCTGACAACCCATGAAACACAGACGGAGCGGATTTTACACAGCCCGTACATCCCTACACCCAAGTCCCTATCCATTATGGGTTCTTATGACTAAATGTCAATTGAACTGCATTCCCTTGAGAGAAGTAGAAGGAAGATTTCCTAAGGTGCCCAGGTCATGTCAGCTATGTCTGTTTGGTTGCAAGACAGTAGAAGGTCGAATTCGCTTTCTGCTAGAGTGTGCTGAATACGATGATTTGAGACTCAAATATATTTTCCCACTCCTGAAGAAGAAGAGGTTGGAAACATCTAGGGGAAAGGTGCTTATGTTATTACATGGATCAGATTATTTTGCTTCTTTTAGAATGGCAAAATTTCAAATTTCTGCTTTGAAAGTCAGACAAGGGGCTGTGAATTCACCCCCCCGCCTCCCAGATTTTGTTTCGTTCAATATAAGACAAGCCAAAATGGTTTGGCCTTAAGTTTTAAATATTACATTTTAAGGGTTGCTATTTTCTTGGATGTGGCCATTGGTTGTATTTTAGGCATATGTGTTTTAGCTTCATGGACTGCTTCACTGTTTTGCAAATGACTGGTTGTCAGTGCAATAAAACTGAGCTAATCTGATCAATATGAGGCCTCGCCCACAGCTTCACCAGTGCATGGAGTTGCTGAGCTGCACCTCTTGGACTGAATGCCGAGTAGGGATGTATGAAAGTCTTACCTGGCTCTGCACCAGGCAATCCGTGGTGGGGGGCGGCAGTCCCCCCGGAATCCTCCCCGGCTGGCTCCTCTCCGTGGCAGCTCCGTGGAGCCGCCAGCTGGGGCTGGCCGTGCCGGAGTTCCAGCCGTGGCCAGGCTGCTGCAGCCGCAAATGGCGGCCGTCGTAGTGGCCACCATTTGCGACCTTCCAGTCAGCCATGATAGGCTACATAAGTATTTATATAGCCTATCACAGCAAAGAGCAGGGACACAAATGGCAGCCGCTACAACGGCCGCCATTTGCAGCCACAGCAACCTGGCCACGGCCGGAACTCTGGTGTGGCCACAGCCACCATGGAGAGGAGCTGGCTGGGGGAGGATTCTGGGGGGAGGGATGGAGCATTGCCCCCCCACCACAGATTGTCCAGCATGGAGCCAGGTAAGACTTTCATACATCCCTAGTTTATACATACCCATTTACATTGCTCTTTAGTTGCTTGCTTTGGGGACATCCAGTTACATGTTATACATAACTTTGCAGCTGTATACAATTGTTAAGGAGGTCTTTATGCAGGAATCCAGGATCATTAGGTTCAAAAAGATGAAGCAGCATAGATTTAGGACTTAGCAGTGGTCTAACATGAAGAAATTCCTGACGGTAACCAGCAACCATGTTCCAAAACATAGAACATGGTTGCTGATCACTGTAGAACACTGCTACCAAAGATGAAAGTGTGAACCAATGTGACCACTCCCCTTCCAATAATATTAGCTATCACTTGGATGTATTAGGTGAAGCCTTGCATTAGTATTATACTATGTGCTCAGAACTTCACATTGTCCTTCCTTTATATTAGTATTGATTGATAAAGATGCAAAAGAAGCCCAAATACACTGCTGGTCATCTTCCAAAGACTCACAAAGGCAGTCTCCCATGCTGGCACATAGGATGGCTTGATCCAATAATGGTATCTGAAGGATTCTATAAATAGATGATATCAAGCCTTGATGTTAAGCAACAGCAACTTCTATAAGAGATTCAAAAGAAGAAGGTGGACACTTGGCAGCCTTCAAAATGGGATTCAGGCTAAGAAAGTGTTGCATTTACCGATACTGATAAAAAAGATAACATGTTTGGTTCAGTTCTTTTCAAGACATCTGCATAACAGAGTGGTTCCCCTTTATCCAACAAATCAAAAAATCTATAAACTTTTGCAGCGAACCAAGCACAGAAACCTTGGGGGTTGTTTTGTGCTGCAAATTTTGGATGATGCAACACTAACGTTAGTGGAGACAGATCAGGGACTAGGGTTTGTTTGTTTGTTTTTTCTGCCAGTGGTCCCAAGTAAGTATAGTGTCTCTACTGGATGCTCAAAGATGCATTTACATCTATCACAATGTCCAACCCATATCGAGGGCTGAGGCATCAAGGGGGTGGTTGCCCACTGTTTATTCTATGGGCTCCTTCTCACTGGGCTTTTATCCTGCGATTGAGATTGCTTCTTCACGGAAGTTTGTGAGCTCTTTACATGATGCAGTGACTCTGCCATGACCATCCTTAACTAAATGCACTTTGTTCCGTTTTTAAATAGATCGCAGATAATGAGCTGTTAAATTACCCCATTGTGTTCTGCTTCAGCTTCCTCCGTCAAAAGAGTTAAAGCAGGAAGAAGAGGAGCAAGATCAATGAAAGATAATGGAAGACTCAGATATGGAGAGAAGGAGGGGGGAAGGGGAGGGGGGAAAGGGAGTGCGTGTAAAGGGAGTCAGTTGTGATCCTGGATTTAAAATGGAAGCAGAAAGCCCCATTTTAAATTCAGAATTGTAGGCTGGTGTAGAAATGCCCTATGAGTGTCCACTGGTGCTCTGAGGAGGGATGCATCCATCCTACAAGAAATCTCAATTGAGCAGCCACATAATATAATTCCTGATTTGGTACTGCAAGACCTCCTTTTGCCTAAGAGTTGCTCACTTCAACCTTGGCTTCCGTCCAGACCAGATAAAATCTGACAATAGTTTGTTCCATTTGATCAGAGTTGGAACAGATAGATGAAATGGAATTGTTTGAAATAAGAAAAGGAGTCTAGGTAATATATTTATTCTTACTATAGCTATTCTGGCTGACCACGATGACATATTCTTACCCCAATTTTGAGTATCGGAGTGAATTTGTGTGCACAGTGGTTGATAGTTAAGTTTATGGAGTTCATGTAGTGAGGGAGAGATATGAACTCCCAAATGTCACCAAGGCATAGTAATCCACACAAAAGCAAATTTCCTTTCTAAATTGGCTTGTGTAACTGCCAATAGATTAACATCAATAATCTCTGACTTGTGATAGTTTGCTTTGTACCCAAAATCATCAAGTAGTGAGATTATTTCTGGTAGTGCTGATATTGGATTTGTTATATAAAGGGTCATATAATCTGCAAACAAACCCATTGTATGTTCTGTATGACCAACATCTATGCCTTGAATACACAGATTAGCATGAAAAAGCAGCGGCAAGAGGATCAGCAGCTAAGGCGTACGGTAAAGGAGATAATGAGCAACCTTGCCCTATACCCCTCTGTAACTGAAAAGTCCTTGAATTGTGATTATTAACAGAGACAAATGCTTGAAGACTTTGATAATTGGATGGACAGCCTTAAAAAAGTTTTGGGGCAACACCCATCTTGAAAAGTAGGTATTTAAGATAAGGCCATTCAACATGATCAAAAGTTGTTGTTGTTGTTTGTTTTTGTTTTCTGTATCAAGAGACAAAATTGCCATGGGAATTTTGTCCTTCTTTGCTTTATTTTTTTTCTATTCTTTCAAAGTTTCCCCAACAAACTTTGGAGTTTGACTTCTCTCCCTTTTTCCAGTTTTTGGTTGTTTGTTTGATTATTGTTCTCTACTTTAGGAAAAGAGAGAGAGAGCTTGTTTTTGTTTTTGTCCCCCCCCCCCTTCTCTTGACATTTTCTTCTTTTGCTACAAGATGTCTCCAACAAACAAGAAAAGCTCAAAATCTGGAAGGGGGGGGAGATAGGTCAGTAACTCATACTAGAGTTGTTTGGACCCAAACCACTGTTCATAAAGCACCTCCTCCACTCAAATCAGAAGAGTGGCTGGTCACTGCTGCTTCACATCAAAAGGATTCTATCAGGGGGAGAGCGTTCAGGCAAAATCTGATGCCCGTGCCCCACTGAGGATTCTAACAGGGGGCCTGTAATGTCTAGGCAAAGCCAACGCCTGTGCCCCACTGATGCCAATGCCCTTACAGTAGGGATGTATGAAAGTCACTTACCTGTTCATGGATTATGCTGATGCTGGGGGGGAGGCGCTCCGTCCCTCCCCCTGAAATTCTGGCTGGGGGGGAGGTGCTCCGTCCCTCCCCCCCCCCCGAATCCTGGCTGGCCGGCTCTGCTCTGCAGTAATTCTGCGGAGCCGCCAGCCAGCTCCGCCAGCAGCCGGACATCCAGCTGCTGGCTAGCAGGGACGCAAATGGCGGCGGCCGTAGCCGCCGCTGTTTGTGTCCCTGCAGTCAGCCGTGATAGGCTACATAAATGTTTACATAGCCTATCACGGCTGATTAAAAAAAACAAAAAAAACACGCGCGTACGCAAATGGCGGCGCCCATGGGCGCCACCATTTGCGTTCCTTATTTTGGCACGTCTAGTCTACGTAAACATTTACGTAGACTACGGCGAAAATAAGGGGAACACAAATAGCGTAATAGACGCTATGCTATTTGCGTTCCCCTTATTTTCTCTGTAGTCTATGGGCGCCACCATTTGCATACGCATGTTGTTGTTGTTTTTTTAATCAGCCGTGATAGGCTACGTAAATGTTTACGTCGCCTATCACTTTTGTGTGTGTGTGTTTTTTTTAAACTTGGAAATGGCGGCGGTGGCCGCCGGTCGGAAGACCGGCTGCTGCCGCCGCCGAACCAGAGCCGCTGCTGGAGCCGCTGCCACCAGGAAGATCACGGTGGTTTTTAAAATTTAACCGTGATAGGCGACGTAAATGTTTACATCGCCTATCACGTTTTTGTGTGTGTGTGTGTTTTTAAACTTGGAAATGGTGGTGGTGGCCGCCGGTCGGAAGACCGGCAGCCGCTGCCGCCAAACCAGAGCCGCTGCCAGAGCCGCTGCCGCCAGGAAGATCTGCCCCAGGTAAGTCCTGTCCCGGGGGGGCGGGGGGCCGTTTTGCCACCGATTTCGAGGGGCCAAATGTGCTGGCATTTGGCCTCCCCGAGATCCATGGCAGAACTTTTGTACATCCCTACCTTACAGCAACCAAGTCTTTCACAATGCAGCAAATGGAGGCTAATTCTCAAGCATACTCAGCCATCCCCAGGGGCCCCTTTGGATGCACAATGAAGGAGCATAAAGGCTCATGAGGCTACTGCCTTGGGGCTTCCTCCTTGGCATCCTTTTTTTTTCCCCTCTGGGGCTACTCTTTCTTTGATAAAGGATATTATTAACAATAAGGAGCTGGATAGTTTCACCCTACTTATGAGTTTCTTAAAACTATATAAGACTTACTCGTTTATCTTACATGCTACTCAGGATTCCATGATTTAGGTGGCTTGTTCCATTGCCATGACTACAATGGTAAGATGTTCACTTTGATTAAAATACTGCAACACGGATGCTTATTCCAAAGGAAACCAAGCCACCATTCCATTTGTATAGGCTCACCTCTTTGTAGAAGAAGCTCTTTCCATATCTTATGGAAAGTAAAGACAAGAAGAAAGCTATGCCCTTTTCTTCTAAGGAAGATGAAAGGAAACCTAATAGGGCCCCTTCTTCCTTTTGTTCCTTCAAGTCCCCATTCAACCCTTCCTTTCAGTCTTATAACTTGAAGTTCTCAAAGCCTACATGGTCCCAAACTAGATTCAGTCCTTTAATCAGGGCAGGATAGGTCCCTCTCGGCCCTCAAAGACCACTTGCCAACAGTTCTGACTTCTGTTCCTGCAGGTGTGGGAGGAATGCTGAAACACTGCCTTCACACGAGGGAGCAGCATCATAGAATCAAAGAAGAGTAGGGTTGGAAGGGGCTTATAAGACCATTGAGTCCAACCCCTTGCTCATTGCAGGAATCCAAGTCATAGCATCCCTGACAGATGGCTGCCCAGCTTCATCTTGAATGCCTCCAGTGTGGGAGAGCCCACCACCTCCCTAGGTAATTGGTCCCATGGTCGTACTGCTCTAACAGCAAGGACGTTTTTCCTGATGTTCAGCCGGAATCTGGCTTCCTGAAACTTGAGCCCATTATTCCATGTCCTGCACTCTGGGATAATTGAGAAGAGATCTTGACCTTCTTCTCTGTGACAACCTTTCAAGTACTTGAAGAGTGCTATCCTATCTCCCCTCAGTCTTCTTTTCTCAAGGCTTAACATGCCCAGTTCTTTCCATCTCTCCTCATCGGGCTTTGTTTCCAGGCCCCTGATCATCTCCGTTGCACTCTTCTGAACCCTCTCCAGTTTGTCTGCATCCTTCTTCAGGTGTGGTGCCCAGAACTGGACACAATACTCCAGATGAGGCCCAACCAGTGCTGAGCAAAGGGGAACTGGTACTTCACATGATTTGGGAGCTATACTTTTATTAATGCAGCCTCAAATAGCATTTGCCTTTTTTTGCAGCCACATCATATTGTTGGCTTATATTCAGCTTGTGCTCTGCAACAATTCCAAGATCCTTCTCACTTGTAGTATTTTTGCATCAAGTATTCCAGACAGTACCAGACACCTGGAATCTAAACACTATTCAACACATAAATTTTCTGGAGTTTCACTCCACCCCAGAAGCAGGGTTCTTCCTTCCTCTTCTTCCAACTCTGTCCTTAAGCAATAGCTAATACCCACAGCAACTGCAAGCAATGGCTAATATGAACAGCATGACAAGCAACAGCAAAAGCCCACAGCAATTGTTCATCTCCAGTAGATAGGGACCAAAGAACCTCCCCCCCCCCAAGCAACCATCACAGTGGCTCTGTGCCAAGAGGATTTTCTGTCCTTAATAGACCTCATAGAGGTATACCCCTGTGACCAAATAGCTGTACAGCACAGGAGATTTCCTCACTTTGCATACATGGGGTACCACTACCAATACTGGAGAATGTCCTTCAGTCTGGCATCAGGGCCAAAAGTCTTCTCCAAGCTCATGCTGGCAGTGGTAGCTCACCTCTGAGTCCAGGCCATTCATATCTACTCTTACTTGGCTGACCTTCTGAGCTCCCCATCACTTACAAAGGCCATTCAGATCTACAGATCACAGTGTTCTGTGCTTCTAGACACCTCCAAGGGCATAATACATTTAGCTCCAGACAGAATCTCCCAGCTCAGTAAGGTAGCAAAGTCCATCCTTCAAACATGTTCAGCAGACCTTATGTTTCTAGCACAAGCCGTTGGGGTCTCATGATTTCATGCCTAGTGATCCTGCCATGGGATCCAGACCCTATCAGTAGCTCCTCCTCCCATTTCAAGCCAAAATCATTCACAGATGGCACATCAGGATCATTATACCTCACTGATTCAGAATATCCTTGCTCTGGTGAGAAGTGCCATAAAACATACCAAAGGGCACACCTTTCAAGAGCCACATCACATAATTGTGATGGCAGATGCCAGCTTGGGGGGGGGTCATTGCTAGGGCCATTCCACCCAGGATCTTTGGCCTCCCAAAATCAAGCACCATAGTATAAACTGGTTGGAGCTCTGAGCAATTCACCTCTCCATCAGACAGTTTGCGCAACACAGAGGTCCTGCCCATTTTCAGTCAGAACAGACAACACAATAGCCTTAAATCATCAGGGATGGACAGAATCAAAATTCCTACATGGGGAGGCCTCCTCCTTCCTCCTCTGGGCAGAACACAGCATCCCATCTATTACTGCAGAGCACATTCAGGGGACCCTTTGGACCCAGATTGGCTACATCTAGCCACTTGGCTACTGAGCACAGTTCCTTCCTCTCACTAGTCTACTCTGATAACTAACACCCTATTGTCTCCCAGGAGACCATCAACCGAATATATGAAATAATTTGGAAGGTTTTTCTGTGTGGGTGTGGAAGAAAGCGCCTGGACTGTAAGACACCAGGAATCAAGGAATTACTTCTGTTCCTCCAAGCACGGCTAGCCATGGGACTCAGAATGATCACACTTCACAGACAAGCTACAGCTCTCTTCTGTTCTCCCAGAACCATGTCATAAGCCACTTGGTTGTCACCTGCAGCTTCAGTAATTCCTCAGAAGGGTGACACTGCCATGTCTTCTAGCCATATACATCACTACCCAACTTGGAGTTTGCATGTGATACTATCAGATCTTACCAGTTCCCCCACTAAGCTGAGGAGAACAGTATCATTTCATTTTCTCTCTCTAAAGGTGCTATTTCTTGTAGGTATAACATTGGCCAAAAGGGTTTTGGAACTAGCTGCACTCTCCATGAGGGATCACCTCTGTTCATTCAACAAGAACCCTGTCACTCTTCAGCCAGACCCTTCCTTTCTTCCCAGAATTAACACTGTTTTTGCACAGAATGCAAGAGGAGGTTCTCTCTTCCTTCTGCCCTCTGAGTGGGTCTGGCATATCCAGGATGTTAGGAAGACCAGCAAAAACAACCATGAAGTAAATGAGGAACCTTGATGTTCCAATGCCCTGTTCATTTCTTTCCATCCTAGTGCATTGGGAAAGAAGCCCTCCCATACCACCCTCAGTAGGTGGTTCAAGGGATGCCTATTTGCAGCCTGTTGGGTTTTTAAAAAAACTCCCTAAACCAGCACACACCACAGCACACTCTAACAAGGCTGCAGCTGCCTCAGCAGTTTTCTCTACTGTTAGTCCTTCTTTAGTGGATATCTGAAGGGCAGCTACTTGGTCCTCACATCACAAATTCATTAGGCATTTATAAACTGAACACATGTGCTTTGGCTGAACTAGCCTTCCTATGTAGACTATTACAACAGGTTCTCCCTCAAACTTAGGTTCAGCCTGCTTTGAGTCCACCCAATGGGAATAGTAGCTTTTGTACATACCATGATTGATGACTCCTTACACTGGATGAAAATGGAAAGTTGGATACTTACCATGAAGTTCCATTCCATTTCGGTGCGCAGGAGACATTCATACCACATCCTGTGCCAAGTTGAGCAATCTCATCAATTGTATTACTTTTCTAAAGGGAGTGTGTCAATCCCTAAGAGATGGGCTTCTGTTTTGTCTCTTCAGTTGTCTCTACATTTTCTTCCTTCTTTGTTTCTGGCTCCTCAATCACTACTCTGTCTAAAAGCCTGGTAGAAAAGAACAGGCCTGAAGGAGCCACAGAGGCCAGGACCTAGGGATGCTGGAGAAATTCAAGATGGATTAAAATGAGCTTGGATTTCTAAGAATCCAATCTGCAGAGTCTACTGTGGAGTGCCCCCCTCAGGCTGCGCGGAGTCCGTGGGCTTTCAGATTATTTTTTTACTTTCCCAAAATTTATGCATATAAAGCCATAGAAAAATACATATGTTTCTGCTGAGGAAATGTTGAATGGAATGGGGGACAATACATTAAATGTTACATACTGAGGTACATATGTAAATACTTACGTAAATATTTATGTAATTATTTGCGTATTTTTCTGCATGATGAAAAAAACTATTCGCACCCATCTGTAGGCAGATGGCGGAATGAAAGGCGCCTGACAATCTGCGAAACAGATGGAGTAGATTTTACACAGTCCATACATCCCTACCAGGGCCAAGGCAAAAACCCTGGTCACATGTGCCTTGCCTTTCCCAGGGAGTGGGAGGAGTTAACCCATGATGGATGTCTCCAATCCCTCAAAATTGGAATGGAATTTCATGGTAAGCACCCAACTTCCCATTTTAGCAATTGCTAAATAAGGCTTCTATAAATGTGAACAACTTACTGAGCAGTCCTCTGCTTTGGTTTTTATCCTGGGATACCAGGATCAGACTACAGTTAAAGGGGGGGGCAGGGAGAGGGGAGAGAAGGAATAGGAATCAAGTAACAACAACTATTAAAAACAAAATGATGTTTTTAAAGGTAGTTGTGTGATGTAGGCAGCAGACCAATTCTTCAAGCATCATCAAGCATCACTGTGGCTCGCTGGGGAATTCTGGGAGTTGTAGGACTTTTTTCTGTCCAAACATACATAGGATTGCACCCTTAACTTCCTTTTCATCTATGCATCCATAAGCTGACCTTTGCCACTGATGACTGCTTGTGTTAAGACCACAAGAAGAGCCCTGCTGGATCAGACCAAAGGCCTGTCCAGTCCAGGAATCTGTACCTCCACTGACCAACCAGATACTTGTCACCCATAGCAATTCTGTGGAGGAGTCTCCCCATTGTAAGGGTTCTAGTTTGTTTGACACTATGCCCTCTTTGATGTATAGAGTGTTGTATTCTTAGATCAGAGATGATAGTTGTTTGCGTGTGGAGAGCTGGAGGTGGAGATAATCACTAAATCAGAGCACAATATAAGGTAGTGATTTTCAAACTGTTCTTGGGAAACTCAGAGCTGATCACAATAAGGTGCTCAGTAGTAGTGGATGCATTTCCTTGATAGACAGCTTGCATACAGATACAGATTTCCCCCTTGCAATGCCCAACCACCGGGGGTATGAATTAGGGTGCGCTCTTGATTCATGCACAATGATGGTGAAATTCAACAGGCCTGGTAGTGCCCTGCAGGTTTGAAAGCCTAATCTATGTATGCAGCAGGATGAGGGGGTTGAGTGGACAGCACTGCTTCAGATTGCAGGGGGTGGGGATGCCATTTTTTGACACCCCTAGGTTTGTTTTTAATTGGGTGACCATTTAAAAGTGGTATTGCCTATGTGCAATCTGAAGTGTTTCAGTCCATTACACCACCCTATTTGTACCTTTTCCTGCTGCATGCATAGACTCGGCACGAGTGTGCACTCCAAAATTATTTCAATCATCTGCCACTCACACTGGTTTTGTGGTGGGTACGCAGTGCACCATTACCATCAGACTGCAGAACAGAAGTCCAGGCTCCCGAAACAATGGTAGAGAGGAGGTGTCATGCCCTCACTAGAGGAATCCTCCTCCTAGGAAGAACTAGAACCTCCAGAAAGCAAGGGCACACTAGATCAGTTGCTGGCACCAGACCAGGCAGAGCTTGGGCCTTCGGGGGAGACAGCTGCAGGGCCTTCCCTTCCCTGTCATGGGGAGGGGACTCTGGAGCAGAGTCTGAGCAACCCCCGGCCCCCAGAAACATTGTCACCTCAAGTGACAGGCCAGTAGGCCTCTGGTGGGAAGGAATGCTTGCTACAAAGAAGGTCTCCTCAGGAGAAAGTGACTCCTCTTGAGTTGGGCTCTGGCCAGAGAGCTGTAATGGACAGCAGCTGAGCCTGGGTGGGGCTCAGCAACCTTTGTGGTTAAAAGCCTTCAGTCAGAGCTTGCTAGTTGCTAGAAACCTTTCTTTGGCTCTCATTGCTTTGTTAGCTGGCCCTGCTGTATGGTTGACCATCTTGTGCTCCGGACCTTGGACTCCTGCTTGACTCTGCCACCGGATTGTGTATGTATCTGGCTGCCTAACTGTGTTTGACCACTCCTGCTTTTCCTGACTCCAGATATAGGACTGATTGCCTGTGCTTTGACCCTTTGCCTGTTACTTTGACCACTTCTGCCCTTACCTGAACTCTCTTGAACTGAAACCTGACTGCTGAAACATTGGCCTGGTTTATTACTTTGCCTTATGCTCAGCCCTATCTGTGAGACTGCTACAGCTGATGAAGGACAGGTGATAGAAAGCTCGGCCCCCTGAAGTTTCGGGGAGAAATTCTCCGCCATCCCTATGTAGGACTGCACCCTGAATCAACTTTCTCAGGCATCCCTACTCATTATTGCTACTCCTTGCTTGCTTGACAGAGAACCAGTGAGCAAGTAGATGGCATCGACTCTTCCTCCTTACCACTACCACCATTGTCTGAGCCAGAGAGAGAGACAGAGGCAGAGGAGAAACCCTAGAGAGGTCTTGTCAGTGGGCACCTGCTGGGCCCTCAGTTGTTTCCCAGTCATACCTGATACCTGCCCTGGAGCAGGCAAGGTAACACTCCTCTCCCAAGGAAGGCATTTTGCCTCCCCCCCCAAAAAAAAATAAATAAATTTGGAAGTGCCTTTGTAGATGGACAGGGCTTTCTTGAAATAGATGTTAATGTAGAAAGCATTCTTGATTCTAAGACGTCTGAAAAAACAAACTCTGGACCATTGATAAAAGCACAGCTTGCACTCACCTTTGCTGATTTTGATGCAGAGCTCCTAGGTGTGTTGTGTTTTCTGTTTGTGTTCCTTTTGTTTTTAAGCCAGCAATGTTTATTAGGCATGGAGACTTCCTGCACAGATGTGGCATCCAAATTGCAACAAGAAATGTTGATGATGGCTGTGAAGGAACTGTTGTGGTCCATCAACTTAATGAGCCATATGTAGGGGGAGAGGGTTACACGACAGGCCAAAGTCATTATGCTTGGCTTGGTAACAGATACAAGTTTTCAAAATTAGTATGCATCCCTTCTGAAATACATATTTACCTGGCAGACTGAAGGCACTCAGAAGAAAGAAACCGTTACAGTCTGCTAAGTATCAAAATTAGTATGTGTACCAAATATGTATTTAACTCATAGACTGTAACAGCTCTAAAGGAGCCTCCATAAGCTGCTAGTCTTACTGCATTGACTTTTAACACATTCCAGTACCCTCCCTTCAGGTCACTAATACCGGAAGCAAACAAAATGTGTTGCAATTTTACTTCCACATGCTTGTGGACACTTTCTAACCTTTGTTGTTAAATCAAAGCACAGGTGCTTCCATGTCAGTCTTGTGGTGCTGAATTAATCCATATGCTGCAAATTGCAAAGGGCAGAATCCAGCAGGGCACTTCTGCCCCCACCAATTCTCTTCCACACCACCAACTGCATTGTGCAAGCAGCCTCTACCAGCTGTGTAATGACAATTTAGCACTTCTGGGAGCAACCCAAAATGAGAGGAAATGTTCATTTCAGGAAGGAGACAGGTCAGTGAAGCTCACATAAGGGAGCTTTGCCAACCTGCCTCCTTCCAGAAACTCATGCTTCTACTCATTTCAGGGCTTTCCCTAGGAAGCACTAAATCTCCCTTGCATAAGTGGTGGGTCCCGCTTGTGCAATGGAATGGGTGGGACCCAGTGGTTGCAGAAGGGAATCAACGGGGTGGAAAGGAATTGGTGGGAGCATAAGTGCCCCCTTGAATTCCACCCAGTGGTTGCTGAACAGTTCTCATTATTCTGTGAGAGAGATAGCAGCTCTGCTCAGATGTGAAAGGGGGAAGAGTGGTTAGACTGTTGTTGGGTTTTCCACTCAGTAAGGAATGAGTCTGGAGGCTGAGGTTGAGTTTAACATTTCACTTTATTCATGCATGAAGGTTAGTCGCCAACAGGTGGGAACAACAACCTTCCTCTGTCAAGCAAGCATTCTTATACCTGAGAATAAGACAGCCTAAGGGCCAATCACAGTACAGCATAATTTTAGCATATGTCATGCATTACTCAAGATTATTCTTTATCATATGATTATTCCAAAATTAGGACAACTCTTGCAAAGCTCACAAAATCATACTGTTAGCCAACAGTAATTTCTAACTCCAAGAAAAACAGGAAACATCTGGCACATTACTCAAGCTTTCTGAGCACCCCTACCAAGTTCCCCTTTCCATTAGACCTTGAGACCTGGAAGCCTGACCCTTGATCTAGGACAAGGCTACCAGGCCAGATGACCACCTTAGGACAATTAAATCCTCTCCATTTGATACTCGCAGAAGAGTAAGTATCACACTTCAATCTGGTCCAGCCTTTCTGCTTCTTCTTCAACCAAAATACTCCTCTCATCTCCTTCATTTTCTTCAATGGCCTGCATTTCCACATACTCAACTTGCAATTATACATACAGGGGTTCTTTCTCTGTGGCTATCATACCGAGGTATTCATGTTCAGGGGTTAGTTTTACTTTCCTTGCCTTCCTGCAGAGACACAAGGGAACATTCCATACTAAGGTTACCAACGCAATCTATATGACTACACCTAGTATTCCCATCAAGATTTTGGCTAGCAGGTGTTTCAGTGCTACCCCAATGTCTGGCAGGCTTGGTTGGTACTAACCTGATGTAAGGCATGTACTGCCTCTTTCATTTTTGACAAATCTGTCTCGAGCTTGCTGTCATGGTGGACATAAAAACAGCAGGACCGATTTATCACTGCACATACCCCTCCTGGTTGTGCTAACAACATAGCCAAAGCCGTTTGGTTTTGTAACACTATGCCACTTAACGAGATGTCTTCCTTTAATTCTCGAATACAGTCCTTGGTGCCATTTATAGAAATTTCCATTTAGATTCAGCATGGCCCTTTCTAGGTCATATATCCCCCAGCCTGGGACAAAAATGTGCATAAAGGAATAGTAGCCTGAGCTTCACTTTATTAGTTGGATTTCAGTTCTTGTGACTTCTCACTTGCCCTGGACTTTATGGGCAAAGCTTCCTAGGTTGGTGATACCTTCTGAAGTCAGGTGTTTATGTACTGCAGAATGGGGCATTACATACACAACAGTGCACCTGCCCCACCTAAAGGGAGGTAGAGCCTTGTATACCTTTGCCCCACACTGGAAATAGAGTCATTTTGTGTTCAATACAAGTGTTAATGCATTCCCTTTGGCCCAAAACTTACCCCCTTGTGGATGACTGGAATCTTCCAAAGTCTCACAATTGTAGTAGTGATCAGTACATCTTTTTGCGAAGGTAGCGGTAACCCAATTTTTAGTGCTCTTTTCCCAGGCTTTATTTGCTTTATACCCAGACAAAATGGATGTATGTACTTGTTGAATAATAGGTTGCTGTACTAAATCTTCAATGTTGGGACATAAGGAAGCATTTAGAGAGGGTCGTTGTACAGCCCCATTTTCATAAATAAAAATACAGAGAGTGGTTGAACAGAAAAGAAGACTCTTCTGTCCAACTGGGGTCTGTGAAATTCAGGCAATACCTACTTCAGATAATTCATGGGGGGGGGGAGTCCTAGGAAACATGAAGTCTGCCTCCGTGCACAATGGCTTATCTTACCCCAATTGTGGCTGATCCATTCCCCATCTTTGGAGTCAAACCAGAGAACATGAGCACATTGATTCTCAGTATCCACCATAAGTCCTTTCCTGACCCTTAACAGTGTTCTAGGCATGTGGGGAAAACAGCTGATGAAGTCTCTACTTCTGCAAAGGGAATGCCTTTTGCCAGGGCATGGTTGTACCACACTCTCTTCAAATCCCCTGTAACGTCAGAATGTGAAGCTTCTATGGTCCGTTCCCCCATATGAACAAAGCTGGGAGCCCAACCTGTGTTTCCTTGTTCCACCTACCATTGCAGCGGTGCTGGGATACCCACAAGTGGAGGGCTTTCCTTTCGGGCTGCTACTTTTTCACATATCCAACAATTCAGCCCTGCCCCTGTGGCCAGTGCCTGACTTCTGGTGGGAGTGTGCTGGCCAGGACATGACAACTTGGCCCATCCAGCACAATCCCAGCAGGAGGCAGGACCCCATTCCATCAGTCAGATCACTTCCCCACAGAACAATATCAACAGACAAAAATAAATCAGTAAATAACAAGTACAACACTGTAGTGTCCGGAGGTTTATTACTAGCATCAACTGCACTGCTGTTTAATTCTTGCATAAACTATGAAATGTACGACAGCAGCTAGTAAATGAAATACACACAAATCATCCAACAATTTAGAAAGATTTTGAGGTTAAACTTCACTACATCTGGGGGTTTGGGGCTTCGCTGTTTTCTTTTGGCTATGGGAGTCCACTTTAATTTCCAAAAGGTGGGGTTTGTGGGCATTAGATGTCTGTGGGACTACATTGTCTAATCTTCACTCCATGGGTACTCCACGAGAAATTCTCAGTTTCAGGCCTTCTCTGGAAACTGATTCTGCTCTCCACTGGCAGGATCAATCCTCTTTTTACATGGGAGGCATTATCCACATAAGTCTCTCAGCAACTTCAATGGCTGTATGCAAAGTGTCTAGGACTTGATGTGTCTCCAGCCCCAGTGGGAAGGTCCATGTCTTGTGTCCATGGCTCTTTATGCACACCCAGTCACCAGTAGGGGTGTACAAACCTCACTCACCTGAGTCCACTCGGGGGTCTATGAGGGGGAAGTGATCTGTTCCTCCCCTTGGAATCCTCCCTGGCCAGCTCCACTCCACAGCAAATCCGTGGAGCTGCCGGCCGAGTCTGTCCACTGCTGGACTTCTGTCCAGGGCTGGTCTGTGCATGCAAATGGCATCTGGTGTAGCGGATGCCATTTGCGTCTCTGCTCTTTGCTGTGATAGGCTACGTAAAGATTTACGTAGCCTATCACGACAAAGAGCAGGGATGCATTTAGCTTAAACTACGACTTTTATGGCCACAAATGGCATAATGGACGCCATTTGCGCCTCTGCTTTTTCACGCGACAGGCTACGCAAATATGTGTCCGCCCATCCCTAGTCTAGAGACAAATGAATAGCATCCAATAAATCAGCAATCAGTGTTCCATAGGCTACTCCACTGTCACTTGAAGTCATGAAGCCACAATGTTTCCAAATCTGCCCAGTGGCATGGCATACTCCAAAGGCATATTAGTCTGTAAAAAATATTCACTGTCTGGCCCACAGCCAAAATGCAGGCATGGGTTAAAGTAATCAGTTTGGCTGCTTGAGCAGACCACGTTCCTGGAAGAAAAAAGCTTCAAGACTGTCAGAATCAGTGACAACTGCATAGGCAACTTGGGACACATCATCACTCTTTTTACAAGATCCATCCATGTACAAAATCATGTCAGGGTTTTGTAAGGGGACATCATCCAAATCAGGGTGAGGTTTTGTTTCCATTTCAATGACTTCTTCACAATTGTTCCAGAAATCATCATCTCTTGAAAGGGAAGGTAACAGGGTAGCTGGATTCAGGACATTACAGCGAACAATAGTGATGGTAGGATTAGACAATAAAGCCTGTTCATAGGTAGTTTGCCACCAGAGAGAAAGGTGCTGAGTTCGATGCACAGTTAAGAGTGCAGAGACAGAGTGAGGTACTAAGAGGGAAATAGGGTGATCGAGAGTCAAGGATTGTGCCTTTTCTATGAGAAGAGCTGTTGTGGCTACTGCTCAGAGACAAAGGGGAAGTCCCCTCCCCACAGGATCAAGGATTCTGGAAACATTGGCTCAGCGGCTTGCCCATTTGCCTAAGAGTTCCGTTAACACTTCTGAGGTGATGCCATCTTGTGCATGGAAAAACAGAAAACAGTTTCCTAAAGTCTGGCAAACCTAGAACAGGAGGAGAGGCAAGGGCCATTTTCAGGGCCTTCCAAGCATTTTCAGTCTCCTCGTCCCATGGAATGGGGTCGGGTGACTGATCATGCAGAAGATCTGTCAAGGGCTTAACTAGCAGGCCATAATTTGGGACCCATTGCCTACAATCCCCAAGACTTGGCATAAAGACTTCTTGGTTTTTGGAATGGGTAAATGAGCAATGGTTTCCTTTTGGTCAGGATCTGACAACCAAGATCCTTCAGTAAGTATTTCACTACTGGTTGGACAAATTGTAATTTGGATTTTGAGACTTTTTGGCCCTGTTCGGCTAAGTAGCACAAAAGAGCCCCTGTGTCTCCCTCACACTGTTCTTTAGAGTCAGAAGCCAGTAAAAGGTCATTGACATAAAGGGTTAATGTGGACCCACCTGGCGGATCAAAGGAAGCCAAATCCTTCTGTAAAAATTGAGAATACAAGGAGGGAGAATCGCAAAATCCCATGCGAATTCTAGTCCAGGTGAATTGACAGCCCCAGAAGGAGAAAGAACAAAAAATGGGAGTCGGGATGCAAAGGGATAGAGAAAAAGGCTGAGCAGAGATCTATCATAGAAAACCACCTAGCACTAGCAAGATTTGAAGTCAGGATGGTGGCAGGATTCAGGATTACATGGAATAAGGGAACAGCAAATTTGTTGACGGCCGTCAGGTCTTGGACAAAAGGATACACCTTTACAAATTTATGGGAGTAGAAGGTGACAACAGAAATGCATTCTCTTCAGTAAGGGGCCCCAAGGAAACAGTGTCAGGCTGAGACATAGGACACACAGTGGGGGTCCCAGAAACGCCAATAGGTGAAACTGAAGATTTAGAGAGGCAGCAGCAAGGCCTTAGGAGAGACAGTTGAAAGAGTGGCTCCAGTATTCACTCATAAGGGTTGGGTGGACCCATGAGAGAGAGAGAGAGAGAGAGAGAGAGAAAGAGAGGAAAGGTTCAGTGGAGGTTTTGCCAGAGCCCCTACCTACTACACCATAATTCTTGAGTCTCTATGTGCTGGGCATACTGACCAGTCAGCCAGGCAGGAGCTTGCAGATTTATAGGGGATGGTGGAGGCAGTGGCACAGCTTGTTGTGGCGGCTGTTCTCTTTCAGCCATCTTCTTCAGTCTCTTGTGGCACTCATTCTTCCAATGCCTGGGCATAATGACACAGACCTGGGAGTTTTTGGCCTGGCCTAGTCTGGGGGCTCTTGGGGGAGATGGCATGATGGACTGATTAGCAGGGTACTGCAGTTGAGCCAGTTAATAGTGATCAGTTGACTCTTCTGGTCCTTTTTCTTGGCACTGTCTTTCTGCTCGTTCTCCCAAAACAGGGTGATGGCGGCAAGGATGGCAGTGGGAGTCTGTCCTTTCCAGCCAATCGCTTTCCCCTTCGCTTGTCTGGCCATGTCAGAGAGGTCATACTGCTGATCCAGCAGGTCACACATAGCTGCCGGTTAGGGTCTTGCGTGATGTCTAGGTGGGTTGGATGGGTGACTATATCTGGAGATTGTTTGCTGGGGGCATTGTTCACACTATGAACGGGGAGGTTTAGGCTAAGCACAATGCATGTGCCCATCACACGACCAGGAACTATGTGGCACGCTGTGGTTGACTTACCCATTCCTGTTCCATGGTTACTGTGTAATCTTCCCCCGCCACTACCGGTTATCCCAGTGGCTGTCGCACTGAGAAATGGTGCATGCCCGCTGATCTGTTTGTCACTCTGCAACAGTGACCATAGAGTCTTGCCATGCTGCCTAGAGTGTCAATGGAAGTAGCAGTCGCTGTACGCTGTTGTCGCTATAGTTGCCACGTTTTCATGTGCAATGGCTGTTTTTAACAGAAAGCCTGCCATATGACATGACAAGCCACTCAGCCCCCTTAACCCCACTGCAGAGGGGTGGTTAGTTGGGGCTAGCCTATTGCAGGAAAAACCACAGATGCAAATGGCATAGTGGATGCCACTTGCGGCCGTAAAGCCCTTAGTTTAACCGAATTGCAGCCATTTATGGCTGCATTTAGGTTAATCTAAGAGCTTTATGGCCACAAGTGGCGTCCTCTACTTGGCTACTCCATTTGTGTCAAGAGTCAGTTCTCAGTGATACGGCAATGGAGGCCTCCATTGCTGTGTCGCCAGCAATACGGAGTTGACGTGCATCCGCGGAATCGCCACAGGGAGGATATGTCTCACAAGGATTCCAGAGGGAGGCGGAGATAAGCAATCCTTTCCGCTGCGGACTTCGGAGGTGGGATTCTTTTGTATCTGGCCTCACTGGGGTCCGTGGCGGAATTCTCCGCCAACCCTAATGCCAACACTTCTGTTTCACTCCCTGAAAAAAGGGAGGTGTCCTATTCCATTTGGTACACCATGGCCTGTCATTTAGAAAGGAAAGATATATTCATTTTTAGCTTATTGTGTCCTGTGGTTTTGCTAGGAAAGAATCTGACTCTCATGGATGTAGGGACTGTGTAAAATCTGCTCTGTCTGTGTTTCATGGATTTTCAGGTGCCTTTTGTTCAATCGTCCACTCACAGACAGATAAGATTTTTTTTCTCCATCATGTGGAAAATATGCAAATAATTGCATAACAGGTTTCATAAGAATTTACATAATTTTCCTTAGTATGTAACATTGAACGTATTATCCCCCATTCCATTCAACTTTTCCTCAGCAGAAATATGTGTATTTTCCTATGAATAAATATGTGTAAATTTGGGGAAAGTAAAATAAAAAAAATCCAAAAGACCACAGACTCTGCACGGCCTGAGGGGGTCGCCTTGCACCAGATTTTGCCGGTTGGATTCTTAAAAATCTGAGCTCATTTTAGTCAGTCTTGAATTTCTCCAGCATCTGTACTCCCCAACACCTGTTCCTCAGATTGTCTCCTTGTAATCCATAAATTTTTGTTCCAACCTTACCTGTCTTCAGAAATGTTTTAAACATTTTTTCCTGTAATACTGATCATTTTTAAAAGAGATAATATCAGAAACAAAGGTTAAGAAGTTTCATACATTAGCCTGCATATATTTTGTAGTTCTGTTCTGCACATGATTTATAGTTCTGTATCCCGACCAATGACTTTGTGTTAAAACTATGTAAGTATTACACTTTTCCTAATTCACTCAAGAACAGAGGGGCAATCCTGGTGTTTTGACATCCACTAGAGAACTTTTTTTTCTCCATGCAATTACGTGCTCTGAATGTTTATTGAGAGGAAAAAGGTGGCATATATGGAAGAAATTCTTTTTTTATTTTTCTATTATCACATCCAGATGCCCAAGGGCGGGCACCTTCATCATGCGTTCCAAGTGAGTAGAGTGAACATGGGTAGGGAGGAGATTGCTTCAGTCAGCCCAGATCTATGTGTATATGCCCTAGATTGTATACAGGCTCTACCCTTATGCAAGCATTACAAAACTGAAAGTGTGGAGGGACACAGGGATGCATGTGTTGGCCATGCTCCCCTTCCTGATTTACATGCATAGGTCTCCTGATCTTGCAGAAGGCTATATTTATGTCCAGCCAAATGCAGTTACACCTTCTCTTCAGACCTCTCCAGTCAACAGGGGGAAGTCGGGGCTTGCCAAGTGTATGTGTTCTTGTGTCTCCTCCACGCTTTCAATTTTGTAAATCCAGCATAGGGCTTCCATGTGTATGCATGTAAGGTCATGTGCATAACTGAGAACCTTGGGATAGGGGTGGGAAACTACGGAGAGCCACAGGGCTTATTTTTAAAGTGAACTGAAAGAATTTAAACAAACAAAAAACACATATCTGGTCCTGGGAAGCAGGAGAGTACTGTGAGGTACTTTTTAAAGTTCAATAAGAGAAAGAAATTAGGGATGTACGAAAGTCACTTACCTGGTCCCGCAGCTTGCTTCGCGGTGGGGGGGAGGCGCTTCGGTTCTCCCCCTGAAGTTCAGGCTGGGGGGGGGAGGCGCCCCGCCTCGCCCGGCCGAAATTCAGGCCGGGGGGGGAGGTGCCCTGCCTCGCCCGGCTGAAATTCAGGCCGGGGAGAAGCGCCCCGCCTCCCCAGCTGCAAAATAAAAAAGTGAATGTAAAAAAACAACAACACACACAAGTGATAGGCTACGTAATGATTTACGTAGCCTCTCACGGCTAGATTTCCAAAGTCAGCCGTGATAAGCTATGTAAATCGTTACGTAGCCTGTCACGTGTGTGTGGGTTTTTTTTAACATTCACTTTGTAATGGCGGCGGCGGCAGCTGGTCGGAAGACCGGCCGCTGCCCCTGCCGAAACGCTGCCGGGACCCGCTGCCGAGAGGGACATTCGAGGGAGGTAAGTCCCATCCCGGGGGGGGGGGGGCGGGGGGCAGAGAATTTCACCGCCAATTTCGGGGGGCCGAATGTGTTGGCATTTGGCCTCCCCGAGATTTGTGGAGAAATTCTCCGCCATCCCTAGAAAGAATGCAGCTGGGAGATGGAGAGACATAACACTTCTGATTTGGGGGTAAGGGTACCCTCGCCCACCTTGTAAACATAACAAGGGAGGCTTATGAGTATCCTATGCAGAGAAGGAGGCGCCTTTCATCTCTGCATTTTAGCTAGTTGGGCGATTTTGCCCATCTAGCAGAGGCTTCGAAGAGGGGGAGGGAAGAAGGCTGGGGCAGCAGTGGGAAGGCAGGTGCCCTGGTCTTCTGCTCTCCCTGCCCCCAGGAATGTCCCATTTTCCCCATCTCCACGCTCCATTTTGCGAGTGTGGAGAGGAAGCCAGCACAGCTATGAGGGGGACGGGAGTGTGGTTTCCTGGCTACGAGGTCAGAGCCCTGTTTCCGGCCTCGTATCCAGGAAACTGAACAATTCTGTGTCCTCCCAGATGCTGTCTAGGGGACATAGAATCACTCTCTAAGGGAAGGACAGTACCTTCCCTTAATCTCAGTACCATATTGTAAGTAAAACAGAGTATCTGCAATTGTTATGATTGTTAACAGGAGTTGTCCTGTTATGACTCCCACCCTGGACTCTGACCAGGTGCGGAGGAGCAGGTGAGAAGGAGCGAGACAGATCCGTTGCACCAGCAGCACCAAAGCAGAGGGGCCGGACAAAGAGTCAAGACCCACCATCATCAGAGGGCTGACCCAGCCCTATCTGCATTACCAAAATCAGTGCCGTGTCATAACAGTGCATAACAATAGCTGTAGCTTATGACTTTCATTTGAAGGGAGAAAAGAGGATTAGAAAGTTCTTTCAAAAACAGGAGGGATTTGTGTTTTGCCAGGGAAATTACAGTATATTAATGGAGCCAAGAGGCACTGAAATGTAGCAAACCTCTGGACTGCCAAAGAAACCAGAACATCTGCACAGTTGATGAAGCTGGGGAGGGGGAGTAATGAATTGGAGATTTGGGAGAATGGGGGCAAAACTATTTAAAATTCTCTGTACACTGTGAAATGTTTAATTGTGATAGCTGTAAGGCATGCAGTGGGGAAAAAAGAACTTCAGTAATCGTGTTGAGATAAACAAAAGTCTGTGCTGAATTAATTTCCCCCCCAGTAAAACGGCTAAGTAACATATGTCTCGACCTGGCTAGTTTCCTAATTTGCTAGAAAGATGCTTTAATTATATGATTTACTGGGAGGAGTTCATATCTGAGCCTAGAGGCCAGAAACACTGCAAGGTCATGATTATTACCTGAAGGGCAAAGAGAATTGACTGAAAGAACAGCCTACCATAGGGACAGTAAACAAAAACATATACACATATATACACAATTCGGTCTGCACTGGAGAAACAAGCAAGAGCTTACTATACTGCATTCTTCCCAATATTATCTTTAAAACAATTGAAGAGGTTGGAGTTTGGCTACCTTTCAGAAAATTATGCAAAATATCCAGCTGCTTCATAGTGTCGAGGGATTAAGGAAAAAAAAGGAGGAAGGGAGGGAAAAGCCCTCTGATTATGCAGACACTGGGAAACCATCGGCCAAGCAGAAGACATTTAATGAGGATTACAAACTTTGTTCGAGTTTATTCTGTGCTGAGAAATGTGGGTCAAGGAGTACATTTCTCTAGGCTAGCTGTAACATATGCACTTTATGTTCATGTCTTGCTTTCATTGTTAAATGTGACCCTATCTTACCTGGGTCACATTTGCCTGACATCAAAGAGGAGTTAGGTGGACTTCATAGGAAGGGAGTTTTGAAACTTGGATGAAGCTATTGGGAATGCCATGTCTCATCTCCCCTGCTAAATGTGTCTCTAACATTAGGGCCAAGAACAAGGTCTCATCAGAAAATCTCAAGACTTCAGTAGGCTTGTACAAGAAAAGGTGGTCCTTGTACAGGAGGAGGTGGTCCATGAGGAAACAATCTGATGTGAATACTAAAAAGTGACTGCGGTCTTAGGCCACGTTAACAGAAACATTATGTCCAGATGACAAGTATCTGTTCTATTCCACAGTAGTCAGGCTGTATCTAGTGCACTGTGTAGCAGCTCTGTCCACCATATTTTAAGACATTGACAAACTTGAGAATGTTTAGAAAGAGGACAGGATGGTGTCCAGGGTAGTGATCGGGATGTTGAGGGATTTGAAAACCCAAGTGCCATGATGAAGGGAAGATTATATTGGAGATGTGATAGCTGTCTTCTTTAAGGAGGTTTCTATGTGCCTTCTTCCTTCTGAGCTTTAGTTCTTCTCATGTGGATACTTCTCATGTTAGGTCTCATGCATGAGTAGGAGAGCCCTAAGAAACTGTAGACATTGCTGAGGATACATGTTGGGGAAGTGGGCATAAGTCACTGAGCAACATTTTCTGAGTATCCATAAGATGGCTGCCAGGAGTATGATCTTTCATCAAACAACTGGGGCTAATGCTAGGCAGTATTGATTGAAATAGGGATTTTCCGCCTGTTCAAAAATATTATTCCACCAACAGATAGGACAGAATGTATTTTTTTTCTAGGGGATTTGGGGAGACAGGTGAACCCCCCCTTTCCCTGAACCCAGTAGTGAGGCTTTCATTGGTTTAACTGGTAAGCAGGGTTTGGATGATAATAAGCAAAATTCATTTACAGCAAACTCCTATGCATGTTTACTCAGAAGTATGCCCCATTGGGGCTTACTCCCAGATGAATGTGTGTAGGACTGCAGCCTTAAAGTTCAGAATAAAAACGCAGCTACTTTCAAACCAAATGACACAGAAGTATCCTTTGGACTAATTGAATTACAGCATAGTTTATTTGCTATTGGTGTGTCGACAGATTTCCTAATCAAACAATCACTCTAATTAGAGTCATATATTTGATGGCACAGCCTGGGCTCCATTCAATTGCCCTCTAAAATAAGTTCTATTCATAAAATACTTGTACAGAAGTCAGGTACTAAAATCAGTGCAGCATGTTTTAGAGGAACTAATGTAATTAGATAATGTAATTACAACATATAAACAAAATTTGACTTTGATGAAGGGAAAGCAGTATGTTAACTCTGCTTTGGTTGATGATTTACAATTATAACATCCCATAATAAATACTGCCACTGTGATAAATTTCATATTTGGGTGCTTTATTCTTGGGAGTTTTGCTTTGTTCCATTTTGCATAACAAACATCACACCTGCTGTAAATCACATATAACTGCTTAGTTTACATAATGGATCTGTACTAAAATTAACTATGTTTGGAAAATAGACATTGGCACTTCCATATAAATGATAAGTGCAATTACAGTGGTGCCAGAATGGCTTTCAGTACTGTAGCCAAGCAAAAGAAGGGCTAACCTGGAAGGTGCCACATAAAATCTCAGAAAGATAGATTTGGAGGCCATCTACCACAAACTCATCAACCCTAGCAAGACTACTGATGGCAGTGGAAGGTTATGACTCCCATTCTGTGTGGCTGTGGATCTGTTGAAAGTACTGTTCAGTCAGAACTCTAAAGGGGCTGTCCAAAGTGCTGAAACCTGTGCCGAAAATGGCCTCAGCACCTTGGATAGCTATCTTTAGAGTTCTGGCTGGTTTTGATTGAAACCTGGAATGGATCTATAGCCCCACCAAAATCAGAGCCACCAGCTTCCACTGGATAATGGTGAGGGGGATTGTAGGTCAAAATATCTGGATGACCACAAGTTGCCCACCTGTGCTTACATGAACATTTTCAGCAGCATGTCTTCACTAGTAGGGGTGGACGAAAGTCACTTACCTGTCGTCGAAGGCCGTTCGCGGTGGGGGGGAGGCGCTTTGCTGGTCCCCCTGCGAAGTTCAGGCCGGGGGGGGAGGCTTCCCGCCTCGCCCGGCTGAAATTCAGGCCGGGGGGGAGGCTTCCCGCCTCGCCCAGCCGAAATTCAGGCCGGGGAGGAGGCGCCTCGCCCGGCCGCGAATGCGAAAGTAAAACAAAAACAAAAAAAACGCCCCCTGATAGGCTACGTGACGATTCACGTAGCCTATCACGGCTAGATCTGCAAAGTCAGCCGTGATAGGCTACGTGAATTGTCACGTAGCCTATCAAGGGTGACTTTAAAAAAAAAAAAGCGCGTACGCGAATGGCGGCCCCCATAGGGAGCCGCCATTCCCGTTCCTTATTTGGTCGCTGTAGTCTACGTAAATGTTTACGTAGACTACGGTGAAAATAAGGGCAACGCTATTTGCGTTGCCCTTATTTTCACCGTAGTCTACGTAAACATTTACGTAGACTACAGCGACCAAATAAGGAACGGGAATGGCGGCTCCCTATGGGGGCCACCATTATCCGTACACTCTTTTTTTTTTTTTTTGGAAGTAGCCTATCATGGCTGACTTTACAAATCTAGCCGTGATAGGCTATGTGAATCGTCACGTAGCCTATCGGGGCATTTTTTTTTTCCTTTCATTGCAATGGTGGCGGCGGCAGCCAGTCGAAAGACTGGCTGCCGCTCCCGCCTCGCTCGAACACCCGCTGAACCGCCGGCCGGACCAGCCACTGGGAGGGACATTCGGTGAAGGTAAGTCCCGTCCCGGGGGGGGGGTGCGGGGTACGGGGGTTGCGGAGGATTTCTCCCTGAAACTTGTTCAGGGGGCTGAACACGTTGGTGCTCAGCCCCCCGAAGTTTCGGGGAGAAATTCTCCGCCATCCCTATTCACTAGTTTTGGTGAAGTTTCAAGAGTTCTGAAATTATTTGCCTATTCAGAAAACATTGTTCTGAATTAGGCAGGTTTGTTCTCACAGATGTCAGTGCATAGCTAAATTGGGCTATGTAGTATACTGACATGATGTTCACTACATGATTCCTAGGGTGCTTCCACTATTTTCCTGCCACATTCATGAAATTTTGCTAAAGGTCCAAATGACATTGCCTAACACTCATTACCCTCTGTTTTTTTCCACTTCTTCTTCCGACATTCAGCAACCTGCACAAGGAAACTCCTTAGTTCTTTTTCTCCCCTGGCCATTTGCTACATTCAGTGCCTTTCTCTTGCAATTTTTATTGGAAGAAAAAGATAATCCGTTGATGAAAAGGCAAAAGGAGCTGTGCACACATAGTTCTGAAAGTAGATGTGGAAACAGGTGTGAACAGGATTGAAGAAGTGGTAAACCTTCTCAGAATTTGAGTCCTTCTGGAATATTTCTGTTTCCCTTCCCCCATTATTTTTGATCAAAGGATCAGGGGAACATTCAGTGTAGTTCTAGGGAGAACCAGAAATAATGTTAACCCAGAACGTCCATGTTCCAAAGCAGTACACCTCTATTTAAGAGATGACAGGGATAAAAATCAACACATGACTATCAACATCTTGCCGTTCAGTTGAGAGCTCCTGTCTTGTCTAGGCATTTTGAGAGATTCATTGATGGATTGTCACTGCATGGCAATGTATTGTTAATTGGGGGAGGGGGGAATCTGCTTCCGTAAGATCCCCTCCCCCCACCACCCCAGTGCATTTGTGAATCTTTTGTTCCGTAAAGACATGTAAAATCCACATAAGCATTCTAATTATCAGGAACATGATGGATGAACACACACATACACACACACGCGTGCATGATCGTGGTGAACAACTAATTTACAATTTCAATTAAAAATTGAAATGCAAAGTACAATATACATAAATGAAGCGTAAAAACTGAACAGTATAATAATCATAATAAAATGCATGAAAGAATTGTAAACATAATTAAATTAATGCAAATCAAATAGCCCCTAAAAGTAGATAAGGTTGGGCTGAATCCTAAACTTTCTCATTCCAATATAGGCTAGAAAGGCCCCATTTATTTTCTATATCCATTGACTGCACTTTTTCTTACTCTAGTTACATTGATTAAATACTTTATAAGGCCATACCTTAAATGCTTATACGCTAGTCACTGATGGTAGGAAGATGAACTCCTTTCAGCCTATAACTGAATGCCATATGGGCAGCCATCAAAAATGAATCATCATTTCTGTATGCCCACTTGCAGGGATTTAAGCAGTTTACAACCTGTATAGTTACAAACATTTCCTTCTAGCCCCATTTTCTGTGCCAATGCAAGAACTGGTTGCATTTATACATGTGCATTTACAATTGACTGGTTCAAAACTTTTGAGAGTTTACTGAGATTCTATTACCCTCTAGTGGAAGAAAGGAAACAATGGAACATTGAACTTAGATTCAGGAGATCATCATCCATGTGTACTCTCAGATGTTTGATATGATTTCTCCCAGAAGATGCATTATGCATTAACTTGAATATTTAATCTTTTTTAAAGCATCCCAAAGTAGCATATGACATTAATCAAAATGCCACTCACTCTTCTCTAAATGTCAGGTAGTATATATAGGGTGGGTGTATATTGAGGTAGTATATATGCTTTGAGGTACTGTATAGAACTATGAATACTTTCTAATAGGGATGTACGAAACACTTAACCTTGCTCCGTTCTGGGGCATCCACGGTGTGGGCGGAGGCGCTCTGTCCCTCCCCCCGGAATCCTCCCCGGCCAGCTCCACTCCTTGGCAACTCAGCAGAGCCGCCGGCCGCAGCCAGAATTCCAGCCGCTGCTGGGCTGCTGCAGCCGCAAATATGCCAGCTGCCATTTGCGTGGCTGCCAAGCAGTGATAGGCTATGTAAGTATTTACGTAGCCTATCATGACAAAGGCAGCCACGCAAATGGTGGCCGCTATGCCATTTGCGTGGCTGCCTTTTGCCGTGATAGGCTACGTAAATGTATATGTAGCCTATCACGGCAAAGAGCAGGGGCGCAAATGGTGTAGCGGCCACCATTTGCGCCCCTGCTCTTTGCCGTGATAGGCTACATATACATTTACGTAGCTTATCATGGCAAAAGGCAGCCACGCAAATGGCGGCCACTATGACGGCCACCATTTGCGGCTGCAGCAGCCCAGCAGTAGCCGGGAGATCAGTCGGAGGAGCTGCCGCCGCATCTGCTGCCGCCTCTGCATCCACCGCTTTCACCGCCAGGTACGCTCCATCCCGGGGGGACTCCGCGGGGTGGCGGGGGGGGGGGAGGCTGTTCTGCCATGGATTCCAGGGGACCGGATTTTAAAGAATTCTCTGACATCCCTACTCTCTAATAACCTGTTGGAAAGTCCCTTGTGACATAGGTATCGGCTCTAGGCCATTTTTAAGAGATCTATATTTATTTGTGCAAGTTCATGCAAACATTTTCAATGACTCTTTGTTGGACAGAACTGAGTGACAGTTCCTCTATTACAATAAATAGGGTAAGGTTAATAATATTCTGAAACAATATATCACATTTGCATTTCTTTAAAAGTAAATATTAAAAATTAGAAAATAAAAGAATAAATTAACTTACCATTTGTACAGCACTTTGGCGTTCTCAGATTGCAGCTTACTTCCATTATCTCAGGCATCCTTATAGGCCACTCGCTGTCACAATTCCCTTAGCCCCCACTTCACTTCAATGCCCAAACATAGATGAGAGGCTTCAGTCTACAGCTTTTAATCCAATACTTCACAGGGTCATACAGATGCAAATTCTCAGAGAAACTCTACCAGGAAACATTCCAGAGAAACATTAGGGATGTCAGAGAATTCCGCCATGGACTCCAATGAGGCCGGATTCTTTAGAATCTGCCCCCCCCGGAGTCCATGGCGGAACGGGCTCCCCCCACCTGCCACCCCGTGGAATCCCCTCAGGACGGACCTACCTGCTGGCGGATGCAGTGGTGGTGGCTCCGGTTGCTGCCAGGCTGCTGCAGCCGCCAATGGCAGCAGTCGTAGCAGCTGCCATTTGCGTCCCTACGCTAGCACGTGATAGGGTACGTAAATATTTACGTAGCCTATCACCGCTAAAGCAGGGATGCAAATGGTGTAGGGGATGCCATTTGCATCCTTGCTTTAGCCGTGATAGGCTATGTAAATATTTACGTAGCCTATCATGGGCTAGCGTAGGAACGCAAATGGCGTCCCCTACACAGGACGCCATTTGCGTCTGCAGCAGCCCAGGAGCAGGTGGAGGCCCTGCTGCAGATTGGCCCAGCCAGCGGCTCCGCAGACTGGCTGTGGAGCGGAGCCAGCCAGGCAGGATTCAGGGCGGGGGAAGGACCAGATCACCTCCCCCCATTGAGGATTCTGTGGGAAGGAATGGATTGCCTCCCCCCACCTGTGGACCACAGAGAAGCCAGGTAAGTGGTGTTTCGTACACTCCTAAGAAACATTCCTCTACCAGGAATGCCTTCAGGGGATCCAAATGGGATTTATGAGAGTTGCCTGTCTGCTGTTTGAAAAGGGAGGCAGACTCACTAGCCTAACTTAAGTGGGGGGAGGTCCCTCTCTTATCGTGAGGACTCTAAGCACAGCTTCTCATGCAAGGCCAATTGGGTAGACTGTCTAAGTTCCACCCCTGCCTTCTCTGTCTTTGCTCTGCGCCTGCGCCTGGCATCTGTTAGGTCAACCTCCTGTTCGCTGCCTCTCATGGGGGGGTGGGGTGAGGAGGGACCCTCAAGCTCAGCCATCTGGGCTTGTAACCTGAGAAGCAGGCCCACTCATACCTGGACTGGCCTGGGAAAACACCTCCCCCATGTCTGATGGTTCTTCTTCAGAATCTGAACTGCTATCCCATTCCCTGCACTCAGAAACACCCCTAACACTCTTAAGAGTTGTCTTATTTTATTTAAAGCTATCCAAGTCATTTACGGAATTTAAAACAACATCAGCTAAAACAAAAAACAAACATAGCAAGTGGTCTAATAAGTAAGCTACCAAAGAACAAACAGAAAATGACGTTGTTGTGGTGGTTGTTGTTATAGGCATATACTGCTTACCACATCAGAAAATGTCGCTAAGCAGTTTAGATATAGGTTAAACACTTTTTTTTTTTAAGGCAGAAAGTTTTAGCCAGAAAGAAAGATGGAGCCATCCAAATTTCCCAAGGGAGCTTGTTCCAAAGGCCTCGGCCTGCAACAGAAAGGGCCCTGCTTCTTCTCGAGGCTAATCTAATGAGGTAGGTTGATATTTTGAGGGACAGTACTTGATTAACTTGTTTCTGTCACCTCTTCCTAGTGTTGTCTCATTTTTGCTACTACCCCCTCCTCTCTTCTTCATTCCTCCCTGCCCTGCAAGCTGCTGGGGGAAGGATAGACAGATCTTGCTAGAGGTCTGAACTTATAACTTCCAGACAGTTTCACTCTCCATTCTTCCATGACTTCATCTGGTTTTGGCTCTTAGAATCACATGGGATTCTAAGGGTGCAATCCTATGGCCTCTAGTCAGCGGCTACACAGCCATAGGATACGTCAGTTTCCAGGAACCGACCTCATAGCCCGCACTCCAAGGTCGGTTCCCTGAGAACCGAACTCCACTCCCTCCCATGCTGCCTGGGGACCATTCCGCACTGCCTACATGGTTGGTGCTTGGAAGAGGAGCACGGGGTGGCAAAAATGGGGCATTCCTGGGAGCGTGTTGGAGCGGGGAAGTCGGAAATGCTGGTACTACAATCCTACGTGTCTTCCAGCTTCTGCTTCCCGCGCTCCAAGGTCCCATGACTAGACAGCTGAAATTGTCTGTCTAACTGTAAATGCAGGGTGGCTGAAGCGCAGAGGGGACGATCCCCTCCGCGCTTCTCCTGCCCTGCATTGGATAGGCAGTCTCCAGTCCCAATAGGATTGTACCCTAATAGTAGTATTAGTTCTCCATCTTTTTACTCCACCCCCCATTTTCCTCTTTAACATTTTCTGTCTCTCCTGTCTCTCTTTCTGTAGCACCATCCTTCTATCTTTCTCTTTAAAAAATGTCACCTTAATTTTTTTAAATAGAAGAAAAAAAGAAAAGAAAATGGCAGTGATATTGCTGGTGCAGCCCACCTTATGTTTCTGGTACAGCCCTGTTATGGGTCCAATTATAGGTCCAGTTGGAAGACATTTCCAGAAGTAAGTATGCAATCCTATTTGCTTATAAGTAAGTCCTATTGAATTCAATGGGGGTTATTTCCGAGGAGACAAGTATGGGTCTGTGCTGTAAGTTTATTTATAAATGCCTGGGTTATTTCACATACTTAGTGATATTCCCAAAATATCATGGTTCTCCATGCAGAGAGCTTGAGCTTGAATAAACATAGCAACATGGGTCTTGGGTGTAAATTCAAACAATCTTGCCTCTATGAACGGAAGATCCATCTTTGTGGAATCTCCACGTTACACATGGATACCAAGGTACACGTCCATCCATAAGAGCTACTCTGCATGTTTCAATGTGGGGAGTGGGCTGATAAGTATATTCCTTTGCTCATGTCAGTCTGGTCAATTTCAGCAGATGGAGTCCATGATGGGGTAGCTCATCTAGGTGTGCGGGCAGAGATGTGTGTGTAATTCCAAGCTCCTATAGCCAGAAGTCATGCCTTGATCATGGTGGCATGGTATTTCAAATGACTTCGCATCCAAATTGCATCTTCTGTTGCAAAAAATTATGTGTACACAGCAATGTGTTTTCAGACTAATTGCACATAAAATAATGTGGTGGCATTAACATCCAGGAACAGTTTGTGAGTTCCTTGTTTTCACAGCAACTTGGATATCAATCTAGTTGAAAAGTACTCTTTGATGCATCCCAAGGGCTGTGTGGATGTGCAGCTGGCTGAATTAAGTATTTTAACAATGGAATTTTGGAAGTTGACTCACTGTCAGTTGACTAAAATTCCTCTCATGGGATGAGGGAGAATAAATGTCCCCGTTACGGCTATGTAGATCACATTTAATCACGTCCTTCACTAATATCTCAGGCAGGCAGATACAGTATGTTTTATTTATCAAAAAAGTATTTATTGGAAGTAAGGGGGAGATTTAAAGGTCTCTAACAGCATTCTCACCAACTATACCCAGGATTTTTGGGGGGATGCCATAATAGGAGAGAGAGTCTGTAGGCAGTGAACTTATTGGAACTTAATTGCTCTGGATTGTGCCTAGATGGAGGACCTTTTCAGAATTCTGTACCTACTGCCTTGAATTTCTTCGCAGAAGATATTTATGTATGTGTGTATGTATGTACTATATCCATCTTTTCCTCCAGGGAGCACAAGATGGCATACGTGGTCCTCCTCCTCTCTCTTTTATCCTCCCAGCAACCCAATGAAGTAGGTTAAGCTGAGAGCCAGCGACAGGCCCAAAGTCATGGTCACCCAGTGAGCTTCATGGCTGAACGGGAGCTAAAACTGGATCTCCCGAGTCCCAATCCACACTCCAAGCACTACACCGTGCTGGCTGTCATGTAAATGCAGCCACGGGGAACCTCCAGAGAGAGCTTTTCCCTGCTAAGGACTGAAAAAAGCTCCCCTAGTTAAGCTGATCAGAGATAATTGCTTTCCCCTGCTACAGGTGGGCCAGGGAAGACACTGCTGAGTGATTCAGTCCTCCTTCCTGCTGAGGCTTTTCCTGCAGAGGCTTCCCTGCTTGCTTGTACACAGAACTGCATAGGCCTCACAGTCCTTGGTATTTGGGATGCTGTTTGAAATTGCTCCTGAGTGATTCAGTCCTGCTTGTTTCTGAACAGACATGCAGAGGCAGTTCCTGCTTACTTCTGAGTAGGCTTAAAATAGGTAAGACTAACATTTTGACCCCTCCCACTCTGCCTTTGGCTCCTCCCACAGATGGAATGCGGCACCCGAGACCTTTCCCAGATTGGAATTTGGTTCTTGGAGTGGAAAAAGGTTCCCCACCCTTTTACTGGTATGAAACCATTTTTAGGTTTGTAGGCTCTCCATCCCTACAGATATTCAATAAACAGTTGTTGCCTCTTTCGCTTAAAACCCCTATAATATGGACGGGCAGAATTAAATCATGTGGGATCTACATTTCCCAGGGCATGAAGGCACATGAGGCAGACACCTTGCTGAAGCTAAGCAGGTCTGGGTCTGCTCAGTGCTTGGAGAGGAGACCCCCTGGGAATCACATGTAGCCACCTTGAAGTCCATGATGGAAGAAAGGTGGGATATAAATGGAATAAATAGATAAATAAATACCCCCCCCCCCGCTTTGAATAGCCTTCCCCAGCCTGACGGCTTACAGCTGAATTGGACTAAAAGTCCCATCATCTCCAGCCAGCATGGCTGGGGTGATAGGAGCTGTAGTGTATCCCATGTGGTGGACACCAGCTGAGGAAAACTGTAATAATACCCGGAGATCCACCAACCAGAGCCTGGAGAAAAAGTCATGCACTTAGAATTAAAGAATTCCAAGCCAAGGAATTTGTTGTCGGTGAAAGAACTGCATAGATCTTACAGTCCTTTCAGGTAGGGATGCCAGAGAAATCTGCAGCAGATCGGGACAACTTACCTCTGCTCCAGGAGGACTGGAGGCGGGGCGGCTACACTATTTGCGTTCCCCTTATTTTTGCCGTCTTAGTCTACGAAAATGTTTACGTAGACTAAAACGTGCCAAAATAAGGAATGCAAATGCCGCCGCCATTTGCGTACGCGTGTTTTTTGAGGTTTTTTTAGTCAGCCGTGATAGGCTACGTAAACATTTACGTAGCCTATCACAACTGACTGCAGGGACACAAACGGTGGCGGCTATGGCCGCCACCATTTGCGTCCCTGCTAGCCAGCGGCCGGATGGCCGGCTGCTGGCGGAGCCAGCCGGCAGCTCCGCAGAATCTCTGCGGAGCACAGCCAGCCAGCCAGGATTCCGCGGGGGGGAGGAACGGAGCGCCTCCCCCCCTGGCGAGGATTCCGGGGGGAGGGACGGAGCGCCTCCCCCCCACCCATAAACATAATCCGCGAAAGGTAAGTACCTTTTGTACATCCCTACCTTCTGCCCATCCCTGCTCTATATCCTTCACCTCAGACACCAATATCTAAACCCTCACCTCCAACTGTAGAGAGGGGCTGCCATACTGAACGAGATGGACCAATAGTCTGACTTCGTAGGAGACAACTTCCTAGCTACCCATCAGACCGTGTCTGTAGGGATGCCACAGGAGTCTGAGAGGGGGGTGGAGTCCAGTGAGCTCCCCCCGCCACTCAGCCTCCCAGACCCTGCCTGCTGAGTGACTGCACTTGCCAGACCACCAGGCCAAGCTGCCGCATGGTCTGCAATCACCCAATGGCTGCTCAGTCCCTCAGCAAGTGGCCATTTTGTGAAAAATGGAGACTTGGATTTTTCACTTAATGTTATGTAAATGGTGGCCATAAAGGGGCCATTTATGCAACACGACAGGCATAAAAGGTTCATTTATACCTGTAACGTTGCGTAAATGGCCCCTCTATGGACACGATTTATGCAATATTGCATTTATTAAAAAACCCGAGCTGCTATTTAGTGAAAAGAATGGCTGCTCACTGAGGGAACGGGGAGTTGCTGGGCACTTGTACAACACGTGGTGGCTCATGCAGCAAGCAGGGCCAGTTGGGCAGCAGGGATTTGACGGCGGGGGGGAGGGATGGATGGAAGTGTGTCCATCCATCCTTATGTGTATATAAAAAGGGCTCACTCTGGCTTCCACCTCTGCCATCTGAAGCCTATACTTCCTATGCAATTAATTTCTAAAAGAGGCATCAGTGTGCAGACCAACTCAATATACTTTTCCTCATGGTTTAAAAAAAAAATATCTTAAAGAAATCAAACCTTTCAATCAATTTTAATTTGCTAATGCATTTGGTTACAAGTACTTTGAAATCCAATTGTCCTTCAGTAATAAAATTCATTGAGGTAGAGCTGAAACAAAATTATTATTACTTATTTTTAATGTCATCTTTTACAAAACTCTTTCTTATCGTATTTAGAGGGTGACCTTCAGTACTGACAATATTTTTGCTGTTCCCCTATTCTTTTATAATTGGCACCACTGGTTAAAGTGTTTGTTTGTGTGTGTGTGTGTGTATGTATGACCTTACTATATTAAATTAAAAGTTGGGACATCTACCAGGTGTTTTGTCAGTAAAAATATTTACTGACTGCTGCCCCCCACCCCAAAATCCCTATTATAAATGTTCCTAACAATTTGATGTTTCCTGTAGTAGGTTCTATTGGTGGTGGCTTGAAAAACATACTTCGGGCTTATTGAAGTCTTACCAAATGCCCCAGCTAGGGATGTTGGGGGAGTCCAGGAAGGGGGTGGGGTGCAGCGGACCCCCACCCCCACTGCTCGGCCTCCTGGACTGCAGTCTGCACAACACCATGCTCGCCTGACTTGGCCCATGCCTAGTCGGGCAAGTGCAGGGGTCCCTGTTGGTCCGCCAACCCACCATTTTGCGAAAAATGGTAGCTCGGGCTTTTTTGTGAATGTAATGTTGCGCAGATGCCAGCCATAAAGGGATTATTTACACAACATTACATGGACCATTTATGCCTGTAATGTTGCGTAAATGGCTCCTTTATGGCTCCCATTTACGTAACATTACATATACGATAAAACCTGAGCTGCCGTTTTTTCACAAAATGGCAGCTCAGCAAGGGATTGGGTGGTTGCGCACTGTGGGATGGCTTGTGCAGTGCAGTGACCGGGTGGGCAGCTGGCAGGGGTTCGGACAGTGGTGCGGGGTGCAGATGGAGGTCTGTCCATCCATCCCTAGCTACAGCATAGGTGGGGTCAGGTGCATGTGGACAAGCTGGAACCAACCCTCCAGTATAAGGCTGAAAGCAATACATAGGATCATGTCAGACATCAAGTCAAAGCATTGCTCTATTGAAACAACCCTCCATGGTTCAGACAGGCATCTTCCTAGGCCAGCCTGGTGATTAGGGATGTACAAATCAGCAAAACGTGAGCTCACCAAAGTCCTCCAAATTTCTGCTATTAGGGTGGTATCATCTGTGTATCTGAGGTTGTTGATAATTCTCCCAGCAATCTTAATTCTAACCTGTGATTCATCCAACCCGGCGTTTTGATGAAAAGACGAACTCGAACTAATTTCTCATGCATCCCTGCTGGAGATACCAGGGTTGAAGATGAGACCTTTTGCATGCAGAGTGCGTGCTATGCCATTGAACTCCATCCCTTTGTGTGTGGATATAAGAGGATAAGAGTTCTAAAGAGGGGGTGAAATAGGAACAGTTGCCTAGGGGCCTGGACATCAGGGGTTGGGGACTTGAGCAAGTTTAGTGTGGAAGCATGCCATCATCCCCGTTATCATCCCCAAACTTGTGAATCTCATGAAACTCACTGCCGGATCCAAAGCTAAGGGTTATAGATTCACACTTGTCAAGAACCAGAGTGTACAACAATAAGTTAAATTACGATTCTCAGGATTGATTCTGAGTGTATGGAGATAAGCAGTTCAGATTCAGAAGGGGAGAAGCCAGAACCAGGGGAGACATCTTCCCGAGAGAGTTCAGATATGGATAGATGTGCTTCTCAGGATGCTAACACCCAGTTCTCATCCCTCCTCCATGGGAGCTGAGGAGAAGGAGGACCAGGAGAGTGGGGGGGGGGTGACCTGGGGGATGGTAGACTGCAGTGCAGAGTGAAGCGGGAAATGTTAGAGATGGAGCTTAGCCGGTAGACGCGGTTGGTGACGCGTTAGGGTTGACTTAGGAGAGCATCACTGGAAGGGAGGGGCGTCCCTCCCTAAGTTATTCTAGCCATCAAGTTCTTGTTTCAAACTGCTGGCAACATTGTAGCTGCCATTTGGATACCCTGTTGTCATTCTTAAATGAAGCAGTTGTATTCCTTTGTAGCCTGAGAGTCTTCCAAGATTTGTATCTGTAATGAAACAGTTGACAGTGAATTCAAAGCATGAGACTGAAGCCTCTCTTCTGCTGTGAGTACATGAGGAAGGAGGGGGCCAAGGGAATGTGACACGAATTTCCACAGGGGCAGCCATTTCAGTCTTATGGCACCTTAAAGGTTAACAAATTCAAATTTATTATGGCATTAGGGATGGAAGAGAAATCTTCCAGGGACCCCAGCAAGAATCTCCCCCCCCCGGAGTCCGTGGAGGATTGGAAGACTGACCTCCACCTCCAGGTAGGGATGGACGGAAGTCCCTTACCTGTTCTCGAAGCTTGCTTCGTGGTGGGGGGGAGGCACTTCAGTTTTCCCCCCGAAGTTCAGGCGAGGGGGGTGAGGCACCCCGCCTCGCCTGGCCGAAATTCAGGCCAGGGGGGAGGTGCCCCATCCCTCGCCGGCGAAATTCAGGCCAGGTAGAAGCGCCCTGTCTACCCAGCCGCGAAAAAAAAAGTAAACACACACACACAAACACACACACACACCCGTGATAGGCTACGTAACGATTTACGTAGCCTATCACGGCTAGATTTCCAAAGTCAGCCGTGACAGGCAACGTAAATCGTCACGTAGCCTATCACGGGTGACTTTGTAAAAAAAAAAAAGCGCGTACGCAAATGGCGGCGGCCCATGGGCACCGCCATTTGCGTTCCTTATTTTGGCACGTCTAGTCTACATGAAGATTTACGTAGACTACGGTGAAAATAAGGGAACGCTATTTGCGTTGCCCTTATTTTTGCCGTAGTCTACGTAAATGTTTACGTAGATTAGACGTGCCAAAATAAGGAATGCAAATGGCGGTGCCCATGGGCCGCCGCCATTTGCGTACGCACTTTTTTTTTTCCAAAGTCACCCGTGATAGGCTAGGTGACGATTTACGTAGCCTATCACAGCTGACTTTGGAAATCTAGCCATGATAGGCTATGTAAATTGTTACGTAGCTCATCACGGGTGTGGTGTGTATTTTTTTTACTTTACTTTTTTTTTTTTTTTTTTGCAATGAGGGCGGGGGTGGCCGGTCGCCACCGGGAGGGACATTCGCAAGAGGTAAGTCCCATCCCAGGGGGGGGCAGGGGGCCGGCGGAGAATTTCCCCACCAATTTCGGGGGGCCGAATGCGTTGGCATTCGGACTCCTGAAGATTTGGGGAGAAATTCTCCGCCATCCCTACCTCCAGAAGGAATCCTCACCAGCTGGATCCTCCCCGCTAGCCGGCTCCAGAGCGCCAGTAGGGATGTACGAAAGTCACTTACCGTTTCGTGGATCTGTTTCGCGGTGGGGAGGAGGTGCTCCATCCCTCCCCCTGGAATCCTCGATGGGGGGGAGGTGCTCCGTCCCTCCCCCCAGAATCCTGCCCGGCCGGCTCTGCTCCACGGGGATTCTGCAGAGCCGCCGGCTGGCTCAGCCCGCAGCAGGGCATCCGGCTGCTGGGCAGTAGGGACACAAATGGTGGCGTCCGTAGCCACTGCCATTTGCATCCCTGTACTTAACCATGATAGGCTACATAAATATTTACGTAGCCTATCACAGCAAAGTAAAAAAAAAGCCGCCATTTGCATTTGCTATTTTTCAAAGTAAAAAAAAGACGCCGCCATTTGCATTTGCTATTTTTCACCGTTCTAGCCTACGTAAATATTTACGTAGGCTAGAACGCCGCCATTTGCCTATGCATTTTTTTTTTACTTTGCCGTGATAGGCTACCACGGCCGGCCAGGAGGCCAACTGCCCCCACCCCTTCCGCCGCCCCTTCCGCTGCCGCCGCCTTCCATTGCACCTCTCTACATCACTCTGCAGCCTTTCTGGCTGCCCAACTGTCATGATCTGAAAACCTCCATGGGGGAGGAGTTGCCATATGATGCCTTCCCAGGGCTTTAACTGAAGTGTGGGAAAGCAGGGAAACTGCTGGCTGCTGGAGAGGTGATTTCACAGTGAAAGACAGGGCATTCACATTCATGCGCATGCACACACACACACACACACACACACCTCATCCTCCTCATATACAAGTCTAGCACAACAACTGCAAATCCCACCCCTAAGTATTACTACAGAATTTTATTCTCTTTTGAATGTGTTTTTCCAAAAGCAATTTCTTTTCTATCAAAATGAATGATAATGGTTGAAAACAAATGTTGAGGGGAAAAGTTGGCACAGCACTTGAATTAGAGTCCACAACCATAACGGATGTTAGGTCCTGAGAAACAACTGCCCGAGACAACAGAAACAATCATTTTAACCATCTTCCATGTATAGCTCTAAAGATGTTTAGCACGGTTTTGATGCAACTAACCCAGATGCGGCTAACTTGATGGTGTTGTATTTTCCTTTACTTCAGGGTAAATGCTTGATTTTCTGCTGTAAATGCGACATCAATGGGATGTGACAAAGAGCTGACATGAATGTTTGAATCTGTTATCCCCATAGCTAGAAAAGTCAAGTAAATAGCATGGCAGAACTTCCCCAAACTCTTTGCATAAACACAGGACCTTAAATAATAGTGACCCCGCCCAAAAAAGTGTTCTAAAACTGCTGACACCATTAGTTGATATACTGGGGTAAGATGTGAAAATCATTCATTATGATCACGGCTAAATTGAATAACCTGAAAATAAGACACCAGCGTTACCTTTGTTAAAGTCTTTGGGTTAATCTTGAGGTGTGCACAAATGGCCTCTCAAAATTATCCAACCTATTTGTGGGCAGATAAACTGTGGGGGAAAATTCACCAAATTTATCCTAGGGGAAGCTAAATTCTCCAATGGTTTCTCACAGGTAGGGCTCACTATCGGCAAGGGTTGTAGAGCAGGCTCTTCATTTTTTTTTAATTTACTTTTTCTAAGCATTTTTGGTTTATTGCTTCTGGAAGTGGCAACAGGATCAACTGTGGTGAGGCTTCCACGCTTCTGAGGCGGAATTTTGAACTTCTTTCGGTGGTGCTTTTGAGCATACCTAATCCCTGCGAGGTGGAGGGGGCTGTGTGTGTTTTCTCCCTCTATAACACATCGTTCCATTGTTCTGCATCCTCCCAGGCCACCTGCGCTTTCTGAACTGAAAGGGCCCCATGGGAGGAATTGCCTCATGATGTCTTCCCCATGATGGCTTTAACTGAAGTGCAGGAAGCCAAGGAGGCTACAGTCTGCCATAGAGATTACTGCACTATAGAGATGGCACAGGTGCCCTATTCAGTCCGGGAATCTGGTGGACCTGGTCCTTCCTGCACCCCTGAGCCCTGCTCACCGAGCCACTGCCCCTGCTTGCCCCTGCCCGCGCTTGACGAATGGCCTGCACTCAGCTCGGCAGCCTTGTCAAGCTTCGCTGTCGCCATTTTCTGAGAAATATAATGGTGATCGCAAAAATGCACAAATTTGCACGCGTGCAAAACGCACATTTTTGCGAATGCGCATATTTGTTTATGCGTGAAAATGCATATTTTATGAAAAATGCACATTTCAAAACACACACTAATGTGTGCCTTTGCAAAAATGTGCATTTTGCACATGAGAATATGTGCATTCACAAAAATGCACATTGTTGCACATAGAAAAACATGCCCATTTTTGCAATCGCCATTTTATTTTTTTTTAGAAATGGCGACGACAGAGCTCGATGAGGCCACTGGGGTGAGTGTGGGCTGCTTGCTGAGAGTGGGAGGGGCTCAAGCACAGTCTGGGGACAGGTGAGCAGGGGCAGGGGCTGGTCAGGAGTCTGGAGAACCCTGGATGGGGGTGAGTTCACACATCCCTACTGTACTGACAGATGGGACACTCATGCATCCTCCTCAGCAACCTCATAAGTAAGGTAAGAACACAATCCCCAAACCCAACCCATGAGAATTGCCCCATAATTTCTTCTCCTTTGAATTTATTTTTGAAAGGAATTTATTTTCTATCAAAAGAGTTCCATAAGTCCCCTAGCCAGCTCTGCCTAGAAACTGTGAATATCAAGTAATATGGATTGAGCTTTTGCAATAATTGACTAAATAATAATTTAAGTCTCTTAGAGCTTTTCAGTTCTTGCCTGGAGTGAGCTGCCTTGAAGTTTCTTCTATGAGTCATGCTGCAGTATAATTAAATTATTAAGCCTTCATCCAGTATCCAAACCATCCAGCTTTTACACAATTATTACTAATAGGATTTACACAAAGGTTTAAGAATCAATACCGAACAGTATTTTATGAATATATGCAGTACTTACAGATAAAGTTAGTTGAAGACATTGTAGCCATGAATTCATTGCTTTGGCCTTAGGGAAAGTACATCTCTCCCACTCCCATCCACAATATGGGAATGATACAATCCTGCCTTGTAGGGTTGTGATAAGAGTCACTGAGGCATTATGTCTGTCTGTCTGTCTGTCTCTGTCTCTTATTCTCACACATGTGCACAAACCCAGTTGGTTTTATGTTTTATGTTCAAATTTCTGAACCGCCCAGAGAGCTTTGGCTATTGGGCGATATAGAAATGTAATAAATAAATAAATTTGTACTCCCTTGTCCCCTCCCTCCCTTCAAGGAATTACGTTCACATTTGTGTCCCTTCAGCTCCAAGTGGCAGGCATGACATTCCCTCAAACCCCTTTTATCTTCACAAAACCCTGAAGTTAGGCTGTGAGGTAGTGAGTGGCCTACACTCACCCAGGGATCTTGCTACAAGTCTATCTAGGGCTCTGAAGTGTTTAATATTAATTATTTCTTGATAGCGTGTGTGTTCAAACACGAATGTTCTTAGAAGTATACATTTGTGCATTCATGCTAGCATTGCAACCCCTCCAAGACTGGCCTGGAGTCTCCACTCTCCATGGATCAGCCTTCATCTCCAGAGATCGTTGAAAACAACCCTGGAGGTTTTAATAGTTTTTTATTGTGTAAAATCTAGCAGTTTGGGACAGGAGAAGGAAATCTCCAGGTATAACCTCATTCAGAGTTGGCAGCCCCATGCACTGGGGACCTGGGAGGCTTGGGCTCTGCATGGTCTCTGTATTGTTGCCTCACACAGTCCCTGGTACGGAGATCGTTTTTTGTACTGTGCTGATACTGAAGGGCTTTGAGCATGAGCAGAATGCACAGTAGGAATTTATCTATATGTTATATTTATACTGTAGAAGAGACTTGATCTTTAGGAAATATGGAAATTGGTATTCAGTTTGGAGAACAAAAATAGTATTTATGTAATAATTTCTAATTATATATAATTACATATGATATATAATTTTTAAACATTTATATAATAAGAATTTTAGAAGTCACTAGTTGTCAGGAGCACCCTTCCTGCCTTCTGAAATCCTCAAGTAGCCAGAATCAACACGCAGACAATAGGGCTCTTTTCCAAGGCTTTATTTCCATTCAACCTAATGAAACTTACAGATGCTAATTGCCTGAGCCTCATGAGGGAAACTTAAGAGAACTGCCTACCAGGGGTTTCTAGCCTTAGGGAATCAGTTGGTCTCCGTTTGGTGGGAAAAGGCGGGAAGCCTCTGAACTTAAGGGCTAGGAGGAGAGAGCCCACCCCTTTCCTGTGGGGCATCGGGGTGCAGCTGTTGTCGTTGTGCCAAGCGGGCTGAGCATCGCCTCTCAGCGCCCTCCATCTCCCGCTTGTCCCTGCGCTGGCGCCTTGCCTCCCGAAGCTCCAGTTGTCACCCCCTCTCCCTGCCAGGGTCACTGCCACTCTCAGGAATGTGAGCAGGGAGGGGCTCTCCCTCTGGTGGCACCTCTGAACAGTACGCGGGTTCCTTTCCCACAGTTTCTATCTCTTCCTCAGAATCAGAACTGCTTTGGGGCTCTATGGGCTCCGATCCAATCCTCACAGTAGTATGATTTCAGTCAATATGATTTAGGGCTGTCAGAGAATTCCGCACAGATTCCAGTGAGGCCGGATTCTGTAGAATCCGGTCCCCCGGAATCTGTGGCGGAACAGTCTCCTGCCCCCCGCCCCCACGCGGAATTCCCTGGGACAGCACTTACCTGGGGCGGATGCAGCAGGTTTGGTGGCGGCGGCGGATTCGGCAGCGGCTGGTGCGGATTTGGCGGGTGGTCTCCTGGCCATCCGCGGCCAGGCGCAGGGTACACAAATGGCGGTGGCTATGGCGGCTGCCATTTGCATTTACTATTTCTCACCGTTCTGGCCTACGTAAATATTTACGTAGGCTAGAACAGCGAAAAATAGCGAACGCAAATGGCGGCTGCCGTAGTCACCGCCATTTACGTACACTTTGTTTTACTTTGCAGTGATAGGCTACGTAAATATTTACATAGCCTATCATGGTTAAATACAGGGATGCAAACAGCGTCGGGTACGGCCGCCGCCATTTGCATCCCTGCTGCCCAGCGGCTGGATGTCCGGCTGCGGGTGGGGCCAGCCGGCGGCTCTGCGGAATCTCCGCGGAGCGGAGCCAGCCGGGCAGGACTCCGGGGGGAGGGACGGAGCACCTCCCCCCACCACCACGAAGCAGATCCATGAAACGGTAAGTGACTTTCGTACATCCCTACTGGGGCGGTGGCGGTGGCTCCAGCTGGTCTCCTGGCCAGCCGCGGCCGGGCTTCTGTGGCTGCCATTTGCGTTCTTGCAGCAGTGATAGGCTATGTAAGTATTTACTTAGCCTATCATGGCAAAGGGCAGGGATGCAAATGGTGGCCGCTACGATGGCTGCCATTTGTGGCTGCAGAAGCCTGGCCGCAGTTGCAGCTGGGACTCTGGCTGCGGCCAGCCAGCGGCTGTGCGGGGCTGCTGTGGAGCGGAGCCAGCCGGAGAGGATTCTGGGGGGAGGGACAGAGTGCTTCCCCAGCACCGCAGATGCCCCAGCTCGGAGCCAGGTAAGGGATTCGTACATCCCTACTATGATTGTTTTAATGTAAGTTCCTTGGGGAAATAGAGTGATATTAAGTTGGCTACATATGAAGTTCATGCAGACACTGTAGCTTTGAAGCTTTTATGTATGGGGACAACCCTCCTTCATCTCTGTTGGGATTTAACAATCCCAAAGGTATGCTGAAGACTTGCCACAGGGTTTCAAACTTTATTTGCAAAAATGTAAATAAAGAAGGGGAATGTATCGGATCTCATAACTTTAGGCAAGAAGGGTGTCATTTGCAAGAGTAGTGGCAAATTAATGCTTCTGAAAAATATATTATAGGTGAAAGTGCCAGTGAAGGACTTTGTTTTGCATACAATGTTTATCTCAGTATTTCTCAAACTGTGGGTTGGAACCCAAGAGTTGATCTCAGCTGACACTCAGGTCGGTTTCAGTGCTTCAGACTGACCAGTGCTGCTTTCCTTTACTGCCCTGTGCCATGGCTGCATCATGAACACTGCATAGGCAGATCGTGGAAGTGGGAGTTGAGTAGAGAGCAAGGCTAATATTTTTAATTTTATATTTATTTATATATATATTTATATGTATATATATATATATATATATATATATGAATAAAGAGGAAGTGGATAAGAGAGGAAAGCTATTGTAGGAGAAAGTGAATGTAAAAGCAGCAGGAGGGAGGGATGAAAGAAATTGGCTGTTGGGAATAGGGTACAAGTTAAGTGTGAAAGGAGAAGAGGTGAAGAAATAACAGGAACTGAGTAAGAAGAGTTTGAAAAACATGTGGTAGAGGAGAAAATCAATTTAAAACAGTTTCATCTACTTAAAACAGTGGTCCCTAACCTTATTGATTAGAGGCACATTTGAAATGTTGACAGTGTCATGGGCATTCTCATAAAATGGCTGCCATGGAGGGGCTTGCTCATCATAAAATGGCCACCATTGGTGGTACGGCCAGTCACAAAACACTCATTTCTCAGAGGGCAAGCTAGTGATACTAATTGAAAAGTAACAAGCCTAAGAACCAAAGTTCAAGGTAGAGATGGTGGGTCTGGGCTCATATATGTGTGTGTGTGTGTGTATATATATATATATATAATGAGCCCAGACCCACCATCTCTACCTTGAACTTTGGTTCTTAGGCTTGTTACTTTTCAATTAGTGTGTGTGTGTGTGTGTGTGTGTGTGTATATATATATATATATATATATATATATACTATATATATATATATATATATATATATACTATATATATATATATATATAGTATATATATTAGTATACACACACACACACACACACACACACACTGTCTCTCTCTCTTTTGAAAGGGCAAAACTCTGCTTTGCAGCATGGCAATCTCCTAGTTCTTTAAAAACAATTTAAAATCTTAACGAATAAAATTAAAACCAGGAGAGGCATGTAGCCTGGTGGATGCCAACCAAGAGAAGTGGCCGTGAGCACACCCAGACTTATGTCACACAATCCTATGGACTCTGCCCTCACTGCTCAGAATCCACCAATTCAGAGGCTTCTGAGATTTACGGATGGCGGAGAATTTCTCCACGAGTCTTGGTGAGGCCGAATGCCAACACAGTCGGCCCCCCAAAATTGGTGGTGAAATTCTCTGCCCCCCTGCCCCCCCCAGGATGGGACTTACCTCCCTCAAATGTCCCTCTCAGCGGCGAGTCCCGCTGGCAGTTCGGCAGTGGTTCGGCGGGGGCGGCGGCCGGTCTTCTGACCGGCTGCTGCCGCTGCCATTACAAAGTGAGAGTAAAAAAAACAACAACACACACACGTGATAGGCTATGTAATGATTTACGTAGCCTATCACGTGTGTGTGTGTGTGTGTTTTACATTCACTTTTTATTTCGCAGCCGGGGAGACGGGGAAACCGAAGCGCCTCCCCCCCACCGCGAAGCAAGCTGCGGGACCAGTTAAGGGACTTTCATACATCCCTGCTGAGATTCCTATTCCCTGCCAGGCTGAAGCCGGCAGGGAGGGAGGAGCAGCAGAGGCGATCTTTGCCTCCCTGTCCTTTATTTTCACTAGGCAGGCTTTTCTACCTGTCCAGTGATGACACTTTGGAGGAAGAGGGAAGGAGGCTAGAGGAGGCTCAGGGGAAATCATATCCTGATCACTCTGGTCTCCTCCTTCCCCAGCCAACCAGAACACCCCCCATTTGCCCCTCTCTGAGGTTGAGTTTCTGACCTTGGAGAGGCAGCCGGTGTGTTTCTCTCCAGACTGGGTGTGAGGGAGCAGGCAGAGGCAGGGGTCAGATCTCCAACTCCCTCTTCCAAGGTCAGAGTGCTGTCTGGGGTTTTCTGAGCCATGCTACGGTCCCTAGGATGCTCATCCAAGGACCATAGAATGGCTCTCTGACTGCATCTGGATCAGCAAATTCTTCCTGGAATGAGGAGGCAGAGTGATAATACTTCCAGAGTATATTTATTGTGGAACTCCCTGTTACAAGAAAATAGCTGTGGCAAAGAATTTTCAAGGAGCGATTCAATACCAATATAAAATTATCTCAGTAATTGCCAGCAGCTTATGCCGAACTCCGCCTCCATCTGTCACCATTTTGGGACTGGCTCTGGTCCTTCAATGTCATTTTGTGTCTGTTGGGCCTCAGTCATTTTCAGTTCTCTCAAGTGGACTGAAAGTAGAAAGTGAGAGAAACCCTGGCTTACTCAAAAGTGTGCGTGTGCATGCGTGTGCGCGCGTGCGTACACGCAAATAGTACATATGCATTGTACATGAGCACTACTTTGACTGTGGTAACCATGCATGGCTATATTCAAGCCAAAGAAAGAAATTGTCCCCACCAAATCCAAACCTCACCAGCCACCACTGAGTTCTCTAAGAATTTGTTTCTGTTATCAGTGTCTCTTTTGAAACAAAAGTGATCAGACTTGAACAGTCCTCAGAAAACATTAGCAAAAGCTAGTGCTATGCCGATGTATCCCCAGTGGTGTGTTGTTGTTGTTGTTTTTTTATCATTCTCATTCAATTTGTCAAAAGAAAAAAATGCTTTTGAAAAGAAAATCAGTGGTGAAGACATCTCGGAGAAATTCTCATGGGTTGGATTTGGGGTTCTTGGGCTTACCTTACTTAGGAGGTGGCCAAGGAGTGAGCAAAGTGTCCTGCTTTTTCATTGTTCAATCATCTCTCTGGCTGCCTGTAGCTTCCTCCAGCCTTTACGCTTCCACTAAAGTCCAGTTTAAGGCACCATGAGGTAATTCCTCCTATAGAGTCAGCTCAAAAACACCCCAAAAATAAATTATAAAACATCCTAAATGAGGCAGAACAATGGAAGCCTCTTTCATGAGGCGGGGGGGGGGGGATTCAGGCAATTGGAGGGCAGATTTTGGCAGAGCACTAACTCCATCTCATCCCTGGAGTTGGACACAGCACTGTTCCCACCTGTATCGCAGTGGATGCACACTGGGGGCCAGCCTGCCAAGGCAGTTGATGCTGTTGCAGCATGAAAACCCCCCAAACCCAACATGGTGTAGTGGCTAGAGTGTTGGACTGGGAGCTGGGAGATCTGGGTTCTAGTCCCCATTCGGCCATGGAAGCTCACTGGGTGACTTTGGGCCTGTCACAGACTCTCAGCCCAACCTACCTCACAGGGTTGTTGTTGTGAGGATAAAATGGGGAGGAGGAAGGGGAGAATGTAAGCCGCCTTGGGTTCCTTGCAAGAGGAAAAAGATGGGTTATAAATGCAATCAATCAGTCAATCCATCCATCCATCCATCCATCCATCCCATTTCCAAAAAGGGAAGAAGATGTGCTACAAGCCCTGCCAATGGGGAGGCCAGACTCTACCACAAGTAAAGTGGAGAATTTCAAGAGGCCGTTTGCGCACAGCTCTAGCAAAAGTTGCATTTCAACAAATGACACATTAGGTACACACTGTGCCATCTGCTGTAACTGTCTATTGAGTAGGATGTTGACAAGTGATTGCATAATGAGCTGCTGACAGTTACAGGTTGGTCCTTCTAAATAAAATGCACAATGCCTGCCTTACCAAAAAGTAAATTTGAAAAGAATGGTTTAAGTGCTTTCAGCATATCAAATAATATTGGGGGTTATATAATCCAGAGATGGTGAATGTTCAGATGATGTTGGAATGTAAATCCCAACATCTTTCACACTGTCTATGATGGCTAGGGCTGGGATCACCAGTCCAACAACGTCTGGAGGGCTGCATGTTCCCCACCCCTGCTGTAATCCAAGACTCACTGGAGCAATGTGAAGGGGCATGCTGTACTTCTGAGCTATGTCCCCTCACCTATTAAAAAAAAAAAAAGCGTGTACGGATAATGGCGGCCCCCATAGGGAGCCGCCATTCGCGTTCCTTATTTGGTCGCTGTAGTCTACGTAAATGTTTACGTAGACTACGGCGACCAAATAAGGAACGCGAATGGCGGCTCCCTATGGGGGCCGCCATTAGTGTACGCACTTTTTTTTTTTTAAAGTCACCTGTGATAGGCTACGTGGCGATTAACGTAGCCTATCATGACTGACTTTGCAGATCTAGCCGTGATAGGCTACGTTAATAGTCACGTAGCCTATCACGGGGGCGTTTTTTTTTAAAAAACAACAACAATGGAATTCGCAGCCGGACGAGGCGGGAAGCCTCCCCCTGGCCTGAATTTCGGCCGGGGCGAGGCGGGAAGCCTCCCCCCCGGCGTGAACTTCGCGGGGGGAGCCGCGAAGCGCCTCCTCCCCACCGCGAACAAGCTTCGACGAAAGGTAAGTGCCTTTCGCCCACCCCTACTTGTAACTGTGCATTTGGTTTCTTTTTCCTAGGTGCAGAACTTCTTTGCAAGTGTCATGATGGTTTTGCAATTAATATAGTTGGACTAATTAACAAGTAAAAGCTGCAAATCACATTATATATCCATACAAATGCTTGCCGTTATCCCCCTCTCCCACAGTCATTTGCTTTGAGCTCTGTATTCATGGAGAAGGAGGAAAAGCCTTCCCTCCCCATCCACCCTGAGCAAACACCTTGTGGGGGAGGGGGCACATACAGAAATGGCATGCTATTTCTGTATGTCCTGGATCCAAACATACTGAACATAAGCTCACAGACATGGGCAGAACAATCCTAAGTCGGGGTGATGGATGGGATGAAGTGGAAGATCACCTGGTGAGGACAGGCAGTTGGTTTGTGTGTGTGGGGGGGGGAGTCCTCCCCCTCTTTCTCTTTGTCAGGTCATTATTATTATTCTTTCCTGTTGCTTCCAATGGGAGGTAAAATACTGATGTCTGTGTAGGTGACAGACCCAGTCCTGGTGCCTCTCAGGAATCCAGTGTTTCCAAGGCTGCCTTGAAGATAGGGATGTCAGAGAATTCTACCACAGATCTCAGTGAGCCGAATGCCAGTGCATTTGGGGGTTGCATTCGGCCCCCCGAAATCCATGGCGGAACTAAGCCCCCTGCCCCCCCCGAAAGGCGTGTGAAACGGAGCACTTACCTGCTGCTGTTCACGCTGCTTTGGGAATGGCGGCCGCATCTGTGGCCGCCACTCACTTCCTCGTTATAGCTGTGATAGGCTATGTAAATAATTATGTAGCCTGTCACGGCTAATGCAGGGACGCCATTTGGGTCCCTGCGGAGGTTGTGATAGGCTCCGTAAGTATTTACGTAGCCTATCACGGCAAAAAAACAAAAACAAAACAGCAAACGCAAATGGCGGCGGCTACAGCAGCTGCCATTTGCGTTCCTTTTTTTTTTTTTGGCCTTTTTAGCCTATGTAAATATTTACGTAGGCTATTACAGCCAAAAAAAAAAAAGGGGGAACGCAAATGGGGACCGCCGTAGCAGCTACCATTTGCGTTCACTGTTTTGTTTTGTTATTTTGCCGTGATAGGCTACGTAAATATTTACGTAGCCTATCATGGCAAAATACAGGGACGCAAATGGCAGCGGCTACGGCAGTGGCCGGATGTCCGGCTGCAGGCGGCCCTTGCCGGGGGCTCTGCGGAATCTCCGCGGAGGAGCCGGCCAGGGAGAATTTTGAGGGGAGAGACAGAGCGCCTCCCCCTCACCGCGAATGTCACCCTTCGAAAAGGTAAGTGACTTTCGTACATCCCTACTTGAAGATGCCCCCACTCTGCTTTCAGAATGTCCCATTGTGGCAGCCACTGCAGGCAGAAACACTGCAGTATATGGTGGCTTCTCAGATGGATGTTCTCCTCTAAACATACAAAGAGCCCTTCTAGGTCAGACAACACCCCCTCCCCCCAATTAGTCCAGCATTCTGTTCCCACAATGGCCAAGGAGATGCCACAATGGGAAGCCCACAAGCAGGGCAGGAGCACAATAGCACCCTCCTGCTTGTATTCCCCAGCTACTACTATTGAAAGTCATGTTAACACTGATATTGGTGCAGTGGTCATACAGCCATCAGGGCTAGCAGCTGTTGATAGCTGTATTCTCCATGAATTAATCTAATCACCCTTTAAAGCCACCCAAGTTTACTTAACGGGACTATGCACTAGGTGAAGAAGTATTTCCTTTAATCTGTCCCGAATCTCCCACCATTTAGCTTCATTGTATGACCCTGGGATTTAGTAACATGAGAAAGGGAGAAGAACCTCACCCTATCCACTTTTTTTTCACACACCATGTATTTTATACACCTATATCATGTCCCTCTTCATTTTCCTAAACTATGAAGCCCCGGAGCTCCTTTCCACTGGCAGAGGGATACTTCTGCCCCATCCTAAGACACATCGGCTCCATCCTAAACCACTGTAGCCAGGAGATCTGAGGGTTAGGACTTATTTGATAGTCATCTGCATTGTGTTCACATTACTTCAGATTAATATTTGCCATATGAAACATGTTGTTTGTTATTTCATCTGCAAGAGTTTGCAGGTATTTCAATCCATCTTTCACCATGTAGTCCTAGCTTTACAATGAAATGTTACATCTGTTTTCAAGGCTGAAGCTGGGAGACATGCTGGTTCGCCTCTGTGTGAACAGAATCCTGGACTAGATAGCCCTTCAGTCTGACTCAGAATGGTTCTGCTTATGTTCTTAATTAGATAAGAATTCCTGCACTTCAGTGAATGTGATTCAAGGAATAGTGTCTGGGAGCAAGCCTTAGTTTCTAGAGAGAGTTGACCCCTCCCAACTCTTTTCTAGAAATTAAGCAACTCCTAGCATTGCCACCCTATTGCAAAGATTGCAAGTGGATTCAGTACTTATTCCACACCAGCCTGGCATTATTATACAATCTCTTCTTACCCCATGGTTAATTAGAAAGAAAGAGGAGCCAGGGCTCAATAGTACCTGGAAGCCAGTCTTTGACCCAGTTACTCTACTTCTAAATTGAAGAAGCATAGGCTGAGCATAGATATTCCGGGGCAGAAAGAGTGTGTATTTTTTTATGTGTTCTCTTGATAATTAATGGGATTCTGTAAAGTTCAAGAGTAGCTTCCTGACTCAAATTAACCCATCTCTTGCTCAGGTCATGTAAAAAAAAAAGGTTTGCTTATTTAATCCTCACACACCATCATTATTATCTTTTTGGACAAAATCAATCTACTTTTGGGATTTGCATCTTTAAAGTCCTACCTGGAAATAAAGTTAATAATTGATTTCAAAGGCACTCCAGTTTAACATTAAAAAGGAGGTGTTATTGTATCACTTTCCAAAAACATAGTGTGAAACACGCATGAACATGCACACGCATGAACATGCACACGCACACATGCACAGAAACGTTACAGTGGAACTCACTTTAGCAAATTGAATTCCTCATTGGGCTAGGAACCCTTGGAGGAGAAAACAAGGGTGAAATCAAAACAGAAATTTTAAAAAGGCCAAGGTGTGACCCAGTAACCTGGTAGAGCTTGCCCCCCCCAAAAAACGTTACAAATAAGATGAGTGCTGTAAATTTGCACAATGAGAGTGTTAATTCCTGTGACAAGATAAAGCCAGCAGGAGCAGGATTATCTTCCTAGGGTAAAATACACTCCTGGGGTATGAAGGACCCCTGCATACTTTTTTAAATGTTTTGTTTTGCTTTTGTGGTTCTAGGAATACACAGAAACATGATTACAAAACCAGAATGATCTTCTCCATTGGTCTTGAAGCGGTATAACTACCTACCCACACACAGCTTACATTAAAAAAAAAATGAAAGATGAAACACCGCCTTTGGGTAATGTGTATTTTTTTTGGAGGGGGCAGGATGAAACATCCCCCTTCTGTTGGTTCAGGTGTAGTAAAACATCCCCCCCACACACACACAAATATTTCAAATGGTTGACAGCAGCCCCACTAGCTTGGGAGAGTTAACTCATGTTAACTGCCATCTCCCCAGACCAGCTTACAATGTCATAGAATTAATTAAACAATAAAAATAGACTACACAGAGCAGAAATTTTCATCAAAGCAGTATCAGAAAGAAGTTCCAAGTAATTACTTCTGGCATGCCATGGCCTTATACAGACCAATGGAATGTTTAAACTCCCAGTCATTGGACAGCAGCCTATTACATTACATCACAATCTGCTTTTGAAATTCCTTGCTATTTCAAAATGGTTTATTATGGGGCAGTGGGCTGGGGGCAGGCAGACAGCTTACGCTTAAGAAATACAAACCGCCAAAACACCTTGGTCATGTGAAACAAACTGTGTAGCTTTGGGGCTCTTGTTTCTTCATATCTGAAATTACGTCATGGGATTCTGAGCTTTTACTGTGGGATCGCTAAACCTTCTGTATACTAAGAACATTTTTGAACCATACATTGATAATATACTTATCATGTTTTTGTTAAACATATATGCGGCCTGGATGTGGTTTCTTTAGTCCCATTTTGCCCACCAAATGCACGAGACTCTGTCACTCTTTGTCCTCCTGTCCCATCTTTACCTCCCTGCCTCTACACCCCATATGTTTTCTTGAGTCTCGCTCACCTTTACTGTCACTGGCCAATGACCAAAAAATTACTGGAATGAAAAGGGGGTAGAAGTTTGCAAGGAAAACACCCAGAATGTTGTGGTGCAGCCATAATAAAGCATGCTCATAAAATCAAATAGAAGACTTTTCCATTCAACACCTCTCCATTTTTCATAGTCCCTGTTTCTGTGTCCATGCAAAATTCAGATTTGTTTCAATATTAAACCATATGGAAATGTTTCATGCAAGATTCAGTTTAAGTTTTACTTTTAGTTCTATCTCAAACCATATGGAAATGTTCTTCCTTAGAGGTTTGGCCATATGGGCACCATCCTACGCTTATCCTAATCCATTTTTAGAAAGACACTTGGACCTGTCTTCTGCAAGTTCAGTTAAAAGTTTGAATTATTGTCCATGCTGAAACCTGGCAGTTAAAGGTTTTAGAAGAACTGGGGAGAAAAGGTGTTAGAAGAACTGGAGCAATGTGAGTGTTTCCCACTTATGTGTCTCATATATAGTAAGCTGATTGTTCATTTGCTCTTCATTTCCACCTGAATAAAAAAAATATAAATGACCGATTATTGGGTTGTATCTAATGTCTGTCTAGTTTAAGTCCTATTCATTTCATTGGGTCTACTCTAAGCCAGACTAACATTGGACACAATCCATTGTTTCTAATGGTATTTCTGAAATTCTCAACTGAATTCCTTCCAGGATTTTGAAGTTCTGAATTACCTGACGTTGCTTCCCAAATTGGAACCATTGTGTTAGAATTTTCCGTTCTGCTTTTATTCCCAAATGTACAGAGCAGTTTTCCGTAGCCTTCAGTCATTTCAATTAATTTGTCATTATTCCTCCTTTCCTCTAGAGTAGGGATGACAGGGGATTCATTTGCTCCATAATTTGATCATAACTTACCAAACTCACACTTCATGAATCAAATCTTTGCACTGGAACACGGTTGTCCTTCAGTATTTGTATTTCTCAGAATCTTGTGATACCGTTCTCCAAACAAAAATTGCATATGAAAATGTGTATGTTAGGGATAATATATATTTAAAAAGTATTATACAAGGGAAACAGTTAGCAAAAAAGTTTATTTATTACATTTCTATACTGTCCAATAATCAAAGCTCTCTGGGCGGTTCACAGAAATTTAAACCACAAAGTACAACATAAAACAATATAAATATATATAAGCTTAAAACTACAGTATAAAAGTACAACCAGAATAAAAGCTAGTAGCGATGCAGAGATTTAAAATACAGATTTAAAACAACATTGCTAAAAGACTACAATGCTGAAATGCTGGGAAAATAACAGTAATAATAATAATAATAATAATAATAATAGTTCTTCACCTGGATCTGAAAAGAGTACAAATATAGGCACCAGGTTAACGTCTCTAGGGAGCTCCTTCCACAACCGGGGTGCCACATGTAAATTAGGGGAAAAAATGCATACAAAAATGCATTAGTGGTGTAGTGGTGAGAGTGCTGGACTGGGAGCCAGGAGATCTGTGTTCTAGTCCCCACTTAGCCATGGAAACTCATTGGGTGACTTTGGGCCAATCACAGACTCTCAGCCCAACCTACCTCACATGGTTGTTGTTGTGAGGATAAAATGGAGAGGAGGAGGATAATGTAAGCCACCTTGGATTCCTCCCAAGAGGAAAAAAGGTGGGATTTAAATGCAATAAATAAATAAATAAATAGGGATAAATGATCATGAAAATACATATTAATTCTCATAGAGGCTTTGCTTTAAAAAAAGAAGCCTCAAACTGATGCAGAAACAGGATGGATGGAACAAATTTAAAATTTGGAAAATGAGAAAATGAGAGAAATCAAAATTGTCAGATTTCTCCATCCCTACTCTACCAAGTGTGTGTGTGTGTGTGTGTGTGCGTGCACGCGTCATAGCAGACGCCATTTGTGGCCGTAAAGCCCTTACTTTAAGCTAACTGCAGCCATTTACGGCTGCATTTAGCTTAATCTAAGAGCTCCACGGCCACAAATGGCATAGCAGACGCCACTTGCATCCGGAATCAGCCCTCGCTCAGCCAGCGATGCGGCATGGCAATGGCAGCCAGCCATATCACCAGCGATACGGAGCTGGTGGCCGACTCCGCGGGAACGCTGTCCAGCTTCACATGGATTCAGGAGGGAGACGGAGGTGAGTACTTCGTTCCGCCACAGACTCCGGAGGCCAGATTCTTTGGAATCTGGCCTCATTGGAGTCCGTGGTGGGTTTCTCTAACATCCCTAAGTAAGGCACAGTGTGGGGATCTGTGCTTACTTGATAAGACAAGTTGCTCAAGATGAGTTGCTGACAGATGTGAAGTTTTTGTTTGTTCGTTTAATGTAGCATGCTGTATCACTGTTGGCCTATGAGAGTTTATATTCAGGCTAGTGTCACAAAAGCTCCTGGCCCCCTCTTTCCTTAAGCACTCACACATACACGAAATGAGAGGCTTCAGTCTCACTCCTTTAATTCATTATCTGTGGGTTCAATGCAAATCCTTCAAGACTCTCTGGCTGCAAAGGAATGCCTCCAGGGGATTCAAATGGGATCACCAAAAGTTGCCCGCAGTTTGAAAGGGAGGCTATCTGGCTTGACTAACTTAGGGAGGGAGGTCCTGCCCCTTGTGAGATGCTTCCCTGCGTAGCCTCTCACGTATCACTAACTGGGTCGACTGTCTGAGCTCCACCCCTGACGTTTCCCTCTTAGCTCTGCGTCTCCGCCTCGCATCTGTTAGGTCACAGTACTCAAGCCCCTCTTCCTCCTGCTCACTGCTTCTCACAGAGGGGGGAAAGGAGGAAGCTTCATGCCTGGCCATCTGGGAGGTGGTAACCTGAAAAGCACGCCTACCCATATCTGAACTGGCTTGTGAAAATGCCTCCCCCAGTTCTGGCTGTTCCTCTTCTGAATCTGAGCTGCTAAATATCTCCCTGCGCTCAGAATCAATCCTGACAGCTAGAGCTACAGCCCATGTGGTGTTCTTCAGCCATGAAGTCTAATCTGCCTGGTTTGGTGATGGTCTGGTATGCTGGAGCTACAGGAGGTGAGGCGCTAAAGACTGCTGATGGGCTGCTCTGGGTTGAGACCCCCTCAGTGCCTTACACTGCAACTATGTCAAATAAAAAATATTTTTGGGGAGGTGCTCTACTTTAGCAACCTTCAGATTTAGCAACCTTTGGGGGTTGGACTCGATGCCCTTGTTGGCCCCTTCCAACCCTACTATTCTATGATTCCTGGTTCACCAGATGCAACAATGGCTCAAGAGAAATGAGTGTGTATGTGCAGTACAAGCCTTGCAGATAAGTCCACACAAGTTACTAGCCCACAACACTCGTCCACATGCTCGCACATATATCTGAAAGTAATGGGTTTGATCTAGACTGAGTTAGCTCCCACTGAAATCAGTGGGACTTGAGTTATGTCATAACTAACTTGTCCCGTTGATTTCAGTGGGTCTTTCATTCTTCTAGCTTAAGTCTGAATCCAAATTTGCATGGATCACATCAACAACTTAAAGGAAGTAAACTAACCTAGCAATGGTGGTTTGGATGCAATCCATGCATGTTACAAGTCAGCAGGTGAATTGCTATTCTGGAATCCTTGTGTAAACCACAACCAGCAATGAGGTTACAAAGTCTGGGACTGTTTAGTTTAGAAGAAAAAAAAAGGCTTAGAAAAGAGTAAGGGAAGACATGATAGAGGTGTACAGAATTATGTCTGGTGTGGACAGGGAGACATTTTTCTCCCTCTCATAATAACAGAACCTGGGGTCATCATATATAGTTGATTGGTGAGAGATTCAGGACAGGTTACACATCACATAGTTAAGCTATGGAATTCACTACCGCAATATGTGATAGCCACCAATTTGGATAGCTTGGTGGGCTGTTGTGTGAATAAAATTCTGGACTAGATGGACCCTTGGCCTGATCCAGCATGGATTTCCTTAGGCTCTTATAAACCACGGTCTAAAGGATGATGAGGTGATAATTGTGCTGAAGCTATGCAGGGCTGGCCAGTATCTGGATGGGAGACTGCCTGGGAATCCCATCTTAAATTCCACAAAAGAAAGATGGATGCAATGACTAACCTGTTTGACAAACAACAACAAACAACAAAAAAACACCCTTTTACTGTTACCTAAATCCAGCCCACAAGCATTCCCATAGTTGGCCAACAAAAAAGCTGCTCTTGTAATTTGCATATCTGTGGTTCTTATTTAAACAAGGCATCAAAGGACTAATGCTGTGGAAATGTAAATTTAATGCTTTGCTTAGTGAATACTGCTACATGTAACATATGGTCTAGCCATAATGATGCTGTCACAGGATTTTTAAAATATATATTTTAATAGGGCTGCTAATTTGTCTTTTTGCCCTACTGGATGCTCTGGCATGGCTTCAAGGTGTGTTGCTGATCCAAATAAAGCAGTCTGTTCATTGACGGAGTTTCTCTGTCATAGTTTCTGTTGAGTTAGCACATCAAACTGCTCTATCAGTTTATTCCAGTATTTCTAGGACAGGTTTTTCAACCACCACCTTGATTTCTTCACTGTAAGAGCACCATGGTAACTTGGGAGTAGGGAAAGAACAACCTTCTACCTCTGTTTCAGGCAGGTGAGTCTCTCTCTTTGTCTCTGTCTCTCAAACACACACACACACACACACACACACACACATACACACCCTGTTTGCAGATAATTCTGCCAGTCTCTGTCTCAATTCATCTCACTCTGGTACACCACATGTCCTTCAGATATACACATTATATAATAAAAGTTTTTAAATATCATGGAATAATGGCCTAAAAGGGAGATTTTTCACAGCATGACCCTAATACTCAGCTATTATCCTTGAGTCGGAAACAGAATTCTTGAGTACAGACACAGCTTAAATTCAGCTTTAATTGATTGATTGATTGATTGATTGATTGCATTTATACCCCGCCTTTCTCCCTCTCGCAAGGAACTCAAGGCGGCTTACATTATCCTCCTCCTCACCGTTGTATCCTCACAACAACAACCCTGTGAGGTAGGTTGGGCTGAGAGTCTGTGACTGGCCTGAAGTCACCCAGTGAGCTTCCATGGCCAAGTGGGGACTAGAACCCGGATCTCCCGGCTCCCAGTCCGTCACTCTCACCACTACACTACACTGGCTCTGATTTAGTGGGTGGTTATTTTTGTGGGGAGTATATAAACAAAAAATGTAATATCTCCACCACTATCTGCACTGTGACGTGACACCATCCAGAAGAAGCTTTTATGATTTGATTCTACAGATTGTGTTAAGTGGCCCTTAAAGCCCTCATGGTCTTGCATTTGGAAGCAGCATGGTATATCTCAATATGTTTGAGGAAACATTGGAACCCTGATTTAGAGGTATGGCAGACATGTGGCCTACTTTATTTGAAGCTATCCTTTATTGTTTTCCTCTGTCTATGAGATCTTAATGATATAGGGCAGGATACAAATGATTTAATAAATACATGAATGCTTGAAGGTGCCCTTTATTTGTAGGCTCCACACTCTGTTTAAATTGGAAGAACCAACAGAACAGAGAGCCCCAGGGGCCTTGAAGTTGCCCATCAGTGGTTATCATGTGGACAGGAAGTTGAGCAGGGACACAGGTCACCTGGTCCCATTCTCCTCCACTATGGCGAGATGGACTATATTTTGATGTAAATTATTAGAATTTCTAAATTTGCATCTATACATATAATATATGCAAATTTTATGCATGTCCATGCCCTCCTCTTCAGTGATAAGTTAGTTGCCACCCCAGAGAATCAGACATGACCCCCCACCCCCGGCATCTGAAGTATAATAATGAGTGCTCCAGGCTGTCATTCCTGGGGAGGGCATTCCAAATTTGAAGAGCCACCACTGAAAAGCCTCTCTCCAGTCATCAACTGACACACTTCAGGTGGTGGTGACACCTGAAGAAAGGCCCCAGGTGATAATCTCAGCAGATGGAGAGATTCATGTGGGAGAAGGAAGTCCAACAGATATTTGGGTCCAAGGTCTTTTAGAGAGCAATCTTATGGTCCCTAGACAGCATCTGGGGGCCATAGGTTAGTTCAGTTTGATGGATTTGAGGTCAGAGACAGTGCTCCAACCTCAGACCCAGGAGTCCAAGCTCCCCTTCCCCTCATAGCTGGCACAGAAAGAACTGTGCTGGCTGCTCTCTGTGATTGCAAAGGTGACCTCGCAGAGGAAGGAAAGGGGGACGCGCTACGACCAGAGAGGCGAGGCCGACTTATGGAGAATCCCATGGCCTCCTGCTCTGTGCAAGCCCTACCTAAATGGGTGAAAAAGCTCACCTAACAAATTGCAGAGTGGGAGCAACATGGAGGTGAAGATCGCATGCCCATGCTTCTGAGATCAGAGGCTAATGGGGATCCCGATAGGATTGCACCCTTAATACAGTATACTTCCATTGAAATGGCCTCAAGCTTCCTGATTAGTTACAGAAGCTTAAGGACTAAGGTCACAATCCTATGGCTGCTAGACAGTGTCTAGACGACCATAGGACTTTTTGGGTTCTGGGAACCAAGCTTAGAGCCAGGGTTCTGCTATGAGCTCAGTTCCCAGAAACCTCACTCCCCACCCCTGCCACCTTGTAGGTAGCATGGTTCATCCCTGGCTCTGCACTTGTAAGAGAAGCACAGACCGGGCAAAAAGGAGACATTCCTGGGGGTGGGCTGGGGAAGAGACTGTGGAAGCGTCATTACAATTTCGCGTCCTATGCACCATCTGGCCTCCCCCCTGCTCTGATGTGCCCAGCTAGACAGCCAAAATCGACTATCTAGCCATGAATGCAGGGCGGCCCGAGTGCAGAGGAGACAATCCCCTCCATGCTCTGCCTGCCCTGCATTGAATAGCCAGCCACCTCTAAGTTCAGAGGCAGCCCACTATTCCTACAGGATTGTGCCCTAAATATTTTTAGTGTTCATGTTTACATAGGAGCAAACGCCAGTGCTTGCTATGTAGCTTACTTCTAAGTAAATATTTTATGATCGTGCTGCCAGACTTTAAGTATGCCGACGGTGATTAAGTATACTCAAGCCATACTGGATTGTGAATTGAAAAATTATAAAATATTAAGCCAAATTCTAACCCGCTCATTTAGCAGAATCTTGTGAGTCTCACATGTGTGTGGGTATTTAGGGGGGGGGGTGTCCTTGGGGGCTTGATGTTTGTTTTTCAGATTCACAGCCCATAATCTTTTCCTTGGCTCTTAACTACTTCCGAACTCTTTTTCTCTTATTTAGATAGCTACATCTTTTCAAATTAGTACGTGGTAACGCTTAACACATCTGAGAAGTGGATGCAATTTTAAATGTTTTAATGGGTCACTGAGGTGCTAGGTTCCTGAAGTATGATGAAATGGAAATTTTAATATATTTGGCCCAGTACCAAAGTGTAATGTTCTTTCTCTGCAACCCATTTTATTTACAAGGGTTACAACCTTCGAGGAGGTGTATTTGAAAATGTTGAAGTCTAATCAGCTGTATGTCAGTGAGTTTATAATACACTGAATTACATTACTTGTGCCCTTGGATATTCAACATAAATGCTGTAAAAACAAACACATTCTGTAGAAATATTTCACCCTCCACCCCACCTCCACATGCGCACACACAAAATATGGTGGTATAGAATAAGAGGAACAGCTGTAGTCTTCCTATGCCAGGTTGTTGTGGGAAGATGTCCAAAACTTCCAGAGATAAAAAAAAAATAACAAAAGTGGGAATGGTGATAGATAACACATAATATCTGCTATTCTAGCCATCAACAGCAACATTGTTCAGTCTCTAGTGGGAGTTCAATTGCTTGAAGAGTTTCATCCCATCACTCCTGCAATATGTGTTTAAATGGGTAAGGGCACACTCCTATGGGGATGGCCATGAACCTTCAAACTCAGAGGCTTACGGCCATCCAGAGCTGAGTGGGATGCACGGCAGAAGCAATCTTCACCTCTGCGCTCCTCCCTCTCTGTATTTTTGCTAGATGGGCATTTTCACCCATCTAACTGAGGTGTTGGCGAGGGGAGGGAAGGAGGCTGGGGAGGCCTGCGGCATACACCATTCCCTCCCATCCCAACCTACCAGCATGCCCCCTTTCCCTTCCCTCCAAGATCACCTTTGTGACCTCAGAGAGGCAGCTAGCATGGTTCTTTCTATGGTGGCTTGAAGGCAGAGAGGGAGGGGAGCTCAGACTCCTGGGTCTGAGGTTGGAGTGTTGTCTCCGACCTTGGATCCAGGAATCTGAATATCCTATGCCCCCACCACTCGGCTATAGGATTGCTGTCCCTATGCCGTAACTCTAGCCCATTTTGGGGAGTGTCCTAATTCCCACTCACTTGACTATTTGTGTCACCTTCCCTTTGTGGAGGACAACGTTTTGAAGAAGAGAGGGGTTAGCACATTCCCTCTCCTCACATGTTTACTGTACAACAATGCAGAACAACTGAACAGGGCTTATGTTTTCTAGATAGCCTGGTTAATGCACAGTGACTTTTTAAACACACCCACCCACCCGAAAATGTGATTATTTTTATCTTTGTGCATTTCCAAAGAGTTAATCCTATGGAACCATTATGTGTTGAATGAAAAACCATTCTTGTGTGCATCTGCCTGTTTCATCCCTTTGCAGAACAGTATGGTAAACATGTTCTTCTTGCTTAGTAAATGGTGACCTGAGACTTCCGTTCATCCTCTTGGAACTATATTGTCAAGTGCCTGTTTCTTCCTTGCAGTGACATTAAAAGCACACTGTCAAATTATTATGGCATTTCTTTTACCTTGGGACATTTCGCCACAACTTTTCATATTTGAATGAAAGCTAAAAGCACAGGGCTGTCAGGCTAGGAAGGAAACATTCCTAAGCATAAATATTTGTCTTCATCATGACATTTTGCAGAGGTGTTGTTTGTACCAGTGGCTTGAGAGACTCCGCTCTTGCTTTTGTCCTGCAGTTAAACAAAAATAAGGTCAGGTGAAAACCCCTTCGATAAGGTCAGGTGAAAACCCGTGTCATCTTCTTTTCTGTCTTCTTTTTCTTCTTCCCAACATGAGTTTAACAACTTCTATTTGTGACCAAGACATCATGAATGGCTATACACAATGTTCACAGATATAAGATATTGTCATCGTGTATCCACTGAAGTAGATCAATGTTTCTTCATCCCATCTCACAGGACAAAGTGAAGAGAATTGGAAAGTCTCCTTAAAATTTCACTGACTGGTCATTTGCCATAGGATGTGGTGTAAGTGGCATTAAAAAACAGAAACCAAAAACAGGAAAATAGGTCTCCCAATGGGTACTAGCTGTGATACCTAGTAGGGTTGAGCAAGCCTCCTGAGCAGGAATCCTGCCTCCTTTCATGGTTTTGGGGATGGTTAGCCCTGTACACTTCGGGGGTGAAGAAGTGACACCTCTGAGGCTGAGAGGCTGCTTACCTTGGCTTTAACTATACTGAAGACTGAAATGTTTGATAATCCCCCACTCTTGGGCATTCGGAGGTTGCAGTGGGAATTGTACTTTTAATGCATCAACAAGCCCTTAAGACAGCGTATTTAATAACAGTCACAAGCAGTAGTTGCCATTTGTTTTCTTTGTTTCTTCAATGCCGCAGGTTCTGTTCAGCTCCGTTTGCGAGGGGCTAGAGGTAATTCATTCCGCTGTGTAGGTGTTGTAGAACCTGGGTGCTTTTGAGCATTTGATGCACCATGGAGCATTTGATGTGTCTGGTTCAAAAACATTCCTCCCACCTTTTGCTGTTGCACAAGTAGGTTCCCTGACACCCTTGTGAGACTGGTGTGCTGTTCGTTAAGTGAGGAGTTCTAAAGCATCATTTACAAAGTGTCCCTCCAGGCTGACAGGCAAATCCCATTTTTATTAGGATTATGCTTGTCGGAGGCCTGGATATTTTCCTGGAAGAAAGAAGGCCTTTATTGATGTACCCTATTTGCTATGCTTGCCACCAAGTTGCTTCCATGCTTGCCTTCTCTTGCTGTATGCTGGTGTTACAGGGAGTTAACATCACTGATTGTCATGAGCTGCTGTCTGTGGACCTCACTGTTTTTCAAACCTGATGCAGTCTCACTGTTTGTTTTGGAAATTGCTTGCCAGGATGATTTATATGCAAACAAAGCATTAACAGGGGAAAGAGTGGGGGTACTGCCATTTAGTTCTGCAATCCCCAAATATAGCTGACAGTGTCCCTGGGAGGTGGGGAGATATATACAGCAGCTGCCTGACATACTTTTTTTTAAAGCATTGACTACTACTCCACTTCTAAAGGTCCCATGTTAAAGTCCCCATGTTAAAGTCCCAGTGGATTGCATTATTCTGCATGTGGCAGAGTTGAGCTGGTGTAATGTGATCCCTTCCGGTCCTTTGGCTAAATGCTTTCCTGGGAAACATGTCACTCTAGTCAAATATAATTGTGGTGCAGTGTCCTTCATTGGTGCTCCATGTTTGAATTCCAAAATTTGGTCCCACTCTAGTTATTCACTATGTATTTTTCATACCAAGTTTCAGATGGTGCATCTCTGTCTTTAGTTTATTTCTTTCCCTGCTAAAATTTGTATGGGGGCAGGGGTGGGGAACACATTAAAAACATAGAGTTGGGTCCAGTGGAGTCCTTCTTTGAATTGGAGTAGTTCTTCTATTTGCAGAAAGACCATCAGTTCAGGGGAGGCTTCTGTAGTGGAAGCTTCAGGAATGGGAGAAACAATTATTGCTGATTTTTTCTTCCCCCTGTGCCCCTTCCATTGATGTTCTAGAGAGGGTGCCCAAATCATCCGGATAATGTTTTAGGGAGTGGGAGGTATTGCAAGGGAAAGGCAAATCAACAAAATTTGGCTCCTCCTTATTCTGTTCCCGGGAGCTGAGAGTAGCCTGTTCGACGAGTGAAACTCCACTCATATATTTCTGGATCTAGTCCATACTTTCTTCTGGAAAAACAAAAAGAACAAGAACAACAAACACAGGTTTTAATCAGTTAATCTAACCAGTTTAATCTATTAACAGCAGAATCCTATTCATTTTTATGTGGATTTTTATGCTCGCTCCCAGGTAAATGGGCGTAGGATTACAGCCTAATTGTTTCAGCTGTAATCCAAAATTATTTACTATACAGATGGACCAAACTGCAATCAATCATAGACATTTTTATACAGAGGCAAATTAACAGATTTAATTTACCTAATAAGAACAACATGTTGCAACATTGTCAGTGAGCAATAAAACACACAAAACACCCATATTTTGATGGCTTTGGAAAGTATGATAGACTATGTGAATTGCGAATAAGGCTGCGGGTGGGGGTGGGGAAAAACCACAAACATTCAGAAGAAAACCCATATTTCCCCCAAATTTTCCACAAAAAAAGAAAGAAAAACAAAACAAAAGAGAAAGAAACAAACCAACATGTTGGGGCTGTTGTTTTTGTTTTGTTTTTGTCCTTTTTTTAAATGAGGTTCTTCCCATTTTGCTTTGTTTTTTTTAAGGCCTTCATATCTCTATATTTACCTAACCCCATTGATCTTAGGTCAACAATATGTCCCACACTTGGGCAAATTTTTGCGAACCTCAGAAAGGTGGTTATTATGCTACTGAAATTCTCAGAAGCTGAATTCTACACTAGTCCCACTTTCTGTGGGTTTTGTGTAGCCCTGTAGTAGAATCATGCCCAGGCCTGTCCATAGCTTCCCATTTGTGTAGCATTGCATGGCACATACAGTTTTGAGCCACAAGTGAACAATGCATATTGTCTCAGTGAGCCCGGTCAATGCAGTTAGACACTTGACTCAGAGGAGTCAGCAGAGATGCTATTCATAGACTTGGCTTGGAAGTAACTGAGCTGTATGGATGAACAGGGCCGATACACCCTATTTCCACTTGGGGACCAACGTCAGTGCTGATTTGGCCATGTGCTATATGCCACCGTAATTATGGCAGCAATTAATCTGCACTTACACAACTTCTGGCTCATTTTTGCTACTGTTTCTCAAATATGAACTGAAAGATAAGGGTAAGCCACATATTTCCAGTCTGCATTCCATGAAGCACTTGGAGCTGGAGGTTGCCAGCAGACACTCTCCTTGTGGTGGGCATAGCCCTCCTGGTTGCTGATGTTGGGTGGTCACCCCTGCTGCCTTCTGAGATCCTTAGGTAGCCAGAATCAACATGCAGACAATAGGGCCCTTTTCCAAGGCTTTATTCCCATTCAACCTAATGACACTTACAGATGCTAATTGCTTGATCCTACAAGTGAGACTTAAGAGAGCTGCCTACTCAGGAGTTCTAACCTTAGGAATCAGTTGATCTCTGTTTGGAGGGGAAGGCAGGAAACCTCTGTACTTATGGGCTAGGAGGAGAGAGTCCACCCCTTTCCTGTGGGACATCAGGGCACAGCTGTTGCCATTGCACCAAGCGGGCTGAGCGCCTCATTTCAGCGCCCGCCATCTCCCGCTTGACGCTGCGCCGGCGCCTACCATCCAGAAACTGCTGTTGTACCTCCCTCTCCCTGCCAAGGTCACTATCACTCTCAGGAATGTGTACCCGGGGGGGGGGGCTGTCCCCCTGGCTGCTCCTCTGAACAGCACGCGGGTTCCTTTCCTGCGGTTTCTATCTCTTCCTCAGAATCAGAACTGCTTTGGGGCTCTCCGGGCTCCGATCCAACCCTGACAGCTGACATGATGAAGCATATGATGTCAATCGATGCAATCCAGGATACAGCTGTGTGTGTGTGTGTGTGTGTGTGTGTGTGTGACTTCAACAAGCCCTAAGCAGACACATCTGTGTATGTATTGTGGACAATATGTCAAAGGCATACAAATCTGAAGGTAACCTCTATTTTTAAAAAGTCAAAATTCATTTGGTGAATTCTATCTATCTATCTATCTATCTATCTATCTATCTATCTATCTATCTAATCTATCTACATTTATATCCCACCTTTTTTCCTCTTGCAAAGAACTCTAGGAAGCTTACATAGTGCTTCTCTCCATTATATCCTTACAACAACCCTGTGAGGTAGGTTAAGCTGAGAGTCAGCGACAGGTCCAAAGTCATCCAGTGAGCTTCATAGCCAAGTGAGGAGTAGAACCCGATCTCCAACACTCTAACCACTACACCACACCGGCTGGATCCCATTTGGTGTTACTTCTTTCAGAATAAGAATTTGAAGCTCACAAATTTAAAAGTTATTCAAAATGCATTTAATTAACACATCTGGTCTTTGATTACCCACCTCTCACAAGATTTGCATATATGAGTTTGATACACACTTTGCTGTAGTCCTCCCAACCCCGGTTCCATGTGTAAAATTACCAAGGTGTAGACCTTTCCCAATTGGGTGCTCTCACAATGCATTGGACTGTCATTTCATCATTCCTAGTCAGTGGGACTATTGTGCTGTACATCTGGAGGCAGCAGTTTTGAGGAGGCTGGTATAAACAGTCTATGAATGTCTGGTTCCTTTAGACATTCTTCTGTCATGTCTGTAGCTTTTGTCTGTATCTTGTTTGTTTGATTCCAGCTTGAAGCCTGACATCTCAAACCCAGCCAGGTGTTCTTAACAATGCTGAAGAAGAGAGAGAGAATGGTACCCTGAATCTTGAGGGCAATCCTCCTCCTTAGCTTGATTGTGGTTCAGTTGTCTTTGGCTATATTTGCTGTGTTATTCATTTTTATCAGCTTGTTATTCACAGCATTGGGACATGGGAGCAGGCTATTTGAAGGGCCATATTATCCCATATGAACCTTCCCAGGTTTTAAGATCCTTAGGAGAGTCCTTTCCCTCTGCCCCACAACTACAGAGGCACATTTAGTGGGAACATAAGTGAGGACCTTCTCTCCAAAGGAGGACAAGCTTGTTCTATCTCTGTTGTCTTCTACTATCAGGCAAACACACATACACACACATCTGTCTGTCTGTCTGTCTGTCTGTCTGTCTGTATCATCTCTCTCTCTCTCTCTCTCTCTCTCTCCCTCCAGACATACTTTTGGTGTCTAAAGGCGCAATCCTATGCATGTTTAGACAGGAAAAAAAGCCCTAGCGCTGGTTTGGGAATGCTGGGGGTTGTAGGACTCCCACCCCCATCTAAACATGCATAAGATTGTACCCTAAGCTGATTTGCAGCTAGAGTAGGTCTTAATCTGGTGGGTGCTGCTATTCCTTTCTTATTGATGTATTTTCTACTTGTGTTTTTGTTGGAAGTGCCTTTATTTGATGAGTTTTAATGTTTTAATTATAAATTTGCTCTCTTATTTGTATTTTATTCATACCTGCCCTGGGCCCTATTTTTCGTGGAAAGGTAAGATAGAATTGAAACCACTCAACCAATAAGAAGAGAGGGGTAAGCAGGTAAAATCCCCCTATGCTGTCTGGAATGTCCCTTCCACCCACCATAGGGCTTTCTACTAGTGCCTGCCTACTCCAGAATTTTGAGGGCCCTTGGACAAGTCATCTTCAATCCCCCCTGGCCCCCATGAGTACGTATCCCCAATTCCCCACTATTGTTGTCACCAGTTGCTCCTGCACCTCCCCTTTCTAATTGTTACAACTTACTTGCTTGACAGGCAGAGAGCCAGTGAGCAAGCAGGAGGCAATTTCATGTCCTGTTCCTCCTTCTCACCACCAGCATTGTATGGGCCAGAGCAAGAGTCAGGTGAATAAGCATGTTGTAATAATGAAGAGTTGTATAAAATTATGCATGGTGTGGAGAATGTGGAGAGGGAGACATTTTTTCTCCCTTTCTCATAATACTAGACCCCAGTGGGGTCATAGAATAATAGGGTTGTAAGGGGCCTACAAGGCCATGGAGTCCAACCCGCTGCTCAATGCAGGAATCCAAGTCTGGGATGATTGAGAAGAGATGCTGGTCTTCCTCTCTGTGACAAACCTTCAAGTACTTGAAGAGCGCTATCTTATCTCCCCTCAGTCTTGTCTTCTCAAGGCTAAACATGCCCAGTTCTTTCAGTCTCTCTTCATAGTCTCTCTTTGTTTCCAGTCCCCTGATCATTTGTTACCCTCCTCTGAACCCTCTCCAGTTTGTCTGCATCCTTCTTAAAAGGATCATCCCATGAAGCTGATCCTTCTTAAAAGGTCATCCCATAAAGCTGATTGGTAGGAGATAGGACAGATAAAAAGAAGGACTTCTTCACACTGTGCAGCGTTAAACTATGGAACTCGCTACCACAGAAGGTAGTGATGGCCACCAATTTGGATGGTTTTAAAAAGGGATTGGACTAATTGCTGGGGGAGAAGGCTGTCAATGGCTACTCTTCCTGACTAGTCCATATGCTACCTCCAGTATCAAAGGCAGTATGACTATGCACACCAGTTGCTGGGGAACACGGGTGGGAGGGTGCTGTTGCACTCGTGTCCTGCTTGTGGGTTTCCTGTCAACAGCTGCTTGGCCACTGTGTGAACAGAATGCTGGACTAGATGGACCCTTGGGCTGATCCAGCATGGTTCTTCTTATGAGTAAAGCCCCTCTCTGAAATGCTGGAGATCCACTGCCCGTCAGTGTAGACAGTACTGAGCTGAATGGTCTGATGTAGTTTCCTGTGTTCTATTAAGTTGGGAAGCTCAGATCTCCTGTTCCCACTCTGATATAGGGAGGCTCAATCTGCTAAAAGCTGAAAACGTATTCTTTAAATAATTTCAGACACAAACATATTTGCAGGGAATTGCTTCTGCTTATTTGAGAAGGGGGGGGTGGATATTAAAATAAATAAATAAATCTTTTGTTTGTTTATTTGCACTTACCAGCTCAGGTGTACCTGCTGGGTTTTACCAATTTTCGTGTTTGCTCAAAATATGCAAACAAGACTATTTCAAATGATAATGCAAAAGTAAATCTTGCATCGCATTAGTAGTAATATTTGGAGGGGAGCAATATAAAATGCTCCATTATGCTAAGTTGAAAAGAAAAGAAAACAACAATTAATGATGAAAACAGCAGTGCTTTGTGGATGTCAACAAGAACAAAAAACCCAAGAAGGTTGTTACGTGTGTGTGACAAACTTTATTGAACTTTTATCGTAATCTGAAAGGAAGAAGTAAGTATGAGCATTTCACAGTCAACCATGATGAGATGTTGTTTTGTATTTTTGATTAAACAGATGAGACCAAAATCCAATGCATTGCTAGATTATAATCCAGTGTTCTCTTTCCAGCTATGGTAATCACCTGGGCAAATTTAACTGTTGTATCCAACTGACAGCTATCCCCTGTTGGTTCCAGCACTAGCATATCACTTCTGACCAGAAAGGTTCCATCCACCATGACCTTTTCTGTTTCTAGTGGCTATCACCAATCTTTTTCCAGTGAATTCCAAGATCATGCAGTGAGCTTCATGGGGATTTGAACCTGGATCTCCCCAGTCCTAGACTGACAGTCTGTCTACTACACCACACTGGCTCTTTCCTCCTCCTCCTCCTTGGAACAGAATGCTTCAGGGCTATCCTAGCTGCACTAACAACCCAAACAATTGCTTCTGGGTGGGGACATAATCTGTAGGACAGCCTTCCCCAACCTGTAACCTCCTCCCTGATGATTTGGAGTACAAGGTTCATCATTGCTGACCATTGGCTATGCTGGCTGTAGGTGATGAGAATTATGATCCAAAACATCTGGAGGACACCAGGATGGAGAAAGCTGTTGTAGAGTCACCAAAGAAGCAGCAGCAGGATGGGATCCAGGTATTCTGGCCCATCTACTTCAGTAGCATTGCAAAAGATCCAAGGCAGTACTTCTTAAATCATACGGTGCAACCTGTTGGAGCGGCCAAATTGTCTTCAGTCACCCCTGAGTATAGAGGCATTGTGGGACACACTCATCAGTCACTACTGTCTCTGTTCTATGGTTTTGCAGGATTCTATGGTCCCCCCCCTTCCCCAAATGCACAACTTGTTTGACCTGAGATGACAATGGAACAAAAGGTATGAGTGTTTACATCACAGGAAGCAATCCCTTTCTCATGGCATCTTCAAACTCTCTTAAAAATGATTCTGTTTGTCCAACCATGCATGCATAGGAAACTTTGCAGCCACCAGAATCCTCAAAGGCCTTTCTGACAGAAATGAATAGATGACGCTGAGTGGCTGGGTGACATCGCCCAGAGTGGCTGGGTGACCAGCTAGATGGGTGATTAATAAATTCAATACATACATACATACATAAATGCTGTCTTAGTCCAAACTGGACCAAGAGACCATCCAACCCAGTATTGTCTGCAGCTCACCAAAGTTTCACAGAAAGATATTTCCCAGCCCTCTGACCTCAGATCAGGGATGTTTGAATATTTTGTTCAATCCACATTTTAAGAGCATGAGAACAGCCATGTTGGATCAGACCAAGGGTTGATGTCATCCAGCATTCTGTTCACACAGTTGCCAACTATCTGCCCCTGAGTAGGACATGAGTGCAATAGCACCCATCTGGTAGTGTTCCCCAGCAATGGGGGTACATGGGCATATGGGCATACTGGTGTACACATGCATATATAGGTAGGTATCATATATATATAGGTATCAGGGCTATTAGCCGTGGTAAACCTTATCCTCCTTTCATTTGTCTAATCCCCTTTTAAAGCTATCCAGATTAGTGGCCATCGCTACATCTTGTGATAGTGGATTCCATAGTTTAGTGATGTACTGTGTGAAGAAGTCCTGCCTTTTATCTGTCCTGAATCTCCTTCCTATTAAGTGTATGAGATGACCCTGGGTTCTAGTATCATGAGATAGTATTTAGAAATGAAATAACCCAGTCCGAACTAATGTGTAGATGGAAATGCAGTTGTCCTTCAAATTCCGCTCTTCTCCAAATTCCGTGAAGCACTTTTCAACTGAACACATGTACTCCATATGAAAAGTCATATTTAGTTTAGTTTGAGAAAGCAATTTGTTTATGAATGTGTATTGTGTGAGAATATGATCAAAAATACATATTTAAATGTGAATGTTCATGCAGATTTAAAAATAAAAATGCAGATTAATGCAGAAAGGCATGGCATGGACTTACGCATGATTGCTTGCAAAACTGACATGGACCGGAAAGAGACTGATGCATCAATCCCCTACCTAACCAATCAGATCTTTTTCATGCAAAGCATCTGTTCTGCCACTGAGCAGTGGTCTTTTAAAATCAGCCCTACCCTTGAAAAGTCCCACCAACTCCTGGCTAGGTCTGTGTTACAGATATGTGTTAGTAGCATGTAATCTAAAATATATTCACTGCACAGATCTCACTGTGGGAGCTGTGGATAAATGAGATTTTAATGAGAGGTGCATATTAATTAAATGGAATCTGGGTGGGAAAAAAATTGGCACTATAAAGGGGAAAGCAAGTCCAGCTGTAGAAATAAGCCCTTCCCAAATATACACATGTTTTCCCATATATTACCATGTTATATTCTTTTTGAAGGAAATTTCCTGGTCTTGTTTCATAGCAATATACTAGCATTCGGTTTCCAAGTGTGTCCATCTGTCGCTTGCTGTGAATAACTAAATGTCTGAATTGCAGTTAGTTCTTTGCTGTATTCATAAAAATAAATGTTAACAACTTGCTGCCATATTGCTTCGCCCACCCCTATAAGCTGTGATACAAATTTTCCAAGAGGATATTTGCATAGATTTGACTATAGAATCATAGAATCATAGAATAGTAGGGTTGGAAGGGGCCTACAAGGCCATCGAGTCCAACCCCCTGCTCAATGCAGAAATTCAAGTCAGAGCATCCCTGACAGATGGCTGTCCAGCCTCGTCTTGAATGCCTTCAGTGTGGGAGAGCTCACCACCTCCCTAGGTCATGGGTTCCATTGTCATATTGCTGTAACAGTCAGGACGTTTTTCCTGATGTTCAGCCGGAATCTGGCTTCCTGTCACTTGAGCCTATTATTCCATGTCCTGCACTCTGGGATGATCAAGAAGAGATCCTGGCCTTCCTTTCTGTGACAACCTTTCAAGTACTTGAAGAGCGCTATCATCTCTCCCCTCAGTCTTCTCTTCTCAAGGCTAAACATGCCCAGTTCTTTCAGTCTCTCTTCATAGGGCTTTGTTTCCAGTCCCCTGATCATTTTTGTTGCCCTCCTCTGAACCCTCTCCAGTTTGTCTGCATCCTTCTTCAAGTGTGGTGCCCAGAACTGGACTAGGGTTGGCGGAGAATTTCTCCCTGAAACTTCGGGGGGCCGAGCGCCAACGTGTTCGGCCCCCCGAACAAGTTTCAGGGAGAAATCCTCCGAACCCCCCCGCCCCCCCCGGGACGGGACTTACCTTCGCCGAATGTCCCTCCCGGCGGCGGGTCCGGCCAGCGGTTCGGCGGGTGTTCGAGCGGGGCGGGAGCAGCAGCCGGTCTTTCGACCGGCTGCCGCCGCCGCCATTGCAATAAAAGAAAAAAAAAAAAACGCCCCCTGATAGGCTACGTGACGATTCACGTAGCCTATCATGGCTAGATTTGCAAAGTCAGCCGTGATAGGCTACGTCAATCGTCACGTAGCCTATCACGGGTGACTTTAAAAAAAAAAAAGTGCGTACGCTAATGGCGGCCCCCATAGGGAGCCGCCATTCGCGTTCCTTATTTAGTCGCTGTAGTCTACGTAAATGTTTACGTAGACTATGGCGAAAATAAGGGCAACGCAAATAGCGTTGCCCTTATTTTCGCCATAGTCTATGTAAATCTTTACGTAGACTACAGCGACTAAATAAGGAACGCGAATGGCGGCTCCCTATGGGGGCCGCCATTAGCGTACGCACTTTTTTTTTTTTTTAAAGTCACCCGTGATAGGCTACGTGAGAATTGACGTAGCCTATCACGGCTGACTTTGCAGATCTAGCCATGATAGGCTACGTGAATCGTCACGTAGCCTATCAGGGGGCGTTGTTTTTTTTTTTTTTTAACTTTCACGTTCACGGCCGGGCGAGGTGGGAAGCCTCCCCCCCGGCCTGAATTTCGGCCGGGCCGAGGCGGGAATCCTCCCCCCCAGCCTGAATTTTGGCCGGGCCGAGGCGGGAAGCCTCCCCCCCTGGCCTGAACTTCGCGGGGGGACCAGCAAAGCGCCTCCCCCCCACCGCGAACGTCCTTCAAGGACAGGTAAGGGACTTTTGTCCACCCCTAAACTGGACACAGTACTCCAGACATCCAGATGAAGCCTAACCAGTGCTGAGTAGAGGGGAACTAGTACTTCCTGGGATTTGGAGGCTATGCTTTTATTAATACAGACCAAAAGAGCATTTGCCTTTTTTGTAGCCACATCACATTGTTGGCTCATATTCAGCTTATGATCAACAACAATTCCAAGATCCTTCTCGCTTGTAGTGTTGCTGAGCCACGTATTCCCCATCTTGTAACTGTGGCACATTTGGTTTCTTTTTCCTAGGTGCAGAACTTGGCATTTATCCCTATTAAATGTCATTCTGTTGTTTTCTGCCCAGCGCTCCAGTCTATCCAGATCACTTTGAATCCTACTCTTTCTCCTAGAGAACTGTGGTAATTTGAATTGAGGTTCAGAGGGCTTAACCTTTTAAAGCAAGACAATTGCCACTGTCCTTCCTGTGTTTTCAAACTACATTTGAATATGCTTTGGAAGTCCTCATATCTCTGGCTAGCTCACTGGTAACACAGGTATAATAATTAATATCTTTACTCTTTACTCTTTACTGTCAAGAGAGGGTGAGTTTTGTGTTTTGGTAACACTGGCATAGCTTTTAAGAGCTACAACAGGATGGGGCGAGGGTATACTTTCAGCAAATGCTGTTAAATACGCTGTTTATTACAACTTGCATTTTGAACGTATCCAAGCGTGGTGTTGTCAAGTGACTATTTCTCCTGCTGTTGAGCAATAGCAGCCATGAAGTGACATAGCAATTACCCGATTCAAAGTGCTGGTATTAACATTCAGAGCCCTTAACAGCTCGGGGCCAGGTTATCTGAAGGATCGCCTCCTCTCATATGTGCCTGCCCAGACCTTAAGATCATCTTCAGAGGCCCTTCTCTGTGAGCCCCTGACAAAGGAAGTGAGGCGGGTGGCTACTAGGAGGAGGGCTTTTTCTGCTGTGGCACCCCAGCTCTGGAATGAGCTCCCTAGTGAGGTTCGCCTGGCACCTACATTGTATTCCTTCCGGCACCAGGTGAAGACCTTTTTATTTTCCCAGGCATTTTGGCATTTTAGCTCTTTAGACTTTTAGCTTTAAATCTAAATCTGTATTTTAAATCCCTGCACTGCTGCTAGGTTTTATTCTGGTTGGATTGTTTGCTGTGGTTTTAATGTTTTATGTATTTTGTATTGGTTTCTTGTGTGCTCTTTGGTTTTAATTTTTGTGAAACACCCGGAGAGCTTCAGCTATTGGGCGGTATAGAAATGAAATACATACATACATACATACATACATACTGTATTTTTAGCATGAGCAGAAAGTTTTCCTTCAAAACTCAGGATCTGGATCCAGCCTCTTCATCCTCCCTTGTGTATGCACACAGTTTGGATAAATCTGAATTCAGACTTGAAGGATCCTGAATGATCCAGAACTTATCCTCCTTTGGACAGTTTGGATCCTGTACAATTAATGTCTTCCTCAAGATTGTTTTAAAGTGCTTGAGGCAGCCTGATGTAGCTCCTGCCCCCTTTCCAGTTACCCCCCCCCCATATCTCTACCCCAGGGCCTGGGGGAGGGTGAAGAGGGGACAAAGGATGCTAGAGGGCTCCCTATATTTTTAGCTAGGGATTGTGAAGGTTTGCAACGCTCATGATCCATGGCAACAAGTGGCTGGCAGCTCCCCCCCCCTCCTGGAGGGTCCCTGGCTGTAAATGACATCTCAGCAAGGCGTCGGACCAAACTGAGTCAGGCCAACTCAAACACTTGGTCTGATTTGAACTGGGACAACTGTATTCAAGCTCCCATCTCTCAAACACTTGTGCATCACTTTATCATCAAAAGAGGTGTACATGTGAGCGAGCTAAGCACGTCCGATTGAACTGAATGGGGCTTAATTCTGAGTAGATGTGTATAGGACTGCATTGTTAGGCTGAAATCCTGATAACCACACTTACTTGAGAGGGAGTCCCATTAAAGCAACAACAGGAACAGGAACATAGGAAGTTTTGGACTATAATTCCCATCAGTCTCTGTCAGCATTGCCAGTGTTCAGAGATGATGGGATAATCCAACCCATTTGGAGAGCACCATGTTGGGGAAGGCTGTTCTAGCTTAGTCCTACCTGGACTAAGCTAGAACACGTACACCTCTTTTGTTGATAAAGTTATGCGCAAGTGTTTGAGAGATGCCAGCTTGAATGCAGTTGTCCCAGTTCAAATCAGACCAAGTGTTTGAGATGGCCTGACTCAGATTGGGTTGATGCCTGGAGGTGACAATGATTGAACCTGCTGAGACCTTCTGCATGCGAAGCAGGTACCCTACCATGGAGATACAGTCCTTCCGATGATGATGGTGGTGGTGGTGGTGGGTGGTGTGCACAACTCTCATGCCCGAGGCCAGGAGTTAGCATGAACAGCATCCATCCACCATGGTTTGCAGGCCTCAGTGAAACAATCCATAGTGAATTACAGAACCTCCCCTTGTATTTAAGACATAATTAATTATTCCTAAAGCCTCTTTAACAGTGAAAAGTCCAATTCTAAATGGGCATTAATTATCTAGGAACATGTTTTCTATTATGCTGCCATTGTACCAAAGAGGAAGATGTGTAGGAAACAGCCCAACAAAATGGCTGCAGCCATTAACTCTCTCCTTTTGTTATTTCACTTTTCCATTACATTTGAGATAAAGACTGAACTATGTTCCAGGCTAGTAGACTATAGCAGCGAGATGGGAATATGAGACTCCAGTGAAATATTGAACACATAATAGGGGAAAGTGCACGGAATGAAAATGAGAAGATAAGGCTGCTACACTGGGCTGTTGCAGAATAAAATCCATGACCAATGAGTTACTGGGGAGTGCTATAGTGTTTAGGTGGAAAATTTCTCAGACAGCCAAGGAGATCCAGCAGAGGAGAACTCCCCCCCTTCTCCCAAGGACACAGTCTTTGTTAGTATGACTTTCAAATGTTGGCATATGCCAGCTGCTTGGTTCTCAATGTGTACAGTGTGCTTTCAGAAGAGAAGATCATAATACAATAGTTAGCGAGTAGTGATCCCTCCCAAACTCTACATCAGTCAGCTTTTCAGTTGAATCTGGTCGGCTCATAAATGAACAGTGAGCCCTGTCTTTGAACCAACAAACTTCAATATTTTTTTTTTATAATTCAAACACTGTTTGACAATGATTTAATTTATCTTTTCTGTACCTGTACAGTCTGTCTGACAAAGCAGCCAAACTCCACTATTTCTACCTTCACAGTGTCAGCATCCTGTGACAAACAGACAATTTTGTTTTTGTTGTTAGGTTTGTTCTGCTTCTGCAGTCATTGTCTCCACCTGTAGATCCATGACAATCTACTACTATAACCAAAGTAGATGTGATAGCCGATCAGAGAAAGAATGTGGTATGATGCATGATGTCATGAAACAGGATGGAAGAGAACGTCATGTTATGGACAATGTCTTTCCCAAATGGACTTGGGTGATGGTCTGATTATGATTATTTATTACATTTCTATACTGCTCAATAGCCAAAGCTCTCTGGGCAGTTCACAACAATTAAAACCATAAAATACAACACATTAAAACATAACATGAAAGTTTAAAACTACAATATAAAACCAAAATAAAACATTTGAGCTGTGCACAAATGGCCTCTCAAAATTCTCCAATCTATTTGTGGACAGAGAAATCGGGCGGCGGGGGGGATGACAATTTCACCAAATTTCTCCTAGGGGAGGATAAATTTGCCAACAGTTTCTCACAGGTAAGGCTCACTTTTGGCAGGGATTGTAGCACAGCTTCTTTCTTTTGTTTTCCTAAGGGTTTTAGGCTTATTGCACTGCTTTTGTAGGTGTCAACAACATCAACTGTGGTGAGGCTTCCACTTTTGGGGGTGCGGAATTTTGATTTTTTTTAGGTTTTTGAGCTGACCTCATTCCTGCGAGGCGGCCAAGGGGGCTGTGTGTGTTTTCTCTCTGTATTACACATAGGGGTGTACGGATTCCCCACTGTCTGTTCCAGTGGGGAATCCGTTGGGGGGGGAGGTGATCCGTTCCTCCCCCCCAGAATCCTCTAGAGCAGTTCTGCTCCATTTGGATTCCAGCAGGGGACTGGCTTGGGGGCGCTTACCTTCCCTCCTGCCAGCCAGAACTGTTCGCCTCCTCCATGTCCCTGACAATTGTCATGTCTTAAAAAAAAAAAAAAAAAAAGCGATCGGGAAGATGTGCCCATAGACTTATACGCAAAATAGAACTGTGAATCTTACGTATAAGCCTATGGACACATAGACTTATACACAAGATTCATGACTCTATTTGCGTATAAGTCTATGGGCACATCCTCCCGGTCGCTTTTTTTTTTTTTAAAGACATGGCATTTGGCAGGGACAGGGAGGAGGCGAACGGCTCTGGCTGGCAAGAAGTAGCCGAGTGCCGTTCCGCCTCCAGTCCTCCTGGAGCGGAGGTAAGTGGTCCCGATCTGCTGAGGATTCCTGAGGCCGTATTCCAAAGAATCCAGCCTCATTTGAATCCGCAGTGGATTTCTCTGGCATCCCTAATTACACATCTTTCAATTGCTCTGCAGCTTCCCAGGCCACCTGCACTTCCTGAACTGAAAAAGTCCCATGGGAGGAATTGCCTCATGATGTCTTCTTCATGATGGCTTTAACTGAAGTGCAGGAAGCTGAGGAGGCCACAGGCTGCCACGGAGGTTACTGTACAATGGCAGACAGGACACTCACACACACACCTCAGCCACCTCATAAGTAAGGTAAGTACCAGAACCCCAAACCCATCCCATGGGAATTTCTTTTTGAAAGCAATTTGTTTTCTATCAAATTGAATGAGAACAGTAGAAACAAATGTAATAAAAATTTTTGGCACAGCACTAATAAAAATAAAGACCAGAATAAAACCCAGCATCAGTGCAAATATTCAAAATACAGAACAGGTGTAAAACAACAGAAACTGAAAGACTAAAATGCCTGGGTAAATAAGGTCTTCATTTGGCGCTGAAAAGAGCACAATGTAGGTGCCAGGCAAGCATCTCTGAGAAGCTCATTCCGCAACTGGGCTGCCACAACAGAAATGGACTTGTTCTTAGTAGCCACTCACCTCACTTCCTTTAGTGGGGTTCCTGAAGAAAGACTGCCAAAGACGAACTTAGGATCCAGTCAGGTAAATATGGGAAGAGTCATTCCTTCAGGTCATTTGGCCTCAAGCTGTTTACGATGTTGGATATTAATACCCCCACTTTGAATCAGGCCTGGAAATGAGTTTATAGACTGGATTCATAATTTGGTGGCAAATTATGAATTATGATGAGATTCAGGCTGCCCTTCCGTAGTTGGGGGGGGCATGCATTTTCCTGGATCCCTGCTCCTCTGTCTAGCATGAGTTCCGTCTTCCTTGCAGCCAAGCCTTCTCTAAATACTAGGAGCACAGCATTGGAGGCTGGTGGCTCTGGCTCCGCTGTCAGTGGGCCAGTGAATCTGCTCTGGGTTTCAGTCAGAACCAGCCAGAACTCTAAAGGAGCTCCCAAGGTTCTGGACCCTATTCACCACCAGGTTTCACTGGAGGTCTAACTCCGGCCCTTGCCTGGTCATCAAGGACTTTGTGCTTCTTTCTCTTCAGGCTCTGTCACCCTTCAACTTGCCACAATTCTGGCTACATCTCCAGGTTGAGACCCTACCTTAAGCCCCAACGCCCGAGTCCAGTGATTGACCTCAGGATACCTGGGTTTGGAGAACACACGTCCCAGTTGTGGATTTGATTGGGGCATGGCCACCGCTGGCCCTCACATAATCAGCAGTGATGAGGCTAATTGGCAAAAGGCTGTGTATGGTCAGTAGTAGGGCATGAGACAGCTGGGTCAGCTGATGATTGTCTCCAGCCAGTAGGGTGCCTACTTAAAAATAATCAAGAAGAAGGAAATGTATCACCAAAACAGGACAAAAGATTTACATAAAATGTGCATATCCTAATGCATATGAACAGATGCAAATTAAACTGGACTTGGACTTGACATCCCTTCAAATTCTGACACCCCTTCAAACAGAGGACTTCCCTCTGTAAAAGAGCACACGTGTCCACCCTACCAGCCAGTTCTGGACCATGGGCAATCAGTTGTCTGCACCAACATAGTAACTGTATTCTCTGTGACTTTTCTAACCCTCTTAGAAGGTGGTATTTGTCATCAAGCTGTATGGTATGCAGCTGGTCCTTCAATGGCTTCCAGAAATATAGTGTTTCACATAATTCGAAGCAAACGTTCTTATCAGTGTGTTTTGCAATTAATTTAATCTTGTTTCTGTTATTTCCCCAGTATCCCCCCCCCCTTCATTCTAGTGAGCCTCATTATGTTTGCAGGAACATTAAATTAGACTTCTTGATAGAAGTAAGATGATTATCAGTTAATTTAATTATGGTTCTGCATTCGGTCATTTAACGGTATGTCTGGCATTGTTGCTGTATAGGGTTCTTCCTCCCTGCACCAAAGGATCACAGTGTAGGAAATATCTCCACTTCCATGTACAGTTTGCATTATCTGATAATCACTGACAACTGGCTGAGGTTCAGTATTTTTACACCTCTAATCCAGGTGATTCACTTTCATCAAACAGCTGTAATAACTAATCATCACTGTATTTAGTGGTATTATTGCGATTTTGCCCTTTCTTCCATTGATTTAATTAAGAAATTTAATGGCACATTCCAAAAGTAATGCAGGCAATTATTGCTCTTTGCTTTGACAGCTTCATGTACTTTGATTTGGTCTTCAGTTTAAAGTTTCTTCCGTAGGGTGTGGGTGGAGAGGAAAGTTTATTTCTGAGTACGGCTTGGGTCTGATTTTGACGATGTGAGTTGCTGAAAATACATAGGCATGCAAAACCCCTGGTACTTAGCTGCCACTGCAACCTAAACAAAATGGTCATAGCATTTGGGGTTTGAAGAGGATACATTTCTCCCTGACCCATTTGGTAGTGCTTCTGCTGTATGGGGAACTTGCTGCCATCTCATCTTCTTAATTCCCAAGTGAGGTTTCGTGGTTTTCAGGAACATTTGAATACAAACGCAAGCAAGTTTTTCAGGCAGAACTCACATATTCCTGAGCTTGTAACTGTGTGCACAGAATATGTTTATTAGAAAAATGTATGCTTTAAAAATGTGCATTTGGGGATGGATGGAAGCATTTTCATGCTTTTATCAATGAGGGAAAACTACACATTTGGGTATATGCTTTTTTTTTTTTTTTAAGCACATCCAAATGCCCCCTTTCCCCATTTGAACAACAACAAATGCTTGCATTTGGGAATGGGAACAGGTTGGACCAAGCTTCAAGATGGAATTCGGAGAACCTGAACAAGCTTGAGCCTCACTGATTCGCCTATCCCTACTCCAGAGTTTTACAAAAATTACTGCATCCTGAAAATACACATCAACTGTATTACTGAATTGTAATAGTACTACATATGGGAACATTTTCAAAACATAGGAATATGTCCAGAAATAACAAATAGATATATCTGAGTTTTGCAAAGAAGAACATTATTTGTCATATGAGTCTGCTCCCCCATACTCATAAATTTACTAGGGATGTACAAAATTCACTTACCATTTCGCTGATTTGCTTCACGGTGGGGGGGGGCAGGTGCTCTGTCCCTCCCCCCGGAAACCTTGATGGGGGGGAGGCGCTTCATCCCTCCCCCCGGAATGCTGCCCGGCTGGCTCTGCTCCGCAGGGATTCTGGGAGCCGCCAGCCAGCTCCGCTGGCAGCAGGACATCCGGCCGCTGGGCAGCAGGGACGCAAATGGCAACGGCTGTAGCCGCTGCCATTTGTGTCCCTGTACTTAACCGTGATAGGCTACGTATCACGGCAAAGTAAAAAAGTTTGCAAAGCTTGCCTATCACGGCAAAGTAAAAAAAACGCATACGCAAATGGCGGCTGCACTTAAACAAGATGTTTGCAACCCAGGATCATACCATTGTAAATCAACGCATTGCATTACCTGCAGTTGCCTCCAAGAAACTACTTCTTTCAGGAGCACAATTACTAACAAAACTTATTAGACGATCGTTAACACACACTTCTACTTATGTGGTTTACTTAATTGAATATATATATTCATGTTGAATGCAATTTGTAGGGAAAACTACAACAGACCTAAGAATAAGATTCCAGAACCACAAATCTGTAATTCTTACCAAAAAACTGGAGCAGCCTGTTGCAAGACATTTCAACTCCGCTGCACATAGTCTGTTGGATTTACAGTTGGTTCCAGTAGAACAAACAAAACACCCTGATATGTTTGACAACAGGGACAATTTCTGGATCTATAGACTCAGAACTCTTAGTCAAATTGCCTTAATCTGGAGGACACTTTGTAAGCATTATACCAGTCATATCTCTATTTTTTCTCCTAAGGAACCTGCATCTCCAAGCCTTCCAAACTGCCACTCCTGATACTCATTTAACAACACAGCTACTGATGAGGGCAGAAGCCAAAATGTTCAGCTTAAAATATATATTTTTAATACTCATTAGTCTTTCTATCTTTCAGATAGATAGATAGATAGATAGTTGAGAATCGGAAATTTGAGGTAAGTATGATACTCTAATATTGTGTTCACTACAGATTAAAACTATAAAACCTACCTAAACTTAAGGGAGCAGTGTCTAGTTCCCCTAGAACAATGTCTCAAAACACCTAACCAAAATTATCCTTGGTCTATTAATTAGGCACATTAATTCACTCTGTTGTCATCCTAAATTGTCAAATTATCTGTTTCTCCTCCCTTCTGCACTGTTTGCAGAGTAATGCATCCAGACACCATTCATTAGAGTCAAAAGCAGGTAATTAGCTCTCACTTTATCTCAACAGTTGGATAAGCCAGAACCCCAAGTCATTTCTGTCTGTGAGAACGTTTTCAAATGCATTAAAGCTAACTTTGCTGCTTTGTTTCCCCATCTCCTCAGTAAATTTTAGGGATGGTGGAGAATTCCACCACGGATTCCAGTGAGGCCAAATGCACTGGCATTCGCCCCCCCCCCCGGAATCCGTGGGGGAACGGCCTTCTGCTCCCCCACCCTCCCCATGGAACCCCCCGGGATGGCACTTACCTGGGGCGGATGCGGCAGCAGCTTCGGCGGTGGTGCAGCAGCGGTGACATGGCAGCGGTGGTGGGAGGTGCGGCGGGGGGGAGGCGGAAGGTGCAGCGGGGGGAGGCAGGGGCGGCGGCGGAAGGTGCGGCGGCGGCGGCAGGTGCAGCGGCGGTGGCAGGTGCAGCAGCAGGAGCGGCAGGTGCTGCGGTGGGGGCAGCGGTGGCGGGGGCGGCTGGTCTCCTGGCCAGCCGCGACTGGGCCCAGCGTACGCAAATGGCGGCGGCTACGGCAGCCGCCATTTGCGTTCGCTATTTTTAGCCGTTCTAACGCAAATGGCGGCCACCGTAGCTGCCGCCATTTGCGTACGCTGGGCCCAGCTGTGGCCGGCCAGGAGACCAGCCGCCCCCGCCCCCACTGCCCCACCGTCCCCACTGCCCCACTGCCCCCGCCACCACTGCCCCCGCCACCCCCGCTGCCGCACCTGCCACCCCCGCCGCCGCACCTTCCGCCGCCGTCGCCGCTGCACCTTCTGTCTCCCCTGCCGCCACACCTTACACCGCTGCTGCCGTGCCGCCACTGCCGCACCACCGCTGAAGCTGCTGCCGTATCCGGCCCAGGTAAGTGCCATCCCGGGGGGTTCCGTGGGGCGGGTGGGGGAGCAGAAGGCCGTTCCCCCACGGATTCCGGGGGGCCAAATGCCAGTGCATTTGGCCTCACTGGAATCCATGGTGGAATTCTCTGCCTCCCTAAAATTTACTGAGAAGAGGAGATGGGGAAACAAAGCAGCAAAGTTAACTTTAATGCATTTGAAAATATTCTCACAGACAGAAATGACTTGGGGTTCTGGCTTATCCAACTGTTGAGATAAAGTGAGAGCTAATTACCTGCTTTTGACTCTAATGAATGGTGTCTGGATACATTACTGTGCAAACAGTGCAGAAGGGGGGAGAAACAGATAATGTGACAATTTAGGATGACAACAGAGTGAATTAATGTGCCTAATTAATAGACCAAGGATAATTTTGGTTAGGTGTTTTGAGACATTGTTCTAGGGGAACTAGACACTGCTCCCTTAGGTTTAGGTAGGTTTTATAGTTTTAATCTGTGGTGAACACAATATTAGAGTATCATACTTACCTCAAATTTCCGATTCTCAACTATCTATCTATCTATCTATCTGAAAGATAGAAAGACTAATGAGTATTAAAAATATATATTTTAAGCTGAACATTTTGGCTTCTGCCCTCATCAGTAGCTGTGTTGTTAAATGAGTATCAGGAGTGGCAGTTTGGAAGGCTTGGAGATGCAGGTTCCTTAGTAGAAAAAATAGAGATATGACTGGTATAATGCTTACAAAGTGTCCTCCAGATTAAGGCAATTTGACTAAGAGTTCTGAGTCTATAGATCCAGAAATTGTCCCTGTTGTCAAACATATCAGGGTGTTTTGTTTGTTCTACTGGAACCAACTGTAAATCCAACAGACTATGTGCAGCGGAGTTGAAATGTCTTGCAACAGGCTGCTCCAGTTTTTTGGTAAGAATTACAGATTTGTGGTTCTGGAATCTTATTCTTAGGTCTGTTGTAGTTTTCCCTACAAATTGCATTCAACATGAATATATATATTCAATTAAGTAAACCACATAAGTAGAAGTGTGTGTTAACGATCGTCTAATAAGTTTTGTTAGTAATTGTGCTCCTGAAAGAAGTAGTTTCTTGGAGGCAACTGCAGGTAATGCAATGCGTTGATTTACAATGGTATGATCCTGGGTTGCAAACATCTTGTTTAAGTGCAGCTTTAACAATTTACATGGATTGCGTGGTTTTCTGAATGTGGTGCATGGTGGAGAATTAATGGCTTCTGTGTTAAATGAGCACAATAGGGTATAATACGGTAACTATCTTTAATTATATTGTGGTAATTAGGGGCAGCAGGATGGTAGTCCATGACAAATGGAATGTGATTTTCTTTCAAAGCGTTAGCCTTTGCTTCATAAGGAAGGGTATCCCTGGATATTACTGAAGCCCAATTGATGTTGTAGTCAATAATGTGACTAGAGTATCCAGATCTTTGTATATGTTCTTTAAGTTCTTTATATCTTCTTGAGATGTTTTATTTGTTGTTACAAATTTGTTTTATCCTAAGAGACAAACTATATACAATGTTCTTCAGATGGTTCTGATGACATGACACAGGTGGGAATTTGTAGGATTACAATATTAGTCTGTGACAATTTGCTGGTTTTCAATGGTTAAGAGTACATCCAGGAAGGATAATTTTGGGTTTTCAGTTGTGGTGTTACTAGTAAATTTTATCGTTGGGAGGATAGTGTTGATGAACGTAGTAAAAATCTCCAAGCTACCCCTTCCATAGTCCTAGATGACAAAAAATTATACACACACATACATACACACACACACACACACACACACCCCTGAACCTACTATACCAGCAAATGTAGGATGCACTGATTGCTAGGCAAACATGATATGCTGTGTTACATCAGTGCCATGTGTCCCAAAACAGGATGCTGCCTCAGCCCAACAGGCTTATATTGATCAAGGGTTCTGATTCTGTCAGATCGCAGTCATTGATCAGTTTCTTTTGATTACCAAGATGAAACAAGCCACTTGTACAAAAAGATGACACTTTATTGATAGAAAATGGATGCAGAATATACAGAGAGAGAGCGAGAGAGAGAGAGAGAAAGTTCATACCTCCTTTCAGGCGACAAAGCAGATCTTTGCCACAGACTGAATGCCTATCTGAGTTAGGGGTGTACAAAATCCACTTACCGTTCTGGTCCGGGGTGTCCGCAGGGTGAGGGAGGCGATCCGTCCCTCCCCCCGGAATCCTCCTCGTCTGTCTCCGCTCTGTGGCGAGTCCGCAGAGCTGCCAGCTGGGCCCATCCGCAGCCAGACTTCCGTCCGCTGCCGGTCTGCGGCCGCAACTGGCATCCGGTGTAGCGGATGCCATTTGTGTCCCTGCTTTAGCCGTGATAGGCTACGTAAATCTTTACATAGCCTATCACAAAAAGAGTAGCGATGCAAATGGCCGCAGACCAGCATTTGCTGCCGCAGAGCGGTAGCGGAGAGCAGCAGACGGACTGGACCAGCCAGCGCAGGTAGGGTCCGTCCGGGGAGAATTTCGCAGGGTGACGGAGGGGAGTCCTCCGTTCTGCCACGGACTCCGGGGGGCGGGATTCTAAAGAATCTGGCCTCATTGGAGTCCATGGAAGAATTCTCCACCATCTAATCTGAGTCCCCAGGATAGGTGAATGCCATTTCTCAGGACCACAAGTTTCTCTAGGCTGGTAGTATACATATTCCTCCTTAGAGTGAGACCAAAGGGTGGGGCAGTGAGCTGGATCATATAAAAGTCTCTGGTCTGTTGGATGCCTCATTCTAGCCCATGAGCAATGCCCCCTCCCCCCCCCCCAACAGGCCAGCACGCACACAAGAGACAGGGAGCTTCTTTCTTACCCCAAAGCTTCTTGAAACATTTAGCCTAGGAATCTAATTGCCTCCCTTAACAGAGAGCCTCTGACATTCCAGCTGTTGTGGGGGGTGTCTTTCAGCTTTTCTGTGAGAATCAAGGCAAAACACCCTCATGTCTTCCTTCAGGATGACACAATTTAGCTGGCAGGCTGTGAATTACCACCCTGTGTTAAAGGCCTGCTGTCTTAACCATAAAACCGCTGGTTAAGTTAAACTGCACAGCTGTCCAGTGGCATTTTGGAGCTCCATGTAGTCCACACTTTTGTTCATTAACCAACTCTCTACAAGGGTGTACTGGGTGAGAAGAATGGCCAACAGATATGGTGTGCCATTTATGGGAAGGGCTGTAGCTCAGCAGGACAGCACATGTGTGACATGCATATGGTCTCAAGGCCAATCTCTAGCATCTCCAGGTAGGGGTGGTAAAGACACCCGCCTGAAACTCTGGAGTGCCACCGTTAATCAGTAGAGCCAATATTGAGCTAGTTGGACAGACGTTACGACTCAGAACAGCTGCCTATATTCCTATTGTGGAAGAAGGCTGTGTTGTATAACTTATGCCTGGTTCTTGGTGTCTTCTCATTTGTCCCAGGTGTTTTCACCATCACCCTGCAAATTCAAGTTCTTGCTTGTTTTTACTGCATCACCAATATATCTCTGTCAGTGCTGGTAGGACACAGAATGTTTATTTTCTTTAAATAATTTCCTCTTTATGGTTTTGCAGAGAGGAGTGTTGCATTAACTAGAGAGGGTGTTTGTTTTGTTCTGCTTTTGTTCTTGTTTTAAATGAGAAAAGGACCTAATGAATTTGGAAATGGTAAAGCGACCCTCCGAGTTTGGATGTCAGTGTGAATGTACGGATTACTGCTGCGTTTCGGTGGGACCATTGCTGAACTAATGAAAGAGTTTCAAGTCAATTGTTTGCAGAACCTGCATAATAGGAGAAAATGAAATCTCTTGATTTCATCAGTGTTTTTGTTTGCTGGCCACTGTCCATCCTGGTAGATATTACATCATCATTATCATCATAGTTGTCTATTATATCAAGGTAGACGCTTTAGCAATTTATATAACTTGGATTTGTCATTGTGTTTGCTGAATAATACGTATTATCCCATTTCTTGCAGCAGCTGCTGCTGCTCCCCTCCCCCTCCCCCTCCCCTCCCCCTCCCCCCCTCCCCCTCCCCCCCTCCCCCTCCCCCTCCCCCTCCCACTCCCTCCTTCCTCCCTCCTTCCTCCTCTTTATTTCCCAGTTTTAAAGTAATTGTGTTTGGTTTTCCCCCAGGACTGCAACAGCAATTAGAGATGCTTTCTGAATAAGTCTAGCTTTTGCTTGAAGCATTTGTTTTGATTTTTCAGTAATATTTAAATTCTCTCTTTCGTTCCTTTTAAGTATTTATTTGCATTAAGGTTTTTTGTTGGTTTGTTTGTATTTTACTTTTGCTTGTTTTTCACTTTTTTCAAAACAAGACTTTTAATCAAACAAAAATTGTCACCAAACACTCTGGGTCTTCACGCTATACATTTGCTATCACTGTGCTATGGGGAAAACAGATTATCATGTGGATGATTGTGCTAGTTAAAGAATACAGAATGAGTCAGACTGCCAAACACACAGCATCACTGCCAAAAGCATCCATCAACACATTCCTGAATGATACATTTAGGGTGAAATTCTATGCATGTTTAGACAGAAAAAAAGTCCTACAGGTCCCAGAATTCCTCAGCCAGCTATGCTAGTCCTACAAAAAAAAAAACAGTCAACCCTCAGAGACACCATGCACTCGCTAATTATCCCTCCACCAGCAACATGTGGGATTTTCTTCTTAGATTCAGAGCAGGAGAAAGGAAGAAGGAAGTCTCAGAAAGTCAGTGGAGATAGTCATGCTGATGGTGGGTTGGTAGCAGTCTCTAGTCTGCAGAAGTGACTGTAGCAGGTGTTGGACTGCCTAGTTAGTTATGACCATCACTTGGAGGTTTCTCATAGGCATCTGCTTGAATTGGGCCATTGGGGTTTTTGCCCATGTGAGCGTGGGCATGAAGACTGATCATGTGTAGGACCCAAATCCCTCTTCTGAATTGGCCCATAACCATATCATTGTCCTTGTATTTGGTCATCACTCGCAACATTTTCAGTTGCTCACCTCTCCTTAAACTTGAGCCATTTCTTCATTTCTGCTACACAGTGCATGAAGATGAAGGCAGGGAATACCTGGATTATTGAAGCAAGCACTTACCTCATTATCTAAGACAAAACTGGGAACTTGTGAAAGGATGTCCACTCTATATGGCAGTTAAAATAGCTGAGAATAATTTACCTCCAGGTTTCCTCAGAGAACCATAGAAGCATGTTCATGATGGACATCTTTTTATTATTGTTGTTGTTGTTGTTGTTGTTTGTTTTAAAGGGAGTTTGACTTTCAGGTGTGTAATGCCTTGTCCCTGATCAATAATTGCTTCTGGGCAGCTCTCATCATGGACCTCCCATCACATAAATTAATAAATTAATATGCAAGAGGAAAGGCTATAAAAAGATTGAGAAGACTAATCCTCTTTCTTTGAGGAGATGCAGCCATGGCTAAAAAGGACACATTCCTTTGGAAAAGGAATGCCCGTATTCCTTCTAGCAACAAGCCAACTAGCAAACCAACAAATATTACCTTCAAAACCCTCCATGGGCTTGCCCCTCCTTAGGCAGGGAGGGGCAATGGGTAGCCCTCCAGATGTTTTGGCCTACAACTCCCATCATCCCTCAGCATTGGCTATGTTGGCTAGGGATAATGGGAGGTGTGGAACAAAATATATGGAGACACACAAGTTGCTTGTCCCTGTCATAGCACTCATATCCTGATATATCCCTTCCTGTGACATTTGCTCATCCAGCTCCACCACCCTCAGCCATTCAAAGGTCTCTTTCTCCCTGAAATGACTCCCCCCCCCTAGAGATGGGGGACCAGGAATGCTTGAGGTCATGGAAATTCTCTGAATCCCACTTTGTAGCTTGCCTTGTTTCACTCCCATTTTAATGTGTGGCCTGTTGTTGCTGTTGCTGTTGCTGCTGCTGTTTTTGTTTTGTTTTTGTTTGAATGGGGAAAGTGCACACTTTTGTGCATATTTTCGAATGTTCACACTTTCCCCCCATTGCCTGAAGTGTGGAAACGTGTACGGGGGGTGCAGTTTACTGTATGAAGGTTTCAAAATATTCATTTTCCAAATGAAATTGCAAGTTTGGGAATTTGCCAAGCCCCCCCCCCAAAAAAAGCACACTCCCATACATGTTCACATGTGGGATGGTGAGCAGGGCAAGTCTGAATGATTTGCAAACTGAAATGAAATTCTTGTACACCCCCTACTCTACCCATTTTCCCTTGTGCCCCATATGCCTGGAACTGGCCCCCAGAACACCTTCATACAACCACATTCCTTGTTTTCCTTAATTCCCTTCTCAAAACATACTTTTTCTAGGGAACCTTTGGATCATTCCTGTATCCCCTATAATTTACAGTAACAAACCCGAAGTGTGTGACTGAATAATGACATATTCTTCCTGTCTGCACACATCCTCTGTTGGTTCCCTGTGTATATTTAGATTGTAAGCCCTGTGGAAGTGTTGAGCGAGACAGAAGCTGGTAGGGGAATCTTTATGCCAGTTGGATCCTTTGTGGACAGCAGGTGCTACAGCCACTAAACGGCTCCCCCCACCCACACGAAACATGATGGTATGAGTCCAAGTCACAGTTTGCCACACTAACAGTTTTCATTGGGAGACAATGAGGGACTAGAGAGGAATGAGAATTTTGTTCCAGTTTGATTTGGAATTTACCAAAGTTCTCCATTTTGGGACAAAAAGAACTTGAGGTTATAAGAAGGAGAAACCAAAACTGACTGATTCCTCCATCCAGGCCCAGGGGTTTGCGTACTTTGCTCTTAAAAGTCTGGGTTTGAATTCCTGTGTATTCAGCTATGTTAGTGCTGGATTAGGGTTGCCACCTCTTTATGTCTGACAGGTTCCTCAGTTTTAATAGCTATATTTCAGTCAGGTAGAGTATGGTCCTCTTCTAGCTGGGAATAGCTTTCCCTATTGAGCTTGGCTGGTGCAGACAGGTGAGAATTTAATTTCAGTCCATTTTTTATCAGACTTTACCAAAATCCATACAGTTATTCATATTTGGGAGAGAAAGAATTTGATATTCAACAACAACAACAACAACAATTTGGATGAAGGGGAAAGTGAAATGGACATATTTGCCCATCCCCAAAAGGAACCTTGTGATACTTTTTTCTAGGAAAACAGCAGTTCTTGCGGTGGGCTGTGGGTATGTGAATAAAGGACATTATCTTGCAAAGACCATTATTATTTGGCAAGTAGTTATACAAGGGAACTACTACTGGATCAGACCGAAGGCCTCTCTGGTCTTCCATCCTGTTTCCCACAATGGCCAGTTCAATATCACTAGGAAGTTCATAAACAGAACCAGTGGAGGCTGGTGGCTCCCGTGTCAGTGGTGTGTGTGTGTGAATCTTCTCTGGGTTTCAGTCAGAACATGCCAGGATAAATCTATCCTTTAGAACTCTAAAGGATAGATAGGGATTTTCTTAAACCCATTATTTCATTCCATCATCCACTCACTGAGGGAATCAGATTTATTGCAGGGAAACTTTGTTCGTTTGCAAATGCACATTTGCACTAATGTGCACTTGAGCTAAAGCTCATTAGCACAAGTGTGCATTGGCACAAATCCCACCATCATTTTTTTTTAATGGTCCACAAGTCTGTGGAATCCATGCAACTTGGAAAAGCTGGTCCACTGTGGAATTTGCAGGTCAGATTCACAGAAATCCAATCTCATTTGAATCCATGAGGTACGATGGGAGTTCTAGGCCAAAACATCTGAAGGCCCATAAGCTGCCTATCCCTTATTCAGATGCACAGTACTTAAACTTTTAGATGTATAATTACTATTTCAGACAAGGAGATACACAAAGGAAGAAACATCTGAAGTCATTTAGTTCACAATCCTATGGATGTGTAGATAGTGCAAAAGTCCTACAACTCCCAGCATTCCTCAGCCAGCCAGCCATGCTGGCTCGGGAATGCTGGGAGTTGTAGTCAGTGGAGGCTGGTAGCTCTGATGTCAGTGGGGTGATGAATCTGCTCTGGGTTTCAGTCAGAACTCTAAAGGAGCTCTCCAAGGTGCTGAACCCATCAGATAGCTCTTTGGATAGCTTTGCACCTTGGAGAGCTTCTTTAGAGTTCTGACTGGTTCTGACTGAAACCTGGAGCAGATTCATCACCCCACTGACATCAGAGCCACCAGTCTCCATTGAACAGGCTATGGGAACAATAGTTCTTTGCCTTGTTGCTTTCCAGAAGATGATATTCATGCTGCCTCTGTTTCTGGATGTAATATATAGCCATCGCTACTAGCAATGAAATCCTAGCCCCTGTCCACTTGCTATGTTTTTCTGTGACCCACATTGTTTGCCATCAGAAAGGCTAGGAAAGGGTTTAACAACACACACACACACACACACACACACACACCACGGAAATGGAAATTCTTAAGAAGTTAGCTCTGTGCCCAATACCTAATTATGTGTTTTTCTTATACTCATGCAGAGTGGTGGCAATGATTACCTGTAGCTCCAGGAACAGCTCCACCCAGCTGCTGCTGTGGGAAATGCATTATTTGAAGAACTGAAGCATCACTCACCCCACTTAAGGCCAAAACAGACAACACATCACATGCAGCAAATTTCTGGATACACTATGCACCCTTTTGCAGGGTACCTGCCAGTAAGGCTACCCAGTGTCAGGGTCAGTGGATATATTTTGAACCCACAACCATGCTGCTCCCAAGTGTAACACTTCACTCCCCCCCCCAGAAGTGAGTGTCAACCATTACTTTATATGGAAGGAAACAGAGAGGTGCATTCAGGGACAGGCTACGAACCAGGCTCCTGACCCCTCATCCTCAGGAGACGGAGATCCAGAGTTAATGGTTCAGGGACATGATTCAGTCACAGAAAGGAGTCATGATCCTTCCACCTACCAGGGGCTCCCCTGCATATTCTGACTCTGCATACTCCATGCATGAGGACACTCGTATGCACAGCCACTCCCACATCATTGCAGTTTGAGGCTGCTAAAGAAGGCCAAGCTCCTTCAAAAGACAAAGCGTTAGTGTGGAGGTCAGGCCAACAGACCTAAATTCAACCAAACTCTTATTTAAGGCTCAGTCTTGATGTGCTTCAAGACTGGACCAACATCCAGACACCCTGTTTGGCTTCCACCCCCACTTGGATTTTTTTTTTAATTATTATTATTATTTAATGTGGTGTTGATCTATTCCTGTCTGGCTTCTGTGTAGAAACCTCATCTACCTAGACCCCTGGTCAAGATATGACCCACAGTAAAACCCTGAAACTCAAATTACAGCTGTGCTCAGTGACATGAAACCAGTGCCACAATGGAGGCAGTGCAGAGGATTGACATGGCCCATGGCCTGAAGTGGTACAGGACACTTAAATTTTTACCCCCTTCCTGCTGACCACTGCCATTGAGACGCAAGCTTGCTTCTATCTGCACGGCCCCACTAGGGTAATATTTCTCGGCCATGCAAGAGTTTCATGGAGTGTTGGAAAATGGCTTTGATATAGACAGACACCTGGTTGCTTAAAACAATTGATTCCCATGCAACCGTAATAACTTTTCAGCAGCAGCACAAAAATTGACCCAAAGTATCCACGTGCCTGTGTGTGTGTGTGTGTGTGTGTGCTTGCACAAGGGGGAGATTTAAAATTACTTCGTCAACTGAACTACACAGATTTGTCTGCAGGTTTAAATGCCAAGAGGCATTTAAATACAAGTTTATGGTTGTGCAGCTGTTGTGACAGTTTGCTTGGAAATGTGCCTCATTCTGTAAATAAATGGTGGTCTGCTGGCAGGAGATTCAGTGTAGTAAAGCTCATTTTAAGGGAAGTTATTACCTTTTCAAGTATGGTGTTCCAGAGAGTATTGTTGATCTGTCCTTAGTCTTGGAGCCTTATGCACCCCTCCTCATCACCATAGTGAGAAAGCACTGAATGAACTGGCTGGATCAAAATCAGTATTTATTTGGATGCATTGTCTCTGGCCATCTAGTTTAGAGATGGGGTGAAATTTGGTCAGTTGGCATTTTAATGTGAACTTTACCTAATTCTGCACTTTCAAACCAAGGTGGAACTCAATTATCCTTCAAAATGTGCACTTCTCAGAATTTTGCAATGGGCGTCTCCAATTTTTTTAAAAAAAGTATTACAAAAAATGTGTATGTTGGGGAAAACTGCAGACGGAAATTAATACACTAGCGAGATAATATTAAAATGCATTAAATTAATAAAAAAAACTTCTTGTAAAATGTGTGTATTAGACAACATTGTGTACAAAAATGCATGGTTTAGGATAAATGTAAACTACAGTTACATTTAAAATGTAAATGTAATTTACATGAATTACATGTATATGAATTTTAATGTATGAATTTTAATGTAAATGTTTCCCCCAATGTTAGTAATGGACCAAACTTAAGGCTGGGGGGAAAAAAAGAGAGAAACCAAAACTGATGTATTTGTCCAACATAATCCACGTCCTTCTCGGACTGAATTGGTGTACATCTCAGCTCATTATTTCCTTCTCCTTGGGATGTGAGTGTGCAATGAGTGGTTCATACTTGTACTGAATTGAGAGTTCTTACTGGAATGTAATGTCGGCAAAGACCCTGAATCGTGTTTTCCATTGCAGGCCCCATCAGCATCTGACGCCTCAAGGCATCTGATGGGGCCTCAGCACATTTGAAGCCTGCCCTGCCCCCCTTTATCCCCCCAGACCTCTAGTCAGTGGCCGAGCAGCTGGGCCTGGGAGCTGCCATTTTCGTTTCCCATAATTTCCCCAGTGTAGCATTGTTTCGGGGCATTGTAGTCAATTAAAATGGTGGTTCCCAGCCAACCGATCCTGAGCTCTATTTCTGCTTGTTGCCAGGTAAGCTTGTGGGGGGTCCACTGAAGTAAACGTGGGCCCCACCAGAAGGCTATTTGCCAAGGCCCCACTTAAATCCTCAGTCTCCCCTATGGATTAGGACTAGGCAGAATCCACAGCAAGCGTTTTAATGAAGTAAACTACACATGCCACACAAATTGCCTCCCTTTCACTGGATTTCAAAAGACTTTCATTAACATAATGCAAGGCTTCTGAGTGCTAAGTGGTTGATATACTGAAGCAGCAAAAATGAGGCAAGCCTGCCTGGCAATTATGTGTGTGAATAATATTGTTCCAGAAAAAAGAAACAAACAACACAGGACGTTAGTGTGTATGAGGACGACAGCACAATGTTTAGCTCCCTTATGGTGTTGTGGCTGGACTTTGCCCACTGGTGTTTGGTTACTGGGGTGGACAGGCCTGGGATTCCACCCTGCTGTACCTGCCACAAGAGTGGCAGCAGGGGAGAGAAGAGGCAGTGGAAGGAGAGAGGTTGTGGGGCATGCTCCTGTCCTGAGGAGACATCAGCAGCTGCAGGTAGGGAGTGAAGAGACAGAAGAGTGTCCTTCAGCTCCTCATGTGGCTGGCCTTTTCTTTCATGGCTGGCAGGGGAAGTCAAAAGCCTGAGACAGTGAGGGACTCTTTGGACCAAGGAGGAAGTGGGCTTTCCTTCCCAGCCATGCTATATGCTGGACTAAGGGAGCCTAGAGGAACCCTACATCTACAGGACGCAGGGACAAATATTATGTAGCACATCAAAAGTGTGTGTGGGAGAGACATAGAGACTTTGTCAGGCATTCACAATGGGGGGAAAGATTTGCATCCTCCAAGTGTGGATAAAATGGTGGAATCCTTTGTTTAACAAATCACCCCCTGATACATAGATATAAATCAAGCATTTATATCTATGTATATACTACTACTGGAGACACAGAAAAAAAATATGAATAAAAATGTGTTGATGGTTGCGCTGCTGAGTTTTGCCTCCCCCCATTCCCCAAAATAATAATGATTCTTCCAATGGTTTTGACCTGTTATACCTTGGTAAGTTCTCCAACTCACAGTTTGACAGGTGCCTTAGAACCCTTTAGCTGTGAATAAATAGGAGTACTGCAGAAGCTCTGTGAGATAAGAAGCAGCTATGATAGCTTATTCCTGCTTGGGTCAATAAAGTTTGGATTTGCTGACCTTAGCTGCTCTGTTTTACCATAGGGTTATCTGTCATGCAACCCAGTTAATGCAAACTTTGTAAAGGTCAGACAATCCAAATACACACAATTTGCTTCAGTGTAGCAATGGTTGTACCTTGCCAGAATGTTTACAAAGCAGAGATTTGTCATATCTGAGCCAACCTAATTTTCAATAATGAAAATAGAGAAAAATATATAATCTATATTTGATTAAATGCAGTTATTCCATAATTGTGATGAACCAGAATAATTTTACATCTCCTCCTCCTCCTCTACTTTTTATTCTCTAGATAACTTGTTAAAATCAAATTTGACTTTTTGCCCCCACACTCTACCAGGAAGACAACATTGGAGCTAACTTGGCTATGACCTTATGTTTCTGAAATATACTTTTTTTTCTAATCTTATTCTGTGTTAAGATAAATAATGGTAAAAACAAAGAAAGAAATGATACTCAAGATCATTTTTCATAGCAGGAGTGGGCAAATCTATTTGTTTCAGTTTCTGTAACGTTTACACCTTTTCAGGCGTAAATTATTTCCATCCCATTTCCACATGAGCTTCCTCCTTCTTCTTTTTAAGTTTACATGAAAATTCATATTCATTTTTGTACACATTTTTTTCCGAATATACTCTTTTTTTTGAATTCCCTAATATATGTCTTTTTGTATGCACATTTATCTAATGTGCATATTTGTATAATCAATTTTCACTAATGCTTGCATTTTTGTACACAGTTGTTGTTTGGACAACTGCATTACCAAATTCAAAAATTCAAAAAAGTGTGAAAACTGAAGGATAATTGTACAGTTTAGGTATTAGTTTGGGAAGTGTGGATTAGGTCAGTTCATATTAAAATGTGAACCAGATGAATTTCATTCACATCCCTATACAGAAATAAAAACTGGTGCAATGACTGTCAGCTTTTAAGACCTAGGATAACTTCCTCAGAACTCAGAACCTTGTCCAGAGAGGAAATTGCATATAAACATGCACCTCTCTCTCTCTCTCTCTCTCTCTCTCTCTCTCACACACACACACACACACACACACACACACTGAATGGCCAACACCTCTTTGTCTGAATGACTGTATCAAAATAACACAGGCACTGTGTTACTGAATTTGACTTTTGTAATTTAATCTAGGCCTGAATTCTGTTTAATTGGCCCTCTTAACGACAATCTTTATGAAGTGTGTACATATGCACACACACACACACAGTAGTGGAAAGTTTGAAACACACTTTTTTGGGAAATGCATAGATCATGGAGTAGCATTGGTTGGGTGTAGAGGGGAAAATGATTGACATTGTTAGACCTTTCAGTTGCTAGTTCTCACTCCCACTGTGTAGGAAGGTAACTGTTGCTTGGTTCTTTGGTTTTTAAAAGGACCTGCTAGGGAATCTTGCATGCAGAAATGAAGTCTGGAAAAAAGTTCATTTCTTCACAACATTGGACATTCTCCAGGCAATGGTTTAGTGGTTGGAGTGTTGAACTGGGAGTCAGGAGATCTAGGTTCTAGTTCCCACTCGGCCATGGAAGCTCACTGGGTGACTTTGGGCCAGTCATAGTGTCTCAGCCTAACCCACCTCATGGGGTTGTTGTGAGGATAAAATGGAGAGGAGGAAGATAATGTAAGCTGCCTTGGGTTCCTTGCAAGAGGAAAAAAGGTGGGATATAAATGCAATCAATCAATCAATCAATCAATCAAGAAAGAGAAAGAAAGAAAGAAAGAAAGAAAGAAAGAAAGAAAGGCTTGCCAATAACCAGAATGAGAATAACACTGGGTCATTTCTCAAAGGCATTTTGTTGGTCTTGAGGGGTCTTTTTTTGAGGTGGGGGTATCTTCTAACAGTTCCCTCCAGCCTCATAAGATCTTAAGAATGATGGTTACAGCAGAGAGTGGCCATGTTTGCAACTCATCCCTGATCCATTAAGGGCCCCACAAACTGTGGTTGTCAGTCGTGGTTGTCATCATGGTGCTTTCTTGGCATTGAGTCCAGCCTGGTCGGAGGCAGCATGCCCTGCCTCTGACCTGTCCAGGCTCTGCACCCTCAGATAATGAACTGTGCTGTTACCTGTGATATGGTCCGTCCTAGTACTTCTAGTACTATTTTTGCTTTGTTTGTATTTCCAAATGTGAAGGTCTTTTTGTTTTTCCTTGATTGGAAAAAAAAGTGCATTTTGTATTGAGAAAAATTTGCATTTTTAAAAGTGTGTGTTTCTTGAACAAAAATGAGCATTTCCCTCTTAAGCTAAAGCATGACAATGCAGAGTTTTGGAGGGTTCACACATTTGCATACGTGTGTGTGCGTGCACATTTTCAGAAGCTCCAACTTGTGCCACTGTACACTTTCAAACATGAACCCAAGTTTGGGAAATTGTAGGGATGTCTGTCGCTGGAAAATCCAGCCATTTTGGGGCCTGCCAGAGTTCTGTGGTGTCCCCGATTCAGCTTGCATTTGTGAGCTGAGCCATGGGTTTCTTCCCAAAATTGCTATTTACACATTAAAAAATGTGTAAATAGCCATTTGTGCAAACCTGTCATTTATGCAATAGAGTTGGACAATCTCTCAGGAACGCAAGCTGAAGTCCAGTGGGAGAAAGCTGATGAAAGCTCAACGAACTCCACTCCCCAGACAGATTCCTCCAACATCCCTAGGAAATTGCGAACAATTCCTGAGAAAAGCATTCCTATCTGCGTTTGGGGTTGCACATGGAGCCTGTTTGCATTATTTGCTAGAAGGAATGAAATTCTCATACATCCCTATATGGAGAGTGAAAACAGGGGCTTTGTGGAGCAGAGAAGGTACATTGTGGGAGTTCCTGGGGACAATTTCCCAAAGGTGGGGTGAGACCCAAGGAAACCTTTTTGGCATCTTCTTTTTATAACAGAGATGCTAGAATGCTTCTCTGAAGCCAGGCTCAGAAAAGAACCTTGATGGACTGGAAAAGCCCAACTCAAAGGGGAGGTGAGCTTTAGAAGCTCCCAAATTTAGGGATGTATGAAAGTGACTTACCTTTCGGGAATATGTTGATGGTGGGGGGGAGGTGTTCCGTCCCTCCCCCCGTATTCCTGGCTGGGAGGGGAGGCACTCCGTTCCTCCCCCCGGAATCCTCGAATGGCTGACTGTGCTCCGCGGCAGCTCTGAGGAGCAGCCAGCCAGGCCCGGCCAGGCCAGGCCAGAGCCGTCCACAGCCAGATTTCCAGCCACGGAGGGCTCTGGGTAAAAACAAACAAACAAAAAAACCGCGTACGCAAATGGCGGCGGCTACGGCCACCACCATTTGCGTTCCTTCTTTTTGGCCATCTTAATCTACGTAAATATTTACGTAGACTATGACGGCAAAAATAAAGGGGAATGCAAATAGCGTAGCGGGCGCTATCTGCGTCCCTTTTTGATTCCCCGTTTTAGCCTACGTAAATCTTTATGTAGGCTAAAACGGTGAATCAAAAGGGGACGCAAATAGCATCCGCTACGCTATTTGCGTTCCCCTTTATTTTTGCTGTCATAGTCTACATAAATATTTACGTAGATTAAGACGGTAAAAAGAAGGAATGCAAATGGCGGCGGCCATAGCCGCCGCCATTTGCGTACACGGTGGTTGTTTTTTACCCACCCAGCCGTCATAGGCTATGTAAAGATTTATGTAGCCTATCACGTCTTTTTTTTTTTTTTACACAAGGCAAGCCTGGAAATGGCGGTGGCAGCAGCTGGTTGGAAGACTGTCCGCTGCCGCCGCTGCCACCGAAGCCACCGCCGCCCGGAAGATCCGCCCCAGGTGAGTCTCGTCCCAGGGGGGATCCGCGGGGGGCAGGGGGGTGGCAGGCCGTTCCGCTACGGTTTTCAGGGGGCCGAATGCACTGGCATTTGGTCTCACCGAGATCCGTGGTGGAATTCTCTGACATCCCTACCCAAATTCGTCTCCAGACTAGGGATGCTGGAGAAATGTAGGGGTGGATGAAAGTCCCTTACCTGTCCTTGAAGGACGTTCGCGGTGGGGGGGAGGCGCTTTGCTGCTCCCCCCACGAAGTTCAGGCTGGGGGGGGGAGGCTGCCCACCTCGCCCCGGCCGAAATTCAGGTCGGGGAGGAGGCTTCCCGCCTCGCCCGGCCGCGAACGCGAAAGTTAAAAAAACAAACAAAACAAAACGCCCCCTGATAGGCTACGTGACGATTAACGTAGCCTATCACGGCTAGATCTGCAAAGTCAGCCGTGATAGGCTACGTCAATCGTCATGTAGCCTATCATGGGTGACTTAAAAAAAAAAAAAGCGCATACGCTAATGGCGTCCCCCATAGGGAGCCGCCATTCGCGTTCCTTATTTGGTCGCTGTAGTCTATGTAAATCTTTACGTAGACTACAGCGACCAAATAAGGAACTGGAATGGCTCCCTATGGGGGCCGCCATTATCCGTAAGCCCTTTTTTTTTTTTTTTTAAGTCACCCGTGATAGGCTACGTGACGATTGATGTAGCCTATCACGGCTGACTTTGCAAATCTAGCCATGATAGGCTACGTTAATCGTCACGTAGCCTATCAAGGGGCGTTTTTTTTTTCTTTTATTGCAATGGCGGCGGCGGCAGCCGGCACCCGCTCGAACACCCGCCGAACCGCCGGCCGGACCTGCCGCCGGGAGGGACATTCGGTGAAGGTAAGTCCCATCCCGGGGGGTGTGCGGGGGGCGGGTGGTGCAGAGGATTTCTCCCCGAAACTTGTTCGGGGGGCCGAACACGTTGGCGCTCGGCCCCCCGAAGTTTCGGGGTGAAATTCTCCGCCAACCCTAGAGAAATGTGAGATGAACCAAAATGAGTTGAGATTTCTAAGAATCTGACCTGTGGAATCTACTGCGGAATGGATTCATTGGGCCTTGCGGAGTCCCTGGACGTTTGGATCTTTTTTTCTGTTTCTTTTTTTTTTTACTTTTCTGAAATGTATGCAAATTTATTCATAGGAAAATACACGTTTCTGCGGTGACTGGTAATATATGCAGGGAAAAGTTAACTGGAATGGGGGACAAAACACTAAATGGTACGTACTAACCTAAATTACGGAAATTGTTGTGAACTGTCTTATGGAATTATTTGTATATTTGTGCATAAAGAAAGAAAAATGAATCTATCTGTGAATGGATGCCAGAATCCATGAAACACACACGGGATGGATTTCACCAAATCCAAACACCTCTACTCCAGACTGGATTAAAATTTGAGCTGGAGAAGAATTGCCACATTTCCCTCTCAACCAACCCTCCCTGTCCCCTAAACATCATCTTCCTTCATTTTTCTGGCAGCAAGAGCAACAATGGGGAGAGGGGGGGCATATATCCCTACGTTCCTCCTCTCTCTACTTTGCCTTGACATGCTGGCCCTCATGATTAGGGGTGCATGAAAGTCACTTACCTGGTCTCGCAGCTTTTTGCGGTGGGGGGGGAGGCACTTGGCTGCTCTCCCCGCGAAGTTCAGGCGGGAGGGGAGGCTTCCCGCCTCGCCCGGCTGATATTCAGGCCGGGGGGGAGGCTTCCCGCCTCGCCCGGCTGAAATTCAGGCCGGGGAGGAGGCGCCTCGCCTCGCCCGGCCGCGAAATAAAAAGTTAAAAAAAAAATGCCCCCGTGATAGGCTACGTGACGATTAACGTAGCCTATCACGGCTAGATCTGCAAAGTCAGCCTTGATAGGCTACGTAAATCGCCATGTAGCCTATCACAGGTGACTTAAAAAAAAAAAAGCGCGTACGCAAATGGCGGCCCCCATAGGGAGCCACCATTCAAGTTCCTTATTTGGTCGCTGTAGTCTACGTAAATCTTTACGTAGACTACGGCGAAAATAAGGGCAACGCAAATAGCGTTGCCCTTATTTTCGCTGTAGTCTACGTAATCTTTACGTAGACTACAGCGACCAAATAAGGAACGGGAATGGCGGCTCCCTATGGGGGCCGCCATTATCCTCATGCGCTTTTTTTTTTTTTAAAGTCACTCGTGATAGGCTACGTGATGATTTTTTTCGTGGGCTACGTGGGCGTTTTTTTTTTCTTCTTTTATTGGAATGGCGGCGGCGGCAGCCGGTCGAAAGACCGGCTGCCGCTCCTGCCCCGGATGAAGACCCGACGAACCACCGGCTGGACCTGCCGCCGGGAGGGACATTCGGGAAAGGTAAGTCCCGTCCCGGGGGGTGTGTGGGGTGCGGGGGGGGTGCGGAGAATTTCTCCCCGAAACTTGTTCAGGGGGCCGAACATGTTGGCGCTCGGCCCCCCGAAGTTTCGGGGAGAAATTCTCCGCCATCCCTACTCATGATCTGTAGTCTTCCATGGGCTCCTGCACGGCGAGCCAGAGAGAATGCGTCCATCGCTATTTTATACTTTTAGTCAACATTTTTTAAGTTTTATTTGGCCACACCTTTCAGCATTGCTTTCCAGCTGCTTTTCATTTTAGTCCTTGATTTTAGCTTTTATGACCCTGTTTTTATTATCTTTTCCATAACAGCACTAGCTGTTCCTACTGTGAATTTGCACAGTGTTATTCTACGCTTTTTCTTTTCAGTCTTTCATTTAATTTCACACAACTTTAAACGTTAAACAACCTTGAGCATTCCCATTTATGTGCGTGTGTATTAATAGAGTGCTGTTGCCCACATGCCCTGGTTGTGGGACTCTGGGAAGGTGGACATGTATATATTCACATCACCCCCTTTTATTTCATCTAGACTTTAGCAGACAATGATGTGTGTGTGTGTGTGTGTGTGTGTTATAATGATGCCTTTCCAGTATAGATATATAAAAAGACATAATAAGTATATTTTGCATAATAATTACATAAGTTTCATTCTGAACAGTTATGTAATTTGCTGCTTAATAATACGCCCGACTCTTTGGTACCTAAAACAGCTCGGTTTTGCAATCTGATGTGTGGTTGTTTGCCTCCATCTGCTGGCCATTCTTAATACTGCAGCATGTAGGAACCACATAGAACTGAATGGGAAATATTGGCTACTGATTGTCAGGAACGATACATACCTGAAGAGTCCCCTGAACATCTCCAATGTTTCCAGAAGTTAGAATTGGACTAGTAGGAAGACCATCCTCAGCATGGGTTCAGGTCCTAGCATTGACATTCTATAGAATCTCTACACCACAGTACTATTCCCATCCCTTTCCATCACGCTTTCTACCCTGTTGTTACCCAGACTCACAGGATGAATAAAGACAAACAACGTGTGTGCATGCAAACACTTGGCAAGCCAATCGTTTGTGTTGTCTTACCATGTGGCAACTTGCAAGGGAAATTATTGCTGTTCTGCACCTGATCAGAAACCCAGGCCAGTGCTAAGATTATTCTCCCCACCTGGCAAGACAATACTGAAGCTCAGCTTGTAGATGATCAGGCCCTTCTCATGTGCCCATTGGTAAGGGCAGATAGGTGGGCAATTACACAAGAAAGAGCCTTTTCTGCAGTGGTCTCACACGTGTGGAATGACTTGCCATTGACTCCAGGCCCCATCATTCCAGGCTTTTAAGAAGGCCCTGAGAACTTACTTGTTTTCTCTGGGCTTCCCCTGATTAAGTTTTACCAGACTGTGCTGTATCTGCAAATTGTGTTATAGGTTCCATCCTATGCTGGCTGTTGTTTCTTGGAACATTCACCATTTTATTACTGCATCTGTATGTGTGTGTGTGTGTGTGCATGTGCGTGCGTGTAATGGATTGTATTGTTGCACATCATCTGGATGTGCCTGATTTTGTCTGATCTCGGAAACTAAGCAGGGTCAGCCCTGGCTAGTACTTCCTGCACTGAGCAGGGGGCTGGACTCGATGGTCTTGCAGGCCCCTTCCAACCCTATGAGGCTATGATCTGTGATCTTGGGATGCCTCCTGCCTTGAAAGGTGGCCTATAAACATTTTCAATAAAATAACAAAAATAGATAGATGGATAGAAAGACCAAGTCCTTATGAAGGCATTGTTCTAAGTTGTTGTTCTAGGTGGTTGTTTCTTGGAACATTAGCCATTTTATTACTGCATCAGTGTATGTCTATATCTCTCTATAAATTTATTATATGGATTGTCTTGTTGTACATCATCTTGAGATGTTGAACATCACAAGTTTGCAGCCCATTCCAGTTACATTACAGGGCTATCTGGGGAATGCTGGGAGTTTTGGGACTTTTTTCTGCCTAAACTTTCATAGGATTGTGCCTTAAGGCTCCCACTAACTTGGCTTGGAATTACCCTCAGGGCAGCATCAGGCATGGCTGGGATTAGTAGGAGGAGCTGTTTTCCTGTTTATTTGATAACATCCACATTTAGGGTAGGCACTGTGAGTCTCCCTCATGGGGAGGTGTGTGTGTGTGTGTGTTCTATTTATGTGTAGAAAATGCTTTCATACCTTCCAAAAGGAACCCCTTCCAGAAGAATGATATTTTTGTGTGTCCCTATAGTGTTGACAAGCATAATTAATTCCCTTAAGTATCTAAAAGGTTGGCCTCCTGTATTGTCTGGAGAAAGAGGGGTGGGGTGGCGGGATGAAGAAGAGCAGTGAATGTTCAGTAAATTAACTGTGACATGATATTGAATTAGGTTACAAAGATGGCAGGTGCTTTTTTTTGGGGGGGGGGTTGTAAACCAGATGGCATCCTTTTTTGTCAGTAGTATGGCTGACAGACAGAAATAGAATAATATCACTGCTCATTAATGTGTTCATCCTTTCCCCTTATGTTAAAGGATCCAACCACTTTTGTATGTAAAGAAGCTCATAGACAATGCTACATTTTTGGTAGTTATTAGAACATGGCTGGTAAATTGCAGGTCATAGTTTAGAAGGTTTCTCTATTGTTCTTTTATTTTTCCTTTAAAAAGTTAAATGCCCCTTACACACGGTCAGTATATCTCCATGTTCACACAGCGATGAGGTGCAGACATGACACTAAGCTGTGTTTCAGTGCTAGATGTACAAGCATCAGCCTCATGTCTCCCCCACCACCCCAATTCTGAGTCCTGGACCAGTCTGTCACTTTCACTGACTCCTGCATGTAGGGATGGACAAATCTGTCACTTTTGCTTTCTCCCAGTGTTTCAGCTTTCAAATCTTACATTTGGTTTGTCCTGAACTTTGATATTTTTATTTTTAAAAGTTTACTTGAAAATTTAGAAGCTTTTTTTGTGCATGTTTCTCTTAATATTTTTTTTCCAGATATCAACATTTTTTGCACACATTTTTCATTATATATGACACTAATGTTATTTACCCTAATATATACATTTCTGTATGCATTTTTTTTTTGGGGGGGGGACTCTGTTGCAAAACTGCACCAGGGGAGGAGGGTCCATAAACCTGGGGGATGATTCATGCTAAAACATAGTTTACTGTTCTGTCTGAATGAGGCCAATGCATATCTCTCATGTGTTTAGCAGCATTTCTTGTTCTGTTGGAGTAAGCTTGGTTCTTGTGATCTTTTGAGGTCCCTGTTAAATGTTTTTCACACGTGATTCTTATTTTCAAATTAAAAACAAAGCATACGTTTAAAGGCAATGGGTAAAACCCAATGTAAGCCCTAATTAGAGTAAACCCATTAAATGAATGAGACTTAAGTTGGCCATAACTAACTTGAGTCCCATTCATTTAAATGGGTCTACTCTAAGTAGGACTTCTGTTGGATTTTACCCATTATATACATATAAAAGTATCCATGTGATGTCAGTGGTTAACAACAACCCTGCAGTCCAGATTAAACTACTGTTCTGTTTTTAGTTTTTTAGTCAAGGTTCTCGGAGAGAGCATTTTTGGGATATCTAATAAGTTGTTTTCTTATTTATTTTGTAGGATACTAAAGTGGAGTGCAGCTCTTGTGTAGAAACAGAGGACAGAACAGTAAGTCCTTTGTTTTGATGTCATTTCCTTTTTCTGATACGTATTATTCTGAAAGGTTTAAAAATCTAACTGCTTCTTTCCTATCAACTTTACTTCTTGAATGTATAAGTTTCACTTTAACACAGCCTTTCCCAACTGGTGTCATGGTGTTTTGGACTACAACTTCTAGCATTCCTGACCACTGGCCATGCTGACTGAGGCTGGTGGGAGTTGAAGTCCCAAACATCTGGAGGGCACCAGGCTGGGGAAGGTTGGTTTAACATATATATTTTATGGATATTAGGGATTTTCTTTTTCTTAATACAGACTTCATTTTGTGTGTTGGATCTAAATTAAGAGGAGAATTCATACCACATTGCACTTTGCTTTTCATGTGGCTAGAACCTTGTTTGCTTTATAATGCTATGCCATATAATCATTGCACTGTTCTTCTATGGCCCAGGGTAAAAATAATGTTCACAATCTTCTAGCCATATGGATCCCCATGCTGTCTTACCTTTCCAGAGCTAACCATGATGCAGCATTGCCAAACACATACCTCGTGTTTGGAAAAAGATGGACACATTTCTTGTGCGCATCAACCTAATAGATCTCATCTGCAGTTACATGAACAGGACCTCTTGGCTTATTTTAGGACCCAGGGAGGCCCATAATAGGAGCAGTCAATCCTTCAAATAATCTGTTCCCAATAAATTTAGGCCTTTAAAGGTGATTACGATTATAATATGCATTGGTACCCAATCTGACCGTGGTTAGTTTAAAATCTACTTCTAAATTTGCTTGATCCAGTTGGGATAACCAGGGGACAGACTGCACCATGGTTAGTTCTGCCAGGGAGGAGAAGGAACATACAAGATGGGGAGGGGGAGAGAAAGAGGACTGTTCCAGACCATGGGATGCTCCATACCTGCTAACCTTGGTTAAGAAGATTGTAATATGCCAACTGGACCACATCCATGGGCCAACTCCACGTTTGAGGGAGACCTACACAAAATGGCCTCTGGTATCCCACTCCTACCTTGGGGAGGGGACAGCAGTTGTGATAGCAGCCACTCAGTTTTCCCACAATGCCCCAAATGTAGCACCATTTTTTTAAGCCATCAAAAACCTCTTCTAAAAATACTGTTTTATTTCCCTAAGTAGTCTTTGTGTATGAAACTCATGATCTGAGGGAGCAAAACTGTTGCTATTAAAAGTATGGTATATAAGCAGTAACATTTACATGAAGTTCAAACTTCTTTATTTTTGTTTCTGTATTTATTTTAAATTATGTTTATTCCACTCACTAAATAGTCGGTCTTTAAGGGCACGATCCTATGCATGTTTAGACAGCAAAAACTCCTACAACCAGTGGAAGCAGGTGGCTCTGATGGCAGTGGGGCAATGAATTCATTCCAGGTTTCAGTCAGAACCAGTCAGAACACTAAAGGAGCTATCCAAAGTGTGGAAGAACCTTGGATAGCTACTTTAGAGTCCTGACTAGTTCTGACTGAAACCCAGAGCAGATTCACCACCGCGCTGACATCGGAGCTACCAGCCTCCACTGCCTACAACTCCCAGCATTCCTGAGCCAGCATGGGTGGCTGAGGAATGCTGAGAGTTGTAGGACTTTTGTGCTGTCTATACATCCATAGGATTTTGACCTAAACGGCATCAAATGTTTCTTCCTTTGTGTATCTCTTTGTCTGAGATAGTAATTATACATCTAAAAGATTAAGTACTGTGCATCTGAATAAGGGGTAGGCAGCCTATGGGCCTTCAGATGTTTTGTCCTAGAACTCCCATCATGCCTCATGGATTCAAACAAGATTGGATTTCTGTGAATCCGACCTGCAAATTCCACAGTGGACCAATTTTTCCAAGTCATATGGATTCCACAGACTTGTGGACCATTTAAAAACAAAAAAATTGTGGGATTTGTGCCAATGCACACTTGTGCTAATGAGCTTTAGCTCAAATGCCCATTAGTGCAAATGTGCATTTGCAAATGAACAAGGTTTTCCTGCAATAAATCTGATTCCCTCAAAGAGTGGATGATGGAATGAAAGAATGGGTTTAACAAAATCCCTATCTAGGATTGATATCTAGATATCTCCGTATCTCAGATTGATGAGAATTGTAGGGCAAAACACCTGGCGGGTAGGGATGTAAGAACTTACCCTAGTTCAGTTTCTCTGGGCACTCGCCGAGGCATCGCCCCTGCTCACACCTCCTGAACCTGTGCTCGGGCTACCCATGAGTTCGGTGAGTTCCCTGGGCTCACTGCGAACCTGTTTGGTGAGAGCCGCCATTTTCGCACCTTTGATTCCCGCGCAAAACAGGGAGTTAATGCGCATATTCAAATATGTGCAGTTTGGAGCTGAGAAAGCTAAATAAGCACAATATTAGAGGGATTATACTTCTAATATTGCACTTATTTAGCTTTCCCAGCGCCGAACTGCACATATTTGAACATGCACATTTTTTAACTTCCTGTTTTGCGCAGAAATCAAAGGCGCGAAAATGGCGGCGCTCACCGAACAGGATCGCGCTGAGTACTGGGGAGCGCAAGCGGGCATGAGCGGGGGGCAAACAAGGATAGCGTCTCAGCAAGCGCAGTTCGGGGGTCGCAAGCGGGGGTTGCCTGACGAATTCCCGAACCCAGTTGGGAATTCGCAACATCCCTACTGGAGGGCCACAAGTTGCTGACCCCTCATCTAGAAGTTCAAGTGCTGTATTCAGATCAGATATCATCTGCCACACTTCAAGGAAATAGTATGTGTGATGCTTGCGGGCAATAGATAAGTTTTTGAACGCCACCTTAGGTAACGAATACTAATGGTGCCTTAAGACTGTGAATCAAGACCTCATAACGTCAGGTGTCTTAGCAGCAATTAAAAAAAGCGAAAACAAAACTTCTCATACCCCTGTAGTCCATAATGAATGACTATATTTTGACAAAGAGTTAAATATTTGCTTAATTGTGGTCATTGCGGGGAAAGGAAGGACACATTTCTGAACTTAACTGAAATTGGCTTCCTCCAGCCAACTTTCATATGTGAGTCCAGTTTAAGAATACAAATGGCAAACGCTGTGGCTGGACACAGAAAGTTGTTGTTTTTGTTTGTTTTGAGTTAAAGGTGGCATTCTGGTGACATTGTTTTTAATGCTCATTTCTTTTGTCTCTGATCAGAGGTTTTGCAGGGTAGCATTAAAAACCAAACACAGCAACTGTGCCAAAGCGATTTCCCCCAAATGACAGTAGAGTGTATGCTACACACAACTGTGCCTTTTATGCCACCTCCAATTTTCAAAGGGGGAGGGGAGACCTTTTTCTTCTTCTCCAGTCTTCGTCCCATCATCCTTTTCTTTAAAAAAAGCAGGATCCTTCTTCTTAAACTCTTTCTCTCACTCCCCTCTCCAATGTCAAAGCACCATCAGGAGAGATTTGTTTTTCAGTATGAGATAAGAAACAAAGACATGTAGTGTGTAATTCAGTTATTTCACTTTGCTGAAGAAGAAAAAAAACCCAAAGAGAGTGCAGGAGCATTTGTCAGCAGAAGGAAATTGCTTTCAAACTAAAAGCGACAAAATGGTCTTTTTTCCAAGATGGATTCAATATGCACAATTTGTTTCATGTGAAATTGGCATCTGACGTTTTCAAACCCAGCCTTATGGACTGTAGCTTGATGAACATGCAATGCAATAGCGCCTATGGACAGGAGGATGTTTGCAGCTAAACTGACACAGGAAGGGGATTGAATCAAGATTCTAACGCCGGTGAGTTAAATAAGAAGCTTTATGTTACGGCACAGTCCCAAGCTAAGTTCACTTTTAGAGGGCTCAAAATGTGCCAGAATGTTTCATTGACTCTTTTCAAAATTGTTTCTGAAATTGGTTTTGGTACTTTCTGCTGTATCCTTGATTGAAATTTTGATTAGATTGTGTGATGCTTTATGGGAGCAAAGGTGCCCCAGAGTTCACACAGGTAAAAGGAATACTATTTTGGCCTTGAAACCATGGTCCAACCAAAGTTAAGCACTTTTAAGTCTGTTTGATTTTAGTAGGAGAGACTTGAGTACATATGTAATGCTTCCACTGAAATAAATTATGCTTAAAAGTGATTAATTTGGGTCAGATTGTGACTAGGATTGTTTAGGATTGTTAAAAACTACATCCCATTGCTCCTAATAGACAGATGTTGATGATGTACCTCATTGATTATATTGAAGGATTGTCATCGGATTGTACTTCACAGTGTGTTCCTGGCTTACAAGCTTTTTCCAGTTCAATTTTGTAATTGTTTTCTTCAAATATCTCACTCTGCATAGAAGAAGGGGATCTTATTCAAAATTGTGGCACTGTTGGTTTGGATCCAAAGTTCCTGTGGTATTAGCACAAGGCACTTTTGTTGACTTCGTATTTGTTTGTTTATTGCTGAGCCCCCACCCCTACTCACCCACCCACATTAAAAAGCTACTCTCAAGGTCTCCTGACCTTTTGAACCATTTGTTTGTTTGTTTGTTTTATCCGGAGGGGGTGCAGATGTATGGGAATCAGCAACTCCCTCTTGCATGAGGACCCCAGTTATGGAACAAGCAACCTGGTTATAGAACAGTAATCTCAGAGAGGTTTGCCTGGCACCATCTTTAAGGGCGTTTTGGTGCCAGGTGAACACCTTTTTATTCACCTAGCCCTTTTAAATAATCTATGTCTCATAGTCTGGGCCTCTACAATTAAATCTGTGTTTTATTGTTTTATTTTTAAATAGGTGTATTGCTTGATTTCATATTTTTAAATGTTGTATCTGTTTTGTGAACCACCTGGTGAACATGCTGTATGTGACAGCTATGTAAAGATAGTGCTAGATAATAACGTGTAAAAGTTAACATAAGAAGAGTCCTGCTGGTTCTGTCCACAGGCCTCTCTAGTCCATTATTATCTAGTCAATTCCCCAGTACTGGCTAACCCAGAATTTAAGGGGAGGCATTGCTTGGGTTGCCCTTGAGTGGCGGAGCCTTCTCATTGGTGGCACCCTGACTGTGGAACTCCCTTCCAGGAGAGATTCAGCTGTCCCCCATGCTATTGTCATTCAGGCGCCAGTTAAAGATGTATTTATTTATACAGGCATTTGGGTTATATGCAAGTTTGTCGGTGTTGTAGTGATGGTTTTTATTGCATTTTATTGTGTATTTCTAATTTTAAAGGTATGATTTTAATGGTGTTCATGTTTTGTATTGTTTTTAAATGGGGTGTCAGCCATTCTGGGCTCTTTGTGAGGAAGGGTGGGATATAAATGTAAATAAATAAATAAAAATCTGCCACCATGTTTCCAGCAGTTGTAGAGAAGGATAATTTGATCGGGGGGGGGGGGGGTCTGCTACCATCTTTGTTTATCTTGCCTTCCTTAGAGTTTGACCTCTGTGGTTACTTAGCACCTGGCCAGATGGATGGAAACATTTGTTTGTTCTGTAAATTATATGTACAATTGCATCATGAAATACTCCATTGACTTGATGGCTAGTTTTCTGCCTATAGTGGTATAAAGGTTTCAAATGGTGCATTCACCTAGGGTACTATATAGGGGTGGCTATATATTGCAAAATTCTTTCCACTTTTAGTAATGTTTTACATAATTATATATAAGGTCCTAATTATCTTCTTAAAATCACTGTGTGTGTGTGTGTGTGTGTGTGTGTGTAGACCAGCAGAGCATTGCCTTGATTTATGCCCATTCACTGTGCCTCCTGGATAACTGGGATTAATGGAAATGGAAGCATTAAATTCCTGCATTGAGCAGGGGGTTGGACTCAGTGGTCTTATAGGCCCCTTCCAACCCTACTATTCTATGATTCTGTGAAGTTGAAACTAGGGTTAGAAACCCTTATGTTATCTGCCATAATGTAGTTACGAGTATTGACAAGAAAGGAAGAAGAAGCCAACAGCCCATTTGAGGGAAAGGTACTCTCAGCCTACTGTAGCAGAGAAATGCATAACAGAGCTTTTGTGCAATAGCCTCAGCAGGGCCTATTGTTAGTGGCCCAACAGCTAGAAGAACAGGTACCGATTTCGTGTTACCAAATCCATCAGTTTCAGTAGACGCAGGAAGGCTTGGTGAAAAACTGTGGTCCTCCTAGTTGCGGGAAATGGATTCCATCTGGAGTGCTCCTGAAATTAGACGAGTTACACATCTGGTAGAAGGGAAATGTGGATGGGGTACCAATAAGGTACACATGAAATAGACATTACCCTGTATTGTATTATCAGCATAGACACCTCAAGTTAAGGCTGATTTTCCTGTTTTGTTCATTGGATCGGAGCAGCGGTTCCAAGAACTGTAACCAACTTTGTCATGTTTAGTTTGTTCATGATATACATTTCTAGGGAGGAGTGTGGTAAAATAGATGGAGATAGAAGTACTGTGGTGTGTGGGGAGTTCAGTGAAGGGACAATCTGCCTCCCAGGTCTTGGTGGAAAAAAAAGACCCCTTGTTGCTGCTCTTGCTGTTAAGACTGCTGTTTAACAAGGCTGTTGGTGTGACTGTGGCCACAAGTGTGTGTGTGTGTGTAATCCTAACATAAACAATCCTAAAATAATCCTGAATATTGCTCATTCTTTCATCCCTAGTCCCAATCATCTCCCATCCCTATTTTACCTTAGAATGGTTCTTTCCTTTCCATGTTAGCCAGGAACAAGAATGGGGCAACCTTCTTTCATCAGAAGATGCGTCTGTCCTTGGTGGAAGCCAGACCAACCTCTAGATCTATATTACAACAGTATGCTTAGCTTACTGAAGCAGAGAAAGAATACTCAGCCCCACTTGACTAGTGGTGGTCATCAGGAATGAACAAGAAATCCTCAGGAGGGCTTGGCTACTTATTTTTTTAATTCTATTTTTCTTTTCTTGAGAATGTTTGGGGGCAGCCTCGTTCAGCGGTATTGGGGTGGGGGAGGTGGCCACCATGAAATAATAGTGGTTCCCACTATTGGGAAAGAAAATGGTAGGTGGACCGCAGAGAGGGAAGCTCTGTTGTTGTCACCACCATTGTCCAAGGGCTGTCTCAGACCTAATTTTCTGTCAACACAGACTGTTAAGCAGTGGAGGCCGTTGGCTCTGATTTGGGTGGGGCAGTAAATACATTCTGGGTTTCAGTCAGAGCCAGCCAGAACTCTAAAGGAGCTATCCAAGGTGCTGCAACTATTTTGGGGCTTTACAGCACCACCAAAATTACAGCCACCAGCATCCATTGCTGTTAAGGTTTTTTCTAGCTATATGGAGGTCATTAATAATGGAAGGGCCAGCATCAAAGTTGGTTGGGTCAAAAGCTGCAACTAACACTAAGGGCTCCTTCACACGGAGCTTTTATCCTCCAATAGAGATTGCTCCTTCACGGAAGTTTGTGGGCTCTTTACATGATGGCATGAACCTCCAAGGCGCCCTTTGTTCCATTTTTTTAAAGAGTTCACAGATAATGAACTATCAAATTACTCCTCTGTGTTCCGCTTGAGTTCCCTCTGTCAAAAGAGTTAAAGCGGGAAGAAGAGGAGCGAGATCAATGAAAGATAATGGAAGACTCAGATATGGGGAGAACGAGGGAGAAGCGGGTGGGGGAAAATGAAGTGGGTGAAAAAGGAAGTTGTTGTAATCCTGCATTTAAAACAGAAGCAGAAAGCCCCATTTTAAATGCAAGATTTTAGGCTGGTGTAGAGAGAGCCACTGACTGATTCCATGATCCTGACTGGCCAAAGTCAAAAGGAAACACACACACACACACAGTTCATTCCAATGTGCCTTTTTGTGGGGCAGGGAGGATGAGAAGTTTTCCCCATTGAGGCAGGGGATGAAATAGTACTAATGAACCCCATTGTGACTCGAAGGCAATTGTGGCTCTATGGATTCTAAATCTTAACCACGTTATTTTCTAAAGGCTTTAGTACAAGGTCAGGAAGCTACCTTCAATACCAGTCCAGAGCAGAAATGTTAGAAGAAGAACACCCCCTCTTCCTTTTCTTTCCAAAAATAATCTACATTCCTTGATGTCCATTCTCTTTGTGCTTTACTATAAAAAATGTCGTCTTCCGTTGCAGCTTAGGGCTGGTAGATCGCTCTAAAATGATATAACAACATGTGCCTAGACACTCAAGAAAGACTGCTGAACTGTGAAGGAGTGGGTACTACTGGGTAGCTTGAAAAGAGCACATTAATACAGTGTGTGCGTGTGTGTGTGTGTGTGTGTGTGTGTGGAGGGGGGAACAAACCCAGAGTATATCCTCCTGGGTGATACCTTCAAGAGAGACACTTATTGGGGAATAAATAGCTAGCCAGGGGGCTGGTGGCAGTTCATTGCCTGTGTGGAACATCCAGTGGTGCAGTGATAAATGTTCCTTATGGCAGCAGGTACTTCTTATGACGGTCCCCACAGCATTGCCCCCCTGGGAGAGCCCCAAAATTCAGGCAACTGTGTTGATCCATATCAACAAACCAGTTCTAGCAGCTTTCATCTCCACCGGGAACAGGCCTTTAATAAGCAAATGGGTCTTAACTGCACCACACTTTAAGAAGGATGCAGACAAGCTGGAGAGGGTTCAGAGGAGGGCAGCAAAGATGATCAGGGGACTGGAAACAAAGCCCTGTGAGGAGAGGCTGAAAGAACTGGGCATGTTTAGCCTTGAGAAGACTGAGGGGAGACAGGATAGCGCTCTTCAAGTACTTGAAAGGTTGTCACAGAGAAGGCCAGGATCTCTTCTTGATCATCCCAGAGTGCAGGACACGGAATAATGGGCTCAAGTGACAGGAAGCCAGATTCCGGCTGAACATCAGGAAAAACTTCCTGACTGTAAGAGCAATACGACAATGGAACCAATTCCCTGGGGAGGCGGTGGGCTCTCCCACACTGGAGGCATTCAAGATGAGGCTGGACAGCCATCTGTCAGGGATGCTCTGACTTGGATTCCTGCATTGAGCAGGGGGTTGGACTCGATGGTCTTATAGGCCCCTTCCAGCCCTACTATTCTATGATTCTATAACTGCCCATTCAAGACAAGCCACCCCAAAATGTGTTGCATTACAATAGGGAACAATATATTGTTGCTGGGAAAATGCATTTCCCCACTTACAGTTGGAGCTGCAACTTAGCTTGGAGAGAACAGGGAAGTCTAAGGGAGTGGGAGAGGTCCCTGCTAATCAAAAAGTCCCAACACTTCACCCCTATGAGACCTGGCTCCACTACAACAGCGGGTTTGTCGCAGTAGAGGGGATTTTGATGAGACCCTGTATAGAAAGGAATGCTCAACCCAGTTCAAGTGAACAGGTTCATGAAACATGGGTTATCGTCTCATGACCGACAGCCATAACCCTATTGGGTAAAATGATCTGGAGGCTGCACTTGGAATTCTCAACATTCTTCTGGATAAAAGCTCACCACCTATAATGCAATGGATTGAAGACTTAACAATGCTAGCAACATTTGAAAGAGTTATATATAGGCGTAACTTGCAAATGGACTTATATTTGGATATCTGGTCTACTTTTACTGGAGTTTACGTGTAAGCTATTATTTTTCTCTTCCCCCCCCCCCCGAATATTGCAATATTTGAAACTGAAGATCTTAGAATATGTTGTTATATTTTTTATTGGTTTTGTTATGTCTTTTGTTTGTTTTGTTTTGTTAAAACTCACAAAAAATGAAAACAACAGCAACAACATTCTTCTGGGGGGGGGGACAAATTTTGGGACCATTGCAAGCTTCACATCAGGTGCACATTCGATGTATAAATTAGTACCTTTGCAACATGTTCAGTGTGACTGAGGTTTGATATGCTTTGATCTCCTGCCCATTTGTTTGATTAAGGCCCTCTTCGCCTTTGTTAAGTCATCCTGGCTGGCATCTACATTGACATTATCAGCAGTGTTCCCTGAAGGCAACCACAAAGTTGATGGCTAACGGGCAGACAAGTGGCCTTAGCTTTGTAGTTCAAGGTTGTTCATGCTCCATTTCCCTGTTCTCCAGCACAGGGAGTGGTGGTGGTGTGGTGGTTTGCAGACAGAATCCTTTTGAGTTACATCTTGACAGAGACAATCGTGCACATGTTATTGTGGGGTTGGCCAGATCAAAAGGTTTTATCCTGCATAGCGCAGAGCTGCTAATGCTATAGGTCAGCAAAGTTAGAACTTCTCCGCCTTTGCACTGTAATGTTTCATAACTTGGCGTGATCTTCTTGGGGATATAATATGCACGGTTAAAGTTGTGGCTTCTCTGCCAACAGGGATGGATTTTCATAGGGCTGTCTGTTGAAAGAGTCTTGCAGCACTTTCCAGAGGTTACTTAAAAACACCAGTGGGGAAGGCAAATGGCATATTTATAATAGCCAAGATACAGATGGGCAGAGAGGATGGGACAATTTGACCAAGATTGTACATTCTGCCCATGACAGGCAATGAGTCGCACAAACCCAGCTGCTGATGCCAGCTGCTCTTTTTCTAAATGTTGATCATAGGACAGAAAAAAATGCCATGCAGTCCAATCTTCTAGCCTTCCCACTAAGTCAGATGCTAATGGATATGATATAATAGCAGTGACTTACTTTGCAGGTGACCTGTGAGCAGTGCTGTAGTGGTAAGTCTTGAAGTGCAGGCACTCATCATGACCGTCTCTGTAGCCATGCCCTATGGGGAGTCCAAATATGCAGGCAGCCTCATTGATCCATATCAACAACCCAGTTCTAGCAGTTTTCATCTCCATCGGGAGCAGGTGGTCTGTAAAGCCGTTGGGTCTTAACTGCCCGTTCCAGACCAAGTCTGCCCATTCCAGACCCCAAATACTTCGCATTTCAACAGCGGTAGCTCACAATAAGATACTGTTGCTGTGATCCCTGATGCTGTTTCACCCCTGGTTGGGAGGATTTGTAGTGGCTCCAGTGGAGAATCTCACCTAGGAGTTTGTCTGGTTGTCAGGAAAGAGCCTGAGAGTGCAGCTCTCAGAAGAAGGTGGCCATCCTACCAGGCAGAGTAGTGATTTGAACTAACATGGGAGAAGAGAGAGGACAGAGATGGGTTACAACGTTTATATGATGTGTGATGGATGACGTTAAATGGCAATAGAAATACTCAGAGAAGAGAATGAGTAATGGTGGGAACAATTTGACTACTGAGGACAATGCTGAAGAGTGCTGGGCTGGCAATTTCTTTCTTGGTCAGGAGGAACAGGTGTTAGTGATGGGTGAGGACTGATGCACATTGATTTGCGATGCCATACAATTTGTCCTCTTCTGACGAACTTCCCTGGCCATCTCTGTCTCTCACATAGAATTCCACATGTCACTGAACATGTCACCATGCAAATGAGAGCCACGTTGTTAGACTGTATTAGTTAAATTGAAGAAATTGTGGTCTGTGACCTGATATGTGTATTCTTGCCTGTGTATTTTAACTTGAATGGGTCTAAACAACCATAATAAAGAGTATTTGATTTGGGGTGTGGACAGATGGACAGACCTGCCTAGGCTTGCCTCAGTACTCATCAGGAGTAACTGGCTTCATTTACTAGAATGAAGATGAAAAATTTAGGGCTGACGATCCGGATGTTGTCTTTGCTGTTGTTCTTTGACACATTCTCAACACTTCCCAAACAAAAGGATGTTTGGAGGAATTCTCCCTCTCCTCTCATGCCTTCAGTCCTGGATTATCTGGCTTTCCTACCATTGGCAGCAACATCATCATCTACTTCAGGGCTGTACAACCTCAGGCCTGGGAGGGAAATCCAGCCCTCCCCACATTTTCAGTCACTTTCTTAAGGGTGCAATCCTATGGGGACAGTCAGCCACCTCCTAACTCGGAGGTGGATGACTACCCAATGCAGGGAGGGCAGAGCATGGAGGGGATCTTCTCCTTCACCTTCTGGCCTCCCGGCATTTGTGGCTAGATGGATGATTTCAGCTGTCTAACCGGAGCACCTATGCCGGACAATGCATAGTAAACATTGTAATGGTGTTCCTGCTGTCTCCTCCCCTCCTCACCCCTGGGAATGCCCCCTTTTCACCAGCTCCACACTGCTCTTACGAGCGCAGAACCTGGGCCAAACCACACTGCCTACAAGGCAGCGGGGGAAGGGACAGGGAGTCGGGTTTCTTGGAATCGAGCTTGGAGCCCTAGCTCTGAGCTCAGTTCCCAGAAACTGAGAAGTCCCATCACCACTGTCTAGTGTCCATAGGATTGTGCCCTAAGTTACAAATAATGTGGAGTGCCACTTTCTTCACATTTCCAGGTGGTCTTGAGAAATTCTAACAGAAGACCTTCAGGGATCGTGGAGCGGGGTGTTGTCATTTCAGTGGTGGGCAGGGCTAAAGTCAAAAGGGGAAGCCCCCAATACCAAAAATAATAGTGTATTTTAGCTTAAAGTTTACAATGGTGGGGGAGGATGTGCAAAAGCCAGGAAAAATGGCTGAAAAGTGGGTGTGGGCCACAGGAAGTATGTGGTCATGGGGGCGACCCCAGAATTCTGGATTGGGACCACAGGAGGGTCAGATTTGCCCCCAGGCCTAAGGTTCTGCATGCCTTGTCTAGGGCTTTATAGGTACCTAAGATCCAGCAATTCATGGAACGAGAATTGCCAGTTGTACAAGCTGGGTTTAGAAAAGGCAGAGGAACTAGAGACCAAATTGCCAATATCTGCTGGATTATGGAGAAAGCCAGGGAGTTTCAGAAAAACATCTATTTCTGTTTTATTGATTATTCTAAAGCCTTTGACTGTGTGGATCATAACAAACTGTGGCAAGTTCTTGGTGGGATGGGGATACCAAGTCATCTTGTCTGCCTCCTGAGGAATCTGTATAATGACCAAGTAGCAACGGTAAGAACAGACCACGGAACAATGGACTGGTTTAAGATTGGGAAAGGAGTACGGCAGGGTTGTATACTCTCACCCTACCTATTCAACCTGTATGCAGAACACATCATGCGACGTGCTGGGCTTGATGAAGCCAAGGCTGGAGTTAAAATCGCTGGAAGAAGCATTAACAATCTCCGATATGCAGATGATACCACTTTGATGGCTGAAAGCGAGGAGGAGCTGAGGAACCTCATGACGAAGGTGAAAGAAGAAAGTGCAAAAGCTGGGTTGCAGTTAAACCTCAAAAAAACCAAGATTATGGCAACCAGCTTGATTGATCACTGGCAAATAGAGGGAGAAAACGTGGAGGCAGTGACAGACTTTGTCTTTCTAGGTGCAAAGATCACTGCAGACGCTGACTGCAGCCAGGAAATCAGAAGACGTTTACTTCTTGGGAGGACAGCAATGACAAATCTGGATAAAATAGTGAAGAGAAGAGACATCACACTGACAACAAAGGTCCACATAGTGAAAGCAATGGTATTCCCCGTCGTAACCTATGGCTGCGAGAGCTGGACCATAAGGAAGGCTGAGCGAAGGAAGATAGATGCATTTCAACTGTGGTGCTGGAGGAAAATTCTGAGAGTGCCTTGGACTGCAAGAAGATCAAACCAGTCCATGCTCCAGGAAATAAAGCCAGACTGCTCGCTTGAGGGAATGATATGAAAGGCAAAACTGAAGTACTTTGGCCACATAATGAGAAGACAGGATTCCCTGGAGAAGATGCTGATGCTAGGGAAAGTGGAAGGCAAAAGGAAGAGGGGCCGCCCAAGGGCAAGATGGATGGATGATATTCTGGAGGTGATGGACTCGACCTTGGGGGAGCTGGGGGTGGTGACGGCCGGCAGAAAGCTTTGGCGTGGGCTGGTCCATGAAGTCACAAAGAGTTGGAAGCGAATGAGCGAATAAACAACAACAACAAGAACCAGCACATTGAATTGGACTCAGAAACCAACTGGGAGTCAGTGTTATTGATATAAGATTGGTACCATATGGTCTACAAAGCACACACCAAAAAACAGTCTGGCGGATGCCTTTCTCACCAGCTGTGGTTTCTGTGCACTCTTCAAGGGCAGCCCCATGCAGAGTGCCTTTCAGTCATCTAAATGAGAAGTGAACATGATATGGATCACTGTGGTCAGACTGCCAAGGGGAGAATGTGTACAACTGTGAATGCTAGCTGTAGCAACGAAAGGAACTATGGGAACTACATGCCTCCCAGTGCCCGTGGATTCTGTGGCAAAAGTGTATAACAATATTGGGGGCGGGGCCTCAGTCCATAATGCAGCGCATTGAGGAGCCCCTCCCTTTGCCTCTGATAAGTTTCACGGGATGGGGGAAAGGATGCAGAGCCTCCAGGTTTTCTACAGCAGGGGCTAAGCGGCCTGGACCTTGTGTGGTGCCTGTGTGATCGTGGGGCCTAGAAGCCCAAACTGGAGCTCTTACCATTTTTCTCAGGTAGGGATGTATGAGAATTTTGTTACTGTTCACAACCTCTAATATGAGCAGGAAGGCAATTCTCCTCCACCTCCACCTTCTTCTTTTTCTTTGCCATTTCCTGAACTTGCATTCGCATTTGAAAGTGCACACTTGCAAATATACCAGCCCGGGGCCTAAGATCATTTTCAGTGGTCCTTCTCTGGGAGGCCCCACCAAAGGAAGTGAGTTGCGTGGCTATTAAAAATAGGGTCTTTTCTTTTGTGGCACCCTGGTTGTGGAATTTCCTCCACAGAGAGGCTTGCCTGGCACCTCTGTTGTGGTCTTTTGGGCGCCAGGTGAAGAACTTATTTCCCAGGCATTTTAGTCTTTCGGTTTCTGTTGTTTTAACTCTGTTACTATATTTTAAATGTTCGCACTGCTGCTGGGCTTTATTTTTTTATTTTTTATTTTATACTGTAGATTTAAACTTTTTAAATTATTATATTTTATTGTATTTTACAGTTTAAATTGTTGTGAACTGCCCAGAGAGCTTCAGGTATTAGATGGCATAGAAATGTAACAAATAAATAAATGACTAAATAAATGTGCATTTGCGCAGATTTTCATACTTTAGCTTATGGGGGAAATGTGCATTTTTTCTGGAATGGAAATGCATTTTAATGCACATTTTTGAATTTGGAAAAAAAGTGATCTTTTTAAAATGCACATTTTTTCCCAATTGGGCGGAGGGGAAACATTTTTCCCAATTAGGGTGGGGACAAAAGATGATCACATTCTGGTACACAACCAAGGCTGAATCTACACATAGCAGTTATACTGTTATTATACCGTTATCATAACTATTTGCACACATGACACCAATGGGCACTGATGGTTATGATAATGGTATGATAACAATATAACTGCTATGTGTAGATTCAGCCCAAGGTGAAATGAGGTTCTCCAAATGTTTCCTCGAAGCTCAACAAGCTCGAATGTTGCATGTTCGCCCATCATTAGTTCTTTGGTATACATTTTCCAATCCATCATCTCATATTTATTTTGCACCTCAATAAACCCAGAGAGAGTCGGGAGAATACACCTGAGTTGCATGAAGCTGTCTCTCTACTTTTCAGGTCTGTCAGTGGATGTATTCTGTTGCAAACTGAAGTGTATGAGTGGTATTCAGAAGCCTAGCCAAATGAATGTAAAGGATGCCCCTGTAGAATTCTGCCAGTCTAAGAAAATCCTAAAGACATTCAGCATGATGGAATCACACACACACACACACACACACACACACACGGTCGGGGGAAGAGAGAGACTCCGGATAAATGTAGATTTGGTAAAGCTTGAGGTCCTAGTGGGAGGCTTCCATGCCATTTGAAGGCAACTGCTATTGGTTGATACAGCTCCCTTGTTCTTCCTGTCACTGTGACATGCAATTATGGAATTTCACAGCTGAAAAGATGACAACTCCCGCATGCATGTCCCTGCCTCTATACTTAATCCAACCTCATCTAGCAATCAGTAATTTGATAAAGTGACAGGAGATGGCGGAGGTGTCAAAGCAGTCCTCTGACCTCCTTCTGAAGTGTCAACACACAGGGCCACACAACTTTTACACATGCTGATAGTTCAAAAGACGTACTGATAATAGTTCTTTTCCCGTGCTAGTTTACCTGCCATTAAGGAAGGAGCGGCAACTGGTGAAAACAATAGCGGTACAGGTGGGAATTGCATTTTTCTGAAGTGGCTTTTCTTCTCTTAGCATCCTCAGCCTCCTCGCTATTAGGGTGTATCGAGTGGGCCCTAACAGCAGGGGCTGGAAGCAGTGTTTCATCTGTGTATGATCCCTGTAGTCCAGACAAAGGGATTTACAAGAATTTTGTTTCTCTTAAGCAAATCATATGAACATGTTCCTGAATGTGAATGCAAGCAGGAGCATACTTCTTGAGAAATTGCTTACATTCTCATTTGAAAGTGAGAAAAATGTGCAACGCCCACCCCCACCCCCATTTTCATGCTGTCGTGAACATTTGGGGTGCATGCATGGACAAGTGCACATTTCTTGTGTTTGAAAATGCACACCTTTCCTATTCAGGAAAAGAAAAGAAAAAAAGACACTTGCGTTCGGAAGCGAGAACGAGGTGAGACAAGGACTGAGCTGGTAAGATGTAGAACCTCTTTGAGCTTCAACACTGCTCATTCTCCCATCCCTAGTCCAAACCATCACTAGTTCAAACCATCTCCCATCCCTAGTTTACCTTAGAATGGTTCTTGCCTTTACGCATTAGCCAGGAACAAGAATGGGACATGCATTCTTGCCAGGGAACCTGAGGTTTGAGCCCAGAATGTGAGGATCTGGGTCTGGGATCTAGCGTAGAGATGTTCTTGGAACTGTGTGTGCTTAGGCTACAGAGTTTTTTTTCAGGCACTGAATTGGGGTGGTGGGGCAACCTCATCTCCTGTAATTGGCAAGCAATAATGCATGGATTGCAATATAGCTACCCATTGAATTAAAGTGAGAATCACTCTGATGGGAAATAGACTCATCTGTCTGTCCTTAGCTAGAGTAGCCACCTTTGCCTTCCCAGAAGGATGTACTTCTTCACACAGTGCATAGTTGAACGATGGAATTCACTACCAGAAGATGTAGTGATGGCCCACCAATTTGGGTGGCTTTAAAAGGGGGTTAGACAAATTCCTGGAGGAGAAGGCTATCAATGGCTACTATTCCTGATGGGTCTGTGCTGGTTTCCAGTATCAGAGGCAGTGTGCCTATGTACACCACTTGCTGGGGAACATGGGTGGGAGGGTAAGGTTATGCCCATGCCCTGCTTGTGGTTTCCTGGTCAACAGCTGGTTCGCCACTGTGTGAACAGAATGGAGGACTAGATGGACCTTGGTCTGATGCAGCAGGGCTCTTCTTATGTTCTAGATGTCTACCCCCAAATCCATATGCAAAGGGGGGGGATGCTTCTCTATGGGTATCACCTGTTGGATCAGGAACAAATGGTGTTGTAGTAAATTGCACACAGTAGGGATGAGCCAATCTGCCAATTTTACTTCCTTTCGCTTACATTTAAAAATAAATAAAAACATGAAAGTATTTTTCTCTACCAAATATGAAGAACGTTGCAAATTTTGGTGAAATCTTACAAGAAACAAACAAACTGAAATGAAATTCTTACCCATCTGCACTAGCAAAATTCAATACAGTACAGCTACTCCCGGCGTGGACCACGATGTACCTTCCTGCTGTGTCGCTGTTAAAGATGAAGAGCCTGTCAGAAAAAAAGAAGTGGCAACTCTAATTAAACACTATCATTGTTGAATGCACAGGGATTCAAACCCAGAACTGTGTATATTTGGATATAATAAATTCATAAATGCATATTTTGTGAGAAAATACATTAAATATATGTATTTATTATGAAAGGAGCATGGGAATACCCCTATAATGAAGGAGGAGAAGATCCTGCCATCACAAGCCTTAGAATTCTATTGCTTCTAAAAATGACATCAGTTGAGCTGCTAACTTGAACCCTGGCATCCATGATCCTCCTGATGAGGTCTGCAGTTGTCTGTCACTTCAAACCAATCCAGTAAAAATTGCCACAGCCACAGCAAGTTATCTTTGTCACAGAGGAAATCTACTATATTCTTTGTGCAACCCCTATTCCTTTAGTTATACAATGTGACCTCAAAAGGTTGAACTATACATTACTACTCAGATGGGGATCCTATCATGATGCGGTAGGGAGACTTTAACCCTTCCCCGCCCCCCGCTGTGGTCCCAATCTGGATCAGGCCACCCACACCTCCAGTCTACATTGGCAGAAAGGCATCCAGCTGTAATGTAAATTGCAGGCATAGGGCAAAGGGTTAAAGTCCCCCACTCCCCACTCTTTAGTTTCTGAAGGCGGAAATACAGTGTGAGGGCCCCAATCCCTCCTGTTCTTTTCCATGTGGTAGGAAAAGGAAGTGCAAGGATCATGTCTCACACTACGGCTATTTACACATTACAGTGAACATGTGTTCATGCTCTATGTACGCTCATAAGGTGGTTGTTAGACTCTAACCGTTCTGAGCCATTCTCCTGATGGGTAATGTCAGAGAATTTCTCCATGAATCTCCGGGAGGCTGAATGCCAACACATTCGGCCCCCCGAAATTGGTGGAGAAACGGTCCACCCCCCGCCCCCCCCCCGGGATGGGACTTACCTTGTGCGAATGTCCCTGGCGGCGGTGGCTCCCAGCGGCGGTTCGGCGGCGGCAGCAGTGGCCGGTCTTCCAACCGGCTGCCGCCGCCGCCATTTCCAAGTAAAAAACAACAACAACAACAAACGTGATAGGCTACGTAAAGATTTATGTAGCCTATCACGGCTAGATTTTCAAAAAACACCGTGATAGGCTACATAAATGTTTACGTAGCCTATCAGGGCTGACTTTGGGGGGGGGAAAAAGCGCGTACGCAAATGGTGGTGCCTATGGGCGCTGCCATTGGCGTTCCTTATTTGGGCACATGTAGTCTATGTAAACATTTACGTAGACTACGGCAAAAATAAGGGCAACGCTATTTGCGTTGCCCTTATTTTTGCCGTAGTCTACGTAAATGTTTACGTAGACTACACGTGCTCAAATAAGGAACACAAATAGCGGTGCCCATGGGCACCGCCATTTGCGTACGCGCTTTTCCCCCCCCCCAAAGTCAGCCGTAATAGGCTACGTAAACATTTACGTAGCCTATCACGGCTGACTGCAGGGACGCAAATGGCGGCGGCTACAGCCGCCGCCATTTACGTCCTGGCAGGAGAAGAGGTTTCACGGCCGGAGGGACGGGGCGCCTCCCCCCCGGCCAGAATTTCGGCGGGGAGGGATGGGGCGCCTCCCCCCTGCCCAGAATTTCAGGGGGAGGGACGGAGAGCCTCCCCCCCACCGCGAAGCAAGCTGCGGCATCAGGTAAGGGACTTTCATCCATCCCTACCCTGCATGCAAGGGAAGGGAGCAAGAATGCATTTTCCATTTCCAATACCCTTCCTCGCATCGTTGTTGCTCTCTTCCCATAGAAGGTGACTGTCTGCAGAGAAGAGCCTCCTCTATCTGTAGAAGCTCTCTCAGAGGTTCTGAGGGAGAGTTTCAATAGACAGAATCAACTTCGATATATAAAGGGCACAAAGAATGGCCAGGAAAGATCAGAGCTAGTGTGCTCACCCCGACTCCCATTCTTCATGTGCAGAGCTTTAATTAAGGCTGTCACCTCCTTTTTTCCTTTCCTTTCCTTTTCTGACAACCTCCTCATCTTAGACAACTACATAGCAGCTGGCTACGAAATGGTCATCTCCATGCTGGGAATAGCTGTATTTCAATTTGTTTTTGAGAAGAAATGACCAAAACGCTCTTCATATTTGGGATGGAGAGAGCTTGAGATTTTAAAGAACACAACTGAGGGAGAAAAAAAACCTGACATATTTAGCCATTCCTGATGATTTTTACATAGGATGGCATGAGGATTTATCTTGTGTGGTGTTTTACTAATGGGCACTTGCGGTACTCCATGCTGATAACATTTTGTGTGGAGTTTTACTGATGGGCACTTGCAGTACTCCATGGCCATGCCGATAAAATTTTGTGTGGAGTTTTACTGATGGGAACCTGCAGTCCTCCATGCCGATAAAATTTTGTGTGGTGTTTTACTGATGGGCACCTGTAGTCGTCCATGCTGATACAATTTTGTGTGGTGTTTTACTGATGGGCACCTGCAGTCGTCCATGCTAATACAATTTTGTGTGGTGTTTTACTGATGGGCACTTGCAGTACTCCATGCCGATAAAATTTTGTGTGGTGTTTTACTGACGGACACTTGCAGTACTCCATGCTGATAAGATTTTGTGTGGTGTTTTGCTGATGGGCACCTGCAGTCGTCCATGCTGATACAATTTTGTGTGGTGTTTTACTGATGGGCACTTGCAGTCCTCTGTGCTAATAAAATCTTACAGGAAAGGACCCTCATTTAAGGATGTATGAGAAATTTCTTTCAGTTCATTTTTTTATCAGGATTTACCCAGTTCACACCTTCGAGACCGAATGTGGATTTTGGTGCAAACTGCTGTCAAAGGCCATACATGTCCAGTCTTGCAATGTGATTTGCAACACGCCCACCCCAAAATGTGTTCAACAGCATACATACTTTTGGAAAATGCACATGAAAGAATGAGTACTTCTGGAAAATTGTGCACAAATACACTTTAATCAATGGGAGAAGAATGCGTACATTTCGAAGAGGTGCAGAATTGATGCATACATTTGCAAAACAAATATGCACAAAATATGCATGGACTTTCAAGAGAAAAGGAAACACATAACAACCACCACCACCACCACCACCAGCAGCAGGGACTGGAATCTGATATGGGCTCAAATCAGAATGAGCTTCAAGATGGAATTTGAAGAACTTTGGTGCACTTGAGTTTTGCTGTGTTGCACTTCCCTACTCCAGAACAGCTTATACAAGCCCTGCCCCAGTCGAATGAAGACTTCTACTCATGTTCAAACAAATACAAATAGAAACCCCCTTCAGACTTTCCTCCTCAACACAGGAAACTCAAGGACTGAGCAATTGTGGATGAAGTGTTGAGGATGGCCCCTGTATGCATGCCCTCATCTCCACCCTTTTAGTCATCACATGAGCCTGAATAATGCTACAATCACATCAAGATTGTTTTGTGGTGGTGGTGGTGGTGGTTTTAGTGTTTTATCAATGCAGACATGCACCTAGGTAAAACTGTCCCCAAACAACCTAGAGATGGGATTACTCAATTGCCAGTCCATGGCAATTTCCAGTGTATTCAATCAGAAATCCATTCAATTCCATTTCCACAGGTGTGTGTGTGCGTGCGTGTGTGTTAAGACACATGAAAATTAACATTTTTATAAGCTATTTTCCCTAACTTATGAACTGTGTTAGGGAAATGCAGCTTCCACAAATATGCACATTTGTGTACACAGTTTTTCCTAGTATAGGAAAGCTACGTTCTGATCCATATATTACTCCAGAAAGCATGAGCTAGGGATGTACAAGGATTTTGTTCCTGTTTGCAAATCATGTAAGCACGTCCCGATCACATCCTTGAATGCGAACATGAGCAGGAATGCTATTTTGGGGAAATTTCCACTATTTTCTGAACATTGCATTTGTGTTAGGAAAATGTGCACATGTCTAAGTGTGCACTTCTGCAGATGCACACATGTGCGCACCCCCCCACACACAAAAATCTGTTTAAACTGTGCATTTTTCCCCAATAGAAAATATGCACTTTTCTTGATCGGGGGGCGGGGGGAAATGCTCACATTTGGGGATGTGAATGAGGTAAACCTAGCTTTGAGGAGGAATTCAGAGAACTTCGATGCAATCATTTTTTATGAATATATCAAGGTTACTTTAGGGGGGTAGGATTTTAGCAGTGTTCTTTGCCCATTGACAATATGGAGGGTGGGGTGAAACTGATGCAAATTGGGCATGCCTCTGCACAAAAATTGGAACAATCCGCATTCTTACTGTGCCAGTCAACAAGACTAAGAAACTGGAACTCCGAAATTGAGGGAAATTCTGATGAAGATAATTTAGAAAGCATTCATTCTTCTCTCCAACTGCCTGTGTGTCTGCTATATCAATTTCTAATAGATGTGAGCATCTCAGAATCAGATTCCTTGACAGTGAGTCTCTGTGTTTGGGCTGGGCAGAGCAGTCTATTTCTGGTCCATGTAAGTTTCACATGGAATTGATCATATGTCTTTCCTGTCCTGTCCTGCCCTGTCCTGTCCTGTCTTTTTTTTTTTTTTGGTACTTTTTTTTAAAAGCATGAACGTTTGCATTTAAATTGTATGCATTTCCCCCTAAAATATGCATTTTTGTATGCATTTTTAAGCCATGACCTACATCACAAAATTTGGAGAAGTACAAAATCAGAAAGATAATTGCACTCTGATCTGTGTATTAGATGAAGAAGTGCAAATTAGGCCATTTGCTTAAAAATGCAGACTGAATGGAGTTCTCTAAGAGCCCTGGCTTTGATATCATAGAATCATAGAATAGTAGGGTTGGAAGGGGCCTACAAGGCCATCGAGTCCAACCCCCAAACATATCTCTTCTTCAGAGTCCAACATATCTCTTCTTCAGAGATATGTATATCTCTGAAGAAGAGCTAGAAATATGTCAAGGTGTTATATATTTGTGATCAACTCTGTGCCCTCACACGTAATTTAGATAAACATACACTTTTACAAATGAGGAAAGGAAGAGTTAATACCCCTCCCCTTATTCTTTCCCATTGTCTTGTTTTGGGGGGTGGTAATGGAAGAAGAGCTGGTCTACTGTACTGTGCTCCAGATGGATAAGTGATAGGAAGGCTTCATGCTTTATATATAAAGCATGTGCCGTCCAGATATGATTTATGTCATCTCAGCAGTTTTTCCATGGTTCCACTGGAATTTTCTTCTTCTTGATCAAGGTCAGAAAACCCCATGATTGTGCCATTTATCTCAGCTGTTTGAATACTGAAATAATTCTTCAGGGGACTTGATTCAATATTGTAAGAACAGATTGGGACAGGTGGGGGGATCTGTGATATGGTGCCATTCTGGTATAAACCTCAGTCTGTGTGTGTGTGTGTGTGTGTGTGTGAGAGAGAGAGAGAGAGAGAGAAAGAGAGAGAGAGGGAGGGAGAGAGGGAGGCACACAGGGTTTCTGTACATCTTGAGAAAGAGTGAGAGTGAATGACTGTCTGTACTGAATAGCAGTGGCAGCAAAGAAAGTAATAAGAACCCATGCTCCTGAAATACGTTCCTTTCTTTTGTGATCTAATCATGAGTATATCTAAAATTGTGGCTCTGAACCTTAAACACCCCACCCCACACCAAACATGAAAGGGGGGAGCATAAGAAGGAAGTCCTATACCAGGTCAGATGATTTGTCAGTGTAGCTCACCACTATCTATGCTGACTGACAACAGGCCTCCAAAATTTTAGACAGAGGTCTTCCCCTTCCCTGCTACCTGAGCCTTCTAGTTTTACATCTTTGGGATTGAACCAGGGATGGGTGAGAATTTGTTTGATTTTTCAGTAAGAACTAGTGATAGGTGAACTTACCACAAAAGGAATCGTAATTTGCCTGCCAGGTTCCAAATTCCTCTGCCTAATCTTGGATGAAACTTCTCCATGATGCCAAGTTCTAATTTTGTATATGTAAACTGCCAAGCAAGCTCATCTCTCTTCCTTGCCCACTAGACTAGACCCCACGCTCCATCACTCTCTGCCCACCCTCCTCTTCCATGAAACACCATGTGCATGTGCTCCTAAGGGGTACAACTGTCTTCAGAGTAAGTGTTTCAGTCTGGCAGGTGCTTCCTGGAATGCTCATGTGACCACCCCATGTGATGTTACCTGGAATGGTCACATGAGTGGTCAAAATAGCAAGTTTTCTGAAGTATTAAGAACTTTAGAAAAGCTCTTTTTCTGCTCGTTGCAAACATGTCAAATGGGCATTCAAGTACATTTAGGTGCTCATAATCAATGTCAGTTTGGATAATGACGTTTGTTGGATAGCCATCCAAGCTCAGCAGACGTGCAAGCATTACAAACATACTAAATTCAACTTGTGAGTCACCTTAGTTCAAGTTTCTCTGGCATTGTTAGTAAGAACTTACCAAAATTTGCAAATTTCTTCACAACTTGGATGGAAATAGTGAGTTTTTGTTTGTTTGTTTTTGTGGTTGTTTGTTTTAAAATCAAATGTGGGCGAAATCAAAACTGACAGATACGGATTTGGAAATATGTAAAATTTGAGCTTGCTGAGGCTCTCCAATTTCCAATTCAAATCTCATTCCGATTCATGTCCCTATCAAATTGTGAGGGTTTTGTTTTGTTTTTTTGGGCCCCCAAATATGAAGTTTTTGGTGCACATTTTTTCCCCAAATATATATCATCGATTGTGCACATTTTTTTGAAAAGTATGCACTTTTCTGACATTGATTGAAGTGTGTTGGAGCGTTTTTTTCATGCATACTTTTCAAATGTACACCATTTTTAAATGCATTTTCATTTGTCTGCTAATCACATTGCAAGCTCAGCAGTGCACGGACTTCTACACTTTGAATTTGAGTCCATGTTTCAGTACAGGAGGTGTGAAATGGGTAAATTCTGGTCTGAAACGAAATTTCTCATACATCCATACTGACAGATTTGTCCATCAAAACAGAGGGCTCTGAATGGTTATGTGAAGGAGCACTGGAAATAATCCCAACCCTCCTGCAAGATAGGACAGGTCAATCCTGGCCTCAGCTCCCCCAAAGACACCCAGTAACCACCCTCCCAGGCCAAGAGGCACTGAAATTGGCACTGAGGTTACTCAGAAGGAATCACACCAACCTTAAGTTGGATAAATGTTTATTGAGGGAAAAGGGGTAGAGGGAAAGGGAAGAATGGAGGTAGTAGATTGTACAGGGGGACACAAAGCTGAAATACTTAAGAAGAAACCTTGATACACAGAGAGCTTTTTAACCACACACCCAAGCAAAATAACAAAAGCTGGCTAACCTATCCTTGTACATACCTGAGTAACAGGGCCTCCTTGGATAGAGTCCAGCCATCAAGCCATGTCCAAAACCTGTCATAACAAAGGGAGAAAGCCATGCCTCTAGCTCAGCCCCTTTTAAAGCTCATCCCTCGCAATCCAGGACAGGTTTCCCATAGCCAATCACCAGCCCAGCCCCAGGGTGCCCCCCCGCACCCCAGAAGAGGCAGGATCTTCCCACCAAACCCAGCTGTTATCCCTTTCCCAATTAATGGGGATTGAGCTTGGCCTTGAGTGGAAGGACCAAGCAGCTTCCCAGATACCACACTCCCATGTGATTGCATGAGATGTGAAAGCCAGGCCTAGCTTCATGGTGGAGAAGCAGGCCAATATTCTTGACAGCTTCGGTCTTAATAGTCCTCGCTTTGGATCCCTGTGTATTCAACCATTATGGTGCTGAATTGATGTATTGGGGAACTCCCCCCGCGCAACTTGCTCCTCCTCCTTAACAACTATATGGTGGACAGGTACAGTGTGGTCCTCACCATAGTGGGAATAGCTGTACCTATCCAATTTGGCTGGTGCAGATCAGTGAGAATTTTGTTTGGCTCATTTTTTATCAGAACTAGGGGTGTACGAAACCCCACTTACCTTGCTCCGCTGGGTTCTGTGGGGGGGTGATATCCGGTCCTCCCCCCAGAATCCTCGATGGGAGGGAGGTGATCCGGTCCTCCCTCCCCACTGGAATCCTGCCTGGCCGATCCGCAGGAGGCCTCCATCCTCTACTGGGCTGCTGCGGACGCAAATGGCATCCTGCATAGGGGACACTGTTTGCGTCCCTGTGCTAGGCCGCGATAGGCTACGTATTTATTTATATAACCTATCACGGCTAAAGCAGGGATGCAAATGGCATAGGGGACGCCATTTGCCTCCCTGCTTTAGCCGTGATAGGCTACATAAATAAATATGTAGCCTATCGCGGCCTAGCGCAGGGACGCAGCAATGTCCCCTATGCAGGATGCCATTTGCCTCCCTGCTTTAGCCGTGATAGGCTACATAAATAAATATGTAGCCTATCATGGCCTAGTGCAGGGATGCAAATGGCGGCTGCTACGCTGGCCACCATTTGCGGCCGCAGCAGCCCAGATGGATGGACTGGATGGCCGACACAAGGTAGGTCCATTTTGGGGGGATTTCGGGTGTGGTGGTGGGGGTAGTCCATTCCACCACGGACTCTGGTGGGCCGGATTCTTTAGAATCCAGCCTCACTGGAGTCCGTGGCAGATTTCCCCACCATCCCTAATCAGAACTTACTAAAATTTACCAATTTCTTCATAGATGGGGTGGAAAGAACTTGAGATTTTCAAAATTTGAATGTAAACTGGCATATACATCCATCACTACCTTCTCTGTGCAATGCTCTCTGGCATTGAGCTGTGGTCCCCCTCCATCTGAAATGGGGGTCAGAAATTGATAACAGGGATCCTATCAGCAGTCCAATGCAGCAAACTACACTGCAGCCAGCAGTGGGTGGGTATGTATGCCATTGGCTGTACTTCCTGAATGGTTAGTGCCCCACTTTTGTCAAACCTCTTGAAATTACAGCTGAAAGTCCTGACTTCGCTCCCATCTGGGTGTGTTTCCTTTCAACTTCAATGTGGTGGTGTGCAGAGGCCAACTGCCAAAACAGTTATCCTTGTTCCAATATTTCTGGCCCTGACTGTATATATGTAAGTGTGTGTGTGTGTGTGTATGTATGTGTGTGTGTGTGTGTGTATATATATATATATATATATATATACACACACATACATACATACATATACATACATACGTGCACACACACCTACATCAGAAGAAGAAAACCCAAACCTACATTATGAGTACTTTATCAAAAACATCAGGGTACTGAAATTAAATAAAAATTAAATAGCATGCCTGCAAGCTGAATAATGACCCATCTGTTCATTACAGCCTTAGTTTCTATCAAAGGCACAATCTCATTAAAAGTATATCTTTGATTAGAGAATGAGTTTCAACTGCATAAAAGTTGGATTACTTTATTCTAAGCTATTTGAACTGTGGTGGGTTTTTTACTTTAAGGTGAATGAGCTATCTTTAAGAACAATAATAACTTATGTAAATTTGGTGAGTGATGAAAGGATGGCCAAGGTATGAATTTTTAAAAAAGACAGGGAAATGTCCTAGGTTGGCAGGTGTTCCTTGAATGCTAAATTGAAGACGTGTGGCTCTTCCACTGATACTATGGGCCTCCCGCCTCTACTTTGGGGGAATAATTAATTTTAGAAACTTTTACTTTTTGGGGGGGTAACAGAAAGAAGCTAAGGTCCCCCCTTCTTTTTTTTTTCAAAAGCGTCCTCTCTCCTGGTTTACTTTTTTCTCTTCCTTTCTTTCATCTAATGAACATGGCTAGAAACCAAACTATCTCATCATGTGTTCTTGGCATCTGGGGGGACTTTTACATCTAATAATTTCCATGGTGGCCTTTGCAAGAAAAATACACTTCTATTTGAAAAATATGCATCTCCACTAGGGATGTGTGAGAAATTTGTTTCAGGGTTGTTGTTTTGAATTACCCTGTTTGCCCCTCTTGGGACTGAATGCAATCTGTGGTTGAACTCCATACATTTCTGAACTTGCGATGTGATTCAAGATACAGAAACAAATTGTTCCAAAAATGTGTATACTTGTTAAGTGTGCACAAGCATGCTTTAATTAATGGGAGAAAATAGGTACATTTCGTGAAGGTGTACAACTGATGTGCACATTTGTAAACATGTTCACAAAAATATGTACCGTTATGTGTGTGAAAAGAAGGGGGAAAAAATCTTGCAACCTGATATGAACAAGAGTGGGGATGAGCTTCAAGGTGGAATGCGGAAAACTTAGAAAGCTTGAGTTGTGGTTATTTGCACATCCCTATCTGGCCCCATCACTTCCTGGCATATAGAAGGGGAAAAAATGGAAGCAGTGACAGTTATTATTTTCTTGGGCTCCAAGATCACCACAGACGGTGACTGTAGCCATGACATTAAAAGACGCTTGCTCCTTGGGAGGAAAGCTATGGCAAACCTAGACAGCAGAGTAAGAAGCAGAGACATCACCTTGCCGACAAAGGTCCATCTAATCAAAGCTATGGTTTTCCCAGTAGCAACGTATGGCTGTGAGAGCTGGGCTATAAGGAAGGCTGAGCGCCGAAGAATTGATGCTTTCGAACTGTGGTGCTGGAGAAGACTCTTACGAGTCCCCTGGACTGCAAGGAGGTCAAATCAGTCAATCCTAAAGGAAATCAACCCTGAGTGCTCATTGGAAGGACAGATACTGAAACTGAAGCTCAAGTATTTTGGCCACCTAATGCGAAGAGAAAACTCCCTGGAAAAGACTCTGATTCTGGGAAAGATTGAAGGCAAAAGGAGAAGGGGATGGCAGAGGATGAGATGGTTAGATAGCATCACCGATGCAATGAATATGGACTTGAGCGAGCACACTCTGGGAGAGAGCGCAGGACAGGAAGGCCTGGCGTGCTATGGTCCATGGGGTCACGAAGAGTCGGACATGACTTAACGACTGAACAACAACAATCTGGCAAGCCAAAATACTTTAGGGGGATACTAGAGCTCCATGAGCTAGAGGCAGAAGAGTGGAAGAGTAAACCCATTAGAGAGCAAGTTAATATACAAAGTGAGCTGTATTCTTTGATTAACAATCTATGCTGTCCTTGCTAAAGCTGTGCCAAAAATCTCCCCTGCAACTTTCACAGTGCCATGTCAGTGTCTGTGTGAAATTTTAAGGCGGTGGGGTGGGTGGGGGAAGTCTTCCTTAAAAACAAACAAAAACAAGATAGCAGGGCTAGGTTTTCCCTCTTCTCTTTTTCCAAAAAAAGGACACTTTCAGCAGTGGCAAAGTTGACTGCACTAATTTAGTGGCATTCCTGGGGAAAGATGTATGAGAAATTTGTTTCTGTTCATTTATGGTCAGAATTTACCCCATTTTGGCCATAAATGATTGGTAGTCAAAGCTCATACATTCCTGAGCATGTGATTCTGCTGTTTTGTGTTAAAAACAACAACAAATAACCAAAAACATACATTAGAAAAACATGCATGGGAATAAAAGTAAGGTTGAAAAAGCACACTCCGATATGCTTTAATCAATGTGTTGTGTATCTTTGAATTTACACTCACATATGTACCCAAGTGCTTTGTGATTGTCACACCCAAAGAAAAAAATGAGAAACAAATGAGCTCACAATCTGATACAGGCATGTGTGGGACCAAGCTTTGAGGAGGACCACCACAGAGAACCTCAACAAGGTCATTTTTTGCTGATTTCCACATCCCTAGGGATGATGCTCTGTGATGATCTAGCATTGTCCTTAGGTGTGTTCTTTCCCCCAGGAACACCACCAGATGGCACTTGCAACCTGCTGAACTTGAAGGGGTAGCAAGGTGGGGGGACACTAATAACACACCCTCAGCTACCTCATACTTTAGAAATGCACGACCCCTCCCCATGACAGAATGTTTTTGGCTCACTCACATGAAATTGCAAAAATACTGAGCCAAAATACTCCAGCCCAACTTTAACACCCACTTGAATGATGAGCACTTTGGAGCAATGGATGCTGATGCAGAGATGCCCTCATTGCATTCAGTCCAAGTGCATGTTTTTTTTTTTTTATTATTTATTTATTTATTTATTTATTTATTTTCTTTACATGCAAGATTTAAAAAAATGCCTCTGCAGGTGTGAAGCAAAAATGGGCTCTGGATGGCGCCAATTGGCTGCCCTCTAGAGATGCTTTCTCACTTATCCCTAAATCATGTGATGATGACAAATGCCTGAATACAGCTACTATTTCCCTCCTTTTTTTTTTGTGCCCCTGAATATTTTGCAAAGTATATAATTGGCTTGTTAAGAACAAATTGATTAATTGTGGCCCTTGCCCCATCTTGTCTCTTGCAAAGGATTCTGATGGTATGGATGGAATTAGGTTTGTGTGAGATGAACAATGTCTCTGTGTTTATACGTTTTGGTCATGCTTTTCACTTATTTAACTTTGCACTGCAAGGCTGTGTTTATAATTTCATATTTTAAGGGTGCAGTCCTATACCTGTTTAGACAGAAAATAAGTCCTACAATTTCCAGCATGCCCCAGCCAACAGACCTGGCTGGAGGGATGCTGGGGACTGTAGGACTTTTTCTGTCTATACAGGCATAGGATTGCTCCCTAAATACCTTTTGAAGTCTAAATGTTTAAAACTGTAAGTTTTAACATCCGTTTATTTTTCTTTAGAAACAAACAAATGAAAAAACTATTTCTATGTAAAATTTGATTAGTGACTCCATAGTCCACATAAATAATTATATGACAGTTGGCAGTGTTGATTTTCAGATCGACTAATACTATTTTGCTTTGTTTTCCCCAGACCTTTAATTGAGCAATTAATGTCATTCTGTGTACTTTCTTTCTGCTTAAGTATCCAGAAGATGGCAGTACAGGACAAAAAATTTGTACTAAGCTTAGTTGACTGACAGTTAATTAACAGAAGTAATAAGAACTTTAAATTTGAAATCCTAAAGTTCTAGTATCACTTCTGACCTTAACTTAAGTTCAGGGGATTGATGCTAGAACCTTCGTCTTCCCCTTTCTCACTCAGGACCCCATTTTTATTTTATTTTATTTTATTTGAAAAGACAAATATCTCACAAAATGGTACTTTGTAACACTTAATGAGCATTTCTTGAAAGCCAGTATCCTTCTGATCATGTCCAAAGCCTTTTGCATAAAGTGTTGGGGTGGGGTGGGGACATTATCTTTCTAAAGACAGAATAAATATATGTGTATTTTATCACATGCAAATGTTACTAGCTTGCTGGCCCTCAAAATTCTTTGTCAGTGATTTGGGGCGTAACAGGAAGGACAGAATGAAGGAAAGAAGTAGAATGGGCAAATACGTGATATTCTATTTGAACTTATTTCAACATAGGAAGCTACCAGAGTCAAACCTTTGGCGATCCAGCTAGGGATGTACGAAAGTCACTTACCTTTTCGCGGATGTGATTTGCGGTGTGGGGGGGAAGTGCTCCATCCCTCCCCCTGGAATCCTCGACGGGGGGGGAGGCGATCCGGTCCTCCCCCCCGGAATCCTGCCCGGCCGGCTCCGCTCTGTGGCGGCTCTGTGGAGCAGCCGGCCAGGGCCTTCTGCAGCCGGAGTTAAGGCCGCGGACTGGCTGCTGAGGACGCAAATGGCTGCCGTGATAGGCTACATAAGTATTTACGTAGCCTATCATGGCAGTCAAAATAAAAGCAAAAAAAACAGCGTACGCAAATGGCAGTGGCTACGGTGGCCGCCATTTGCATTCCCTATTTTTCGCCATTTTAGCCTACATAAATATTTACGTAGGCTATTACGGCGAAAAAAAAGGGGAACGCAAATAGCATAGTGGGCGCTATTTGCGTTCCTTTCCCCTCTGCTGTTTTAGCCTACGTAAATATTTACGTAAGCTATTATGGCAAAAAAAAGGAACACAAATAGCGCCCACTATGCTATTTGTGTTCCCCTTTTTTTTCGCCGTAATAGCCTACGTAAATATTTATGTAGGCTAAAATGGCGAAAAATAGGGAATGCAAATGGCGGCCACCGTAGCCGCCATTTGCGTATGCTGTTTTTGTTTGTTTGTTTTTTGCTTGCCGTGATAGGCTACGTAAATACTTACGTAGCCTATCACGGCAAACAGCAGAAGCAAATTGTGGCCGCAACAGCCAGTCGAAAGATCAGCTGCCGCTGCCGCTGGAACATCTGCCCCAGGTAAGCTTCATCCTGGGGGGGAATCTGTGGGGGGGTGGGGTAGGGAGGCTGTTCTGCCACGGGTTTCGGGGGGCTGAATGCCAGTGCATTCGGCCTCACTGAAATCCATGGCGGAATTCTCTGCCGTCCCTAGATGCAGCCCAGTATTGTCTACTAACTTTTCCAGATCTCAGGAAGAAAAAGATCAGCTCCATCCCTTCTACATGTAATCCTTGGACTGGAGCTGCCAGAGATTGAACCTGGGAGCTTATTATATGCCTGAACAAAAAGCTACTAAAGGTCCAACTGTATTTGGGTTGTATAGCTTAAAATTAGAACACAGCAGCCCTTGATTCTCAAACTGTTTTAGATTTCACTTCAGGCCATGAACCAACCCTTTGTCCCATTGCTTGCCTTTGCTATATGTGCTTCCTTGAATTACAGTTAATTTCTTTAGCTATGGATATTCCCATTCGGCTTGTTCCCCCATTCCTCAAATCCCATAACTATCAGGGCCAAACTAGATGTGCCATTAATTGTGTGAATGCAATTAATGGGCATGTTCTTTGTTATGCAAATAGCAGCTGTGGGGGAAGTGTGAGGAGCACTGAAAGTGCAGATGGATACTGTTGATGTTCCTCTGGGTCTGCCTTTTACATAACAAAGAAAATGCACAGTAATTGCATTCATGCAATTGTTAATTCATGCAATTAACAGCACATCTAGTTTGGCCCAAAATCTAACCATCTTGAGTTTGGGCTGGTTCATACATGATGACGATGGTCCCCAGGTGATCATTCTGAGGGTGCATGGGCTCCCATCAGATTCCTGGCCAGGGAGAGAGCATATGGCGGGACCATATGGCCACGATATAGTAAGCAAGACCTCCCCTTCAGAAGGGGTGGCCCATACAGGAGAAGATCAGCTCTCAGATAAGAACATAAGAAGAGCCTTGCTGGATCAGGCTAAGTGTCCATCTAGTCCAGTATTCTCTTCACACAGTGGCCAACCAGCTGCCCACAGGAAACCCACAATCATTCAGCATTTGTATGGTATGTACATCTGTCAGACCAATCTGGTCTGTGCCTGATCTGCTCAGTCCTTCTGGCACAAGTTAGGGATGTCGGAGAATTTCTCCACGAATCTCTGGGAGGTCGAATGCCAACGCATTCGGCCCCCCAAAATTGGTGGAGAAACGGTCCGCCCCCCCCCCCGGATGGGACTTACCTTGTGCGAATGTCCCTTGCGGCGGCAGCGGTTTGGCGGCAGCGACCGGTCTTCCAACCGGCTGCTGCCGCTGCCATTTCAAAGTAAAAAACAAAACAAAACAACAAACGTGATAGGCTATGTAAAGATTTACGTAGCCTATCATGACTAGATTTTCAAAAAACACCATGATAGGCTACGTAAATCTTTATGTAGCCTATCACGGCTGACTTTGGGGGGGGGAAGTGCGTACGCAAATGCGTTCCTTATTTGGGGATGCGTTCCTTATTTGGGGACGTGTAGTCTACATAAACATTTACGTAGACTACATGTGCACAAATAAGGAATGCAAATGGCAGCGCCCATGGGTGCCGCCATTTGCGTAGGCGCTTTTTTTTTTCTTCCAAAGTCAGCCGTGATAGGCTAGGTAAACATTTATGTAGCCTATCACGGCTGACTGCAGGGATGCAAACGGCAGCGGCTACGGCCGCTGCCATTTGCGTCCCGGCAGGAGAAGAGGTTTCGTGGCCGGAGGGATGGGGCGCCTCCCCTCCGGCCAGAATTTCAGCCGGAGGGACGGGGCATCTCCCCCCTGGCCAGAATTTCGGCGGGGAGGGATGGGGTGCCTCCCCCCCACCGCGAAGCAAGCTGTGGGATCAGGTAAGGGACTTTCGTCCATCCCTAGTTATGATGCCCATTCAAAGCAGACACCTAGCAGAGATTCTCCCTTCCTGCACAGTCAAAGCAGGAGGAGTGCTGGTTATTCTCCTGGGGGTGGGGGGAGTGCCTTGTTGCTGCACATCAGTCTGCTGTGCAGGTATACAATGTCAGGGTGGAAACTGAGCCGATGGAACCCCAGAGCAGTTCTGACTCTGAGGAGGATCAGCAATCTGTGGGAGAGGAGCCCGCTCATCCCTCACAGGCATAGGAGCTGGCAGAGATTCCTCCTGCCGCTTTCCTGGGATAGATAGTGACCCTGGCAGTGAGAGAGCGCTGGAGGGGGGCTTGCTGGATGCTCGGCGCAGACACAGGGAGCGATGAGCGATGGAGGGCGTGGAAAGGAGACATAGTGCCTGTTTGGTGCACAAGCAACGGCCGCCTCCCATGGACCCAAAGGAAAAAGGGAGGATCTCTCCCTAGCCCATAAATTCAGGTCTTCAAGTGACTCTTCTTCAAACAGGGATCAACTGCCTACTCGGAGCATAGGCTACTCTGCTGTTCTTCGCTTAGAGGCTGGTGATTAGCATCTGAAAGAGTCATTAAGTTGTAAAAGGATTAAAGCCTTGAAAAGAAACCTTCTGTCTGTGTCTTGAGTTGGCTAATGGAGTCTACTGAACGAGGCTGCTAGGGCGCTCCTGACATACAACTTAGTAAGGCTGTGGCATCGTTAGGAGGTTTCACAAGTGTGTTACGTATAGGAGCCGTCCATTTTTGACATCCTTAACCCTTCTGCATGTGGAAGCCAAGGGCTACTTTGTGCACAGATGAACAGTGGACTCCTATCCATGTCTACTCAGAAGCAAATCCCATTGAGTTGGGTGGGACTTACTCCCAGGTAAGTTTGTATTGGATTGCAAGCTAACAGAGCAACACTATGGCCCATGGGAGAACATCCCAGGATATTTTAGATTCCCCCTCCAGAAGCTGACTTTGGGAAGGGGAGTCATAGAATAGTAGAATGATAGAATAGTAGGGTTGGAAAGGGGCTATAAGACCATTGAGTCCAACCCCAGGCACTGGATCATTCCCTCCTTCCCCTTGCAGCTGCTATGAACAGGTCAGTAGTATCTGCTCTCCAAGGTCAGACAAGTGACCTCAGATGACCTTGTAGAGGTCAAAAGGGGGCATTCCAGTGTCTGAGGAAGGGAGGGGAGGGAGAATCCGGAATTTGCAGAATCCTATGACCTTTCCATCACTGGTCCCTGCCCTCTGCCAGTAGGCGAGTTAGGTGGGTTCAGAGTCTAAGGGCACAATCCTATGCATGTTTAGACAGAAAGAAGTCCTACAACTCCTCCTGAGTTGTAGGACTTCTTTCTGTCTAAACATGCATAAGATTGCATCCTAAGTGATGCTTCTTGAATTTCTTAAGTTGACCATTGGTCCTGGGTTACAGTGGGGGCCTACTTCCATTCCTTCTCCATAGTGGTTTCTGCCACTCTGCTCAATTAATGTTACCACATACTCCGTACCTAAGGCTCCATTCCTATGCTCATGGAAGAAAATCTCACTGATTTCCCATTGAGAGTAAACACACACAGGATAAAGCTGCATGTCTGAAAAAAAAGGAGGAAGAGTTCAATCAGCTTGGCCAATGTGACTGTTTTCAGTTCTGACCTCCCGGTTCCAGCATGGCATTTCAGAGATTAAAGTGCTTTGCTTGTCTATTTTTAAATTTTATTTTGGTATTCCTTTTGTGAGAGATGGACTGCTTAGACCCACTTTACTTCCTCTGAAATATTAATGTCAACTGAAAGTCCATGGTATTATATAAGCAGGCATTTTGAAGTGCTTTACAAGGCGAAGAAAAATGTACCCACAGACATGACTACACTCTCAGGCGTGTATAATATACTGCACGACATTTCACATAAAACTATGCACAATTACTTCAGGGTGCTGTTTTCTGGTGCTTTAGCAGTGTTGTCTGTCTGTCTTTTTCACTTCCAGAGGCATCCTATTAGAACTCTGCATTTAACATGCCTTTTCCAATTACTTCCCATTTCTGCTGAACTAAAAAGAATGCTAGCCTAAATTTTAGAACCAACACAAATGCTATTTAGGGTGGGCAAGCTGTCATCCACCAGTATTGGTATTCTCATTAAGGAACCCCCTGATAAGCATCTTCTGAGGATGCCTCGAGCTAGAGCTGAGCTGAGATCTCTCAGAAGTCTCTCTTTCCCTCCCGAGAAAACTTCTGAGGTCACCCCCCCCCTCCTACTAGGAAAATAAGGCAAGTTTGCAGAATGTTCTCTAAGTATTCGTCACAACTCCACTATTTTTCGGTGGTGGTTGACATTCCCACCCACCTCCACTAATGCCTTGGAACAATGCGCAGTCCAGGGTATTATGGATGCAAAATGGTTGCAGCAGCTATTTGCATTGGCAGAAGGGAGGACAAAAGGAAGAGAAGAACCTGTGGTACTTGGCAGTGCTCATCGTCATCCCAACCCTGAGAAACAGTTGTGAAATTTGTCCTTCCCATTGAGCAATTTGGTGAAATCCCCCCCCCCATGTATCTGCCTACAAATAAGGTGGTGAATCTTTAGAGGCCATTTGTGATCTAGGAATAAATGGGGGTGGGGGTGGAATCGAAGGAAAAACAAGAGAACTGAAGCACATTCATGTTGACTAGGCAAAACCAGTGTCTGTACTTCATCAGAAGATAGTATGTAAACCAGTTCTTCCCTGTTTGGCATGTTCTTTTTTTTTCTTTTTCTTTTCTGTAGTTCCTTAGGGATGATATAGAGAGAAAGGTTAAGAGCTTAGAGATGAAGGAGAGTTGATGAGCAGAGCATCAGGAGGAGAAAGAGTAAAGCTGTATTTCTGGGCTCAGTGTTCCAGGTCCAGCTTGCAGTGACGAGAAATGAAATGACTAGAGATGTGCTTAACTGTTAATGACAGCTCTGGGGTCCATCTTATGCATGGTATTATGCACCAGATATGATACATATCTGGTGCATAATGACAACAAAGGTCCGCATAGTTAAAGCAATGGTATTCCCTTAGTCACTTATGGCTGCAAGAGCTGGACCATAAGGAAGGCTGAGTGAAGGAAGATAGATGCTTTTGAACTGTGGTGTTGGAGGAAAATTCTGAGAGTGCCTTGGACTGCAAGAAGATCAAACCAGTCCATTCTCCAGGAAATAAAGCCAGACAGCTCACTTGAGGGAATGATATTAAAGGCAAAAAACTGAAGTACTTTGGCCACATCATGGGAAGACAGGATACCCTGGAGAAGATGCTGATGCTAGAGAAAGTGGAAGGCAAAAGGAAGAGGGGCCGACCAAGGGCAAGATGGATGGATGATATTCTGGAGGATAAGCTCTTGGAGACCACATTCCAGTGGTGGGTGAGGCCATGCTAATGGGATGATACCAAAAAATTCAGCCCCCCCCCCCGCCCCCCGGATATTGTAACTTGCAGCTATTGCTGCCAGCACCAAACCTCAGGAGAGGCATTTCAAATGTTTTAAAGGGGGTGGGTACACAAAAGCCAGGAAACGGTCAACGAACCAGTAGTTGGCAGGAAGGAGATGGGTCCAGGAGAAAGGGGCATGGCCATCCAAGGAACCCCAGAGGGCTGGATTAGGATCCCAGGATGGCCAGATCTGGTCCCTGGGCCTAAGTTCTCAATCCCCGACTTAAGGGGACTATGACTTTTTATTTCATGAGTTGAACTCTCAAGAGTGTTGAGCTTGTGAGCTGTGGGATATTGCTCCAGGACTTAACCTGTCCACCACTGTCCACCTCAGATTAAAAAAAAAAAAAAGAGTACTGCAGTAACAAGCCTCATTAGTCAAGAGGGCCTCTGTGAACCATATCACAGATGATAACCGCAGACCCCTGGAAGAACTTGTTCACTGGTCTGAGCAATACAAAGATGTTCTTTCCCAGTTTTCAAGGTCACCTTCTTTATGCCTTCTCTCTCTCTCTGGCTTGGCCTTGCCCTGCCCTTCCCTGACCTATGATGCAGCTTTAAAATTGAGAGCAAACCTCCCAAAGTATCCAAAGATGGATATCCCTGTTAGCTCAGTAGGATCGGAAACAACAAGTAGTCAGTTGATGAATAGAAGAGCTCTTGCAACTCTCATGTCGTATCTACTTTATTAATTATATAGTGCTTTTATCCCATTCTTCCTCTAATGTTGTTGTTTGTGGCAGTCCCCCTGTTTTATCCCTTGGACTGAGAGAGAGGTATTTGCCAGTGGTTACTCAGAGATAAACATGGCTGAGTGAGGAACTCAAGTCTCCTGGCCCTAAGTCTACAGGGTAGGTAGGTAGAAGGCAGGGCATGTAGCAACTAGTGTCAGTTCCTGGGCTCCTTGCACCAAATACTGGGCTAAGTAGACTGTGGCACCAGCAAGGCACTGTTATTTTTGCTTTTAAGCAAGATTTTCATACTCAGGACTACTAAACCTGTGTGAAATGATCAGCATTTTTGCTTGGAAAAAAAATACCAGGGTGGATCAGTAGAACCATCAGGAGCATGTGCTAATAAACCCTGTATCCAAAGCTAATGTGGGCCATGCTATTGCAGCATGAATGGATGTGGCAACGTGTAATAGTGGGGGCAGGTGCATGTGGGTGCGTGTACATCTTACACATACACAACAATGTCCCAATTTTCATCTGCGGGACTAAACACAGATTACACATCAATGTGTGAAAGAGTGAGTCTGTGCTGGTTTTTAAAGAACAACAGAGGGGAGGGGAATTTAGAGAGGAGAAGTGGTGGAAGAAAGTAGGGATGGGGGAGAAATTAGTCTAGTTCACATTTAAATGAAACTTACTTAATTTTGCCCCTTTGAACCACTCTGTGAACCAAAACTCAGACATCCTTCACAATTTAGTGTTCTCTGAATTTTGTGATGGAGTTCTCCAATCCCAAAATGCATGCCAACAATGGGATATTAGAAAATGATGTTAAAAATGCATTAAATTAAGAAAATTGCTTGAGAAAAATATGTAATCTGGCAAAAATGCACACAAAACTGCATGTTAGGAAAAATGTGCACAAAACTGCTTATGGATTTTCATGCAAACTTAAAAAAAAAAAAAAATGATTGGGACAAACTGAACTGAAGATTGCAAAAAGTTGCCACTGAGAGAAACCAAAAGTGGCAGACTCATTCATCCCTACCAGGGAGGCACTGTCCTCCCACACTTCCTTTCCCACTCAGAATCACTCCCCCAATTGCTCCTTCGCTCCAAGGAGGGGGGGTGTCCAGATGCATATTTGCTCTGTAGGGAGTGCAGGGAGTGCATTTCATTCTGAATGAAAAAGAAAATGGCAGAGAGAAGGGAAATGCAGCCCCTCCTGAAACTTACTTTCTCTTAAAATCAGCAAGACTTGCAGGGTCTGTTAGATTTGGTAGCACGTAATCTGTAGTTAGCCCCTGTGACATATTAGTTAGCATGTGACTGGAGCATCAGAGATGATACCTACATGTTGCAGGGATGTAGTAGCTGCTATCTGATTGCTTGTCCTCTGCTCTTTGTATATGGGGAGGAGATAAAAGGCTCTGTTTCAAAACCACAGTGTTATCCTGGATTGTTTTGAACTAACCATAGTTAGAACAAACCACAGTTTGATGTGAGTTTTGACAGAATGGGGAACTGTGGTTAGTTCTGATTTTCTGTTTGCACACATAAAGGATGAGGAGAGGAGAGGAATGATAAAAGTTTAAGGCCCAGTTCAGACATATGAGGAAACCATGATTTCCCATTATGAGAACAGTCTACAATCATGGTTTCCTGGTATGTCTGAACTGGCCATTTTATCATTCCTTTTCTATTAAAGAAACAAGCTGATGAGGAAATAACAGCACAGAGATGTTGTGTAGAGGTGGGTGTTGTAAGTAATATGTATTTCTTACATATAGGGATGGATGGATGGATGGATAGATAGATAGATAGATCAATGTCCAGTCCATGTTAGTTTAACATGTGTTTAGTGTGTTCTGTCCTATTTTTGCATTAATCTGTGACTTCCCCTCCTCAATCAATATGCATTTTTGAACATGTGTTTTCATTTCTAAATGTATTCTATCCTAAGTTAAATATTTTTATATGCATGTTGTTACATTTTCTTGAGCCAAGGACTGCATTGAGGAAGTTGGGGAAGTGCAAATCCAAAATATAACTCTGTTCTGATCTGCTCATTAGTCCAGAATATGTGGATCTGGTTGGCTCACTTTGAAATGTGGGCAGAATGAAATCCTCAAGCGTGGATTCAAATGAATTCCTACTTACAGGAACCACAAAGCAATTCCAGTATGGGATGCTTTCATGGTGGCAAACAGATATGTAAGATCTATTCCTGTGGTTCAAACTTTAAAGAGAAAAAATTCAACAGACATTTTCCTAATTGCTCTGTGTTTCTAGACATCTGCTATATTTTGTGTTAATGTGTAAACTAGCCTTTTATCCTGAAAGGATACCTTAACAGCGATAACTGGAATTCAGCTTGAAGGTAAATAGCAAACCAATAATCCTCTCAGATGGGCTTCCCGGAGAACTGGGAGGGGCAGAGAAATCAATTTCTCTTCTTATCATCATGACCAATTTCTTTGGGAGAACAAGAATCATTTCAGCTGACACAGATTAATTACACAGATTGTATCAGTTGTCTTCATCATGATCCCATAAGAGTCAGAAGAACGTCACAGTCGGTTTACTCTCTGCTTCAGTCACGTGTAGGATTAGTATTGATTCCTGTGTCCATATTTTCAAATGTCAGGGCTTAACCTAAACTTCCACAATGCAGAGGACTCAACTACTAGGTCTGTATGACTGAATGGTCTGTCTAATACAAATTGCTTTTTTGTTTTACTATAGCAGCATTCATGAATACATTTCCCCCATTATGGTTAATCGTTTTGAATTAACAACAAAAAAAATATGCCAGACATAATGACATTACAGTTGAACCCCCCTCCCCACACACAATTGTAGAGATTCCTTCCCCTTTCTAATGATGGGCTGTATCACCTATATATTCACATTGTCCTCCAAGAGTACAAAGGTGCCGGAGGGGGGGAAGCTCCCGTGGGTACCAGGTGTGGCATTTCCAGGGACCATGGGAAATGTCACCAGAACTTCCATAGTGGCTGAGGGGCAACAGGAGCAGTACTTTTAGATCCCCTCTCTGGATTGTACATGCATGCTTTTGCTTCTGCCACTGCTCCTGGAGCGGGGTACGGGTAGCTATCTGGAATTCTGAAGAAGAGCACTCTTGCTAGGAAGTGAGAATACACTGCAATATATTTATTTATTTATTTCATTTATATCCTGCCTTTTTTCCTCCTTAAGGAGCCCAAGGCAGTGTACATCCTCCTCCTCCTCTCTAGTTTAGCCTCACAACAACAACCCTGTGAGATGGGTTGGACTGAGAGTCTCTGACGAGCCCAAAGTCACCCAGTGAGCTTCCATGGCTGAGTGGGGACTAGAACCCAGATCTCCCGACAACCAGCCCAACACTCTAGCCACTACACCACACTGGCTTTCTGCAACATTTTGATGCAGGTTCCACTTGTAGTTAGGGATGCCTGAGGAATTTGATCTTTGTGGATTTCAATGCAAGTTGACCTGATCCACACTTCCCGAACTGATGCCCAGATCAGAACATAATTATTCTTCTGATTTTGTGCTTCTCCAAATTTTGCAATGCAGTTCTTAGCATTAAAAATGCATTTTAAATATGTTTTATTATAAAATGCATTCTGATATTTGTTGATTTAGATAAGATATATTTAGAAATGTGTATTTTGTGAGAAAATATGTTGAAAAATACATTATTTACAAACATAGTTTTGTGCTGATTTTTTTAATTGCACATTAATGGAAATTAGTGGGGAAAGGATGGAAGGGATTTAGGAATGAACACATGTGGAATGGACATGGTACAGAAACAGACTGATCTGTCCATTGTATTTGTAATTAGCCTGAGGGTTAGTCGAGCCCTTTGTGACTTTCAGAGTTCTGTATGATGTTTTGCCACAACTAGAAATGAGGGAGAAAATAGTTTGCTTCTCATTTTACTACAAATCAACCTGATTTGCACTTAGGAGAAATTGCTTGCAAAACATAAACAAAAAATGCATTAGGAGGAAATGCTTACAAAAATGTGTATGCATTTTCATGCAGACTTAACAAAAAAAAAAAAACCCTTTTCAAACTGATGTTGAAACAAGATTGAACAAACTTGTGGATAAAAAATGCAAATATTATAGAAAGTGGAACAGACAGATTCACCCATCCCTAACCACAACTGAGAATCAGCTCTTTTTTCCCCTCTTTTTTTGTGGGGTGGCTCTTCCAGGAGCAAAATTACAGGGGCTTTCTGTTATGGCTATTTTTCAAGGTTACGTCATATCAAGAATGAATGGGGGGTTGCTTTATTTTGGGTGGAGGAGAAGTGTTTTACATCAAAAGGAGCACTGTTGCCCATTGGGAGTTTTCCAAAAATAAAACATAGCATTCACTCAAAAGAAAGAGAAAAATCCTGCTGCTCACTAGCTGGTTACGACTGTATGCTACATGAGAAATGACCCCCCCCCCCAAAAAAGCCAATCCAGTCGTTTTAACTAATAGCCTGGCAAAGAAAAGCTCCTTTATTCTGCTGGTTTTTTATGTTTTTTTTACTCTCACCCCCACCTTTGGGTAATGAAAATTTTGTGTGTAAATGTCAAAAACATCATAAAGAATAAATCTCAGGGGTTGGTTAATGAAACCTTTCTGCCTGGTGGCAAGCAGCAGGACCCCCTCGCCTCTGCCGCGATCAGCACTAGATGCTTTGAGCTGTAATATCTCAAGGACCGTGTAGTGCATTCCATCACTGGTTCCTAATTTACTTAAAGTCTCCTAGGCACCTGGCAGAGGAAGCAACAAAAGGCAATGAAGCTGTTATAACATAATTTCTTCCCCAACCACTTCCACACCACCCAGGGCTTCTGGGCACTCTGCAACTTTATAAAGGTTCATCATGCTCCATTCACTGTATGCAGTGACATAAAGAGGAACCCCACTTATTGGCCAAGGAGAGGGGGTTGCATCAAGCAGGCCGTTGAAATGAATAGCAACTGCAAAAAGGCACATTTGGGGAGGGGGTACAATTTGGATTTCCCACCTCAGGCACCGAACATCTTGAGCTATATTTCTTGCTGGTCTTTCCTCTCCCCTTGCCCCTTGCTTACTTTTTTTGGGCAGGTCCAGTTTAACTATTAAGTGAAGTACTCCGGAAGGCATGGTACCAGCCAAACTACTTCTCTTCTCTTCCTGCTGTTACACCTAGGAGTTTACAAAAGGGTGGAAAGCGTCTCTCATCCCAAGACAGAATAATCTGTACTGCAAAGTTTACAAGGATAGGATGGCTTGGACAGGGCAAGCATGAACACAAGTGTGTGGCATCACTTTCCAGGGCCCATGTTTGTCTCCAAACACTTGCAGATGAGAAAATGTAACTTAATTCAGTGATGGACGTGGGGCGGGGACTAGATTTTATTCATGGAGAATATGTTTAGCAGTGGATAGGCAAAAGCTTTTTCTCCATGGATGTGTTCTTCCTACAGGATCAACACAAGTAGCTGGGGATATCTGAGGAGCAATGACATATACACACACACACACACACACACCCTGGCTATGTGAGACTGCATTGCCATTCTCTGCAAGGAATGCACTCACTTGTGGGGGAAAGAAAAGGGATTGAGTGCATCTGGAAAATTGTTAATGGAGGAGGCATAGTTGCCCCCCGCACCTCCTGAAGCAGGATCCGTACAAAAGAGAAAATATAGCATCATCTGGGGAAGGTATGTTGTCCAGCAGAATATCCATATGCAGATGCAGCTCCAAATGTAGAAGATTGAAAGATCCAGATGCAGAAGATCCCTGGTTCAATCCCCAGCATCTCCAGTTCAAAGGATGAAATAACAGATTAGGTGGAAGGCCTCTCCTTGACACTCCAAAGAGTTGCTCCTAGTCAGAATACAATATTGGACTCAGTCAGGGATGGCAACCTTCCAGACCATGGGCCAAATTCACCCCCATCCAGCCTGCGGGGGCCTTAAGTGAAGCCCCAATCCTCAGGGGACAGGAGTGTTCCTCGGACAGCAGTTCAGTTGGCCTCAGCCATTCCTGGACTGGGAAGAAGAAGGGAATCTGGGTCAGTTCTCAGCCAGCACAGCAACGATTGGCTCAACAAGATGTTCAGTGGGAACTGTTAACCCAGTGACTGTGTGAGAAGAGACTGAGTGGGGCCTATGCACATGCTGTCAATCAGCTACCTCTCTTCCTGGGCCAGAAGTTGCAACTGAATCTCCTTCCTCTTTGTCTGCAGCTGGGACTTTTCTCTCCTCATGCATAGACCTTTGTTCCTGAGTAGACCTTGGGCAAAAGCATCTTCTAGCAGCCAGATGGGCACTAAAGATGATGACTCAGAGTCTTCCACCTGGTTCACGGCAGCTACCTGGTCTACTGGAGACCGATGGGACAAGGAAGGAGCATTGGGAACCAAGGCAGGGCTTGGGATGGGCTTGGGATGGTTCTTCAAGGACTCAGGTGAGACATCCCTGTGATGGGACTCCCCACGCTGCCCCATGTCACCTGCGGGAATAGGGTTTGCTGTGGAATCCCAGTCCTCCTCTAACATAATATTCTTCCCTGGGCCCGGGTCAGCTGGGAGCCTGAGACATTAACCAAGTCTTCTTTCCTCCTCTCTTGCTTTCCCTGATTAGGAAAGGGGAGAGAGCAGTGAAGCTGGGACATGACTCCTCTGGGGCCTCATGGAGTCCTCTGTATGTATATGTGTGTATGCATGCATGTGTGTGTGTGTGTGTGTGTGTGTGTGTGAGAGAGAGAGAGAGAGAGAGAGAGAGAGAGAGAGATGAGGGGAGGACTAATGCATTGAGGTTGCATGCTAGCCGTGGGGTGGCCCTGCCAACCTTGGGTTGTGGACCCACATACTCTTTGCCTGCAGGCCTGGGCCCACTTGTCCAGATCCACTTAGACCAAAATAAGTTCCATACTCCTTTGCTAGATGGACAAATATGGCTGGTATACTGCAGCTTCCTATGTTTCTAAGCCATGCCGCTCTATCACTGGGGAGGGAATGAAGCTCAGTGTTTTGCATTCAAAAGGTCTCATGTTCAGTCCCCAGCAGCTTCAGATGAGAAAAACCCCTGTCTTGGGAGAGATGCTGCCAGTCAGTGTAGACACTACTGAATTAGACCAACATCCTCTGTTTGGGAAAAAAAAAAAAAAAAAAGGATGTGGTTGGTTCAATCCTTGGCATCTAGAGGTGTAATGTTTGGCATCTCCAGTTAAATGGGTCAGTTAGCAAGCGATGGGGAAGACCTTGGAGAGCTTCTGCCAGCCAGAGTAGACAATGCTGGGCTCAATGGACAGTCTTTCCCTCTATTGCCCTTGTGTTCTGTCAGCTAGACAGAATACAGTGGGGAAAACCCTTTATGGGTTGAGCCTTTCCACTGCAAAGTCAGTCAGCCCCAAGCTCTGCAGCTGGAGCAAGTGCAGACTATCCATCTAGGGCTTGCACAATCCTATTCATTCCACCCTCACTGCTCAGAAGTGTATGAACTCAGAGGCTTCCAAAATCGCTCTGCTCTGCTGTGCTGAAGCCAGCAGGGTGGCAGCAGGAGCAATGTCGGCGATCACTGCCTCAATATCCTCTGTGCTTGGGGAATGCACTTGATGGGTTTTTCAGCCCATCTTGCAAAGGCACTTTGGAGGAGGAGGGAAGGAGGTTGGAGGAGGCTCAGGGTAAATCCTGGGCTCTCCAATATACTCCCCTCCCCACCCACTGGAACGCACCCTATCCTCCTCAATTTTTCTGATCTCAAAGGGGCAGATGGCATCATTCCCTCCACACCAGCTGTGAGGTGTGAGGGTTGGGGGTCAGATCTCCAACACCCCCTTCCAAGGTCAAACCCCAACCTCAGAGGGGTTTTCTGATCCATCCTATGGTCCCTGGGATGCTCACCCAGGGATCACAGGATGGTGGTTGAAGTCATCCCTCTGCAACATGGTGACCTCTAGAGGTCTTGGACTACAACCCCCAGCATCCCTCAGCCAGCAGGGCTGGCTCAGAAATGCTGAGATTTGAAGGCTAATACCTCTGGAAGGCACCAGGTTGGGGAACTCTGTATTAAGGTTTCCCTTTTCTTCCCATATTGAATTTAAAGAAGCTCCAGGACAAAAAAAAAAAAAGGCAACATAAATGTTGTCCACTTTGCAGCATGTTCTGGACACTCATTTGCAGGATTGGATGTGCTGTTTTCACCTCAGGAACAGATACTCATGGATCGTCTTGGCATCCCTAGCTATTAGCCATGACAGCTCAATAGAATGTCTATCCCCTCCATGTTCAGAGGCAATATATCTCAGAGTACCAGATGGTAGAGACAAATGACCAGAGGAAGTCCATCACTATCATGCTTTGCTTGACAGCTTCCAGGGAAATCTGGCTGGATGCTGCTTCTGGAAACCAAAAAGGAGGCTAGATGAGCGTCAATCAGATCCAGGGATCCTTGTGTGTTTCTTATGAGCCACATTTGACAAACAAGTTTGAGCTCAGAATAGTTGGCTTCTCATCATCTGGTTGATCTGGCAGACAAAGTTCAGCCAGGAGATCCATAGGTGAGTAATTCACAGTCTGGTTATATGACAAACAAGAAGCAATAATGAGAAAAAATTGTATCATGGAAAACGTTCATCAGGGCAGTTTGTAATACACAGCCATGGCAGTTCCAAGGGATTAAACAGAAAATGTTTACATTGGGAGAATAAGCACTCTTGATTCTCCAAAGCAAACATATTTTGAAAAGCTTAAATGTTAGTGCGATTGTAGTAGCAGTACTGCAAAAGTGGATACAAGACTCAGTACTTAATTTCACATGGGATTTAGCCAGTGTGAGCCTTTGGAATTTCATACTGTGTTCAGTTCTGGGCACCACACTTGAAGAAGGATGCAGACAAACTGGAGAGGGTTCAGAGGAGGGCAACAAAGATGATCAGGGGACTGGAAACAAAGCCCTATGAAGAGAGACTGAAAGAACTGGGCATGTTTAGCCTTGAGAAGAGAAGACTGAGGGGAGATATGAGAGCACTCTTCAAGTACTTGAAAGGTTGTCACAGAGAGGAAGGCCAGGATCTCTTCTTCATCATCCCAGAGTGCAGGACATGGAATAATGGGCTCAAGTTACAGGAAGCCAGATTCCGGCTGAACATCAGGAAAAACTTCCTGACTGTTAGAGCAATATGACAGTGGAACCCATTACCTAAGGAGGTAGTGGGCTCTCCCACACTGGAGGCATTCAAGACGAGGCTGGACAGCCATCTGTCAGGGATACTCTGACTTGGATTTCTGCATTGAGCAGGGGGTTGGACTCGATGGCCTTGTAGGCTCCTTCCAACCCTACTATTCTATGATTCTATGATTCTTTAATGGCAGAGGAAATCACCTCTCATTTTCTGCCAGCATATCTGAAATTCTGCAGTTGTAGTAGGACTTCTGCCAATTCCTGTAGGCCTTCTTCACTGGATCTTCAATGTAGGATTGGACCCTCAATTTCTGGGTGCCTGTGAGTGCAACAAACTTTCATTAGGGGATGGATGGGAAGTCTTGGAGGCTGTGATTCTTGCAGTTCCCACAGCTGGTTCAGCACAAAAAAGAGAGGGGAAAGGTCCACACAAATATAGCTTTGAATAACAGGGTAATTTCTACAGCACTCAAAATATATGCAGTGCCATAGCTGGATTTATGATGACAGCGATTGTTTGGTGTTTGCTTTATTTTTGTTTTTATATTGTCATCCCCTTCCAATCACTGGAAGGATCAAAGTTGGAGAGGCAACTTGGAATGTTTATTTTAAACATTTATATACCACCTTTCCCATTAAAAATGGAAAGGAAATATAAAATTATAATTAAAATAATAAAAAGTAGCATCGAAACAACCAACTCAGGAACTTTGGCATGCTCTCAACAAAAAAGTTAATCAGAGCACCCACTTCCAATGAAGTCAGCCTCTAAAAGCCACCTGAAACAAGCAGACCTTGCAGTCATATGGGATAAATGTATGGGAGCCAGTGTAGTGTAGTGGTGAGAGTGACGGACTGGGAGCCGGGAGATCCGGGTTCTAGTCCCCACTTGGCCATGGAAGCTCACTGGGTGACTTTGGGCCAGTCACAGACTCTCAGCCCAACCTACCTCACAGGGTTGTTGTTGTGAGGATACAACGGTGAGGAGGAGGATAATGTAAGCCGCCTTGAGTTCCTTGCGAGAGGGAGAAAGGCGGGGTATAAATGCAATAAATAAATAAATAAATAAATAATTAGCTTTGACCTCCATAGATGTCAACTTCAAAATCATCTTAAGGACAGCCCCCTTTTAAGATCAGTAAAGTAGTCAATTGTCAAAGTTACAAAATGTAAATGTAGGAATGGTGAAATCCTCTAGGTTGCACCATGGATGTTAGGGATGCTGGAGAAATTCAAGACAGATTAAGATGAGCTTGGGTTTCTAAGAATCCGACTTGCGGAATCTACTGCGGAATGCCCACCTCAGGATCTGAAGAGTCCATGGACTTTCAGATGATTATTTTACATTCCCAAAATTTATGCATATAAATCCGTAGAATAATACGTAAGTTTCTGCTGAGGAAACGTTGAATGGAATGGGGGACAATACACTAAATGTTATGTATTGAGGTAAATTATGTAAATACTTACATAAATATTTCCATAATTATTTGCGGAGTTTTTTACATGACAGAAAAAAATCATCCGCATCTGCCTGTGGGCGGACAATGGAACAAAAGGCACCTGACAATCTGCAAAACACAGACGGAGAGGATTTTACACAGTCCGTAAATCCCTAATGGATGTTGACCAACAAAGGCTGAAAGTGGCAGCTCCCAAGAGATTTGATCAGTCAAGTCAAGCTTGATCTCACACAGCCCTCTCCCTAAGAGACAATGAGTTAATAGAACTGCTGTCTCAAATGGGAAAGCCCAGGTTTAATTAATCCAGGGAATAGCAACAAAATGGCTGTCTAATCTGGTGAAAACCCCCACACAAGTTGTGAACAGGGATGGGTGGACTTACTTGTCGAACCCCCGCCCCCTCTCCCTGCACTGCACTCACTCCTGGACAGCCTGACGAGCACCCAACGACTGCCTTGTGGCTGCCCAGACCCTTAGCAAGCTGCCATTTTGTGTCAAAATGGGGGGTCGTTATTTTACATAAAAGGCCTTTTATGGAAATGGTGGCTATAAATCCACCTTCTACACAAGATTAGAGGTGTGAATAGACCATGGACCATTCATACATGGTGAGCAGGGGCGGACAGATGGCATGGTCTGTGGACCTCAGTCCAGGAAGCTGGAGTCCATTGGTCTCCAACCCCTTGTTGCATGCCCGTAACATCCCTAGTGGTGAACACTCTGTACTGGCCTCATTTGGCTTGTTCAGTTATACAGTTAGGACATTTCTTAAATCCCAATGCTCATGTCTTTCTACATGACTCTGCTACAAAGTGGCATCTTAATTAGGGATGGGGAGAAATTCATTTAGTTCACATACGAGTATATATGGCAAAAATGCTTGGTGGAGAAATGTGCACAAAAATCCTTATGAATTCCCATGCAAACTTGAAAGGAAAACAAATTCCCATGCAAACTTTACAAGAAAACAAAGTTTCATGCAAACTTTAAAAGAAAAAAAAATCATGTGGATTTTAGATGGAAAAAAAATGGGATGACACGAACTTAAGACTGGAGAAATTCATGAAGTTCGAGACAAACCAAACTTAAGGTTGGAAAAATTAGAAACTGAAATTGATAGATTTGTCCATCCCTAATCTTAAATGGTAAAGGCACAACCATATGTTGTCTTTTAATGTGTCAATCTAATTAAAGACAGATTCAGAGCTGATATGCCAAATATGCTGATATCACTCCACCTCCCCCCCCCACTACACACACTACACACAATGTCCCTTAAACAAACAGCTTTTATGAAGCAGGGATAAGCACAGGGCTCTGCAGCCCCTTATCTGGATTTCGAGGAAAGCACTTAGATCAGCTAAGTGGCAGGCATAAGTTACTACTCATTTTTCAAGAGGCTGCTGGTCCACTGTGCCATTGAAGTGTGAGCATGTTGAAGTGGTGTCAGTTCTCTGTGATGATGTGTCTGGAGCACCTACACGACAAGCACTTTCAATTTCTTTCCCTCAATCTTGGAAGTGTACACACGCCCTTGTATATACAACATGCACATGCAACATTATAGACATCTCCTCCTCGCCCTTCTTCTCTAATGCGAACAATAATGCAGTGGATTGGCCTATGACAATTGCCATTGTAAATAAAAGCCATTGCTTAAAGGAACTTGAACTTAGTTTACAGGGAATTGTTATGGAGTATACCCTACTGAATAATTAGAGGTCTTCCAGAAGGGGGAAAGAAACTCTTGAGTTAATTTGCTAACACAGTTTGCGACCTTCAATCTCCTGGAGAAAGCAGGTCCTGTAGGTCAGGATGGAAGCTGGCAGCAGTTATTGCCTTTTAGCATTGAGCAATTGATTCTGCTTGTGGAGTCTGCAACAGCAGTAGCAATGCTCCAAATACAGAAACAGATATTTTGTTAACCCATCTGCAAATATGAGCTCTGCCAAGCTGCGGGGGAATCAGAAGTAAGTCATGGAGATCAATTCAGTGTCCTTTTCTGTATCTACAGCAGTTGGGCAAACTATGCTGTAAGACTGAACTAACAGAGTCTTACAGCCTAAAGCTATAGGACTTGAAACTTTGTGTAATATTTATTATCTCTACTCTGTAGTAGCGAAGGACTGATTAGACTATTTCTGGCCTGGGTCAGTTTCACATGTGTTTCATAAGTTCCTAGCATCCTCTTTTCCCATTAACCTGATTTTTTTACTTTAAAAATCAGGGGAGGGGGGTGTACTTGGGACATATTTTCTCAAACACAGTTCTAAATATTTTTTTTTTCTTAGATATGGATTTCTAAACCTATTTTATCTTAAAATATACATTGTGTATGTTTGATCTAGTCCATGAAGTGTGGATCAGGTTGATTCATTTTGAAATTTGGACCAAATGAAATCCACAAACATTGATACTCCATACACAGTGTTGTAGCCCTTTGCTCCAGTTTGCATTCTCTCAAAAACTCTTAGATCAAGATTGCTTCTCTACTCATTCATTCATTCATTCCCCTTCCCATAACCTCTTAACTATGATGTCAGGATTGTTTCTGAGGCTGTGGATGGCACTGCACTCTGCCCAGCTGAGATTATGTGGCACAGATGTGGTTTGGTGATTACTTCAATCTGGGAAAGGTAGGAGAGACAGGCTATGTAAAAGCACAACCCAGTATTATGACCAAAGTTTTGTTGAGAGGGGAGTAGTCTGTGCAGAAATATCTCTATCTATCTATCTATCTATCTATCTATCTATCTATCTATCTATCTATCTTTGCAATGCTGAGAAGATGGCAGCTGTCTGTCAGTGCACTGTCCAGTGTTGTGCTGAAAGGAATCATACTTTTATGTTGGAACACTGGATGAACTGTATCATATGGGTAGATTTGGTGGAGCAGAAGGAGCAACCCTTCTGAAAAACAAACATTTTCATCTGACTCAGCATGTGACTGGATAGACGAACATTTCTGGGTGAAACCAGGGCATGCTTGCTGGGGCCTACAGAAGAAGGCAGTATGTTGTTGTTGTTGTTCAGTCGTTCAGTTGTGTCCGACTCTTCGTGACCCCATGGACCATAGCACACCAGGCCTTCCTGTCCTGCGCTCTCTCCTGGACCGTGCTCAAGTTCATATTCATTGCATCGGTGATGCTATCTAGCCATCTCATCCTCTGTCGTCCCCTTCTCCTTTTGCCTTCAGTCTTTCCCAGCATCAGGGTCTTTTCCAGGGAGTTTTCTCTTCGCATTAGGTGGCCAAAATATTTGAGCTTCAACTTCAGTATCTGTCCTTCCAATGAGCACTCAGGGTTGATTTCCTTTAGGATTGACTGATTTGACCTCCTTGCAGTCCAGGGGACTCGTAAGAGTCTTCTCCAGCACCACAGTTCAAAAGCATCGATTCTTCGGCGCTCAGCCTTCCTTATAGTCCAGCTCTCACAGCCATATATTACTACTGGGAAAACCATAGCTTTGATTAGATGGACCTTTGTCGGCAAGGTGATGTCTCTGCTTCTTACTATGCTCTCTAGGTGTGCCATAGCTTTCCTCCCAAGGAGCAAGCGTCTTTTAATTTCATGGCTACAGTCACCGTCTGTGGTGATCTTGGAGCCCAAGAAAGTAAAATCTGTCACTGCTTCCATTTCTTCCCCTTCTATATGCCAGGAAGTGATGGGGCCAGATGCCATGGGCAAAACACCCTTCAACCTTGGTGTTTACAAGGATTTACTCATGTAAAAAAGTAGAAGGTGCTGGTTCACACTTGCTCTATACATACATTTATTCCCCTATGCTTGACGATTGGGAGTGGAGTGCAAGGAAAAGGCATTCACTCTACCTAATAGGAAAGTTCCACCTGCTGCATTGAACTGTGGAGTTCAATTCATGCATACAAATCAACAATTGATCTTGTGTTTATTAGGTAATGATCATGCATCTATGAATCAGCCATTAGAAATTTACAGGAATGACACACCCGCTGAAGAGTACACCATGATATTATGGCAAATGCTGCCAACCTGTTACGTGCTCCAGACCCAAAATACTGAACATTTTAAAAGAACAAAACACTCAATTTTATTGCACTGTTTTCCATTGCATGTAGAAGTGTCAACTGCCTCCGATGATTCCCTACGAATAATTCTTTCCCATGATTTAAGATGCCCTAAATTGCTTAACTGAAGGGAGAGAGAGCACCTTTTAACCAAACAGCTGAGCGATTTGCTATGACAATTCTGCCACTGTGCATTCACTTAATTTCCAATTAATCAAACATTCAATAAATCATTAGTATAATTACACCTGCTCTGATTTTCCTACCCACCCCCCTCAGCACATTAGCTATGCTCAGGCAGGTTCCTGTTCCGGCAGCGTGGATGGATTTATTTGTCTGACCCAGTTGGTTGCGCGTCCTCATGAGCCTTGAAAAACGATGGGGCAGAAATTTTAATTATTTATACTGCCACAGGTTTGCGTCTCCCGTCCTTCTCGTCTCCTTTTCTTGCTTCTCACACGAATGCTCCTGCAGCAACTTAAAACAAACATCAGTGCAACAGTGACTGGTTAATTTCTCATGCTTTTTTAATCATTTTTATTCCCCTACTGTGCCACTTTTCTAATTACACTATCTCCCCAGGTGTGCAATAATTCCCTCATCACCATATATCTCAAGTAGAGATTATTAAAATAATATAGCTTGTGTCATATAAATGTAGCAGAAAGTATCTTAAAGAGGCTTTATTGAAAGCCAATAAATTGTTTCAAGAGAATAATGTTTAAGTGAATTTATTTATTTATTTATTTATTCATTCATTTCATTTCTATACTGCCCAATAGCTGAAGCTCTCTGGGCGGTTCACAAAAATTAAAACCAAAAAGCACACAGTAAAACAATATAAGGTATTGTTGTTGTTGTTGTTCAGTCGTTCAGTCGTGTCCGACTCTTCGTGACCCCATGGACCAGAGCACGCCAGGCCTTCCTGTCCTGCGCTCTCTCCCGGAGCGTGCTCAAGTTCATATTCATTGCATCCGTGATGCTATCTAGCCATCTCATCCTCTGCCGTCCCCTTCTCCTTTTGCCTTCAGTCTTTCCCAGCATCAGGGTCTTTTCCAGGGAGTTTTCTCTTCGCATTAGGTGGCCAAAATATTGGAGCTTCAGCTTCAGTATCTGTCCTTCCAATGAGCACTCAGGGTTGATTTCCTTTAGGATGGACTGATTGGACCTCCTTGCAGTCCAGGGGACTCGTAAGAGTCTTCTCCAGCACCACAGTTCGAAAGCATCAATTCTTCGGCGCTCAGCCTTCCTTATAGTCCAGCTCTCACAGCCATACATTACTACTGGGAAAACCATAGCTTTGATTAGATGGACCTTTGTCGACAAGGTGATGTCTCTGCTTCTTACTATGCTGTCTAGGTTGGCCATAGCTTTCCTCCCAAGGAGCAAGCGTCTTTTAATTTCATGGCTACAGTCACCGTCTGCGGTGATCTTGGAGCCCAAGAAAGTAAAATCTGTCACTGCTTCCATTTTTTCCCCTTCTATATGCCAGGAAGTGATGGGGCCAGATGCCATGATCTTAGTTTTTTTAATGTTGAGTTTCAAACCAGCTTTTGCACTCTCCTCTTTCACCCTCAACAAGAGGCTCTTGAGATCCTCTTCGCTTTCTGCCATTAGGGTGGTATCGTCTGCATATCGGAGGTTGTTGATAATTCTCCCAGCAATCTTAATTCCGACCTCTGATTCATCCAACCCAGCATTTCTCATGATGTACTCTGCATATAAGTGAAATAAGCAGGGTGACAATATGCAGCCTTGTCGTACTCCTTTCCCAATTTTGAACCAATCGGTTGTTCCATGTCTGGTTCTTACTGTTGCTTCTTGACCCTTGTACAGGTTTCTCAGGAGACAGGTAAGGTGGTCTGGTACTCCCATCACTTTAAGAATTTGCCACAGTTTGTTGTGATCCACACAATCAAAGGCTTTAGCGTAGTCAATGAAGCAGAAATAGACGTTTTTCTGGAATTCTCTTGCTTTCTCCATGATGCAGCGAATGTTGGCGATTTGATCTCTAGTTCCTCTGCCTCTTCTAAACCCAGCTTGTACTTCCGGTAGTTCTCGGTTCACATACTGCTGAAGCCTAGCTTGTAGGATTTTGAGCATCACCTTGCTGGCATGTGAAATGAGCGCAATGGTGCAGTAGTTTGAACACTCTTTGGCGTTGCCCTAATTTGGAATTGGAATGTAAACTGACCTTTTCCAGTCTTGTGGCCACTGTTGAGTGTTCCAGATTTGTTGGCATATTGAATGCAGCACTTTAACAGCATCATCTTTTAGGATTTTAAATAACTCGGCTGGAATACTGTCCTCTCTGCTAGCTTTATTGTTACTAATGCTTCCTAAGGCCCACTTGACTTCACTCTCTAGGATGTCCGGCTCAAGTTCAGTGACCGCACTATCATGGCTATCAGGGACATTCAGATCTTTCCTGTATAGTTCTTCTGTGTATTCTTGCCACCTCTTCTTAATCTCATCTGCTTCTGTTAGGTCCCTGCCTTCTTTGTCCTTTATCATGCCCATCTTTGCACAAAACGTTCCCTTGAGATCTCCATTCTCCATCCAATATAAGGTATAAAAAACATTAAAACCACAATATAACGATACAACCAGAATAAAACCAGAGTAAAACCGAGCAGTGATGCTGAGATTTAAAATACACATTTAAAACAGCAAAGCTAAAAGTCTAGAAAGCTAAAATGCCTGGGAATTTTTTTTTAAAAAAGGTCTTCACCTGGAACCGGAAGGAATACAATGTAGGTGCCAGGCGAACCTCACTAGGGAGCTTATTCCACAGCCAGGGTGCCACAGCAGAATATATATGTACGCACACACACACTCGCTCGTGCAAACATGTTTTTTTTACAAATTCAGATTCTCAGAATGGCCATGTTTCCTAAGAGAGATCTGAATGGAGAAGATGTTTAAGCCATAGTCTGCATAACCAGCTGCAACACAACACATTGGATCTGTACCTGCAGAAGGAACAGGACCCAGAGAGACTGGTTCACAAATAACTACAATATCAAATGATGGCTGGTATGTGGATGTGCCTGATCTTGTCTGATCTTGGAAGCTAAGCTGGGTCAGCCCTGGTTAGTACTCGGATGGGAGACCGCCTGGGAATCAGGCTTCCTGCATTGGGCAGGGGGTTGGACCCGATGGTCTTATAAGCCCCTTCCCACCCTATGATTGCATTCTGTGTGTCAAAGGCAATCATGGAAATCAAACACTGCAAATAACTTTTAAAAAGAGAAGACAATACTGCCTCAGATCAGTGGAGTCAGTTCACACATTCACATGTGATGCCTGCTGGATTGTGTGGCCTGGGGTGGCTGCCTCCTTGCCTGGTTGGTCTAGTTGGTGGCTCGGAAGAATGGTGTAAGGAGTTAGTGGGGAATGCAACACCTCCCTTCATCCAGCTCCTGAAGTGGCCTCCTCACCATGGCTGGCCCAAGAGATTTTGCTGCGTGAGACCAAGCCCGAGATGGTTCCTCTCTCATTCCATGTACAAATGATGGCCAGACCAGCAGTAGAATCTTATGCAACACTGGCGATTGGGCACTCTCCTCCAATACACCTGAGGACAGCAGTCTAGCATAAGAGGTGCAGGGCAGGTCATATAGCACACACAGTTCTATCCTTGCAAAACTTCACCATTACTCCCTGCCTCCCAGAAACTATCATGCCACCTCACTCTGTGGAATGGTAGGGCCCGCCCAGCTTCTCACTCTGTGGAATGGTAGGGCTGGCCCTGCTTCTCACTCTGCGGAATGGTCCCTGCTTCTCTATCATCTGAATGGTAGGGCCTTTGCTGATCAGTCTGCATAATAATAATAATAATAATAATAATAATAATAATAATAATATGTATGGTGTCTCTCAGGCTTGGTCCTTGCATGCTGCAGAATGAAGTGAAGGATTCCTGAGATGATAGAGGGAACTGGTACTTCCCCATTTGTGCATGAGGGAGATACTTGTAAGTTTAAAAAAATAGCACATTACTAAGATATTTTAAATTATTTTAAGCCACCTTTAAGAGTGTAAGCCTCAAAAGGCTGCATGCATAATTAAAAACAACAACAGTTAAAAAAATTAATAAACAATGTCAATGGGAGAAAACCCCAACAGCAACCAAAATCCAGTCAAAACATAAAACTTACAAATAAAGCCAAAAATACAATTCAAGGGAAAACCAATGAAAACAGAGGGTCTTCGGAGCTTTTCTGAAGGCCTGGAAAGAAGTGGTCTGATGAAACACCAAAGGAAGCTCATTGCAGAGTTGTGGAGCCAATACTGAAATGGCCCCCTTGGCACTTGTCAACCTAACGTTGGTGGGAGGCATAAAAAGGACCTCTGTTGATGACCTCAGTGTGCAGCCAGGCTGGTATGGGTGAAGGTGGTTCTTCAAGTATTCTGTACCAGCTGAAATTTCCAAACTGTCTTCAAAGGCAAAGGTATCGACATCTCAGCCGGATTATGTCTCAGCTTGCTTCATTCACTGAAAACTGTCTCCTCCACACTGCTTCAAGAGTTCTGTAGCTTCCCTGGGATCATTCAATGGAAATAAGAGGTACACCTGAGTGTCACCTGCATATTGATGACATTTCAGCCCCATTTTCTGAATGACTTCCCCCCCAGCAGTTTCATGTAGACGTTGAAAAGCATGCTGGACAAGATGGAGCCCTGAGGCTCCCTGAAGGCCATGGGGTGGACCAGAAATCCATCATCATCATCATCATCACCTAATTTATATGCTACTTTTCCACAAAAAAAGTGCCCAAAGTGGTAACAAAACAGGATACTATGGTTGGTGGTATTGAAAGATACTGTCTGGAAGAACCAACAGAGTTGCACTCCATGCATCTATTCTCCAGTGTAAGACATCTACAAGGGCAACCAAGGCTGCTTCCATCCAAAAAACAGGCCTGAACCTAGATTGGAATTGATGCAAATAATCATTAGAAAGAAGGATTCTAGCATGGTGCATTTCCTGCTGTGCTAGTGCTCCAGATCCAACAGGACCACATTAGGAGAATTAGGACAATACCTAAATAAAATATTATACCTAAGGTTCCCCTTCCCCTTATTACACATAGGCAGTCATCTTATGACAAATCCCTCTTTGATCTAGAACCTGGGATCACCCACTGAGCTTTAGGATTGACAACAGGAAATGCCCTTTGCAGGGGGGTGGGGGAGGCACTACAGATGCTTCATTTCTGTAATTCACTATCAGACGATGTGCTGAATGTTAGGGATGTACAAATTCCTTACCTCATTCCATTCCAGGGCTTCGGCAGTGGGGGGGAGGCGATCCGTCCCTCCCGCCCGAATCCTCCCCAGCTGGCTCTGCTCCATGGCTGGGGCCGGCCGCAGCTGGACTTCCAGTTGCTGCCGGGCTGCTGCAGCCGCAAATGGCGGCTGTCGTGGTGGCCACCATTTGTGTCCTTGCATTAAGCCGTGATAGGCTACATGAGTATTTACGTAGCCTAAGTATGAGTATTTACAAAAGGCAGCCACACAAATGGCGGCTGCTACGCCATTTGCGTGGCTGCCTTTTGCCGTGATAGGCTACGTAAATACTTACGTAGCCTATCATGGCAAAGAGCAGGGGCACAAATGGCGTAATGGCCACCATTTGCGCCCCTGCTCTTTGCCATGATAGTTGTATTTACGTACTTACGTAGCCTATCACTGCAAAAGGCAGCCACGCAAATGGCAGCTGCTACAACGGCCGCCATTTGCAGCTGCAGCAGCCTGGCAGCGGCCGCTGCCACATCCACGACCGCATCCGTCGTCAGGTAGGTCCGTCCCGGGGGGGATTTCGGTGGGTGGCGGGGGGGGAGGCCGTTCCGCCACGGATTCCAGGGGGGGCAGATTCCAAAGAATCCGGCCTCACTAGAGTCCATGGCAGATTTCTCCAACATCCCTAGCTGATGTCCACTAGATTAGATAGCTTTAAAAGGATGACACCAGTACATAGACAGCTATGGACAGATATTAGTCATGAAAGCTAAATTAGAAGGAAGGGACCATTGCTTGGTGGTAGAGCACATGCATTCCATTTAAGAGGTTTCAGGTTCAGTCCCTGACAGATAAGGCTGAATAAGACACTTCTGTTGAAACCCTGGAGAGCTGCTGCCAGGCAATACTGAACTAGGTGGAGCAGTGATCTGACACAACTGCCTGTATTTGGAGGAAGGGCACAAGCTCACACACTTTGCCTGCAGAACGTCCCAGATTGCTGATATCTCCACCTAAAAAAGGGGGATCAAGTGATGGAAAAGACTCCTCTGCAGAGACCCTGGAAACCCACTGTCAGTCAGAGTAGATGATAGCAGGATAGAGGAGCAACAAGTCTGACCTGACATAAGGCTACATTCTATGTTCTTATGGACCTCCTCTGTTCAGAGGCAGTGTGGGATGCACTAGGGATGTTGTGAGAGCCTGTGGGGGGTTAGGAGTTCAATGGACTCCCCCTTGCCAACCCTCCCAGATCCCTCTTGCCAAACCACAGGGTGCAGCGAGCACCTCGCAGCTCAGCGAGTGCGCATTAGTTGCCCATCTGCCCTAGCGTGCCCTGATTATGTGCAGCACTTGCAGCTTGGGTGTTTCCAGGTAGGTAATGTTGCGTACTTGGCAGCTGTTAAGGGCCCATTTACGCAACGTTGCAGGTGTGAATGGAGCATTCGTGCCTGCAATGTTGTGGAAAGGGGGCCTTTACAGCTGCCAAGTGTGCAACATTACCCAGAAGTGCCTGAGCCGCCATTGTTGTGCATGGTGGCAGCTCACTAGGGAAGATGGGTGGCCGCACGGCATTGTCAGGTGCTCACTGGGCTGCGATGAAGCTTGCGCGATGCCTCACGCAGGGGTGGGCAGTTGTTCAGTGAGCGCCCAACATACCCGGGCAAAGATGAGTCTGTCCATCTCTAGATACCACATGATGGGAACAAACGTCAAGGGGTTACTTTTCACGGCCTACTAGCCAATGCCCAGATTGGTTCTGATCCAACCAGTTCTTGCTTCGTTAGTAAGACAGAGGGCTGCAAAGTCATTCACCAAAAGGTGATGGCAGAAATGAGAAGGGCCCTTGCTGCAGCTACACACTTGGTGTGCGAGAGAGTCTTGGGAGTCTTATCTTCTGCATTGCAGCATTGGCAAGGCTTCTCCTTTGCAGTTTACCTGTGAAGAAGTGTTGCTTTAACTGTTGATCATTTTAATTAGATAGTAAGCATCATGTAAAAGCGGGATAAATACATGGCACTTTGCCTTCTAAACCAAGGAGCAGATTACTTTGGGCAATAACTTTCAAGACTAATAGATGCTGTTACTTTCCTCCCTCCCTCCATTCCCCAAATTATTTAAAACAGGTAACTGGATCACGTTTGGGTAATCTGCAATTAGGTGATTTGTCTGCACATTCGAAAGGAAAAGGGCACTTGTTCATCAGCACTCTGTGAATTGATGTGGGCATTGCTTCCTTTTCCTGTTGTTGTGCTCTCGTTTTAATTTCTTTTCTCCCCCCCCCACCTTCCTCCACTGCAAACAGATGGATATGTTGTCTGCGGCATCAGTCAGCAAGATAACCATAAAGTACTGCAACATCTGTGCAAGGATGAGATCCCTCAGAATGAAGTGAATATTGTTGAACTGTGGTACTTAATGTAACAACAGCAGCGGATATGTGTGTGTATGTGGGGCGGGGGAGTTCTTGAGCTCAGGTTTGACCTAGAAAGTTTCTCCATGTGCCACCTTCTTTATTAAGAGGGATGCAAAGCAGGAAAGTGATCTGGTTGCATCCGGGAGAGTTTGAGAAGCCCTTGGTTGTTTTTTGTTTGTTTTTGTTTTTTAGGAATAGGCAAATCTGCTAGTTTCACTTGCTCCCACATTTGGATTTTTAAATTCTCAAGTCCTTTGTCTTCCAAATATGAATTTCACACATTTTGGTAAATTCTTATTGAACATGAACTGAAACACACTTCTCAACCAGCTCCACGACCACGCCAGCCAAATTCAATAGGCACAGCTATTCCCAGCCTGGGAAGGACCATGACATACTTACTTGCAGTATAGCTGTACATATGAGGATCCTATTCACCAAAAGAGGTGGCAACCCTAATTCAGCAACAACTGAATGTTCATGGATTCATATTGAGCAAAGCACTTCAAGACCTCAGCCTGCCTGGATGGATGGATCTGCCAGTTTCAGTTTCTCCCACATTCAGGGTTTTTTTGTTGTTGCTGCTGAATTTTTGGTCAGTTGGAATCAAAAACAAATGGTAACAAAATTCCCATGGATCACTATTTGTTTTCTTGTGGACAATTCCCTTGTGCTTCTTTTCTCCAGATGAGTGAGGATACAAGATGACTTAAAAAAAAAAAATCACTTCGAAGAGGGAGGATTTCCCCCATGTATGTGCCACTCATTTTTGCCCCTACCTTTCCCTTCTGCCCCCCTTCCTTCAGTCACCTCCCCCTTTCTCCGAAGGACTGTAAGCTCCTTCGGGTGGGGGCTTCACTTCTTGCTGAAACTACTGTGTAAACAAGTGTCATGTGTTGGACCTACAATAGTTCATACTACAAAAACAAACCTTGGTTTCATACACACTGGAAGGCAGACTCAATATTCATATGAGTTGTACAATTTTACCTTGCCTGGCTCATTATAGAAGTAGGAAATCCTTCCATTGGGGGATTTCCAGGGGAAAGTTATAGTGGAGTCCCCCATTGAAGGGATTTCCTCAAATCAGGGGAGCTCCCTTGCCAGGCTGTCACATAATCATGTTTAGTATTTTTTTCCATGGACCCTTTGCATGTTCAAAGCATTTCACATTCAGTCTATCAGTGTGAGTTCATGGATGAGTGAGTTCAGTGGGATTTGAACTGAAGATTTCCCACCCCTTACTCTACTTTATTCAACTCTACTCAACTCAAGGGATGGACAGAAAGTAGATCTCCAGATGACCTGGACTTCAACTGCCAGCATTTCTGACCATTTATCATGCTGGCAGGATTTTCTGAGAGTCAAAGTCCAAAACTTCTTCCCCTCGACCTTCTTCCCATCTCTGTTCTGCTCTACGCTACCCTGCTCTATACTACTCTACTAACTCTAAGCTGATATCCCTTCCCAGCATACTATTTTCTGGCCCTATTGCCAAAAAAGGTCAATACTTACTTCTGAATAAACATACATATGTTTGCACATGTTAAGGCTGCCACAATATAGTATTCCTTGTGTTAGCCAAAATATACTATTCTAGTATTATATTTGTCATTTTGGTTCAGCAAGGAAGGAGGGTACAGATTTGTTGTCCCCAAATGTAGCAGTTGCAGACCTGCATGGTATGAAATTAACCTTTAGTCTCTCCTACAATATGAGACCCGATTTATATTAACCAGGGCCAGATCTACACCTCGTGTCATATCGATACGATCCCATCATGGTAACGCTATATCCCTCTTGTGCAGTTGTTCCGATAGTTCGGATAATACACAATAAAAAGCAGGAGATAACACTAGAAGTAGTATATGGAGTGTGTAATGTGCTCCAACAATTATCAGTGAACTTCAATACTGATTAAAAACGCTAATACACATTACAGATCTAACCCCTGTCTTTATCTCTGTGTCCTCCACCCCCAACACACACACTTTTACCTTTCACCCCTCATTCACCCTCTGTCTCCCTCCCCTCCTCATACACAAACACACACCTGAAAAAGGAAATGGCGGTGACACCTCCAGTATGACCCAACTCACTGTTGGATATACACACAGTATATAGACAAAATGTAATAAATGGGATCCAAAGCCATGACATTCAAGAGGTATGGTCTGACATGTCTTTGTATAACTCAACTCTCTCTCTGTCTCTCTCTCTCTCTCTCTCTGCACATTTGCTCTCTCAAAATTATCCACCCTATTTGTGGGTAAATAAATTGTGTGTGTGTGGTGGTGGTGGGTCACCAAATTTCTCCAGGGGGAAAAGAATTTATCGGACAGTTTCTCATAGGCATCATTGGTAGGGGTCTTCTTTCTTTTTCTGAATGGGGAACTGGTCAGATGAACGGGGAACTGGCGATGCTTGAATTGGAAGGGGAGAGATGAGTCAGAAGGTGCAAGGCTGATCCTTGGCAGGAAGATCTGCTTGGCCTTAGCCCATCCAGTGAGGGCTTCCTGATGCAGACAGTTGTTGTGCATGGCAAGCACAATGAACCTTGTGCTATTGATAAGACCCTGAGTCACAACCCGGTTCCTTAGCAGGATGACAACAGCACCTTTCTTCAGAGTCAATTTGGTTGGCAGCAAACCACTTTGGATGAGAGTGTTTAGGAACTCCATAGTGTATTGAATATTGAGCCTGGCATCATTGTCAGTGACTTCTTCTGCAGACAAGTAGGTCCTTCTCTCACTTCCATTCTGTCCAATACCATCTGGTTGATGTAGACACAGCCCTCATTCTTGGGGCACAAAATGATGGTGCCTGTGTTAGTATGTACAGCTGCCTCACTAAAGTCAGTTCAATGGACAGCAGTGGCAATGTCGTCGTTAACAATGCATGCACCTGGGATCTTGATCGTGTCTTCTCCAACAGCTGGGAACGCTTGCATGGTGCCTGTCAGGGTTGGCTCTGAGCACAGGGAGTGGCTCAGTGGCTCAGATCCTGAAGAGAAATTGCGGGAGGTGGAGGAGGAAATTTCCCAGGCTTGTCCAGAGATAGAGACACAGACTCCTCAAGCTTCAAAGGCCCAGCTGGATGGAGAGGGCCTCTCTTCATGCACCCCTGTGAGAGACAGTGAACAGGGAGAGGTGGGGCTTGGAGACCCTGAATTCTTAGATGCCAGGCACAGATGCAGAGCCAAGAGACAGATGGCAGGGACAGAACTTAGACAGTCTGCCCAATTGGCCCGGTGTGAACAGTGGTGCTTAGAGGCCTCACGAGAGAGAGAGGGGATCCCCTACCCCTTAAGTTAGGACAGTAGCACACCTTTTCTTTAAACGGTGGGCAACTTTCATAGCTTTCCTTTGAACTCCCCGAAGGCATTTCTTTTGTAGACTCTGAGTTACTGACCATTTGCATCTGTATGACCAATTGAAGTAGTGGAGTAAAAGCCGAGAATTGAAGCCTCTTGCCTGTATTTTGATTTGGGTTCTGAAGTTTACAGCAGGGGCAAAAGGGAATCCTGACAGTACAGTTACCAACAGTCAGAAGGTAGGCAGCAAATTCAGTTTCACTCTCCAGGGTGCACATGTTGCAAGTAAGCTGGAATTTGGTGACATGGTTCCAGGTGCTGGATTTCTAATTCTTAAAAAATGAAAAGCTTTACAGTCATAAATACATTCCCAACTTTGAATTATACTGAAAACGGTTGCTATTTGTGGAATCTGTGGTTCAAGAGCTTTCCAACGAAGTGTGTTTCATAAGAATCAGTGAACGAGAAGGCAGTCAAAAAGGGATGAACAACTAACTCCTGAACAGGGATGCTGGAGAAATTCGGGATGGATTAAAATGTAGGGATGTACGAAAGTGACTTACCTTTCGCGGATTATGTTGATGGTGGCGGGGGGAGGAGTTCCGTCCCTCCCCCTGGAATCCTGGCCAGGGGGAGAGGCGCTCCGTTCCTCCCCCCCCGGAATCCTCAAACAGCCGGCTGTGCTCCATGGCAGCTTCGCGGAGCAGCCGGCCAGGCCCGGCCCGGCCAGGCCAGAGTCATCCGCAGCCGGATTTCCGGCCGTGGAGGGCTCTGGGTAAAAAACAAACAAAAAACAACGCGTACACAAATGGCGGTGGCTATGGCTGACGCCATTTGCTTTCCTTCTTTTTACCGTCTTAATCTACGTACGTATTTATGTAGACTATGATGGCAAAAATCAAGGGGAACGCAAATAGCGTAGCAGGCGCCATTTGCGTCCCCTTTTGATTCCCCATTTTAGCCTACGTAAATATTTACGTAGGCTAAAACGGTGAATGAAAAAGGGACGGAAATAGTGCCCGCTACGCTATTTATATTCCCCTTGATTTTTGCCATCATAGTCTACATAAATATTTACGTAGATTAAGATGGCCAAAAATAAGGAACGCAAATGGCGGCAGCCATAGCCGCCGCCATTTGCGTACGTGTTTTTTTTTAAACCCACCTCCAACCATGATAGGCTACGTAAAGATTTACGTAGCCTATCACGTCTTTTTTTTCTTTATTTTAAACCTAGCCATGATAGGCTACGTAAATCTTTACGTAGCCTATCATGTCTTTTTTTTTTTCCACAAGCCTGGAAATGGCGGCAGCGGCAGCTGGTCAGAAGACCAGCCACCGCCGCCGGAGCCTTCGCCGGAACCGCCGCCAGAGCCGCTGCCGCCCGGAAGATCCGCCCCAGGTAAGTTTCGCCCCGGGGGGGATCCGCGGGGGGGGGTGGCAGGCCGTTCCGCCACAGAGTTCAGGGGGCCAAATTCACTGGCATTCGGCCTCACCGAGATCCGTGGCGGAATTCTCTGACATCCCTATTAAAATGAGCTCGGATTTCTAAGAATCCAGCCTGTGGAATCCGCTGCAGAGCAACCCCTTCAGGCCGTGTGGAGTCCGTGGACTTTCGGATGATTTTTTTTACTTTTCTGAAAGTTACGCATACAAATCTGTAGAAAAATATATAAGTTTTTGCTGAGGAAACATTGAATGTAATGGGGGACAATACACTAAATGTCACATACTGAGGTAAATTATGTAAATACTTGGGTAAATATTTACATAATAATTTCCATATTTTTCTGCATTACAAAAAAAAATGCATCTGTCTGTGGGTGGATGATAGAATGAAAGGTGCCTGACAGTCTGTGAAACACAGACGGAGCAGATTTTACTAGGGATGTATGAAAGTCACTTACCTTTTCGCAGCTTGGCTTAGTGGTGGGGGGGAGGCACTTCACTTCTCCCCCCAAAGTTCAGGCAAGGGGGGGAGGCGTCCCGCCTCACCCGGCTGAAATTCAGGCCGGGGGGGGAGGCACCCCGCCTCGCCCGGCCGAAATTCAGGCCGGGGAGAAGCGCCCCGTCTCCCCGGCCGCGAAACAAAAAGTGGAAAACAAACAAACCCCGTGATAGGCTACGTAACGAAAAACGTAGCCTATCACGGCTAGATTTCCAAAGTCAGCCGTGATAGGCTATGTTAATCATCATGTAGCCTATCACGGGTGACTTCGGAAACCTAGCCGTGATAGGCTACGTCAATCGTTACGTAGCCTATCACGGGGTTGTTGTTTTTTTTACTTTATTTTGTAATGGCGGTGGCAGCAGCCGGTTGAAGACCGGCCGCTGCCCCCGCCCCCACTGAAACGCCTCCGAAACACCGCCGGGACCCGCCACTGAGAGGGACATTCTCAGGAGGTAAGTCCCATCCTGGGGGGGGGGCGGGGGGGAGAATTTCATCGCCAATTTCAGGGGGCCAAATGCGTTGGCATTCGGCCTCACCGAGATTCGTGGAGAAATTCTCAGAAATTCTCTGCCATCCCTAGCACATTTTACACAGTCCATACATCCCTACTCCTGAATACACTTCTCTTGAAAGCTATGACCAAGTTACTGGTGTGCCTACCTGTTTCTGTGCTACCTAGTAATGAGCAATGGTTCTTGTGGTTTCATCTCTAAACTGGAATTGAACAGCCATTCAGAAAGACAATGGACCTTTGGCAGCCCTTCAAAGACCAGATTGTCCCCAATAAAAGAGGACACATGGCCACCCCTGTCCCTGCCCAGCAAGAAATAGGGATGTCCATTTCTGGGAAATCTGGTTCTTTTCTTTTTTTTACTCAATTAAGTTCCATGGCGTCTACGACTCAATTTGCATTTGTGAGTTGAGCTGCAGGCTTTTCACCAAACTTTGGGAACTTTTCTCTGTGTTTTTTTGGGGGGCAGGTTCTGCAATTTGCACAAATTTGTGAGCAATTTGGATAAATTATGGCTGGATTTTTGCAAATGCAGCCATAATATGTGCATACCGCTGAATCTTCAGGGGAAAATGTGCAAAATGCCTGGAAAACCTGCAGACTGGCCCAACTCACACAGACCGAGTTGGGCACCACAGCAGGAACCAGAATGAAGTCCGGGGAGGGGGGCAGGGGGGCAAAGTAAAATTCATCAAACTCCACCCCCCAAAATGGATTTCTCCAACATCCCTAGCAAGAAACAGTGCAGGGCTAATTCCTTTCTTGCTGAGTGAAACACACACATGGCATACATTCCTCAGCTTCCTACACCACCTCACATCCAAGGCCTGGACTTTGGATGGTCTGGTCATGCTGGTTTCCCTATGCTAGTGGCTTGTCTAGAGACTAATTCTTTAGAATACTGGCTATGCTGTCCAATGGCAGAATACACATGTGTGCCACCCCCTCCCCCCGGGGGTACCCCACTGATTTAAAGGAACCTTTTATTATGAATACTGAAAACAAAATGACAATACACAGAGATTCATCAGAACAGAACAGAACAGAACAGAAGCCAGAGATTCAAGCAACCAAATGGAAACAATACTCTAAATGCAGGGAAGCAAAGCTCCCCCTGCCATCCTTTTGATTGGAAATAGTATTAAATGTTACATTTGATTAATTGAATAACTCTGGCTTACTACCACGCATTCATATACAATGTTTCGTTCATTTTTGGTACTTCATTATGCTCTGTCTGTTCTTCACGGGGTCTTGTAAATTCCTTTGCATGCCATAAGGATACTCATAGAGGAGAGAAACAAAGAAAGTATACACGTGTGTGTGTGTGTGTGCACGGACATGTGTGTGTTTAAAGTGCAGTTGTTCAGACAGTTTAATATCCATCAGCAGTAACAGAAATGAACTCGTTAGTATATATGGGAACATATCAATAATGGCTTTCTCCATATATTTCCCTGTCTTGTAGTCTACATAAAAATTTTTACGTAGACTACAGCGACCAAATAAGGAACGGGAATGGCGGCTCCCTTTTTTTTTTTTTTAAAGTCACCCGTGATAGGCTACGTGACGATTGACGTAGCCTATCACGGCTGACTTTGCAAATCTAGCCGTGATAGGCTACGTGAATCGTCACGCAGCCTATCGGGGCGTTGTTTTTTTTCTTTTATTGCAATGGCGGCAGCTGGTCGAAAGACCGGCTGCCGCTCCCGCCCCACTCGAACACCCGCCGAACCGCCAGCCGGACCCGCCGCCGGGAGGGACATTCGGCGAAGGTAAGTCCCGTCCCGGGTGGGGGGCAGGGGGGGGTTCGGAGGATTTCTCCCCGAAACTTGTTCGGGGGGCCGAACACGTTGGCGCTCGGCCCCCCGAAGTTTCGGGGAGAAATTCTCCGCCAACCCTAGCCTCAGGTAAGTTTCATTCCGGGGCTATTCTGTGAGGTGGCGGGGTGGGGGAGGCCGTTCCGCCACGGGTTTCAGGGGGCTGAATGCCAGTGCATTCGGCCTCACTGAAATCCGTGGCGGAATTCTCCACCATCCCTAGTGTGCCCACAAAACTTATTTGTATGTTGGATTCAACAACATCTAGCTAGGCTTGCAGGTATGAAATCCTGCTTTCTAGCATGTATGGCTTCTAGCTGATTTAAGAACATAAGAAGAGCCATGCTGGGTCAGACCAAGGACCCATCTAGTCCAGCATTCTGGTCACACTGTGGCCAACCAGCTGCCCATGGGAAACCCACAAGCAGGACAGGAGTGCAATAACACTCTTCCACCCGTGTTCTTCAGCAACAAGTGTACATAGGCATACTCCCTCTGATACTAGAAGTGGCATAGAACCATCAGGACTAGTAGAATTGAGACACTGCAATAGATGAAGCCAAGAAGAGGGACAGTAGCTTAGGCCCAAGTTCAATGGTGGGAAACACAAAAACTGGAAGGGGAAGGAAAGACAATACCTGTAAACTTGGAACAAGGGTAACTTGGCAAGAAAAAAGACATAGGCTCCTTCCCTCGGCATAGGCCCTCCACAGTTTTGAGGATTTCTCTTGGCTGTGTTGGTGTCTGCATTTAAGTCTTGAAATCAGGTCTGGTATTCTAGCCTGTTCAGTTGAAAAACAAGCAGACAAACAAACCGGGAAGAAAGCAACCTAGAGTTTATTATTTTATTTATTTATTTATTTCTATACCCCCCAATAGCCGAAGCTCTCTGGGTGGTTCACAAAAACTAAAACCAAACAACACACAATAAAACAATTTAAAATATATAGAACATTAAAACCACAATATAACAATACAACCACAATAAAACCTAGCAGCAGTACAGGAGTTTAAAATACAGATTTAAAACAGCAAAGATAAAAATTTAGAAAGCTAAAATGCCTGGGAGAATAAAAAGGTCTTCACCTGGCGCCGAAAGGAGTACAATGTAGGCGCCAGGCGAACCTCACTAGGGAGCTCATTCCAGAGCCGGGGTGCCACAACAGAAAAAGCCCTCCTCCTAGTAGTCACCCGCCTCACTTCCTTTGGTTGATTCCTTTGATGATGATCTTAAGGTCCGGACAGGCACATATGGGAGGAGGCGATCCTTCAGGTAACCTGGCCCCAAGCCGTTAAGGGCTTTGAATGTTAACACCAGCACTTTGAATCGGGCCCGGAAATGGACTGGCAGCCAGTGCAGCTGGAAAAGTACGTGTTTTAAATACGTGTTTCCTGCATTCCGCCCCCTTCCCTTCTGCCTCTACTTAACTAAGTTATTAGACTTCCACATATGCACTTAGCACTATGACTCTCTGTAAATTGTTAATGATATAAAGTTGCTTTGTTTAAACAAAAGATAATGGTATCTGCTGCCTTTTATTTTTTTCATTAGTTGAGGGACGGTTGGAGAAATGAGGCAAACAAATAGTTTTGTAAACTGAGGAAGATTGCTTCCACTGTCTCCTTTGGAGTCCACTTGCGTATTGTGGAAATACTCCTTCTGGTCCTCTGATGGGGATGTTGAGTCCCAGCCAGGTTGTGTCTCTGTAAGGAAGTGGTGGAGGGGGCCCTGGGAGGCCAGTGTCTGTCCTGCATCTGGCAACGTAAACACCCAGCAGCAATATATTGTCTGTGGCTTGTGAAGGAGCACTTCCAAAATGTTTCCCATGGCAACTTTTCCCTTTTTCTTTAAAGGCTTGTAATATCTCCATTTAAAATGTGTTCTGTTGCCAGTTCATGATCCACAGTGCGCCTTGCACAATAATGGCTTAGCTCATCTTGAGTACAAATTGCTCTCGCAAAATGCATAATGTGTGTTTGAGTACCGTTATTTATTGTTTTTATTACCGCTGCTATCATTATTATTATTACACTGTGCTGTGCTAGAGGGAAAGAAACCCATCACGATGTTTGGTTTATGGAAAAGTAGCACCAAACTGCTATCTGCTTTTATCGGGTTCTGTGAAGTTTCGGGGAAGTGGGGGGAATATATCTCAAGCTGACTCTTAAAAAAATAAATAAATGTCAAGAAACAGCATTTCAGAGTGTGTGGGGGAGGGGAGAAAGAGATATTGAAGCCTTAATTCAGTTTACATTTAAATCAGTGCTTGAAAAAGCACATTGCGAGAAACAGATAGTGAGACTGCAACCACAGTCCCTTCACGCATAAATGCATACATTCTCTGATTGGTTCAGACACGTGGTGGTACTTATAGACACCAGACTGGTGTCCTTGGTCAAGAGTGTCTCTTAGCAAACTTCTGAGTCATTGGGGAAGGTAGCACGTCTGGATATGGAACCAGCCAAATTAAACAAGGGCATTCCTGTTTGCTTCATGGGACTGCCCATGTGTGCTGCTCAGTTTGGTGTATTTTTTTTTTAACCTCCTACCTTAGCTTAGCAGCATTTTGCAGCTGAAGTCTGATTCTGGCAAAGCCGTACCAAATGAGCAAAAGGCAGAGGACATACTCAAAATACATCCTGGTGGCCAGGTACTGTATGAAGTAGACACCAAAGGGTAAGAGAGAGACACATTGTCAAGATGGCTGGGCTAGTGGGCAGATAAGAGGTTTGGCCAATGAGAACCAAAGGAGTGGAGACAAAAAAAAAGTTAAAGATGGTTCAGAGGTTACTCAGTGAGACAACAAGGGACCAGGAGTCTACATTACTACCCAAGCAGTGAGGGGATTGGATTGAGGATCTGGCTTGAAAGGAAATGTTATATAGGGCCTGCTCCATTGCCATTGGCTTGTGAGGTCAGCTGACAGGCCAGTAATTAGCCTAGAGCATGCCCTTGAGTCAAAAGGCCTAGTCTGTCTGTCTTTATTTATTATTAATTTTTTATTATTAAATTTATTAATCGCCCATCTGGCTGGTCACCCAGCCACTCTGGGTGATGTACAACACACCATAATACAATTTAAAACAATAAAATTCTACCATAATTTTTTTAAAAAAATACCCTAACCCACCCCAAATGCCTGCCTGAACAACCACGTTTTTAATGCACGACGGAAGCTCATTAAAGAGGGGGCATGACGGAGTTCCCTAGGGAGGGAGTTCCACAGAGTGGGGGCCACCACAGAAAAGGCCCTGACTGACTGAGGGACCATGAATTTGGGTGTAGGGATGTGTGTACAAGCAAAGTGCAAGCTCGTCGAAGTTCTCCAGATTCTACCTCAAAGCTCTTTCCATCTTGAGCTTGCATCAGACTGTGGGTTTTGTTGTTGTTTATTTCTTTTGGCATGAAAATGCATGCATATTTTGTGCATATTTTGTCAAATGTACAGGCCAATTATTGACATCTTCGAAAGGTATGCATTCTTTCCCCATTGATTAAAAGCATGTTTGTGTGCATTTTTCAAAATTATGCATTATTTCCATGCACATTTTTTTTTCAAATATATCATATATATATGCTGTTGAACACCATCTTGTTTGGTCTGCAAATCACAGTGCAAGATCAGAATTGTATGGATGTTGGCTACAAACTTCATTTAGGAGAGTGTTCAGGCAGGGAGAGCTGAACTGGGCAAATCGTAGGGATGGTGGAGAATTCCACCAAGGATTTCAGGGAGGCCGAATGCACTGGCATTCGGCCCCCTGAAACCTGTGGCAGAACGGCCTCCCACCCCCCGCCACCCCACGGAATCCCCCCGGGACGAAGCTTACCTGGGGTGGATGTTCTGGCAGCGGCGGCAGCAGTGGCGGCAGCTGGACTCTCAGCTGGCTGCTGCGGCCGCCATTTGTGTCCTGCCAGACTGCCATGATAGGCTATGTAAGTATTTACATAGCCTATTGCGGCAAAGAGCAGGGGCTGCCTTTACTGTGATAGGCTACGTAAATACTTACGTAGCCTATCACGACAGTCTGGCAGGACACAAATGGCGGCCACAGCAGCCGGCCGTGGCCAGAACTCTGGGTGCGGATGGCCCTGGCCGGCGGGCAGCTCTGTGGAGCCACCGTGGAGCGGAGTCAGCCAGGGAGGATTCCAGGGGGAGGGACAGAGTGCCTCCCCCCCACCGTGGATCAAAGCTGCAAAAAGGTAAGTGACTTTCGTACATCCCTAGTAAATCGTGATCAAAAAGAAACTGGAATGAATTTCTCATGCATCCCTAATTGGGTGGTACATGAGGTAAGGAACTGAGGTCTTGGTTCAGGACTGTCAGGGTGGACACTGAGCCCATAGAATCCCAGAGTAGTTCTGATGCTGAGGAAGAGCAGTCGCTACTTTGGGAGAGGAGCGCGCTCCTTTTTTCCCAGGACCAACAGCTGACGGAGCTTCCTCCCACCCACATTCCTAGTTTAGAAAGCAGTCCAGGGAGTGACTCAGCACAAATAGCAGACTGGGGGGGATGCGCGGTGCAGACGCAGAGAGCGGCGCCAAATGGTTCGCGCTCAAAGAACGGTTGCGCCCAGAGGATCCAAGGGAAAAGGGGAGGGATTCTCCCTAGTCCTTATATTCAGGGGTCTGCCAGGAATTGCCCTTCCAACGGGGACCAACTGTTCTAACTTAGGGCATAGGGATGCTGCTTCTCAGATCTAGTTGCTACCCATAGAGCTGTTAAGTTGTAAAAGAAGAATAAAGCTTTGAAAAGAATCCCTTTGTCTGTGTCTAGACTTGGCTAGGGGTGAACGAAAGTCACTTACCTTTTCTCGCAGCTTTTTCGCGGTGGGGGGGAGCGCTTCGCTGCTCCCCCCGCGAAGTTCAGGCCGGGGGGGGAGGCTTCCCGCCTCGCCCGGCCAAAATTCAGGCCGGGGGGGAGGCTTCCCGCCTCGCCCGGCCGCGAACACAAAAGTAAAAAAAAAAAAAAAACAACGTCCCCTGATAGGCTACGTGACGATTCACGTAGCCTATCACGGCTAGATCTGGAAAGTCAGCCGTGATAGGCTACGTGAATCGTCACGTAGCCTATCACGGGTGACTTAAAAAAAAAAAAAAAACCGCGTACGCGAATGGCGGCCCCCATAGGGAGCCGCCATTCACGTTCCTTATTTAGTTGCTGTAGTCTACGTCAATGTTTACGTAGACTACGGCGAAAATAAGGGCAACGCAAATAGCGTTGCCCTTATTTTCGCCGTACTCTATGTAAACATTGACGTAGGCTACAGCGACCAAATAAGGAAGGGGAATGGCGGTTCCCTATGGGGGCCGCCATTATCCATACACACTTTTTTTTTTTTTTAAGTCACCCGTGATAGGCTACGTGACGATTCACGTAGCCTATCACGGCTGACTTTGCAAATCTTGCCGTGATAGGCTACGTTAATCATCACGTAGCCTATCAGGGGACGTGTTTTTTTTTTTTCTTTCATTGCAATGGCGGGGGCGGCAGCCAGTCGAAAGACCGGCTGCCGCTCCCGCCCCGCTCGAACACCGGACGAACCGCCAGCCAGACCCGCCGCCGGGAGGGACATTCAGGGAAGGTAAGTCCCGTCCCGGGGGGGGGCGGGGGGGCGGAGGATTTCTCCCCGAAACTTGTTCGGGGGGCCGAACACGTTGGCGCTCGGCCCCCCGAAGTTTCGGGGAGAAATTCTCCGCCATCCCTAGACTTGGCTACTGGATTAGACTGAGAGCCCTCCAAGGAGCCCTTGACAAGGACCTCGCCCGGCTAGGGATGTACAAAAGTCATTTACCTTATGACAAAATTGATTTGCGGTGGGGGGGAGGTGCTCTGTCCCTCCCCCCGAAATTCTGGCCTGGGGGGGAGGCTCTCCGTCCCCCCAAAAAAAATTCTGGTTGGGGGGGCGCTCTGTCCCTCCCCCCCCCCTCGAATCCTGGCCAGCCGGGTGTGCAAATGGCGGCGGCCATAGCCGCCGCCATTTCTGTCCCTGCAGTCAGCCATGATAGGCTACGTAAATGTTTACGTAGCCTATCACGGCTGATTTAAATGAAAAAAAAACGCGCGTACGCAAATGGCGGCGCCTATGGGCGCCACCATTTGTGTTCCTTATTTTGACATGTCTTAGTCTATGTAAACATTTACGTAGACTACGGCGAAAATAAGGGGAACGCAAATAGTGTAGATGCTACACTATTTGCGTTCCCCTTATTTTCACCGTCTTAGCCTATGTAAATGTTTACATAGACTAAGACGTGTCAAAATAAGGAATGCAAATGGTGGCGCCCATAGGCGCCGCCATTTGCGTATGCGCGGGGTTTTTTCCCCCTTTAAATCAGCTGTGATAGGCTACGTAAACATTTATGTAGCCTAACATGGTATTTTTTAAAAATCTAGCCGTGATAGGCTACGTAAATCTTTACATAGCCTATCACTTTTTTTTTTTTACTGGAAATGGTGGCGGTGGCAGCCATTCGGAAGACTGGCCGCCGCAGCTGCTGCCACCGAACCGCAGCCGAACTGCCCCCGGAGCCGTCGCCGCCAGGAGGATTCACCCAAGGTAAGTCCCGTCCCGGGGGGGGGGCGGGGGGGCAGACCGTTTCGCCACCAATTTCGGGGGGCCGAATGCGCTGGCATTCAGCCTCCCTGAGATTTGTGGCGAAATTCTCTGACATCCCTATCCCTGGCACCATACAGACATCTATTGGTGCCAAAGGAAATTGCTGGGAGATTGCTGGGAAATCTGTTCAGTTCATGCCCAATGGAATTAGGTGTGAATAGTGAAGTGGCCATGTTTGCGGATGACACCAAATTATTTAGGGTGGTTAAAAGAAAAAGGATTGTGACGAGCTCCAGAAAGATCTCTCCGAACTGGCAGAACGCCAGGCATCTAAATGGCAAATGCAGTTCAATGTAAGCAAGTGTAAAGTGATGTACATTGGGGCAAAAAAATCCCAACTTGAAGTATAACCTGATGGGATCTGAGCTAGTGTGACCAACCAAGAAAGAGTTCTTGGCCTTGTGGTGGACAGCTCAATGAAGATATCAACCCAGTGTGCAGCTGCTGTAAAAAAAAAAAAAAAAATTAAAACAAACTCCAAGTTAGACATAATTAGAAAAGGAATTGAGAATAAAACTGCCAATATCATACTGCCCCTATACAAATTTATGGTGCAACCACACATGGAGTAGTGTGTCCAGTATTGTAGAGCTGGCAGAAGGCGCAGAGTAGGGCAACTGAAATGATCAAGGGACTGGAGCATCTCCCCTGTAACGGAAGGTTACAACAGCTGGGCTTGTTTAGCTTGGAAAAAAGGAGACATGATAGAGGTGTACAAAATGATGCATGGTGTGGAGAATGTGAATAGGGAGACATTTTTCTCCCTTTCTCAAAATGCTGGAACCCAATGGGGTCATCCCATGAAGCTGATTGCTGGGAGATTCAGGACAGATCAAAGGAAGGACGTCTTCACACAGCACATAGTTAAACTATGGAATTCTCTACCACAGGATGTAGTGATGGCCACCAATTTGGATGGCTTTTAAAGGGGGTTTGACAAATTCCTGGAGGAAAAGGCTATCAATGGCTACTGGTCTCGATGGTTATGTGCTACCTCCAGTGCCAGAGGCAGTGAACCTATGTACACCAGTTGGTGGGGAACATGGGTGGAAGGGTGCTGTTGCACTCATGGCCTGCTTGTGGGCTCCTGGTCGACAGCTGGTTGGTCGCTGTGTGAACAGAATGCTGGACTAGTTGGAACCTTGGTCTGATCCAGCAGGGCTCTTCTTATGAGAGCCAGTGTAGTGTAGTGGTGAGAGTGACGGACTGGGAGCCGGGAGATCCGGGTTCTAGTCCCCACTTGGCCATGGAAGCTCACTGGGTGACTTTGGGCCAGTCACAGACTCTCAGCCCAACCTACCTCACAGGGTTGTTGTTGTGAGGATACAACGGTGAGGAGGAGGATAATGTAAGCCGCCTTGGGTTCCTTGCGAGAGGGAGAAAGGCGGGGTATAAATGCAATAAATAAATAAATAAATAAATAAATAAATAAATAAGTTCTTATGATTTCTGCAGCATGCCTATCAGGTAAGCACTAAGCAGGGGTGGACCAAATCGGGTGGGGTTTTTTCGGACTCAGGGAAAAATTACGCAATTCCCCCCCCATTTGCAGCAATTTTTTTTTAAAAAAATGACAATGTTTGTGCACATTTCAAGACCCACCCCTATTAGAAATTTTGCAAATTGCAATTTGCGGATATGGTGGAACCTGGGGGAAACGTGCAAATGGCCACCATTAAAAAAGAAAACAAAATCCTCTGTGTTGGCTTGACTCTCTGCAGAGCTAGTTGGCACCAGCGGAGGGAAGTGGAATGAAATCTGTGTGGCCAAAGCAGAGAAAATCCATCAAACTTCCCACCCCCACAGACACACACATGTAATCCTTTAACATCCTTACCAAAGGAAGCCTTTCTCCTGTGGATAGCAAACATAGGTGGGGAATTTGACTGTGAAGGAGCCATGGTGTGGGGCAAAGGATTTAAGCCCCACATCCACCTCACGGTCCTGGTCTAACTAGGGGCCCCCATGCTGGGTATTTTGTTGTTGTCGTGTTGCTGCTGGTGCTGTCACTGTTGTTGTAATAGCTATAACATCCAGTTTGCCCCTGACTCTTTGTAAAATCCTTCTCAGAAACATTTGCATGGTGCCTAAACTACTGTCATTGAGCATCTAGGTGAAAATCTTTCTGGCTTTTAAACAACAACACAATTGCTGATTTTGCTGGCACAGCTTTTAATATCTGTCGATGAACTGTTTTTTTTGTTGTTGTTTTTAGGATCTTTTAAAAATATAATGAGCCATTTAAGCACTGTTAAAGGCAAAGTGGGTTGAAAGTGTTTTAAATATTTATTTGATTGTCCCAATGGAGATGGGGCTTGTGGTCTTTTGCCATGGCACTTCTGAAATCCTGGGAACAACTCTGTGAATCTTTATTCAGCCTTGAATCCCCCCCCCCTTTTAACCCCTGGGGTAGAAAATACTTACTGGAAAGAAATCCCCATATCCTCAGTTGGGGGCTGGGGAAAAACAGCTGGGAATTGGAATACATCCAGTGAAGGAACTCCAAAGTCTGTGTTTTCAAGTTGACTTGCAAGAAAGAACCATGGTGTTATGGGTCTGCAGGGTGCATCTTGTTTGCTTTTGTGGGAACTGAACTGACATGGCTTTAAAATTAGTGCTACTTTTTTTTCACCTTGCAAATCTGGAAATGAACAGATAATGATAAACATGCTTGGTCCACAGTGCTATCTTTTCACACAGAAATAAACTCGGGGGGGGGGGACGTACGTGTGTGTGTGTGTTTCCTTAAAAAATGCTACTCAGACAAATAAGCCATTATGTTCAAAACTATGTGCAATTATTCATGGGGGCTGGGGTGCTTTTAGATGCTTCTGTCTTTTTAAAGCTTCTCAGCTCCCACTAATGCCTGGTATTGATTCTGAATAATTTAAATGGCAATAAAATTGGGTTTTCGTGGCAATCAATCAAAGGCATTTTATATTTAATGTACATTTAAAGAAACACAGTGCTTTCTTACCTTCTGAATTTAAATGCCATTAAAGTAATTGCAGATCATTAAGCAAAATTTCTTTGAATAATCAGGAGAGTTAATCCAATTCATATACCACGTCTTCCCTTTTGCTGGCAATAGCTCTCAACAACTCATCGTCATAAGAAATAGCCACATGTTTGTTTAATGCTGAAACTTTGTGGCACAAGAAGTCAGATCATTAAGCTTTGCATGGAGTTTTCTGGAATGGATTCTGGATGGGATGGAATCAGATGTAAAAGAAACTATCGCATTCAAAGGGTGGGGGTTGTTTTTTAGATGGCCTGTGTTGTCGTCATCGTTGTTTTCCTTCATGGTTATGGTGAACATAAGAAGTTGCCTTACAAAGCCAAACCATTAATCCATCTAGCCAAGTCACAGTATTATCTACTTTTTGACTGGCAAAAGGTCTACAGCATTTAGGGTGGCTGCTTATGCTTTGCCAGGAAAAGAGGAAATACTCATAAACAAGAGGGCGAAAGAGAATACTGATTTGCACAACGTTGTATATCTTAATTTATATGTATAAATACAAATGCAGAAATCGTTAAAATAATGCAAATAGAAATACAGTACAAGTTATGCTAGTGGGGAACACTGTGACCAGGTGGCCTGTGTGACTCCTTCATCTTCTGTCTCACTGCTAGCTGTGGATGGGCAACTTCAAGGCCCCTTCTTATGGTTCTGTTCTTCTTTAAAGGACTTGGACTGGACAGCATTTCAAATAGAGGATGCCTTCAAGTTAGGGATGGCGGAGAATTTCTCCCCAAAACTTCGGGTGGCCGAACGCCAACATGTTCAGCCCCCAGAACAAGTTTCGGGGAGAAATTCTCCGCCCCCCCCCGCACCCCGCGCCCCCCCCGGGACGGGACTTACCTTTGGCGAATGTCCCTCCCGGCGGCGGGTCCAGCCGGCAGTTCGGCGGGTGTTCGTCCGAGGTGGTAGCGGCAGCCGGTCTTTCGACCGGCTGCCGCCGCCGCCGCCATTCCAATCAAAGAAAAAAAACAAAACACGCCCCCGTGATAGGCTACGTGATGATTAACGTAGCCTATCATGGGCTAGATTTGCAAAGTCAGCCATGATAGGCTACGTAAATCGTCACGTAGCCTATCACGGGTGACTTAAAAAAAAAAAAAAGCACGTACGGATAATGGCGGCCCCCATAGGGAGCCGCCATTCCCGTTCCTTATTTGGTCACTGTAGTCTACGTAAAGATTTACGTAGACTACGGCGAAAATCTCTACGTAGACTACAGCGGCCAAATAAGGAACTCGAATGGCGGCTCCCTATGGGGGCCGCCATTTGCGTACGTGCTTTTTTTTTTTTAAGTCACCCGTGATAGGCTATGTGATGATTTACGTAGCCTATCATGGCTGACTTTCCAGATCTAGCCGTGATAGGCTACGTTAATCGTCACGTAGCCTATCACGGGGGCGTTATTTAAAAAAAAAAAAAACTTTTGAGTTCGCGGCTGGGCGAGGCGAGGCGCCTCCTTCCCGGCCTGAATTTCGGCTGGGCGAGGCAGGAAGCCTCCCCCCTGGCCTGAATTTCGGCCGGGCGAGGCGGGAAGCCTCCCCCCCGGCCTGAACTTCGCAGGGGGAGCAGCGAAGCGCCTCACCCCCACGGCGAACAAGCTTCGAGGACAGGTAAGTGACTTTCGTCCACCCCTAAATTAGGGATGTCAGAGAATTCCGCCACAGACTCCAGTGAGGCCGGATTCTTTAGAATCTGGCCCCCCGGAATCCATGGCAGAATGGCCTCCCCCACCCCACAGAATCCCCCCTGGACGGAATGTACCTGGTGGTGGATCCTGCGGCAGATGCAGCGGCGGCGGCAGATGCAGCGGCGGCTCTGGATGGTCTCCCAGCCACTGCCAGGCTGCTGCAGCTGCAAATGGCTGTCATAGCGGCCGCCATTTGCGTCCTTGCAGTAAGCCATGATAGGCTACATAAATACTTATGCAGCATATCACAGCAAAGAACAGGGGCGCAAATGTTGGCCGCTACGCCATTTGCATTCTTGCAGTAAGCCATGATAGGCTACATATGTATTTACATAGCCTATCACGGCAAAAGGCAGCCATGCAAATCGCATAGTGGCCGCCTTTTGTGTGGCTGCCTTTTGCCGTGATAGGCTACGTAAATACTTACGTAGCCTATCACAGCTTACTGCAAGGACGCAAATGGCAGCCGCTACGACAGCCGCCATTTGCAGCCGCAGTAGCCCACCAGTGGCCAGAACTCCGGCTGCGGCAGGCCCTGGCCGGTGGCTCCGCAGAGCTGCTACAGAGCGGAGCTGGCTGGGGAGGATTCCGGGGGGAGGGATGGAGCGCCTCCCCCCCCACACAAAGATTGACCAGCATGGAGCCAGGTAGAGATTTCGCAAATCCCTACTTCAAATAGAAGACTTTCATCTATAAAGTAGGACACAAAACTAAAATATGAAGTCTATGTAAGCCTATGTACATCAATTGCTGGAGAATATGGGCAGGAGGGTGCTGTTGCACTCTTGTCCTACTTGTGGATCTCCGGTCAACAGCTGGTTGGCCACTGTGGGGAAAGAATGCTGGACTAGATGGGTCCTTGGTTTGATCCAGCAGGGCTCTACTCATGTTCTTCTATGAACCTATTGGGCAGACTTGCTTACTGACATTCTTTTTAAATGGGAGATTCCATGCACTCTGCACTATCCAATAATAAGACATGACCGCTAATGTAAATTATATTATGCTAGTGTAAGGGGCCTCTAGTGCAATATCAATAGCATTAGCTGGTGTGATGGCTTTCCTGGGGAATCCCCTCACACACCAGCTAATGCTACCAGAGTTGTGCTAGAGGTCCTTTATGACAGCACAAGATGACTTGCATTACTGTTTGTGTACCGCCCATTGGATTCATCACATTTTGCATGCAAAATGTACGTTCTACAACTTACCTATGACTACTCTTCCAAACTGAACAGACAGACCTTCTCTGTACTGAGTCAGAACATGGGTCCAGCTCGGCCAGTACTGCACTCCAGCTGGTTGTAGTTCTTCAAGATCTTAAGCATAAAGGGCTCTTTCCTGGCTGCGCTACTCCAAAATGTTTTCACAGGAGATGCTAGAAATGAAACTCAGGGTCTTGTGCATGAAAAACATGTGCTCTATCACTATAAAGGGCCGTCTCTTCTTTGATCTTCCATTCTAAAAAAAGAAAATATATATTTAATAGTGAAATTGTTATTTTCTTATTTTCAAACATTACCAACAGCTACAAAGTCAATTGAAATGAAAATCTAAACCATCCTCAAAGATGTCTTCATTCACAAATGCCATACAGGTGTCACTGGGGCTATTTAACCTCCTCAAGCCATAAAACCTTCACACAGTTACTCTGTTTCAACTCCATTGGACTCATTGGGATTTAAGCAGCCTAACTGCATACAGGATTGCAGCCTTAGGTCACTAGTCTTAAGACATTTACTAATGGGCTGATCCCATTAAAATTAGTGGGACTTCTTAATAAGCTCTCGGTCTCCATTGTAGCTAGGTGATAGTGTTATTGGCCATTAAATAAATACATCATAATCTGTTTTGATAAAGGCAATTTAGAAAAGATTCATGAGACACAGGAAGTGTCTCAATATATGAACTGGCATAGCTGAAGGTGTGCATGTAGGCACCACTGATGATCAGAAAAAGTAACCTCAGAGTAAGCATGCACATGACTGTAAGCATGCACATGTACGAGACAAGAGTCCCCCATTTAACCCCACACTCCGTTGGCCGTAGAGGCAAAAAGAAGATATTCCAGGGGTGTATCAAGGTTAGGGATGGGGCGCACAATTTTGTTTGGTCCACATTTTAAAGTCAAACAACCTATTTTGTACTTCCCAAAACAATGCATGGAATGAAATGGAACAAAGTAATCCTTTGGTTTTCACACTTCTAATCTTGTAATGCCTCTCTTGGGTTTGGTTGTTTTTTAAAAAATGCATCCAAAATATGGAGAAACTGCATAAAATGCATCTGTTTGGGAACAGTGGTTACAAAAAAGGCATACATTAGGGAACATTGCTTGCAAATGTGTATGAAAATAAACGTGAACTCTCATTGGTCTTTTTTAAATGAATGAATGAATGAATGAATGAATACATTACAATCACAGGCTGATGAAGAAACAAGATAAAATAAATGTATAATTGAAAACTTGTAAAACTGACATGAACCAAAATAGAGAGATTTGTCCATTCCTAGTCTGGGGTGGATTGGGGGAAGTGTTGGATCTGCCAGAATCAATGTCCCCTTGTTCCCTGAGCACAGAGGAAAAACTACTTGAACCCTGTAGCTGGTGTAGTTATTTTCTCTCCCATTGGAATCAATGGGAGGGATTTTAAAAAATAGGCAAGGAAACTGGGAATAAAAAAAGTTTAAAAAGCCCCCCCCCCACTTCTTCCCTGGCTGGCAGTGACAGTTTGGGAGGACATAGGAAGTGGCAGCTTTTCTGCCATGGCCTGTCCGCCTCCAAACTGCCACTGGATTGTTCTCAGATGGACCCATGGACCCCGAGAGATAATTCAAAGCATGTATGTGGTCATAGTATGAGTTTTTCTTTATTGCTTTATTGTTTTGGGTTTTTTTTTAATACAGAACTGTGATTACTTTGTAGAGCATCTAAGTTTAATTTATTTATTTTTTGGCACATTTGACATTTTCTTTTCTATGCACAGTGTACTGAGGATCCCTGAAATGTAGGGTAATTCATTTCAAAAGAGATAATTTATCTTCATGTTGACATCACCTTGAAAATAGTGTAGAACATTTCTCTCCCTACTGCATTTTCAGAAAGTGAGAAAATTTTGCTGCCATTTTGCATAAATGCTGGTGGAGCAGGCCAGAGAAAATTCCCACTCAGATAAAACACTTAAATGTGTATGCTTCAATCCTATCTTTACTCAAGGCAGCACTCAAGTGCTGCTTATATTTAATATTTGAATACCAAAGCTTTCCTTAGTGCTTAGAAGCATAATACACTACTTGAGACCAGAGACCAGGACTGACTTCTGATGGAACAAAGGTCAGGTTGAGTGATGGCAAGAACAAATTTAGATGATTGTCTTTTTCTTTTTAAGAGCCCAACACATTTCACATTAAGTCTAGCAGTATCCATCCATCCATCCATCCATCCATCCATCCATCCATCCACACATATACATTTTTATACCATTCATTTCATAGAAGCATAGAATAGTAGGGTTGGAAGGGTCCTCTAAGACCATCAAGTCCAACCCCTTGCTCAATGCAGGAATCCAAGTCAGAGCATCCATGACAGATGGCTGTCCAGCTTCATCTTGAATGCCTTTAGTGTGGGAGAGCCCACTGCCTCCCTAGGTCATTGGTTCCATTGTCGTATTCCTCTAACCATCAGGGAGTTTTTCCTGATGTTCAGCCAGAATCTGGCTTCCTGTAACTTGTGCCCATTATTCTGTGTCCTGCCCTCCAGGATGATAGAGGAGAGATCCTGGACTTCCTCTCTGTGACAACCTTTCAAGTACTTGAAGAGCGCTATCCTATCTCCCCTCAGTCTTCTCTTCTCAAGGCTAAACATGCCCAGTTCTTTCAGTCTCTCTTCATAAGGCCTTGTTTCCTGTCCCCTGATCATCTTTGTTGCCCTCCTCTGAACCCTCTCCAGTTTGTCTGCATCCTTCTTAAAGTGAGGTGCCCAGAACTGGACACAGTACTCCAGATGAGGCCTAACCAGTGCTGAGTAGAGGGGGACTAGTACTTCCCAGGATTTGGAAGCTATGCTTCTATTAATGCAGCCCCAAATAGCATTTGCTTTTTTTGCAACCAAATCACATTGTTCGCTCATATTGAGCTTGGGATCTACAACAATTCCAAGATCCTTCTCGGTTGTAGTGTTGTTCAGCCAAGTATCCCCCATCTTGTAGGGATGTCAGAGAATTCTGCCACGGACTCCAGTGAGGCCGGATTCCATGGTGGAACGGCCTCCCTCCCCGCCACTCCACAGAATCCCCCCAGGACAGAGCTTACCTGGTGGCGGATGCGGCGGCTCCAGCGGCGGCTCCGGCTGGTCTCCCGGCCACTGCCAGGTTGCTGTGGCCGCAAATGGCAGCCGTCATAGCGGCCGCCATTTGCGTGGCTTCCTTTTGCCACGATATGCTATGTAAATACTTACGTAGCCTATCACGGCAAAGAGCAGGGGTGCAAATGGCCATTTGCGTGGCTGCCTTTTGCTGTGATAGGCTACGTAAATACTTACATAGCCTATCATGGCTTGACAGCCACACAAATGGCGGCCGCAGCAGGCCGGCCGCAGCCAGAATTCCGGTTGCGGCCGGCCCCGGCCGGCGGCTCTGCAGAGTCACCATGCAGCGGACTCGGCCGAGGAGGATTCCAGCAGGAGGGACGGAGTGCCTCCCCCCCACCGCGGATGCGCCGGAACAGATTGGTGACTGGGATTCGTACATTCCTACCACCTTGTAACTGTGTCTTTGGTTTCTTTTTCCTAGGTGCAGAACTCGGCATTGATCCCTATTAAATATAATTCTGTTGTTTTCTGCCCAGTGCTCCAGTCTATCAAGATCACTTTGAATTCTGTTTTGTCTTCCAAGGTATTAGCTATCCTGCCCAGTTTTGTGTCATCTGCAAATTTGGTCAGCATTCCCTGCGCCACCTCCTCCAAGTCATTAATAAAAATGTTGAAGAGCACTGGGCCCAGGACTGAGCCCTGCGGTACCCCACTCGTTACTTCTCCCCAGTTTGAGAAGGTCGCATCGAGAAGCACTCTTTGAGTGCGATTCTGTAGCCAACTGTGGATCCACCTGATCGTTGTTTCATCTAGCCCACTTTGAGCTAGTTTGCTTATCAGGATATCATGGGGCACTTTGTCAAAACCTTTGCTGAAGTCGAGGTATATATATGATGTCCACAGCATTCCCACGGTCCACAAGGGAGGTTACCTGATCAAAAAATGAGATCAGATTCATCTGGCAGGATTTGTTCTTGACAAATCCATGTTGGCTTCGAGTAATCACGGCATTGTTTTCAAGGTGCTTACAGATGGATTGCTTTATCATCTGCTCCAGAATTTTCCCAGGGATTGATGTCAGACTGACTGGTCTGTAGTTCCCAGGTTCCTCCTTTTTGACCTTTTTGAAGAGAGGGACAACATTAGCCCTTCTCCAGTCATCCGGCACTTCACCCATCCTCCACGATTTCTCAAAGAGAATAGATAGTGGTTCTGCGAGTTGTTCTGCCAGTTCCTTTATTACTCTAGAGTGCAATTCATCTGGCCCTGGAACTCTTTCAAAGTAATTAGGTGTTCCTTGACCATATGCCTATCGATCTCAAGCTGCAATCCTGCCCCTTCAGCCTGTACTTCACCTTTGCCAGGGGGGTCATAGACCCTCTTTTGGGAGAAGACTGAGCCAAAGTAGGAATTGAGCACTTCTGCCTTCTCCTTGTCATCTGTTATCATTTTGCCATCCTTATTTAATAGCTGAACCACCATTTCTTTCCTCTCTCTTTTACTATGTACATATCTGAAGAAAGCTTTTTTTTTGCTTTTAGCCTCCCTCACCTCAGCTCAGCTTTAGCGCTCCTGATGCCATCCCTGCAATTCTGTGCTACCTGCCTGTACTCTTCTTTGTAGCTTTGCCTTACATCCACTTCCTATATGTGTGGGTTGGTTTTTTGTTTTGTTTTGTTTTCAGGTGATCTCTAAGGTTTTTGCAAAGCCACATTGGCTTCTTGTGTTGTCTTCCACCTTTTTTTCTTGTTGGAATTGTTTGTAATTGTGCCTTTAGAATTTCCTTTTTTAAAAACTCCCATCCATCTTGGACTCCTTTTCTCATTACAGTCACTTGCCATGGGACCTTACTTATCATTGTTCTCAATTTATTAAAATTGGCTTTCCTAATTCAGGGTATGCATTTGGCTACACTCAGCTTTTGCTTCCTTTAGAACCAAGAACTGAAGTATAACATGGTCGCTTTCCCTCAGAGTTCCCGTAACTGTTACTTTATCCACTAAGTCATCTCTATTGGTTAGGATCAAGTCAAGGATAGCCGATCCTCTAGTTTGAACTCAATATTGTACTAATAAGGTAAAGTGCGATTTTAGTCACTAGGGACTAGGAATGTGTGTGTCAGCAAAACTTGAGCTTGTTGAGTTTCTCCAAATTCCACCATGATGTTTGTTCCAACTCATATCAGATTGTGAGATTTGTGCTTTTTTAGTTGTTCAAAATTTCATGCATATATTTGTCTACATTTTTCCAAATGAACAGATCAGTTGTGCACATTTTTAAAATATACCCTTTTTTCTCTCATTGATGAAAGCATGCTTGTGTACATTTTTTTTTTCCAAAACACATTTTTTCATACACATTTTCTGAGCACACATTTTTTTGTTCTACAAATTGCATTGCAAGTTCAGAAATGTAGACTTTGACCAAATATTGTGTTGGGTTCTGGGAGTTGTGAAACTGGCTAAATTCTGTTGAAAATGTATATATACTGAAATACATTTCTTATACATCCCTGCTATGAGGCCTCTTACCTTGGGCTTCTTCACTAAAGGTATACTACTAACTTTTTCCCAGGTAGACAGCTGAAGCTAGAACCTGGGCTAATAGCATATGACAGATGAGGCATAACGCAGAAGGTGCATCCTGGAGGAGAAAGCTATCAATCGCTACTAGTCCTGATGGGTCTATGCTACCTCCAGTATCAGAGGGAGTATGCCTATGTACACCAGTTGCTTGGGAACATGGGCAGGAGGTTGCTGTGGCACTCATGTCCGGCTTTTGGGTTTCCATTGGGTAGCTGGTTGGCCACTGTTTGACCAGAATGCTAGACTCGATGGACCCTTGGTCTGATCCAGCAGGACTCTTCTTTTGTTCTTAAGGCCTACTAGGCCTGGATAAGAAATCCAGGCATAGAAGCGAGCTTTGTCAGGAAGGGAAATCCAGGCAGAGAAGAGAAGAATCGTGATGCACCACTTACTCCTCGATATACAGTGGTCTTCTGCATTTCCACTAAATGAGTTAAATCTATACATGAATACACATGAAAAGGAAATTGTTTATTCTTCTGAAAATATATTTATTTTAGATCTTCAGAGTTGGTGGAGATGATGTTTTCTTTATTTGAAAAGGAAGTGCAGCAAATGTAGAATGTTTTGTTTTGGGGGGGGGATTGTGTTAATTCAAGAAATGTTAATATTCAACTTGATCCCCATCAGAATTATGATGAGATCAGTGTTTTGGACTTAACTGTCAGAAAAGAGAATGGTCATTTAGGGCACAATCCTATGCATGCATAGACAGAAAAAAGTCCCACAACTCCCAGCCTTCCCCAGCCAGCCAGCCATTGCAGGACCTTTTTCTGCCTACACATGCTGCATAAGATTGTGCTTGTAAATACGTTGGGGTGTGTTTCCATACTAACTATTGGCTTCACCTGGCTTGCAACTTCGTTGCAAAGTTTCCCCAATTGTATCTGTTCCTTTTCTAGCTTCCACAGTGCTTAAAGCCTTGGGTTATCATCGCTGTAGCCTGGGGCTCTGTGATGTTTCCACTGAGCTCAGACCATTGTTTTTTTCTTGATGGCTGGGTGAAGCCTGATTACCTCATCCGTGTTCCCGCCTCTTCGTCTTGTTGAGTCTCCCCTCCCTCTCCCCCTTTGCTGACAGAAACATACTTCCAGGTGGGGTGGGGGGATTGAAAGTGAACGTCATCAGACTGGCAGGGGCTGCTGAACCAGTCAGAGAGGCTCCAGCCTCCAGGCTCTATTCCCCTTAATAGCAATCTCAGGAACAAGCCTCATTGACCACAATGACAGTTGCTTCTGAGAAGACTTCCCAAAAGTATGCTTGCTGCTGCCCAGGTTTTTTTCCCCCTTTTTCCTCTAAATACCAGGCTATAGCATTAGAAGGCACCCCTAAGGCTACCACATTAGCTGGCACATGCTAAGTCACTATCTCATTATCACTCTATTGTGCAAGTCTTCCATCAATACCCATACCCTCCACATCAGTATGTTGCTATGACTGTATTACTCAATCGCAAAATAGCACTAACACGCATTTGCGCTATTGCGTGATACTGCATTAATCCAGGGGTACCTGCTGACTCCTGTGGAGGTCAAGGGGGGTTGTTCCAGGAAACATGCTATCGTGCGATAGTACAAATGCGTGCTGGTGCTATTTCACGATTGAATGATAGAGTGATAAAGTCACAGGAAGATACTGACATAGGGGGTGTGCATATTGATCAAAGATCTGCACAATAACTTAGCGTGCAATATGAAAACTCGACTATGATGCTTGTGGCACCGTTTCCCTGGTCCAAACAACATGAAGGAATATTAGCCGCAGATCCTCCCCATGTGTAGTTCTGTGGAACCGACCTGAGATATACCTGATTTTTAAGCTGTAGTAGGAGTACTTCTACATAACCTCCGATATGCAGACGATACCACCCTAATGGCAGAAAGCGAAGAGGATCTAAAGAGCCTCTTGTGGAGGGTGAAAGAGGAGAGTACAAAAGCTGGTTTGAAACTCAACATTAAAAAAACTAAGATCATGGCATCTGGCCCCATCACTTCCTGGCATATAGAAGGGGAAGAAATGGAAGCAGTGACAGATTTTACTTTCTTGGGCTCCAAGATCACTGCAGATGGTGACTGTAGCCATGAAATTAAAAGACGCTTGCTCCTTGGGAGGAAAGCTATGGCACACCTAGACAGCATAGTAAGAAGCAGAGACATCACCTTGCCGACAAAGGTCCGTCTAATCAAAGCTATGGTTTTCCAGTAGTAATGTATGGCTGTGAGAGCTGGACTATAAGGAAGGCTGAGCATCGAAGAATTGATGCTTTCGAACTGTGGTGCTGGAGAAGATTCTTACGAGTCCCCTGGACTGCAAGGAGGTCAAATCAGTCAATCCTAAAGGAAATCAACCCTGAGTGCTCATTGGAAGGACAGATACTGAAGCTGAAGCTCCAATATTTTGGCCACCTAATGCGAAGAGAAAACTCTCTGGAAAAGACCCTGATGCTGGGAAAGATTGAAGGCAAAAGGAGAAGGGGACGGCAGAGGATGAGATGGCTAGATAGTATCACCGATGCAATGAATATGAACTTGAGCACATTCCGGGAGAGAACGCAGGACAGGAAGGCCTGGCGTGCTATGGTCCATGGGGTCACGAAGAGACGGACACAACTGAATGACTGAGCAACAACAAAGGAATACTTGCTTATACACACTAGTGTTCTAGGGCTTATTTTGAATGTTGTAAAAGTTGGTCCCTTGGCAACCTGCTCCAAAACTGTGATGAAACTTCCGGAAAACAGGGAGGGAAAGGGTTATGTCACTGAGGTCACGGGTGAGACACTCGCAAAGGCCCCATGGGCAGGACTATGATACTGAACCCACTGCAGTTGTGGAAACAGGTCAGTAATGGAGCTGAAGTAAGCTGGAAAAGTCGGACTATAACCCATCTTAGAAGAAGCAGTTTTTCCACGATAAAATGCAGGGCTGGTGCTGAATGGCCACGACATCATGGAAACACAGAGTCCTCACCGGCGCTGCACAGCCAGGTTGGAGTAGATAGCTGGTGGAAACACAGCCCTGGTTTACAGACAAGCTCCAGACAGTAATACATATCTGAGAGTTGACATTTTTCTGTTGTTGTTTGTTTTTAATGATTAAGATGCAATTGTTCAACAGATCAAAAACTAAAATAAAATTGAGTCCAGATTATTCAGCAATCAACCTATGGATAGGGATAACTTAAGGAAGTCGTGGTTAGCTGTCTATGGAGGGCTGCTTCACTGACGCTGATTGAGCTTTTGTTGATGCAGAATAAAGTGTCATGTAGTCATCTAGATTATAGGATGAAATTCAACCACATTACGAATATTTTACAGAGGAGCATTAGAAAATATTGGCGTATTTTATAGGGGATATCTTGATGTCAAGAAAAGCACATGATTTCTTTTAAACTAACTGGAAATATGATATGTATTGATTTTAGGGGTGAAATTATGGGATAATAAATAAATACACATATCTATATATTTTACCAGTAGCAGCGGTATCTGCGGGGGCATTATCCCTATGGTAATTGTGGTTTTGGCATGCATGCTTGCAAAATGCTAGATTTTGAGGACGATTTTATGTCATAAATGCTACCCCTTGAGATATTTCACACCATGTAACACCAGTAATGTGGCTTATGTTATTCAGTGCCCTGGTAATACATTTTATTGGGAGAAAAAACGTCTTGGGCCCTTAAAAACAAAAAACCAATAGGTGAACATATTTGTAGTATTAGGCCTTTTCAGTAGGGCCTTTTCAGTAGTGTCCCCCCTCCCGATTATGGAATGATCCCCCACTGAGGCTCACCCGGCACCAACACCATCATCTTTTCAGTGCTAGGTTAAAGACTGTCTTCCTACACTCAAAAGCATTTAATGGTATATGATGGTCCATTTATGCCAGTTGTCTGAACAGATCTGTATTTCATTGAAATTGTTCTTAGCCTTTTTTTAATTGTATATTTAACTTTTTACGCTATATGTTGTGAACTACGCACAGAGCTGTTGGGCGGTACAGAAATGGAACTAGTAGTAACAATAGTAGTAGTCGTTGCTGTCTTAGTAAGAATAAGCTGGGTGGGGCATTTTTTGAGAAATATGAGACTGGATTGGACAAATGGTTTGGGGCCATGGAAACACTCAGTCAGGGAAATCATAAGCTGCTACCTAGATAAGAGGTACGCCGGCTGTTGCAATTGAAAACTTTGGCTCCACAACATTTAAATGAAGAATTGGATTATTTTCCCTTCTTATAGTTAATGTATGCTTTTCTCTTTGGTGACATTGTCTGAAGTTATCTGTTATCACGGTCATTTGGCTGCTCTGCTCTGAGGTAAGGGTGAAAGCTAGATTGCACCACAACTAATTTCATGCCAACAGAAGCCCACTTTGTGAACATAATGCAACTGGCACCTTTGTATGAAAGCGTATGCCTGTAATAAATTAGATTTTAAATTAGACTTTAAGATGTTACAAGATGCTTCATCATCTTGGCTGCCAAAGACAAACGTAGCTACTCTTCTTCAAGCTGGGTGAGGTAGTGTGCCTTCAAATCCTATATCTAGCCATACACACACACACACACACACACACACACATATATATACAGTCAGGGCCAGAAATATTGGAACAAGGATAACTGTTTTGGCAGCTGGCCTCTGTACACCACCACATTGAAGATGAAAGGAAACACACCCAGATGGGAGCGAAGTCAGGACTTTCCGCTGTAATTCAAGGGGTTTGACAAAAGTGGGGCACTAACCATTCAGGAAGGACAGCCAGTGGCATACACACACACCCTTCGTTGGGGGCTCATAAGTAATAGAACAAACCAACATCATTTCAAACTTAAGGATCGCCTTTAATACCTGGATGAAAATCCTTTGCAGTCAATGACTGCCTGAAGTCTGGAACCCATGGACATGACCAAATGCTGAGTTTCCTCCCTCGAGATGCTTGGCCAGGCCTTTACTGCAGCTACCTTCAGCTGCTGCTTGTTTGTGGGCTTTCTGCCCTCTGTCTTGTCTTCAGAAAGTGAAAAGCATGCTCTATTGGGTTGAGATCAGGTGACTGACTTGGCCAGTGAAGAACATCCCATTTCTTTGCCTTCAGAAACTCTTGGGTAGCTTTTGCTGTATGTTTTGGGTCATTATCCATCTGCAGTATGAAGCGGCATCCTTTCAGTTTGACAGCATTTGGCTGAATCTGAGCAGAAAGTATAGCCCTATACGCTTCAGAATTCATCCTGCTGCTTTTATCAGCAGTCAGGTCATCAATAAACACCAGTGACCCAGTTCCATTGGCAGCCATACATGCCCATGCCATAACACTGCCTCCACCATGTTTGACAGATGATGTGGCATGCTTTGGATCATGAGGTGTTCCTTTCCTTCTCCATACTTTTCTCTTCCCATCATTCTGGTACAAGTTAATCTTGGTTTCATCAGTCCAAAGAATCTTATTCCAGAACTGGGCAGGCTTTTTTAGGTGTTTGCTGGCAAGGGCTAATCTGGCCTTTCTGTTCTTGAACATTACCAGTGGTTTGCACCTTGTTATGAAGCCTCTGTATTTACATTCATAAAGCCGTCTCTTGACTGTAGATGTTAACAATGACATGCCTACCTCCTCAAGAGCGTTTTTGACCTGGCTAGATGTTGTGAAAGGGTTCCTCTTCACCATGAGCAGAATTCTGCGGTCATCCACTTTAGTTGTCTTGTGGTCTTCCAGGCCTTTTGCTGTTGCTGAGCTTGCCAGTTAATTCCTTCTTTTTCAGGATGTTCCAAACTGTTGTGTTGGCCACTCCCACTGTTTCTGCTATCTCTCTGATGGGTTTATATTGTTTCCTCAGCCTAATGATGGCCTCCTTCACTCGCATGGACACCTCTTTGGACCTCATGTTGGGAGTTCCAGTGAACAGCTACCAAATGCAAATGTAACACTCAGAACCACCTCCAGGTCTTTTATCTGCTTGATTGGTCATGGGGTACCCAGGAAACAGGCCACACCTGGCCATGCAGCTGCTTGTCAGCCATTCATTCCATTACTTATGAGCCACCAGCGATGGGTGTGTGTGCATGCCACTGGCTGTCCTTCCTGAATGGTTAGTGCCCCACTTTTGCCACACCCCTTGAATTACAGCTGGAAGTCCTGACTTTGCTCCCATCTGGGTGTGTTTCCTTTCAACTTCAGTGTGGTGGTGTACGGAGGCCAACTGCCCAAACAGTTATCCTTGTTCCAATATTTCTGGCACTGACTGTATATATATAAACCATGGGTGTGAGGAGGCTTCAGGGGTCACTGTACAATCTCCTAGGTATTTGTGGCTGCCTAGCAGAAGTAGCCAGCCACAGTTAGGGCCAGTTAAACAGAAGAAACGGGAATTAGAACAGCATAAAAAAATAAATATACAACATTAAATGGATCCAGGACTCTGAGGAGGAGGAAGAGGTGAGGCAGAAGCTAAAAGCCTGGAGGCTAGAAGTTTGGGAGATGGAGATGGAGGAAAGAGGCACAGGAAGAATGGCTGAAAAGAGCAACTGGAACCAACAGAGACTGGAAGGTAAAGAAGGGGGGAAGGGGAGAAGGGCAGTTGGGCCTCCTTGAAGGCCAGGGACCTACAACAGAGGTGAGGCTGCTACCAATCAAGGAAGAGACCTACCTGTTCAGTCAGTAGCAGTCAGAAACCTATGGGAATAGGTGGCAGAGAAAAGACTTGCTTAATTCCCCAGCATCCTCAGGAAGAGATCATCCTGACGCTGCAACTACTCATCCACCACAAGTATTGTTATGTAAGCAGTCCCTCAGATTCTATAGCTTTAGGGTTATGCATTCTCAACTCAAAGCTGCTTGCACTGTAGACCTCTAACCTGCTGCAGGCAGCAAATATTTACCAGTACTGCTCCAAGCGCGTCCATCCCATTCCTGCACCTAGTTACCTCACACTGTAGTCTGCTATCCAGGAGGACCCTGCAGCCTTATCCTGGAACTACTTACTACAGCTGCCTGGAAGAGATCATAATCCTGCAGCTACAGATTTGACTGATCCTGTGCTGTAACAGGAATTAATAAAGTCTATAACTGCTGCATTTATGTGGTCCCAGTAATCACTTGGGGTGGAATGAGGACAGAGAGACATATTCCCTTTTACTGAGTGGGCACACTTTGTGGCAATGGGATATTAATTGATTTATATTAATGTTTTTTTAGGCCACTTTCCCAACAAAAAAGCCTTCCAAGTGGTATAGGAAATTAAAAAGAAACAACCACCAGCATAGAATACACTGTTGAAATAATTAAAAAAATATGAATTAATATACATGAATGTATACAGTGATAATTGAACATGGAGCAGTGAAAACTGAAACAATGTGGAGAGAGAAGTGTTGTGGTGGAGCCAGGACTCACAGTATGCAACACTGACAGTTGTTGTTGTTGTTGTTGTTGTTGTTGTTAGCAAGATCCTGATGTCATCTGCCAACCTTGCCCCTTCTGAATTCCTCTTTCACGCTGAGATTATCTGTAGTCCTCACAGTAGCTGGGGAGGGAGGATGGATTTCCACAGCAACAATATATTGCATTCCATCCCTGTTAGAATGTAAAATTTACCACTACACCACTGGTGGGGAGAGGGTTATCCCCTAACAGCAAGCTAGGGAAAAATATTCTAGACCAAAGGACTAATGAAACAAAATAGTTTTCAGTGAACTTTGGGGTAGTTTATAATCTGGAGTCTTGGAAGGAATTCCATCGTCTAGGTGCTGCTACTAGACTATGGCAAAAACAGAGATAAAAGGGGACAATGACTTAAGAGGACAATGATTTAACATGGATGAGTGCCAGCACATAGGGATTGTCCCTGATGAAGAGAGTTTTTATAGTGTTTGTAACTAGGGATGTACAAAATTGGCCTTACCTGGCTCCGCCGGGTTCCGCTGGGGGGGGGAGGTGCTCCGTCCCTCCCCCCGGAATCCTGGCCGGCCGACTCCACTCCGCGGGGATTCCATGGAGCCGCCGGCCGGCTCTGCCAGCAGCTGGACATCCGGCCACTGGCTAGCAGGGACGCAAATGGCCGTGGCCGTAGTTGCTGCCGTTTGCATCCCTGTAGTCAGCCATGATAGGCTACTTAAATCTTTACGTAGCCTATCATGTCTGACTTTAAAAAAAAATGTGCATATGCAAATGGCGGCGGCTACGGCCACCGCCATTTGCGTACACGTGTTTTGTTTTGTTTTTAAAGTCAGACGTGATAGGCTACGTAAAGATTTACGTAGCCTATCACTTCTTTTTTTAAAAAAACCACTGGAAATGGCGGCGGTGGCAGCCGGTCTGAAGACCGGCCGCCGCAGCCACCGCCACTGAAGCAGCTGCCAGAGGCGCTGCTGCCCAGAAGATCCGCCCCAGGTAAGTCTCGTCCCGGGGGGGAGCCGCGGGGGGGCAGGCCGTTCCACCATGGAGCTCAGGGGGCCAAATGCACTGGCATTCGGCCTCACCAAGATCCGTGGCGGAATTCTCTGCCATCCCTATTTGTAACTTGAGGAGATACATTCACTTTTTCTTGGATTCCTCTGTCCATCTGCTTCAATGGCCCTCATTCTTGATGTATTATTATGTTAAAAGTTTTATATTCCATCATGTAAAAGGAGGAGCTTAACTTATTAAAAAAGAAAAGAAAAGCTTGTAGGCTCCACTGGTTTACCGCTAGAATAAATTAGAATGGAAAAGTATTAAAACTATTGATTTATCATTTATAATGCTAAAGTGATGCATTGAAATAAAATTTGGATGACATCCAGCTCTCTAGCAACTCTGACATTATTGGATGCTGCAGCCTGATCTCATTCATTTAATGAGCATGCTGGTTCCGTGAGAACTGTTGAGAGGATGGATCAGAAAAGCCAGGTGTTCAAAACTGATGGGTCGATACTGTGAACTTCTGAGGGCTCTGAGTGTTCAAAATGATGCCAATGTAGTGCTTAGATGTTTGTTTGGAATTTAATTTAAAGCTTTTTTTTATCTGTCCTCCACACATGCATCCATATGTCTGACTGTTTAATATCTTTATAAACTTGTGTATTCTGTGAGAAGAACACAAATAGAGAAAATGAGTTATATCAGCTACCACAAAATTAGGAAGGGACAAAACCTTCCAGTTAGGCATGGATGAATCTGTTAATTTCAGTTTCTCTCAGTTTATCATTTTTCCAAACTTCTGTTTGTCTCAATCTTAGACAATGTATCCAGTCTTAAGTTAGCATGAACATTCATGAGCATTTTTGTACAATTTTCTCCTAAAGCATGCATTTTTTGTATGCATAATGTGTAATATACACATTCTTGCAAGCAATTTCCCTGATATAATGCATTTTAACATTATTTCCCTAATACATATATTTGTGTGTGTGAGTGTGTGTGTGTGTGTATTAGAGCCCTCCAAATTGTGAATCTTAAAGGATAAATGAGGATCACATATTGGTTTGGAAGTGTGAAATTAAGTAAGTCTGCATTAAAAACTTTCCTGCATCGTTCTTTCCAGTTCATCCATTGGAACAGATAAGTTTTAAGACAAAGAAGTGGAAGAACAGCTTCACACAAAATTAATCTATAGAAGGCGATTTTCAAAGCTGTTTTTTGAGGAATGTCCGGATTCCTTCCAAGTCCGTCAGTGAGTCTTCAATGAGAAGACTAGTAACAGCAGGCATGTTTTCATGAATGAGAACTTGGCCAATGTCTTCCATGACCAGTTTCTGATGCACAGCTGAAGAGCAATACTGGCTGTGTTTTGGGGTCTCCTGGTGCATGTAGGGCATTGGCCAAGCCTAGCAGGGCTCATCAGTGTCTTAAGATATTCCTCAACAAATTCATGGGGGATTCCTTGGCAGATAAGTCTATAGAGAAAGAGTTCCCTGAGGATAAGGAGACTGAAGCAGTGCTGAGCCAAAATCCTTCCTCCACATTTCCCTGCCCCTAAGGCAATGAAATGAAGTGGGGTGGGGGTGGGGGAGTTTCAGAGATTGTTCAAGGGTGGGGCAAACTTACCACTGGGCTTCTTCACATGGAGCTTTTATCCTGCTATTGAGATTGCTCACGCATGGGAGTTTGCAGGTCCTTTTCATGATGTTGTCAATCTCCAGGGCACATCCAGAGGTTTTTCCTGGTATTGCGTCTCAAAAAGATCTGGAAATAACAAACTATTGAAGACAGATTATTATGTGATTAGAGCAGCCACTAGATGGTGCTGTTTCATTCATCTCTATGGAATCTTGAAAATTAAAAACTTCCCCTCTCAGCAATTACACGGGCGCCATCTGCGAGCCCACTGTAAATGCAGAAAGGCTCCATAATGGGAGGACTGCCGGTTTTTTCTTTAGTAAAGACAGCCAATGGCAGCGTGTTCTCTTTTTGCCATCTGCTGGTGGGCAGCTATTAGCTCCCTCCCCTTCTGAATGTCTGCCATGCAATTCTGCACCATCATATGCCATTGTTCCCAGGAGCATTCTTGAGAAAATGGCAGCTGAAGCTACTGAGAGGGGGCACTGCTGCTGCCATCACAAAATACAGGCAACATCAGTGAAGCCCAGCTCGATTGGGTTGGACTTTTGGCCTAGTACTGAACTGAAGACTGCTCGTCATTACAGGGTGGTGCCATTCTCTTTAACAGATATTCCATGTATAAAGGATTAGATCTGTGGTTTCCAAATGTTCTGTCTCAAAAGGATGATCCCACTTCAGTTTGTCTTCTCAGCATCCCGAGGATCTGCTATGGAACCCTGCGAATTTGAAGATGTTCCTGGAACATGTTCTAAGGGATGCATTCAGTTCAAGAAGAGCTATGCCAGGACTATTGGCCACACAAGATTTTCCCTACCATTCATGGTGCAAGGGATTCCCAGCAGTGCTGGTGTAGAGAGAGATCCATGCAGGAAGGACACAGGAAGGACAGCAGTGTAGGTATGTCGGAGAATTCCGCGACAGATCTCAGTGAGAATGCACTGGCATTTGGCCCCCTGAAATCCGTTGCGGAACGAAGCCCCCGCCCCCCCCAACCCACAAAAGGCACGCGAAATGGAGCACTTACCTGCTCCCGTCCACGCTGCTTTGCGAATGGCGGCCGTCCTGCGGCCGCCATTCGCTTCCTTTTCATAGCCTATCACGGCTAACGCTAACTTCATAGCCTATCACTTACGTAGCCTATCACGGCTAACGCAGGGACACCATTTGCGTCCCTGTGGAGGCTGTGATAGGCTACGTAATTATTTATGTAGCCTATCACGGCAGGGGGAAAAAAACGCAGTGTACGCAAATGGCGGTAGCCGCCGCCATTTGCACACGCTGTTTTTTTTCCCCCCTGCCGTGATAGGCTATGTAAACACATAGCCTATCACAGCTAAATACAGGGACGCAAATGGCGGCAGCTACGACAGCCGCCATTTGTGTCCCTGCAGGGCTGCCCATATGCCGGATGTCCGGCTGCGGGCAGCTGGAGCCAGCCGGCGGCTCCGCAGCTGGGCGGCTGGAGCCGGCCGGCGGCTCCGCAGCTTGGCTGCGGAGCGGAGCCAGCCGGGCAGGATTCCGGGGGGGAGGACCGGATCACTTCCCCCCCCCCCCCGTCGAGGATTCCGGGGGAGAGGGACGGAGTGCCTCCCCCCCAGCGGGAACAGAACGGAATGGAAGATAAGTGTTCCGTCCATCCCTACAGCAGTGAGCCTTCTGTAGTGCCCCCCTTGCCCCCGCTAATGGAATGCCCTTCCACAAAAGCTACTCCACTGGGTTCCTCACTGACCGTTTTTAAAGAGTCCTTAAGTAACTAGATATTTCCACCCACATGAAGAATGGTGGTAGTATATAGTTATGATTTAAATATTAAATAGTTAAATAGTTACATATTCATTTAAATGTCTCAGATATTTTGTTTGTATTATAGGTTGTTTTTATATTTTATTGATTTATAGTTTTTACTTGCAAATTTCTTTGAGAGGGCTTTTGCCTTAAAAAGTATTATAAGTATATTTTTAGCATTAAAAAAAAAGTGGTTATTCCCAGTCGCATGTTATGGGTTTACTTGTGAAACTGTGCTCTGGAATTATGTGCCTATGCCTTACCAGCTGCCAAATCCTTGGTGGGGACCTTCTCCCATTCCTTGTTCATGAGTAGGACAAAGTCCTTCATCTCGCAAGGTAGGCGGATCAGTATCCCCTCAGGTTAAATTACATGTATCCTGTGCTAATGATCATAAACCCTGTTTTAGTCAGCAAGAAATCTGAAGTGCAATTTTAGACATATTAAGAAAGTATTCTTGTACTAAATCTGTGTTGCCATTTTCCAGCACAAGTTTACTGAGGGCTCTTTGGGAGTGTGCTGAAGCTGGGAGGAGGCAGTTTAAAACCGAGCAGTTTTAACAATATACACATTAAGATATACATTATTGATTTAGTCTCAGCCATGACAAGCTGGCAGCAAACCTCCATTAAAAACACAAAGAAAGAAAGAACAACCCACCCCAAACCCTGCCTGTGTGAGCAGTATAACATCACATCACAGCTGCAAACTTAGGCAAGTTTTAAGCTTTCATATTTTATATTGTTTTATGTTGCACATTGTGGTTTTAGTTTTTGTGAAATGCCCAGAGAGCTTCGACTATTGGGCAATATAGAAATTAAATAAATAAATAAACACATAAATAAATAAATAAATAAATAAAGACGTAGCTGCTTTTCTGTGTGGTTTTCCTCTTCGTGGAAGAAAGGAAATGCAGCCTTGTATGATTTTAGATTCTCCAAAATTACACTGCTCACACCAATTAATGTTTTGCTTAAGCCCATATTATCAGAACAGATTCTCTGTCTCTCTTCTCCCCCTCTCCTGTGATCCACATAACCCAGTCTGCCTAGATTTTATTTTACGTCAATTGATTGGGCTTTTGTGTTTATGTACTTTTTTTAATGTGATGTACATATTGTCTTCCTTTAAGTATAGCTCACCCACATGCCCATTACGTTCCCCAAGCCAGCCTTTGTGTGTGTGTGTGTGTGTGTGTGTGTGTGTGTATGTGTGTAAGTTAATGGAGGAAAACTGCATGTCATGAGATTCAAGCAGAAGTGAGAGTGAGTCAACACTGCCATCACAGAAAGTTTCCGTCTCTCTCACATTGATTGAGCTTCAGGGGCTTGTGGGATTTTTTGCAGGGCTGGGTTTAACGGTTGATACGTTTTTGGTCGTTTGTCATAAAATCGTTCCAAACCAAGCTGTTTACTGGTCTGAATGCTTAATTACTGCAGTGGTGGGGAACAGCACAAGTTTGCATTCTCGCAGAATGCTCATGTAGGAATGTTAAGGAGTTGCTAATTATCTTTCCCCCTCCACCCCACGCCCTTTGGATATTGCCTAAATACCTCTTTTAAATCTGAGTATCCCTACTCAGAATTCTTAATCATGCTGGGGAAAGCAGGGGAGAAAGAAGAGTTGCCTCTCATGAAAGATATTTAGAACAGAGAACATACTTATTTTTGTTTAAACATGCCTATGCCCATATTCTACGTAGCTCTTTCCCAGCCTTGCAAATAAGCCCACAAAAGTTTCTTGTCTACTTTCCAACACATGCCTATGTATTCAGAATCTGTTCCTTTTAAAATGTCTTAATTGTTTCAATATGGTGTTTTATTCTTTTATCTTGTTGTTCGCTGCTCTGAAATCTTTGATGCAGAGTGGTATATAAAGACTGCACATAAATAAAAATAAAAATATTCATTGTAGCTTTGTAAAAAAGCAAGGGAAATAACTCTGCACAGCCTCCTTGCCTGGTCGCCTGGTAACTCCCCATAGGCAACCAATGAACTAGCTATTTACAGTCCTGCTCTTTCCACTGCCACCTCCTTCTTTTTCCCCATGCTTTTTTTTAAAGCATTTTTATGGGCTTGGGAATAGGGTCTTTCTTTAACAGATTTATCCTTAGCTTTATCCCTCCTACCAACACAACTTTTTCTTCTTCTTTGTCTGCAAAATATCCCGCTCTGGGAGTTGCATATTATATTGCATATCTCCACCTTCCTAGAAAAACACTTTGCCACTTTTAGGACTGAATAAATATGCGCGTGTATATGTGCACATTTGTGTATGTGTAATATATTTCCAAAGAGAGTGATAACAACAGCAGAAAAACAAATGTTTTGATTCCAAGGTAGCTTTCCACCATAACGTTAAATATTTACACCAATTCTGATGTTTCATTTATCTCAGCATCAGTAAGGCATTCCCTTGTCTCAATTTTTCATTGTGCTGCAGTACATCCCTTTTAAATTAACCTTAAACAAGAAAACCCTTCTTCTTCTTCTTCTTCGGGTGAGTGGGGAGTAACTATTTAGAAACAAGTGCACTATTAAGTCTTTTTCTAGTAGTTCCTTTCTGCATTACTAAAAACCAGCGTTTTTTAAAAAAAATCTATCTTCCTCATTCTGAGCTATTACACTTAAAGTCATCTGGATTCCTTCAGGGCTGCCAAAAGGTGAAATTGACTTTTTTGAGAATGTATTGCTGAAAACTGCAGCCTGTGCAGTTTTTCCCCCCTCCAAGTAGAAACATCCTGTGTGTTAAGACTGAAAGGGACAATTTACAGCCAGTTTCAAATTCTTAGCTGAGGTCAGGAATCGAAAGTCCAATAAGTGTCCGCTTCTTGCAATTGCATCAAACTTGTTTAGGGGCCAGCATATAATATGCAACTAGGAGGGAGTGGACACTTAGAAAACAGTTGTTTTCAGCAGCAGTGAATGCAAGTGTTACCTTTCAACAGTAGTTGCCTTTAAAACAACCCCCCCACCCAGAACACCACTCATCATTCCAAATTTAAACATGGCACACAGTGAATGCAGACACACATTTTCCAGGTGAGTAAATTAACCATTGTGTACATGCAATCCACAGGGTAAACTGGTAAACTGGGGAAACTGTATTGTGATATGAAATGATCATCTGTAGACACCTACTATTTAGAATGTTTGATAATGCCAGTACTTAGCCATACAGCAAAAACAGCAACCGCTGTAACAATAGACAGCGAGTTGTTCTCTCAACGGAACATCTCACTGTCTATATCACTTAGTGACCCACCTTAACCTTCTTCAAAAGCTCAAAAATGGAACAGAAGTTGTTGATGTCATGGGAATGCAATTGTATTAAGTTAAGAGGAGATGAAAGCCTCACTATGTTTTTGCATAGCTTGGTGGCCTTTGAGAACCACTAGCTCCTAGCTTCTGGAGTTTTCAGATCATACCTACCAGCCAAGACGAGGCTGCAGCCTATGTTCTGCATGTGGAGAAGCAGAAGGTTGGAAAGAGACAGTCTGGAAGTTTTAATTTGGTCTGTAAAAGAGACAGCTTCAGAGCGGACTGACAAGAAGCAGCCCCTGGGTGAATCTATGGGTATGCAGTTTGATTTGGGGGGATCCGATGCTGCATTAAAGTAGCACTGCCTGGGTGTCTGCTTTTGCTTCCATTAAGCTTGCATATTTGTAATAATAATCAGATATCCTCCTAAAAGCTCTGTATGTCTCCAATGTTCTCTTCTGAAAAGGAAACTTCCCCTAAAACAGATATGGATATGGGGAACACTATCAATGGCTATAGTCCTGATAGCTATATGCTACCTCCAGTATTAGAGGTGGTATGCCTATGTACACCAGTTGCTGGGGAACATGGATGGGAGGGTGCTGTTGCAGTCACGTCCTGCTTGTGGGTTTCCCACTGTGTAAACAGAATGCTGGACTACATGGACTTTTGGTCTGATCCAGCAGGGGTCTTCTTAGGTTCTTATTTGTGAATCCGTACAAAACAAGCTTGTTGATGTTCTCCAAATTCTACCTTGAAACTCGTTCTGACTTACCAGCTTTGTTTCTTGTTTCTTCTTCTTTTGCACAAAATATCATATGTATTTCATGCACTTTTTTCCCAGATGTCATGGGAATGCAATTTATTAAGTGAAGAGGAGATGAAATCCTCTGGACAAGGTCCAGAAATCGCGGGTGAGGCCCAGAGACCTCAGAACACTAATGCCAGTCAAGTAGTGAGTTCAATAGCTAGAAAACTGAATGAGGAAAGGTCCAAAAGGCAAGGTGTTGGAAGAAAAAGAAGGAGGGATTGTTTAGAAAAACCACTTGTCATTTGTCTTGTTTTCAAGAAAACTCCCAACATGTGACAACTAAGGATTAAAAAAAAAATTCAAAAAGAGGGAGCATTTGCATTGTGCACTGGGTGGTATTCTATATTAGGGATGGACAGAAAATAGATCTCCAGATGTGTTGGACTTCAACTCCCAGCATTCCTGACCAGTGGTCATGCTGATTATGCCTTTTGGTAGTTGAGATCTCCAAACATCTGAGATTTTCCTTCTACCCACCCCTGTTCTATATGCAGGATTTTGGTGGCTGCATGTTTTTTTTCTAAAGAAATCAAAGTTAATTATTTTTAATCATTGATAATTCCATAACATTGAGCTTTAATATCACACACACACACACCCAAAAAACCAACAACCCATGGCATATGAAAGGTCAGTTCTGGTAAAACTCGCTATTACTAGCCTTTGGAAGCAAATGCTTGCTTGTGTGTCAGTATAATTTTGGTTTGCAGGGATTATGTTATGACTTAAAAAAAAAAAAAAAAGTGAGGAAATGACACATCCTGGGCAGAAGGACTCATAGTTGGTAGTCTTGACACGTTAGGCCAAATAAATTGTTATCATAATTCAACTCAGGCTTTCAGGGAGTTAACACTGCCAGCCTATTCAGGCCATACATTTTGCAGACGTTGCAAAACACTTGAAATATACACTGCATGAAAAAGCACAGTGTCAGAAAATCCAGAGTGTTTAACTGCTTTCCTTTTCCTCAGTTCGTCAGCCACTATGAAGGGAGACTTACCTTCAGGTCCCCCCCACCCCATCCAATTTCACATTCTTGGCTCTTCAACCCTGACATGATGGCCGTGACATGTGTGAGTTGCATACGTAGTCCAAACCAACAGAAGGTCTCAACCTTACACTGCCAGCACTTTTCTTTATAACCAGGTGGCTCAGAAACCAGGACAATATGCAATGGGTAGATCTTTCCTTTGATCAATGGGCGGTGCAGTTTCACATTAAATATTCCTTTCTAGACCCGAGGTTTTTAGCTATCACCATATTCGTCGGGTGTAAACCTGTTGGTGTGGAGCTAAGCTGATCAGGCATCTATCTTAACAGGCAGGGCACACATCATTATCATCATCATTATTATTATTATTTCAATTTATAACCCACCTATATACAAATACTCTAGGTGGTGTACAAAAACAATTTAAAAATAAAATCAAACAATTAAAACAAAGCTTAAAATCAGCAAAATGAACAAGAGTTCTCAAAAGGGAAGGCCTGCTGGAATAATAGGGTTTTTAATTCCTGCTTAAAAACCTTCAAAGAGGTCAGCAGGTGCAATCCAGCTGGCAGGTCATTCCACAAGTGAGGAGCGGCAAAGGAAAAAGGTCTTCTTGCATGTGGCTACTAATCTCACATTAGGCAGCCACAGCAGAGAGCCCTCAGAGGACCTTAGGTGGCGGACTGGGACGTAGGGCAGACGGCGCTCCCCAAGGTACCTTAGACCCAGAGCATGTAAAGCCTTAAAGGTAAGAACCAGCACTTTATATTTCGCTTGAGTTGGATGCTTGTCTACAATAGACAAGTATTCAATACAACACTACCTACCAGTATGGTTAATGATGTTGCACTAGCATCCACTGTCTTTATCATTGCTGGCGCTATGGGTTTCCCTGGAAAGCTGGTGCTGTGCTAGAGGTAGTTAATGATAGTGCAACATCATTTTACATTAGCAGCAGTGTTGTGTTGGATACTGCCCACATTCTTCAGTCCCAAAACAGAATGAGTAAAATGTAGAAAACAAATACTTCAGTACACCACAACTTCCAGCGACATTGGTCTTTTCCAAACCATGGTTGCCTAGCTCCAAGATTAGCTAAGGTGAAAATTCAAGTTTTAATTGAGAGCAATTCAATGTTGCTTCAAAGATCAGGCATGTGGGCAACATGGCAGTTGCATTTTGAGTATATTACGTGCGCGCGTGCACACACACACACACACACACACAGCTCAGGACCATGATACCTGATTGAGCACCTGTCCTGGCATGAGCCAACATGTCCACTGTGCTCAGCATCCAAGGCCCAACTCTGGGTGCGTCCTCCAAGGGAGGCTTCGAGGGTGGCAACAAGAGAGAGCGTCTTCTCGGTTGTTCCCCCCAGTTGTGGAATGATCTCCCTGAGGCCCACCTGGAACTAACATCGTTATCTTTTTGGCACCAGGTTAAAAACTGCCCTCTTCTTTCAAGCATATGGCAGCATACAATAAGTTTTAAATTAGCTCTTGGATCATCTTTGGCTGATGGTTTAACAAATTGTTTTTAGCTATATGTTGTCTATGTTATCGGTTTGTATGGTTTTATGTAAATGGTTTTCTTTCGTACCCTGTATAATGTGTTTTAATGGTTTTTACTTTTTGTGAACAGCCCAGAGAGCTTCGACTATGGGGCAGTATAGAAATATAATAAATGAAAATAAAATTAATGAGAGAGAGAGCAAAAGCGAGAGAGAGAGAGAGAGAGAGAGTGAGTCACTTGAGCTTGTTTGGACAATATCTTCAGGCTGATCCATCCCATCCTGTACAACTAGGGATGTCAGAGAAATCCAAAACAGATTCAAATGATTTTGGATTTCTGTGTATCCAACCTGCATTCAGCAGCAGACAGGCACCTTCTGAGTCACACAGATTCCATGAACTTGCAGACCATTAAAAAAAAAAAAAAAAAAAAAACTTTCTGGACTTGTACGCAAATTTAGTTGTACAAAATTTTAAAAGTTACCAGAACATACTTTTTAAAAATACCTAAAAAAAAAAATTAAAAAACCCTACTGACGAACACACACAATGTTTTATACATCTCTGTATACATCTCTGATCTGTCTTCAGACTCAGCTGTGTAGCGCTCTTTTTTCTTTTCTTTTTTATACTTCTCATTGATTGTACACTGAGCTAAGGAAAATATGCAAAATATTATGTGCCAAAAAAAGTTAGGTAAATTGTGGTGGATGGTTTGTTTTGTTTTTGCATATCTTTACAAAGGGGGAAACAAATCTGATTACATCAGTGAGTGGACAGTGGAATGAAAGATGCCTAATGGTCTGTAAAACACAGACAGAAGTGATTAAAAAAAAAACCATCAGAGCTAAATTGTGCCTGTCCTCTCCTTGCACATGGAGTTCTGTCCCTCTTATTTCTGCTCCTACAGATCTTTTCAGGGAGAGCACTTCTGAAGTCACCCCACATGCATTAGATCCAATGTCTGTAGGCCTCAATAACGCGGTTAATTTTCTAGGGAATCAGTTGCACCCTTCAGGTATATGCATGTTGTTTTTTATTTGTGTCTGGTTTTTATGGAGAGGTTCTCCAGACAGGGCTTATGTCGTGCAATGGAGACTGGTTGCTCACGGAAGTTTGTGGGTCCTTCACACAGCATTGTCAACCTCCAGGGCCCCTCCTGCGGTTTATGACCTTCCTCCTGCATTTTAAAAAGTTGGAGATAACGTGATAAGGGATGTAAATTTGCCCCATTGGCTGTGTGTAATGATAGCGTTGCAATATAATTGCAGTGCCATCTAGTGGCTGTAAAATGAAACATACAGAGACATGTAGGGCTTGCTGAGAAAAGAAGTCCTCCATTCAAAGCCTGTGTCCACCCATGTAAGGGAGCGTAATCCCACAAAGAATCCGGAAGCACAAAGCCCTAGTAAGGATGTGGAATTTCAGCCTGATGTGATGAACCTCGAAGTCTGTTTCAGGCTTGCTTGCCCTGTATGGATGCCAGGGACTAGGAGCACAGGTATGGCCTCATTCTGCACTGTATGTGTGTGTGTTTGTATGTGTGTGTATGTGTATATAAATCCATGCTGGCTAAGACTGATACACACACACACACACACACACACATCCATCCATCAGATTAAGTGTCAAGAAGCTTTATGGATGTCAAGGAGCCATGTTCTTGATCGCCTGCCCTCTTGTTCCATTGTGCTTTGGATATGAGCTCTGGCTTGGGCTTCGATCATTCTCCCTGGAATCCCCTCACCCATAACCCTGACCACACCTTTGGATTAGGAACTCTGAGACATTCCATTAGACTTCACCCCCATCCATGCTGCACTTTGTTGTGCTGTAGCTAGAGATCTTGCCATCTCTAAATAAATGTGTACATGTTGACAATGGGCACTGAGACACAAATGATGGGCCAAGTGATGAAGCAGCTGTGAAACAGGTAGCCTTACAAAACTTTGGGTGATCTTTCCGATACCATCTGTAAAAAGGAGCAGGTTATGCACCTTGTCATGGCTAATTATCCTAAGAGGAAACTTGCTTTAGAGATAGACAGATTGAATTAGATAAGCCCTCAGAAAACTTAGAGCCCTGCTGATGGTGCAATTCTATAGTGCCTTCATTTCAATTAATGTTCTACTGTGGATAGCATTAAACTTTATAGCTTTGAAATTCACAATGAGATTATATATTGATTACTCGGGGCTGTTATTAAATTTCAGCCAAACACCCTCTGACAATGTTTTAACAAATATTAATCACATTCACAAGGACTTTGATCAAACTGCAAAAGATGTATCAGCATATCCTTTTTAGATGTTAAGAAGGAAAAATGTCCAATGCATTTAACATATATAGCTGCTGGGGAAGTACTTTGAAATCTCAGCTGGTCTGGGATGAGTTTTGTTAATAAAAATTGAATATCCCTTTATAAAAATGTGGTGTCTGCTTAGCAGAGAAATCTGGGCCCATGAGAACTTACTCCATTCCATACTTTGACCCTCTCTCTGTGTTCTTCAGAGCACCTGGGCTGTGCTTCACTGTTAAAGCTGACAAATATCTCCATTACCTCCAAGCCTGCCAGCAGTTTCCAGTTTGCTTCTGTGTATCTGTCTGCCACTACTTGCAAGGACACCATTCAAAGATGATTGGGGTGGAATGGCATGGGAGGAGGAAAATAGTGAGTGTGTTTTATTTGTTTTGTTTTTGAGAGCACGCTCAAGATTCTTCAGAAGGGATTTTTTTTTTAACTGATGTGTTTTATTCAGAGATTGTTATTCTATTTGTCTAATCTGCCTTGAGGACATGGGTCAAAAGGCAGCTTTGGAAAGAAAAGCTTAGGTGCATATATACTATTATGAGTTCCCCACTTCCCCAATCAGTGAGAAATTTCAGAAGTAGCATCTAGTAGGGTTTGGCTTCATTGAAGACCTATGGTTGGCAGTGTGTGTGTGTGTTGGCGGGGTTGGGGGGATTACTTGATTTATTTACAAATGCACCAATAAATTTGTATAGTAACAAATACACGAGTACAACATAGGTCAGCAGCCTAAGGACACCTAGCAATCCACAAATCCACTGCCCAAACTCAAATCCCCAGAGGGAAGTCTCTGTACTCACAGAAGGTGCCTTCCAGACTCCATCTCTCTCTCTCCCTTTCTCTCTCTCTCTCTTCCAAAGTGTGTGTGTATGTGTGGGGAGTAGTGGATATGTCAGCTTCACCATTCCAGGGACCATCTCAGACCATTAGCTCCTACTGAGGGGACATGCTGAGCCATTAACAAGCAATTTCCCTAACAACGAACATGGCTGACATGGCCAGAAAAGCATTCATAACAACACAATTATTTCTTGTTACCTACCTTAGGTAATCGGAGCTAGGGAATGTATGCTGAACTGTGAAAAAGAGCCATCCCCCTGGTTAAGCAGATACTGTCTACATCACACTTTCAAATTCTGGGCTCCCATTTTATTTCCCTGTTCAGAAAAGATCTGTTCATGTGTTACCTGAACATCGATCAAAGCAACATAGCTCAGTGTTGGTCAATGAATGTTGGTCAATAAAGAGACTGATGATTTGGCATTTCACCTAATGCAGTGATTGGTGCTTGTGAACTGGAGGCAATTTGAGCAGCAGCAGCTGGCGATTTCAGTTCCAGAGGGGCAGTGATTCCAATCCATTCTGGGTTTTAGTTACTACCAGCCAAAACTCTAAAGATGCTATCCAAGGTGCTGAAATGTACCCCCAACATGGGTTCAGCACGTTGGACAGCACCTTTAGAGCTTTGGCTGGTTGGGACTAAAACCCAAAATGGAATCATTGCTCCTCTGGAACTGGAGTCACTGGCTGCCACTGGTTCTGGGGCCAATCCTTTGATGTCTGCTAACCAATTCCTGCAGGCTTTCCCTGCCAGTATGGTTATAGTGAACCAGCAATTGTTTATTGCACTTTGATTGTCATATTGTAAGGAGTTTGTGTTTTTTAATTTAATTTATGTTAATCACTTTGATAGTAGTGCTGTGCTGAAAATTTCTCCCACATTTTTTTTTTTTTTAGCATTCTCATTCAGTTTGATAGAAGAGAAATCCCTTTCAAAAAGAAATTCAGTGGTGAAGACAGTTCAGAGAAATTTTTCTGGGTTGGGTTTGGGTTTCTTGGGCTTACCTTACTTAGGGGGTGGCTGAGGAGAGAACACAAGTGTCCTGTTTTTCATTGTGGAATCATCTGACAGCCTGTAGCCTCCATACACTTCAATTAAAGCCCAATTTAAGTAGGGATGGTGGAGAAATCCGCCACGGACTCCAGTGAGGCTGGATTCTAAAGAACTCTGTGGCGGAACGGACTACCCCCCTGCCACCCCCCAAAATCCCCCCGGGACAGACCCTACCTGCTGCCAGTGGGTCCGTCTGCTGCAGTCCATCCGCTGCCCTGGACTGCAGATGTAAATAGCGTCTGGCATAGCCGACGCCATTTGCGCCCCTGCGCTTGTCGGTGATAGGCTATGGAAATATTTACGTAGCCTATCACAGCAAAGAACAGGGACGCAAATGGTGTAACTGACACCATTTGTGTCCCTGCTCTTTTCGTGACAGGCTATGTAAATATTTTTAAAATAAATTATAAGCATCCTGAATGAGGCAGAACGATCAAGGCCTCTTTCACAGGGTGTGGGAGGGGGGGATTCAGGAAATTGGAGGACAGATTTTGGTGGAGCACTAGCTTCACTTCATCCCTGGGCCTGGACACAACACTGTCCCACACTGTTTTTGGTGGATGCAAACTGGGGTCTGTCCTGTTAAGACAGTTGATGCTGTTTGCAGCACACACAACCCCCCCCCAACCCCTAATAAATAAAGAAAGGAGCTGTGCTATTAGCTCTGCCAGTGGGGATCCCTACTTGGGAGAAACTGCTGAGAATTTCTGGCCCCCCTGGAGAAATGTGGTGCCATCATCCCCCATATTTCTCTGCCCACAAGTAAGGTGGAGAATTTCAAGAGGCCATTCACTCACAGCTCTAATTGATAGCCTATTAAAAAGTGGTATAGAAATCGATGTAATAATAACATATAATAAATTTATGTAAAGGTAGACCAACAGCCCTTTTAAAACTGGGAGAAAAAACAATCCTCAGGTCAAATGCTGCTTTTGAAAGGCAAACTGGGGGTATAAAGCCTTTCAAAAGGTTAGGAGTCATTAGTGAGATTTGGGTGAAGGGCAAACTTTCCTATGAGTGGGATCTTTGCAATTGCATGAAGTGCCGAAGTGACATTCTATGGGGGAGCTCTCTTTTTTTTCTGTACTCTGTTGCTGGGAACCATGCTGTGTTAGCTTTGTCATCTTTTGGAGTACCCTAGGGTAAGACACCCTGAGTGGCCCAACTCCCTCAGTAATTTCACTTTCTCGTTGTCACTGCCACCAGCTCTCTTCCTCTTCCTCCTCTTCCCCATCGTTGCTTCCATTTGCTTGCTTGAGATGCAGAGCGCTGGGGAACAAGCAGGTGATGATGACATCCACTGCTCTTCTTTCTCACTGCCACCTCCTTCTCGTTCTGGCCCTGTTGTGTGGACCAGAGTGAGAGGAAGGTGAACAAGCAGTTTGCAGTGGTGAAGAGGGAGAGCAACTCAGGGAGCTCTTGTCAGTGGGCTTCCCCTGCTGGAGTGTGCACCCTGGGCAGATGCCCAATTTATTTATTTTTATTCAAAACCTTTCTTGGCCACCATTCAGGGCAGAAGCCTGCCCAAGGAGGCTTACAGCAATAAAATAAATAAAAGCAATTAAAAGCAATAAAAAATCAACCCTTGGCACCAGTCCTGTGTGTTATTAGGTAGTGACATTCTCAGCACCAGTCTTAAAACACTTCTTAACACAGCTGGCAGCTGCTGTTGAGTGAAACAGTTTGCCCTCGTTTAATGCAAAAAGAGAAAGACAGACAGACAGACAGACAGACAGAGACAGAGAGACAGAGAGTGCAAGCAAGCAAGCTGGAAAGACTGCTCCGCTACCTCAAGAAATTGTAAGTAGGACAACCAGAATTTGCAACCCTCATTGCAATACTTCATTGGCTACCAGAGAGAAGAAAGGAACATAAAGAATGTAGTCCTGTGCACACTTACATGGAAGTAAGTCCCATTGATTAACTCACTGGGAGTAACATGTGAGTAGATGTTGCATTGTGAAGGTCTCTGAAGTGAGAGGGTCATGCTGTTTCCAAGAGTATCCCAAATTCTATTGCTGTCTTCCACAATAAACCCCACTTTTCAGCCACTCACTTTACCTATGCAAGCATCCATCTGTCATTTAGTATTATATTTTTACAACTGCACGGGACACCAGAATGCCTGAAATTATTACTATTATTATTTGAAATACTGAGCTGATGGTTAAAAATTATTATTGATTAGAAACTCAATGTGGTGTAAATCAGTGAGTTCCTAAGCTGTGTACTAGGCACACAAGTGTGCTTGAAGAGAGGCTGGAATGTCATTAAAAACAACAACAACAACAACAACAACAACAACCATGTTGGGTGCATCCACTGATCTCCACTACTTAGGGATTTGATTGTATTAAGTTGTGTAGAACTATCATAAATAAAATAAAATAAAATAAAATAAATGCATGCTCTTCAGAGTAGGGAGGACTAGTGTAGAATTGATCCATCTTGTCTCTATTACTATGTGGGCAGGAAGTTCTGAGATTTCCTGATTAAGCTTCTGCTGTATGTAACATGCTTCGGAGCATCCCAGGAGATCACCATTGCTCCAGGAAGCATCGGACAAAGCATGAGGCCATATTAACTGGGCTTTTTCAAGATGTGAATTATTCTGGGAAGTACCTGAGAAAACACACACACACACACACACACACACACACCACAATGTTGAGTATCACATTAAGTATGCCTTTTTATCCAGAAAAAAAACTTTGTTCTAGGTCACAAAATAGCTGAAAACAAAAGAACAAGGAGATTCTGGTCTGAATTAATCAAAGTATTTTGTGTAAAAGGCAAACAATCAGAGAAACATGCTTGACTGTAAATCTCACGAAGTCATTTGAATTTGAAACTGTGACAAGAATAAGTTACCCTGAAAAAAGTATCTCCATAATTATTGTCAGGAGAACAAAATGCAGAAGCATTCATGCTTCATGTATTTCATGAAAGATGATAATAAACCATACTCCTTTGACCTTATTAATGTTCTGTAATTTGATTTGCTGGCAATTTGCATTCCCCCTTCCTCCACCTTAGCCTACAGTAACCTGGAATGAAGAGGTGGATTTGACAGTCAATCTTAACACTACCAAATACCGAAAAGGTCAGAAATATCTGACATGATAATTCTGATACCTTTTTCTCGCATCAAAGATCGTAGCAAAATGACACAACACTGCATCCATTGTAACAACAACACGGTAGCAGCAGCGGTGGGAGAAATCAGTGCTTTATGCTTGGAAAAGTGGTATTTTTGCTGTAGATTTCTTTTCTGCCTATGATTACATGACACACACACCTCCCTTTTTGTTCAGAATAAAGCAATTCACCAAACACATGGAAAATTCCTACAGTCCCATTTTGTGGTAAAGATATTAAGTCCTGATTTATTACTTCTCAAAATTGGTAAGGGATTTGGAACCTAGTCCCCTAAGAAAAATGTTCACCCCAGACTTCATAGCTTTTACAGACTCAATTGCCTATGGGTTGCATGGCCTCTGCTCTCTACCTCTGCTCCAGAAATTACTTAATTTCCAAACAACGAGTTGGAGCTGCACAACCGTCTGGTGGAAGTTGTAACCTGGAACCAGGAAGCCTTCCCCTACTCTCATCAGATGTGTCATTGTTACTGAATGGTAAGGAATTTACTTGAGTGTGTGTACAGACAATTAGGGTGCAATCCTATGCATTTTTAGACAGAAAAAAGTCCTACAACTCCCAGCATGCCCCAGTCAAGGTTTTGAAATTTACACCTAGCTCAAGGTGGTGGGATGAAAGGAAAAGTTGTTTTCCCCGCAGGTTGAATTTGCTCAAGGGGTGGGTGGGAAGAGATGTAAGGTTGTTGTTGTTGTTGTTGTTCAGTCGTTCAGTCATGTCCGACTCTTCGTGACCCCATGGACCATAGCACGCCAGGCCTTCCTGTCCTGCGCTCTCTCCCGGAGCGTGCTCAAGTTCATATTCATTGCATCCGTGATGCTATCTAGCCATCTCATCCTCTGCCGTCCCCTTCTCCTTTTGCCTTCAGTCTTTCCCAGCATCAGGGTCTTTTCCAGGGAGTTTTCTCTTCGCATTAGGTGGCCAAAATATTGGAGCTTCAGCTTCATTATCTGTCCTTCCAATGAGCACTCAGGGTTGATTTCCTTTAGGATGGACTGATTTGACCTCCTTGCAATCCAGGGGACTCGTAAGAGTCTTCTCCAGCACCACAGTTCGAAAGCATCAATTCTTCAGCGCTCAGCCTTCCTTATAGTCCAGCTCTCACAGCCATACATTACTACATGGAAAACCATAGCTTTGATTAGACGGATCTTTGTCGGCAAGGTGATGTCTCTGCTTCTTACTATGCTGTCTAGGTTGGCCATAGCTTTCCTCCCAAGGAGCAAGCGTCTTTTAATTTCATGGCTACAGTCACCGTCTGCGGTGATCTTGGAGCCCAAGAAAGTAAAATCTGTCACTGCTTCCATTTCTTCCCCTTCTATATGCCAGGAAGTGACAATATGCAGGGTGACAATATGCAGCCTTGTCGTACTCCTTTCCCAATTTTGAACCAATCAGTTGTTCCATCTCTGGTTCTTACTGTTGCTTCTTGACCCTCGTACAGGTTTCTCAGGAGACAGGTAAGGTGGTCTGGTACTCCCATCACTTTAAGAATTTGCCACAGTTTGTTGTGATCCACACAATCAAAGGCTTTAGCGTAGTCAATGAAGCAGAAATAATTCTGCTTCATTGAAATAATGGAGAAATAATGGAGAAATAATCTCCACTGGAGAAGGAAATGGCAACCCACTCCAGTATTCTTGCCAAGAAAACCCCATGGATGTAAGGTTACAATCAAGCTAAGAATTTTCATGGGCGGGGGGACTTAATGTTGTTTTTGTAATACTTTTATTTGCGAATATATCGACTGAGCAGGTGCATGGACACATATATAGAGAGCAGTGGAGATGGATCGCTCCTGTTTCAGTGGGGCAGTGAATCCACTCTGGGCTTCAGTCCGAATGTTAAAGGAGATATCCAAGGTGCTGAACCCATTTTGGGGATAGGATTCAGCACTTTGGATAGCTTCTTAGAGTTCTGACTGGTTCTGATTGAAACCCAGGGTGGATTTACCACCCCACTGTCATCGGAGCCACCAGCCTCCACTGAAAGAGAGAGAAAGAGAGAGAGAGAGACTGAGCAACTTCCTCCCTGAATAGGAGTAGCACCTGTTCATGAGCAGGTGAAGATCCAGAGAAAACTGAAGGATGAATGGATGCATAGACAAACACACATTACCTTCCGCCCAGGAGGCAGAAAAGAGAAGGCAGCAATGCTTCAGACACAATGTGCTCCCCCAAGGACCCTTTCCACCTTGGCCCTGGGTCTCATAATGCGGTCCCCCCAAATAGTAGTGATAATAGTTGTAATATGTGAATTCTGCTTATTAAAGTTATATGTTTAATTAAGCACGAGCTGGACTTGAACAATGCAGTTTCTTTGCATTTTTGTGCTCTGAGATATTCCATTTTCTTTATCATAGAAACCTTGCTTCAGCTTCATATTTCATGCACTCCAGCTGTGGATTGTGCGAGAACAAATGCAGCATTCTTAGCTTGGAATTTATTTGAGCATGTTCTGTATCTCTTAGGAAAACATATGAATAAATGCATGGAACTATTTTTGGTGGTAACTCATGAGATCCTTCAAGTGAAAAGAAAGAGGGGAAAGGTTTTGCTTAACTGCCTTGCACTTTTATTGATGACTCTGCAACCCAAATAAAATGTGCTTTTAATTCATGTATCCAAATGTACTTGAACAACATACAATTTCTGCCATGGGGCAATTCTTCAAAACACAGTTACAAGGGGGAACCCATTCCTAAGATTAAAATGATGTCGGCAACCATTTAGAATCAGAGCTCAGGTAGATTATTCATAACTCTTACTTGGAAGTGGATTTTATTAGCTGTTCTTCTTTGCCTCTGAATGTCGGAGGCTGTATCTGTCTCCCCCTCCTTTTAGGATATAGTTATATGTTAAGGTAACAGCTTTGTATTTTTAGTAATCTTGTGAACTGAGGCCTTCTGCAGGTATGATCTAGTCACGGTTAGGTGATTTGTACTGAAGCATGCCACAGGCTTATGTGCTCCCGTCTTCCTGATACCACCCCCCCTTTCATGGTTACTGTTTTTGGTTGGTTGGTTGGTTGGTTGGTTGTTTTTTAAGGATGATATTGTCACAATCCTTCATCCTCTCCCTTCACAATCAACACACTCCAGGAAACAAAGCTTCAGGCCAGTACTACTTTATTAGTACATAACTAGCTTCTTTACAAATGCAGATCCTAGGAAACTCTGAGACTGTATGGAACCGGCTAATCCGCACATCTATGAATATCAATAGAGGATATGACGTGGAAGTCAGAGAAGTTGCCAGCAGTCTGGGCATGAACTTCATGGCCAGACTAGCTTGGCAGGGATGCCCCTCCCTTAGGGTGGCTCCCTCCTATGTTGGCTTCCAAGAGTGGCCAACCTGGTGGAGCTTCTGAGCCCTGCCCCTAACCTTTCCTGCTTCGTTCTGTGATGGACCCTAGCATCCCTCAAGTCATGCCCCTCACTCTCCTCCTCCTTCAAAACCTGAGCTCTCATGTTGGAGGAATGGAGGAGCCATTCAGCCTGGGCCATCTGTGTTTCAGAGTCTTGGGAAGAAAGTATTGCCGTATCTGGGCTTACTAGGGAGGGTGTCTCCCTCTGTACTTGCTGTTCCCATTCTGGTTCTGAATCTGAGCTGCCAGACATCTCCACATATTCAGATTCATTCCTTACAGATGCAGAGTTAAGTCTGCACTGATAATGATCCATAGTTAATGCTAACCAAGATTGTTCTCATAATCAGAACCTGTAACCAGAGTTTGAAGAAAGCTGCCCACCTCTGTTCTAGCCCATTTTTGTCTCCACGTTCTGGCAGCAGATCTCCAAGGTCTGAAGATCCCAGCCCCCCATGCCTGCTAGCCTCAGCCGGTATGTCCAATTGTCAGGAATGCTGGGAGTTGTACTCCAAACCATCTGGAAGACATTGGGTTGGAGAAGGCTGTGTTAGGGGATTGAACCTGAACTGTTCTGCATGTGAAACATGCACTCTAACTCCTGAGCTTGGGGCTTGGTATCCTGTAGCTCATGGGTGAAGAATCTGGGTCCCTTCAGGTGTTACTGGACTCCAAGGGTAGTATCCAACTGTGAAATCCCATTAGCAGACATTGCACTAGTGAAAACTAGGTTCCGAACTATACTCAAGAGGATAATCCAACTCAAGTTATGTTTGCAAAAGCGCAGTTGCACAAGCGATTGTGCATTATGCTTGCACAACCCATTCTGTAATGGTTGCTCATAACTCTTGTGCATCCAGTTGTGCATTTTACTTGCATAGGCTGTCATCTAACTGGTTGCTCAACTGCTTGCACACCTGGCTTGTGCAAGCATAATTCAGAGGAGCTCCGCTAGTGCTGTAGTGCTATTTGAGTTCAGGAAATGACACCATTGGATACTGCCCCAATTCCCATCAACCCCAGCCAGCATGGACAATGTTCAGGGATGGTGGGATCTGTAGTTCAACAACATGTGCAAGTCCACAGGCTCCCCATACTCGCTGTAGCTGTTAAACTAGCCTATTCCTGAAAGTTGATGAAGGCTGTCTACCTCATGCCTTCTTCCAGTTTAATGAACATAGTTGCAAAACTAATGTAGACTTGGCTCTATAGGTCAGAGAAAAAGCATTGGTGCACCATGTACATGTCGAAGGTTATACATTTCCCACCCGCGTTTTGTTTTTGTTTTTTTAATTACTCTGCCAGATCCAGAGTACCCAAGCCACAAGCAGCCTGCATAATGGGCCTCCATGACCTATGGCAAAGAGTGCTCAGTAAAACAGGATACATATAAGTTATGCAATTCTCCTCTCTCACCGTAAGAGAAAGAGAGACTTGCAGTATAGCAATGCAATGCAATACAATACATAAAATCAAAACCCAAGAAAACTCTGTGTGTGTGTGTGTGTGTGTGTGTGTGTGAGAGAGAGAGAGAGAGAGAGGAGGACTTACAGTAAAATACCACAGCAATAAAAGAAGAGCTTTAAAACCAAGTCGACAGTATTGCAGGATGTGACTGATACATACATTTGTTTAGCCAGTGCTGTTTGAAATACAGGTGCTCTGAGGGTCAATGCAGGTTAGCTATGTGGACTTCTGGTGGAAGTTTTCCCGGTACTGTTAAATCAGCACACACTGCACGATAAATGTTAATGATTGCAGTCTACTCTGCTCCAAGGAAGCACCTTTCCAATATTTGGTTCTCTCTCTCTCTCTCTCTCTCTCTCTCTGTATATATATAGAAGGCTCATTTCGAAGGCATCTTTATGTGGTGCTATAAAGCAGCATTTTCCAGGCATTCTTTGGCAGTTAGAGGCACTGCTTTACACACTTTGCCCTTCATAGCTCCCCATACATCTCGGCTGTGCCTCATTTTATATCCAAATATACCTCTAACCACACAGAGCAGCAGTTATCTCAATTTTATTGTTATACATAATTTACATCTGAAAGGCAGGATCCAGGAAGCGAGGCTATAGAAAATGCCATATATGCTAAATAACTCTTTTTTCACTGTGTTCCTCCCATGTGTGGCTGGTTCTTTACATTTCTGGTCTTTGAGAGATCAAGAGAAACACAGAATTCTCCATGTGCTCATGCATGTATCCAACAACTGTACCTGTTGTCCTGGTTGATGGTGTTGTCTAGATTTGTTCCTAACATTCAGATTGTAAGGCTGTTTATCCCAGGGATGGGAGAGAAATTCAATCAATTCATCTTTTCCTGTGAATTGTATCTAATTTTGCATGATGCGAGCCAAAACTCAGGTATTGTTCACGCTTCTCTGAGTTTTGCAATGCGGTCCTCCAATAATAATTAAAACATGTGTACAAAAATATGTACAGTAGGAAAATAACATTCTGAAATACATTAAGTTAAGAACATAGCTTGCACAAAATGTCTGACTTAGAAAAATGCATATATTAGAAATGTGCATGATCTATTATGCAAACTTTTCAAAAAAGTGCTCAAAGTTTAGGATGAATCAGATTGTAAAAATGAGAAGCTGAGAAAAAGTGAAATTCACTGATTTGTCCATCCCTAGTTTGTACACAAGAACACACAGTGGCTTCAGAGTAACCACTGACATATAGAAATTTGTAGAAATCCAAAACTTTCCACACTGCCTTGATGTTTTTGTTTGTTTGTTTTTTTATTGATTTTAGCAAAGCAGGCAGTATATACAGTAGATGTTAAAAATAAATGAATGAATAATTAAATACTAAAACAACAAGCTTCCAAGACATGAGGACATAAAATTCCTAAGGGTTGGGGGTCAAACCAAATTAGGTTTGTAGTATGGACACGAAGTGTTCATGTCTATTTTAACCTGGGATGAGGATGAAGAAGAACAGAGGAAGAAAGAGAAAACAATTCAAGAGAGTTAAAGGTGATGTCCGTAAGGAAGCAGTGATCAGGTTAAATAAACACACGGTAGCCAAGATGTGCATGTGTGTATAATTGTGTTCTTTCTTTCCAAGTGCTTTAGGAAAGGTTACATTGAACATCCTAGTTTAATATTCTATTGGCCTCATTTGCACCCACTGCATTTTCTATTTTGAACCCACAAACCTTGTACATACAAATAGGCACGTTTTTTAAGAAGGTGCTATTTTAGTGCTTAAGGCAAATGGTAAATACTTGCTATTTATTCTTGGTGTGCAGAAGGTCACACAGTACTATGCAGAAAATGAAGTCATAGGGCAAAACACAATAAATAAAATAAAACAATTTGTTTTTGAAGCATTGTGGCCATGGGTTACTCACTCTTCACTTTTCTTCCTCTGCTGATTCTGCTTAATTGGACTACAAATGAATTTAACACCATTACATTTAGAACCAGCATTGCCTGAACGAAATGTTATGACACAAGCCTTCTCCAGCTCAGAATTAGGTAGACTGTAAAGCTCACCTTGACTAGTTTCAGATGAGCTTTAACAAATGGGTCAAGAAAGTGTTTGTCCAAGCAAGCAACTCGAGTTCCTTCTCCCCTGCGTTCCCCTTGTCCTGAAGCCAAGAATGTCCACTTCAGTATCTTAAAAAAAAAACTGCAATATTATTGAAAAAGGGAAATATTTTCATATATGAATGAATAGTTCATATATGAAAATATTTCCCTTTCAATTATATATATATAACTCCATGGCCTCGTAGGCCCCTTCCAACCCCAGTATTCTGTGATATGCATGCTTTGCTGAAAATTTTTATTCTTCCATTTTCAGCATTTTGCAGTGGAGTGGTGTAAATAGGGATGGCGGAGAATTTCTCCACGAATCTCAGGGAAGCCGAATGCCAAGGCATTCGGCCCCCTGAAATTGGCGGTAAAATTCTCCGCCCCCCGCCCCCCCCGGGATGAGACTTACCTCCTGCGAATGTCCCTCTCGGCGGCGGGTCCCGGCGGCGGTTCAGCGGCGGTTCATCGGGGGCAGGGGCGGTGGCCGGTCTTCTGACCAGCTGCCGCCGCCGCCATTACAAAATAAATAAATAAAAAAAACCCACGTGACAGGCTACGTAATGATTAACGTAGCTATCACGGCTAGATTTCCAAAGTCAGCCGTGATAGGCTACGTAAATCGTCACGTAGCCTATCACGGGTGACTTTGGAAAAAAAAAAAGTGCGTACGCAAATGGCGGCGCCCATGGGCGCCGCCATTTGCGTTCATTATTTGGTCCCGGGTAGTCTACGTAAAGATTTACGTAGACTATGGCGAAAATAAGGGCAACACTATCTGCGTTGCCCTTATTTTCGCCGTAGTCTACGTTAGGATGGTGGAGAATTTCTCCACGAATCTCCGGGAGGCCGAATGCCAACGCATTCGGGCCCCCCGAAATTGGTGGTGAAATTCTCCGCTGGCACCCCGCCCCCCCCGGGATGGGACTTACCTCGTGCAAATGTCCCTCTCGGCGGCGGGTCCTGGCGGTGGTTTGGTGGCGGCAGCGGGTGGTCTTCTGACCAGCTGCCGCCACCACCATTGCAAAATAAAAAAGGAAAGTAAAAAAACAACAACACACACCCGTGATAGGCTACATAACGATTTACGTAGCCCATCACGGCTGACTTTGGAAATCTAGCCGTGATAGGCTACGTTAATCATTACGTAGCCTATAGGGATGTACGAAAGTCACTTACCTTTCACAGGGGTGATTCGCGGTGGGGGGGAGGCGCTTCGCTTCTCCCCCCGAAGTTCAGGCGAGGCCGAAATTCAGCTGAAATTCAGGCGTGGGGGGGAGGCGCTCCGCCTCTCCTGGCCGAAATTCAGGCCGGGGAGAAGCGCCCCGTCTCCCCGGCCGTGAAAGAAAAAGTAAAAAAACAAACAAACAAACAAAAACCCATGATAGGCTACATAACAATTAACGTAGCCTATTCCGGCTAGATTTCCAAAGTCAGCCATGATAGGCTACGTTAATCGCCATGTAGCCTATCACGGGTGACTTTGGGAAAAAAAAAAAGCACGTATGCAAATAGCGGCAGCCCAAGGGCGCCGCCATTTGCATTCCTTATTTTGGCACATCTAGTCGATGTAAAGATTTACGTAGACTATGGCGAAAATAAGGGCAATGCAAATAGTGTTCCCTTATTTTCGCCGTAGTCTACGTAAATCTTTATGTAGACTAGACGTGACAAAATAAGGAACGCAAATGGCGGCGCCCATGGGCCGCCGCCATTTGCGTATGTGCTTTTTTTTTTCCAAAGTCACCCGTGATAGGCTACGTGACGATTTACGTAGCCTATCACGGCTGTCTTTGGAAATCTAGCCGTGATAGGCTACGTAAATCGTCACGTAGCCTATCACGGGTGTGTGTGTTTTTATATTACTTACTTTTTTATTTTGTAATGGCGGCGGCAGCTGATCAGGAGACCGGCCGCCACCCCCACCCCTGCCGAAACGGTGCCAAAACGCCGCCAGGACCCGCCGCCGAGAGGGACATTCGCTGAAGGTAAGTCCCATCCTGGGGGGGGGGGCGGGGGGCCGGCGGAGAATTTCCCCAACACTTTCGGGGGTCCGAATGCCTCGGCGTTCGGCCTCCCGAAGATTTGGGGAGAAATTCTCCGCCATCCCTAGTAGCCTATCACGGGTGTGTTCTTTTTTTTCCAGTTTTTTTATTTTGCAGCCGGGGAGACAGGACACTTCTCCCTGGCCTGAATTTCGGCCGGGCAAGGTGGGGCACCTCCCCCCCCGGCCTGAACTTTGGGGGGAGAACAGAAGCGCCTCCCCCCCACCGCAAAGCAAGCTGCAGGACCAGGTATGTGCCTTTCATACATCCCTAGGTGTAAAAGAAAACTCTGGTGAAAGAGGCTGGGAAAGGTGAGAATTTCGAATAACTTTCTCCTTGGGGAGGAGGGCAGGATTTCTGCCTACCTTTTTAAGTGTAGATGATGGCTCTCTCTCTCTCTCTCTCTCTCTCCCTCTCTCTCTCATCATCCCCTGCACTTACAGGAGCCCAGGACACTTCTTCAGCCCAGCAGTTCTTTCTGAACTCCCCGGGGACCATGTGACCTCATCCTCTCCAGTAGGCATTCAGGAATGGCTCTGGTGCTATAGAAGCTTCTTTGCAAAGAAACAATCAAGGATTTTAGAGCTTTAGAAGAATTCTGCTCTAATTGCAGCAACACAGAACAAACAAGATAAGCATTTTTCTAATGCTCCAAAAGTTCCATTTGTTCTTTGCGAAGAGGATTTTGCAAAGAAGCTTCTGCAAGCCGGGAATTCTTCCTGAATGCTGATTGGAGAGGGTAAGGTCATATGGTCTGATGGGAGTTAAAGAAGTGCTGCCGGGGTGGAAAATTGTCTCGTGCTGTGGGTGTTTTTCAAGTAAACAAACAAACAAACAAACAAAAAATAATAGAAAGATCCTTCAACCACCTCCCAAACTTAAAATCTGGAAATCTTGTCCCCCCCTCCTCAAAGGATAGCATTCTCTGAAATTCTCTCCCTTCCTGCAAACGAGTGAGAAAAAAATGCCTCTTTCGCAGGGAGAGAGAAAAAAAAATTCAAAAATAGGGAGAAGAGCCCCACTTTAATTTGGACATCTCCCAAATCTGTCCAAAGAAGCCTAAATTGATTTGGGATTTGGCCATATGATCTGAAACACACTCCTAATGTGTGATATGAGTCCAAGAGACATAGCATAATAGGACTTAATTTAGTTATTCCACGTTACCTCTGATTAAAATGATATATGTTTGAGATATGATTGGATGGAGGGGTGAATGGTGCTCAACAGGTTCTGTGGTGGCCACCTGGCCTGGACCTGGGGCGGGGGGGGTATGACAGGAGACAGCTTCAGGAAGGGGCAAAACCCAGCAAGGCACTAAGAGCATGGTGTGAAAGGACCAACACCACAAAGAATGGGATCGTGGCACACAAGATAAAAAGGAAATGGAGGAGAAGGAACATGGAGGGCAGGAGAGAATGAAGGAGAAAGAGTGAGGAGGTGGGGGAGGAAGAGGAGAAAAGAGGGAGAATGAAGAGGTGGAGCTGACAGAACAGTCCTGTGCTCCCAGTAGTGAGATATTTTGAATAAAAACTGGAGATAAGACAATTTCCTTTGAGAGGAAAGTGGACAGTGATGGAACTTGAGAGGCACCATGGCTACAAAAGTAGCCAAGTTGCAAAATATAAACAACCATCTAGCCCAAGCTCTGAGAGGAAAGTGTAAATCCAAGCTGTGACTTGTGGGAAGAGTGTGCACAACAGGGATGAGGTGTTGTTAACCGTCATCACACAGCCTATAACTATAAGCAATAAATAAATATAAGCAGACCGGAAGTATTGTGCAACATCCTTGCATGTGAGCATGGACTCTTCCAGTGAGGTTTAGGAGGTGCAAGGTGCTATTGGTCATGAATCTGCTCCAGGCAAGCCCAGAGAGAATAGGGCCTATGTGTACCACATAGATCCAAACTGCATGACCAGTACCTAAACTGGAGCACAAAAATGACACATTTTAGCACATGTGAATGGGTGTGCTGAAGGGCAGGAAAACAAACTAGCTGACATGATCTCGACCCCCACACACGTAGCATTTGAATGTTAGCGTAAGTTGTCCAAGTGGCCAATTCTTTGAAACATCATAATGATTTCTAGAACTGTAATTCTGCCTCCATGCTGTGTGTGTGCGTGAGAGCGTGTGCGGGTGGTGGTGGGGGAAGGGGATCCATCATTTTTAATCTCTTGATATTCATGCCTTCCAGAAAAGTTGTGCAGAATGGATTTAGGAGCACAAGAAGAGAAGTGTAAAATTTGCATAGATACTGTGAGTCTTTGTAATTGGAAATCTCCTGGGTATGCATCCTTTAAATAGTGTATAGAGAATATGTGAAAACTAATTGAATTAGGCTGTAAACTCAAATACGCTGAGCAGGGTATGGAGAATGCTCCTCTAATTATCCAGGGAATACCAAGAGAACATGAAATTTAAACACTTTTTTTTTTAAAGGGTAGCAAAGGCAACAGCTTGAGAGAAAGACAAGAGCTGCCAGCTCACCAGGGATATTAAGGTTGCAATCTTTCCCAGACAAAATACACTTTCATGAGGAGTCAAATTTAAAATGTCCACTGGCAAGCACTGAACCTGAACGGCTGGGCCAACCCGCAGTGGGGCCTCCAGCCGCTGCTGGGCTGGTGCGGATGCAAATGGTGTCCTATGTAGAGGACGCCATTTCTGTCCCTACGCCAGTCCGTGATAGGCTATGTAAATATTTATGTAGCTTATCACGAAAAAAAAACAGCGAACGCAAATGGCGGTGGCTACGGTGGCCGCCATTTGCGTTCCCTTTTTTTCCCGCTGTGATAGGCTACGTAAATATTTATGTAGCCTATCACAGCGGAAAAAAAAGGAACGTAAATGGCAGCCGCTGTAGCCGCCACCATTTGCGTTCGCTGTTTTTTTTTTTTTCGTGATAGGCTACGTAAATACTTACATAGCCTATCACAGCTTCCACAGGGATGTAAATGGCATCCCTGCATTAGTATTTACGTAGCCTATCATGGCTATATGGAAGAAGCGAATGGCGGCCGCAGACGCGGCCACCATTCACAATGCAGCGCGGACGGCAGCAGGTAGGTGCTCCATTCTGGGCCCATTTCGCGGGGTGGGGGGGCTTCGTTCCGCCATGGATTTCGGGGGGCCGAATGCACTGGCATTCGACCTCACCAAGATCCGTGGCAGAATTCTCCGCCATGCCTATTATAAAATGGCCCAGGTGGGTGATTTAAAAAGATGACCATACTCCAGCATTATCTCCAATGTCCTCCACATCACACCTTGAGCATATTTCATTGATATAAGTATTAGAGGTATATGGCTCTGATGTCCAAATTAACTTTGTTGCTAAAGGGAGATAATTGCAGTAACAGTAATAATAGTATTAGCAGCAGCAACAGTAAATCATTTATTTATTTCCACTTTATTTATTTATTTATTTATTTATTTATTTATTGAATTTATACCTGCGTTTTTCCCTCTTGCAAGGAAACCAAGATGGCTTACATGATCCTCCTCCTCTCCATTTTATTCTCACAACAACAACCCTGTGAGGTAGGTTGGGCTGAAAGTCTGTGACAGGCCCAAAGTCACCCAGTGAGCTTCCATAGCTGAGCAGGGACTAGAACCCGGATCTCCCAGCTGTCAGTCCAAAACTCTCACCACTACACCACACTGGCTCCCACAGACCACACTGGTGCTCTTTTTATATGGTGGTTTAACGTTTCACATACCTCCTGAGGCAAAAGCAGACACATGCGGAGGTCCCCAGACTCCTAGGCTGGCAGTGATAATGCTTGCTTGTTGCTGACCTGGGTGTCAGGGTGGACACTGAGCCCATAGAATCCCAGAGTAGTTCTGATTCTGAGGAAGAGGAGCTGCTCCTGGGAGAGGAGCGCGCTCATCTTTCCCAGGGCCAACAGCTGGCAGAGATTCCTCCCACTGGCATTCCTAGCTTAGATAGCAGTCCTGGGAGTGACAGAGCACGGGAAGCAGACTTGCTGGACGCGCAATGCCGACGCAGGGAACGGCGCCAAATGGAGGGCGCGGAAAGGAGGCGTAGTGCCCGGTTGGTGCGCAAATAACGGTTGTGCCCAGAGGACCCAAGGGAAAAGGGGAGGGACTCTCCCTAGCCCATAAGTTCAGGGTCTGCCAGTGATTCCCTTTCAAACGGGGACCAACTGTTCCAACTTAGGGCATAGGTACTCTGCTGCTCATATATCTAGTTCCTAACAGTAGAGTTGTTAAGTTGTAGAAGAGGAATAAAGCTTTGAAAAGAATCCCTTTGTCTGTGTCTGGACTTGGCTACTGGATTAGACTGAGAGAGGCCTCCAAGGAGCCCTTGACACTGGGTGAGCTGGCGAATGATATAAAGATAGATAGATAGATAGATAGATAGATAGACAGACAGACAGACAGACAGACAGACAGACGGAATTACACCGCATCTTCTTCTCTGAATGCAAAGCCCTCTGACTTATGCAAAGAAGCTGCCAATCCAAGCCACACTCCAGGATGCATTCTGCATGCAAATGTGTGTTGCTCTGCTAATGTGACACATGCTGGAACCACTGCTCTTGCTACATCGCAGCATTTATAGAGGTGTGCAATGAACAGGCACCAGGCAGAACAGTGAAATAGCAGCAGTGTGGTGCTGGAGGCCAGAGTGGTGCATGGCATACCATCTGCAATGCTCTTCCCGCCTGCCACACAGAAGCTAGTCTGTTGCCTTCATATTTGGTAGAAGATGGTCACTGATCAGGAGTGTTGTCCATCAGCGAGCAAAGGGCTGGATGCACCTGATCTTGTCTGATCTCGGAAGCTAAGCAGGGTCAGCCCTGGTTAGTACTTGGATTGGAGACCACCTGGGAATCAGTCTTCCTGCACTGAGCAGGGGGTTGGATCTGATGGTCTTGTAGGCCCCTTCCAACCCTATGATTCTATGATCAAACCTCAGGCAGGATAATGCGTTGGGCCAGTCCTGCAGAAACCCATGTGATCACTCTGTAAGATAGCTTGGCATTCTTTATGGTTGTGACAAAATGCCACCCTCAACTGCCCTTGTCATCAAACACGTGTTATTGCTCAATTCACAGATGGTGAAATTGTCTGTGCTGGAGGGGGCAGGACTGGAATGATCTGTGGGGCAAGGATTTAAAGCTGATCTATATATGGGGTGTAGGGATGTGTGAACTCACCCCCATCTGGGTTCTCTGGACTCCTGCCCAGCCTCTGGCTCTGCTCGGTGGTCCCCGGACTGCACTCAAGCCCCTCCTACTCTCGGCGAACAGTCCACACTCACCCCAGTGGCCTCATCAAGCTCTGCAGTCACCATTTCTAAAAAAGAAAAAAGACCATCGCAAAAATGGGCATGGTTTTGTATGCACAAAAATGTGCATTTTTGCCAAAGCACATATTCTTGTGTGTGAATTGTGCATTCTTGCAAAGGCACACAGTGTGTGTACAAAAATGTGCATTTTTAAAATAAAATTGCATTTCTGCACACACACAAATACGCGCATTCACAAATGCACATTTTTGTGTGTGCGTAAATTTGCACATTTTTGTGATCGTCATATTATTTCTCAGAAAATGGTGGCCACAAAGCTCAACAAGGCTGCCAGGGTGAGTGCAGGCCATTCGCCAAACGCGGGCAGGGGGGAAGCAGGGGCAGGGGTTCGGCGAGCAGGGCTCGGGGGTGCAGGCAGGAGCAGGTCTGCCAGATTCCCAGACTGAATCAGGCGCCTGTGCCATCCGTAATGCAGTGCCCTTGATGGTCCTGCCCCAAGAGGGCATGTGCTATGCCCTTGTGTAAATCAGTAACTGGCTTGCCATCACAAACATGTCTTCCTCCTGCTTCCCTTCTCCTAATTAGGGGTGCATGAAAGTCCCTTACCTGTCCTCAAAGCTTTTCGCGGTGGGGGGGAGGTGCTTCGCTGCTCCCCCCGTAAATGGCTGCAATTAGGTTAAACTAAGGGCTTTGTGGCCACAAGTGGCATGCACAATGCCATTTGCATCCGGAGTCATCCCTCAGTGACACGGCAATGGCAGCCGCCATGGCTGTATTGCCAGCGATACAGAGCATCCGCGGAATCATCGCCGGGAGGATCTGGCTCCACAGGATTCCAGCGGGAGGTGGAGGTAAGGGATCCTTTCCCCCGCAGACTCTGGAGGCCGGATTCTTTTGAATCCACCATCATTGGGGTCTGTGGCAGAATTCTCTGCCATCCCTAATATATATATATATATATATATATATATATATATATATTCCGTTGTAAGTCCTTCTATCTTTCTTACACATCTTACTTTAAGATTGGCTGCATCCACAGTGGATCCAGAGCATCCTTATTGCTTTACTGTTGTACTGCTTTACACCGACCCACACATACACACACACACACATGCAGAGAGAGAGAGAGAGAGTTTTTCAGTCTGACAGCTTCTTTATGCTTGTGGACCTTGATGTTTTAATCTCATGTATTTTGATAGCTCTCGATATTCATAACAGGTGTGTTGGATAAATTTTTAACCAGGAACTTGGAGATGATGTGAAATCACTAGAGGGGGTTTCATTTCTCACCTTGCTGTCAAGACTTCAGGTTTAATTTTCACTTTTTGCACTATGAGTATCCCTTGGAGGAAGAGCGATAAGATCATATTGCTCAAGCTGGCTGGCTGCCGTATTCAAGAAAGGAGAGAGAACATAGGAACATAGGAAGCTGTCGTATACTGAGATAGACTGTTGACCCATCTAGCCCAGTACTGTTGATGCTGACTGACAGCGGCTCTCCAGGGTTTCAGGCAAGATCTATCCCTACCTGGGGATTCAAGGCTTGTGCTCTACCACTGAGCTATGGCCCCTTCCCTGAAGACACACACACCCGTCACCCATAGAGGTTGCTTCTAGTTTGTTTTTGATCAGAATTTACCCTATTCACACCTTTTGGACTGAACATAGACTCAGATGTGATATGCAGTAAAGATCCATCCCTTTCTCAGCTTGCTATGTGATTTGTGAGCCAAAAAAATGTGTTGGACAACATGTCTACATTGGAAAAATGCATATGAAAAAATGCATACTTTTGAAAAAATGTGCACAAATTTGGTTTAATCAATGGGAGAAAAATGTGTGTATTTTAAAGATGTGCACAATTGATGTGTATATTTCAAAAATACAAATACATATAAGAAAATGACTGATTTTCAGGGAAAAGAAAAGCTCACAATATGATATGGACTCCAATTGGAATGAGATTCATTATGGAATTTGGAGAACTTCAGCAAGCTCAAGTGTTGCTGATTCGCACATCACTAATTGCTTCTTGAAAATACATTTTCACTGGTGCCTGCATAATATTGAGACTTGGCTACAGAATAGAGAGGGTTTTAAGGGAATACAAATATATATTTTAGACCTTGTGTGAGAACTCATAACCTATCTGTCATTCCAATGTATGAAAAATAAAAATATATCAAGGCAGGAGGGGAAAAAAAGCTTTTCTTTTTCTGGTAATGTTATGTGGGATGGGATCTCACAGTTTTAGTAAAGTAATAACGCAATTAAAAAAAACCTGAAATAGGCAGCTTGGAACCACAATTTAGTTTAATTCATTTAATTTGTAGTATTATAAATATTTTAATTAAATTTTAATGGAATCCTTGAGTGCCAGAAGTTTTGTGTAGTTTTGTTTAAAAAAGCAAAGAAACAGCACGGTCCCGTCCAACTTTGGTACTCTGGTATTTCCCCCTTCTTACACATTATAACACACAAATAAATCACTACAGCACAGTTACATGAGTTTAATTGCTAAGTTTACAACTCATGTTTGAAGACTGCATATGAGTGAGACAATGTGGCGAGGGAGGCATTTCTCCTCAATGCTGGTCAAGAAGGCTAAGCAAAGTGCTTCCTGCTGCAATGCAAAATTGTTGTTGTTCAGTCATTAAGTCCTGTCCAACTCTTCGTGACCCCATGGACAATAGCACGTCAGGCCTTCCTGTCCTCCGCTCTCTCCCAGAGTGTGCTCAAGTACATATTCATTGCATCGGTGATGCTATCTAGCCATCTCATCCTCTGCTGTCCCCTTCTCCTTTTGCCTTCAATCCTTCCCAGCATCAGAGTCTTTTCCAGTGACTTTTCTCTTTGCATTTGGTGGCCAAAATATTTGAGCTTCAGTTTCAGTATCTGTCCTTCCAATGAGCACTCAGGGTTGATTTCCTTTAGAATGGACTGATTTGACCTCCTTGCAGTCCAGGGGACTCGTAACAGTCTTCTCCAGCACCACAGTTCGAAAGCATCGATTCTTCAGCGCTCAGCCTTCCTTATAGTCCACCTCTCACAGCCATACGTTGCTACTGGGAAAACCATAGCTTTGATTATGCGGACTGTGATTCATCCAACTCTGCGTTTCCCATGATGTACTCTGCATATAAGTTAAATAAGCAGGGTGACAATATGCAGCCTTGTCGTACTCCTTTCCCAATTTTGAACCAATTGGTTTTTCCATGTCTGGTTCTTACTGTTGCTTCTTGACCCTTGTACAGGTTTCTCAGGAGACAGGTAAGGTGGTCTGATACTCCCATCTCTTTAAGAATTTGCCACAGTTTGTTGGGATCCATACAATCAAAGGCTTTAGCATAGTCAACGAAGCAGAAATAGACATTTTTCTGGAATTCTCTTGCTTTCTCTGTGATCCAGCGATGTTGGGGATTTGATCTCTAGTTCCTCTTAGGGATGTACGAAACACCTACCTGGCTCCATGCCAGGCAATCCATGGTGGAGGGGAGGCGCTCCATCCCTCCCCCTGGAATCCTCGACGGGGGGGAGGCGCTCCGTCCCTCTCCCTGTAATCTTGCCTGGCTGGCTCCGCTCCGTGGCCAAGCCGCGGAGCCTCCGGCCACCCGCAGCTGGACATCCGGCCGCTGGGCAGCCCTGCAGGGACGCAAATGGTGGCTGTCGTAGCTGCCGCCATTTGCATCCTATCACGGCAGGGGGGAAAAAAACCCAGCGTATGCAAATGGCACTAGCCACCACCATTTGCGTACGCTGCGTTCCCCCCCCCCCCCGCCGTGATAGGCTACATAAATACTTATGTAGCCTATCACGGCTTGAAGAGGAGGAAGCGAATGGTGGCCGCAGGACAGCCACCATTCGCAAAGCAGTGTGGATGAGAGCAGTTAAGTGCTCCTTTTTGCACGCCTTTTGTGGGGTGGGGGTGGCGGGGACTTCATCCCGCACGCCTTTGGTGGGTTGAGGGGGCGGGGGCTTCGTACCGCAATGGATTTCAGTGGGCCAAATGCACTAGCATTCGGCCTCACCGAGATCTGTTGCGGAATTGTCTGACATCCCTAGTTCCTCTGCCTCTTCGGAACCCAGCTTGTACTTCCAGTAGTTCTCGGTTCACATACTGCTGAAGCCTAGCTTGTAGGATTTTGAGCATAACCTTGCTGGCATGTGAAATGAGTGCAATTGTACGGTAGTTTGAACACTCTTTGGCATTGCCCTTGTTTGGAATTGGAATGTAAACTGACCTTTTCCGGTCTTGTGGCCACTGTTGAGTGTTCCAAATGTGTTGGCATATTGAGTGCAGCACTTTAACAGCATCATCTTTTAGGATTTTAAATAGCTCAGCTGGAATACTGTCATCTCTGCTAGCTTTGTTGTTAGTAATGCTTCCCAAGGCTCACTTGACTTCACTCGAGGATGTCTGGCTCAAGTTCAGTGACCACACTATCATGGCTATCAGGGACATTCAGATCTTTCCTGTATAGTTCTTCTGTGTATTCTTGCCACCTCTTCTTAATCTCATCTGCTTTCTGTTAGGTCCCTGCCTTCTTTGTCCTTTATCATGCCCGTCTTTGCACAAAACGTTCCCTTGATACCTCCGATTTTCTTGAAAAGATCTCTAGTCTTTCCCATTTATTGTTTTCCTCCATTTCTTTGCATTGTTCATTTAAGGAGGCCTTCTTGTCTCTCCTTGCTATTCTGTGGAACTCTGCATTCAGTTGGATATATCTTCCCCTTTCTCCTGTGCTTTTCGCTTCCCTTCTTTCGTGAGCTACTTGTAAAGCCTCATCAGACAGCCACTTTGCTTTCTTGCATTTCTTTTTCTTTGGGATGGATTGAGTTGCTGCCTCCTGAACAATGTTATGGACCTCCGTCCATAGTTCCTCAGGCACTCTGTCTATCAGGTCTAATCCCTGAAATCTATTTGTCACCTCCACTGTATATTCATAAGGGATATGATTTAGGTCATACCTGAATGGTTTAGTGGTTTTCCTTATGTTCTTCAATTTAAGCCGAAATTTTGCAACAAGAAGCTCATGATCTGAGCCACAGTCAGCTCCAGGTCTTGTTTTTACTGATTGTATAGAGCTTCTCCATCTTTGACTGCAAAGGACGTAATCAATCTGATTTTGATATTGACCATCTGGTGATGTCCATGTGTAGAGTCCCCTCTTGTGCTGTTGGAAAAGAGTGTTTGCTATGATCAGCGTGTTCTCTTGACAAAACTCTATTAGCCTTTGTCCTGCTTCATTTTGTACACAAAGGCCATCCTTGCCTGTTATCCCGGTGATTTCTTGACTTCCTACTTTAGCATTCCAATCCCCTATGATGAAAAGGACATCTTTTTTGGGTGTTAGTTCTAGAAGGTGTTGTAGGTCTTCATAGAACTAATCAACCTCAGCTTCTTCAGCATCAGTGGTTGGGGCATAGACTTGAATTACTGTGATGTTGAATGGTTTGCCTTGGATTCGTACTGAGATCATTCTGTCGTTCTTGAGATTGTACCCCAGTACTGCTTTCCCCACCCTTTTATTGACTGTGAGTGCTACTCCATTTCTTCTAAGGGATTCTTGCCCACAGTAGTAGACATAATGGTCACCTGAATTAAATTTGCCCGTGCTTGTCCATTTTAGTTCGCTAATTCCCAAGATGTCAATGTTCAATGTTGCCATCTCATGTTTGACCACCTCTAGCTTACCTTGATTCATTGATCTTACATTCCAGGTTCCTAAACAATATTGTTCTTTACAGCATTGGATTTTCTTTTCACCACCAGACACATCCACAGCTGAGTGTTCTTTCGGCTTTGGCCCAGCCGCTTCACTCTTTCTGGCACTACTTGGAAATTCCCTCTGCTCTTCCCCAGTAGTATATTGGACACCTTCTGACCTGAGGGGCTCATCTTCCAGCATCATATCTTTTAGCTTTGTGATACAAGGAATACTGGAGTGGGTTACCATTTCCTTCTCCAGTGGACCACAGTTTGTCAGAACTCTCTGCCATGACCTGTCTGTCTTGGGTGGCCCTGCACGGCATAGCTTATGGCTTCACTGAGTTACGCAAGCCCCTTCACCACAACAAGGCAGTGATCCATGAAGGGGTGGAAATGAATGATTACTCTCTGTTAAAAAGAGATGCAATGCATTTCAGTATAATGGAGAAGACTGTATCTGGGTGAATTCTGTGCCTTTTCAGCCTGCTATCCAGGAGCTAACTGTTCGTGGGAAGCTCAAGGACCTTTGGGTCATGTTTAGGATTGAAATTGTTTAAATATATATATATATATATATATATAGAGAGAGAGAGAGAGAGAGAGAGACAGACAGACAGACAGAATCATAGAATAGCAGGGTTGGAAGGGGCCTACAAGACTGTCAAGTCCAACCCCCTGCTCCATGCAGGAATCCAAGTCAGAGCATCCCTGACAGATGGCTGTCCAGCCTCACCTTGAATGCCTCCAGTGTGGGAGAGCCCACCACCTTCCCAGGTAATTGGTCCCATTGTCGTACTGCTCTGACAGTCACGCAGTTTGTCCTGATGTTCAGCTGGAATCTGGCTTCCTGTAACTTGAGCCCATTATTCCGTGTCCTGCACTCTGGGATAGATGGATAGATGGATGGATAGACAGAGAGTCAGACAGACAGACAGTCAGTCAGTCAGTCAGACAGACAATGTGTGTGTGTATGTAATGTACAATATTGCATTTTAAAGGTTTTTAATGTTTGTAAGCCGCCCAGAGAGCTTTGGCAATTGGATGGTATAGAAATGTAATAAATAAATTGTTTAAACAGAAAAAAGAAAAAAAAAAACTTCCAGCATTCTCAAGCCCCATGGCTGCCTGGGGCATGCTGGTAGTTGTAAGACTTGTTTTCCTGTCTAAGCATGCATAGGATTGCACCTCAAGAGACCAATCCTGTGGTCCCTGGGCAAGCATCCCAGGGACCATCAGATGGCTCAGAAAACCTTTCTGAGGTTTGACATTGTAATCCAACTTTGGAAGGGGGCATCAGAGATCCGACCCCAGATGCTGTCCCCTCCCCTCACAGCTAGCATGGAGAGAACCATGCCAGCTACCTCTCTGGGGGTCGGAAAAGTGACCTTGGATGAGGAGGAAAAGGGGTGTTCTGGTGATCGGGGGGGAGGGGAGTGGACAGGCCAGGATATGAGTCACCCTCATCCTCCTGCAGCCTCCTTCTCTCCCCCTGCAAAGCTGAAAAGCCTGTCTAGTGAAAATCACTGAAGACAGAGGACGGGGAGGTGAAGATCACTTCTGTTGCTCTTTCCATCCTCCTGGCTTCAGCCCGGTAGGGTATAGGAATCCATGTTCAAAGGCGTGGTGAGGTTGGAGTCCATAGGACTGTGTCCTTAATCTTTTAAACTGGGCTTGGACCAGACACTCCTTCAAACAGAGGAAGACTTGAAAATTAAGACTCATTTTGCACTTCTGCCTAGGGACGTACGAAAGTCACTTACCTGTTCGCGGATTATGTTGATGGTGGGGGGGAGGCGTTCCGTCCTTCCCCCCCGGAATCTTCCGCAGCCGGCTGTGCTCCGCAGCAGCTCTGCAGAGCAGCCAGCCAGGCCCAGCTAGTCCAGAGCCATCCACAGCTGGATTTCCGGCTGCGGAGGGCTCTGGGTAAAAAAAACCAAAAAAACACCCCCGCATACGCAAATGGCTGCGGCTCTGGCCGCCGCCATTTGCGTTCCTTATTTTTGCCCTCTTAATCTACGTAAATATTTATGTAGACTATGATGGGGAAAATAAAGGGGAACACAAATAGTGTAGCGGGCGCTATTTGCGTCCCTTTTTGATTCCCCGTTTTAGCCTACGTAAATATTTACGTAGATTAAGAGGGCAAAAATAAGGGCCATTTGCGTATGCGGGTTTTTGTTTTTTTTTTAAACCCACCCAGCCATGATAGGCCTATCACGTGGCCTATCACGTCATGTGTGTTTTTTTTAAAAAAAACCTAGCCATGATAGGCTACGTAAATCTTTACGTAGCCTATCACGTCTTTTTTTCTTTTCTTTTTTTACAAGAGTGGAAATGGCGGCAGCAGCAGCTGGTCGGAAGACCAGCAACCGCTGCCACCGGAGCCGCCGCCGCCTGGAAGATCCGCCCCAGGTGAGTCTTGTCCTGGGGGGATCCGTGGGGGGGCGGGGGGGCAGGCCGTTCCGCCACAGAGTTCGGGGGGCCGAATGCACTGGCATTCGGCCTCACTGTGATCCGTGGCGGAATTCTCTGCCATCCCTACTTCTGCAAGCCTTATTTTATGTAGTTACTCATTTGAAGCATTTTTATGCCACTCCTCAGTAGGGATGTCTGTTGCCAGGAAATCCAGCTCTTTTAGGTCTTGCTGTACTTCCACGGCATGCCTGACTTAGCTTGGCTTTGTGAGTTGACACGGGTGGTTTCTTCGCGGTCTGGGGACTTTTTAGGCATTTTTTTTCCCCTCAGCCATAATTTGCAGAAATTAGAGGTGTAAATCGGGTCATTTGTGCAAATTGCAGCCAAAATTTGCACAAATTGTGCAATTTATGGCCATGATTTGTGCAAATTACACAATTTATGGCCATAATTTGCATAAATGTCCTTTCATGCAAAAAAATGATATTTCACAGAAATTCCGCCAGCTGGTCCAACTTGTTGTGCACTGAGTCTGGCCAGCTGGTGTAAGGCAGAATGGAGTCTGGGGGGCCGAGCTGAGAAAAAGCTTATCAAGCTCCACTCCCAAGGAGATACCACCAACATCTCTACTCCTCAGCCAAGCCCAAGAAGTGGCTTAGATATGATCAATTCGACAAGACAGCCCCTGCTCGCAGGCTTACAATCTAAGAATATATGACAGACAAGGAGAAAGGAATGGGGAAGGAAGAGGGGAAATACTTCTTTCGGCAGCGCTGGTGGAATGGATCTTGCTCTCCCTCTCGTTTCCCTCCATACAGTCTCCTGGTATGGCTGCTGGCAGTGACAAGTGAGGGAAGGGAAACCTTCATGAGGGATGTCTTCTTCAAAGTTGGATCTACTTCCTACTGGATACAGGAAATGAGGTAAGCAGTAGGAAGTGGCTATTCATAGGGATGGCGGAGAATTTCTCCCCGAAACTTCGGGGGGCCGAGCGCCAACGTGTTCGGCCCCCCGAACAAGTTTCGGGGAGAAATCCTCCGCACCCCCCCCACCCCCCGCACCCCCCCCCGGGACGGGACTTACCTTCCCTGAATGTCCCTCCCGGCGGCGGGTCCGGCTAGCGGTTCGTCCGGTGTTCGAGCGGGGCGGGAGCAGCAGCCAGTCTTTCGACCGGCTGCCGCCGCCGCCATTGCAATCAAAGAAAAAAAAAACAAAACCGTCCCCTGATAGGCTACGTGACGATTCACGTAGCCTATCACAGCTAGATTTGCAAAGTCAGCCGTGATAGGCTACGTGAATCGTCACGTAGCCTATCACAGGTGACTTTAAAAAAAAAAAAGCGCGTACGCGAATGGCGGCCCCCATAGGGAGCCGCCATTCCCGTTCCTTATTTAGTTGCTGTAGTCTACGTAAATCTTTACGTAGACTACGGCGAAAATAAGGGCAACGCAAATAGCGTTGCCCTTATTTTCGCCGTAGTCTACGTAAAGATTTACGTAGACCACAGCGACCAAATAAGGAACGGGAATGGCGGCTCCCTATGGGGGCCGCCATTCGCGTACGCGCTTTTTTTTTTTAAGTCACCCGTGATAGGCTACGATACGATTCACGTAGCCTATCACGGCTGACTTTCCAGATCTAGCCGTGATAGGCTACGTGAATCGTCACGTAGCCTATCAGGGGACTTCTTTTTTTTTTTACTTTCGTGTTCGCGGCCGGGCGAGGCGGGAAGCCTCCTCCCCGGCCTGAATTTCGGCCGGGCGAGGCGGGAAGCCTCCCCCCTGGCCTGAAGTTCGCGGGGGGAGCAGCGAAGCGCTCCCCCCCACCGCGAACAAGCTGCGAGAAAAGGTAAGTGACTTTCGTCCACCCCTAATAGATACCCTTGACAATAGTGAAAAGCCATGCCCAGTTTGCCAATGTCACATCTTCATACAAATTGTGTTCTTTGTATGTCGGATGGTGCATTTGATTATTAAAAGTTGGATAAGGTGGTGTACAACAATTCATGACAATTACGTAAAAGGCAAAGAAGTGAACCAGACCTATGCATTTACTCTGTGTTCTGGGGGCTGACTTGTGAATCAGATCTAACATGAAGAAGTAATCGTTGCTCAAAGTCAATAATGAAAATGTAGGGTTGGGGTTTTTTTTGCAGGGGGGATGGTTTTATGAAAAACAGTCCTTTCATCCCTGCATGGCTGATTAAGGACACTGGGGAGATGTTCCTTTCAAAGGAAGCCGGGGTGGGAGCATGGATGGAAAGGGCAATCTTGATATCCCAAAGGAAATTGAACAAGGGCAGAGGAGAAGAAAGGAGGGGATGTTATATTATAAGAAAGATGAAGCCTGACAGATGTGATGCTGTGTGGGCTGAATTACTCCCTGGAAGAATCCTTAAGAAGATATAGAATCTTTTTTCCCCACCCTGAAGAAGCAAATCTCAAACGTTATGTTTCTTGGAGTCCACTTGCATGCATTACACATATTTCTGAAGGACATTGCACATTGCACATTGGACAAGCATTGCACATATTTCTGAAGGATCATCCTCATCACTCACTTCCTTCAGGAAGCCAATTTGCATTCAACACATAAATTGATGAGATGAGAGAGAGAGAGAGAGAAAGAGAGAGAGAGAGAGAGAGATGTATAGGCTGAACATTTCCCAGTACATCTGCAAAGGAAGTGCTTCTTCACACAGAGTATTGTTAATTTATGGAACTCTCTTCCACAAGATGTGGTTGATGGCGACTAGCTTAGAAAGCTTCAACAATGGGATTGGACTAACTCATGGAGGATGTGACCATCAGTGGTTTGTTTGGTTATTTCCCGATATGTATGAATCACTGTTTACCTCAAGATAGGGATGTACGAAAGTGACTTACCTTTTAACGAAATTGATTCGAGATTGGGGGGAGATGCTCCGTCCCTCCCCCCAAAATTCTGGCTGGGGGGGAGGCGCTCCGTCCCTCCCCCCGAATCCTGGCCGGCCGGGTCCGCAAATGTCGGTGGCTGTAGCCACCACCGTTTGCATTCCTGCAGTCAGCCGTGATAGGCTACGTAAATGTTTATGTAGCCTATCACGGCTGAGTAAAAAAACAAAAACAAAATGCGCATACGCAAATGGCGGCGCCCATGGGCACCGCCATTTGAGTTCCTTATTTTGGCACGTCTTATTCTACGTAAACATTTATGTAGACTACAGCGAAAATAAGGGGAACACAAATAGTATAGACGCTACGCTATTTGCATTCCCCTTATTTTCGCCATAGTCTACATAAATGTTTATGTAGACTAGACGTGCCAAAATAAGGAACGCAAATGGCGGCGCCCATGGGCGCCGCCATTTGCGTACGCGTGGGGGTTTTTTGTTTTTTTTTACTCAGCTGTGTATGTAGCTTTTACGTAGCCTATCACAGCTGACTGCAGGGACGCAAACGGCGGCGGCTCTGGCCGCTGCCATTTGCGTCTCGGCCGGCCAGGATTCGGGGGTGGTGGGATGGAGCACCTCCCCCCGCCAGAATTTCGGGGGGAGGGACGGAATGCCTCCCCCCCACCGCGAATAAAATTTCATTCAAGGTAAGTGACTTTCGTACATCCCTAGCCAGACAAGCATGGTCAAAAACAGTGGTGGCTGGTGACTCCAGTTCCGGAGGGGTAGTGATCCTATTCTGGGTTTTAGTTACCACCAACCAAAACTCTAGAGGTGCTATCCAAAGTGCTGAAGTCCATCCACAAAATGGGTTTAGCAACTTGGATAGCACGTTTAGAATTTTGGCTGGTGGTATCTAAAACCCAGAACGGAATTACCACCGCTCCAGGACTGGAGTCACCAGCCACCACTGGTCAAGACTGTCCATTAATGTAGCTTCCTGGGGATGGGGGTGGCGTTTATGGCAGAAGATGGTGGGAAGCAAATGACCAATCACCTGGGATCTTGGGCTTCCTCAGGTTCCCCATCTATGCAGGATGGTGATACTTCACATGCTGTCCCACCCAGGAAAGTAACTTTAAGAGCTGTCAACTCAAGGAAATAGTTTTCTTCCTGCTAAACAGGATCAACCCAGGGAAATCATAATCTTGTGAATTTATGCAAAGCTAATAGCTGCCTTTCTGTTATGGAAGGAGTTTAGGGATGGATGTATCTGTCAGTTTCACTTTCTCCCACATTCATTAAAAATAAATAAAGAAAGAAAAAACCTCAAGTCTTTTCCATCGCATTTATGCAGATTTTTTTTTTTTTAAATTGGTATCCTTGACAGATATAGGGATTAGAGCACTGAGGCTTTGGATCCCATAACATGTCATACCCATTTATTTCAGTGTTACTGGTACAGGAAATATTCCAGAATAAGGGATGTGCAGAAACAACTGGAAAATTTTGCTCATCTTATTAGAATTCTCTCTGCTTGCTTCCTAAGCCCTCAGATGTTTCTCCTGAGCTAGGATTGGATCCAGATATAGTCCCTAGATAGTATTGAGATAGACTCACACTTAGAGCAGACCCACTGAAATCAATGGGACTCAAGTGAGTCATGACCATCTTCGGCCCCATTGTTTTCAGTGGGTCTCCTCTAAGTTTGACTAAATCCAGATGCAGCCCCTAGAATCTTGCCTCAAAAACTGCATTACTGGCATAATTGAATGGCAGCTCTAATCCCATATCTCATCAGTGTTTCTCTCTGTGTGGAGACTTTCTTCATTCGTCTTGAATGTCCAAACAGAGAAGAAAGAGAGATGAGGCAGAGCAGCTGATGATACCTCATCCTAGTGCTGTAAAAGAATGTAGCAGTGTATCTGAGGGTTTGCTTTGGTCAGCTGAGCTAAGAGAGGCAGAGAGACTGGTGACTCCTGCGTGCAACACCCCACAAATGTCCTTCTCTTTAATCCAAAATGTGTGTACAGTGTACACTCCTTGAAACTTACTTGGCATCCAGCTAGTTTCCATCTTGCCTATTATTGGGCAATATCTAACTGTGTCATTCTGTTAGCGCAAATAACACTGTACTAGTGGAAACTGGGTTCTGAACTATGCACAAGAGGAGAAAACTGAGAAAGGAGGAGGAACCAAAATGGCCTGATGCATCTTTTGCTAATGCACAGATATCCTTTAGGTATAGTCTAAAGTCTGTAGTTCTCTTCTCTCCATAGTTCTCTTCTCTTCTATGCTTTATCACAGCTTAAAATCACTTAAACCACCATCATGACCACAGGAATAAAATGGAACTTGGTTCTGCTGATGTGATGCTAAGCATATTTACTTGGGAATAAGCATGATATTTAGGGATGATGGAGGAATCCTCCACGGACCCCAATGAGGCTGGATTCTATGGAATCCAGCCCCTCAAAGTCTGTGGAGGATCAGATCTCCTACCTCTGCCTCCCCAAGAAGTCCCTTGCTGGCTGGATCCTGCCTGCTGCCGGCTCCAAAGCCCCAGCGATACAGCTGCCATCGCCGTATCTCTGGCTGGCTTGACGACTGCGGACTCAAATGGTGTCTGCTACGCCATTTGCGTCCCTGCTCTTTGACATTACAGGTTATGTAAAGATCTATCACGTGAAAAAACAGGGACCCAAATGGTGTATTTGCATCCCTGTTCCTTTGCATGATAGGCTACATAAAGATTTACATAGCCTATCATGTCAAAGAGCAGGGACGCAAATGGCGTCCGCTACACTGGACTCCATTTGCGTCTGCGGTACGTCAGTCCAGCCAGTAATACAGCAATGGTGGCCGTACTGCTGGGGCTTCGGAGCCGGCTGGTGGCTCCGCGGAGTCAACACAGAGTGGAGCCAGCCGGTGAGGATTCCTGGTGGGTGGAACGGATTGCATCCCCCCGTGGCGGACGGCAAGGTAAGGGATTTGTATATCCCTAATGATATTGTTGTAGGAAAGGATACTCTTTATAAAGGAAAAAAATAATACAATGGACATCTGTAAACATGTGTATGTCTGCCTGGGTGCCCTTTGCTATGAAAATAAGAAACGATGATATGGCATGCAGCTTCAGCCCCAGTGGGCCTCAGCATGTTCATGCCAGCTCAGGTGCTGGTACCAGCCTTGGCCTGTTTGCCACTGTCCCCATCATACACCACTCCCTGAGAGATTGGTCGAGCCTCTCTGGGCTGTGGGATCCAGGACCATTGCCCTGAGTTTTTGCTCTAGCTGAACCACTGATTGTAGCTTAGGGACACACAAGAATTCCATTTGCTCTCACAGAAGAGTTGAACGAGCCCCGTTTGCAACCCTGAACGTGAGCAGGAGGACATGATCTCCAAAGATGTTCACAAATGGTCAAAAATGCAGTTTTGTTTTTTTCTTGAACGAGCAGGCTGTAATTCCATGACATTAAGACGGCACAACTTTGTGCTTTAGTCTGTGGGGGAAGTTGCCCAACTTTGGAAAAGTGCACCCTTTTTTGCACCATTTTCCAGTTCGTGCAAATCAAACATAGATCACAAATGACAGTGGTAAACAGGACGAAAATAACGTAAAGCAGTTGTTTGTTTGTTTGTTTGTTTCATTTCTATACTTCCCAATAGCCAAAGCTCTCTGGGTGGTTTGGAGAATCTGGGAGAATGCGAACATTGCTTGTTCACCCCTCCGTATTATGGGCGCACTGAAATTTTTATTACTGCTTGGCTTGTCCTAGAACTGAGGCCTAACAGAGCAACACAAACAACAAAGCAGGGCGGAGGGCTGAGTTCTTGCAGACTCCCCCATTGGGGTTGGGGTTTTTACTACCCTGGCTGTCTACACATACAGTATCTGCCTGAGCGATTGGTGGTCGAAGAGCCAACTTTTGCAATCTTCTCCTGCTACACCCACAGAAGATGCTCACTGGCCACAGGCAACCAGGCTAGGCAGCATCTTACAACACTTCTATTCCCAAGGACCTTTCCTAAACAGCCAGTTATGTATGGCTTATTCTCAACTTTCGATTAAGAATATAATTGAGTGCATGTGGCCCCTTCTTTCTTGCTCTTTAGAGCTCTGATTTATGAGGGAACTGATAGCTCTCAAGATTTTTGTTCCCTGTATATCAGGGGTGGGAAGAGAGGAACTGAATTTGTCCCTGGGGGCCCCTTTACAGACATCATTGCCTTTATGGAGTTCAAGAAAGCAATTGTTGGGTTCTTTTTTCATCCACATTACCCATTGGGGATAAAAGAGTGTAATTTCTCCAAAACATATTGTCCAAAATATATCTCCAAAATATCTGGATTATGCATGTGTGTGTGTGTAAGATAGAAAGACTAACTAACCTTGTTAGTATTAGTAACAGAATCATAGAATAGTAGGATTGGAAGGGGCCTATAAGACTATCAAGTCCAACCCCCAGTCTTTCTTATAGTCTTAAAACTCTCTTAGTCTTATATAAAGACTAAGAGTCTTTCTATCTTTCTTATATATTTTACATTAAGACTGACTGCTTCCACAGTGGAACCAGAATCTTCTTGTTGGTTTTCTCATCTGCCACTTTACACACACACACACACACACACACACACCACAGAGTGCTTCCCACCGCCCCCGTACACTTTCCTCTTACTTTTTGCTTGCCCCTTTTCCTTTTGTTCATTTCTCTCATTTAAAAAAGAAAGAAAGATGTCAGGCCATTTCTGTAAGACCCAAGTTCAGCTTGCTGAGTGATCCAAAGTATTCAAAAGAAACAAAATGCATGAAATGAAAGGGGGGAGGGGATGGGGAGAGGAGAGGAGAGGAGAGGAAAGGAAAGGAAAGGAAAAGGTCAACCACAAGCAAAACTATTTAAAAGTTAAATGGGAGTGCTTATAATGACCAGCTGAGACAGAAACATTTCAGGGAGATAAAGGCCCAAATGGAGCTGCTGGTTTTGCAGATCCAGCGGATTGCTTCCCATCTCTCTCCAGCTAGAATGGGGATGATGATAGATGATGGTTGAAAATGGATCATTTTAGCATTGAATTAAATCAGGGATTGGCAACCTGGTGCCCTCCAGACAGAAATGTACATCTCCAAAACCCAAACAAAAACAATCAAACAGGGCAGGGAGAACAGTAACAGAAATAAATAACAGTTTACACAATGCAGCAATCATCATCCATCGGGCCTGGGTGAACACATAGATCTTTAGTTGGCACAGCCAGCTTCTAAGACTCAGCATATACCGTATCTGAGCAGGGAGGGTGTTCCACCATCTGCCTGTATTGAGAATGGCCTCTCTCAGCTTGCTATGCATCAAACTCCAGGCAAATGCTTCCCTGACCAGAGTGCACCCTCAAGTCAATCTTAATATCTGGACAGGTGCATAAAGGAGAAGGTGCTTCCAGGTCCTAAACCATGCATAGCTTTATATGTCAGCACAAGCACCTTGAATTTGACTCAATGGCTTTCTGCCATTCCTTTTTCTCTCTCCTTCTGCCACCTCTTTTCTCTCTCTTCCCTCTTCAATTCATGCAGCAGGCTGCCAGGGAAGGTTTGGATTGTTCTTGCCAGATGTGACGTCTGAACTAATCCCATGCAGATGTTTTCTTAGTTATTGATTTAAATTAGGTTAAGGGCTGCTTGTGGTCCTAGAGCTGCATGTTGCCCACCCCTGATCTATATGTATAAATAAATTGGCATATGCAAATTCTATGCAAATCTGCATCCTGTTATAGTCTCTTGTTTGTTGATGCATTTCCTCTTTTCTGACGATATGCAAGTAGCCACGACAATTTGTCCTCTTGTCTTCTGAAAAATACCATGCACATGCATGTCTCCTCCTCCTCCTCCATCAGTTGTGTGGTGGTGGGCAGGATAGAGGAGGGATAATTCCAAAGGTATAGTTATTAGTTAGAAAACATCTTGCACAAGCAACAATCAGGTAAATTGAGAGCCAGTGTGGTGTTGTAGTGGCCAGAGTGTTGGACTAGGATTCAAGAGATCCGGGTTCTAGTCTCTGCTCAGCCATGGAAGCTCACTGGGTGACTTTGGGCCAGTCACAGACTCTCAGCCCAACCCACCTCACAGGGTTGTTGTTGTGAGGATAAAATGGAGGAGGAGGAGATGTATGCTGCCTTGGGTTCCTTAAGGAGGAAAAAAGGCGGGATAGAAATGTAATGAATGAATGAATGAATGAATGAATGAATGATGCATTCCCTCTGCTCTTTCCATACATATTTGTTACAACAATTACTGCTGAATGTGTTATTACTGCACATCTCTCCCTGAATCATTGGTCTTGAGTGGGTGGGTGACATCATTCTCCACATAAGATTCATTGGATCAGTGGCAACACCAGCATTTCCCTTTTTCCCTCCCCCACTCCCGTTTTGCTGTTATTTGTGGTGAAGGGGGAGGAATAGAGACAAAAAGTTCCAAATGAAAAGGAGACCATAACTCCTTTTCCCATAATAGTTCATGGAAGGAGGTTCTCTGGGACAGCTTTGCTGATCCCTGCATGAACAGCTGTACCGACCAAAAGATACAGGATTGCTATCTGCTTTTGCATCGGGTCACTCTTGAGACAGAAGGGGAAAACTGGGCCATATATTGTTGTTGTTGTTGTTGTTGTTTAAGGAAAATAAGTAACAATTCCTCCCCACCCCAGTCTCATGTTGAAAGCTGGGATTAAAGGTGTGCCCCAATTCTGACAAGGCTCAAGACTACTGCCCCATAAGCGTGGGGACATACAAGCTTGCAAAATAAGATTGCCGATGGTGAAGCACACAGCATCATTATGCATTTTTTTAAAAATGTAACATATTGGCGATATTGTTGTTTGCCATTAGAGTTACTACTCACTCAAAATATTTCTAATTTAAAATATTAATGGTGGAACTCCATGTGTTTCAAGTCTGTGATAATTAGCTTCCTGCCATGCTGTTAGTCAGTGTCTCTTCTCCCCCCCCCCTTTTTTTTTCTTTTTTTCGTGGGGTAGGGATACAAGTGGAGAGAAAATTCACATCGCCATTTAATATAATTATCCATAATGACCACATATGGCCATTGTATCATTTGCTAATTATTTTAAATGAGTAATGCATAAACATTGTGGTAGATTATTCAGTTATTAGCAGGGCTAACACTTGTGTGGAGAGACACAATGCAAGTTTTAATTCCTTCACTTTAGTCAGTGGAAGAACTGGGACTGGAATTAATGATATTTTAAAAATCCTCCTTCCTTCTTTGTTTTGTTTTGTTTGCTTAAAGGACCACTGTATGAACAAAAAATAATGTGATATTAGGAGCTAAGGGTCTTGAAACTAACATTAGCCATATGCAGGCATTCAGCCTGCACATACAAGGGTTGAAATTGTGATGACGTCATGCACACAAGCCCCGCACTCAACATCCCCTGGCCAGCTCCTCTGTAGCTCTTCACATATGGAGAACAAAGGAAATGCATACCTAGTCATATTCTCCATTTTGTTGATAATGACTTTCCACAAGTCTATAATTTGAGGGGGTGTCCAGAACTTCCGAAGCATTCCTACCACTGCAGTTTGACATTGCCAGCAAATATCTCCTGAGGATTGTAAATCTGCTTTAAGCATACCATCTAAACTGCAACTTGTAATTGCTTCCCCTCCAAATAAGAATTGATCAACCTCTTACTAGCATTCCCCCAAAGTCAAGACCAGAATTGGTTCACCAAGGTCTCCCCATTTGTGTTCATAACCAGGAACAAATTCCAGTTGAAACCGAACTTGCACTAAGTTGGTGGCTCCGGATTACAACTCAGTTCATGTTTTGTTTCAACAGGACTTAGTCATGACAAATTGAACTAGGTTTAGTCCCTTGCACAGGATCCAATGAGCTATTTAGGCATGTTAGGTCGAACTTATTATTCCTTTAAATTGCAGACATACACACATCATAACAAGTGTCACACACATCATAACTGGTGAGAGCCAGTGTGGTGTATTGGGTAGAGTGTTGGACTGGGACTCAGGAGATCCAGGTTCTAGTCCCCACTTAGCCATGAAGCTCACTGGGTAGGGATGTTGTTGGAGAAATTTGAGATGGTCTAAAGTGAGTTCGTATTTCTAAGAATCCAACCTGAGGAATCTACTGTGGAGTGACCCCCTCAGTCTGAGCAGAGTCTGCGGACTTCCCGTTCTTTTGTCTTTTTTACTTTTCCGAAATGTATGCATATTTATTCATAAGAAAATACGCAAGTTTCTGCTGAGACTGGTAAATATACAATGGGAGAAGCTGAACAGAATAGGGGACAATACGCTAAATGTTACGCACGAAGGTAAATTATGTAAATTGTTGCAAGCCCTCTTATGGAATTATTTGCCCATTTTTCCTCACAATAGCGGGGGGAATCGAATCTGTCTGTGAATGGATGATGAAGAAAGTGGCACCTGACAATCTGTGAAACACAGATGGAGCAGATTTTACACAATCCATATATATCCCAATCACTGGGTGACTTCGGGCCAGTCTCTGACTTTCTGCCTAACCTACCTCAGAGGGTTGAAAAGGAGAGGAGGTGGATCATGTAATTGTCTGTCTGTCTGTCTGTCTATCATCTATCTTCAAATTCTGTTTGGATATATAAAACGGGTTGAGCAGTTTTGGGATTCAGGCCATCATATTATTGCTTTTCCCCCTCAAGCCCTCAACCCTCAAGAAGGTCTGTGTGGCATCTAGATCTAGAGTGAAATTGGGTGCTGGAATTCCAGTTTGCATCCACTCACTGCATGCCTTCTCAGAGCTGGCATCAAGGGCCATCCACACCCCAGCAGGGGCCCACTTCCGCCTCCTCAATCCAACCTCCTTGTTCGCCTGCCTCTCACTCTGGCCCAAAGAACAGAGGGGGTGAGAAGGAAGAGAAGTAGATATCATGGCCTACTTCCTCACTGGTTGTCTGCCTGTCAAGCAAGCAAGTGGTAGCAACACTGAGGAAGAGGATGAGTAGTAAGAGCAGCTGGTGACAATGGCGGTAAGAAGGTGACCTCACTGAAGGAGGGGCGCCATTGAGGGTGTCTTGCCCAAGGGTTGTCAAAAACGTGGTGCCAACACTGATCCTATATTAGGCCATGTCTGCTCCTTGCTGGCTCAAATCAGGTTTTTGTCTGTGCCAATCCTCCCACCCTGCCATACAATAGAAGTTGAGGTTGACCACAGAATCATTGCCAAAATTGGGTCCAACAGGAGACATTTTGTTTTCCAGTTACTCTGTACTGCTTAACCTAAGATAACTGGCGTTTAGTGTTGGGTGTGGTGCTTTAAGTAATGAGTCACATGCTAGGGATGCATGAGAAATTTGTGCCATTGAGGTGTTGTTGTTGTTTTTTTACCCAATTCATAGTGAGCCAAGGCAGAGTTGCAGTCTAAAATCCACATTTTTCAGAGCTTTCCAATGCAGGTTGTCAGTTGTCTCAGGAAAAAATCACCCCCCGCCCCAATGTGCATATTATGGAAAAGTGTGCATGAAATGCATATATTTAAGGGAAAAGTACACACAAAACACCATTTCAGTAATGTAAAGTTCTTGGGGAAAATGTGTATATATTTTTTAAAAAGCACACAAAAATGTATAGGTGAATGTGTACATTAGGGGAAATGTGCATAAAAACAGTATGAATTTCCATAAAGATTAAAAAAGCAAAAAAAAAAATGCAAGCTTAATGGGATAGAGCAAGGTTGACTTAAAAAATCTGACAATCTCACTGAGGCCAGGACTGACAGATCTATCCAATACTAACAGTGGTGGGGCAGTTTCAGGAAGGAGAAGTAGAGCATGGTATTTGGGGAACACCCAAAGGCACCAAGGAAAACATACCAGAGACGTGCCATTCAGGGTGGGGAAAGAAACCTCTCTAAGTCTTGACTGGATCACACAGTCAGATCCTTGAGGCTCAGAGAGCTGTGAATCAGGACGGCTCTCCTCTTTGTCAAAAAGGTGTGGCCAGGTGGGAAGGATACATTACAGATCTCCCTTTGTTGTTAAAAGTTAGTAAATGCTGGCCTAGTTAGCCCAATACCAAGGTGTGGACACAGCTACCCCACCTCCACTGCCCTCTAGATGGCTTTCAAATCAATGGAATACCACAACAGTAAGATCTAATGAAAAACAGCAACACTACAGTTTGTCACACGAAAACTACTATAAGTACAAACTACAGTGCAGCAGAACCCACAAACATCCACAAAAGCAAACCCAGAAACATTCAGACTGGGTTCCAAATTCCTCCCTTTTAGAGACAGGATTTAACATAGGTTTGGGGAAATGAGAAAATAAATACTCAGCTACACCTCCCCCTGGAACTGTCATTGTATTGACACAGCATTATTTTAATTGACCGTGGACTCTCATTTAACGTAAGGTATACCAAATATCTTCCATGTATCCGTAATGCTAAGAGGGGGAGAAATGGCAGAGGAAGCCACTCAGTTGTGGGTTGCCTGGAGTGGTATCTTAATGTGGTTTGCTGATAATATGAAATGCTTCAGGCTCTACAGGCTAGGGAATGTTAGGAAGTAAGCTCTCTTCCCTCCCTGATGGGCAGAGCTTGGGGCATTATGATACAAAGCCTTTGCTTACGGCTACCAGACAAACTAAGTTTCATGCTGGTGAGTTTTTAGGTGCACAGATGGAGCCATCTTTTACTTTGCCAGCCTAAGCTGTTGCCCAGCATGAACCCCAAGCAAAAGGCAATTTGGGTAAGCAATCACCTTATCATTCAACTGGATCATAGATGTCATCTGAATAATAAGACATTAAGGCTCTGCATATGGCTTAAGGAGGCCATACTGAGGGCTGGGGTGGTTCAGCAAAGCTGATCATGTTCACTTTTGTAAAAACAGGCTACCATAGAAGTGCATCCAGCAAGAGCAGTATTCAGTGGGTGTATAGAGATAACCACTTACGAAGCAGGCAACAGAATCCTATGTTTATGTTGTTGTAGTTGTTGTTTATTCATTCATTCATGTATACCATGCCATCAGTGTACATGGGTCTTGAAACAGACAGTGGGGAAACAAGAGAGGGAGACAGGCAAGGGTAGGGAGGGAAGAGTGTGGGCAAATGTCATTACATGTTCATAAAGATTAGTTGCAGCTGGGGAAAAGGATTAAGATGATAAGCTAAAGGTCATGGGCTTTGAGGAGAGAAGTGGCAGCAAATACATGTTTTGATACCATTCTGTTCGGCCTCTGTTGTGATGAGGGTTTCATGTGGCTGGGTGCTGGTGAGATCTGGGTTAGAGGGCTCTGCTGTGGGTTTGGTGTTTACCAAAATTTGGGGCAGGTTTCTCAGAGGCAAGAATGAGAACAGGGGCTTAGAGAGTTCTGAGTGGGCTGGGACTGCAAGCCAGACATGCTTGTCTGTATGTTGATCCAACAAGGAGCAGATTGAGACTGAGCCTTAAGTAGAGGTTTGGCTTCCTTTAGGCTGGTTGGCTCCACCTCCACACTGACTGAGGCCTTTTCTCCAATCTGTTTAGCAGCCTGAGGCTGCAATGACACAGGATGCAATGTACTTAGGCTCTTCATGGCTGGAGTCCTAAGAGTCTGAGGATGGCAAGCTCATTGGATGACCCCTGGTTCTACTATTATGAGGAAAACTTGCTACACAGTCCACTTTACTGTTTATCACCAGATATTCAGATAATTGATTTTGTTAGTGAGTACTTCATTTTGTCTGTCCTGAAATTACTGCCACTATATTTCATTGTGTAATCCTGCCTCTGGTATTGTCAGACAGGAATTTATATTAAACTGGGATGCAATATGCAGGAAAAGCTAGATTTCTCCCAGGTCAAGAAAAAAAAATGAAATATTCCCCCCACACACACACACACACACCCTTGTCCACCTCCTCTGTCCACACACTCAAAATAGGATTCTGTTTCAACTTCTAAATGCCTAGAGTTGTTCTACTAGATTAAGCTAATTTGTCAATTAAATATAAGTGTTCCCACGAAGAACTGTGCTTATGTCTGTCTCTCCTCCTTGAAGTATAAATACTTACTTTAGTTCCATTTAATAATTTTAACTGGAGTAATCACATTTTCTAGGTGACCTAACATATTTATATGGATAAGATGATGAAAATAATCAATGAAGAATGGAAATAGTGGAGTGAAAATAAACTAGATTTACCGGCACAGTAGCTTATTGAACTTCTGTGATTAGATTGTATTCCCTAGCACGTTCCTACTTGAGGGAATGTAATTTAATCTGCAGCTTGAGAAGATAACTGTACTCGGAGAAGTTTAGAACCCATTGCCAGTCTTTATATCCTGAGCTTCTCTTAAAATCACTGTTCTGTAGAATCTGCCTTCTGGAGTTTGTACATCTTTGGCAGGATTATTTTCCTTGCTAGCTTTAGGAAAAGAGAGCATGTATACATGCCTGCACACACACACACACACACACACACACACATGTCTAGATGCAAGTGCTAAGACAACGGCTGAACCCAGAGATCATTGATAGACCCATCATTTCCAAAAAGGGTTGCAATATCTTTGAAACAGAGGAAAAATGTGTGAAAACACAATATAAAATATGACTCAAACCTGAACATCCCATTCATTCTCTCTTTCTGTATCCATTTAGATAGCTGGTGGATATTCATTCATTCATTCATTTTATTTTATTTTATTGATTTGATTTGTGCCTCAACTTTCTAGCAAGAAAAATGGCAAAAGAGAATTTTGCGAGACACAATTCTTTGCACATTTACTTGGAAGGAAGGTGCCCCAAGAATACTGTCACGTAAGTGTCCATAGGCATGTACCATTAAAGGGTTTCCAACATTCTCTTTCATATATTGAAAGTCATTTCCCAAGAAATTTTCATACTCTAGCTTCGCATCAAGAAACAGAATCCTGGGCAGAGATATGCAATAAGAACCCCTTCCCCAACAGTCCGTTGCTGGGGAGGGGAGTGTGTGTGTTCCATGATGGGCATTTTATTAATGTTTCTATATAGGCTAATGCCTGTCTCCCATCACAGTTTGGAGGGGGGATCAGGAAGGAGTTTGGACAATAGGTACCTATCTTCTCCAAGCCACCACTGTTTCCTGCTCAGTTGCTCTCTCCCTCTCTGCCGAGCCCACAAAACTGTCTAAAGGGGGAGAGAAGTAGGAAGCAAAGGATGCTCTTTCATCCCCTCACTCACTCTTGTTATTGATTGGGTGCTTGGAGTGGGCAGGTGAACAATAAATAGCAATCGTGAGGATGGGGAGGAGGGCCAAGAGACTCCAGTAAATGACAGTGCCCCCTGATCCCACCCCAGCATGGGTGTGGATCTCAGCAGGTGCCCAACTATGCCTACCCATGATACCAGCCCTGTGCCATAGAAATGTAAGCTACGACAACGCAATGCAAATGAAGGGGTGGGGACTGCATGGTAGGAGTGCACTCAACTCTCACTACAACAAAGCTGCAAATGGAGACAAAGCAGAGCTACAACAACTATGCCTTGCCTAGAGTCACCAGTACTTTAATAGGGGTGGTAACAAATAAGTCCTCCACAAGTATATTGTATTTCTGGAGGGGACCACTCCCCTACTGTTTGTGAACCCTCCATCCCTGATATCCATGCATTCAATGGGACATCAGCAAAGAGAGCCCAGAGACACACACACACACTGTGCTCATAGACTCTTTACCAGACTGAGACGGTGGTGGTGGGGTAGAATGGGCCTGGAGGGTATGTGGCTGATGGCGATGGTGGATGTGGCCCCAGTCCCCCTCCATATTTAAGCATATGCATGTGAAGGGCTTATTTGTGAACATCCCCACTGATGCCCCTGGTTGCACCATTGGACTTCCTTCCATCTGAGTAAATGGGGAACAATAAAGCATCAAGCTTAATGTTAACATTGCAGCAGGAGCAAATCATCATCCTGACAGTGGGTGCTCCAGCTTTTGGGGGTGCTGTATGTCTTCCCCCTTCCTCCATCAGTATGGGGAATGTATAGGCCCTCCCTCTAAACCAGGGATGGGGAACGTGTGGCCTGCCTGTTGTTTTTGGACAGCAAGTCCCATCCTCCCTTTGTTGTTCAGTCGTTAAGTCATGTCCAACTCTTCGTAACCCCACAGCACGCCAGGCCTTCCTGTCCTGCGCTCTCTCCCGGAGTGTGCTCAAGTTCATATTCATTGCATCGGTGATGCTATCCAGCCATCTCATCCTCTGCCATCTCCTCCTCCTTTTGCCTTCAATCTTTCCCAGCATCAGGGTCTTTTCCAGATAGTTTTCTCTTCACATTAGGTGGCCAAAATATTTCAGCTTCAGCTTCAGTATCTGTCCTTCCAATGAGCAGTCAGGGTTGATTTCCTTTAGGATTGACTGATCTGACCTCCTTGCAGTCCAGGGGACTCGTAAGAGTCTTCCCCAGCACCACAGAGTTTGAAGGCATCAGTTCTTTGGTGCTCAGCCTTCCCTATAGTCCAGCTTTCACAGCCATACATTACTACTGGGAAAACCATAGCTTTGATTGTACGAACCCTTGTCAGCAAGGGGATGTCTCTGCTTCTTACTATGCTGTCTAAGTTTGCCATAGCTTTCCTCCCAAGGAGTAAGCGTCTTTTAATTTCATGGCTACAGTCACTGTCTGCGGTGATATTGGAGCCCAAGAAAATAAAATCTGTCACTGCTTCCATTTCTTCCCCTTCCATATGCCAGGAAGTGATGGGGCCAGATGCCATGATCTTAGTTTTTTTAATGTTGAGTTTCAAACCAACATTCGCACTCTCCACTTTCACTTTCGCACTCAACAAGAGGCTCTTTAGATCCTCTTTGCTTTTTGCCATTAGGGTGGTATCATCTGCGTATCTGAGGTTGTTGATAATTCCCCCCGGCAATCTTAATTCCTACCTGTTAGGGATGTATGAAAGTCACTTATCTTGAACGAAATTTAATTCGTGGTGGGGGGAGGCACTCCATCCCTCCCCCCGATATTCTGGCAGGGGGGAGGTGCTCTGTCCCTCCCCCCTGAAATTCTGGCCGGGGGGGAGGTGCTCCGTCCCTCCACCCCCGAATCCTGGCCGGCCGGGCCACAAATGGCGGTGGCTGTAGCCACCGCCATTTGTGTCCCTGCAGTCAGCCATGATAGGCTACATAAATGTTTACATAGCCTATAACGGCTGAGTAAAAAAAACCAAAAAAAACCCCGCGCGTACGCAAATGGCGGTGCCCATGGGCGCCGCCATTTGCGTTCCTTATTTTGGCACGTGTAGTCTACGTAAACATTTATGTAGACTATGGTGAAAATAAGGGGAATGCAAATATCGTAAACGCTACGCTGTTTGCTTTCCCCTTATTTTCGCCGTAGTCTATGTAAATATTTACATAGACTAGACGTGCCAAAATAAGGAATGCAAATGGCGGCGACCATGGGCGCTGCCATTTGCGTAAGCACGTTGTTGTTTTTTTACTCAGCCATGATAGGCTACGTAAACATTTACGTAGCCTATCACAGTATTTTTTAAAAATCTAGCCGTGATAGGCTACGTAAATCTTTACGTAGCCTATCACGTTTTTGGGTTTGTTTTTTTTTACTGGAAATGGCGGCGGCAGCAGCTGGTCAGAAGACCGGCCGCCACCAAACCGCTGCCAGAGCCGCCGCCGCCAGGAGGATTCGCCCAAGGTAAGTCCCGTCCTGGGGGGGGGGGGCAGACTGTTTTGCCACCAATTTTGGGGGGCCGAATGTGCTGGCATTCGGCCTCCCCGAGATTTGTGGCGAAATTCTCTGACATCCCTACCTGTGATTCATCCAGCCTGGCGTTTCTCATGTTGTACTCTGCATATAAGTTAAATAAGACAATATGACAATAAGACAATATGCAGCCTTGTCGTACATCTTTCCCAATTTTGAACCAATCAGTGGTTTCATGTCCGGTTCTTACTGTTGCTTCTTGACCCTCGTACAGGTTTCTCAGGAGACAGGTAGGGTGGTCTGGTACTCCCATCTCTTTAAGAATTTGCCACAGTTTGTTGTGATCCACACAATCAAAGGCATCAAGCTTAATGTTAACTTTGCAGCAGGAGCAAATCATCATCCTGACAGTGGGTGCTTCAGCTTTTGAGGGTGCTATGTGTCTTCCCCCTTCCTCCATCAGTATGTGCAACACATAGGCCCTCCCTCTAAACCAGGGATGGGGAAACTGTGGCCTGCCTGTTGTTTTTGGACAGCAAGTCCCATCCTCCCTTATCATTGGCTAATCTGGCTAGGGCTGATGGAAGTAGCAATCCAACAGCATCTGGGGACACCCCACCCACCCTGCTCTAGATGGTTAAGCAAACTGAAGGCTTGGAGTTCCTTTCTTTCATTTGGCCTAAGGTCAGTGCTTTCCAGTAGGTTGAAGGGGGAATAAAATAAAATTGTGCTGTGCGAATGTATGCTGTAACATTGCATTGCAATTGTGATGTCTTGTATCACTTGCTTGGGGGGCAGGGACAAAAATGGCACACTGAAAGATTTATCTAAGAGATTGGTTAATCATATGAAAGCCAGAAAATACCAGCAGCTGTCTACAGTAACTCTTCTGCTGATGTGGCTTCTGTCAAGTGTTAATGCAGGTTACATGAGAAGGATTTAGAGCTACATGCTTTTTGCATTAATCTGTAATATTAAATTAGCTGGCAAAATGTTGCTGTCTTGGCAGGGATTCAGAAAAAAAGAAAAAGGGAAAGAGAGAAAGAGAAGCAGGTCTCCAGTTGCAAGGAAGCTGCTGCTCAGGACTACCAAAAAGGAAAATCTGCTTATAAGGGCATCTGAAGATAAAAGAAATGGGGCGATGGGGTTGAAGTGAGAGGGGGTACACGAAGGCAGTGGTGAAATAATTCCCTCTTTGATCAGAAAGGCCTTCCTATATTCTGCATTTCCAGTGTTGCACTAAAATGCTTCATTATTCCTGATTGAGAGTATGTTCTCTTCTCCCGCCCCCACCCACACACCTTTGAAAGCATCGCATGACCTCAGATGAGGCCTTACCTGAGGTTCAGGCTTGATATCTGTTGCTGTGAGGCCCCAGTGCCTCCCTGACTAGTAGCTGTTCTCCACCGTTTCAGGCAGGATTCTTTCCTCGCCTGACCAGGAGATGGGGAGTATTGAACCTGGGGCTTTGTGCATCCAAGCAGGTGCTCTACCACTGAGCTATGTCCCCTCCCCATCACTGCCACTGCTGCCAAGAGGGGGCTGAGCGACATAGGAGGGAGCCCACCAGCAGGCACTTTACCCAAGAGCCCCCCAAACCTCAAGGTTGTGTAAAATTTTGACTCCTCACAACTCACCAGCCACTACAAGAGAACGTGGACCTCTCCTTACTGTCAGGACCAGCCTAAGACTGCAGGTGGCCATTATTGAATCCAGATTAAATTGTGTGTTCCTTTAGGGATGTCCAAGAATGTAATTTCAGTTTTCAAATCACTGAAAAATGCCCCATTCATAACCCCAAAACAGTAATACCACACACAGTACAGCTGTGCCACCTTCTTATGAAGAGGAGGAGGAGAGATAGAGAGAGAGAACTGAGACGGTGAAGCAACCTGAGCTAGATTTCTCAGCACTGCCACTCACAGACTCCTGAGTCAGTCAGATGGCTCTGGTGCCAAGGAGGAGGAGAACTGGAGAAACTGGAGGTTGGACCAGCTATGGTTGGACAGAGCTGCAACAGTCAGTGGTCTATTTACACCATTTCATGCCTGCTATTGAGTAAATGGGCCTATTTACGGTTGCCATTTGCACAGAAGGGCCCTTTACGTAAAAAGGATGAGCTACCATTTTCTGCAAAATGGCAGCTTGGCAGACCAGAGGGGACCACTGTGATTGCCCCACTTGGTGCATGTTGAGTCAGGAAAGTGCAGGTGTCCACAGACTGACATTTGGGGGCTGAGCCAGCGAGAAATTGCCGAGCCTCCAGCCCCAACCAGACGCTCATGACATCCCTACCTGTTTTTGAACTTGCACCTGCTTTTGGCCCCTCCAAGCCCTCCGTTGCTGCCTTGTAACTTGACTTTCTGCCTGGCTATGTTCCTTTGATTTGTGTCTGCCTGATCTGGTGCCTGACCTCCTGCCTGTCTATTGCCCTTCTGCCTCTTCCCCATTTGTGTGCCCAAACTAAGTCCCAATTGCATCCTATCTTAGGGCTAGAGCAAGGCCTGAGAGAAAGGAATTATATTAAAAAGGAGGAATATTTATTTGAGACATCTCTCCAACTCACCCCTCTCATTTTTATTTTTACACACAAAGAATTTGTAATATAGCAATAAGCTTCATTTTGACACTGTCCAAGAGTTACATATTGTAGATGAGACATTCACTTAATTCACAGGATCATGAAATCATAGAATAGTAGGGTTGGGAGGGGCCTATAAGACCATCGAGTCCAACACCCTGCTCAATTCATACACTATAATGCACCATTGATTTCAGACATTTATCTCCACAATAACTGTGGAGGAGATTCACAGAAAATTTGGACCAATTCTCTTTCAAGGATATGTGCATAATAATAATAAAAAATGAGGGAGAGAGAGAGAGAGAGAGAGAGAGAGAGAGAGGCAAAATGCTAAATGTTTGCTAGAAGATAAAATTGGCATGAAAAGTGAGAAGCATGAAAATGCCCCAATACTGATGCTATTTAGTAGGTATTGTTTTGTACGTAGTTAATCAATCTCTCTCTCTCTCTCTCTCTCTCTCTCTCTCTCTCTCTCACACACACACACACACACACACTGACAAACACACACTTTTCTGCATGTTTTCTTGGGAAGGGCTGTAGCTGAGAAGTGGTCAACCACATGCTTTGTATGCATAACATCCCTGGTTTGTTCCCCAGGATCTCCAGTTAGGGTTGTAAAAACACCTGCCTGAACCCTGGAGAGTCACTGCTAGTCAGCGTCAACAGTTCTTGGCTAGATGAGCCAATGGTCTCACTCAATATAAAGCAGCTTCCAATGTTCCCATGTATTACAACTCCAAAGTTTGGAAATAGGGGATGTATGTGTGAAACACTTTTTTGTACACCGAGATAACACACTTAGAGGGTCAGTCAATGGGGATACACATGCACAATCCAGACCCTTTGTAGATGTTGCCTGGCTTTCTACATGCCAACCTAGGAGCAAGAAAAGGATGCAGAGTGAGTGGCAACAGGATTTGCCAGCAAGCCCCTGTATGTGTGCGTGACAGTCAGGTCGTTGTCTGTGCATCTTGCCCTTCCCCGAGGTGGCTATGAGGGAAATTGAGGCACTGTCCATGGTCCTGGACACATCCCTATCTCGTATTAAGTGTGCAGCCACAATTTATTTAAACTTGCAACGTAGCTGCATAGATAATTGACCATGTTGGATGCTTCGTATGCCATGTTTGATGTCATTCATAATTAGGGGTGAACAAAAGTCACTTACCTTTTCTCGCAGCTTTTTCGCGGTGGGGGGGAGCGCTTCGCTGCTCCCCCCGCGAAGTTCAGGCCGGGGGGGGAGGCTTCCCGCCTCGCCCGGACGAAATTCAGGCCGGGGGGGGAGGCTTCCCGCCTCGCCCGGCTGAAATTCAGGCCGGGGAGGAGGCTTCCCGCCTCGCCCGGCCGCGAACACGAAAGTAAAAAAAAAAAAAAAAAAGTCCCCTGATAGGCTACGTGACGATTCACGTAGCCTATCACGGCTAGATCTGGAAAGTCAGCCGTGATAGGCTACGTGAATCGTCACGTAGCCTATCACAGGTGACTTTAAAAAAAAAAAAAAAAAAAGCGCGTACGCGAATGGCGGCCCCCATAGGGAGCCGCCATTCGCGTTCCTTATTTAGTTGCTGTAGTCTACGTCAATGTTTACGTAGACTACGGCGAAAATAAGGGCAACGCAAATAGCGTTGCCCTTATTTTCGCCGTAGTCTACATAAACATTGACGTAGACAACAGTGACCAAATAAGGAAGGGGAATGGCGGCTCCCTATGGGGGCCGCCATTATCCATACACACTTTTTTTTTTTTTTTTTAAAGTCACCCGTGATAGGCTACGTGACGATTCACGTAGCCTATCACGGCTGACTTTGCAAATCTTGCCGTGATAGGCTACGTGAATCGTCACGTAGCCTATCAGGGGACGGGTTTTTTTTTTTTCTTTCATTGCAATGGCGGGGGCGGCAGCCGGTCGAAAGACCGGCTGCCGCTCCCGCCCCGCTCGAACACCGGACGAACCGCCAGCCGGACCCGCCGCCGGGAGGGACATTCAGGGAAGGTAAGTCCCGTCCCGGGGGGGGGCGGGGGGGCGGAGGATTTCTCCCCAAAACTTGTTCGGGGGGCCGAACACGTTGGCGCTCGGCCCCCCGAAGTTTTGGGGAGAAATTCTCCGCCATCCCTATTCATAATACTAGAACCCAGGGTCATCCCATGAAACTGATTGGTTGGAAATTCCAGTCAGATAACAGGAAGTACTTTTTCATACAGTGCATAGTCAAACTATGAAATTTGCTACCACAAGACATAGTGATGGTCCCCAATTTGGATAGCTTTAAAAGGGGGTTAGACAAATTCCTGGAGGAGAAGGCTATCACTGGCTACTAGTCATGATGCCTCTATGCTAGAGGCAGTATGCCTATGTACACCAGTTTCTGGGGAACATGGGCAGGAGGGTGCTGTTGCACTCATGTCCTGCTTGTGGGTTTCCCATAGGCAGCTGGTTAGCCACTGTGTGAACAGAATGGTGAAGTAGATAGTCTGATCCACTTTGGCTCTTCTTATGTTCTTATGTCACTTGGGTAAGCCTCTGCCCTTGGGAAGAGACAGTCATTTACACTACCCCCTCTCCTCTTCAGGTGAGGAGGGAAGTTTTTCTGAGACTCCCCCTCGGGGGCCCCACAACTCTGACTGAGTGAAACAAGCCAGTGTCAAAGATGAGCCTTTCCCTTCCCATATGTCTCACAGCCTTGAGGTCTCAGGACTCACCACCATTCATCTGTAAAGGTGCCTTGGGATGCTCACTAAATCCAATCCCTACTTCCACAATGTTCCACACATCCCTGATCCTTGCCAAATGCAAATAATTAATCTATTTAACCAATGGCACTCCTCTCTACTTGCACCTTCTTACAGCTATCATTTTAGAGAAGAGGGAAACACACTTGTCCAAAAAGGCCAGTGCATGGACAAGCCAAAAATTTCTGCTTGGCCCATAAGTGACCATATAATCCTACACTGAGATCAGTGCACAGCAGAATGAGCGCTGGAAGAATCTAGAACAGGGTTGGACAATTCCAGAGGGTTACTGTGATGTTCCTGCCCCTTCCCAGTGAGAATACCCCTTCTCTAAGGTTTTTCTCATCCCAAGGAGGAAACACCTCCCCCCCCCAATCATACTGCCAGCAGGACCTTTAAGGCTCAACCCACACTCAGTGAGCCCCCATGTACCCTTACGTAGCCAGGTGTAGAAGGCGTATGATTCGGTAAAACAAATACACTTTATTAATTACAACAAATAAGTTGTTGAATGGTTCTACTATTGTATGTTCTATCTTGAACAATACTCCAGACCACACTCTCAATCAATCACTACACAATCACCACAGACCTTCATTCTCTCTCACTTCTAAAATCTTCGCACATCAATTCCCTATCTCTGATCCCTATCAAATCATAGCCCTACCTCTGTTCTAAACCCTGTCTGATTCACACAGCACAGCACACAGAATAACAGACACACACTTCACCCCGTCTTCATACGCTGAGCCAATTGTCGCACATATGCAAATCAACCCTTCTTCCTGTCACTCATACCACTCTCACCCTAGAGATTCTCAGCATAAACATAGACACATAATCTGTGGAGGTAGGGGATCTGACAGGGGCCACAAAACTTCTTCTGTGGGGGCACATTTCTGATCTCTCCCATGGTTCATGCATCACCCACTCCTGGTCTAGAGGTTATCTGTTGGCTACACTGTGCTTATAGAAGGGTTAAGTTTCCCCCTCCGCCAGCAAGACATTGATGTGATGTGTGGCTGCATGCCTTCATCACCAGCATGTCCTGCCTCTTCGCCCGGTCCTTGTCCCAGTTCCAACCACACTCAGAGCCCAGAAGAACCAGTGGAGGAACGGCTTCTACCCCCCCCCCCCAAATTTGGAAACACATGATTGTTCCCAATGTGACAGCCAGCATCCTGGCCTTTTTGTTGTTTTCCTATGTATTTACGTTAGGGATGGCATGGCTGCCTGATTCTGTCTGGGAATCCGGCGAACTGCCCCCCCTGCCTGCACCCCCATGCCCCACTCACTGAGCTCCTGCCCCCGCTCGCCCCCTGCCCTCAGTCGGCAAGCCAGAAAATGTGCATATTTGCATATGTAGGGAAATGTGCATTTTTGCAAAAATGCATATTTTTGTGCATACGCACATATGTGCATTCACAAAAAATGTGCATTCTTGTGCATATGCAAATATGTGGATTTTTGCAATCAACTTTTTTCCCCCAAAAAGTGGCAACTGCAGAGCTCAATGAGGCTGACAGGATGAGTGTGGGTTGCTCGCCAAGCACGGGAGGTGCTCAAGCGTGGTCCGGGGACTGGCGAGCAGGGGCAGGGGCTGGGCAGGTGCCCTGAGAACCCAGACAGATATCCCAGATATTCTTTATTGATAGTTTGCAAAAAAAGACTTAAAAACTTAGCCTGTTGGATCAAAGTAAAAAACCTGTAAGTCAGACCCTCTGCCAGCTAAATCTTTACCTACCTGTAGCCCTGAAATTGCAAAAGGTATACAAAACCTCAGCTCTGGAAGATGGACATTGTTAAACGTGAGCTGCTGGAGAGCTCTGAGCCAATGTCTTAAAAAGAGGACTTCCCCAGACTCTTTTCACCAGAGAGTTAAGAAATGCTCAGATTACAGTTTCCAAAAAGACTTCAGTGCACCATTCAGTCTTAAATGCAATATCATGATGCTTGAAGCATACAAAGGGATACGATCTCAGGGGAAAAAATGTGGTTTGTGCAAGTGTATGTGTTTTTCTTTAGTTTGGGGATTGGAATGGGGCTTTGGGGTCAACGGAAGGAGCCTAGCTCTCAGACCCTTTTGATTTTTCAGAAGTGTTCAGGCACATCTATTGCCCCATCTTTGAGACATAGTGATTCTCTCCGGGTTAGGGCTAGGTTTACTCAGTGAATATTTTACAAACTTGTATCCTCAGGCGCACTTTATAATTTCATATGTATCCCAAACCAATCAGTCTTCTTTCTTACACCCAGGAATTCTACACAATTTATTCTGGATGGATTTTTAAAATTATGTGTTTTTTCAGCTCTTCAACAGTCATTAATGTACTTAAGGGCTCCTGTTATAAATCAACATGAAGAATTAACAGCTTTATAGAAAGTAAAATCAGAGAAACATCTGATTACAGGAGCCTCTGGAGAGAAATCAGATGAATTGTTTTGCTGTGGAGCAGCAGAAGTATCTATGAATACAAAGAAACTTAGAACGCATGTGACAAAGTGGTGGGTCTCTCCTGGGACCCACAATAAATGGCTTGTATACTAATCATAGAATTTGAAGGGTTTGAATTATGAAAACAGGGTTTTGTTTTCTTAAGCCTGAGCAGAGTGGTACACTTGAGCCTGGAAGTGTGAGGCTCTCTGTGGTTGTTCAGTGGTAAGGGAAAAACACTGTACTCAGAAACACTGACCTTCAGATTGGAAGAGAGAGAAAGAAAGACCCCATAACTGGAGACAGGCGAAACTGTCGATTTCAGCATGTTCAGTTTTTCATGTTTTTGCCCTTTTGTTGAATCAGGTTCATTCAGCCTGATTTCATATTAATGTGTGAATTATATTTTTAGAAGTCTGCATGGACATGTGTATACATTTGTGTGTGCCCTTCTCCCAATACACGGATCTTTGTATGCACACTTTCCTAATTCAGATGTGCACCTTTTGCCAATGGGCACAAGTTGGGAAGCTCTTTTCCCTACCATACCATCTTCCTGTGAGTTACTTTCAATGCTGTGTGCATTTTTGTTCACACTTTCCCATTCTGCACAGTTGTGTGTGTGTGTACATGTCCCTGATGTGCACATTTTTGTGTGCATTTTTTTAATGCATGGAGAGCTGCAGTGGCAGTGCTAAATTCAGGGGGGGGGAATGAACATCGGCACATAACTGTGTTTCAGTTCACTGAAATTCATAGAAAAATTCAAGTGGAACACAATTGTTCACCCATCCTTACCTATAACTACCATATCTTATGGAAGAGGCTGATTGTTGCTGGACTGAACGTCAGGTTCTGCATGAATTAGGGTGGTGTCAGGTTAAGTGGAGGCTTTAAAAGTTGATTCACAGTCTGTCAGAGCTGTGCCGTAGGCAGCCATGGAATCGAGTCAGGGTTACAATCAAAACTACAGACAAAGCAAAGTACCAGAGAAGACTATCACTGCCCAGACAAAGTTCCAGCCTGAGCAGGAAGTCTTTAGAGCCCTTCCTGTTGACAATAGCAAATGACCCAGCTGGAAGACTATCACTGCCCAGACAAAGTTCCAGCCTGAGCAGGAAGTCTTTAGAGCCCTTCCTGTTGACAATAGCAAATGACCCAGCTGGGTGAGTAGAGATGCTGCATCACCTGGGGAACTCTAGGGCAGGGATGGGTAACTATTTCAGCCCAAGGGCCAAATTCCATACAAACATAAGAAGAGCCCTGCTGGATCAGACAAAGGGCCCATCTAGTCCAGCATTCTGTTCACACTGTGGCCAACCAGCTGTGGACCAGGAAGCCACAAGCAGGACATGAGTGCAACAGCACCCTCCCGCCCATGTTCCCCAGCAACTGGTGTCCATAGGCTCACTGCCTCTGGTACTGGAGGTAGCTCATAGCCATCAAGACTAATAGCCATTGATAGCCTTTTCCTCCAGGAATTTGTCTAACCCCCTTTTAAAGCCATCCAGGTTGGTGGCCATCGCTACATCCTGTGGTAGTGAATTCCATAGTTTAACTATGCGCTGTGTGAAGAAGCCCTTCCTTTGATCTGTCCTGCATCTCCCACCACTTAACTTCATGGGATGACCCCATTGGGTTCTAGTATTAAGAGAGAGGGAGAAAAATGTCTCTATCCACATTCTCCACACCATGCATAATTTTGTAGACCTGTGCCATGTCTCCCCTTACCCTCCTTTTTTCCAGGCTAAACAATCCCAACTGTTGTAAAGTTCTCTCATAGGGGAGATGCTTCAGCCCCTTGATCATTTGACTTACCGTTTTCTGCAATTTTTCCAGCTCTGTGGTAACTTTTTGTAGGTGTGGTGACCAGAACTGTACACAGTATTCCAAGTGTGGTCGCACCATAGATTCGTAAAGGGGCAGTATGGTATTGGCAGTTTTATTCTCAATTCCTTTTCTAATTATGCCTAACATGGAGTTTGCCTTTTCTACAGCAGCCACACACTGAGTTGACATCTTCATTTTCCATTTTAGAAGCTCTCAGGGGCTGCATTCCAGGGGTGAGCGTTGACAATGGCAAATAGGGGGGGCACAAAATACCAACATATTGTAGTTTAAAGCTCTTCCTGCCAGTCACCAAGCCTTTGGAGAGGTGTTTCAACCTTTTAGAAAGTGTGGAAAAACTGCATGAAAGCTGGGAAACCACATTAATCACCGAGCTCTGCATCTGTGGTGCAAAATCCAAAAAATTGGTGCAAAATACAGTCTAGCTAGATCCTAGAAAGCGGTTACCTTACTAGTGCTAAAACCAGACATTTTATGGAGTGGAGTAGCTAAGAGTACACTGTGGGGTGTCCATCATAAATCAATGTGAACAGCAAAAAACTAAATCTGAGTCTAATAAGTTAAAATGTATTTGTTCATCTTAAGTGATAAAGGGGCCTAAGGGGTCCAGGTTGCCACCAGTCCCCCTTTGGCAACAGCCCTGTAGCATAGGGTGCTTCCAGATGTCATCCAGGAAGTGAAACAGAAAGCACCTCAGAGGTCTTGTTAACACATTCATTCATTGCAGCATCAGTTGGTAATCTGGATGTGTGAATGAACCATCCCAGATAGAAACACAGACAGAACATCTATATTGGCTTATATGTGTGGCCTTCTGGGGAACCCCAGGGGGTCAGATTGGGACTTCAGAAAGGCCAGATTTGGTCCACAGGCCTGAGGTTCCCCAACCCCATTCTAAGGAAATGTTCTCTCAGTATACCATATGAAGAAGTAGGCTATACTCTACAGTACAATTATATACCTGTTTTCTTGGCTTAGTAGGACTCAGTCCTAAGTAAAACCAACCAAGCACTGTGTGGCACCTTAAAGACCAAGAGATTTATTATGACCTTAGATTTTGTGGACTGAAGCCCATTTCATAAGATTCAGGAAGTGTTATTGGGACCTCAGAAAGGCCAGAGTGCGCCAGACTAGGTTTGCAGGCCTGAAATTCCCCAACCCCGCTCTCAGGAGATGTTCTAACCCAGTCTTCTCCAATCTGTTGCCTGCCAGATGTGTTGGACTTCAGCTCCCACCAACCCCAGCCAGAATGGAGGGCACCATGCTGGGGAAAGCTCCTTGAACCTGTAGCTCCAGTGGCTCATCTGTTGGGCTCAGCATCTCCTGTCACAACCTGGATCAAAAAGCTTGTTCCTATCACCATCGAGTTTTCTTCCCCTAAGGACTTCCAAATGCATGCTGATTTGTAGCCTTGACACTTATTACACAGTTCACAAGATGAAGGAATCACATGCAACTTGAAATTACTGGGGCAGGGGTGGGGACACACACACATGGGAACAACACATTCTCTCATGCTTCTCTCCCCCCCCCGCCCCAATGTTTGCATTATTTTCTTTGTTGTAAAGCAATTTAACTTATGGCCTTAGAAACAGCTCGTGCAACTGTGAACAATTCCGTTTTTGCCCATAAATTAACATTTCTATTAAATGAAGTAATACCGAAGGCCTGTGCCTCAGTTGGTGTGTATTGTATTATATTATATTGTATTATATTATATATAATTTTACATTTAAATCCCATAGGTCCTGCTAGTAAGCAAACTATTAGTTGGAACTGTGGTTTAATAAGTTTAAGGACCTTTGTGTTTCATCATCTCAAATTATTTTTGCTATGCCAACTTCCTACTGCACCAGCACCCTTGACTAAGATGCATGACACTATTGTCTGTCCTGGTGCAGTGGCTTTTCATCTTATGATTTATGAGCAAACCAATTCATTATGCAATTTAAAAGTGGAGAAACTTTGCAAAGTAACCTGAGGGCCCAAAGGACTTTCAGTTGAATTGTACAATAAGGAAGCCCCATAAAGGGTAGATTTGCCAAGGAGACCTGCACCTTAAACTGTTGCTTCTTTGTTAGAAAACATGGCCCAAGTAGCTTTACCTGCTGTTTGACATGTTCTGGACCTTCATTCTGCTCTGGGACTCATTGAAGGGTCTATGAATAACTCAGTCCTCAGCATGCCAGGAGTCCCAATTCAGCCCTCCAGGTGGTTTGTGAAGGAATGCTGGAATTAGTCCCAACATCCCTGCAAGGTACGACAGGCCAAAGCTGGCCTCAAGTCCCCCAAAGATACCCAGTTGCCACCCTTTCTGGCCAAGAGGCATTGAAATTAGCACTGAGCTTGCTCAGAAGGAATCACACCAATTTGGAGTTGGATAAATTCCAAGGGGGGTTGGATTCGATGGTCTTACAGGCCCCTTCCAACCCTACTATCCTACTACTATTCTATTGAATGCTTATTATAGGGAAGGGGAAGGAGAGGGAGAATTGGAGGTGGTAGGTTGTACAGAGGGTTACAAAGCTGAAATACTTAAAAAGAAAACAAAATTGCAGACAGCATTTGTACCACACCTCCAAGCAAAATAACAAAACTAGCTAGCCTATCCTTGTAGATACCTAAGTGTGGGCCTCCCAGGATAGCATCCAGCCATCAGCAGGTCTGAAAAAACACCAGAACAAAGGGGGACACCACACGTCTACCTCAGCCCCCTTTAAGGCCCAGCCCTGGCAACCCAGGGCAGATTCCCTTGGCCAATCATTACCTCAGCCCCAGGGTGGACCACCCTCATCCCAGAAGAGGTAGGATTTTCCCACCAAACACAGCTGTTATCTCTTTCCCATTAGCAAGGACTGAGCATAGCCTTGAACAGCAGGGCCAAGGAGCTTCTAGATAACACACTGTTCCAGATGGTTGCCTTGGACATGACAGCCAGGCCTAGTCTTATGGTGGAAAAACAGACCATCATTCTTGACAGGGTGGTGGTGGTTGTTGTTTTACTAGACATCCACCAATCGGAACCTGGTGCAAGATCAGTACACTTAGAATTAAGGAATTATGAGTGCAGAGATTTGCTTTGAGTACCAAAGCTTAGTTGAGTTCACAGTCCTTCCACACAAAAATCCACTCCCAGTAAACCCAAGCACTACTGTATTTATTTTTCATTTTAGTGGTATAGTTTAAAGCAGTGGGTGGGGATGTCAGAGTCATGTTGTTGTTGATACTGTAAAGCACTTGGGAGTCATGAATGGATCACCTCAAATCTACCAGTAGAACCTGATCTACCTTCTGACCACTGCCCTACTTTAACCCAGCCTGTCTCTAAGCCTAAGCGAATGTAGCTGAAACAATCCTACATTCTTTCCTTGTTTCCCCTTCCTTTCATTCCCATATTAGATTATAGGCTCCTTAAGGCAGTGACCCTCTTCTCTCTGCAAAGCACCATGAACACTGGTTTTTGGTATAGCATTTTTATCCCACTCCTCAGCCAAAATGGCTCCCAGACTGGCTTGCATAGAATCATAGAATAGGGATGTCGGAGAATTTCTCAACGAATCTCCAGGAGGCTGAATGCCAATGCATTCGGCCCCCCGAAATTGGTGGAGAAACGGTCCGCCCCCCCGCCCCCCACCGGGATGGGACTTACCTTGTGCAAATGTCCCTCGCGGTAGTGGGTCCTGGCGGCGGTGCGGTGGCGGCCGGTCTTCCGACCGGCTGCTGCCGCCGCCATTTCCAAGTAAAGTAAAAAGAAAAAAGAAAAAGTGATAGGCTACGTTAAGATTTACATAGCCTATCACGTTTAGATTTTCCAAAAACACCGTGATAGGCTATGTAAATCTTTACGTAGCCTATCACGTGTTTTTTTTTTTACTTTACTTTTTTCTTTCGTGGCCGGAGAGGCGGGGCGCTCCCCCCTGGCCAGAATTTCGGCGGGGAGGGACGGGGCGCCTCCCCACCCACCAAGAATTTTGGGGGGAGAAATGGAGCACCTCCCCCCCCCGAAAAAAGCTGCGGGACCAGGTAAGGGACTTTCATCCATCCCTAAGAATAGTAGGGTTGGGAGGGGCCTATAATACCATCAAGTCCAACCCCTGCTCACTGCAGGAATCCAAGTCAGAGCATCCCTGACAGTGGGCTGTCCAGCCTCATCTTGAATGTCTCCAGTGTGGGAGAGCCCACCACCTCCCTAGGCAATTGGTTCCATTGTCGTATTGCTCCAACAGACAGGAAGCTTCTCCTGATGTTCAGCCGGAATCTGGATTCCTGTAACTTGAGCCCAGTATTCCAGGTCCTGCTCTCTGGGATGATCCTGTCCTTCCTCTCTGTGACAACCTATCAAGTACATACAATAAAAAAGTAAAAGAGTCCCTGCCCACTGGCTGACAATGTAAAAAGACACAACACTTTGATGAGCTTCCACCAGGCTTTGAAAACCTGGCTGTTTAGGTGGGCATTTGGGGTGGGTTAGGGCTTTGTAGAGCAATGTTGCTTTGTTCAATTGATTGTGTAAATTGGTGGTATTTCATGTTGTTATACTGTATGCTGCTTAGAGTGTCTGGATAACCAGCCAGATGGGTAGCTAATAAATCTTATAAATAAATAAATGCATCAATAAACACAAAAGGAAAAAGGAAGGGTGGGGAGAGGAAAAAGCAAGTTGTCTTCCAGTAGTGCTGGTGAAATGGCTGCTTCACATATCATCTCCCTCTGCTGAAGCTGGGAGGAATGTCCTGGTGGTGCTATGCCGTTTGTTGTTGAATTGACAACAGACTGGTTCTTTTTGTGTATAAATCTCTGCTCTTTCCCTCAGAACAATATATTTTGGTGCAATTATTCTTAGCTGCATGGACTCTGCAACTACAGGGAGGGGCATTGCCACCACTTTGCTGCTCTGAGCCATAGTGCCATGCCTCCTTTAAAGGAGATGCAGTTGGTTGGTAGACATGTGCATGTGGGTTCTTCCCTACTTTTTGTTGTTGTTGATCCTTGTTTTGGTCGTAGAACAACAGGCACTGTTTTCCTTTCCATAAGAATGTGGAGGAGTTTTCCATCTGTTTTCTGCTGTTGTTTTTGTTGTCAATGTTAAACTATTTCGGATCATTTCTTTGTCCAGCATGGCATAACTTTGTGTTTGGGTAAATGGTTAATATATTCAGCCTGTGATTCACCACCAAGCTCTGGTCAAAGCCAGGAACTATAGGGTCACCAGTAGGCCCACAAAGAAATGTCTTGCACAGCAATAGGCCAGAGCAAAGTAATATGTTAATGTGAAGATCTGACCTTTCTAAAAGCGTTCAGGTCATGCTTGCTGCCTGGTCTGAGCAATAAGACAAGAGGGAATTGGAGAAGGGCCATAACTCAGAGGTAGACAATGTGCTTTGCATGCAAAACATCCCAGGCATAGTCCCCAACATATAAGAAAGACCCTTGAAACTCTGGACCACTGCCAGTCATGGTAGACAAGGGGTAGATCACTTGGTCCCCTTGCCCCAGTTGTTTTGGAATACAACACCATCAGCAGCATCCACGATGGCCAACAGTAAGGGATTACGACAGTTGTAGTGCAGACCATATGGAGGGCAACATATTTTCTTCCCCTGCATAGACAATACAGAGCTACATGGACCAAACATCTGACATGGCGTAAGACAGCTTCCTATGCTCCTGTAGTTTAGGGGTGGGCAACTTGTGGCCCACCAGATGTTCTGGCTTACCTTTCCCATCAGCCCTAGCCAGCATAGCCAATGGTGAGGGGTGAAGGGAGTTGCATGGGCCTCCAGATATTTTTGCCTGCAACTTGTTCAGCCCTGGTGTAGCTGCTGCTACTGTATCCCTGGTCTGGAGCAAGATTTGCCTTGTTCTATTTTTCTCTGGTCACGCTTGTTCTTGTTGTATCCAGAAGCTTGGTCTGACTTCCAATTTCCTGTGTGTGTGTGTGTGTGTGTGTGTGTGTGCGCATCCATGTGTGTAGGGAGTTGAATCAGATGACATGCCATGTGTCCATCTATACTGTATGTTCCCTCACTCATTGCTTTCTGTGCTGCCTGTCATGGAAGTTGGACCCAGACAAAATATTCCAGATGCCACAATGGCCTAACACAGATATGACCCTGTTGAACAGGTCACCCATAAGACAATATAAATATGATGGACCGCCACTTACCTTTCTCCTAATTTAATACAACAAATTGCTCTCGGCATACCAAAGGAAGAAGTAAGCTGTACTCTACAATGCAATCATGCATGTGTTTTCTTGGCTTTCTTGGCTTAGTAGGACTCAGTCCCACGTAAAAACAACCAAGAGCCTTGTGGCACCTTAAAGACCAAGATATGCATTATGGCCTAAGCTTGTGGGGTCCAAAGCCCATTTCATAAGATGCATGAAGTGTTATCCTGATCTCCAAGTGTATTTATAAACACACACATCTGTAGGTGGGGAAATTGTAAACAGTGAGGTCAGAGGGAATTGAAATGCAGAAATGCAGAATAAATGAAAATGCAGAAATGACCTCACTATTTACAATACCCCCCCCCACGCACACACACACAATCACACTTGGAATTCAGGATAGCCCATCATGCATCGGATGAAGTGCAAAAACTTACACCATTATAGATATAGTTTTAGATACAGATATAGATATGCCACACAACATTCTGTTGATTTACCTCTCTGGAAATATTCCCAAGTAAGTGTGCACTATGTATGTTTGTATTCATTCATTTATTACATTTCTATAGCACCCAATAGATGATGCTGTCTGGGCAATTCACAACAAATACATACAAAATACAATATAAAATTTTAAAGTTTAAAAATACAGTATGAAAGTAAAACCGAAATAAAACTTAGCAGCAATGCAGAGATTTAAAATACAATAATAGATTTAAAACAACTGAAACTGAAAGACTGAAATGCCTGGGAGGGGGGGAAATTAAGTTTTCACCTGGCACTGGAAAGAGCACAATGTAGGCACCAGGTGAGCCTCTCTGGAAAACGCTTTCCATAACCGGGGTGCCACAGCAGAAAAGTCCCTCTTCTTGGTAGACACCCACCTCACTTCCTTTGACAGGGGCTCCCAGAGAAGGACAACTGAAGATGATCTCAGGGTCTGGTCAGGGACATATGGGAGGAAACAATCTGTCAGGTAACTTGGCCCAGTAGGACTGAAGTTAGTCTTTTTTGGTTTATTTTGGTATGGCCCTTTTTAAGGAAGCCAAAAATATCTACAGTAAATGCATGCCTGTATAATCAGCATTTGGTACAAAAACGAATTTCAGTCCAACTGTACAGCAAACACTCCTTAGATCATCTCATACAAGAATTCATTCTGCATCTGCTTTGCAATAGACTTTACATGGGCAATGAATGTGGCGGACTTAATATGGGAAACACAGTCCAAGCGTCGTTGCTAGTGTTGACAGCTGTTAGGATTGAAATGAATGTGCTAATCTAGACAGAACTTGTGAGTGCGCAAAATGCATCCAGTTAACTTTTAAGCAACCATCAGTTTGTTTGGTGGTTGTTTTGTAAGCTTGCCTCTCAATGCTTCTGCACGGAGCTTCAATAATTAATAGATTTCCTTGACTTAAATTATTCTAAATGTGCAGTATGGTATGCTGATTCTGACAAAGAATATTTGTCCAGTAAGGTATTGCAGGGAAGCCACTGGAGAAGCAAAAGAGGTGGAGGTTGACTGTATTTATTTTTCTGTCACGTGAGTAACATGTCATAGGAACCTGCCTGATAATGACACAGATCTTTGGTCCATCTAGCCCAGTATTGTCTAAACTGGCTTGCAACAACTGTCTAGGGTTTCAGGCAGGAATTCTTCCAGATCTACCTGGAGATGTTGGGGATTGAACCTGGGACCTTCTAGATGCGAAGCAGGGGATCTGGATCTGCCAATGAGCTACTGCCCCTTTGCCCTTCTTGAAAGAGGCAAAAGCTGTTATACAAGTTCACCCTGTCAATGGTTTACATTAGAGATGGGCAAAGATGGCACTGTTGCTTTCTCCCACCTTTGAATTTTCTAAGTCTCAAGTTCTTCCTCTCCCAAATTTGAACATTCAGAAATTCTGTAAATTCTTATCAAAAATGACTGGATTGATTAACTCACCCATTAACAAGAAAATGGGTTCCGGTTCCGGTCAGCACGAGCAGCGGCAGATTTCATGGCTCCTCGGTCTGTTGGTTTGTTTTAAATTTTAATTGTTTTAAATTGTCACAATGTGTTTTAAGTTTTAATTTTCCAGTTTAAACCTCCATTATTGTAGTGCACGCCAGGCAACTGTAATGTTTTGGCTGCCCTAAGGTTTAATCTGTTAAAGTTTTTACCAGCTGTGAGGAGGCAATGCGAGAGCTCTCAGTGTTTGGACTATGTTTTGAATTCTTCTGATAAAGTTCTTACATACACACAAAAGCCGTAGAAGCATATGTGAATGCCTGCCTCATTGCTTTGCTAATTTTGCTGACTTCTGTAAGCATTTATCAAGTGGAGGAGCTTGCGGAGTGGTGCTACCTGATTTTTCTACCCTCTGTTTGCAATGTGTAGTAAGAAAAAGTGACAGAGAGACCAATTAGAGTCTCCAACTTTCCCTGTTTCAAAACAATCTAAAATTGATAGCTTCATGTTCGGTGGCTCTGATACCCCTGGAGGACTCCCAATCCTTACTACTAATCAATATTCAATCCTGGCCTCCCCTTTGGGGGGAAATGATGAGTCCCAGGAAGGAAAAATTGAGGACTCCCAGGAATGGAGAAATGAGGAGAAACAGGCAACTACCGGGCTGAAGCCTGAAGATGTGAACATGGCAATTATTGATACCATGGCAGAACAGTGTTTGTTAATTTTTAAAACTCTAATTAATATTTTTGGGACAATCAGAGCTATAAATGATAAACTAACTCCTATCACTGGATATACAAAGCAACTTGATGAGATTATACAACTTCTCAAGGATCAGGATACCAGAACAGAATAAGACGTGAATCCAGAAGTAAATCAGAAAGACATGACACTTCCAGATTTACAACCTATACAGGCTTTCTTTCCTTCAACTGGAACCCAATGTTGAATTTCTTGAACCTTGCAGACTGTGGAGAACTTGTAGAACTGAAGAATTGGGACTTTAAGGGGAACTTAATTTTAGTCCCAGACCAAGTGGCCTTTGAAATATCACCATTATCAAATGGGGTTCTGCCTAGTTGGTGGGGGGAAAACCAAGTTGTGTATAATCTTAATGCATTGTTGATCTTAAGAATTCATATAAGAAATATTAGATCTGTACACACACTTCCAGGCTCTCTGTATTTACAGAGATTGTATAATAACTTTCAACTCACCAATGTTGGTTAAAGAAATCTTTGCTGTGAGGCCCCAACTGGGTAAATATGGAGTAAGGGCTAGAAGGGTCTTTAAAACATCTTCATTAACACCACTATTTAAGCAGATAACCAGAAGGAAACCCATAGATCAGTATGCCCCAGAAGCAAGTCGACTACATAATGTTCTAGAGCAGTCTAAAACTGAAAGGCTCATTGATTTTACAACTCAGGAGACAGATGTTGGAACCATTGATATAGAGTCCACTGATCAGGGCCTTCAGAGAACAAACTTTAGGTCTTTATGTCCCTCTAGTCCCCCACTCAAAAATGATGTTTTGTTAGACACTGAAATTCTCTTAACCAATACTGCAATTAATTCTTATATAGACAACTTTCAGTTGATACCACAAAAAAAACAGAAAACAGTGGTGGCTGAAATCAACACCACAGTAGTCCCAATAGTAAATAATTCTCAAAGGAAACACATGAACCAGAACTCCGCTTTCTGCTTAAATGGTGCCGTGCAGCTTGACCCCTCAATAGATCAAATTACATTAGATTGTTCCTCCTGACAAAATAAGGCTTTGGGGAGTTCACTTAAGTGTGTCTCCTGGAACATCTCTGGATGGTCTAATAAAAGGGCAGATGGTTCATTTAGAAGGTAACTTAGATCTTTTGATATCATATTCCTACAGGAAACATGGTGCATGGGGGAAATTCTTCTGAGTGATTACAAAACCTATGAAGTCCCTGCAAGCATCCCCAGAGGCATGGGATGCCCGTGGGGGGGATTAGCCTGTTGTATATCAACTTCATTGAAAGGCGAAAGCTATCTCATCAGTAATTTGCAGTCCTGGGCTTTGGCCATATTTTTCAAAATTAATTCAATATCATATATCATGGTAAATGTATATATTCCAAAAACGTTTGGGAAAGCCTTACAGATTACATACTTGGCCTGCAGACCCAACTATCTGGAGCTCATTTGATATTAGTTGGTGATTTTAATGCCCGGATTGGCCCAAACTGGAATGCAATAGAGCCAGTCTCCTATTTTTCCCTGGATGACTTCCCACTGATAAAGGATAGACAGTCAAAGGATCACACAATTAACACCCAAGGGAAGCTGTTTATTCAAATGATCTTTCAATCTGGACTTCTCATTCTGAATGGCTCTCTGTCCAAGGATTTGACAGGGGAATTTACCTTTATCAACCATCTTGGGGCTAGTGTAATTGATTATATTGCAGTTCCTCCAGCTGTGTTCGGGGCTTTGGGCTGATTACGCTCTTTAGAGTAGATTCATATCCATGTAGTGATCACCAACCACTGATTGTCCAGGTAGGATGTCTTAAAAATGCCCAGGCAAATCAAGAAAATAGGCTCCCAGTCCCAAGCACGAGGGTTGCAACATACCATCATAAATGGGCAAATGTGAATTTAAATGCTTTGGAACGCTTACGGCATTCTGAGAATGTACAACTCTTGCTGAATACCCTGTCCTCTTCCAAAGAGACAGAAGTAGTACTAGAATGTTATGCCCAGATTATAGCAGCAGTCGAACCTCTCTTATTTTGGAAAGGCCAGTCAAAGAACCAGAGGCCAAAAGAGGGCAATCCATGGTTTGACATGGACTGTAGGAAACTTAAGCAGGAAATTAAAAGACAACATAAATTCCTAAGAGACAGAGGTATAGTCCCTTTACCACAGTCCTATTTGGCACTGCATAAATTATATAAAAATACAATTAAAGAAAAAAAGCAAGAGCATGCTAGGTTGCAATGGGTGGAACTAGCATCAGCACTCGAAAGAAATGATAGACCTAGATTTTGGCACCTTACTTCAGACTTAAGATACTCTGGGACTCCATCCATTGACTCTGTTATTACGACACATGAATGGGAACAACACTTCCATTCCCTCTTTTATGATGAGATAGCCTGTCTTCCCCCATTGCAGGAGGAAGACCCAGAATCACCTAGTTGGCCCCCAGTCACCTGTGAGGAAATAGCTAAGCTGATACGGAAGTTGAAGCATGGAAAGGCCCCTGGAAGGAGTGGCATTTCACCAGATTTCTTGATGGATTATCCTCATTGGTGGATCCCAATGTTAGCAACCTTATTTACACTTATTGACAGAACTGGGAAATTTCCCCAAGATTGGGCAGTAGCTATTGTAGTGCCTATTTATAAAAAGGGCAATCGGTCAGACCCTAAGAATTATCGCCTTATAAGTCTATTGGATGTTATAAGTAAGTTGTATGCAAGACATCTTTAAGATAAGCTGGAAAATTGGGTGCTCAGGGAGAATCTCCTAGTTGAAGAACAAGCAGGCTTCCGATGTGGCAGATCTACAGTAGACCATTGTTTTCTACTAAAATATTTGGCTGGGAAATATACATCTCCCCCGTATCACTCACTTTTTGCTGCATTTATAGACCTTTGAGCAGCCTTTGACTCTATATCTAGACCCCGCCTTTGGCAGAATTTATGATCCACTTTTAAATGTGGATCATAAATTGCTCAGGAGAATACAGGGGCTGTATGAGAATTCTATCTTGCGTGTGAGAGAGTCTTCAGGTGATCTTTCAGGCCCCATTATTGTTTACAAAGGAGTGCGCCAGGGATGTTTGCTTGCACCTCTTTTATTCAATCTATATCTTAATGATATGGTTCCCTACTTATCTAATCCAGACTTCTTCCCACCTCTTTTAAAAGACAGGAATATTTCAGTGTTATATGCAGATGACGCTGTTCTCCTGTCATACACCCAGGTGGGGATGCATAGGCTCTTAAGAGCCCTAAGCTCATATTGTGTGAGAGAAGCCCTTCAGGTCAACTATGAAAAAACTAAAATCTTAGTCTTTGGCAAAAGGAGGAAAAAATATCGATGGCAGCTGGATAACCACCTGCTTGATCAGGTCAACAAATATAAATACCTAGGAGTGACATTTCAAAGTCCAGGATCTTGGTTGGAGCACTTGAAAGCAATAGCCCTGACAACTAATGTAACTAGTAATGCCATTCTTCGTTTTGCTGCTGGACCAGGTGGTAAGATGGTGGCCCCTTTAATAGAGCTATACAAGGGCAAATTACTTCCCCAAATATTATATGGGGCACCTGCCTGGACCCATGCTAACATTGCTTCATTGGAGTCAGTGCAGCATAAATTTCTATCCAGAGTACTTGGGGTTCCCAGATCCACTTCCAAGGCCATTGTCTGACTAGAAACAGCTTGTCACTCAGAGGGAATGCTTGTCCAAAAAGCTGCCATTTTCTTCTGGTTAAAGATAGTGTTCCAACTGGCCTCCCCCTTGGTCTTATTAGCATATGAAGCTATGGGAAGGGGCTCATGGGCAGACAAGATAACCACATCTATCTCTGAGTTGGGCTTTTCACAATCATATTTGCCTGCGAGGGGCTATGATAGAGCTAGGGATGAGATTTCAAAGAGGTTACAGGATGTTGATATTCAAACAACAATGGCTGTTGCTGCTGAAAGTCGCTCTAACAAGATCTATAAAAGCATCATGACCTCTCCGGGGAAGGCTCCCCCGTATTTGATTTCCATCACCTCACATGAATTGAGATGGCTCATGACTAGGTGTAGACTGAACTCACTCCAATTGATGGAGGTGAAGGCATGTTATAGGACCGATCATGGCATGAGTACAGATTGCCCAGCTGGTTGCCCCAAGGTAGAGGACATGGTACACTTTCTAGCAGAATGCCCATTGTATATCGATTTGAGGAAGCAATACCTTGAACCCCTATTAGCTGTGCTTAAGGATACTTCTGGTGCAAGCATAACTTGATTATTATTAGCTGGAACAGATCATTATACATCATATAGGACCGCTAAGTTTGTCAGTCGAGCCCTGGAGAGGCGAAAGTCATTGACTGTTATAAAAAAAACTAAATCTGTAAACATGGTAATAACATTCTGGCAGTTATTGTTTTAGGATTTTAAAATGTTTTTAACTTGCTCTTGTTAGTTATTTTATTAATAATTTGTACATCGGTCTCCCTTTTGGGTTGATGTGAGAATTCTATTTGTTTTGTGTGCAGATGGCCTGATTGGCTAAAAAGCAATAAACTGTATTAATAAAAATAAAAAAATGACTGAAAGAAAATGATCACTCAGCTGCACTGGCCAAATTCAACACGTACAGCCACTAGAAATGGGCAAACTTACTGCGGTCAGGGTTGTGCACCACTCGCCAGACCCCCAGCAGCCGCCCGACCCTGCTCGCCACACACGGCAAGACACTGGGTGGTCCACAAGCACCTAGCAAATGGTGTGCAGCCGCCCAATCCCTCCCCGAGCTGCCATTTTATGTAAAAATGTCAGCTTGGCCTTTTTCCCCAAAGGGCAATTTTATGCAAATGGAAGCCGTAAAGTGGCCATTTATGCAAGATAATGCAAGGTTTACATAAATGGTGTGCCGTGTCAGGCAAGCACAGGCATCTGGGGGGCCCGGACCAACAATTTCTCACCAGGCCTCAAGCCCCAGCCAAACACCTATGACATCCCTAACAGCTTCTCCCAGCATGGAGAGGTCCATGATGTATTTGCCTGAGATATAGCTGTTCAAGATTAGGACCCTGTCAGAAAAAAAAGGTGGCAGCCCTGATTTAGCACTGACATGGATGAGTATTCAGGGATTCAAATCCAGACTTTTAAGAGTGAAGCACTCAGAGGCCTGGGCCTGGATGGACAAATGTGTCAGGTTGGCTTTCTCTCACATTCAGTTATTTTTCATCTCAAGTTCTTTTGATTTTGAATATGGAGAACTTAGCACATTTTGCAAAACTTGAGTGAAATTCTCACTCTTCTCTAATCTATGTATATTTCAACTGTCCCTATTTGCCTGGGACAGACTTTTTTGTTGTTGTTGTCCTGATCCTAAATGTCCCAGTTTGAGGATTCTCATCTATATTGAATTGTTTTACTGGTTTCCTTAGGCTAGCCATGCATCCTAAGACAAACTCCTTCTGATCCCCCCTTTTAGGGGGATGGAGTCCTCTGCCATCTACCCAGAGTTGGAGTCAGGTGCCCAGATATTTAGAAGTGCATGGCCTGAGAATCTTGTCAAGCCACCCAAACTCAATACAGCAGGCTCTTCTCTTGGTGGACAAGCCATCTACCCAGAGTTGGAATCAGGTTCCCAGATATGTAGAAGTGCATGGCCTGAGAATCTTGTGGACAAGCCAACTGCAACTTCTGGATGTTGGATGGAGAACTAGCTGCTGCAATAGTGGAAAGAGCAGTTTGGTGTTTGTTTGTTTGTTTAATACAGAAATGTCTCATCTGCCCTTTTAGTATCAATGCACTACTCAGGGTGGCTTGTAAAGTGCAGTAAGGCTGCAGTAAGCTGCACTGAACACAACTGCAGTTACTGCCTAGTAGGGATGTTGGAGAAATCTGTGGGGGGTGGAGTTGATGAGTTTTCCTAGGCTTGCCCCCTCCCCTGGACTTTGTTTCAGTTCCTGAGGCAGCACCCAACTTGATTTGCAGAGAGCGGACCCATTTGCAGATTTTCTGCGCATTTGGCACAATTTGCACAAATCTGGCTGTGATTTGCACAAAGCGCTCCAAAACTTGTTTGAATTTCTGAACCTGTGAAAAAGAAAAAAAATGTGTAAACATGGTTCCTGGAGTTCAGGGGAAAGCCCGCAGCTCGGCTCTCAAACATAAATTGAGTTGTACATGACACTGAACTCCATCAAGTCAAAAAGGAACTGGATATCCCTGTGATGGACACCCTACTTTCTAGTAAGCAGGGATAGGATTGCATTGTAATAAAAATAAAATAAAATACATTCACATAAAACAAAAGCAGATTCTGCAGATAAAAGATTACATAAAACTGCAGCTACTTAGCAGGCAAAAGCCTGGCAGAATAAAAAAATCTATTTACCAACTGGTTAAAGACAGCCAGAGAGGGGACCACCTTAATGGGGCAAAGCCTTCCATAATATTATTGGTGCAGCCATGGAGAAGGCCCTGTCTTTTGTTGCCATCAACAAAGATGGCACATAGAGAAGGGCCAGTCCTTCTGATCTTAGGCAAAGGTCTCCTGGCAGATAGGATGGGTCATGTGACAAGGATGTACTCAGTAGCAGTTGAAAGATGTGTAGGCATCTAGTGCTAGACTTGAGGGTCTCCTTAAGTAAACCCACTCCGGTGGTCTAGCAAAGCTGATAACGTTTATTCTTTGCCCGGGGTTGCCTTTTTTCCCAGCAGGGCTCATGTATAACTAACAATTGTATAATGTTGAAATTCACCAGACAAAAGCTTTTTTTTGGGGGGGGGGATCACTCCAAACCAGGTTTACAGCCTTAAAATCCTGGCATCTCTCTCTCTCTCCCCCTTCTCCCCCTCCCAAAAATTGGCCAGTGTGTTAGACACACACACACACACATTTCTAATAGATACAACTGACTGGTACAAGTAGTGAGAAAATACTGTATACATAGTGTGGAAACAGTATATGCCTTTGCTGATGCACATTTGGAGAGGGGGCCCATGCTAGGTGTCGGGAAAATTTTGATTGGTTCTCATTTTAATACTAATAAAGCAACCTAATTTGCACTTCCCAAAAGAATACACAGACTGGAACACAATTATCGGTTGGTTTTCAGTTTTCCTAATTGGGCAATGCAGTTCTCTGATTATATACATACATACATACATAAAAAGATATGAGCAGAAAAAGGTGAATGTTGGGGGAAATTGAATACAAAAAAGTGTACAAATGTCCACGCATATAAAAATTCATAGGAATTTTTCTTTGTTATCATGAATTTATTTTATTTTGAAACAAGGTTAACAAAATAAAGTCAACAAATAGAAGAATGTGCATAATAATAAATCACAATCACTAAAGAAAGAAAGGAATCCACTAATTATAAATCTAAGTAGGAACTCAATTTCTACTCAAATTAAAAATGCAAGTTCGACAACATATGAAAGCAACATGTGTAGGTGTATGCCATTTTGTGTGTTTGTGCATAGTAATCAGGGAAAAAAATACAGACAACTGTATTTTGTTGGAACTTTATCAAAAGTTTGTAGTGCCTCAGCAGGAATTTTCATGCTGAGTTACAATAAACAAACAAAATCAAAAATAGATACAGAAACAGGGTGGAATCAACTCATTCTTGACAAAAATGTGAATGTTACAGACAGCAAAACAGACAGGTCTGTCCATCCCTACCCTGTGCACATGCTGACATAGGTACACAAGGTCATCCTGATTGGCCCAGGTTCCCCCCTGGCAGGATTCTATGCAGACATATTTCTACATGTGTAGGACCCTTCTTGTGTAACTTGAATATATGGATGGCAGAGGACATGGCCACTGGGTTCAGCTCCGCTCCTTCACTTGAATGAAGGATAGATGTTTATGTGAAACCCCCTAGTGCCTTTCATACATGAATGCAGATCTATAAAACAGCGTCTTTATACCATATGGGCAAGAGGCTAATATTCAGTTATACCGATAACTGGGTACCAGTTCTAGAAATAAGTCAAAAACAACAGTGTTTCCTGCTTGTTCTAATAGATGCAATATACAGAAAATGTGAATGAACGGATTTATCAATGATTTATTCAAATGAAACTGAATTTTGGTGAAGAGCTTCAGTTCCAAACTCTGCTAACTTAGTTGGAAAAATTTATATATACCCCACATAAGAGACTGCATTGCTATAGCAAACTGCACTGATGAGATATGACTTCATGATTGAAATGCTGAAAAATGACTTGCATTGTAAATCAATGTTGATCAAATTTAGTCTCCATTTTGATGTTCATAATCTAACCATATGAGGCAAGATAAATAAGTTCCTTAAATTGCCAAGACTCTTGTGCAGTAAGTAACACTAGACTTATTTTTGCTTAATTCTTTTATCAAATTCTGGTTTGACAGATGGGGATTGGGGGTAATTAGGATCTGATCTGTGATCTGGTCACCAGTTTCTAGAACATGGTTGTTGTTGTTCAGTCGTTAAGTCATGTCCGACTCTTCATGACCCCATGGACCATAGCACGCCTGGCCTTCCTGTCCTCTGCTCTCTCCCGGAGTGTGCTCAAGTTCATATTCATTGCATCGGTGATGCTATCTAGCCATCTCATCCATGGAAAGAATACACAGAAGAACTATACAGGAAATATCTTAATGTCCCTGATAGCCATGATAGTGCGGTCACTGAACTTGAGTCGGACATCCTAGAGAGTGAAGTCAAGTGGGCCTTAGGGAGCATTACTAACAACAAAGCTAGCAGAGATGACAGTATTCCAGCTGAGCCATTTAAGATCCTAAAAGATGATGCTGTTAAGTGCTGCACTCAATATGCCAACAAATTTGGAATACTCAACAATGGCCACAAGACTGGAAAAGGTCAGTTTACATTCCAATTCCAAAAAAGGGCAATGCCAAAGCTTTAAATCAGGAGTAGGTGACAGGTGGTTTGTGTTCCGTATGCAGCTGCTCCTGGCCTTAAATGTCCCCCTGCCACCCAGTGCCGCCCCCAAATTTGCTGCTGTGTTTGCAGCAGCAAAATGATCAGCTGTTTCCTCCCAAATTTCAGTGGCAAATCACAATAGAGATGTCAGAGGGATCTCTCTGGATGGTGGAGTTCACTGAGCTTTCATCAGCTTGGCCCCCTAGACTTCGGCTCATTTCCCCACAAACTGGCCTGATTCAATCTGCATTGCAGATTTTTCTGAGTTTTAAAACATTCATGTAAATAGAAATGTGAGCAAATTGCAATTGATTTATGCAAATTTCAGCTTTAAAGCGAGACTTACCTTGTTTGAGAGCTAAAGTTGGTCTTTCAAGGCTACTGATGCAGTTTGCCACCAAATCGCTGCAGCAAACCAACATTTTTTTGCTGCCACCACCACCAAAATCTGTTAGCGTGTGGTGGCAGTGCAGTATCTCAGGTGTTCCAGCGTGTGGGGAATTGGCTTCCAGAGCCCCCAAAGTGTATGTTAGTCTGTCTGCATAGGAAGTTGTACCTGTTGTCGAATAAAAAAGAAGATTTTCAACATTAGCCTGCATCCTGCTGCTTCTTGGCCTTAGATCAGGCATGTTGGAAAGCCATTTCACCCAGCAAGTATTCTCTATCAACTACACAGTTAAACTAAGAAAACCCCGCAAAGGTTTTCCCCTGTCTCTCAAGGCAAGTGTCAGGTTTCCTGATCCCCCCAGCACACACATGCTTAGGCATTCTTACACAGGACAACTAAATCAGTGAGATTTCTTTGTTGCAGGAAATCCCATGGCAAAAGCTTAATGGTTACACTCTTCAGAAATCATATAGTCGATGGTCAGTAGCTATAGCCTCTATGTAATTCCAGAACAGTCCAAAGCTAAACGGTGCTACCATGACTGAGATCCTCATCAACATGGTTTCCCCACTGCTATCTCCATGGCTCTGAACAGAAGGAAAGGGACTCGGAATTCATGCTGTGTCTAACCCAGGCAATCCATACACAAGGTTCCAAACCCTGGACAAGGAACGGGAATGATTCCTGGAATGATCCCTCAGGCAATAATCAAGGAATGAATTCTTGAAAAGCCTAAACAAAACCACGCCCATAGAGAATTAGTCCAAATTTGAATCTTTGGTTGATAACTCCAGGCTATGTGGTCGAGGCCTATCAAGACCAAGGGAAGGATAAACCCAAACGCGCAAGGAGTTCCGTGCCACTGCTTTCGCAATGGTAACTCCACGCTGCATGCCTCCAGGCAGAGGAAAGTCCAAAAGTCATAGATCAAACCCAGCCTGCCAGTACGCTGAGCTAACAACAAACAAAGACACACAGTCCACAGGAAATGAGAGTTCAGGTCTATGAAAAGCCTTACGATGATTTTCATGGCAAGTCTTTAGCAATCCAAAGTTCCAATTAAGGGAGAAACCATGTGGAGTGCCTCCAAAAGTCCCGATGGTGATGGATCCAAACAGAGATGGCTTTGGGCAATGAAGCTGAGATGTTTGTAGCAATGGCTCTTCACCTTTGCATCAGCTTAAAAGGGAAGGTGTGACTGTAAGACACCCCCTCTGGATCCCTTGACAGACAAGGGCCTTTAGCTTGTCTGAACAGGGCAACACTGCTTAGCCCTCCAGCAGTGATGCTTAAACCTGGGCAACCCTTCTGCAAACCCCACCCTACCTCTCTCAGGCAGCGTCCAGCCTCCCTGCCTGCCAAGGCCAGACCAGCAGGTGGACAGGAAGTTGAGTGACTCCCCCTTGCTCTGCTCTGAGAACACTGACAGAGAGAAGCTCATACAGACTCTGACATTCCAGAGGCTGAACAGGCCCAAACCCTTCCAGACTAATCAAATCTTAGCTATAACCTATAAGGCCCACCGCAGTGCTGAAGGTGGGCCCTGACAGCAAGATTGCTCTATTCAAAATGTTGATACCCAGGCATTTAAAACATTGTCCCACCCCATTCTAGCCATTCCATGACTCATACAGCATCATGATTTGAATCAGGGATGGTGAACCTCAGGTCTGGGGGCCAAACCCAGTTCTCTAGGGGTCCCCAGATAGCCACACCCTTTCCCGCTACCAACTGTTTGATGTTTAACCCAGTTTTGTGCCATTTTCCCCTATTATACAAGGTTGAAATGCCTCCCCTAATGTTTAGTTGCTGGCATCAAGAACTTTAAGCTAAAATATGATAGTATTTTTGGAGTTTGCCTTCAACCCCACCCAGCACTAGAATGTGGCTCCTGAGAGCTTTTCCTAAATGGAATTTGGCCCTTTGGCTGAAAAAGGTTCTGCACCCCTGCTTTAAATAGTGGATGCTAATGTAAGGTCTTATTTCCAGGGCAAGTGTGTGTTTGTGTGAGGATAAACCCACTAATCTTTCCTTGGATGCTGATGTTTTATTGGATGCTGTGAAAATGCAAAGCACGATGGTAATTTCTGTGCATTTGAAAATGGGATGGAGGTTTCCAGACAATATCCAGTGAAGCATTCCAAGACAGTAAACTGTTCCCAATGAGTCAGGCTTGATGAAAGGAATTCAGTGTTGAACCTTTAAGTGAAATCCAATAGAATTGATTAGCTGACTAAGAAGTGCAGTGATGTTTATTTCATTGCATGCTTCTATAGATAGATCGTTCACCTTCATTTGCATAAACTGAAAGCAAATGGAGTCCTGGGAATTCAGCTTACTGGAAAACATTTATTGTTCAACTCTGTAATTATGGAGTTCCATCTTTGGTAGCATTCAAAAAAGAAGATCATTGCTTAAGTGTTCCAGTGGTCATAGGGTTTTTTCTTTGTTTTATATGTTTACAGAGTTCCAGTGGCTCTTCCCCAACCTGGTGCCCTCCAGATGTCTTAGATTGCAATTCCCATCATGCTCAGCACATCCAGAGGGCATCAGGTTGGGGAGCTCTGCTCTACAGAGACTTGCAGCTTGCATTAGGTGAGAAGGTCAGCTAACCACTTAATGGGTGGAATCTGGGTACAGGGGTGCAAACCAGGTATCAACATCTAAAGCATCTTCACCCTGCTGTTTAGCCAAACAGGCTCCCACAGTAGCTTACAAAGATCAGCAGTAAGATAGATCCTTCTCTCAGGCTTACGGTCCAAAACACAGGACACAAAAGGGGGAAAAAATGGAGGGAGGGTCGCAGTAAGACAAGCAGAGTGGCACCATTGCGGCATCTCATTGGCTGTGTGTAGCAATGCTGGAGAAATTCGAGATGGATTAAAATGAGCTCGGATTTCTAAGAATCTGACCAGTGGAATCTGCCGCGGAGCGACCCCCTCAAGCCGTACGGAGTCCCTGGACTTTCAGATGATTTTTTTACTTTCCCGAAATTTATGCATATAAATCCGTAGAAAAATATGTAAGTTTCTGCTGAGGAAACATTGAATGGAATGGGGGACCATACACTAAACATTACATACTGAGGTAAATTATGTAAATACGTAAATACTTAACGTAAATATTTACGTAATTATTTCCGTATGTTCCACATGACCCAAAAATGTGTGTGTGTGTGTGTGTGTGTGTGTGTGTGTATGCATATATATATATATATATATATATATATATATATATATATTTGCATCCATCTCTGGGCGGATGATGGAATGAAAGTCATCTGACAATCCGCAAAACACAGGTGGAACAGATACTACACAGTCCGTACATCCCTAGCTGTGTGCCTGCAGCCTAAAGCCGTAAAGCATTCTGTCACTGGATGATGCTGGTGTCGGGGGAGAAAACTGGAGCCGTGTGACACTGGATGGGAGCAGCCAGAAGTAGGGATGGATGAATCTGCCACTTTTACTTTCTCCCACTTTTGATTTTGAAAACAAAGAAACAAATGAAACTCCAGTTCTTTCCATCCCGAATATGAAGAAACTTGTGAATTTTAGTAAATTCTTATCAAAAACAAACTGAAACAAAATTCTCACCCATCTGCACTGGCCAAATTCAATAAGTACAGATATTCCCAGCATGGAGTGGACCGTGATGTACCTGTGTGCTGTGCAGCTGTTAAAGATAAGAAGCCTGTCAAAAGACAGAGGTAGCAGCAGCATGGGTGAATACACAGGGATTCCAGCCCAGACTTTTTAGAACTAAGGATTCAAAGCTTTGGGCCTGGTTAGATGAAGGGGAGACTCAGTGGTAGAGCTCATGCTTTGCATGCAGAAGGTTCCAGGTTCAATCCTGGCGGCACCAGGTAGGGATGGGAGAACCAGGGATGCTCGGGTTGACTGAGATTCTCCAAACTCCATTTCATAGCTCAGTTAGTCTCACTCCCATTCTCTTTCGTGACCTCCCCCCCCCCACCTTTTTCTTCTTCTTTTCATTCAGATGGGAAAAGTGTCAACAGTATTTCTGGTGGTGGTGGGACTTGAGGTTAGGCCTCACTAGATGACCTCAATTTCTGGGAAAGTAAGTACATGCAGGAGAAGGCAGTCCTTGTGATACCTAGTATGCAAACTGCAAAGGGTTTTGCTACAGCTCTGAGTCCTGAGAACTTTTAATTTCAGAGGTAGTATCCTTAACAGATGTAGGCCTTTAAGGACTCATTCCTTAACTCACTCCAGTGCCACGTCCTTGGTGCTGCTTCTCCAAATTCCAACAGGTACCAAGGTATGATATTCCTCATACTGTAATGCTAAGTTAAGGCTCCCACTCCAGCCATTTGAGAATAAGAATTATATTTCCTTTCCTTTTTGGCTTTCAGATAGGTAGCTTGGAGCATCTCTGCTCCTAGAAAAAGAGGTTCTTTAACTGCAGGTTTCTCTATCTGTCTCTTTAATTGTTGGATACTAATAACACAGGGCTACAATATAATCAAGTATTCCCAAATGCTGCCCAGTTCTAAATGAGAAGCATTACTTTTCACTGTCTCCCACCATCTCCCCAAATGCCCCATTCCTTAGTCTGCTATTCGGACTCATTTCCCATTTCCCCACCAATTTCTTAGCATCATCTTTTGCAGAAAGTGCTCTCACTTGACATCTCCATTATTTTAAATGTGGGGGAAATAATGTTTCCAGTGCAACCTTGTGTTTAAAATCCCATGCTCGTGGCAAACTGGCAAGCCAGGGAGATGATTATGTTAAACATTCTATCCCTTATGTGTTAGGTTTCTACTTGTGGGGCTATTTTTAAATGTAGGTTTGGATCTTATTTTTTTTCAAAGGTATCCCCTCCCTGCCCAGCTGCAGTAAAAAATGTCCAGTCCATTATGAAGATCACTAGTTCCTTCCGTTGACCAAAAGCCGGTACAATGATAATGTTCACAACTTCTTATCAAAACGCAGTGCTTTGCCGCTCCTCCTCCTCCATACCTGTTGGCTTTTCCCCCAAAATATCTCTCTTCAATAAAGCTCAATCCTAGGCAGTGTTAGGTGCACCGTAAACCCCAAGGAAATTCATGCACACCCACCTGAGTTAAAAAAAAAAAACCTAACAGCCTAAGAAACACATTTTGTGAACAGGAAGTTACAAGCATTTTGATTTCATTCATTTAACAACAGAACCTGCTGCGTTCTCATGCCCAAACATGAACAGAAGTGCATTTTGAAAGCAAAGCTTGCATATTCCTGAGCTTGTGATCATATTCGCAAAATGCACAGTTTAGGGGGGAAAATGCACTTTTAAAAGGCATATATTTTGGATAAAATATGCATTTCCATGCTTTAGAGAGCAGTCTATGGCCCCTAGGGACTGTCAAGATGGCCGTAGGGTTTGGGGGGTTTCTGGGAACTGAGCTCAGAGCCAGGGCTCAGAGCTCAGTTCCCAGAAACCATGCTCCCCGCCCCATCCCCTCATAGCCAACATAGTTCTCTCTGTGCTGGCTGCTACTCTGTGCTTGCAAACTGAGTGTGGAGGGGGCAAAAAGGCAGTGGTGCCAGAGCCCAGAGGCAGGGAGGGGAGGAGATCACAGGAGCCTCTTTACAAGGCTTCCTGTGCACCACGCAGCCCCCCCCCCCCCGCACCAACATCCCTGGCTAGATGCACAAAAATTCCCATCTAGCCTTTTGGAAGATCCCCCCAGACTCCCAACTGCCCTGCATAGGACAGTTGCTGGCCTCCCAAGTCTGAAGATATAAACTATATTTATAGGATTCTGCCCTTAGTCAAGGGGGGGGGGAATATGCATATGGGTGTGTGCTTAAAGAAATGCATACCTAAATGTGCACTTTCCCTATTTGAACAACAACAATAAAAGCTTACCATCAGAAGTAGGAACGAGGCCCATCCCAATTTATGAAAAGAGTGAAGGAATATATTCATTTATTTCCATATATAATTCCAAAAATCCAGTCAAAATCTGTTCATCTGTTCCCTTAAGGAATCTAGTGCTCTGGCTTTTCACATTTCAAGATCAATACCATGTCTACTGGTGGTTTGGGCCACCTGTGTGATGTGGACAGACATCCTTGTAGCTTGGATTGTGTGCATTCTTACTAGAAAGTAAATGCCACTGAAGTTAATTAGGCTTTGTCCAAAGTCAGTATGCCTAGGGTTGCAGTCTCAAAATGGTAGACAAAGGGTTATATTTTTTGTAATATATATTAAACCTAAAGGATGTGATTTCAGGTGCAATCAATTGTGCTTGAGCCAAGTCAGTCAGTAATGTGTTAGATGTGGAATATGTTTTATGAAGGGGAGTGGGGTGGAGGGAGGAGAAACTGTACTTTAAAAGAATCAAACCAGGAAATAGATATAAGGAGACTGTCATGGTTATGGCAAAGTAATAATTTACCTGATGTAAGGTGGAGTTAAAATCTGCAGAGCTTCACTTACGTAAAAGGGAATATGATGATACCTGTATATTAGAATGAAGATGAAAATGGTTAACGTGTCTTGATACAAGTCGAACAAAAGCTAAACATGGGTTCATATATATTATTTCAAGGAAGTGCATAAGAGTAGAATCTAGGGATGTATGAAATTCACTTACCTTTTCGCAGATGTGATTCGCAGTGGGGGGGGAGGCACTCCATCCCTCCCCCCGCTATCCCCCCTGGCCGGCTGTGCTCCGTGGCAGCTCCATGGAGCCGCCGGCCAGGGCTGTCCGCAGCCAGAGTTCCGGCCTCGGACAGGCTGCTGCAGACGCAAATGTGCCCATTTGCATCCTGCGAAGCTGCTGTGATAGGCTACGTACGTATTTACGTAGCCTATCACAGCAAGCCAAAAAAAAAAAAAGCCTAGCATACGCAAATGGCGGCTACAGCAGCCGCCATTTGTGTTCCCTATTTTTAGCCGTTTTAGCCTACGTAAATATTTACATAGGCTATTACGGAGAAAAATAGGGGAACGCAAATAGCGTAGTGGGCGCCATTTGCGTTTCTTTTGTTTTTCCCTGTTTTAGCCTACATAAATATTTATGTAGGCTATTATGGCGGGGGGGGGGGAAGGAACGCAAATAGCGCCCACTACACTATTTACGTTCCCCTTTTTTTCGCCGTAATAGCCTATGTAAATATTTACATAGGCTAAAACAGCTAAAAATAGGGAACGCAAATGGAGGCCACCAGAGCCACCGCCATTTGCGTACACTGTTGTTTTTTGGGGGGGCTTGCCGTGATAGACTACGTAAATACTTACGTAGCCTATCACGGCTATGATGAGGAAGTGAATGGCGGCCGCAGTGCAGCCGCCATTCACAAGTCAGTGTGGATGGCAGCAGGTAAGTGCTTCATTTCATGTGCCTTTCATGGGTTGGGGGGGCGGGGGCTTCGTTCCACTATGGATTTCAGGGGGCTGAATGCACTGGCATTCGGCCTCACCAAGATCTGTGGCGGAATTCTCTGACATCCCTAGTAGAATCCAAGAATCCAAGAATCCATTTTGAGGTACAATTCTGCTATTTTCATCTGGAAAGGAGCAATTACAAACATATGCCATACCTCATTATTGCAGGGAACTGGAGACAGAATTATTCATTATACGGTTTCAGCATGCCCTAAATTGGAGAATGAGATTATTGGGAGTGCATGATTTCCCCAGATTGCTACTTAATAGTGACTAGGGGGTGGGCAAATTGCTCATATCTGCAAGGAAAACAATGCCAAAAAAGCAGTGGGATTAGCTTCTGATGCTGGCTAATTGTGTGTCTCTTGCCTTGATATAAATGTCTTGGGTTCCCTAAGGTTGGGGTGCTGGCAACATTTGCAAATTGATCAACTAGTTTGCAAGTTATTTGCTGCCTTTTTATTTGTTTGTTTGCAGTCTCTGCAAACAAATGATGATAATTACTCTCTCTCTCCCTCTCTCCCTCTCACTTTGAATACTCACCGAGCAAACTAATAGTAGTGTTGACTCTTGCTACAGATGGGTGGGGAAAAGAAGACATAAAGTTTGAGTTTTGATTAACCTGAGGGTGCTTGTTTGAGGCAGCCAATATGGGAAAGGTTATTGTAAATGAAAAGAGTTTGGGGGAACCCACTAGGTACATTGGCTTGGTTCAGCCATAAAACCAAACCATAGTTTTGGACTACAAGAATGAGACCTGGGATTCCTCCCTCTCTCCTTCCCCCTATACCCATATGCTCTGATTTTGTGATGCACTTAACTGCAAACAAACACTTCACTTTGCTCTACAGACCAGGATTTGCAAAGCATGGATTGAAGCTTGTTCTAAGGGCAAACCCAAACCAAGGCCAGCATCAAGGTTGGGCACTTGTTGAGCGCCCACACCCCAGCGAGGCTCACTGACAGGGATGCTGGAGAATTCTGTCATGGAAGAATGCCATTTTGCTCATTCTCAGATGAGGCCAGATTCCAAAGAATACAACCTTTGGAGTCCTCAGCAGAGCGGTTGCACTTACCTCCGGGCAGGGATGTCAGAGAAATCGGCTGCGGATTCAAATGAGGCTGGATTCTTTGGAATCCAGCCTCCGGAATCCATGGTGGGACGGCTCCACTTACCTCTACCTCAGGAGGTAAGCTGCTGCCCCCATGTAGCTAGCCTGGAATGGGAAGGGGAGACTGGAACAATCTATGGACACATAGACTTATACATAAGATTCACAGCTCTATTTTGCATATACGTCTATGGCCACATCCTGCCGATCACCATTTTTTAAAGAAGTCTATGTTCCCACATAGACTTATATGCAAAAAGCGCTGTGAATCACCCATATACCCTAGTTTCACAGCGCTATTTTGCATATAACTCTATGGGCAAGTGCTGCTGATTGCCATTTAAAACAACAACAACATGGCAATCAGGCAGAGGCGAACAGGCCTGGGTAAGTTGCGGGCAGCTTACCGAGCATGGGGTGGGGTGGGGTGACTGCAGCCCCGAGGGCCAGTGAGCAGGGGAGAGCTCAGCTGGCACAGCCCAGGGGATGTGGGCACCAGTGGTCCAAAAGTTTTGCAGACTGAAACAGGCGCCCGCACCATCCCTACTCCCAATATCTGCTGCCTGAGGCAACAGCCTCACTCTATCTAATAGTAGGACTGGCCCTGCCAAGGGCCCTCAAAAATCTGAAGCTAACACTGGCATGTACCATAATTTGCTGACTTGGATGTATCTACCAATTATGGTTTATTCTAAAAAGGAAGGAAGTAATTTCATCAGAATGTGTGGGGCAGGGGTGTGTTGAGGAAGCTGCATGAGCAAAGTGCCTGGCTCTGCAGTGCGAACTCATGATGTGGCATTTTGGGTGAAGCAGCTCATTGACACTGAGGGTGTCATGGCATCATGGATTGAACAAGAGAACGAGAGCTGAAATTTAGATTTGGCAGGATATTTTTATTTTTTTTTTAAAAAAAGACTTCCAGAGGTAGTTTACAGCATCTTGGTATGATCTACCCCTGAAAGAGCCAGTATGGTGTAGTGGTTAGGGTGTTGGACTGGGACTCGGGAGACCTGGGTGGTAGTCCCCACATGACCATGACTGGATGACTTTGGGCCAGTCACTGACCCTCAGCCTAACCTACTTCACAGGGTTGCTGTGAGGATAAAATTGAGAGGAAGAGGAGGAGGATGTACACTGCCTCAGGCTCCTTGGAGGAAAGCCTAGAGATAAAGCTGGGACTATTCTTCTAAGTCTCTTTTTTCTTAGAATCATAGAATAGTAGGGTTGGAAGGGGCTTACAAGACCATAAGGTCCAACCCCCTGCTCAGTGCAGGAATCCAAGTCAGAGCATCCCTGACGGATGGCCGTCCAGCCCCGTCTTGAATGCCTCCAGTGTGGGAGAGCTCACCACCTCCCTAGGGAATTGGTTCCATTGTCGTATTGCTCTAACAGTCAGAACGTTTTTTCCGATGTTCAGCTGGAATCTGGCTTCCTGTAACTTGAGCCCATTGTTCCGTGTCCTGCATTCTGGGATCATCAAGAAGAGAATTTTAAAGCAATTGTGTTAAATGTCAAAATTGCTTTTACAAGTAGGGACATCGTAAGGAATCAAATCAGGGCACCAACAAAAACAAACACTTTGAAATATATGCCTTAAGGTTATGATCCTATGCCTAGTTACTAAGGATGAATTCCAAATGATTTCAGTGGTACTTCTCAATAAGCCTGCTTAAGACTGGCCTGTGGGAGACACTTTCCCAGTTTTGGAACACTTTTGCAATATATAGATACTAGAACTAAGCCACCACTCTCCTAAAATAATGATCCCACCCAAGAAACTCAAAGTGCAGAACAGAGCATAATCCTATGCCAAGGAATGGAGACTGAGCATATGTTAAATTATATATAGCTGAGTTCTATAAATATTGTATTGGGGAGCATCGAACCAGACTTGCGGGAGGAAAGTTCTGTGATCCCCCCCCAGCAATAAAGAAACCAGTGGCCTAATACAATGCTAACACATAAGATAAAGCTGCAGCTTGAATATCTATTCAATAGCATTGTACTACCTATATAAATATTGGAGACATGTTACTTGAGGGTATGCTGAGATTTAATGAACTGAACTATTGAATCCCTATTTCTAAGAATTCTCCAGCTTTGTAGTAGCGATGGACTCAGCGCAGAGGGAGAAGGTATTTTGGCCTCAACTAAGGCACTTTTCAAGCAACCCCATCTGAAAACCAGTGCCCTCATCCTGTTCATTTAAATCATTATTGAGAAAATGCCCAGTTTGTTTACAAATTCAATGCAGGTTGACCAGTAGCTAGCCTGGGTTGAACAATAAGCAGAGACATTTCCATTGGGGGCAGTTCTAAATTGGTAAATGATGAAAAATGGAAGTGACTGAGGTAAAAAAAAGAAAAGAAAAGCTCTTGTACCAAAGGAGCTAGTGAGTTTGGAGGCTGAGAATATGGAGATCAACCAATTTTCTTTCTCTCATAACACCACCACTTAGGGCAGTGTGTGTGTGTGTGTGTGTGTGTGTCCCAATGAAGTTGTTTGGTATTTCCATCAGGACAGGAAAAATAAAGTACTTCTTTACACAATGTGCAATTATTAATTCCAATGGAATTTGCCAACACAGGATGTGGTGATGGGCAGTACCTTAGATGTCTTTAAAAAAGGATTGGGGAAGTCCATGAATGTTAGGTCTACCAATGGATATTAGCCATGATAGCTAAGCTAAATGGAACCTCCATGTTTAGATGCAGTGTACATCTGAATGCCAGATGCTCAAGACAAAGGGGGGGGGGGCTGTTATCTTCATGCTCCCTTTGTCTCCTTTCCAGAGGCATCTGGTGTCCTGCCTTGATGAGGTTGAATCCACAATGGAGTGTGGAGAAAGCAAGTTGGGCAGTGGTCCAGAGCAGCAGAACAGCAGAGAAGGAGTCAGGTCATTCAGGACCCCAGACAGGTCCCAGGGAATTATGTGTTCTGTGCAGTCTGTGCTGCTCACTGAATTCTTATAGTCCCTCAGAATGGAGATCTCATCAGGCATGCTGCCAGTGATTGTGCATGAGTGGTGCATGAGGTCCTCGGGGACATGGTTGCTGTCCCTTTGGTAAAGTCCTGCTTGGGGGCTACAGTTACTGGGCATCCTTGATCAAGTTTCTCATGTTTGGAAGGTATGTGGTTGCTGGACTCAGACTCAGTAATATCAGGATTCAAACCCAGTTTGGTTGTGCTACTGGTTCTTCTGATTCCAGTGGCTCTTCTCCCTCCTAGTCATTGAAATCTGGGTCATAACATCTGGCTTACCGCTACTGGAAACAATGTGCTGGGTCAACTGGAGTCTTCCAAGAGCTTTGTTACATTCTTATAAATCTTTTGGCAGCTATATCTATTCTTGATTTTTGCATGCTGCCCTCATAAATCCTGAACTTCCCAACAGGATCAAATTAAATGCACTTATACATCTCTAGACAAGAGTGCTGGTGAACCAGATTAGGGATGTATGAGAATTGTGTTCATGTTCACAAATTATGAAAGGGTCACTTGCAACCCTGAATGCAAACAGGACCAGGAATGCAATTCTCTGGGAATTTTTACAATTTCCTGAAGTTGTGTTTGCATTCAAAAGTACACATTTGCATAAATGCACACTCACACAAGTGCACAAATCACAATTTGTGTTTTCACACTTTAGCCTACGGTGGTGGTGGTGGCAGGGAGACGCTCCTGTTCAGGAATGCAAACAAGGTAAAATGAGCTTTGAGGAAGAATTTGGAGAACCTCAGTGAACTTGGACATTGTATGTTCACCCATCCCTAAACTAGATGCTCCCCAGGAGATTAACTGGTATTAGCTGGATTGATACAGTTGTAAATAACCCCCTAGCATTATTCATATGTACCCAGCTGGAACACCTGTGGGCACTAATGCAGGGGGCAGAATGCAGGTGATAGAATTACTGAGTATTGAGACCCAGTGATCACTTTGCACATGTTCAGTCTTTGTACCCTGCCCTCCACAGACAAGATGCTAGGGCTCCATCATCCCTAGTTACTTTGTAGCCCACTTTCAATCTAGGTGTTTTGAAAGTACCTTAAACCAAAATGAGCATCCATTTAATCTCCCTATGGTTTCATAATCTCTGAGCAGTTGCTTTATTTCTTTCGTGTCTGTTCATCACATTTATATCCTGCTTTTTGTCCATGATAGAACTCAAGGTGGTGTACATAGGGTTTTGAGTTGGTCTCTCTCCCTGGCATTAACCAGACTTAGAGTTGCTTAGTTTCAGGGAGTTTAATATAAACACATAAGAATACCCCTGCTCCATCATATCTATTTAGTCCAGCATCCTCTTTCTCCATAGTGCTCAGCCAGGTATGTCTGGGAAACCCACAAGCAGGACATGAAGGCAATAGCTGTCCCCCATTTTTCTTCTCCAGTTGTGGGTGAAAGGGGGGAGATGAGACACATGTATATGATATAAAACTCAGGCCACATTTATTGAAAGAATTGCAAAGAGGGGATACCTGGATGGACAACGAATCTATCATGGCAACTAGCCAGGCAATGTAACAGGTGAAACGTTTTATGCCTGCTGAGTGGCATCTGTAAGATTGCCAACCCCCAGGATGACTACTTTTGAGGAAGGGAGGCTTTCCCCATCACCCCCTCCTGGGCTGCAAAACTCCGGGTGAGCGAGGTGAGTTGACTTCACAAGTAATCCTTATCCCCACTCTGGGGCCGCAAAACCCCAAGTGGGAGGCCTCAGGCATTGCCTGTCACCAAACAGTGCCTCAGAATGCCCATCATCCCTGTTCACAATAATAGTCCATGCCCCTAGAAGCCTACCTGGAATTAAATGTGACCAAATTAACCTAACATCAAAACTTAACCAAATTCATCTATTGGACACTCCCACCCCACTGTCAGTGTGAAGTAGGTAAAGAGATTCATAGTCCCAGCCTATCAGACAATGAGCCCAAAATTCCTACCAAAAAGGTAAGCAGCAGAACCCACATTGCATACACAGAGGAATGCAGAGAGCCACACTTTGAAGAGGCTGAAAAGAGGGGCCCCATCCACTAAAAACACTTTGTGAGCCCCTCCTACAGCCAGTGGCACCATACTGCCACCAATGGTGATCACACACATCCCCCCCCTCCATGGCCAAGCAAGCTGGACACGGGGCAGGGCATTTCTGGAGGTAGCATATGATCATCATTCATGAGTAGTAGCCACTGTAGACTTTTCTTAACGGACCTTTCTTCATGTGCCTTCTGGCCATTAGGGATGGACAAAACCTTTCAGTGGCTTTCAATACTATCAGCCATGGTATCCTTCTGGGGTGTCTGTCTGAGATGGGAATGGGAAGCACCATTCTTTGGCCGCTCTAGTCCTTCTTGGAGGGGCCATCTCAAAAGGTGATGCTAGGGGATTCCTGTTGACGCCATGGCCATTGCTCTGTGGTGTCCATCAGGGTTCCATTTTATCTCCCATGCTACTTAACATATACATATACCTGCTGGGAGAAGTTGTCCAGAGTTTGGGTATTTGGTGCCACCAGTATGCAGATGACACACCACTCTATCTCTCTGTTCCATCTAAATCCAAGGAAGCTTTTCAGGTTCTACATCAGTGCACTTTGATTCTAAAAAAGAGACATTTCTAAGCCTTTGCGAGGTATGAAGCTATAAGATAAGAAGGCTGGATAACATTAACCAAGGTTAGTATTGGTGCAATAAAGGGAAAAGTAGAGGGATTTGATTCAGAGAAGTATGGAGTAAGCCAAGTATTCTTGAGGCTGGTGCCAGTTTATGAAAACTATGGCTTTCAGGGAGCAAGTAGTATGTATGTATGTATGTATTAAACCAAGCTCTAGAATATTTGTCTGATAACAGCCCCCCCTATTCCTGAGTTAGCACTTGAGGCTTCCCCCACTAAGGCATTTGCTGCCATTGTTCCCCCTATCTGCTGTTGTGGAACCCTGGTTAGCTTTCACCTCCATAGAATGATCCCAGCCAATCAGGGATCACATAGTGAACATGATGCCATCAAAATGGCTACAGAATCGGACTCAAAGAGTGCTTATCAATGGGACCTTCTCAAACTGGGGAGAGGTAACGAGTGGTGTACTGCAGGGTTCAGTCCTGGGCCCAGTGCCCTTCAACATTTTTATTAATGACTTGGAGGAGGAGGTGCAGGGAATGCTGATCAAATTTGCAGATGACACAAAATTGGGTGGGATAGCTAATAATTTGGAAGACAGAAACAAAATTCAAAGTGATTTGGATAGACTGGAGCACTGGGCAGAAAACAACAGAATGACATTTAATAGGGATAAATGCCAAGTTCTGCACCTAGGAAAAAGAAACCAAATGCACAGTTACAAGATGGGGGATACGTGGCTCAACAACACTACAAGTGAGAAGGATCTTGGAATTGTTGTCGATCACAAGCTGAATATGAGCCAACAATGTGATGTGGCTGCAAAAAAGGCAACTGCTATTTTGGGCTGCATTAATAGAAGCATCGCTTCCAACTCCCAGGAAGTACTAGTTCCCCTCTACTCAGCACTGGTAAGGCCTCATCTGGGGTACTGTGTCCAGTTCTGGGCACCACACTTTAAGAAGGATGCAGACAAACTGGAGAGGGTTCAGAGGAGGGCAACAAAGATGATCAGGGGACTGGAAACAAAGCCCTATGAAGAGATACTGAAAGAACTGGGCATGTTTAGCCTTGAGAAGAGAAGACTGAGGGGAGATATGATAGCACTCTTCAAGTACTTGAAAGGTTGTGTCACAGAGGGGAATGCCAGGATCTCTTCTTGATCATCCCAGAGTGCAGGACACGGAATAATGGGCTCAAGTGACAGGAAGCCAGATTCCGGCTGAACATCAGGAGAAACTTCCTGACTGTAAGAGCAATACGACAATGGAACCCATGTCCTGGGGAGGTGGTGGGCTTTCCCACACTGGAGGCATTCAAGACGAGGCTGGACAGCCATCTGTCAGGGATGCTCTGACTTGGATTCCTGCACTGAGCAGGGGGTTGGACTCGATGGCCTTGTAGGCCCCTTCCAACCCTACTATTCTATGATTCTATGATTCTATGAAAATGCTATATAAACACTCAGTTTTGGCTATGGATGTATGTCATAAAGGGCAAACAAAGCCAGTTTAGAAAGAGCAATGCTTCCTGGATAGGTCCTAGCCAGTAGGTTCTCCCCAAGGACAAACAAAAATCCATGCAGAGTGAGGGAAGTGTTTTTTGAAGACTTCCATCCCATCCCTGAACATCGGGGTATGTGTGTGTGTGTGTGTGTGTGTGCACCTTTAGAAACTGATGAAAATTCTTGCGAAATTGTCCTCCTTGTGGCTCAACCCTAAATAAAATAATTGTCACCAACTCATCTTTAAAATAGAAATAAATAAAAGAACAACAATTAAAGGCTCTTCCAATCTTGACTTTGCAACTAGTTCACTATATAGCATTGGGGAAACTTTCTGTGTGCTTTTGTACTATTGTGTCCTCCACTGCAAAATCAGGATATCGATATTTACCAATCTCAGGTGTGTTGTGGTGATTAATCTGTAAAGTGTTTCAAGAATACCATATAATTAAAAATTCCAACCCGCTGGAGAAAAAGCTAGAGGGACTGAGTCTTCCTTGCCCTAGGGCAGGCCCAGATCTTGTACCATATGTTGATAGCTTCTGTCCAAATGTTCCTCTCAGTTTCTAGAGTGATTCGTTACTTTTAATCATTTCAGCAGCCATGTGTCCTAGCAGCTGCAGGGGTCTCTCTCCTGCAGGTTCTCTTTCTCACTGTCCACCGCCACCTCAGCATTGATTGCCATCTTTGAGACACCAGTCTTCAGAGCTAATAAATCACATATCCGGTTCCCAAATCAGGACACCGAACACAGGAGGATGCAAACTGCCAGGTGCTGAATTTGACTGTCGCTGTCTGTCTGGCTTAATTATCTTGGTGGCTCTGAAAATGGGCTCCTCTTGAAATTCTGACAACAAAGGTCCACATAGTTAAAGCAATGGTATTCCCCATAGTAACCCATGGCTGCGAGAGCTGGACCATAAGGAAGGCTGAGCGAAGGAAGATAGATGCTTTTGAACTGTGGTGTTGGAGGAAAATTCTGAGAGTGCCTTGGACTGCAAGAAGATCAAACCAGTCCATGCTCCAGGAAATAAAGCCAGACTGCTCACTCGAGGGAATGATATTAAAGGCAAAACTGAAGTACTTTGGCCACATAATGAGAAGACAGGAGACCCTGGAGAAGATGCTGATGCTAGGGAAAGTGGAAGGCAAAAGGAAGAGGGGAAGATGGATGGATGATATTCTGGAGATGATGGACTCGACCTTGGGGGAGCTGTGGGTGGTGACAGCCGACAGGAAGCTCTGGCGTGGGCTGGTCTATGAAGTCACGAAGAGTCAGAAGTGACTGAATGAATAAACAATGGCTTTTACCTTCAAAGAGCCCTTTCCATATGTCTTTTCTGCCACAGAACCCCAACATGTTACAAAGAGTTCTCTGAGTCATTTTAGGGCACACCTATTCACTCAGGACACCAGCCAGGCCTGTTGGGTCTCTTCATTATGTCAGTGGTATGCAATCTAGAACATACCTATCACTCTCCTAAACTGCACATTGAGGGGGAGGATTGATCACAGTAGGCAAACTATCTTTCAGTGTAGGATTGGACAAATATGTCTTATAAGAACATAAGAAGCAGCCTTATATTGAATCAGTCCATTTGTCCATCCAGTCTAGTATTTTCTTTACAGACTGGAAGTGTCTCTCCAGGGGCTCAGGCAAGAGTCTTTCCACCTGGAGATGCCAGGGATTGAACCTTCTGCATGCAACCCATGTGTTCTATCACTGAGCTACAGCCCTACCTTTTCCCTCTCTAACCTTCTTTTCTCCTCCATTTTACTTTTGCTTGTTTGCGCATGATTCCAACAGTAATCTGCCATTAAAAGGAAACAGAACAAAGTATTTTCCACTGGGGTTATGATGCAGAATATTGCATTTTTACTAGTTTTGGCTGAATCTACACAAAGCAATTATACTGTTATCATACCTATTGGTACACATGACACCAGTGGGCACCAATAGTTATGATAATGGCATGATAATGGTATAACTGCTTTGTGTAGATTCAGCCTCAGTCTTACACTTATTTATTTTTTTATTGCATTTCTGTACTGCCCAATAGCCAGAACTCTTGTCAGTCAATCATGCATTCACAGCTATGGATGCATGATGGACTGACAGTTTTCCATTTGCCTCTGCCTAAAAATCAGCAGGTCACAGATGTTGGACTTCAGTGCCCATCAGCATTACTGTTGGCCATGCTGGCTTGGGATGATGGGAGTTGACCCAAGTGTTGACCCAAGGCTGGGAAAGGCTGTTCTAAATGATATGAAGGATCATATGGAGGGATGTATGAGAGATTTGTTTCAGTTCATTTTTTAATCAGGAATTGCCCAGTTTGCACCTTTCAGACCAAGCGGAGACTTGAACACAATCTGGACAGATTTTCGTACGAAAAGGGGGAAAAAACAAAAACAAAGCTCAAACCTGATATGGACTTGTGTTGGAATCAGCTTCAAGTTGGAATTTGGGGAACATTGGCAGGGTTGAGTTTTGCTGATTTGCACATCCCTGCTGAAACCACATCACCACATAACATTCTTGCGGGGGTTGTGTTTTGTTTTGTGCCTTGTGAAAGAAAAGCAGCTTTGCCAAGAGAATAGAAATAGAAGAGAGACACAAGATATTGGTCGGAACTTGGGCCACATTTATTAACACTGAGGGAGTAAGATCTGCAGAGGGAAATGACTGTGTTGGAGTCTACCTTTTCAGGATAAGCAGGTGAATCAACCTGCAGGCACTTGGGTGAATTCCACCCTGCTTGAGTGAGGTGTGGGAGGATTATCTCCCTGTTCTCAGGCCACATGCTCCTGTATGCGGAGAGTGGCCTTTCCTAACTTGCCCCCTCCCAGTTCTGCACAACCCCAGTTGGATAATCCAGGATAACTGGAAAGGCCATCCATTCTCTTCCCACAGGTCACACAGACCTGAGCAGCAAGTCTCAGGAATGACCAGTCAGCAGAAAGTTGTCTCTGGTTGCTCACCAAAAGTTCTCCCTACTTGTTAGATCCCGCACATCCCTGCCAATGTGATCAGTTGAAGAAATTCACCCACCTAACAACAATTAAGCTAATTAACAAATTCACCTGCCTCATTGGCAGCCCTACAAGCACAGAGACATAGTGCATACTATCAGTGCATAGTAGGGAAAAATACCTGTAGACAGAGCCTGTTTGCCTACAGGCAAAGGTGTCCTACTTGGTCCCCAAAAGGATGACCAGCAAATCAGTACTGATGAACAGGGCAAGAGGGTGAGCATATCTGGAAGAGGAAGAGGTGGGGGAGAAGCTGGCTTATGTAGGCCTTAAGCTCTGCCTTAAAGGAGGGATGGCATGCAGGATTACACTCACCCCAGTGCATCTCCACCTCTCTGAAGATATGTCCCTGCCCAGGCCCTTCCAGGCCAGGCTGGGGAACATCCTTGAATTTGAAAGCCTATGTTGCTTTAAAACCTCATTCCAAATGCATATGTGTGTGTATACACACACACACACACACACACGTACTGTATGCTTGTGCGGGTGCCATTTTCCAATGTATCCTGGGGTGTTAAAATGTCCCAGAATCAGAAATGTGCCTGTGGTGTCAGAAGAACGTTTTAAACTCAAAAATATTAGAAAAGATTCATAAAGTGTCAAAGTAAAACTTTGTTATTACTAAGAACTAACATTTTTGTCTTGAGGGGTATTTTTCTAGCCCCATAACAATGCTGTCTCTGGTGGGGTAATTTGTCCCCAATGAATTCCTATGGCTTCATTCATCCATTCAATTTACTACTCACCTGATAATCATTGTTCTCAGGGAGACTTACATAGATATAGATAAATCACAAATACAAATACAATAAAATCCACATATGTAAGATCAGCATCAAAGGCAGCACATATATATTAAAAAAAAATAAACATTTAAACTGCTGGAAAGTAACACATAAGACAACAACCACTAAAAGATCTATTTTTCCCCACAGATTTTTAAAAACCCTTTAGCATACAAACCAGGTAGCAAAAATATAAACATGTAATAGCCTGCAAGAACAAAAGTATTAACCAGGAACCGAAACTCCCCCATTGGATTATGTTCAGGAAGACCTCTCTGGGGAAGGCATTCCATAACTGAGAGGCTACTCCTGAGAAGGCCTGCTCATGAATAGCCACTCCCTACACCCCAGTATGCAAGAGCTCTAGGAGCAGGGCTTTGATTAGGATCTCAGGGAGGAGATAGGCACATATGGGAACAGGTATTTCTTGAGATACTTCAACATTTTGAATTTTAAGAGGAAAATAGAATAACTTGTATTCCAAAACATTTGATCCATACATAATGTAACCTGTGAAACAAGAACTGGTTTACTGTGATCAAATGGGACTTCCGCATCCAGAGGCAGTATATTTTTGACCCCCAGATGCCAAGGAGAAACAACAAAGAAGGCCATTAAGGATGGATGGATCACTCTGTGCCTGGCCCTGCAGTGCTCGCCAAACACCCAGCACTCACCCAACCCAGAGGAGCAGTGCGGGGCAAGCTGCTGGGCAGTTCACAGGGCGCTTGGCAGCAGAGCGCAGGTGGCCACACCCTTGTTGAGTGCCATTTGCCACTCAAATGGCTATTTGTTCCTTCCCCCAAGTATCCCATCTAGCCAAATGGCCTTAAAGGGGCAATGTCTGCAACATTACAGAAATTTACAGGGATCAATCCTGAGACCTCCTACATGCAGAGCATGTACTCTGCCACTGAGCTATGACCCCTCCATATGGTGGTGCAGCAGAAAAGCAGGCAACCCTCAAGGTGATGAACACAGCAAGGGAAGACAGAACAGCCAGGCAGGTCAGCTCCTGCTGAGCAATTTATTCCAACAGGGGCTGAAAGGGCACAGAGTCCTTCTGAGCCTCTTCCTCCACTCTTCCACACCCATACCCCCCCTCTTTGAGAACTGTAGACTCTCAAAGGGCCCACCCTCTGGCCTGAATATCAGTTCTCTTTCACTCTGTGGCCTTCCCCTAGCATACACTCGCACCATTGGATCGGTGGAGTAGTGTAAGAGGCACACAATTACTCAGGCGTAGGTCCAGGTGCCTGGAAGGGTCCCAGCTCTGGCTCATTCATCCTCGGCCCTGAGGGGACTGGATCATTGGGCTCCTGCCAGCCAGCCTCAGATTCAGTGAGACCCTGATCAGCATCTTCAGGCTCACAGCTAGGAACCCGGTCCACTTCCTCAGCTGGTTGCCTCTGACTAGCTCAACTTTCGAGTGGCCACATTGCCTGCTTCTCTCTCTCTCTCTCTTTCTCTCTCTCTCTCTCTCTCTCTCTCTCTCTCTCTCTCTCTTTCTCTCTCTCTCTCTCTGTTTTACAAAAGTAGAAAAATTCTCAATCAAAAGGCCAACCTGAAGTGTATCTATCATGAATGAATGCAACATAGAAACGTACATATATTGCATTAAATATTTGCATTAAAGCCTAATAGTTAAAAAAGAAAAGAAAAGACAAAAGTCCCCAACCTTTTGGGTTGGTTGGATTTTTGAGAGAGTATTGTGTGCATTCTTTCAAAATGCCTGCCGTGGGGGTCCCTTGCTCATTCATGAAATGGCTGTCATGGTGGGCATAGCTGGTCACAGAAGGCAAACTGGTGAGAGTTTGCCTTCTGTGCCCAAGAACTAGGGATGTCCATTGCCAGGAAATCTAGGCCTTTGGGGGCTCGCTGGATTTCCGTGGTCCCCAACTCAGTTTGCATTTGTGAGCCAAGCCATGCTTTTATTTCCTAAATCCAGGAACTTTTTCGTTGTTTTTGTTTTGGTGCAAATAGCTGCAATTTGCATAATGTGCACAAATTTTGGCCACAATTTGCACAAATTACACAAGTTGTGGCTACAATTTCTACAAGTTATGGTAATTGCATTCACAATTTGCACAAATTAAGAAAATTGTGGCTACAATTTGCACTAATTTCTATTAAGCTAATTAAAAAACAAAAACAAAAATCAGTGAACTGGCCCGATTTGATGTAGATCGATTTGGGCCAGGTCACGGGAAGACAAGCTGAAGTCTGGGGTCCAAGCTGATGAAAGCTCAGTGAGCTCCACGCCCCTGGACAGATTCCTCCATCATCCCTACCAAGAAGCTACTAGAAGGCAGAAGTGGGTCCTGAGCTCCACAACCCAAAACCACTCTTCTGAACCCAGATAAAGATGATGATGGAGGACATCAATTTAATAAAAATAAAAATCAGGAGAGGTGAGGAGCCTGGGGGATGATAAGAGAGATGCCTGTGGGCACACTGGAGCCCGTATGCATCACATTGGAGAGCCCGGGTTAAAATATACAGTGCAGAAAAAGAGACAAAATCCCCACCAATGCCATTCCAGAAGCTGTGAATGGAATCCTGCAATGATTAGACTCTCTGTTGATGAGTCACTGCATTGAATGACCTGGATCAAAATCAATACTGCTTAATCTATTATCATGAATATATATGAGGAATTGTCCTTAGAAAGCTCACTTCAGGCAGAGGAACAATGAGTAGCCCCATCTTTTGACGGCAGGTGGCTTTGCTGTTTCAGTGTTCAAATGACCAAATGTCTGTACCCACCACCACAGCCTATACAAAGATGGGGCAGAATTGTCCATCCCCATTGGAAGCAAGGCCAGATCCATGAAACAGGGACAGAATGGGCCATGTCCTCTGCCCTATGGGCCTGCTGCAGCCATTATTTTTCCAGCTGATGTATTACTCCTGGGACAGCATGTAGCAATTACTGCCCTAATGAAGTGATGAGCCCAGGTGAACAAGGCATCAAGAAATACCTTCAGACAAAAGGGCTCCCAAAGCAGCTTACAAAGAGAAGATATAAGACAGTCTCTGTCTGCAGGCATATGATCTAAAAGACGTGGCATAAATGGGAAAAAGGATTGGATGGGGGAGAAGAAAGAAAAAAACATACTCAGGCTCTAGAGTCTTTGTTTCAAAGTTTAGCAGGTCGTGGAGTTGGATGTAAATGCAGTGGAAAGGCTTCCTCTTCCTCTGAAGTTCTCATCAATGGCAATTGGTACCAGGAGGGAGGGGTGGATCCAGCACAATGGAGGATGCCTGACTGATGCTTCCTATCCCTCATGGCCTCAGCCATGGCAATGGCAGCTCATCTTCTGCTTATCAATCAAGGTGAATAATTATAACTGCTGCTTTTACAACACACAAACACCCGTGCGCGTGAGCCAGTGCTGTTCTTTCCTTGCCTGCTCTTAAGAGTGCTAAGGTTTTTGCTGTTCCTGATTAATGTTCCTGATTAAATCCCATTGAAGTTGTGTGAGTTCATGTGGGGGCACTGTTCAATGAGTTGTGGCCAAGGGTCAGTATCCAACAACCCCGCTGATCCCCTTCCTCCCTGCTGTGCTGATCCCCTTCCACAAGTGTTGGGTCCCACCAATTTCATTCCACAAGCTGGACCCACCACTTATGCAAGGGAGATGTAGCACTTCCTAGAGGAAGCCCCGAAATGAGCAGAAATGCTAGTTCGTGGAAGGAAGCGGCTTAGCAGAGCTCTCTTATGCGAGCTCCGCCAGCCTGCCTCCTTCCAGAAATGAGTGTTTGTGCTCATTTCAGGTTATTTATTTAATTAATTAGTTAATTAATTTCTTGATTACCCATCTGGCTGGTCACCCAGCCACTCTGGGCAATGTACAATAATACAACAGTTTAAAACAATAAAATTCCACATTGAAACATAGTATTTCTAAAAATACCCTGACCCTCCCCAAATGCCTGCCTGAACAACCATGTTTTTAATGCATGGCGGAAGCTCATTAAAGAGGGGGCATGGCAGAGTTCCCTAGGGAGGAAGTTCCACAGAGTGGGGGCCACCACAGAGAAGGCCCTCTCCCTCGTCCTCACCAGCCTAGCTGTCCTGGCTGATGGGACAGAGAGAAGGCCATCCGAGGCTGATCTTGTTGAGCGGCCTGTCTGGTGTTGCTGGAGGCACTCCTTGAGATGCCCCCCAAACCGCTCAACCTACCTCGCATAAGCGGTGGGTGCTGCTTGTAGAAGGGAATTCTGCAAGGGGTGTAAGTACCTCATTGTGTGTTGCCCAAGGACATTGCCTTTTTGCACATATGGAAGAGATGTGGGATGATAGTTACTAAGTTATTAATGTCTGCCACACACACATAAGATGTGGCTTATGATTTTGTCACCCAAAGGCATCCGTTCCTTGAACTGAATGATCCATAGTGGTATAATGAACCTCTCCTCTCACAAACCCCACTTTGCCTTTTCAAAACTGTTAAAATGGGAACAGGTATTATTGATTACAACGGTATTATGTATTTCAGTAGGCAAAACCATACAGCAGGAGCATTTTTTAAGCAAACATGATGGGGTTGGGGGTTTTCTTTTTTTCTTTTTTTTTCTTTTTAATGCCATTAGCTCATCTTGAGGTTTTTGGTATTTGGATGAATTATCATGTAGAAATAAGCCTACGCTATTGACCATTTCTCCATCCTCAAATATTTTGCAGACTGTGTGTTAGGACCCATTTCTGTGTTATTTGCCACCTGTGAGCTGCCCCTGCAAAGCCCTTTTCTGTGCTGCATGGTGGGAAGCAAAATGCCCACCGCTATTGCATGCCAGCATCAGCTGCCCCCAGGCAATAGTCTTATGTGAGTTAAGTAGCTGTGGAGGCTGGAGGCTCCGATTTCGGGGGGGGGGGGCTGCGACTCCATTCTGGGTTTCAGTCAGAAGCAGCCAGAACTCTGAAGAAGCTATGCAAGGTGCTGAACCCTGTCCCCAAAATGATCTTCAGCACTTCAGATAGCTCCTTTAGAGTTCTGGTCTGGTTGTGACTGAAACCCAGAATGATCCACAGCCCCACCGAAATCGGACCCACCAGCCTCCACTGGTCAGTAGCGCCAGAGTCAAATGTGACCAGAACCACTCCTTTTATCTCTTTTTCCCACCCATTTCCCTCTCTTCCTCTCTTTCTGACAATCTTTCCCCCCTCCTTATCAGGTAATCCCTTCTCTCTGTCTGTGTCTTTCTGTCTGTGTGTCTCCAATTTCCTGTTTGCTTAGAGGGCTGCCAGTTGTCAAGATTCCCTCGCCCCCCTCTTTCCTCAAGCACTCACAAACACACAAAAAGAGAGGCTTCTGTCTCACAACCTTTAATTCATTATTCATAGGTTCCTTACAGATGCAAATCCTCGAAGACTTTCTGGCTACAAAGGAATGCCTCCAGGGGATTCAACTGGGATAAATGAACGTTGCCCCCAGTTTGAAAGGGAGGCTGTCTGACTAGACTAACTTAGGGAGGGAGGTCCCGCCCCTCGCCTGCTGCCCCCCTGCATAGCCTCTCATACATCACTAACCGGTTCGAACGTCTGAGCTCTGCCCCTGACATTTCCCTCTTAGCTCTGCATGTCCGCCTGGCATCTCTTAGGTCACAGACCTCAAGCCCCCCCTCCTCCTGCTCGCTGCCTCTCATGGAGGGGTGTAAGGAGGAAGCTTCATGCCTGGCAATCTGTAGGGGTGTACAAAACCCCACTTACCTGGCTCTGCCGGGTTCCGCAGGTGGGGGGAGGTGATCCGTTCCTCCCCCCAGGAATCCTGCACGGCCGGCTCTGCTCCACGGCCAGGCCACGGAGCCGCCGGCCGGGCCAACCCGCAGCGGGGCCTCCAGCCACTGCTGGGCTGGTGCGGATGCAAATGGTATCCTGAGTAGGGGACGCCATTTGCGTCCTTATGGTAGCCTGTGATAGGCTACGTAAATATCTACATAGCCTATCACGGCTAAAGCAGGGGTGCAAATGGTGTCCCCTACTCAGGACGCCATTTGCGTCCGCACTAGCCCGGCAGCAGCCGGAGCCACTGCCACCACCACAGCCACAGGTAGGTTCTGTTTTGCGGGGCTTTCGTGCGGTGGAGGTAGGGATGTCAGAGAATTTCACCACGAATCTCAGGGAGGCTGAATGCCAGCGCATTTGGCCCCCCGAAATCGGTGGCGAAATGGTCTGCCACCCTCCCGCCTCCCCGGGATGGGACTTACCTTTGGTGAATCTTCCTGGCGGCGGCGGCAGTTCGGCGGCAGTTCGGCGGCGGTGGCTGTGGTGGTCGGTCTTCCGACCGGCTGCTGCCGCCGCCATTTCCCGTAAAAAAAAGTGATAGGCTACGTAAAGATTTACGTAGCCTATTACAGCTATATTTTTAAAAAACACTGTAATAGGCTACATAAATGTTTACGTAGCCTATCACGGGTGCTTTAAAATAAAAAGAAAAAAACGCGCGCACGCAAATGGCGGCAGCCATGGGCGCTGCCATTTGCATTCCTTATTTTGGCAAGTCTTAGTCTACGTAAACATTTACGTAGACTAAGACGGCGAAAATAAGGGGAACTTAAATAGCATAGCATCTACACTATTTGCATTCCCCTTATTTTCGCCGTCTTAGTCTACGTAAATGTTTACGTAGACTAAGACGGTGAAAATAAGGAATGCAAATGGCGGCTCCCATGGGCGCCGCCATTTGCATATGCACATTTTTTTTTCTTTTAAAGCAGCCGTGATAGGCTACATAAACATTTATGTAGCCTATCACGGCTGACTGCAGGGACGGAAACGGAGACGGATTCGGGGGGGGGGGAAGGACAGAGCACCTCCCCCCGGCCAGAATTTCAGGGGGAGGGATGGAGTGCCTCCCCCCTACCGCGAATGTCACCCGTCAAAAAGGTAAGTGACTTTCGTACATCCCTAGGTGGAGGGGCGGGGGGCTCCATTCTGCCATGGATTCCGGGGGGCCGAATTCACTAGAATTCGACCCCCCGGGATCCGTGGCAGAATTCTCTAACATCCCTAGCCATCTGGGGATTGGAAACCTGAGAAGCACGCCCACCCATATCTGAACTGGCCTGGAAAAACCTCCCCCAGTTCTGGATGCTCCTTTTCTGAATCTGAGCTGCTAACTATCTCCCTGCACTAGGGATGGTGGAAAATTTCTCCCCGAAACTTCAGGGGGCCGAGCGCCAACGTGTTCGGCCCCCCGAACAAGTTTCAGGAGAAATCCTCTGCACCCCCCCACCCCCCGCACCCCCCCGGGACGGGATTTACCTTTGCCAAATGTCCCTCCCGGCGGTGGGTCCGGCCGGCGGTTCGGCGGGTGTTCGAGTGGGGCGGGAGTGGCAGCCAGTCTTTCGACCGGCTGCCGCCGCCGCCATTGCAATAAAAGAAAAAAAAACGCCCCCGTGATAGGCTACGTGACGATTAACGTAGCCTATCACGACTAGATTTGCAAAGTCAGCCGTGATAGGCTACGTAAATCATCACGTAGCCTATCACGGGTGACTTAAAAAAAAAAAAGCGCGTACGGATAATGGCGGCCCCCATAGGGAGCCGCCATTCCCGTTCCTTATTTGGTCGCTGTAGTCTACATAAAGATTTACGTAGACTACGGCGAAAATAAGGGCAACGCTATTTGTGTTGCCCTTATTTTCGCCGTAGTCTACGTGAACATTTACGTAGACTACAGCGACTAAATAAGGAACGCGAATGGCGGCTCCCTGTGGGGGCCGCCATTAGCGTACGCACTTTTTTTTTTAAAGTCACCCGTGATAGGCTACGTGATGATTAACGTAGCCTATCACGGCTGACTTTGCAGATCTAGCCGTGATAGGCTACGTTAATCGTCACGTAGCCTATCACGGGGGCATTTTTTTTTTTAAAAAAAAAACAATGGAATTTGCGGCCGGGCGAGGCGGGAAGCCTGCTCCCTGGCCTGAATTTCGGCCGGGCGAGGCAGGAAGCCTCCCCCTCCCCCCCGGCCTGAACCGCGAACAAGCTTTGACGAAAGGTAAGTGCCTTTCATCCACCCCTACCCTGCACTCAGAATCAATCCTGACACCAGTAAATGGAAAAGTTTCTCTTCCTAGACATCTGAACCCATCACTTTGAAAACAGTGCCACAGGCCTAGGGATGCTGGAGAAATTCGAGACAGACTAAAATGAGCTCAGATTTCTAAGACTCTGACCCACTGCGCAGCACCCCCCTCGGGCTGCATGCAGTCCGTGGACTTTCAGAAGGTTTTTTTTGTTTTGTTTTTACTTTCCTCAAATTTATGCATATTTATCTGTAGAAAAATATGCTAGTTTCTTCAGAAGAAAAGGTGAATGGAATAGGGGACAATACGCTAAATGTTACGTGCCAAGGTAACGTATGTAAATTGTTACAAAAACTATTATGTATTGATCTGCAGTCCCACATGATGGGGAAAAAATTGCATCCGTCAGTGAGCAGATGACTCAACAAAAGGTGCCTGACATTCCGCGAAACACAGCCAAAGCGTATTTTACACAGTACATCCCTACACGGGTGGGCCACAGGTCTCCTAGTCCTGTTATATCACCTCTATTTGCATTATATTGGCAATGGCCAACTCATGACTCATGGGATGTGATGGCTCAATTCCCCAATGCAACTGTTTCTGCCCCCTGCCCAGTGCTAAATACTAGTGAATAGTAGTAACACAAGTTTTACTCTTTTTTACTTACAAGAGAGAAAAAAGAAATGATGGGTCTCGTGTCTTTCATATTTTACTTCTTTGACTTCATTTATTATATTTCTATACAGACCCATAGGGGATAGCTGAAGCTCTCTGGGTGGTTCACAGAGATTAAAAACAATTAAAAGTACCTTATACAAAGTGCAAAACCATTAACATCAAAACGTATAAACAGACAGCACATACATAGACAACTTATATCTAAAAAAATACGTTTTAAACAATCAACCAAGAACAATCCAGAACCTGATTAAAAACTCATTATGTGCTGCCGAATGCCTGAGAGAATAGAGCAGTTTTAACCTGGCACTGAAAAGATAACAATGTTGGCACCAGGCGGGCCTCACTAGGAACATAATTTCACAATTGGGGGGCCACTACCAAAAAGGCCCTCTCCCTTGTTGCCACTTCCTGAGCTTCCCTTGGAGGAGGCAGCTGGAGGAGGGCCTTAGATACTGAATGTAGTGTATGGGTTGGTTCATGCCAGAAGAGGCATTCCATCCAGGTACTGTTGCTGTGAGGCATGTAAGGCTGTATAGGTCAAAACCAGCACCTTGAATCAGGATCATAAACATACAGGCAGCCAGTGCAAGTGGGCTAGAATCCGTGTAATATGTTCACACCTTCTTGTCGCTGTAATCAATCTGGCTGCTGCATTTTACATGAGCTGCAGCTTTTGAACTGTCTTCAAAGACAGCCCCACATAGAGTGCATGCAGTAATCTAAGTTGGAGGTTACCAGAGCATAGACAACTGAAGCCAGGTTATTCCTGTCCAGATAGGGACATAGCTGAGCCACCAACGAAACTGGTAGAAGGCACTCCCTGCCACTGAGGCCACCTGAGCCTCAAGTGTCAGAGGTGACTCCAGGAAAACCCCAAAGCTATTAATCTGCTCCTTCAGGGGGAGTGCAACCCCATCCAGAACAGGCTGATGTCAGGAACGCCCCTGCTGCCTTCTGAAATCCTCAAGAAGCCAGAATCAACACGCAGACAAAAGGACTCCTTTCCAAGCCTTTATTTCCATTCAGCCTAATGAAGCTTACAGATGCTAACTGTCTGAGACGTAAGTGGAAATACAAAGGAGCAGCCTATCAGGGGTTACTGAGACTTAGGACGGCAGTTGGTCTCCATTTGGAGAAAAGCGCGGCAAGTCTCTGAACTTAAGGAGTAGGAGGGGAGCTTCTCCCTCTTTCCCTTGGGGCTTGGCGCGCAGCTGTTGTCGTTGTGCCAAACAGGCTGAGTGCCTCCTCTCAGCGCCCGCCACCTCTTGCTTGTCTCTGCGCCTGCACTTCATATCTAGAAGCTCAGGTTGTCCCTCCCTCTCCATACCAGGGTCACTGTCACTCCCAGGAATGTGAGCGGGGGGGGGGCTCTCCCTCCAGCTGTGCCTCTGAAAAATGAGCTGGTTCCTCTCCCACGGATTGTATCTCTTCTTCAGGATCAGAGCTGCTTTGAGACTCTATGGGCTCATATCCAGCCCTGACATCTGAGCACTGTCCATCCAGTCAGGAGAACCACCCACTAACAGCATCTCAGTCTTTTCTCAATTGAGTTTCAGTTTATTCACCATCATCCACTCCATTGTCGCAGCCTGGCACCAATTTACCACATCCATTTAGGTTTTACTGTTCTATTATTTCAGTTGCATTCTGGACAAAACACCGTCTCATATCTGCCTTTTGAAGAGACCTTTCAGGTAGGGATGGCGCAGGCACCCGATTTAGTCCGGGAATCCAGCAGAACCACCCCTGCCTGCACCCCCGAGTCCCTGCCCCTGCTCGCCCCCTGTCTGTGCTAGACAAATGGCCTGCACTCGCCCCAGCAGTCTTGTCAAGCTTCACAGTCGCCATTTTTCGATAAATAAAATGGCGATTGCAAAAATGCACATATTTGCTCACAGGCGGAAATGTGCATTTTGCGAATGTGCACATTTGTACATTCACAGAAATGTACATTGTTTGTGAATGTGCATTTTGCACACAGATAAATATGCACATCTGTAAAATGCAATTTTTCATGCAAACGGAAACATGCGCATTTTGCGATCGCCATTAAAAAAAAAAAAAACAGTGACCATGGAGCTTGATGAGGCTGCTGGGGTGAGCCTAGGCTGCTCGCCGAGCATGGAAGGGGCTCAAGCATGGCCCAGGGACATGGGGCTGGGCAGGCATCCAGAGAACCAGATGGGGGTGAGTTTGCACATCCTAAATTTCAGGAGTCATATTAATTCCTCAGCATCTCCAGTGGTGACCTCATAGCATCAGACCACACAAGTGTCATACCTGTAATACTATTTTTGCTGGTTATACAAACTTTATTATAGAGCCTGAGCATCCATAATATAGTTGGTTTGTCTGGCCCATGATTTATTGATTAGAGGATAGAGAAGGCAAAGGCATAAGTTTTATTTATTATATTTATATCCTACCTTTCTTCCCTCATGGAAATCAAGGTGGCTATTTGGATTCCCAGGTGGTCTCCCCTCCAAGCACTGACCAGACTCAAACCTGCTTAACTTCAGCAAGGTGGCTGCCTCATGTGCCTTCAGACTATGCCCTGGGACCATGAGCCATCAGTACTACGTATGTCTGCAGAGATTAGGGCTGGGGAGAAGTTTATTGGATTTGCACTGTAATGTGAACCTAATTCTGCAGTTGTGAATGAATACATCAACCAAATACAGTTATCCTTCGAATTTTGCACTTCTCTGAATTTTGCAATGGAGTTTGCCAATAAATGTGCACAGACATGTGTATATAAGGTTAAATTGCATAGAAAAAAATGTATTAAGAGAAATGTGTACAAAATAGGAGAATTTTGTGGCGGAGAATTCCGCCACAGATTTCAGTGAGGCCAAATGCACTGGGATTCTGCCACCCGAAACCCGTGGCAGAATGGCCTCCCACCCCCCGGCACCCCACGGAATCCCCCCGGAACAAAACTTACCTGGGGCTCCGATGGCTCTGGCAGCGGTGGCAGCTGGCCTTTCGGCCGGCTGCTGCAGCCGCCATTTGCGTCCTGCCAAGCTGCCGTGATAGGCTACATATTTATTTACGTAAGTATTTACGTAGCCTATCACGTCAAAGAGCAGGGACGCAAACGGCTGCTCCTACGCCATTTGTGCCACTGCTCTTTCCGTGATAGGCCACATACGTTTTTACGTAGCCTATCACGGTAAAGGCAGCCACGCAAATGGTGGCCACTATGCCATTTGCGCCCCTGCTCTTTGCTGTGATAAGCTACGTAAGTATTTACGTAGCCTATCACGGAAAGAGCAGCAGTGCAAATGGCGTAGCAGCTGGCATTTGCGACCCTGCTCTTTCTGTGATAGGCTACGTAAATACTTACATAGCCTATCACGGCAGCCTGGGAAGATGCAGATGGCCGCTACGGCAGCTGCCATTTGCATCTGCAGCAGCCCGGCTGTGGCTGGAACTCCGGCTGCGGACAGCCCTGGCCAGTGGCTCTGCGGAGCTGCCGCAGAGCGGAGCTGGTCATGGAGGATTCCAGGGGGAGGGACACAGCACCTCCCCTCCACCACGAATCACACCTGCGAAAAAGTAAGTTACTTCTGTACATCCCTAGTACAAAATGCAAGCACATTTTCATGCAAAAAAAAAAAAGTTCTCAAAGTTTAGTATGATCTGGGGTTAAAACTGAAAAAAGGGAAACTGTGAGATGTTGACAGACATGCTAGAATTGACAGATTCATCCATCCCTACCAAGGATCAACTTACTGTGCATTGGAAATACCATTCTAAAATCGCTTTTAGTTTCCAAAACACCCCCATATGTTTTAGTGTGTGGAAAATTTAATTAAAACAAACTGTAAAAGAAACCAACGCTTGCAGACAACATGACCAATAAGTCTCCTAGTTAACTGAAGTAGTTACAAAGGCCCAAGGACACCACTACCCCATTAAAAAAAAAAAAAAACACCTCCCCCAAGAGCTGGCATTTTTCAGTATCCTCAAAGAGCTGCCTTGACTGTCTGATTAAAATTTCTCTTGGCCTTTCTGTCCATATTAAAAGGAAGCTATTTGCGCCCACAGCTGTTCTGTAGACAGCATCAGCATGTTACATTTCAGGGGGTTTATTGAGTCTGTCAATGTTTCAAGTACCAAAGTGTTTCAGAAGTGCAATTTCAGCCATTCTGCCTTGATGGAGTCAATGGGGTTAATGGTGCCACTGGAAATAATCACTCAGCGACACAAGAGAAACACAAAACTTGTGAAAGTTTCCCAAAGTTGTGTGTCGCATTTTTGTTTGTCTTTCTGGATCTCTTCATTTTCTTTAAAAAGGGTACTTCCCACACTTGGAATTACGACTTCCGTGGAGACCTTAGCAAGAAAGCAGCATGCAGTATTGTTGTATCATAGTGGTCCCTTGGTGAAATAGTTCCCTTTTTTTGAATGCACACCTGAGTCTAACTCCAAACCTGACCCCCCCCCCCTTGTGTTCACAAATGCAGGTGGAGACAAATGCAAATTTATGAAATGTGGAACTTGTTGTTGTTGTTGTTCAGTCGTTCAGTCATGTCCGACTCGTCGTGACCCCATGGACCATCGTACGCCAGGCCTTCCTGTCCTGCGCTCTCTCCCGGAGCATGCTCAAGTTCATATTCATTGCATCGGTGATTCTATCTAGCCATCTCATACTCTGCTGTCCCCTTCTCCTTTTGCCTTCAGTCTTTCCCAGCATCGGGGTCTTTTCCAGGGAGTTTTCTCTTCGCATTAGGTGGCCAAAATATTTGAGCTTCAGCTTGAGTATCTGTCCTTCCAATGAGCACTCAGGGTTGATTTCCTTTAGGATTGACTGATTTGACCTCCTTGCAGTCCAGGGGACTCGTAAGAGTCTTCTCCAGCACCACAGTTCGAAAGCATCGATTCTTCGGCGCTCGGCCTTCCTTATAGTCCAGCTCTCTCACAGCCATACATTACAACTGGGAAAACCATAGCTTTGATTAGATGGACCTTTGTCGGCAAGGTGATGTCTCTGCTTCTTACTAAGCTGTCTAGGTTTGCCATAGCTTTCCTCCCAAGGAGCAAGCGTCTTTTAATTTCATGGCTACAGTCACCGTCTGCAGTGATCTTGGAGCCCAAGAAAGTAAAATCTGTCACTGCTTCCATTTCTTCTAGGAGTGCACGAAAGCCACTTACCTGGTCTCGCAGCTTGCTTCGTGGTGGGGGGGAGGCGCTTCGCTGCTCCCCCCGAAGTTCAGGCTGGGGGGGAGGCTTCCCGCCTCGCCCGGCCGAAATTCGGCCCCATCACTTCCTGGCATATGGAAGGGGAAGAAATGGAAGCAGTGACAGATTTTATTTTCTTGGGCTCCAAGATCACCGCAGACGGTGACTGTAGCCATGAAATTAAAAGACACTTGCTCCTTGGGAGGAAAGCTATGGCAAACCTAGACAGCATAGTAAGAAGCAGAGACATCACTTTGCCGACAAAGGTCCGTCTAATCAAAGCTATGGTTTTCCCAGTAGTAACGTATGGCTGTGAGAGCTAGGGGTGCACGAAAGTCACTTACCTGGTCTCGCAGCTTGCTTCGCGGTGGGGGGGAGGCGCTTCACTGCTCCCCCCGAAGTTCAGGCTCGGGGGGGAGGCTTCCCTCCTCGCCTGGCCAAAATTCAGGCTGGGGGGAGGCTTCCTGCCTCGCCCAGGCGAAATTCAGGCCGGGGAGGAGGCGCCTCGCCTTGCCCGGCCGCGAAATAAAAAGTAAAACAAAAACAAAAACGCCCCCGTGATAGGCTACGTGACAATTTACGTAGCCTATCACGGCTAGATCTGCAAAGTCAGCCATGATAGGCTACGTTAATCGTCACGTAGCCTATCACGGGGGCGTTTTTGTTTTTTTTACTTTTATTGGAATGGCAGCGGTGGCAGCCGGTCGAAAGACTGGCTGCCGCCTCTGCCCCTGTCGAAGACCTGCCGAACCGCCGCCGGGAACCGGCGCCGGGAGGGACATTCGGGAAAGGTAAGTCCCATCCCGGGGGGGGCGGGGGGGCAGAGAATTTCTCCCTGAAACTACTTCGGGGGGCCGAACACGTTGGCACTTGGCCCCCCGAAGTTTCGGGGAGAAATTCTCCCCCATCCCTAACTTCCCCTTCTATATGCCAGGAAGTGATAGGGCCAAATGCCATGAACTTAGCTTTTTTAATGTTGAGTTTCAAACCAGCTTTGGGGTGGTGGTGCCCAAATTGGCTGAATAAGTTTTGTACTAGTCCCTGATTTTTTAAAAAATAAAAGCAACCTCCCCCATAATATACATCATTGTTTCAATGTATTCCATGTAATTCTGCTAAATCAGAAAAGAACAGGAGAAGCAAGAGAGAAAAGTTTACTAAAAATGGGCATTTCCTTATGAACTGACAAAGCGAGGCCCACAGTCTCCACTGGTACCATCGTCACTGTACCTCTTGTGTGAATGGGTAAAATACATACTACTGCAGACTGATGAATTAATTACACCATTTCAGAGTACAATGCTTGGGGTATCCCACACAGGAATCTGTGAGTAAGGCCCCATGAAGTAGGAAGTGAAGTTGTCTCAGATGTAGTGAGATATACAATTGACTGCAGTCATCTGGTTGCTGTATTTTGTACCAACTGAAGTTTCTGACTAGTCTTCAAAAACAGTCCTTCAAGTATAACCTGATGGGATCTGCTAGTGGTAACCAACCAAGAAAGAGAACTTGGGGTTGTGGTGGACAGCTTGATGAAAACGTCGACCCAGTGTGCAGTTGCTGTAAAAAAAGTAGGGATGTACGAAAGTTCCGCCACGGATCTCGGGGAGGCCAAATGCCAGCGCAGTCGGCCCCCGAAATCAGTGGCGGAACGCCCCCCCTGCCCCCCGCCCCCCCCAGGATGGGACTTACCTTAGGCGGATCTTCCTGGTAGCGGCTCCAGTGGTGGCTCCAGCGGCGGCGGTGGCCGGTCTTCTGACCAGCTGCCACCGCTGCCATTTCCAGGTAAAACAAAAACAAAAACAAAAAAACGTGATAGGCTACATAAAGATTTACGTAGCCTATCACGGCTAGATTTTTAAAAAACACCGTGATAGGCTACGTAAATGTTTACGTAGCCTATCACGGCTGATTAAAAAAACAAAAAAACAAAACGTGCATATGTAAATGGCGGCGCCCATGTGCGCTGCCATTTGCATTCTTTATTTTGGCATGTGTAGTCTATGTAAACATTTACGTAGACTAAGATGGTGAACATAAGGGGAATGCAAATAGCATAAATGTTTACAACATAAATGTTTACGTAGACTAAGACGTACCAAAATAAGGAACACAAATGGCGGCGCCCATAGGCGCCGCCATTTGCGTACATGCATTTTTTTTAAATTAGCCATGATAGGCTACATAAACATTTACATAGCCTATCACGGCTGACTGCAGGGACGCAAACAGCGGCAGCTACGGCCGCCGCCATTTGCGTCCCTGCTAGCCAGTGGCCAGATGTCTGGCTGCTGGCGGAGCCGGCCGGCGGGTCCACAGAATCCCTGCGGAGCAGAGCCAGCTGGCCAGGATTCCTGGGGGGAGGAACGGAGCGCCTCCCCCCCCGGCCAGGATTCCGGGGGGAGGGATGGAACGCCTCCCCCGCAGCATCAGCATAATCCACGGAAAGGTAAGTACCTTTCGTACATCCCTAAAAAAAAGAAAAGAAAAGGCAAATTCCATGTTAGGCATAATTAGAATAGGAATTGAGAATATAGCTGACAATATCACACGGCCTTTATACAAGTCCATGATGCGACCACACTTAGAATACTGTGTGCGGTTCTGGTCACCATGCCCAAAAAGATATTGTAGAGCTGGAAAAAGGGCAGAAAAGGGCAACTATAATGATCAAGGGGCTGGAGCATCTCCCCTGTGAGGGAAGGCTACAACAGCTGGGATAGTTTAGCTTGGAAAAAAGAGGGTAAGGGGAGACATGATAGAGGTGTACAAATTATGCATGGTGTGGAGAATGTGGTCAGAGAGACTTTTTTCTCCCTTTCTCAAACTACTTAGAATTTGGGGTCATCCCATGAAGCTGATTGGTGGGAAATTCAGCACAGATAAAAGGAAGTACTTCTTAATACAGTGCATATTTAAACTATGGAATTCGCTACCACAGGATGTAGAGATGGCCTCCAATTTGGATGGCTTTAAAAATGGGGTTGGACAAATTCCTGGAGGAAAGGGCTATCAATGGCTACTAGTCTTGATGGCTATGTGCTACCTCCTGTACAAGAAGCAGTGAGCCTCTGATGCTGGAAGCTCTGGTACACCAGTTGCTGTGGAACGTGGGTGGGAAGGTGCTGTTACACTGATGTCCTGCTTGTGGGTTCCTGGTCGACAGCTGGTTGGCCACGGCATGAACAGAAGCCAGGAGGGATGCGGATTTTGCCAGTCACCTCCAGGTGAATTTTCTTTGTTCCTAGGCTGCAACAAGTGAAAAGCTGACTATCTTCTGGAGTATGCCGGGGTCACAAGAGGTACAAACTCAGTGAGTTACTTGAACTGTGACACATTAACAAAGTCATAGTTGTTACTGACAATGTAAAGAGAGAATGTGGGAGGAAATAGACTCCAAACAATCACATTACATTTTACTGCAACTGTAAATATAATTCAATAGTTTCCTAATTTTCAGCGATAAAAATATGGGCATCGTTACAGGTCATAATTGAGAGACAGAGGCTGCCTCACTTTCTAAGCATCCAAATGACTAATTTGGCAGCCGCTGCTCCAGTGTATCATTTTCACAATAAAAATGGAAATGAATTCAGTGCCCCATAAAGTTACTAAACACAGTATATATTATTAACCAATCCCTTAATTGTAATCATTTTATGATTTCTTAGATTAGTAAAGCATGAAATCTATTCTGAGCAATTCTGAATATGGAGAAAGAAGGGGAAACTTTTTTCCCCTTTTCTTTTTACAAATGAATTTTCATAATTACATTGCTGTAGTAAATTATTCAGATTATCATTTTACTTATTAAATACAATTATATCCACATTCATTCCTATTCTGAGAATTACAGAAATATTTAAATGGCACTGATTCGTTAAATGCCCCGGGTTGGCGGAGCTGCGGAATTTCATTCTGACACTCTCATTAGCATTGGCAGCTCCTTTTGGGAAAGAAGGAATAGTCAGCAGTGAGACTTTAGTTTGTAAAGAAATAATAATCCTTGCCTCCAGTGTATCTCTTCTTATAGTGTGTGTGGTGTTCATGGGGGGTGGGGTGGGCAGGAAACTTTTGCTAAAGACAGACAGGGATATGAACAAGCAGCTTCCAATAATGGTGTGAAGGATGTGAGCTGGCATGCATAAGAATTTTGTTTCTTTTGCAAATCATGTCAAGAAGTCCTGAAACATGAACAAAGCAGGAGTGGGGGGTTGTCCCCAGAAATGTTAAAAAAATTCCTGAATTTGTGATCATATTTAAAAAAAAAAAATGTGTATTTTTCTTTTAAAATTGCACTTTGAGAATGCATTTTTTTCTAAGTATATTTTCTTGTTTTAGTCAATGGGGGGAAATCCCCCCCTTTTACAACTCCACAGAGCCACCAGCTGGGTGCATTCGCTGGCATGTGGAGCCTGCGGATGCAAATGGCGGTGGCTACGGTGGCCGCCATTTGCGTTCCTGTTTTTTGCCGTGATAGGCTACATAAATATTTACGTAGACTATCACGGCCTCTGCAGGGATGCAAATGGTGTCCCTGTGTTAGCTGTGATAGGCTACATAAGTATTTACATAGCCTATCACGGCAAAAATAGGGAAGCAAATAGTGGCCGCAGATGTGGCCGCCATTCGCAAAGCAGCGAGAATGGCACCAGGTAAGTGCTCCATTTTGCGCACCTTTCACGGGGTGGTGGGGCAGGGGCTTTGTTCCGCCACAGATTTCGGGGGGCTGAATGCACTGGCATTTGGCCTCACTGAGATCTGTGGTGGAATTCTCTGACATCCCTAAATTGGTTCTCCCATCCCTAGGTGTGACTATGAAAAGTTCCCTTTCCTGGTCATATGGATTGTGTTGCATTTTCATGGATTGGTTCTGATTTCATACTTTAAAACAATATGCAAACTGAAACTCATTTATCCTTTGAAATTTGCACTCCTACAAACGTAGCAATGAGTCTTCCAAACAAAAAATGCAGAGAAAAATGAGCATACTACTGAAAATATCATTGAAAAATGCTTGCCAAAATGTGTGCATGGCAAAATGCATGCATCTGGATAAATGCACAGAAGAATGTGTACATAGTAAGGATGTTAGAGAATTCTGCCACTGATTCCAATGAGGCCGGATTCTAAAGAATCCTGTGAAGTTTCCCCAGAATGGATCCTACCTGCCACCAGTTGGGTCCGGTCCATCTGCTGCCATCAGCTGCTGGTCTGCAGAAGCAAATGGCGTCCGGAGTAGCGGACGCCATTTGCATCCCTTCTCTTTGCCATGATAGGCTACGTTACATAGCCTATCATGGAAAAGAGAAGGGACACAAATGGCATCCGCTACACCGGACACCATTTGCATCAGCAGACTGGCAGCGGATGGAAGTCTGGCTGCAGATGGACCCGGCTGGCGGCTCCGCGGACTTGCCATGGAGAGGAGCCGGCCTTGGAGGATTCCAGGAAGAGGGAGGGATCACCTCCCCCCCCACGGACCCCCCCCCCCAGCAGACTGGTGAGTGGGTTTTGTACACACCTAGTACATAGTTTCATACAACCTTTAAAAAACAACACCCCCCTTTTCAGGACAAACGGAATTTAAGACTTGGAAAAAATGAGAAACTGGAAGAAACTGATATTGATAGATTTATCAATTCCTAGCTACTGGAATGCACAAAGCACACCTCATCTGCATGCTGAATATCATGCACACGCACCCCAAATAGCATCACCCCACGTGCGTGAAAGCTACCTTTTTGTGAATGGACTCATCAGGAGCTTCCTTTATTATCTGTTTACTCCCTCTTTCTCTGCAAGGATCAGGGAAGGTTTTATCACCTGTCCTTGAAATAGCATCCCCTCATGTGTCCCTTTTAAATCAATTACTTGTTGAGCAACAAAATTTCCTCATTATGGGGGCAGCAGTGACAACTTTTGCTACAACTGAATTTAGAAGAATTGTGATAGAGTTTCCAAATACGTAGATTAACTTCCAGATCGTGTCAATGCATAATAACAGAGTATTGTGGCAATGCATTAAAGACAACCAATTTCATTATGGCAAAAACAAATTGGTTAAATGTGTTAGTCTTTAAGTGTCACATGACTCTTTTTTGTTTTGCTAGACAAGACTAAAATGGTTACCCCTCTGAAAATTGTTTCAAGTTATAATAACAACTTCTTACAGAACAATACTGGTCAATCAAAAATGCCACTTGGTTTATTCTATTAACTTTCTTTCTTTCAATTTTTTTTTTTTTTTGCTTTATCTGTATGCTTGCACTTTAAAAAAGTGTGTTCTTCAGAACTACCTACCATTGTTTACTTCTGTTGATGTGAATTCTGGCTGTCCTTGTTTCTTGCCTGGTATTGAAATATTCTTCATAAGGTTGTAAGGAGAGGTGGCCAACTGCCCCCCCCCCCCGCACTCAGCAATTTGATAAAAATGAAATTGACATGGCATGGTGTCAAAGAGACATGGTTATGTGAAGTGACACCCCCCCCCCGCTCAACTTGGTTTCACTGATTCATTTTGCTGATTCTTCAGCACATTTACTCAAGAAAGTTCTCATTGAGGTCATAGAATCATAGAATCATAGGGTTGGAAGGGGTCTATTAGACCATCGAGTCCAATCCCCTGTTCATTGCAGGAATCCAAGTCAGAGCATCCCTGACAGGGGGCTGTCCAGAGTCGTTTTGAATGCTTCCAGTGTGGGAGAGCCCACCACCTCCCCAGGTAATTGGTTCCATTGCCATATTGATCTAAACAGTCAGGAAGTTTTTCCTGATGTTCAGCCGGAATCTGGCTTCCTGTAACTTCAGCCCATTATTCTGTGTCCTGCACTCTGGGATGATCGAGAAGAGATCCTGGCCTTCCTCTCTGTGACAACCATTCAAGTACTTGAAGAGCACTTTTGTGTCTCCCCTCGGTCTTCTCTTCTCAAGGCTAAGCATGCCCAGTTCTTTGAGTCTCTCCTCATAGGGCTTTGTTTCCAGTCCCCTGATCACCTTTGTTGCCCTCCTCTGAACTGTTTCCAGTTTGTCTGCATCCATCTTAAAGTGTGGTGCCCAGAACTGGACACAGATGAGGCCTAACCAGTGCTGAGTAGAGGGAACTAGTACTTCATGTGATTTGGAAGCTATGCTTCTATTAATGCAGCCCAAAATAGCATTTGCCTTTTTTGCAGCCACATCCCATTGCGGGCTCATATTCAGCTTGCGATCTAAAACAATTCCAAGATCCTTCTCACTCAGTTGGGCTAACTTTGGATTTGGATTGCATAGGATTTCACTGATAATCTCTGATTCTCCCGGGGGGTGGAGGGATGTCATGGGATACTTTTTAAACCTTTTGGGTCTGAGGTTGGATAAAGTGTCTTGGAGTTTTTACAGTCTTTTATATTTTGCCATTTTGCTGAAAAATCAATAAATTGAAACAACCCTCTTTGATGTGAATGAAACAGCTTTAAAATTACAATTCTCATTTTGAGCCAGCTGTAATTATAAACTGAACTTGCACATGAAAATAAGTTAAATTACACACATCTTTACAATTTAAATCCGTCTCTCTATTTGGTTCCCAAATAGTTGTGAGTTTAATTGTGGCTCATTCCTAGAGAGAGCACTGCAGAGTCCCTTATCCTTTTCAATTTCCCTGATTGGAATTTTGTAACACATAGATCACATTGAGTTCCAGAACAATAAAAAATATACCCTGGTCCATCATTTTATTTCTTTGTTTGCTTTATTAATTTGTACAAGGCACCGTAGTCTGCCCACCATAGTCCTTGAGTTTATCCAGGTCATTTGAAAGGTTATGCTAAATGCTTTTTTATTGATTGACCTATTCACTTCTTGCTTAGTTCCATATTACCTGAACATGCCATCACTTTCCCCCTCCTGTTCACCTCTTCATTTAGAGCAAATGTGTTCATAGTAGGGATGTACGAAACACTTACCTGGTTTTGTCCAGGGACATCCGCAGTGCGGGGAGGCACTCTGTCCCTCCCAGCGAAATTCTCCCCGGCTGGCTCTGCTCTGCAGCGACTCCGCAGAGCCACCGGCCGGGACCGCCCACAGCCAGACATCCGGCCACCATTTGCGTTCCTGTTTTTTTTCTGTGATAGGCTACGTAAATATTTACAGCAAAATCACAGCATCTATCACAGCAAAAAAACAGGAACACAAATGACGGCAGCTGCGGTGGCCACCATTTGCATTCCCTTTTTGCAAATGGCATCCCTGTGTGAGCCGTGATAGGCTACGTAAGTATTTACGTAGCCTATCACGGCAATAATGAAGAAGTGAATGGCGGCTGCAGACACGGCCGCCATTTGCAAAGCAGCGTGAACGGCACCAGGTAGGTGCTCCGTTTCATGCCTTTTGTGGGGTGGGGAGCTTCGTTCCACCACAGATTTCGGCACTGGCATTTGGCCTCACTGAGATCCATGGCGGAATTCTCCAACATCCCTAGTTCATAGTATGAATCCTGTTAGGTTTTTTTCTCCCTATAATTCTTGATGAAACAGTGTGAGGCAGAGAAGCCATTGTGCTATGCTGTACCTGCGTACATCATTCAGATAAAGGTGTGGAGGGTGGAATAAAACAACAACAACAAAGGAACCTAGGGCTCATTTCCAAGAAAGCCAAGCTCTGAAAAATTGCAGTGCGAGGGAGGAGTGCAATGGATATGAGGGAGAGAAAAAGGGTATAGCACCATGTAAAAAAGAAAGGATAGCCTGGGTATACTGTGGAAATTAGAATGATCTTTGCCCTTATGAATCATGGATAGAGGAAGAACCAGGCAAAGCTCTCTGGACAGATAACCCACCAAATAAAATTTCATGAATGGTAATATTATCACAGACTCCAGGAAATAAGGTTGACCTTCTGTGTAGCTTGCTAACTTAATTAGCCTGTTTGTATTTTGAGGAGGTGAGAGTATTGGCTATAATTGTGTTTAGGTTTATGATTTCCCTCCTGCTTTTATTGTCCATGAGCCTGGGTTGCAGCTCATATTGAAGCACCCATTTTACCACTTTATCCTACCATTTCACTGCCAACATTTCAAACCCTCTTCAGAGGAAGTCTAAAATGGTACTTGTGAATGCAAGGGGCAGAAACAATGAAGCCAACTTCAGTAATCATTAGTTGCCCCACCGGACCCAACCCTTGATCTGGAAACCAAGTTTGTTAGGTCTGGAACTAAGGGCTTGCAGTGAATGTCTGTGATTTTCTAGTCTTTCACTATATGTGTGAGGGAAGAACTCCCCAAATGGTTCTTCGATAGGGATTAGGGAAGCTGGAGACATCTGCAATAGAACCGAATGGGTTTGGATTTTCCTGAATCCGACCTGCAGATTCATGAAAGCAGACTGGCTTTTCCCCATCAGGCAAATTCTGCAGACTTGCAGACCATTTTTCTAACATTTCCAAATTGTATGCACATTTCATGGTAGAAAAATACACACACACACACACACACACAAAATGCGCATGTGCACAAAATCAGAAACAAAAAAATCAGATTCTATGGATGGGTAGACAACAGAATGAAAGGCACCTGACAATCCACAAAACACAGACGGACTGGTTTTTACCCAATCCATACATCCCTAATTTGTTGTTGTTCAGTCGTTCAGTCATGTCCGACTCTTCATGACCCCATGGACCATAGCATGCCAGGCCTTCCTGTCCTGCGCTCTCTCCCGCAGTGTGCTCAAGTTCATATTCATAGCATCAGTGATGCTATCTAGCCATCTCATCCTCTGTTGTCCCCTTCTCCTTTTGCCTTCAGTCTTTCCCAGCATCAGGGTCTTTTCCAGAGAGTTTTCTCTTCGCATTAGGTAGCCAAAATATTTCAGCTTCAGCTTCAGTATCTGTCCTTCCAATGAGCACTCAGGGTTGATTTCCTTTAGGATGGACTGATTTGACCTCCTTGCAGTCCAGGGGACTCGTAAGAGTCTTCTCCAGCACCACAATTCGAAAGCATCAATTCTTCGGCGCTCAGCCTTCCTTATAGTCCAGCTCTCACAGCCATACATTACTACTGGGAAAACCATAGCTTTGATTAGACGGACCTTTGTCGGCAAGGTGATGTCTCTGCTTCTTACTATGCTGTCTAGGTTTGCCAGCTTTCCTCCCAAGGAGCAAGCGTCTTTTAATTTCATGGCTACAATCACCGTCTGCGGTGATCTTGGAGCCCAAGAAAGTAAAATCTGTCACTGCTTCCATTTCTTCCCCTTCTATATGCCAGGAAGTGATGGGGCCAGATGCCACGATCTTCGTTTTTTTAATGTTGAGTTTCAAACCAGCTTTTGCACTCTCCTCTTTCACCCTCAACAAGAGGCTCTTGAGATCCTCTTCACTTTCTGCCATTAAGGTGGTATCATCTGCATATCGGAGGTTGTTGATAATTCTCCCGGCAATCTTAATTCGAACCTCTGATTCATCCAACCCGGTGTTTCTCATGATGTACTCTGCATATAAGTTAAATAAGCAGGGTGACAATATGCAGCCTTGTCGTACTCCTTTCCCAATTTTGAACCACTCGGTTGTTCCATGTCTGGTTCTTACTGTTGCTTCTTGACCCTCGTACAGGTTTCTCAGGAGACAGATAAGGTGGTCTGGTACTCCCATCACTTTAAGAATTTGCCACAGTTTGTTGTGATCCACACAATCAAAGGCTTTAGCATAGTCAATGAAGCAGAAATAGACGTTTTTCTGGAATTCTCTTGCTTTCTCCATGATCCAGTGAACGTTGGCGATTTGATCTCTAGTTCCTCTGCCTCTTCGAAACCCAGCTAGTACTTCCGGTAGTTCTCGGTTCGCATACTGCTGAAGCCTAGCTTGTAGGATTTTGAGCATCACCTTGCTGGCATGTGAAATGAGCGCAATTGTGTGGTAGTTTGAACACTCTTTGGCATTGCCCTTCTTTGGAATTGGAATGTAAACTGACCTTTTCCAGTCTTGTGGCCACTGTTGAGTGTTCCAGATTTGTTGGCTTATTGAATGCAGCACTTTAACAGCATCATCTTTTAGGATTTTAAATAGCTCAACTGGAATACTGTCATCTCCTCTAGCTTTGTTGTTAGTAATGCTTCCTAAGGCCCACTTGACTTCACTCTCGAGGATGTCCGGCTCAAGTTCAGTGACCGCACTATCATGGCTATCAGGGACATTCAGATCTTTCCTGTATAGTTCTTCTGTGTATTCTTTCCACCTCTTCTTAATCTCATCTGCTTCTGTGAGGTCCCTGCATTCTTGGTCCTTTATCATGCCCATCTTTGCACAAAACGTTCCCTTGAGATCTCCAATTTTCTTGAAGAGATCTCTAGTCTTTCCCATTCTGTTGTTTTCCTCGATTTCTTTGCATTGTTCATTTAAGAAGGCCTTCTTGTCTCTCCTTGCTATCCTCTGGAACTCTGCATTCAGTTGGATATATCTTCCCCTTTCTCCCTTGCTTTTCGCTTCCCTTCTTTCGTGAGCTACTTGTAAAGCCTCCTCAGACAGCCACTTGGCTTTCTTGCATTTCTTTTTCTTTGGGATGGATTTCGTTGCTGCCTCCTGAACAATGTTATGGACCTCCGTCCATAGTTCCTCAGGCACTCTGTCTATCAGGTCTAATCCCTGAAATGTATTCCTCACCTCCACGGTATATTCATAAGGGATATGATTGAGGTCATACCTGAATGGTTTAGTGGTTTTCCCTACGTTCTTCAATTTAAGCTGAAATTTTGCAACAAGAAGCTCATGATCTGAGCCACAGTCAGCTCCAGGTCTTGTTTTTACTGACTGTATAGAGTTTCTCCATCTTTGGCTGCAAAGGACATAATCAATCTGATTTCGATATTGACCATCTGGTGATGTCCATGTGTAGAGTCGCCTCTTGTGCTGTTGGAAAAGAGTTTTTGCTATGATCAGCGTGTTCTCTTGGCAAAACGCTATTAGCTTTTGTCCTGCTTCATTTTGTACACCAAGGCCATGCCTGCCTGTTATCCCGGTGATTTCTTGACTTCCTACTTTAGCATTCCAATCCCCTATGATGAAGAGGACATCTTTTTTTGGTGTTAGTTCTAGAAGATGTTGTAGGTCTTCATAGAACTGATCAACCTCAGCTTCTTCGGCATCAGTGGTTGGGGCATAGACTTGAATTACTGTGATGTTGAATGGTTTGCCTTGGATTCGCACTGAGATCATTCTATCGTTTTTGAGATTATACCCCAGTACTGCTTTTCCCACCCTTTTGTTGAGTATGAGTGCTACTCCATTTCTTCTAAGGGATTCTTGCCCAGAATAGTAGATATGATGGTCACCTGAATTAAATTCGCCCATGCCTGTCCATTTTAGTTCGCTGATTCCCAAGATGTCGATGTTCAATCTTGCCATCTCATGTTTGACCACCTCCAGTTTACCTTGATTCATTGATCTGACATTCCAGGTTCCTAAACAATATTGTTCTTTACAGCATCGGATTTTCTTTTCACCACCAGGCACAACCACAGCTGACTGTCCTTTCAGCTTTGGCCCAGCCGCTTCACTCTTTCTGGCGCTACTTGGAAATACCCTCTGCTCTTCCCCAGTAGTATATTGGACACCTTCCAACCTGAGGGTCTCAACTTCCGGCGTCATATCTTTTACCCTTGTGATACGTTCCATGGGGTTTTCTTGGCAAGAATACTGGAGTGGGTTGCCATTTCCTTCTCCAGTGTACATCCCTAATGGGGATGGACAAATCTGTATTTGTTTGTTTTTCTTTCTGTAATGTTGGTACCTTTTCAAGCACATATTTGTGCTGTCCCATTTCTGCCCAGTTTGCAAAGGTGTTTTTTTTTGTTTTTGTTTTTTAAGTCAGCATGAAAATTGAGATGTATTTTCATGCATGTGGAAATTCAGATGCATTTTGGCATGCAGTTTCCCCTAATTATGCTCTTTCTTTTTTTGCAAGCATGTTACCCTAATGTATGTATTTATCTATTTTTACATTCTTTTCCCTAATATATGTACAGGATCCACATTTGGAGACATAAGGCAAGAACGGAAAACTAAACCATTCCACAAATATAGTAGAATAAAACAGCATCCTAATAAAAATAAACCAGAGGCATTCGAACAACACTGCAGACTAAAGCATAATCCAACTTCAAAAATTTTTAATTGCCTAGGCAAATAAATAACTCTAACCTTACAGATCTACACAAACCATATAAACAGATTCCACAGAGACAATAGTCTATAATGCACCATATAGGGATATATGAGAAAGTAGTTCAGATTCAGACTGGGATTTACCTAGTTTGGGCCTCCCAAAAGCAAATGCAGACCCTGACAGCATCTGTTGTCAAAGTCTGTACGTTTCTGAGCTCGTGATGCGATTCCCAGAACAACAACGACGTGCATTCATAAATGTACATATTTTGAAAATCTGCGCCTTTGATGCATACATTTGGAAATGGAAGGAGTGTGGCCAGTGGAAGCTGCCATCTCTCCCCACCCCACCCCACCCCCCGGAATACCCCTGGGAATGACTACGTTATCACATAGCATTGTTTCCCAGAGCTCCATCCCTTGGATATGTTGTTGTTAAGGATAGAAGGGGGCAAAAGCCCTGAGCCACATCATAAGGTAATAATGCAAACATGTCATAACTGCCACCACCCCCTGTGAAATTGTCAAATCCCACCTCAATGGCACAGCCTTATCTTGTTTACACTTGGGAAGAAGGGTTAAAAGGATGTGCATATCACTTGATGTGCAGAAGACTTTCCGAATAAAGGCCTACACAGTTGTGTCTTAAAGTGAAACCTGGGCCAACTTTAAAAGCTGACAAGAAGCTGTGTTTGCTCCTGTTCATACAGACCTTTTGCTCGCTGATTCAGGGAGCTCTCTAGGCTACCCAAATGGAACCTGAGGGCATGATGTGTGAGCACAGACACACCAAAAGCATCTAAATAAAAAGCCTGAGTCTGTTAGCAGCATCAGCTAGTGCTGTGCACAGTATTGACCTGCTAGCTCAATTTGCTTGGAACAATCTTGAAACATTGCTTTACAAGCTTTTGCTGGCACTGCCACTCATGTTCACAAAATAGAACAAATGGAGGGGGAGGGGGGGAGCTCTTCCAAGAAGGGGAAAGCTTTCTCCATCCCTGATGAGTTTCCTCCAGAGAATTAAGCTGGAGAAAGTAATCACATTATGTAGTGAAACAAAGAAAGCAGGCAGAATTTCCCAAAACAGAGAGAGAGAGAGAGAGAGAGAGAGAGAGAATAGGAAGTGATGAGGAAGGGGAAGAAAGGCATTAAATCACAGAGAGAAAGAGTTAAACCATTTGCCCGCATTTACATGGTTTGTTTCACAAATGTCCAATTCATTGGGCAACAATTGCAAAATTAATATTTTTTCTCCCTCTCTTGTGCTCTCTCTTTCTCAGTTTCCCTTTTGTTCCATGTACTACATTTCAGAGCGGCTTCAAGTCTTCCAGATTTAATCTCCCACACACACACACACACTCTCCCTCCCCATCTTTGCCAAGCATATTACCTTTTATTTTTCAGTGTTAAAGTGTATCAGGTACCCCTTCAGGCTACATGAGAGTTACCTCTCCATGATAGGAGCTAACAGGGTGTATCAATTGTTCATGATTTCCTATTCTCCTTCAAATTGGGAGAGGCAGTAGAATCACTGGTGTGTAAATCCTGTACTGTCAGCACTTTACCCACCATTTCCCCAGACTTCAGCTCAATGTTGTGCATGTTTGGGTAATTAATTATGGGAATGTCCTTTTTCCCCTCTCTCTTCATTCTGAATTACTATTTAGCACGCTGTCAAATGGCGATCAAATGAACATATCACACAACACGTTGGTCTGCTTCCTTTTACCTTAAAATATCAGGATTTTGAGAGAGGCATTTTAATCTATTGCCCTTGTGTCTCCCCACCTCACTTTCGGGTCTTGTGAAGTCACAGACTGTTGGAAAATAGCAAACATGAAAACAAGAACCCTCTTTTCTTGTTAGCTCCACAGCCTTTTAACGTTTGCAGGCTGTGTTTCTCCTAGCAAATCAGTGTGGTTCATAGCATCAAAGGTTTCAATGAGAGACAATTTCTGCACAGTTAACCTCTTTCTGTCTAGCTCCCTGCAAGCTTCTCTTGCCAGCTAATTTAATGCAAGGTGTAGATATGATTAACTTGCTAGCTGCAATTGCATCTATGTGGTGGTGTGATTAATTTGTGGGAAATCATGAAGCTTTCCAGTTCAAGTTTAAGGCCGTATGTCCTCATTAGGGCCTCCCAAGGGTTGTGGGGAAGGGGGGAGATGTTCTCTGCAGAAAGAGAAAGAATTAAGTGTATGCTTTCAAAATATCTCTGCCTTTTGTTGGAGTGATCAACAACAATGCAGACAGAGATACTCATAATGAAATTCAAGGGACAGAGATGCTCAAAACAGATCCCTATCATTGTACAACTGCAACAACAAAAAACAACTATCTAAACAAGACAAACAAGGAGTGTGCACAAATCTTTACGATTAACGTAATATTTGTGTCTCATTTCATAGTGCGGAATTTACAATAGCATGTCTGATGAAGATTAAAAGTCATGTCTATGAATAATGCAGACAGAAGTATATATGCTCATATTTTATACATTCGGATTGAAAAATGTATACACTCTCTTCTCATATATACTGCTTGTGTGCAATGTATATCTCAAACAATGAGAATATGTCATTTTATTATCTACTTTTTGGGTGCTGCAGTTAACCATTTTAAAGCCCTCTTTCACATTAACGAGATCCTAATCATGCAATGTTATATTCTTCCTCTTCTTTTAACTAATCATTATAAATAGCAAAAAAGGATATATGCAGTATCTGATCAGCAAGACTACAAAGCAGTACGGTGTTCTTGTCTTTATGTTATTACTACTTCTTGTGTGAATAGTTTCCATGATCTGCTACACCTTATCTTTTTGCCTTTATTACTCATTCTTCTGTGATGCTCTCTCCTCCAACTCTGTCAGCCTCCCAAAATGTATTCTGCTCTGTTAAATAACTCTGCCCATAACACTTAGGACTTTGTTTCAGAACCTGTGTGGTGCCATTATGAAAGCTGGAGAATTTTGTTTGGTCTGCATTTTGATGTGAGCCAACCTAATCTGCAGTTCTTGGAATAACAGGTGGATTGGAGCACAGTTATCTTTTGGCTTCTGCACTTCTCTGAATTTTGTTGTGCACTTCTCAGCTCAAATTGCATTCAAGACAGTTTATATTAGGGAGATATATATATATATAAATGTGTAGATTAGGGAAAGATGCATACAAAATGCAGATGTTAGGGAAATGTGGGTAGAAAAATAAATGTGATTTTTGGCGCATTTTTGGAAAAATGAGGAATGATACAGAAATTGGATAACATGGAATGATGACTGAATACATACAAAACTGACACAGACTGGTAACAGACAGATTTCTACATCCCTACATGCTATTTCCCTCCCCTACTACCCCAACTTTCTCTCTTTCATCAAATCCTCTCTCAAAACCTTCAAGACAAACCTTAAAACCTTTCCTAAAATCTTTTCCTAAAACTTAAAATGTTTTAAGAGTGTGTGTCTAAGAGTTTAGGAAAAGGGCAAGTAAAGGGGGACATGACAGAGGTGTACAAAATTATGCATGGTGTGAAGAAAGCAGATAGGGAGACATTTTTCCTACTCTTTCATAATACTAGAAACCGGGGTCATCCAATGAAGCTGAATAGTGGGAGAGCCACCAGTTAGGATGGCTTTAAAAGGGAATAGACAAATCCATGGAAGAGAAGGCTATTGATGGCTACTAGTCCTTAGGACTCTGTGCTGCCCCCAGTATCAGTGAGCCTCTGTACACCAGTTGCTGGGGAACATGGGCGGGAGGGTGGTCTTGCACTTGTGTCCTGCTTGTATTTTCCTGGTCAACTGCTGGTTGGCCAGTGGCCACTCTGTGCACAGAACGCTGGACTGTGGACCCTTCGTCTGATCCAGCAGGGCTCTTCTGATGTTCTTAAAAGTGAGTTGAGGGTAAGTGTAGGCACCTGAATTTGGTCACATCCCTTGTTACGTTTGCATCAACCATCCCTTGTTTCTTCCCTGTCAAAGCGTGCATTGCAATTGCAATTCTCACTGCGCAAACTTGTCTTTCTTCGTCACTTACATTATTCTATGAGCTCCATACAATTGTGACTGTGCAATATGATTTTCTCTTCAAGATGTTCCTGTTAGGAAGGAAGGGTGAAACAAGGCTATAGGATTGCTATGGCTATCCAGCACAGAGATGCAGAACCGCCAGCTCAGGCTCTCAATCTAGCCCTCCAGGTATCCTCAGGTGGCCACTCCCCCTTCTCCTGGCCATGCCCACTTTCCCCAGACCGCCACTCATTTCATGGTGTTCCAGCTTTTCTGAAGTCCCCCCCCCTTCTAAAACATTGAAATGCCTCACCTAAGGCCTACTTACTGGTAGTAAGAACTTTCAGCTACAATAAGGCTGGGGGGGGTAATTTGGCACTCCCTCTTTTGCCGTTTGCTCAGCGGCTTTGTCCCCACCTCCACCGGAATGTGACCTCCACCCAAATTCCAGATATGGAATTTGGCTCTCAGGCTGCCGCATTCTGCACCCCTGTCCTAGCATGAAGACCCCCAACAGGGGAATTACACCATTTGTGGTGTTTAGGACCACTTTGGCATTGTGACCTGGCAAACATAAGGAAGACATGAGGGTCCAAACGAAACACCCACACACACACACACACACAAATGAATGAATGAATGAATGAATGAATGAGGTTGGGAGATGAACTATTTCACATGTTGATTTGACCTGATCAGCCCATTCTTTGGCTGAAGGCTTCATGTTTCATATATTGTAAAGAATCTAATTAAAATAGAGGTACAAGCCTTGATAGGAGGGGCCACGGTGGCTTAGTGGTTAAGACGCTGAACTGCAGACCGGAAGGTCGGCAGGTCAGCAGTTCGAGACTCGAGTGCTGTGTGACGGAGTGAGCTCCCGTCTTCAGTCCCAGCTCCTGCCAACCTAGCAGTTCGAAAGCAAGAAATTGCAAGTAGATAAATAGGTACCGCCTCCACGGGAAAGGTAACAGCGTTCCATGCACCTCGGTGTTCAGTCATGCCGGCCACATGACCACGGAAGCGTCTTCGGACAGCGCTGGCTCTTCGGCTTAGAAACGGGGATGAGCACCGCACCCTAGAGTCGGACACGACTGTTTGGGGACACCTTTACCTTTACCTTTACAAGCCTTGATGAGGCTGCTCAAAATTTATCCTGCTCTTTCATAGAATGACAGAATAATGGAATAATAGGGTTGGAAGGGGGCCTATAAGACCATCAAGTCCAACCCCCCTGCTCAATGCAGGAATCCAAGTCAGAGCATCCCTGTCCAGCCTCGTCTTGAATGCCTCCAGCGTGGGAGAGCCCACCACCTACCTAGGTAATTGGTTCCATTGTTGGAGGGTTGGAAGGGGCATATAAAACCATCGAGTCCAACCCCCTGCTCAGTGCAGGAATCCAAGTAAGAGCATTCTAGACAGATGGCTGTCCTGCTTCATCTTGAATGCCTCCAGTGTGGGAGAGCCCACCATCTCCCCAGGTAATTGGTTCCATGGTCGTATTGTTCTAACAGTCAGGAAGTTTTGCCTGATGTTCAGCCGGAATCTGGCTTCCTGTATCTTCAGTCCATTATTCCGTGCCCTGCACTCCGGGATGATCGAGAAGAGATCCTGGCCTTCCTCTCTGTGACAACCATTCAGGTACTCAAAGAGCACTTTTGTGTCTCCCCTCGGTCTTCCTTCTCAAGGCTAAACATGCCCAGTTCTTTCAGTTTCTCCTCATAGGGCTTTGTTTCCAGTCCCCTGATCATCTTCTCTCTCTCTCTCTCTCTCTCTCTCTCTCTGTCTCCTTCTCTTTAAACAAGCATTTGTGTCTGTTGTTTAATTGTATTTATTCACTGATTTCCTGCCTTTTCCTCCAAGCAGCCCAAGGTGGCATACATGAATCTCCTCCTCTCCATTTTATTCTCACAACAACAAACCTGTGAAGTAGGTTAGGCTGAGTCAGTGACTGGCCCAAACTCACCTAGTGTGCCTCATGGCTGAGTGAGGACTTGAATCTGTGTCTCCCCAGTCCAACATTCTAACTGCTACACCACACTTGTGTAAAATCTCAGTAATTATAGTTACGGCCTTCTAGTTTTGTTCCCTGTGTTTTTGCTTTTGCTGCTCCTCGTAGCTGGTGCTCTCCAGATGTTCTGGACTACAACTCCTAGCATTCCTGAGCATTGCCTATGCTGGCTGGGGAATATGGAAGTTGAATTCCCAAACATCTGAAGGACATAAGGTTAGAGAAGGGAGTTTTAGCTTGTTGTGAGTATGTTCTAATGAGTATTGTTTTGATGGTTTGATAAGCACTTAAATGACTCCTTGTTTGGAAGCAGAAAGCAGGATACAGATTTCTTAAATAAAATATCTATTTATAAAGGGGGAAGCCCACATATAGTGCATAACTGGGGGCAGGGGAAGGATGTGAAGGTTTATTAGTAGAGATGGTCTCTGACCTCTCCCCAAAATACCCCACATGCATGTCTGTGCCTCCCCCATGAAGCTGAGGAAGATCACTTCACTTTTGGCAGCTGTCAGGCTCAATGCCTCTGAAGAGGCCCTTGAGAGATCCTAGGAGCTGTCAGGCACTGGCTCTTGTTTCTCAGGGTTCTCTGGCTCTGGTTACCTGGAGCTAAGTTGCCCAACACTGGGAGCCCATCACCAGGTCCTCTGGGCACTTGGTGCCCAATTTTTGTCTCCTACCCAGTGAACCAGTGAGCAGGGACTCAGGAAGACCCTGGGGAGTTCAGTGTTATGTGTGCTGCCGTCACTTGCTGTTATGGGGGGTGGGGGAGGAGGAAGTTAAGTGCCATATCCTCCCCCCTCTGTGAATTTCTCATAGGTCTCCACTTGTAAATATATGTATCCATATGAGGATATAAACCTGCTTCTACTGAGTCATTGAATCAAAGAATAGTAGGGTTGGAAGGGGCCTGTAAGACCATCGAGTCCAACCCCCTGCTCAATGCAGGAATCCAAGTCAGAGCATCCCTGACAGATAGCTGTCCAGCCTCATCCTGAATGCCTCCAGTGTGGGAGAGCCCACCACCTCCCCAGGTAATTGGTTCCATTGCCTTATTGCTCTAACAGTCTTGACGTTTTTCCTGTGGTTCAGCCGGAATCTGGATTCCTGTAACTTGAGCCCATTATTCCGTGTCCTGCATGATCAAGACAAGAAGAGATCCTGGCCTTTAGGGATAGGTGGATTCCCCTACCTTCCGGTCCATGGGGAATCCATCTGTGTGGGGGGGAGGTGACCCATTCCTCCCCCCCCAGAATCCTCTTCGGCCAGCTTCACTCCACAATGATTCCGCGGAGCCACCAGCCAGCTCCAAAACACCAGTGATACGGCCGCCATGCCGTATCACTGGCTGAAGGGGACTTGACTGACTGAGGATGCAAATGGCGTCCAGGATACCATTTACGGCCGTAAAGGCCTTAGTTTAAGCTAAATGCAGCCATTTACGGAGTCCTCTCACTCTGGTTCCAATGGCATCCACAGTCAGTCCCCTTCAGCCAACGATATGGCATGGCGGCCCTATCCCTTGAAATCCGGAGCCAGAGGATCTAGCCGTAGAGGATTCCACGGAGAGGCAAAGGTAAGTGTTCTGTTCTGCCATGGACTCTGGGGGGCTTGATCCTTTAGAATCCAGCCTCATTGGAGTCCGTGGCGGAATTCTCCACCATCCCTACTGGCCTTCCTCTCTGTGACAAGATTTCAAGTAATTGAAGAGCGCTATCATATTTCCCCTCAATCCTGTGTTACTTCAGTAGAAGAAGACCACTATAAGACCATGTAGTCCAACCCCCTGCTCAGTGCAGGAATTCAAGTCAGGGCACCCCTGACAGATGGCCCTCCAGCTTTGTCTTGAATGCCTCCAGTGTGGGAGAGCTCAACACCTCCCTAAAAAGATCACTGCACTTGTGGCAGCTGTCAGGCTGAATGCCTCTGCAGAGGCCCTGGGAGCTGTCAGGCACTGGATCTTGTTTCTCAGAGTCCTCTCACTCTAGTTCCATTGAGCTAAGTTGCCCAACACTGGGAGCCCATCACCAGTTCCTCTGGCCACTTGGTGAAGAATTTTAATCTCCTACCCAGTGAACCAATGAGAAGGGACTCAGGGAGACCCTGGGGAGGTCGGTGTCATGTGTACTGCCATTACTTGCCCTTATGGGTGTGTGTGTGTGTGTGTGTGTGTGTGTGTGTGAAAGCTAAGTGTCATATCCTCCCCCCTCTGCAAATTTCTCACAGGTCTCCACTTGTAACTAGGGATGTACGAAAGGGACTTACCTTGTCCCGCAGCTTTTTTCGCGGTGGGGGGGAGGCACTTCGCTTCTCCCCCTGAAGTTCAGGCAAGGGGGGGGAGGCGTCCCGCCTCGCCCGGCCGAAATTCAGGCCCGGGGGGGGAGGCGCCCCGCCTCGCCCGGCCGAAATTCAGGCCGGGGGGGAGGCCCCGTCTCCCCGGCCACGAAACAAAAAGTGAAACAAAAAACCATGATAGGCTATGTAACGATTAATGTAGCCTATCACAGCTAGATTTCCAAAGTCAGCCATGATAGGCTACGTTAATCATCACGTAGCCTATCACGGGTGACTTTGGGGGAAAAAAAAGCGCGTACGCTAGGGGTGCATGAAACCCACTTACCTGGTCTCGCAGCTTTTCGCAGTGGGGGGGAGGCGCTTCGCTGCTCTCCCCCCGAAGTTCAGGCCGGGGGGGAGGCTTCCCGCCTCGCCTGGCCGAAATTCAGGCCGGGGAGGAGGCGCCTCGCCTCGCCCGGCCGCGAAATTAAAAGTTAAAAAAAAAACACGTCCCCGTGATAGGCTACGTGACGATTAACGTAGCCTATCATGGCTAGATCTGCAAAGTCAGCCATGATAGGCTACGTAAATCGTCACATAGCCTATCACGGGTGACTTAAAAAAAAAAAAGCGTGTACGCAAATGACGGCCCCCATAGGGAGCCGCCATTCGCGTTACTTATTTGGTCACTGTAGTCTACATAAATCTTTACGTAGACTACAGTGACCAAATAAGGAACGGGAATGGCGGCTCCCTATGGGGGCCGCCATTATCCGTACGCGCTTTTTTTTTTTTAAGTCACCTGTGATAGGCTACGTGACGATTTACGTAGCCTATCACGGCTGACTTTGCAAATCTAGCCGTGATAGGCTATGTCAATTGTCACGTAGCCTATCACGGGGGTGTTTTTTTTTTTAGTTTTATTGGAATGGCGGCGGCGGCAGCTGGTCGAAAGATCAGCTGCCGCCCCCGCCCCTGATGAAGACCCGACGAACCGCCGCCGGGACCCGCCGCCGGGAGGGACATTCGGGAAAGTTAAGTCCCGTCCCAGGGGGGTGCGGGGGGAGGGGGGTGCGGATAATTTCTCCCTGAAACTTGTTCGGGGGGCCAAACACGTTGGCACTCGGCCCCCCAAAGTTTCGGGGAGAAATTCTCCGCCAACCCTAGATAGGGATGGCGGAGAATTTCTGAGAATTTCTTCTCGAATCTCGGTGAGATTGGCGGTGAAATTCTCCGCCCCCCTGACCCCCCCCAGGATGGGACTTACCTCCTGCGAATGTCCCTCACGGCAGTGGGTCCCGGTGGCAGTTCGGCGGGGGCAGCGGCCGGTCTTCTGACCGGCCGCCGCCGCCGCCATTACAAAATATTTTAAAAAAAAAAAAACGTGATAGGCTACGTAACGATTAACGTAGCCTATCACGGCTAGATTTCCAAAGTCAGCCATGATAGGCTACGTTAATCGTCATGTAGCCTATCACGGGTGACTTTGGGGGGGAAAAAAAAGCGCATACGCAAATGGTGGCGGCCCATGGGCGCCGCCATTTGCGTTCCTTATTTGGGCCCGGGTAGTCTACGTAAAGATTTACGTAGACTACGGCAAAAATAAGGACAACGCAAATAGCGTTGCCCTTATTTTCGCCATAGTCTACATAAATCTTTACGTAGACTACCCGGTTCCTGGCCAACAGCTGCTTGGCCACTGTGTGAACAGAATGCTGGACTAGATGGACCCTTGGTCTGATGCAGCAGGGCTCTTCTTATGTTCTTATGTTCTTAAAGTGTGCACAACATCACTTTAAAAATGCACACTAAAAAGAAATGCACACAAAAGCGTGCACACAGTTTCATGCGGGCTTTTCCCTGCACACTTTGCAAATTGATGGGGGTCGGAACAAATTCAGCTATGGAAATTGCACAGGCTTTCAGAAACTAAACTTGACAGATGTGTCCATCTGTATAAATAGCTCTTAAAGGCAGAACTATACTAGACATGCAAAATTTGGATGGTACTTCAAATGGTAACCAAGTGTGGATTTTTTCCCCTTTCCTTTGTAAGATATAGAACAATGCATATATGCTATATCATGATTGTCTGTGTTTTTTCCTGTCAGCAGCAGCCAATAATGTGGAGCAGGGTTTGGAAAATGAAAATGTGCAACGTGATTGCCTTACAGCAAGGGCTAAACAGTTATACTGGGAGAACAGAAAGGTTTTGTATGTGTGCCATTTTCACATCCCAGTATTGCCACAATAACTGGATCTACAGAAATTCCCATTGAAAACAATGAGGTTTAAGGATGCCTATGATGGTACTGGATTGTGAGTAATCCACAGATAACTGGAGAAAGGGGGAAGGCTTTCTTGGTCCCTGTATGTGCTGCAATAAATGACGCCGGACCGGTAGAACAATCCTGCGGGGATGGGGAGAATCCATGGTGATAAAACTGCCAAATCCAAAACTCTAGCTGGCTTGCACCAGCCAAGTAAAAAATTGTGGGGGGAAGCTTTTTTTTCCTCAGCTTTTTTCAACTGTGGGTCTCCCCCCCCCCCGCATTGCTAACAATGAGTGGGGAAATAACTATATAGGAATGGGAGAACCAGCAATTTTCAAGCTCTTTGAATTTCTTCAAACATCACTTTGAAGCTTGTTTTGGCTGACTCTCATTTTTGACCCGTTTTTCAGCTAGTTTGAATGGGGCAAGTACGCATTTTGAATGGGAAAAGTGTGCATTTCTGTGCAAATTTGGGATTTGGGATTTCTCAGGGAGGGAGGACGCGCACCTAATCGAGTTTGCAAAGAGGACATGTTCAGATGATTTGCGAAGAAAAATTAAAACCTCATATATCCGTATAAGTATGTCAGCTCCAGGGCTGGCATGCCCACCCCCTTGTCACGGACCTCTTTGGGGGAATGGGAAGGTTTTGGATCCAGCAAATCCAAGGCCTCCCCCAATCTACTCCCAACATGCCCCCAAACACCCCTTTCCAGCCCCTACCCCTGACGGACACCCAATGGCAGACATGTGATGATGGACCCCCTTCTCCCCCTGTTGAGAGGGAAGTCAGAAAAATCCTACGACCCATAGGGTGCCCTCTCGGGGGCCATAGGATTGTGCTATATTAGGGGATGAGCAACTATTTCTGTGTGTTCTGTCGAGAGCTGCATTCCTTTATAGTCAATCTACAGCCGGTGCACGTTAGCAGTGGGTGGGCGAAAGCTAGTGGTGGGCAGGACTTGAGTCAAAAGTGGGTGGGTCACCCCTTTTCTATTAATGCATCCCCCCCTTTATCTCTCTTTCTGCTGCCCTTCCCTCTGTATCTCTCTGTTAGGGATGTACGGATTGCATTAAATCTGTTCTGTCTGTGTTTCGTGGGTTGTCAGGTGCCTTTCAGTCAGTTGGCCAGCTATCGATGGAATCGATAGAACCCAGATCTCCCGACTCCCAGTCCAGCACTCTAGCCACTACACCACACTGGCTCTCAGTGTGTAAAATAAAATAGACATTGAAGTAAAAGTAATTAATTTTGAACATGATGTTTGACTTTCCATACTTAAAGGTGAGATAGACAGGGGTTTTGTTTTAATTTTATTTTGTGTTTTTGTCTGTTTCCTTTTCATTTTAAGAGGGGGTTAACATCATCTATATAGGAATTAAAGGGGACTTCTCTGTGTATAGAAAAAATGTTTGTCTTTATTGAATTCAGAAGGTATGAAAAAGGTGTTTCCCATCCATTAGTTCTTTACTTACCATTCTCTTTCAACACCGATAAGCCAGAGATCAGAAAGGGTGTAGCAGCAGAAGATAGTTCTGTCACTAAAAGAAAAAGAAAGAAAATGGATTTATCTTGGAATCTTCCTTTCTTCAAGCTATTTGAAGTTCAACTTTGTACCTATGATTATCCTGAAACCCCAGAATAGCTTTAACACTCTTCACTGGAAAATGTTGGCTAGATTGTATGGTGAAAACAAATTACTTGGAGATCAGCTTTCATGTAACTTTAAAACAATGAATTTATCGTTGGCTAAGGCTATTATGAGTGTAGCTTCATCTGTAACAAGCATCATAATTCAGGATTTTTTAAAAAAGAAAAGAAAAGAAAGAAAGGGGGGAGAGCCAGAGACAGGAAAACACACTGTAAATATTGCTATAACAGTAATTTTGCAACATAGTTTAATTATTTGGTTCAGTAATTATTTTAACACCAAAATCCTTCACAATTCAGTCCCTTTGACAACCTAAACAACTGTTTCATTAGTACTTGGAGCTAATTTACAAGAGTTTCAGAAATCTCAGGACTTCCATACCCATATGAGATTTACAGACACTAATGAAATCCACCATCTCAGGCACATGAATTAACAGGTCGTTAATACATTCAGTATCTCATTTTCTCTTCTCATAATGCTTCAGTTTTCAGTTATACACCGCCATTTGGTAAGGATGTACATACAAGTAGGGATGTCAGAGAATTCTGACATGGATCTCGGTGAGGCCAAATTCCAGTACATTTGGCCCTCCGAAATCCATAGTGGAACGAAGCCCCCCCGCCCCCACATGAAAGGCACGCGAAACGGGACACCTACTGCTGCCGTTCGTGCTGACCTGCGAATGGTGGCCATGGCCGCCATTTGCATTCCCTTTTTTTTTTGCCATGATAGGCTACATAAATACTTACATAGCCTATCACGGCTAACGCAGGGATGCCATTTGCGTCCCTGTGGAAGCTGTGATAGGCTGCATAAGTATTTACGTAGCCTATCATGGCAAAAAAAAGGGAACGCAAATGGTGGCGGCTATGGCGGCCGCCATTTGCGTTCCCTTTTTTTTGGCCATGATAGCCTATGTAAATAGTAACGTAGGCTATTACAGCAAAAGAGGGGCGCAAATGGTGTAGTGGCCGCCATTTGCGTTCCCTTCTTTTTTTCGCCGTAATAGGCTACGTAAATATTTACGTAACCTATCATGGCAAAAAAAAAGGGAACGCAAATGGCGGCTGCCATAGCCGCCGCCATTTGCGTTCTCTGTTTTTGTGTTTTTTTGCCGTGATAGGCTACGTAAATATTTACGTAGCCTGTCACGGCAAAATACAGGGATGCAAATGGCGGCAGCTATGGCTGCTGCTATTTGCGTCCCTGCAGGCTGCCCAGTGGCCGGATGTCCAGCTGCGGGTTGCCCTGGCCGGTGGCTCTGCAGAATCTCCCTGGAGCGGAGCCAGCCGGAGAGAATTTTGGGGGGAGGGACGGAGCGCCTCCCCCCCACCGTGAATGTCACCCTTAGTAAAGGTAAGTTACTTTCGTACATCCCTACACACAAGAAACTCTCAATCTCATCGAAGTTCTCCAAATTCCACCTCGAAGCTCGTTCTTCCTCATGTCCATATTAGAATGTGAGCTTTAGTTTCCCTCTCCCCTTTTTGCATGAAAAATTGCATGCATTTTCATGTGTATTTTCCTAAATGTACAGATCAATTGTGCATCTCTTTGAAATTTATGCATTCATCTCCTATTGATTAAAGCTTACATGCGTGTAGGTTTTTTTTAAAATGCATTGATCATGTACATTTTTTCATGAGTACACATCTGTTGAACACAACTGTGTGTGTATGGGGGGATCACATCTGGGAATCACGTTGGAAAGCATGGACCGACCACAGCTTATGTTCGAATCCGTGTTTAGTCTGGGAGGTGTGAAATAGGTAAATTCTAATCGAAAGAGAACTGAAACAAATTTTTCATACCTCTCTAGAATTTGGTGATGCCCTGGAAGTATTAGGTGAATGTTTGGGCAGGGGCACTCCTCCCAGATGTGGCGGGAGTGGGAAGCTTGAGTGCAATTTTTTTTTTTTATTATTTACAATATTTATATATTGCTCCACATCAAGGATCTTGGAGTGGTGAACAACAAGATAAAAGAATAAAACCCCATAATTAAAACATTTTAAAATAACAGATTCTGAACTTAATAAACCACAGCTGGTCACTCAGGGTGTCAGGGTTGGATTGGAGCCCATAGAGCTCCAAAGCAATTCTGAGGAAGAGGAAGAGATAGAAACCATGGGAGAGGAACTCGCATGCTGTTCAGAGGCACTGCCGGAGGGAGAGCACCTTCCAGCTCACATTCCTGAGAGTGGTAGCGACCCTGGCAGGCAGGGGGAGGGACAACTGGAGCTTCGGGACGCTAGGCACTGGTGCAGGGACAAGCGGGAGATGGAGGGCGCCGAGAGGAGGCGCTCAGCCCGCTTGGCATGACATGAACAGCTGCGCCCCCATGCCCCATGGGAAAGGGGCAGACCTTCGCCTCCTAGCCCTTAAGTCAGAGGCTTCCTGCCTTTTCCTTCCAAATGGAGACCAACTGATTCACTAAGGCTAGAAACCCCAGGTAGGCAGCTCTCTTAAGTTTCCCTCATGAGGCTCAGGCAATTTGCATCTGTAAATGTCATTAGGTTGAATGGAAATAATAAAGACTTGGAAAAGAGCCCTATCGTCTGCGTGTTGATTCTGGCTACTTGAGGATTTCAGAAGGCAGCAAGGGCACTCCTGACACAGGGAAGGCCTCTCGTTGTAATAATAATGTCTTCAGTAGGTGCCTGTCAGAGTGGAAACTGAGCCGATAGTACCCCAGAGCAGTTCTGGTTCTGAGGAGGATCAGCAATCCGTGGGAGAGGAGCAAGCTCATCCCTCACAGGCACAGCAGCTGGCAGAGATTCCTCCTGCCAGCTAGGGATGTACGAAAGTTCCACCACGGATCTCAGGGAGGCCGAATGCCAGAGCATTTGGCCCCCTGAAATCGGTGGCGGAACGGCCCCCCGCCACCCCCGGGATGAGACTTACCTTCGGCGGATCTTCCTGGCGGCAGCAGCGGCGGCTCCGGCGGTGGTTTGGCGGTGGCGGCTGCAGCGGCCGGTCTTCCGACCGGCTGCCACTGCCACCATTTCCAGGTTAAAAAAAGAAAAAAACGTGATCGGCTACGTAAAGATTTACGTAGCCTATCACGGATAGATTTTAAAAAAACACCGTGGTAGGCTACGTAAATGTTTACGTAGCCTATCATGGCTGACTTAAAAAAAAACAACGGGTGTACACAAATGGCGGCGGCCATGGCCGCCGCCATTTGCATTCCTTATTTTGGCACATCTTCATCTATGTAAACATTTAAAGCTTACGTAGCCTATCATGGGAATGGATGCAAATGGCATAGCACACACCATTTGTGTCCCTTCCCCTTACCGTGATAGGCTATGTAAAGCTTTACGTAGCCTATCACGGAAGGGGAAGGGACACAAATGGCATCTGCTAGGCTGGACGCAATTCATGTCCAAAGACTGGCCGTAAATGGACCCGTCCGGAGCCAGCGGTGCCAGCCTGCCAGGTAGGATCCAGCTGGGTTGGACTTCGTGGGGGGGTGGGGGGGGTCCATTCTGCCATGGACTCTGAGGGGGGGCACATTCTTAGAATCCGCCCCCCCCTGAATCCGTGGCTGAATTCTCCGCCATCCCTAGCCATAGGCCCCTGTAGTACCACTAGGAGCAAGCCCTCTGATGACCTCAGTGACGGGACAGGTTGAACAAGAAAAAGGAGCTCTTTGAGGTATCCTGGTCCCAAGTTGTTTTGGGCTTTGTACACTAGTACTAATAACTGAAACCTGGCCCGGTAGTGAATAGGCAGCCAGTGCAGTTTATTATGTTTGACAATAATAAGGTTCATATTAGGCCATAAAGAAAGTCAGTGTGATAAAGTGGTTAGATTGTGGAACCATAACTAGGGATGGATGGATGGATGGATGGATGGATGAGACTATTTCTGGACCATGTCCGTTTCCCATTCACAACTCCTATTTCCACATGAGTCTGTTTAAAAAATCTGCTCCAAATTTGGATATGCCTTTTATCATGAAGTAAATAGTTATATAAGCATTTCATCCTAAAATAGTCATTTCTAGGCACATTTTGGTACATTTCTAAACCTGAAAACAGCATTGCAAGATTTAGAGAAATGTGGAAGCAAAAGGATGACTGCATTGTGATGCTCCCATTAGTTTGCAGTTCAGGTAGGGGTGCACGAAAGTCCCTTACCTGTCCTCGAAGCTTTTCGCGGTGGGGGGAGGCGCTTCGCTGCTCCCCCCGCGAAGTTCAGGCCGGGAGGGGAGGCTTCCCGCCTCGCCCGGCCGAAATTCAGGCCGGGGAGGAGGCGCCTCGCCTCGCCCAGCCGCGAACTAAAAAGTTTTTAAAAAAAAAACGCCCCCGTGATAGGCTACGTGACGATTAACATAGCCTATCATGGCTAGATCTGCAAAGTCAGCCGTAATAGGCTACGTAAATCGTCACGTAGCCTATCACGGGTGACTTAAAAAAAAAAAAAAAGCGCGTACGCAAATGGCGGCCCCCATAGGGAGCCGCCATTCCCGTTCCTTATTTGGTTGCTGTAGTCTACATAAATCTTTACGTAGACTACGGCGAAAATAAGGGCAACGCTATTCTCAGGAATTTACTCAGGAAAAGACTGTGTTTTGAGAAAATTTGGTTCAGCTCCACTTCCTAGTTCAGAGTGCTATCTGTTATCCATTATGATATGGGTACCTTTAATCCCCTGGCAACTGTCCTACATGTTTTCCCCTTCCTTCATATGATGTACGTGTGGTGTGTGGCCCTTTCCCTCAATCCTTAGTTCTCCTGATATACGGGACTTGGTTTGTGAATCCAAATGATGTAGTACTAATTGTCTCTCCTCCCGCGTGTGATACCATTCCGTCCTTTCTTCTCCCTTTCCCCAGGTTTACAACCTCCTCATTGCCACAGTTAGCAGGAGGAGTAGAACTGGGGGACCAGAAGAAGGAAGAGGAAGGAGTAATGGCAGGGACACCCCTTTACCAGAGCCACCCCCTCTGGATGATATATGTATGTATGCATGTATGCAATTCACCAATGTTTCTACAAATGTCCACTGCTATGAAACAGGGGGGCAGGTTGTAATTCAGCTCAGGTCTGGGTTGCACAAGGAGGCCATTTTGTTGAGCAAAAGAGCTGCTTGTAGGGATCCAGAGCAAGTGCTGGAGAGTTACATCACCAAAGACAAGGAGGGCTCAAAGGCTGTCTGGGCCAATAGACTATGGGATTGGAATGTTGGAATGGACCTGACCAAGGTTTTTGGCATTTGTGATGCCAGCCAGTTTCCTGATGGATGGATGAGAGTGGTGCTCTGTCAGGACTACAGCAACGCCACATTTTTGGGGCCACCTTTATTCAAACAACTGTGGGTGGGTGGTAAACACAAAAGCCCCTTAAAATCGGAGGTGGTCAAAAGTTCTATCAAGTGTTCACATGTGTGTGTGTGTGGTGGCAGGGGAGTTGCTGACCTTAGTTATACAAGGGGGCAGAGGCACTGAAAAATAAAACAAATCACCCCTTGTGTGTGTGTGTGGGGGGGGAGCTCCCAGTTGATCTCCACAGCCTCCCAACCCAGCAACATTTCCTGTTGGAGGGTAAGCCCAAACGCCCATGGTAACAACACCATGTCACATAACATTATTTCCAAGAGCATATTGTCCCTCCCTCAATAGGGTAAGGATTGTTATTGTTGTTTCCTTCTTTTTTCAATGAATAGCCATTTTTATTTCATCTATCTAAAATTATTTCTGGGCCACCTTTAAGGATGGAGCCCCCTCAAGGTGATACACAAGAAAACACACACAGACACACACACACACACACACACACACAGAGAGTGAATACAAAAAATCCATAAAAACAGAGATTGCCAATTAAAATCATTAAAAGCAAACCCTACCAATAAATTTCTCCATGGAGAATTTTTGTTCGGTTTTGATTTCTTTGCTGCTTTATTTCTTTTATTGCTGCTGCCACTTTTATGCTCCCTTGAGGGTCATTCTTAGTAGATAGGTGAGATATAAATAGAAATAGAAAGAAAGAAAGAAAGAAAGAAAGAAAGAAAAGAAAATAATGTATTCTTCTGATCTACTCCTATGTGATTTGGTTTCTAATTGTTGTGAAATTATTATTTGTTATTGTTGACATTGTTGTTGCTGTTGTTTAATTGATATTTATTGTTAGCCACTTGGACATTTGTTCAGAATCTAAAAGTGGGATATCTATCTTTTTAACACATGGCCCCTCCAGGAAATTCCTGAGTTGTGTGTGGCAGATAACTTCCTCCTAAAGAAAGTAGAGGAAGGAACTAGAGGATTGGCTATCCTTGACTTGATCCTAACCAACAGAGATAACTTAGTGGATAAAGTAGCAGGTACAGGAACTCTGGGGGAAAGCGAACATGTTATACTTGAGATCTCGGTTCTAAAGGGAAGCATAGTAAAAGACAGAGGAAAGAAAGGGTGGTTTAGCTATTAAATAAGGATGGCAAAATGATAACAGATGACCAAGAAAAGGCAGGGGTGCTCAGTTCCTACTTTGGCTCAGTCTTCTCCCAAAAGAGGGTCTATGACCCCCCTGGCAAAGGCGAAGTACAGCAAAGGCTGAAGGGGCAGGATTGCAGCTTGAGATCGATAGGCATATGGTCAAGGAACACTTAATCACTTTGAATGAGTTCAAATCTCCATGGCCAGATGAACTGCATCCTAGAATAATAAAGGAACTGGCGGAAGAACTCTCAGAACCACTGTCTATACTCTTTGAGCAATCATGGAGGACGGGTGAAGTGCCAGATGACTGGAGGTGGGCTAATGTTGTCCCTATCTTCAAAAAGGGTAAAAAGGAGGAACCTGGGAACTACAGACCAGTCAGTCTGACATCAATCCCTGGGCAAATTCTGGAGCAGATGATAAAGCAATCCATCTGTAAGCACCTTGAAAACAATGCAGTGATGACTCAAAGCCAACATGGATTTGTCAAGAACAAATCCTGCCAGATGAATCTGATCTCATTTTTGGATCAGGTAATCTCCCTTGTGGACTGTGGGAATGCTGTGGTCATAATATACCTCGACTTCAGCAAAGCTTTCAACAAAGCTCCCCATGATATCCTGATGGGCAACCTAGCTCAAAGTGGGCTAGATGAAAAAAACAATCCGGTGGATCCACAGTTGGCTAAAGAATCGGACTCAAAGAGTGCTTATCAATGGGACCTTCTCAATCTGGGGAGAGGTAATGAGCGGGGTACTGCAAGGCTCTGTCCTGAGGCCAGTGTCTTCAACATTTTTATTAATGACTTCGAGGAGGAGGTGCAGGGAATGCTGATCAAATTTGCAGATGACACAAAATTGGGCGGGATAGCTAATACCTTGGAAGACAGAAACAAAATTCAAAGTGATCTTGATGGACTGGAGCGCTGGGAAGAAAATATTAGGGACGTCAGAGAATTCCGCCATGGACTACAGTGAGGCCGGATTCCTTAGAATCTGCCCTCCCCAGAATCTGTGGCAGAACAGCCTCCCCCCCCCCCGGGCAACCCACGGAATCCCCTGGGATGGAGCTTACCTGGCGGCAGATGCGGCAGCGGCAGATGCAGTGGCGGTGGTGGTGGCTGGTCTTCCGGTTGCTGCGGCCACAAATGGCAGCCATCGTCGCGGCTGCCATTTGCGTGGCTGCCTTTTGCCTTGATTTGTTGTTCAGTCGTTCAGTTGTATCCGACTCTTCATGACCCCATGTACCATAGCACGACAGGCCTTCCTGTCCTGAGTTCTATCCCGGAGAGTGCTCAAGTCCATATTCATTTCATCAGTGATGCTATCTAGCCATCTCATCCTCTGCCATCCCCTTCTCCTTTTGCCTTCAGCCTTTCCCAGCATCACGGTCTTTTCCAGAGAGTTTTCTCTTCACATTAGGTGGCCAAAATATTTGAGCTTCAGCTTCAGTATCTTTCCTTGAATGAGCACTCAGGGTTGATTTCCTTTAGTATGGACTGATTTGACCTCCTTGCAATCCAGGGGACTCGTAAGAGTCTTCTCCAGCACCACAGTTCAAAAGCATCAGTTCTTCGGCGCTCAGCCTTCCTTATAGTCCAGCTCTCACTAGGGATGGGAGAGAATTTCTCCCCGAAACTTCGGGGGGCCGAGCGCCAACGCATTCGGTCCTCCGAAGGTTGTTCGGGGAGAACCTCTCCGCCCCCCCGCCCCCCCCCGGGATGGGACTTACCTTTCACGAATGTCCCTCCCGGCGGAGGGTCCCAGCGGCGGTTCGGCAGGTCTTCGTCAGGGGCAGGGGCGGCAGCCGGTCTTTTGACCGGCTGCCGCCGCCGCCATTACAAGCAAAGTAAAAAAAAAAAAAACCGCCCCTGTGATAGGCTACGTAACGATTAACGTACCCTATCACAGCTAGATTTGCGAAGTCAGCCGTGATAGGCTACGTTAATCGTCACGTAGCCTATCACAGGTGACTTAAAAAAAAAAGGGGCGTATGGCTAATGGCGGCCCCCATAGGGAGCCGCCATTCACGTTCCTTATTTGGTCCCTGTAGTCTACGTAAAGTCTACGCTATTTGCATTGCCCTTATTTTCGCTGTAGTCTACGTAAATCTTTACGTAGACTAGACGTGCCAAAATAAGGAACGCAAATGGCAGCGCCCATGGACTGCCGCCATTTGCGTATGCGCTTTTTTTTTTTTTCCAAAGTCACCCGTGATAGGCTACGTGACGATTTACGTAGCCTATCATGGCTGACTTTGAAAATCTAGCCGTGATAGGCTACGTAAATCGTCACGTAGCCTATCATGGGTGTGTGTGTGTGTGTGTGTTACTTTTTTATTTTGTAAAGGCGGCGGCAGCAGCTGGTCGGGAGACGGGCCGCCGCCCCCACCCCTGACAAAACGCCGCCAAAACACCGCCGGGACCCGCTGCCAAGAGGGACATTCGCTGAAGGTATGTCCCATCCTGGGAGGGGTGGGGGGCTGGCGGAGAATTTCCCCAACACTTTCGGGGGGCCGAATGCCTCGGCGCTCGGCCTCCTGAAGATTCATGGAGAAATTCTCCGCCATCCGTAGTCCATAGTTCCTCAGGCACTCTGTCTATCAGGTCTAATCCCTGAAATCTATTCCTCACCTCCACTGTATATTCATAAGGGATATGATTTTGGTCATACCTGAATGGTTTAATGGTTTTCCCTATGTTCTTCAATTTCAGTCGAAATTTTGCAAGAAGCAGCTCATGATCTGAGCCACAGTCAGCTCCGGGTCTTGTTTTTACTGACTGTATAGAGCTTCTCCATCTTTGGCTGAAAAGGACATAATCAATCTGGTTTCGATATTGACCATCTGGTGATGTCCATGTGTAGAGTCGCCTCTTGTGCTGTTGGAAAAGAGTGTTTGCTATGATCAGCGTGTTCTCTTGGCAAAACTCTATTAGCTTTTGTCCTGCTTCATTTTGTACACCAAGGCCATGCTTGCCTGTTATCCCGGTGATTTCTTGACTTCCTACTTTAGCATTCCAATCCCCTATGATGAAGACAACATCTTTTTTTTGGTGTTAGTTCTACAAGGTGTTGTAGGTCTTCATAGAACCAATCAACCTCAGCTTCTTCAGCATCAGTGGTTGGGGCATAGACTTGAATTACTGTGATGTTGAATGGTTTGCCTTGGATTCATTCTGAGATCATTCTATCGTTTTAAAGATTGTACCCCAGTACTGCTTTTCCCACCCTTTTGTTGACTATGAGTGCTACTCCATTTCTTCTAAGGGATTCTTGCCCACAGTAGTAGATATGATGGTCACCTGAAGTAAATTTGCCCATGCTTGTCCATTTTAGTTTGCTGATTCCCAAGATGTCGATGTTCAATCTTGCCATCTCATGTTTGACCACCTCCAGCTTACCTTGATTCATTGATCTGACATTCCAGGTTCCTAAACAATATTGTTCTTTACAGCATCGGATTTTCTTTTCACCACCAGACACATCCACAGCTGAGTGTCCTTTCGGCTTTGGCCCAGCCGCTTCACTCTTTCTGGCGCTACTTGGAAATACCCTCTGCTCTTCCCCAGTAGTATATTGGACACCTTCTGACCTGAGGGGCTCATCTTCCGGCGTCATATCTTTTAGCCTTGTGATACGTTCCATGGGGTTTTCTTGGCAAGAATACTGGAGTGGGTTGCCATTTCCTTCTCCAGTGGACCACATTTTGTCAGAACTCTCTGCCATGACCTGTTTGTCTTGGGTGGCCCTGCACGGTATAGCTTATGGCTTCACTGAGTTACGCAAGCCCCTTCACCACAACAAGGCAGTGATACGTAAATACTTATGTAACCTATCACAGCAAAGAGCAGGGGCGCAAATGGCAGCCGCTATGCCATTTGCGCCCCTGCTCTTTGCCATAATAGGCTACGTAAGTATTTGCGTAGCCTATCATGGAAAAAGGCAGCCACGCAAATGGCGACGCGGCCGCCATTTGCCCTGCTTCCTTTTGCTGCAATAGGCTACATAAATACTTACGTAACCTATCACGACTTGGCAGCCATGCAAATGGCGGCCAGTGTAGGCACAGCCACCTGGCTGCAGCTGGAATTCTGGCTGTGGATGGCCCTGGCTGGCAGCTCTGCAGAGTTGCTGCGGAGCGGAGCCAGCCGAGGAGGATTCTGGGGGGAGGGATGGAGTGCCTCCCCCACCCACTGCCGATGCCCTGGAACGGACCGGTGAGTACATTTTGTACATCCCTAGAAAACAACAGAATGACATTTAATAGGGATAAATGCTAAGTTCTGCGCTTAGGAAAAAGAAACCAAATGCACAGTTACAAGATGGGGGATATGTGGCTCAAAACACTACAAGCGAGAAGGATGTTGGGATTGTTGTAGATCACAAGCTGAATATGATCCAACAATGTGATGTGGCTACAAAAAAGGCAAATGCTATTTTGGTCTGTATTAATAAAAGCATAGCTTCCAAATCCCGGGAAGTACTAGTTCCCCTCTACTCAGTACTGGTTAGGCCTCATCTGGAGTACTGTGTCCAGTTCTGGGAACCACATTTTAAGAAGGATGCAGACAAACTGGAGAGGGTTCAGAGGAGGGCAACAAAGATGATCAGGGGACTGGAAGCAAAGCCCCATGAGGAGAGACAGAAAGAACTGGGCCTGTTTAGCCTTGAGAAGAGAAGACTGAGGGGAGATAGGATAGCGCTCTTCAAGTACTTGAAAGGTTGTCACAGAGAGGAAGGTCAGGATCTCTTCTCAATCATCTCAGAGTGCAGGGCATGGAATAATGGGCTCAAATTACAGGAAGCCAGATTCTGGTTGAACATCAGGAGAAACTTCCTGACTGTTAGAGCAATAACACAATGGAACCCATTGCCTAGGGAGGGGGTGGGCTCTGCCATACTGGAGGCATTCAAGTGGAGGCTGGACAGCCATCCATCAGGGATGCTCCAACTTGGATTGCTGCACTGAGCAGGGGGTTGGACTCGATGGACTTGTGGGCCCTTTCCAACCCTAATATTCTATGATTCTATGATTTTTTAAACATACAAACAGGGGGCAACTATGGTTATCCCATAGTAAAGAAAAAGACATCCTACACAGTGATACAAGGCACTCTTTCCTTTGTTCTTCCTGTGCTCCAAGACTGAGCTCCGATGATGAAAACTGACCTTGGGGCATTAAAACCTGGTGCTTTGTGGGCCCACATTTGCCCTTTTGTCCTTGTCCTTATCATTTATGACAATGGAGTGATTTGCAGTAATGCTCTGCTGTTACAATCTGCTGTTACAAAATCATAGCAGGTGCATTGGTCTTTATTTGTTGTGTTCTGCTCTGCCAAATGTTTAAAGGTTTGCCCCTTATTAACTCTGATAACACATTTGTTTCCGAGCTTGTAAATACCTGCGACAGTTTCTTCTGAAATGGGAAAAGGTATTGAGCTTTCAGGAAGTTTGGGCTGTGTGAAAGAAGAAGTACATGAGGTGGGTAATTGATTCCTTTGATGGCTTAATTAATTCCGGGGTACACAAGTATTGACTAATTCTTTGCCTATTCTCTCCCCACCACTCTCCCCTCTCTGGGGTTTGCAGAAATACCTTAAAGGTATTTAAAGTCTAGATGGTGTGGGAATTGATTGTTTAAAGTAGGGCCTCTTCTCTTTTTGATGATTTCCTCCCCCCCCCCACTTTTTAACAGAGTTTTTGGTACTCTTTAATATATATCTTGTCTTTCCCACAAAAAAAAATCTTTTTGTTTTCTTCTAAAAAACAGAAATATATCTAGGCATAGCTCATCATGATCCCAGGACTCTTCTCTCATTCCTTAAGTGAATCTTTAAGTGTAGCCCCTTTCAAGACATTATAATGGATGGGATACTTGACACGGCCATATGTAAGTGTATAGGTCAGACCTATTGCCTAGGGGGCTTTGCTCAATGGTAAGATAACAACTACAACATCCGTACAAACAACTCCTGTTTTCAGTATCCAGCATCTTAAGCTGAAAGAATCTCAGTTAGAAGAGCTTCTGCCAGAGACTGGGAGTTCCACTGCCACTCCATACTTACTGTCTCTGTGCTCTTTTCCCCCCTTACATTTTCATTATCACCAAAAGAAACCTGCACCTGAACGTTAGGATGGGATGGGAGGCTTCCCCTCCAACAAAAAATGAAGAAGCAACAAGGCCTCTGTGTTATGCACACATTAACCTAATTGAACCAACATTGGCTGCTTATATGTGTGCCCATTGGTAAAATCCGTTAGGTTGGTGAGCATGAGAGACAGACAGTCTTGTTGGTGGTGGCCCCATGGTTGTGGAATTCCATTATGGTTGATCTATGCTCATTCCTTTCAGTAAACTCCTTTAAGGAGGCATTGAAAATGCTTCTCTTCAGAGTAGCCTTAACTGTGAATAGCTTGTGTGATTCACAGCAGTTCTCCGTTTAGTACTCATATCTGATCTTGTACCACTCTCTTTCTATGTTGCCTTGTGAGGGTTTGTCCCTAAAAACTGGATTCTAAATGCTTTGCATAAATCAGATAGATAGATAGATAGATAGATAGATAGATAGATAGATACATAGACAGACAGGCAGACAGGCAGACACATAAGGGATGGATGACCCTATCTCCATCCAGGGGGAGCTCAACAAACTGCTCGCCTCAGCTCACGCGGCCTGAACCTGCTCGGCAAGCTTTCTTGCTCAACCGTGAGCTGTGTGAGCCACCTCTCTTCCTTGTGCCAGCTGTCAAGGGCTGGCACATGGAAGAAGGACGTGGGCAGCCAGCCCCCAGCCTCTCACCCAGGCCTACACTAGAGGAGGCCCAGGCGAGAGTTCTGGGGTGCCGCTGTCACCCTTCTTCCTCGTGCCAGCTGTCAGGGTCTGGGGTGGGGAAGAAGGGCCTTGGCAGCCAGCCCCAGACTCTTGCCCCGGCCTCCAGCAGGGGGGCGGGGAGAAAATAGTTGCCTCCTTCTTCCCTCCATCCCCACCTGCTACAGCAGCGGCAACAAGGGACAAGCTGGTCATTTTCCATTAGGCTCCTATGCTTATGGACAACCACCAGCCTGTCCTGCACCACTGCAACAAGGTGCCAGGGTGGAAACTGAGCTCATAGAGCCCCAGAGCAGTTCTGATTCTGAGGAGGAACAGCCATCCATGGGAGTGGAGCCAGCTCATCCCTCACAGGCACAGCAGCTGGCAGAGATTCCTCCTGCCAGCATTCCTGAGATAGATAGTGACCCAGGCAGTGAGATAGTGCAGGAGGGGGGCTTGCTGGATGCTCGACGCAGATGCAGGGAGTGACGAGCGATGGAGGGCGCGGAAAGGAGGCATAGTGCCCGTCCGGCGCGCAAGCAACGGCTGCCTCCCGTGGACCCAAGGGAAAGAGGGAGGATCTCTCCCTAGCCCATAAGTTCTGGGTCTTCAAGTGACTTTCTTTCAAACGGGGATCAACTGCCTGCCTGAAGCTTAGTCCAGGCTGCTGTTCCTTGCTTTAGCCACTTGTGATTAACATCTGAAAAAGTTATTAAGCTGTAATGGGATTAAAGCTTTGAAAAGAATTCCCTTTCATCTGTGTCTTGAGTTGGCTATTGGAATCTACTGAGAGAGGCCGCCAAGGCATTCCTGACATAAGGATGAGGGAAGGAGGAGAGGCACTGCCTTCTTCCCTTCTCCTTGCTGAGGGAGCAGGCACCTGTACTCTTGCCCAACTCAGCACACCGCGAGTCAGGCAGGAGCTGAAATCCATGACTTGGCATTCAGGGGGCTGAACCAGCAACTTCTCACCAGGCTTCGAGCCACAACTGGGTGCTTGCGCCACCCCTAAGATGATGACAGGCAGGCAGGCAGGCAGGCAGGCAGGCATCTCAGTTCTGAGTATATACCCAATCACCACAGTATAGTGTATAAAAGTGACCTTTGGCAAGCTACTCTGCTTTGGGGCTCAGCTTCCCGTCCGAAACAATGCTGTCCTACTTTGCAGGAGTTTTGAAAGGATGGCTGAATACCTCTCAGTTTGACAGCTCTGGAAGAACACATCAGTTAGAATTCTTAAATTGGGGGCCCTGGGACTGAAAGGTGGAAATAATCATCGCTGTTATTAAAAATGAAAATTGAAGTAAGTTCAGAGTATGTGGCATGTGATTAGGGATGGCGGAGAAATCCACCATGGACTCCAATCTTCTAAAGAATCCGGCCCCCTGGAGTCCATGGTGGAATGGACTACCCCCCCGCCACCCCCCAAAACCCCCCTGGGATAGACCCTACCTGGCTGCGGCTGGTCTAGGTCGTCAGCTTCGTTCCACAGCCATCCTCTGCCGGGCTGCAAAACAAAATGGCATCTGGTGTAGCAGACACCATTTTCGTCCCTACCCTTGGCCATGATTGGCTACGTAAATATTTACAAGGCCAATCATGGCCAAGGGCAGGGATGCAAATAGCATCCCCTACTCCTCACGCCATTCGCACAGCCATTCGTGGAGCAGAGCCAGCCGGGCAGGATTCCGGGAGGAGGGACGAATCGCCTCCCTCCCCCCCGCCGATGCCCAGACTGGACCGGGGTGAGTATTCTGTACACCCCTACATGTGATTGCGTATAATGTAAATAAGTCCCTTTCCATTTAAGTATTTAACACATTATTAATCCCATATTTCCTCCCCTTCAGGGTTGGTGGTGAATATGATTCTTTCCTAGGGATGTGCGAATCCCTTACCTGGCTCCGTGCAGGGGCATCCGCGGTGCGGGGGAGGCGCTCCGTCCCTCCCCCCAGAATCCTCCCTGGCCGGTTCCACTCCACAGCAGCTCCGTGGAGCCGCCAGCCGGGGTCGGCCGCAGCTGGAGTTCCGGCTGCAGCCAGGCTGCTGCAGCCGCAAATGGCGGCTGTCATAGCGGCCGCCATTTGCATCCTTGCTAGCAGCCATGATAGGCAAACAGCATGGATGCGAATGGCAGCTGTTATGCCATTTGCGCCCCTGCTCTTTGCTGTGATAGGCTACGTAAGTATTTATGTAGCCTATCACGGTAAAGGCAGCCACGCAAATGGTGGCTGGTACGCCATTTGTGTAGCTGCCTTTACCGGATCACGGCAAAGAGCAGGGGCGCAAATGGCGTAGCGGCCGCCATTTGTGTCCCTGCTCTTTGCCGTGATAGGCTACGCAAATACTTACGTAACCTATCACGGCTGCTCACAAGGACGCAAATGGCGGCCGCAACAGCCCGGTCGCAGCCGGCCGGGAGACCAGCTGCCACCAACGCCGGAGCCGCCACCGCATCCGCCCCACGTAAGTTCCATCCCGGGGGGATTCCTCAGGGTGGCGGGGGGCAGGAGGCTGTTCTGCCACGGACTCACTGGAATCTGTGGTGGAATTCTCTGCCGTCCCTATTCTTTCCCCCACTCACCACCACCATAGCCTTACTACAAATCTCTAAGGTAGTTTTGGCTGAAAGATAGCGACTGGGTCCAAGATCACTTGGTGAGTGAATAGACTGACTGGGGATTTGAACCCAAAACTTTCTGGCCCTAGTGTTGTGTTCTAACTACTAGACCACGTTGGCAAATAGGTCCTTTCTTTTCAATACATTAGAATTACATCCAAAGTTGACAGATAGGCAGTCTTATTGCAACTCAGCAAAGAGTGTTGGACACAGTTAATTCTGTTCTGCTTACACAGCTGCACAGATCAATCCAAGAAATGTAACCATGAGGGAATAATGATTTTGTTTTGTTTTGTTTCCAAAATGACTCCAACTAACTCCAGTTACTCAAGCTGGTCTGCACGCAAAGGCTCAGCATTACTTTCCAAACACTCTGTCCTTTTTAAGCCCTGCCACTGCTCTAATGCCTAAGAACTGAGAAGCGTAAGATTTTCATTAGTTTCTGAATTTGCTCAGATGTGCATTTGCTCAAATTTGTATGTGCAAAAATATGCAACCCCCCCCCCGTTCATTTTCATGCTTTAGCCTATGGGATAAATGTGCGGTTTTGGCCAGTTGTTGTTGTTGTTGTTGTGTATTTTTCAATGACGAAATTTGCGCAGAATTCAACAAAGTTAGAAAAAACAGTCTGCATGTACACAGAACCTGCCCAACAGGAGAAAGGTCTGCTGTGGAATCCATGGGTCAGATTCATGAAAATCCAAACTTATTTGGTTTAGGGATGTACGAATCCCTTACCTGGCTCCGCGCAGGGGCATCCATGGTGGGGGAGAGGCGCTCCATCCTTCCCCCCGGAATCCTCGATGGGGGGGAGGCACTCCATCCCTCCCCTGGAATCCTGCCCAGCCAGCTCCGCTTCGCGGCCAAGCCACGGAGCTGCCAGCTGGCTCCGGCCGCCCACAGCTGGACATCCGGCCGCTGGGCAGCCCTGCAGGGCAGGACACAAATGGCAGCTGTCATAACCACCGCCATTTGTGTCCCTGTATTGAGCCGTGATAAGCTACGTAAATATTTACGTAGCCTATCACGGCAGGGGGAAAAACCCCAGCGTACGCAAATGGTGGTAGCCGCCGCCATTTGCGTACGCTGGGTTTTTTTCCCCCCTGCCGTGATGGGCTACGTAAATACTTACATAGCCTATCACAGCCTCTGCAGCGTCACAAATGGCGTCCCTGCGTTAGCCATGATAGGCTACGTAAGTATTTATATAGCCTATCACGGCTATTGAGAGGAGGAAGCAAATGGCGGCCGCAGGACGGCCACCATTCACAAAGCAGCGCGGACGGGAGCAGGTAAGTGCTCCGTTTCGCACACCTTTTGTGGGGTGGGGGTGGCGGGGACTTCGTCCCATGCGCCTTTCGTGGGGTGGGGGGGCGGGGGCTTCATTCCACGACGCATTTCGGGGGGCAGAATGCCCTGGCATTCGGCCTCACCAAGATCCATTGCGGAATTCTCTGACATCCCTAATTTGGTTCCATTGTGGATTTCTCTGACATCCCTAGTTGTTGTCCAAGATAACCGGAGGGCACCACAATGGGAAGGCTAGAGTAGACAACAACTCTAGATCAAGCATAGGCAACCTTTCTGGGCCTACGGGCATGTTTGACCATTTGAGAAGCTGTCCTGGTTGCCATCACAAAAATTGGCACACTGCAGCCACCTGCTATCTTCATTCCTAAGAAGCTCTCAAAGGACACATGTGATCCAGAGTCATTCGTGGGAGAAGATGATGGGAACTGCAAGTGGCAGTGTGATCCCAGCTACTAGCAAGAAAATATGTTAGTTTTTTTTTAAAAAAAGAAAAGTTGGGAGGGGTAGGGCATCTTGGTGTTGTGTCTCAGGGTTCATTGGTGCCCCAAAGTGCCCCTGGACTAGATGGAACCCCTTATCCTGCAGTATATGCAGTTTAGAAGAAGAAGAAAAGCACGTCAAATGAATGGCTGAGATTTGTCCATTCACCCCTGCGATATGGCATAAGAATAAATGGGATATGGTCAAAATGCATGTTCATGATTTCATGAACCATCAAATCATTATCCCCTTCCTCCTACTTACCCTGCCCCAAAGAACAAGAAAAATCTATGAACAACCTTTTTGCAGTAAAGAGATGTTCCTCTGGATCTGCTTATTTGTGTAGAATAGTAAACACACACACACACACACACACACTTCCACCCCCAAATATGATTTTTAGCCCCTTACACTGCCAACCTATACATGTCTACTCAAAAAGTAAGTCCAATTGGGTTCAGTGGGACCTACTCCCAGGTAAATGGGTCTAGGATTGCAGGCTTAATGGCATTCGAATCTACTAGGAATAAAAGTGATGTAAGGATCCATCATTGGTCAGAAAAATAAAAGTGCTTTTAGACCATCAGGAGCCTGTTATTCTGGCAGGGAGAAAACGATGCAGGTTTGTAAAATATTTATTGTAGGATAATTTGTCAAATACTGAACATATTTCTCCATTTATGGTATACGAACTGCATGGTATATTTATCCTGGGACAAATTAAATATTGATAGCATGTTTCTGTTCCTTTTTGGGGGGCCGTCTGTGGAGGATCCTGTCCCCTAGCAAACCCGTGCCGCTGTCCAGCACAGTTAAAAGAAGTAACAACCCACATACACAAAACCGCAAGGCTGCAGCTTTCCTGATGGTTGCTTTGAGAAGGTGGCTTTCAGTGTTGTGAAAAAAACTCAGAGACATTAGAAATCTAAATATTTGATAAGGTAGTTACACGTTTAAAATATGGAAAAAAATAAAAGACCCCCAAAAAGCAGCAGTATGCTGCTCATAAATTTCACATGTTCAAGTGCAGAAAGAAATGATTTTGAAATAAGTCCTTGTACCTTGTCACTAGAAAGAAAATGCAGTCATCCCCACAGAAAATTTAAGTGTATCGTCATTACCTAGCAGAACTCAGATTATTACAAGCCCCCTGGCCCATAGAGGAAAGAAATCATTCTGTCTTTCAGACATTTGGAAATGGGGTTACTTAGAGGTGGGTGGGGTACCAAATTTGAAACCAACCTTAAATGCTGGTGAAAATGCTTTAAATATACATTCCCTACATAACCATGTCTAATGAAATAGCTATTTCCCACTACAAGGATTCTTTAAAAACGGAAAGAAACGAAGCCCCCAGATCGTCATTGGACAACAAAGCAGCAACGTAGAATCATAGAATAGTAGGGTCGGAAGGGGCCTACAAGGCCATCGAGTCCAACCCCCTGCTCAATGCAGGAATCCAGGTCACAGCATCCCTGACAGGGGGCTGTCCAGCCTCGTCTTGAACACCTCCAGTGTGGGAGAGTGTGGGAGAATATGTGTATGTGGAATGAAATAATCATGTAGCTCGAGGCCTGCAGCCAAAGATTGGATGATGATGATGATAATAATGATAATAATGATAATACTGATAGTAGTAGTAGTAGTAGTAGTAGTAGTAATAGTGATTCCTCTGCTCTACCACAGCTTCTGTGACCTCTCTTTCCTCTTCACTGGAGCTATCAATTTTTTAAGGATCCTTCCCCAGCCTCGTAATCTCTTCCTGCTGACAGAACAGAACAGAGCCCCTGGGAGAATGGGAGCTGTGTTATACTCTCAGAACATCGGTCCTTCCAGCTCAGTATTGTCTATGCTGAGTATCCTCAGCTGATAGCATCTCTCTCTCTCTCTCTCTCTCCCCCCCTCCCTCTCTTCCCCCCCTTCCTCTGTGTGTGTGGGGGGGGATTGAAGAAACAGAATGTGGGAAATGGTTAAAAGACTCTCTCTCTCTCTCTCTCTGTACAACAGTCCATATCTAGTGAAGGCTGGTGGCTCCAGTGTCAATATGGCTGTAAATCCATCCCAGGTTTCAGTCAGAATCAGACAGAACGCTAAAAAACCTATCCGAGGAGCTTTAAAGGAACTATCCAAGGTGCTCACCAGACGGAAGTCTAAAGAAGCTAGCTAGGTGCTCAGCACCTCAGCTAGCTCCTTTACAGTTCTGGCTGGCTCTGGCTGAAGCCCAGAATGGGTTCACAGCCCCACTGACATTGGAGCCACCAGCCTCTTTTGCCGGTGTCCAACACCCGACCCAACACTCCCCAGAGTAGTGGGGAGTGTCATTGTTCAGTGACAGGCTTGCACTGTATGCAGGAGATGCCAGGCTGGGTTGGGAAGGACCCTTTTCTGAAACCCTGGCAAGCGACTGTCAGTTGGTGTAGACCAGAGGCAGCCCTCCCAAAGTCGCTGGACTACACCCTTGACTGCTGGCCATGCTGGCTGGGGCTAATGGGAGCTGGAATCCAACAACCTGCGCAGGGCCATAGGTAGGGATGAGAGAACCACCCCGCATCTGCCCTGCCCTGCACTCCGCTCTGCTCGTTGGACCGCCACCACTGACCTGCCCCTGTTTGGCTCCTGCTGGATGACCCGCCGGCAGTCAGAGGGCGCACAGCCACCCAACCCCTCAGTGAGCTGCCATTTCATGTAAAAATGGCAGCTCGTTGATGTACGGGAAAGGCCTTTTATGCAAAGGGCGGCCATAAAGTGGCCACTTACGCTAGATTACAGGTGTTTTAGCTTTCTAGACCTTTATCTTTGCTGTTTTAAATCTGTATTTAAAATCTCTGCATTGCTCCTAGGTTTCATTCTGGTTTCATTTTGGTTGTATTGATATACTGTGGTTTTAATGTTTTATATATTTTATATTGTTTTATTGTGTGTTCTTTGGTTTTAATTTTTGTGAACCACCCAGAGAGCTTGGCCTATGGGGCCCTATAGAAATGAAATACATACAAAGATGCATACCTACATACATACATAAAATAAAGGAAAGGAAAGGAGAGGAAACCACACATTTCTTTAGTGAAAGAAAAAAAAATAGTTTTACTCACAAATATTCTTGCATACACAGTGCAGATACAGTGTAGGATTTCAAAGAAGAAGTTTGTTCTGTCTATTTTGTGTTCCATTACACAGGCAGGAGTGCGAGAGCAAAGACATGTGCTCCCTGCAATGGAGGAAGTCGGGGCGGGGGGGGGTGGGAGAAGGGGAGGAGCAAAAGGAAGAAATCACAGGAAACCACACTGTAGGCTATAGAGATTCTAACGGTAGCTGTCATCAAAATTCCTATGAACTAACTACAACACTTCCCCCTTCCAGGAACTTGCAGACGAGGTTGCAATATTCCCAACAGTGACTCTACGTAAGGCAGCTTCCTAAGTAACAAAAGAAATCTGTTACCAGATCTCACCCACCATGTCTGGTTTGTCCATAACTTACCTTGCAGGGTTGTTATAAGGATGAAATGGAATAGGCTGCTTCCCCTGTCCTGACTTTGTTGGCGCAAAGGAGGAACAGATGGATATAAGCTGTGGCTTCCCTTCTGTGACTACACACCGCTTAGATTTGGGTAGCAACGTGGAGGTACTGAATAAAATACAAAATAGGTGTATCTTTGGGCATAGCAGGAGTTCTCCTGTCACTGAATTATTACTGTATCCATCTCCAGGACACCCGGAGCGCGAGCTGTTACTGGTGCGATTATTCTGAGAGTCTCGGAACAGACAGTTAACAGTTCTATGAAAAGTGTTATGATTTGGAACTAAGTGATTGCTTTTCAAATGCTCTGAATAGCTCACTGGCTTTGAGAGGCCATCTTAGGACAACCAGGAATGCAAGTTATGGAGCTTGTGGGGTTCTCAAGGAGCTATCGTTCCCGCAGGATGATGGGGGCAGTGGAGGTAGGATCTAGCTGCATCAAACTTGGCATGCCAGGTCACGTGTACATGTTAACGTTACTTGTTCAGTGACAAGGGAGCTTCCAGCAGGTAAGATGTACAGCAACCCGAATTAGCAAATTCGTTGTAAATCTGCGCTGAAAGGAATATTATATGAATTAAAGAAGAGGTTCTGTTTTCCCAGCTGGCCTTGGAATGATTTACATCTTGTTTTGGCCTCTTGCTATTCAGTTATATTGTTAGACCCTGTACGTTTCAGAAGCATTTGGCTATTTTTCTGAGCCTTCTTTTTCCTTCCTTTTGCTTTTTGTTTGAAATCTTTATCGCAGCCTCAGTTGTAGGCCGAGGACAATTGGAGTGTGCAAATATTTGCACATACTAATATATGCATGTGATCAAAGTCTCCCCCCCCCGTATTTGGTTTTGGGGGCAGGGGGAGGTGACACTGACCTCTTTGGGGTTGCCAGCATTATTTCTGATAGAGCAGCTGTTATGCCTTTTAACATCGGTGTGGTATTCAGAAAATCCAGGGTGACACTTTTCCTATCACTGCCATCTAGATGTCGGAAAAAGATCCGCGCACTGAATTCTTTGCTTGTTGGCAGTGGTAAAAAGGCACAGCGAGTGCCCTGCCAGAAATAAATTGGCAACTCCACCTTATTTCTTGGGCTTAGTATGTAATGTTTACTATTACTGTATGATTGCAGTTCAGTATGCAGGAGAGATAAATGCCACCACTGCATCCTCCTCATCAAACCAGAGCTGTGGTGGCAAAGACAAAAGATGCAAGGTGGACGCCTCACTGGAGGAGCCAGGGTGGTGTTAAGGGGGTTAATCCAACATATTTAGTGCATGGACAGAAATGTTACTTCAAGGACCACCTTCGCCCATATCAGCCTGCCCTCACTTTAAGATCAGAAAGAGAGGACCTTCTCATTTACCCACCCACGAGAGTGCTCAGGTGGGTGATCACGCATGACAGGGCCTTCTCTGCAGTAGCCCCGCACCTTTGGAATAAGCTGCCACCAGAGGTCCACCATGTAGGGATGTACGGACTGTGTAAAATCTGCTCTGTGTTTCGCGGATTGTCAGGCAGCTTTTGTTCCATCTAGGGGTGTATGGAACTCATCTTTGAGTCTGCTGGGGGGGTCCACAGGGGGGGAGATGATCCGTTCCTCCCCCCGGAATCCTGCCCAGCCAGCTCCGCTCCATGGCAAGTCTGCGGAGCCACCGGCTGGGTCCATCCGCTGCCGCCCTGCCTGTCTTCGGATGCAAATGGCATCTGGCACAGTGGACACCATTTGCATCCCTGCCGTTTGCCGTGATAGGCTACGTAAATCTTTACATAGCCTATCACAGCAAAGAGCAGGGACGCAAATGGCATAGCAGGCACCACGGCAAATGGCAGGGATGCAAATGGCATAGCGGGCACCACGGCAAATGGCAGGGACGCAAATGGCGTTCGCTATGCCGGACGCCATTTGCGTCCAAAGACAGGCAGGACCAGACAGGAGAGGCGGCAGCAGCCAACTGGCAGAAACTAGGATCCAGCCCCGCATGGATTCCGCCTGGTGGTGGAGGTTAGTCTTTCATTCCACCGCATACTCCGGGGGGGCAGATTCTTAGAATCCCTAGTTCCATCATCCGCCCACAGACAGATGTGAATATTTTTTTTTCCCATCATATGGAAAAAATACGGAAAAATTACGTAAACATTTACATAAGCATTTATGTTAGAATTTGCATGATTTACCTCAGTATGTAACACTTACGGTATTGCCCCCCATTCCATTCAACATTTCATCAGCAGAAACTTGCGTATTTTTCTATGGATATATATGCACAACCCCTTCATGGATCACTGCCTTGTTGTGGCGAAGGGGCTTGCGTAACTCAGTGAAGCCATAAGCTATGCCGTGCAGGGCCACCCAAGACAGACAGGTCATGGCAGAGAGTTCTGACAAAATGTGGTCCACTGGAGAAGGAAATGGCAACCCACTCCAGTATTCTGGCCAAGAAAACCCCATGGAACGTATCACAAGGCTAAAAGATATGACGCCGGAAGATGAGCCCCTCAGGTCAGAAGGTGTCCAATATGCTACTGGGGAAGAGCAGAGGGTATTTCCAAGTAGTGCCAGAAAGAGTGAAGCGGCTGGGCCAAACCCGAAAGGACACTCAGCTGTGGATGTGTCTGGTGGTGAAAAGAAAATCCGATGCTGTAAAGAACAATATTGTTTAGGAACCTGGAATGTAAGATCAATGAATCAAGGTAAGCTGGAGGTGGTCAAACATGAGATGGCAAGATTGAACATCGACATCTTGGGAATCAGCGAACTAAAATGGACAGGCATGGGCGAATTTAATTCAGGTGACCATCATATCTACTATTGTGGGCAAGAATCCCTTAGAAGAAATGGAGTAGCACTCATAGTCAACAAAAGGGTGGGAAAAGCAGTACTGGGGTACAATCTCAAAAATGATAGAATGATCTCTGTACGAATCCAAGGCAAACCATTCAACATCACAGTAATTCAAGTCTATGCCCCAACCACTGAGGCCGAAGAAGCTGAGGTTGATCGGTTCTATGAAGACCTACAACACCTTCTAGAACTAACACCAAAAAAAGATGTCCTCTTCATCATAGGGGATTGGAATGCTAAAGTAGGAAGTCAAGAAATCACCGGGATAACAGGCAGGCATGGCCTTGGTGTACAAAATGAAGCAGAACAAAAGCTAATAGAGTTTTGCCAAGAGAACATGCTGATCATAGCAAACACTGTTTTCCAACAGCACAAGAGGCGACTCTACACATGGACGTCACCAGATGGTCAATATCAAAATCAGATTGATTATGTCCTTTGCAGCCAAAGATGGAGAAGCTCCATACAGTCAGTAAAAACAAGACCTGGAGCTGACTGTGGCTCAGATCATGAGCTGCTTCTTGCAAAATTTCGGCTTAAATTGAAGAACGTCGGGAAAACCACTAAACCGTTCAGGTATGACCTAAATCATATCCCTGATGAATATACAGTGGAGGTGAGGAATAGATTTCAGGGATTAGACCTGATAGACAGAGTGCCTGAGGAACTATGGACGGAGGTCCGTAACATTGTTCAGGAGGCAGCAACGAAATCCATCCCAAAGAAAAAGAAATGCAAGAAAGCAAAGTGGCTTTACAAGTAGCTGAGGAAAGAAGGGAAGCGAAAAGCAAGGGAGAAAGGGGAAGATATACCCAACTGAATGCAGAGTTCCAGAGAATAGCAAGGAGAGACAAGAAGGCCTTCTTAAATGAACAATGCAAAGAAATTGAGGAAAACAACAGAATGGGAAAGACTAGAGATCTCTTCAAGAAAATTGGAGATCTCAAGGGAACGTTTTGTGCAAAGACGGGCATGATAAAGGACCAAGAAGGCAGGGACCTAACAGAAGCAGATGAGATTAAGAAGAGGTGGCAAGAATACACAGAAGAACTATACAGGAAAGATCTGAATGTCCCTGATAGCCATGATAGTGCGGTCACTGAACTTGAGCCGGACATCCTCGAGAGTGAAGTCAAGTGGGCCTTAGGAAGCATTAGTAACAACAAAGCTAGCGGAGATGACAGTATTCCAGCCGAGCTATTTAAAATCCTAAAAGATGATGCTGTTAAAGTGCTGCATTCAATATGCCAACAAATCTGGAACACTCAACAGTGGCCACAAGACTGGAAAAGGTCAGTTTACATTCCAATTCCAAAGAAGGGCAACGCCAAAGAGTGTTCAAACTACCACACAATTGCGCTCATTTCACATGCCAGCAAGGTGATGCTCAAAATCCTACAAGCTAGGCTTCAGCAGTATGCAAACCGAGAACTACCGGAAGTACAAGCTGGGTTTAGAAGAGGCAGAGGAACTAGAGATCAAATCGCCAACATTCGCTGCATCATGGAGAAAGCAAGAGAATTCCAGAAAAACGTCTATTTCTGCTTCATTGACTACGCTAAAGCCTTTGATTGTGTGGATCACAACAAACTGTGGCAAATTCTTAAAGTGATGGGAGTACCAGACCACCTTACCTGTCTCCTGAGAAACCTGTACGAGGGTCAAGAAGCAACAGTAAGAACCAGACATGGAACAACCGATTGGTTCAAAATTGGGAAAGGAGTACGACAAGGCTGCATATTGTCACCCTGCTTATTTAACTTATATGCAGAGTACATCATGAGAAATGCCGGGTTGGATGAATCACAGGTCGGAATTAAGATTGCTGGGAGAATTATCAACAACCTCCGATATGCAGACGATACCACCCTAATGGCAGAAAGCGAAGAGGATCTCAAGAGCCTCTTGTTGAGGGTGAAAGAGGAGAGTGCAAAAGCTGGTTTGAAACTCAACATTAAAAAAACGAAGATCATGGCATCTGGCCCCATCACTTCCTGGCATATAGAAGGGGAAGAAATGGAAGCAGTGACAGATTTTACTTTCTTGGGCTCCAAGATCACCGCAGACGGTGACTAGCCATGAAATTAAAAGACGCTTGCTCCTTGGGAGGAAAGCTATGGCCAACCTAGACAGCATAGTAAGAAGCAGAGACATCACCTTGCCGACAAAGGTCCGTCTAATCAAAGCTATGGTTTTCCCAGTAGTAATGTATGGCTGTGAGAGCTGGACTATAAGGAAGGCTGAGCGCCGAAGAATTGATGCTTTCGAACTGTGGTGCTGGAGAAGACTCTTACGAGTCCCCTGGACTGCAAGGAGGTCAAATCAGTCCATCCTAAAGGAAATCAACCCTGACTGCTCATTGGTAGGACCGATTCTGAAGCTGAAGCTCCAATATTTTGGCCACCTAATGCGAAGAGAAAACTCCCTGGAAAAGACCCTGATGCTGGGAAAGACTGAAGGCAAAAGGAGAAGGGGACGGCAGAGGATGAGATGGCTAGATAGCATCACGGATGCAATGAATATGAACTTGAGCACGCTCCGGGAGAGAGCGCAGGACAGGAAGGCCTGGCGTGCTATGTTCCATGGGGTCACGAAGAGTCGGACACGACTGAACGACTGAACAACAACAACAATATATGCACAAATTTTGGGAAAGTAAAAAAATCATCCGAAAGTCCATGGACTCTACCACAGCCTGAGGGGGGTGCTCTGCAGTGGATTCCCCAGGTTGGATTCTTAGAAATCCAAGCTCATTTGAATCCATTTCAAATTTCTCCAGCATCCCTACCACCATGCTCCATCATTGCAGACTTGTAAGAAGGCCTTGAGAACATGCTATTTCACCTTGGCCTCCTCTTGATATGACTGCTATTGTTGCTATTGCTCCTGTTAACATGGTTGCTAGTTTTATTGTTGGCTTTGATTGTTTTTTAATGGTTTTTTAATCTTTTTTAATCACTTTTAATATTTAACTGTTTTTTATGTATTTTATTGCTCCAAGCAACCTTGGGAGGGCTTCTGCCCTGAAAGGCGGCCAATAAATATTTTACATAAATAAATTAAATAAATAAAGATGCTGCAATTTAGACACACACTTCACATGCTCCTAAGCTCACACAATTTATTCTGAAATGAATAATGAATTTGTAAGGCGATGGTCCAAGCTCTCTTCAAAGGTGAGAGATGCAGATGTTTAGACCAATGAGCTGCAATTCAGTGGCATTAATTATAATCTTTGTTGGAGGAGATAACATGTAATCTTCAGTTACATGTCTTCAAAAAATCACCCGTACTAAAATAGCAGGATGGTAATGTTTATGGCCCCTGGCCACTGTTAAGAGACCAGTAGATCTGAATGAGGGAAGGTTAAGAATGTGTTTCAATTTGCTTTCACTGAAATCATTTGTGAGAACTTATTTATTCATTTAAACCTTTATAGTCTGGCTTTCCTCTGGAGAGGTTAAGATGGCTAACAATAATAAAACCATGCATTACTTTAATACACAATATGTACAACAGAACAATAAAACAGCAGCGGAAAATAGGAGTACAGTAGAACTTGAAGGTTAAAAACCAACTTCAGTGAAACAGCATTTCACAGCCTAAATGCCTAGAGCAAATGTTATATTTTTACCACTTCGCTGAAGGCCATTAGAGAAGAGGTGAGACGGGCTTCCCTCATCAGTGCTCGATTGTGCCCTGTCTTAATTCCCTAGTTCAGGGGAAGGCAACATGGTGCCCTCTAGTTGTTTTGGACCACAAGTCCCATAAGCCCCAGCCAGCATGATCAATGTTCAGGGATTATGGGAGTTACATGTACAGCAACCTGGCATGTCCATTGTAAGCATGGCAATAGACCCCTTTGTGACTAATATCTAGGGGTGAACGAAAGTCACTTACCTTTTCTCGCAGCTTTTTCGTGGTGGGGGGGAGCGCTTCGCTGCTCCCCCCGTGAAGTTCAGGCCGGGGGGGAGGCTTCCCGCCTCGCCCGGCCGAAATTCAGGCCGGGGGGGGAGGCTTCCCGCCTCGCCCGGCCGAAATTCAGGCCGGGGAGGAGGCTTCCCGCCTTGCCCGGCCGCGAACATGAAAGTAAAAAAAAAAAAAAAAAAGTCAAGTAAAGATTGACGTAGACTACAGCGACCAAATAAGGAACGGGAATGGCGGCTCCCTATGGGGGCCGCCATTCGCGTACGCGCTTTTTTTTTTTTTTTTAAAGTCACCCGTGATAGGCTACGTGACGATTCACGTAGCCTATCACGGCTGACTTTGCAAATCTTGCCGTGATAGGCTACGTGAATCGTCTTGTAGCCTATCAGGGGACGTTTTTGTTTTTTTTCTTTCATTGCAATGGCGGGGGCGGCAGCCGGTCGAAAGACCGGCTGCCGCTCCCGCCCCGCTCGAACACCGGACGAACCGCCAGCCGGACCCGCCGCCGGGAGGGACATTCAGGGAAGGTAAGTCCCGTCCCGGGGGGGGGGGCGGGAGGGCGGAGGATTTCTCCCCGAAACTTGTTCGGGGGGCCGAACACGTTGGCGCTCGGCCCCCCGAAGTTTCGGGGAGAAATTCTCCGCCATCCCTACTAGTATCACAAAGCAAAGTGTGTTGAGTGAGGCTATGGGGTCATGTCTTTATCCCAGCCCCTGCCCTGGTCATGTGTAGTCTTTCCTGGATCCTGGAATCCTGACTGAATGGGGACAGTTAGTGTGGGGATGACCCACATGTCAATGGGGGCAAGAGCTTAAGGTGTGACCCTGAAGCCCCTTTCAGCATGTCCTTCTCCTAAGTCAACTAAGGATGCAATCCTATGCATGTTTAGACAGAAATTTTACAACTCCCAGCATTCCCCAGCAAGCATAGGATTGTGCCCTAAAACACTTCTAATTGCTCTCTCTCTCTCTCTCTCCATCAGGGGCGGAAATCTGATATGATTTAAGTGTTTCATAGTTCAATGTAGAATCCTTTCTTCTCAAAAATGATTTGCAATTGGGAAAGTGGATGGAAATACATCTCCTGACATCCTTATATGAACAGAGCAGGCTTCAAAGGAAGGATTATTAATGGTGTAATTAATATAGATAGATACAATATATATCAAACAGGTCATTACTGTAGAGGTGTGGATGTTGCAATTTGTATTAAAGATTCATTTTGAGCTCAGAATCAAAGTGATGTGAGCTGTTCAGCCTGGAAATCCACTTTAGAACAAGTTGTAGAAATATCCTTCCCCCTCCCCTTTCCCTCCAGTTTGCTGAATACCCCCTGTTGCCCCCCCCTCAAATGTTTGACTACTTCACTGACTCACTGGCTGAGGTAGAATATCGAAAGATGGACCTAGGGTGATACCTCTAGGCCATGAAGCCTTGTTATATTTTGATACTAAAGATCTGTGACCTTTTTTCCTTGGCTGGCCTCAATCTGGCCTAAAACCAGATGTTTCTTGTCAAGCCTGTCAGAAAAGGCTTACAGGACAGGATGCAAGAAGCTAGAGTGTCTGTCAAGCACAGAAGATCCTATTGTCTGTGTAATCAAAGTTTGCTTTAAAGTTGGAGGACATGGTTTGCTGAAGAGAGATTATCCCATGGCTTCGAGAGAACACTATTATCTTGCCTATGGGTGGTGAAATTACCGATAGAGAAACTGGGACATTTCCAGGGAAACCACTGAATTTTGAAGTTGCTACTGATCGGATTAATTGGGACTATTGGGGAAGGGGCTTCAATCAACTTTTGAACTGTGGTTTAATCGGGGAGTGAGGAGTGGTTTGGTATGTTTCTTTCTCAAGAATATGCTAATCATTCAATAGTATTTACTAATCATTGTTCTCTGAGTTGATCATACTGGAAATCCATACATTTCTGGGCTCGTAATTCATTTCATGGAACATTAAAACAAACAAACAAACAAGCATCCTTTAGTCATTGAGTGGATGCATAGAAAAAAATGGGTAGAATTAAAAAAAATGTGCACAAAAATGTGCAATTAAAAAAAAAACTGGAAGAAAGAGCCATACAGATTAATTTCCATTAAAAAAAACCCTGCATGGAGCCTGCACAGCATGGCATTGGAGGTGGAAAAAATGGAGCAAGTCCATGGAAATGGACCTGGCAGAACCACCCATAATTAGTGCTGGAAAGGAACATAAGAAGCTGTGCATCATATTTCTCTGCAATGTAACTCTCTGAATAAAGCTGGCAGAAACTTTGGTGAACCCCTGTGAGCCCCAGACTGATTGCTTGTCCGAATGTGGCTGCTTCTATAAGGACAGGAGCAATGGTAACCTCATGGCTGTGAGTAGGACAACCTTGAAGAACCTGGACCATGAGAATCTTCCACCTTCCTTTTTCAACCTTTGTTCCTGAGTTAGATTCAAATGACATGTGACGTAAGGTTGGAACTCCTGACATTTTTTTTTTCTATTACAAAATTAGATGTGGCAGCCCTGACTTGCATTAGTAGCCCAGGGAGATGGGTGCAGCCCTGAACCAATCCCCCCATTTGCTACTAGCCAATGCCATCAAGAGGAAAATGTATGGGCTTAAGAGCTTAAGCCTCTAACTTCCTCCTTTGCAGATAATAGCAGCCTCACATGCCATTGGACCCTTAATGGCTCAAACCAATAATTTAGAATGGAGACAGCCAATGTTTGTATCCTTAGGGGACAAATTATTCCCCAGACATCCCCATGATGGTCAGGCCCCCAAATACTGCATAATTGGTATCACTAGAGATGGATGGATCAATCTCTGTACTGTCTATGTCAGTTTTGCACTTGGTCACTCATAAATCCATTCCGCCTTGTTCCACCATTGATCTAAATTAATTTCTAACCACATTTTATTTTAAAGTAACATTTCCAAATGTATTTTATCTTAAAGTACACATTTTTATATGCATTTTGGTATATTTTCTGAGCTGAGAGCTGCATCACAAAATTTGGAGAAGTGCAAAATCTGAAGGATAGATCCACATGTTAGTCTGGGAAGTGTGGATAGGGGTGCACAAAAGCCACTTCCTGGTCTCACAGCTTGCTTCGTGGTGGGGGGGAGGCGCTTCGCTGCTCCCCCTGAAGTTCAGGCCAGGGGGGGAGGCTTCCCGCCTCGCCCGGCCGAAATTCAGGCCGGGGGGGAGGCTTCCCGCCTCGCCTGGCCGAAATTCAGGCCGGGGAGGAGGCGCCTCGCCTCGCCCGGCCACGAAATTAAAAGTTAAAAAAAAAATGCCCCCGTGATAGGCTACGTGACGATTAACGTAGCCTATCACGGCTAGATCTGCAAAGTCAGTCATGATAGGCTACGTTAATCATCACGTAGCCTATCACGGGGGCGTTTTGTTTACTTTTATTGGAATGGCGGTGGCGGCAGCCGGTCGAAAGACCGGCTGCCGCCTCTGCCCCTGTCGAAGACCTGACGAACCGCCGCCGGGACCCGCCGCCGGGAGGGACATTCGGGAAAGGTAAGTCCCGTCCTGGGGGGGGCGCGGGGTGTGGGGGGGTGCGGAGAATTTCTCCCGGAAACTACTTCAGGGGGCCAAACATGTTGGCACTCGGCCCCCCAAGTTTCGGGGAGAAATTCTCCCCCATCCCTAAGTGTGGATCAATCAATTCACTTTGAAATGTGGACAAAACAAAATCCTCGAGCATCCCAAAGCCTTCACCATGTGGGACACATGTGCTCAGATGATAACAACCTCCCAAAGAAGTGGAATTCAGTCCATGAAAGCTATCATAGGTGTACTAGGGATGGCGGAGAATTCCACCATGGATTTCAGTGAGGCCGAATGCACTGGCATTCGCCCCCCCGAAACCCGTGGTGGAATGGCCTACCACCCCCCACAGAATCCCCCCCGGGATGAAGCTTACCTGGGGCGGATGTTCCGGTGGCGGTGGTTCCAGCGGGGGCGCCATTGATAGCTCCGGCGGCGGTGGCAGCTGGCCTCTCGGCCGGCTGCTGCAGACTCAAATGGCGGCCGTCGTAGTAGCCGTCATTTGTGTCCAGCCAGGCTGCTGTGATAGGCTATGTAAGTATTTATGTAGCCTATCACGGCAAAGGCAGCCACACAAATGGCAGCCACCACACCATTTGCGTAGCTGCCTTTGCCATGATAGCCTACATAAATACTTACGTAGCCTATCACGGCAACAACAACAAAAAACAGCATATGCAAATGGCGGTCGGCTACGGCCGCCGCCATTTGCGTTCCCTTTTTTTCACTGTTTTAGCCTACATAAATATTTACGTAAGCTATAACAGCGAAAAAAGGGGAACGCAAATAGCGCCCACTATGCTATTTGCATTCCCCTTTTTTTCACCGTAATAGCTTATGTAAATATTTATGTAGGCTAAAACAGCAAAAAAAACGAAACGCAAATGGCGGCCGCTGTAGCTGCCATTTGCGTACGTGGGGGGGGGGGCATTACAGAAGGCTGCCCAGTGGCTGGATGTCCGGCTGCAGGCAGCCGTGGAATCTCCGCAGAGCGGATCCGGCTGGATCAGGATTTTGGGGGGAGGTGCGGAGCGCCTCCCCCCCACCGCGAATCACCCCGTCGAAAAGGTAAGTGACTTTCGTACATCCCTAAGGTGCACTAGTCTTTAAGGTGCTACATTTGTTGTTTTTGAGATAGCACAGTTACCTCTCTGGAAGTTACTGCAGAAGACACCAAATTTAGCTATCTAGAGTGGAAATCCATCAGTCTCATGAAGAACCTAACATCACAGCTATCCTACATCTGGTGAATTAAACTCTAGTCCATGAATGTTTGAGCCACAATAAATGTATTCACCTTTAAGGTGCTACACAACTCTTTTTGTTTTGTTTGTGCACTCCGAAGGCACAAGTATATGTGCTATTGATTGGAGAGGGCGTTGAGCAATGGATTTGCTTCTTCGAAACATCTCTCAAGAGGCAGATCAGTGGTGATCATATTCCATGGGCAAGAAAAGTACTATCTTAAATCTCAGAGGGAAATGAAGACAATTAGTTGTTTTAGGGAAGTTGGTTTACTACCTTTCATCTAGGAGATAGGGAAGAACATATCTGTCAATTTCAGTTTCTCTCTGTTTCTCATCCCCCCCCCCCCCAATCTTAAATTCTGTTCATCCTGAACTTTGGCAATTTCTCCAACCTTAAGTTCAGTTTGTCCTGAAGCTTGGGATTTAAAAAAAAAAAATTGCATGAAAATTCATAAGCATTTTTGTGCACACTTCTCCTAAGGCATGCAGTGTCACTTAATACAATACATTTTTGCAAGCAATTTCCTGATTATAATGCATATTCGAATGCTGTTTTCATGAATATATCAATTTTTGACTGGAGAACTCCACTGTCATATTCAGAGAAGCTTAAATATGCAACCAGAGTTTCACTTTGCATATTCATTTGAAATGGCAACATTAGGTAAGTTCATATTAATATATGAACCAAATGGATTTATCCCCCCCCCCCACATCCATAATAGGAGAGAGCCTGCCAAATGCTCTTGTCCACTTAGGATGTATAGAGTAATAGCATGGTTCCCTTAATTCTGGTACAGTTTTTGTGGCCTCAGCAGGCATTAACTCATATCTTTACCCTCCAGTTACACCCCAAAGAAAGGGGCAAAGGGATCTGAGGTTCAAACTATGTGTTACATTGAGTTCTGTTTTCTTTCCATCCTTTCTTAACCTTAGGGATATGTTATTTTATTCTATTCATTCATAGGGACATTTTTTGTCTCCTTTTCAAAAGAGGAACTACACCCACATCTGTTCCCAGCAAATCAGCCAGTAATCCGAATTTGCTTGAGACTTTTCATTAATAGTTGATGTCCCTTCTTCTACATTTCAGTAGAACTGATACTTATTCTTGCTTAGGTGAAAAAAACTGGGTCTCTATTTTGAGGCTGTTTTATTCCCCTCGCAAGTGTTTCTAATGACCATACAGCAGCTTTAGAGAAGGGTCAGGCCAGCAGAACTGTGCATTTATTGATCCAACTGAGGTGTTAGATACACTTGGTTGTAACTCATTGCTATGCTGCCTTGGTGATAGACAATGAGTGCAAAAGCCACAAATTGGCTTGATAAGTTGATAACCTCTTTGAAAACAAATTCCCACAAGGCTAAAGTGAAGGATTTTCCACGTACAACAGTGCATATACATGAGGAGGAGGAGGAGGAATTCTGAGCTCATCTGCTAGCTTTGATTTCTGGTGTGGATAGTTTTGTTCAGTTGGTATGGACAGTTACCCTGAACCTTCCTTACATACAATCCATCTGATTTATTTTCTGTCGGAGAAAAAACATACCAGCATATGCTTAGGGATGGTGGAGAATTTCTCCCCGAAACTTCGGGGGGCTGAGCGCCAACGTGTTCGGCCCCCGAACAAGTTTCGGGGAGAAATCCTCTGAACCCCCCCGCCTCCCGCACCCCCCCCGGGACGGGACTTACCTTCACCGAATGTCCCTCCCGGTGGCGGGTCCGGCCGGCGGTTCGGCGGGTGTTCGAGCGGGGCAGGAGGGGCAGCCGGTCTTTCGACCGGCTGTCGCCGCCGCCATTGCAATCAAAGAAAAAAAAAACACGCCCCCTGATAGGCTACATGACGATTCACGTAGCCTATCACGGCTAGATTTGCAAAGTCAGCCATGATAGGCTATGTCAATCGTCACGTAGCCTATCACGGGTGACTTTAAAAAAAAAAAAATCGCGTACGGATAGGGGTGGACGAAAGTCACTTACCTTTTCTCGCAGCTTGTTCGCGGTGGGGGAGAGCGCTTCGCTGCTCCCCCCGCGAAGTTCAGGCCGGGGGGGGAGGCTTCCCGCCTCGCCCGGCCAAAATTCATGCCGGGGGGGAGGCTTCCCGCCTCGCCCGGCCGCGAACGCGAAAGTTAAAAAAAAAAAAAAAAGCCCCCTGATAGGCTACGTGACGATTCACATAGCCTATCACGGCTAGATCTGCAAAGTCAGCCGTGATAGGCTACGTCAATCGTCACGTAGCCTATCACGGGTGACTTAAAAAAAAAAAAAAGCGCGTACGCGAATGGCGGCCCCCATAGGGAGCCGCCATTCGCGTTCCTTATTTAGTTGCTGTAGTCTACGTAAATATTTACGTAGACTACGGCGAAAATAAGGGCAACGTTGCCCTTATTTTCGCCATAGTCTACGTAAACATTTACGTAGACCACAGCGACCAAATAAGGAACGGGAATGGCAGCTCCCTGTGGGGGCCGCCATTCGCGTACGCGCCTTTTTTTTTTTTAAAGTCATCCGTGATAGGCTACGCGAATACAGCGACCAAATAAGAAACGGGAATGGCGGCTCCCTATGGGGGCCACCATTATCCGTACACACTTTTTTTTTTTTTAAGTCACCCATGATAGGCTACGTGACGATTGACGTAGCCTATCACGGCTGACTTTGCAAATCTAGCTGTGATAGGCTACGTGAATCGTCACTAGGGATGGCGGAGAATTTCTCCCCGAAACTTCGGGGGGCCGAGCGCCAACGTGTTCGGCCCCCTGAACAAGTTTCGGGGAGAAATCCTCCACCCCCCCGCCCCCCGCCCCCCCCGGGACGGGACTTACCTTCCCTGAATGTCCCTCCCGGCGGCGGGTCCGGCTGGCGGTTCGTCCGGTGTTCGAGCGGGGCGGGAGCGGCGGTTCGGCAGGTCTTCGTCAGGGGCAGGGGCGGCAGCCTGTCTTTCGACCGGCTGCCGCCGCCGCCATTCAAATAAAAGTAAAAAAAAAAACGCCCCCGTGATAGGCTACGTGACGATTAACATAGCCTATCATGGCTAGATTTGCAAAGTCAGCCGTGATAAGCTACGTAAATCGTCACATAGCCTATCACGGGTGACTTTAAAAAAAAAAAAGGACGTACGGCTAATGGCGGCCCCCATAGGGAGCCGCCATTCCCGTTCCTTATTTGGTCGCTGTAGTCTACATAAATGTTTACGTAGACTACGGCGAAAATAAGGGCAATGCAAATAGCGTTGCCCTTATTTTCGCCGTAGTCTACGTAAACATTTATGTAGACTACAGCGACCAAATAAGGAACGGGAATGGCGGCTCCCTATGGGGGCCGCCATTATCCGTACGTAGGGATGGCGGAGAATTTCTCCCCGAAACTTCGGGGGGCCGAGCGCCAATGTGTTCGGCCCCCCGAACAAGTTTCGGGGAGAAATCCTCCACACCGCCCTGCCCCCCGCACTCCCCCCGGGATGGGACTTACCTTCCTTGAATGTCCCTCCCGGCGGCGGGTCCGGCTGGCGGTTCGTCGGGTGTTCGAGCGGGGCGGGAGCGGCAGCCGGTCTTTCGACCGGCTGCCGCCCCCGCCATTGCAATAAAAGAAAAAAAAAAGTCCCCTGATAGGCTACATGACGATTAGGGGTGAACGAAAGTCACTTACCTTTTCTCGCAGCTTTTTCGCGGTGGGGGGGAGCGCTTCGCTGCTCCCCCCGCGAAGTTCAGGCCGGGGGGGGGAGGCTTCCTGCCTCGCCCGGCCGAAATTCAGGCCGGGGGGGGAGGCTTCCCGCCTCGCCCGGCCGAAATTCAGGCCGGGGAGGAGGCTTCCCGCCTCGCCCGGCCGCGAACACGAAAGTAAAAAAACAAAAACAAAATGTCCCCTGATAGGCTACATGACGATTCACGTAGCCTATCACGGCTAGATCTGGAAAGTCAGCCGTGATAGGCTACGTGAATCGTCACGTAGCCTATCACGGGTGACTTTAAAAAAAAAAACGCGTACGCGAATGGCGGCCCCCATAGGGAGCCGCCATTCGCGTTCCTTATTTAGTTGCTGTAGTCTACGTCAATGTTTACGTAGACTACGGGGAAATTAAGGGCAACGCAAATAGCATTGCCCTTATTTTCGCCGTAGTCTATGTAAACATTGACGTAGACTACAGCGACCAAATAAGGAACGGGAATGGCGGCTCCCTATGGGGGCCGCCATTATCCGTACACACTTTTTTTTTTTTTTAAAGTCACCCGTGATAGGCTACGTGACGATTCACGTAGCCTATCACGGCTGACTTTGCAAATCTTGCCGTGATAGGCTACGTGAATCGTCACGTAGCCTATCAGGGGACGTGTGTTTTTTTTTCTTTCATTGCAATGGCTATTTGCGTTGCCCTTATTTTCGCCGTAGTCTACGTAAACATTTATGTAGACTACAGCGACCAAATAAGGAACGGGAATGGCGGCTCCCTATGGGGGCCGCCATTAGCCGTACGCGCTTTTTTTTTTTTAAAGTCACCCGTGATAGGCTACGTGACGATTTACGTAGCTTATCACGGCTGACTTTGCAAATCTAGCCATGATAGGCTACGTTAATCATCACGTAGCCTATCACAGGGGCGTTTTTTTTTTTTACTTTTATTGGAATGGCGGCGGCGGCAGCCGGTCGAAAGACCGGCTGCCGCCCCTGCCCCTGACGAAGACCTGCCGAACCGCCGCTGGGACCCGTCGCCGGGAGGGACATTCGGGAAAGGTAAGTCCCGTCCCGGGGGGGGCAGGGGGGCGGAGAATTTCTCCCCGAAACTTCTTCGGGGGGCCGAACACATTGGCGCTCGGCCCCCCAAAGTTTCGGGGAGAAATTCTCCGCCATCCCTAGCATATGCACAACGTCTTGAGCAAGCTTGTTAGAAAAAGGGGAACAGAGGCTGACTGTACATCAGAATATGTACCCACATGTCTCTCAGCACAGCATTACTGTGTCAATAAGATCTGCATTCCAATGGACATTTCAGTTAGGGGGGGAAAACATTTTAGACAATTGTGGACCTGTTATTAATTATATGGTGAATATTTATCTATCTTCAAATCATGGTTTTGCTTCTTTAAAACACATGTTGTTAACACTTTTATTTATTTGTTTGTTTGTTTGTTTGTTACATTTATATCCTGCCTTTCCTTCAAGGAGCCCAAGGTGGCATACATGATCCTCCTCTCATGTTTTATTCTCACAACAACCCTATGAGGTAGGTTAGGCTGAGAATCAGTTATGGGACCAAAGTCACCCAGTGAACTTCATGGCAGAGTGGGGACTAGAACCTGGGTTTCCCCATTCCTTGTCCAAGACTCTAACCACTATACCACACTGGCTCTCATTTCTACTGAGCTTGGTGGGCTGTTTTGTATTGAGGATTGTGTATCCTTTCCTGAAATTCATATATAGCTAGTATGTGTGTGTGGCATTGGTACTTCTGTAATTTACCGCAGCTTTTGTTTCCTTTGCATCTTCTCCCTCCTGTGTTACTGATGTGTATATGTGTGTGTTAACAAAACATTACAAAAAGCTATCTTGATGGAATTCCAGCAAGATTATTCTTGCACAGGGTTGAATTGATGCACACATGTAGTGTGGCAATCCACAAGGGAGTCTTGAACTGCTGGCCTCTGGAGCTCAGCACTGAGGTCCTCTGGTGGAAGGCCACAAGAAAGGCCTCAAAAACCACCGATCTGGGTCATTTTGGCTTCCTAAGTATGACATGCCATCAGATCCTGGCATGCCATCAGATCCAGATAAGAGGCTCAGGAAAACTGAGAATTTGGGGGGGGGGTAACAATGGATCTTCTTTGCTGTTCTTGTGGTATAGATTGGCTCTACCTATCTGATCCTGGTGTTTGTGTATCAGTTTGGCCTTGGCATCTGATCTTCTGGCTTGACCAGCAGATGAGATCTTAACTATATCCCTGCTTGGAAATTCTACTCTGTCCTGGTTTTGAGTCTCCTGGATTCTGATTGGACTTGGATGTTCTTTGTTCATGTTTTCCACCTGTTCCACCCCAGTTTTTGTCTGTTTTTTGATGCTGCCTACAGCCCAGGGTGACACAGGCCTGCACACTGGTAAAACACCACAAAAAAGGATCTTGATACACGCATCTATGTAATCATATCAATATTGCCTCTTTTGCTGTGCTTAATCAATAGTGCCATGCTACTCTAGTAATATAGACTGGGGAAAAGGTCAGAAGAGCAGGGGAAAGGACATGCATGAACTAGAAAAAATGCAGAAAACAGTGCATGCACCGTTCTGTCTACAACATTTGGAAATAATAAATAGAACAATTGAGATTTCTGTATGTGTTCATTCCACTATGGAAATAACACCAGTTAATTGGGACTATCAAAAATCAGGGGAAAATCCAGATGAGTAGGATTTAGGAGGATTCCTTAATTGGAAGGTCCATTCTCATCCAAAAATAGCACAATGGGGCACCCAGAACCACAGGCAATCAGAGCTGGATTAGGTGAATGTGGTCAGACCCTAATGTGCAAAATAAAGAAGCAAAACAAATCTTTTTGAGCCTGGAGGTAGTGCTTTCCAAAATGGTCTCTGAGCCTGTGATGAAAAAACAAACTTGTATACCTGCTCAGATTATGCTTCTGTTCTCACCTCAAGGCAAGGCATCAAAAATAGAATGAAAACTGTGTCATGACCAGTGATACTGCACATGCATTTGCTGACATAACCTGCCAACACGCATGCAACCAACCTGCTGCACATTGATATCCTCTCAACTGCTTTTTCAGGGGATAAGATATGAACAATGCCTTTGCGTATTTGCAGACATTGTTCAGAAATGAATGCAAGGATATTGAAGACACACTGTGGGCTTTCAATAGGCATTAGACAGCATGGAGAGGTAAGGAGCTGTGCGGAGTCTGCTCACACCTCCCTGCCCGAAAGAACCATCACCATCAATGGTCAGTTGTCTTGGGGCTGCAGAGTTCCACGTTCGAAGCACATTCCAGTCCCATCCATTGTTTAGAGGACTAAGGGCCATTGGGTTGTGTGGATTTGGTGTGTGAGTGTGTGTGTGTGCGTGTGTGTGTGTGTGCGTCTGTATTATTACAACACTGGAAATAAAGACCATAGGGACAGAGGATCTGCTTTGCATGCAGAAGGTCCGAGCATCAATCACTGGCATCTCCAGATAGGACTAGGAAGGAATGCTGCCTGAAACCCTGGAGAGCCGCTACCAGTCAGTGTCAACAATACTGGGCTAGATGGACCCAGGGCCTGACTCAGTATAGGGCAGCTTCCTATGCTCATGTCATGCTCTGTGCTTCCTCCTCCCCAATGCTGTTGACACATTTGAGGGTCAGGCGTGAGGAAAAGCCTGCAGGATTCATGCGGGCTCTTTCTGTGAGCTGAAACCATTAGCAAAGGTCATCCTGAGTTTTGCATCTCACCCCATGTTATTGCCTTAGGCTTCCCAAATAGGCTACTGTATACTTGTGTGTTAATCCTTTAGGGGAGTGAGGCACTGGTGATTCAGTGTCCCAGTGAGATAGGGAGGGATTGTAGCTCGGTGGTAGAGCACACAGCTTGCATGCAGAAGGTCTCAGGTTCAGTCCCTGGCAGCATCTCCAGATAAGGCAGGGAAAAACCCTGCCTGAAACCCTGAAGAGCTGCTGCCAGTCAATGTTGATCGTACTGGGCTAGATGGATCAGTGTTCTGAATCAGCATAAGGCAGCTTCCTGCGTTCTTGATGTTAAGCCATGACCCCTCCCTGAATTCTACAATCCCAGAAAAAACTTGATCCTCCTAACTGTATAGACTAGGCCAACTAGGGGTGGACGAAAGTCACTTACCTTTTCTCGCAGCTTGTTCGCGGTGGGGGGGAGCGCTTCGCTGCTCCCCCCGCGAAGTTCAGGCCGGGGGGGGAGGCATCCCGCCTCGCCCGGCCGAAATTCAGGCCGGGGGGGGAGGCTTCCCGCCTCACCCGGCCGCGAACACGAAAGTAAAAAAAACAAACAAACAACGTCCCCTGATAGGCGACGTGACGATTCACGTAGCCTATCACGGCTAGATCTGGAAAGTCAGCCATGATAGGCTACGTGAATTGTCACGTAGCCTATCACGGGTGACTTTAAAAAAAAAAAAAAGCGCGTACGCGAATGGCGGCCCCCATAGGGAGCCGCCATTCGCGTTCCTTATTTAGTTGCTGTAGTCTACGTAAATTTTTACGTAGACTACGGCGAAAATAAGGGCAACGCAAATAGCGTTGCCCTTATTTTCGCCGTAGTCTACGTAAACATTTACGTAGACTACAGCGACCAAATAAGGAAGGGGAATGGCGGCTCCCTATGGGGGCCGCCATTATCCATACGCGCTTTTTTTTTTTTTTTTTTTAAGTCACCCGTGATAGGCTACGTGATGATTCACGTAGCCTATCACGGCTGACTTTGCAAATCTAGCCGTGATAGGCTACGTGAATCGTCACGTAGCCTATCAGGGGACAGTTGTTTTTTTTTTTTCTTTCATTGCAATGGCGGGGGCGGCCGGCTGCTGCTCCCGCCCCGCTCGAACACCGGACGAACCGCCAGCTGGACCCGCCGCCGGGAGGGACATTCAGGGAAGGTAAGTCCCGTCCCGGGGGGGGGTGCGGGGGGCGGGGGGGGTGCGGAGGATTTCTCCCCGAAACTTGTTCAGGGGGCCGAACACGTTGGCACTCAGCCCCCCGAAGTTTCGAGGAGAAATTCTCCGCCATCCTTGAACTTCAGATAGAACATTTGGATCCATATTGTATTCTTCCTTAACACATCTTAGGTTGCTATTATTGATGTTTATTGTTTCCCTGCAGTTCACAGCAATTAATTGGATTTGAACTGGTTCTGGTACAAACTTTGGCAATCATTTCCCACTTGCTGCAAAAGTCTGTTGACAGTTCACATGAACTTGTGAGGCAAGACCTCTTTTCAGCACGACATCTTTTCCCACCTCTGAAGCATGAAATGTTAATTTAAGAAGTTGCTATGGCCGAGATCCTTGGTGAAGTACCCTAGAGCCCTGTTGTATTCCCACTCATTCTGTTGCTAGTGCAACAGGGAGTTAGTGCTTCATAAAGGAACCCTGGAAATTAGCGGACATGCTCATTTCTGGATCGGGACAGCTCCAGTGAGCTGCCCCATTCCAGAAATGAGTGTTTCCACTCATTTCCATTTCCGTTATGAAGCACTAACTCCCTGTTGTGCTAATGGTGGGTTCTGCTGGCACATGGGCAGCATAGAGTACTGCCCCTTGAATTCACATGCAGGATTGCTCACAAAAGTACTTCACTCTCCTGGTGCAAATTATTATCAAAACAAACTGAAATGGAGTTATCACCTCTCACTAAAAGGTAATGGGAGAAAACACAACATTTTCTGAGTTGACCAAAAGTCTGTGTTTCACAAAGAAGACTAAAGTTGCTCTACACGTTCTCTACAATCAAGGTTTGTTGGTTGGTTGGTTGGTTTGGGGTGGGGTGGGAGGTTCCATCAGATATTGGGTCTGAAATTTCACACCGAACACTCACCGATAGGGGACATTTTAGCTCTCTGGTGATTGAATTGCCTGCAATGAAATTTGCTGAGGGAAGAATCTGCCTGCAGTCTTGAAAAGCTTGCCTTCCATTCTTTGTGCTATCATTTTATAAATTATGGGGGAGCCAGATGGATTCTGCAAGAGCTCCATGAAATCAAATAATAGCTTGGCCAGGAGTTTCAAGCATAAAGAGAAAATAATAAATTATTCATTTTGCTGATAGCAAAAGTAAACCTGATAGTCTTCTGGATAGGAGTTATATAATGCAAGCCAAGGTTCCCCACATAATGGATATTGCAGGAGTTACACAGTTGGCTTTCTTAGGCTACCAGTGCCAACTGTTGAGGATGATCGACAAAGCTGAAGAGAACAATCCGGGCATTTGGCTGCTCAGGAGAGGGGCGAGAAACAGATCTATGTCTCAAGGTGACTTACCCTTACCACCTTCAACAAACTTACATTGGAATCCTACACTTTGCACGCTGCACTTTCACGTCGGGGGCAACTCGACTCCCCACTTGGCAGAGCAGCTGGCAGGTAGAGGGGCTGTTTGGCACACATTTTCTGGAAGTGGCAGAGCCAGGCACATTTGTGCCATCTTGCATTTGTGTCATGATGCAGCCAATGGGGGGTGGGGGTGGGTGGCTGAACTAGGAGCAGGATTTTGCGCACTACCCACCCACCTGCCTCTGTCAGTCAGTGCATGCTTGAGATAGTTGCCTTTTAGGGGGGCAGATAGGAATGGCTTTAACTGCTTCCTGTTTGACTTGTGGATGTAGGGTTTTCACCTACCTTCCACCGATCAGTCAAGGGAGTTCAGGAATTAGCTCAGGTTGGGTGCTGTTTAAAAGTAGGGTAGGCAGGTTTGTTTGGGGAAGTGTGCAACATGCCATATCTGGTGAGCACAACAGAGACATTTTTATGATGATAGGTTGGTTCTCAGTATTGTCCTTTGGGTTCTGGGGTCCAGTGATGGGACATTGAACAGCATTTCAGGCTTGACCACAACCCACTCTAAATCTTGAAGGGTCTCCCTCCTCAATTTTTGGCCAGCCGGACTCAAGGCAACATTGACGGCCAAGTACATGTGAGCAGACCAAGATGAGTAGCATTCATTTCATCCAGAACTTTTAGTCCTCTTTGGAATGGAACCCAACCTTAAGAGTAGGGATGTATGAGAAATGCATCATTATGCATGTCAGTTCATTTTTGATCAGGATTTACCCGATTCCCATCGCCCAGACTCAAACACAGACTCAAACATGATCTGCATTCCAGATCTGCACATTTCCAAGCATACAGTGTGATTTGTGAACCATAGCAAATGTGTTTGACACTATGCATATATGTGGAAAATGTGCCTAGAAAAATGTGTACTTTTGAAAAATGCACACAAAGACGCTTTAATCAATGGGAGAGGACTGCATACATTTCAAAGGTGCACACAACTGATGTATACAGTTAGAAAAATACACACACAATTCTATGTAGGAAAAAGAAAGCTCACAATCTGAAATGGACATGAGAGAGAACAAGCTTCTAGGAAGAATTTTGTGGATTCCAATGAGCTTGGGGTTTGCCTGTATGCACAGCACATCCCTACTTATTAGGAAGGGAAGTAGGGTCAAAGAGGCATTCAGTGTCATACCGTGAAGGTTTGAGGCCTAACAGAGGTAGGGTAAAATGATCAGGCCTAAGAGTCTGTGTTGTTGTTTTTGTTTGTTGGGGGGGGGGTATCCTTGAGAGAAGTAGTTTCATTTTCCTAAGCTAAGTTTCATTTCTTCAGGTTTGAAACAGTACTTTCAGTTTGGGGGAAGGAGGGGATAAAAAGGGAGAAAGCCAGTGATGGGGAGAGGAAGACCACAGAGAGAGGAAGACCAGATCCTGAAGAAGGGGCAGGAAGAAGCAGCCTTGAGAAGTCTAAATGCAGCTAGGGTAGAGGAACTTGCGTTTTTGCACCTTTATTTTCTCTTAATGCCTTTTGTATCACTCAGTTCTATTGAGAAAATATCTTTAGTTGTGATTTGCTTGTTTTAACTTAGCAGTAAACTTTTTGGGTTAAACTCCAGGTGTCTGGAGTGTCAATCATCCCATGTCTACAGCCTAAATGCTGTGTTATTGGGAAGGGGAAGTTTAAAAGAAGGAAAGTGGGACTCTTAAGGAGGCAAGAGATCCTTAAGGAGTTGCTCAGGGTGTCCAGGTCATAAGAGGAACCTTGACACATACAACTACTGTTGTTTTTGTATTTGTCTCAGGTGCAGCAGCATGACATAACTGGCTGGTGACATAACTTGGCTGGATGTGAATAGAATGCATGGATAACAAGGAGATTGTGATAGGCTGGGAGAAGTTCAGAAAAAGCAGGGGGCTTGAGTACAAATAAAACAGAAAGAAACAAACACATACAAAGTGGTCTTCGAGAGGCATTGGTGTTGCTGACATTGCAAATAAAGCTCAGTCCAAAGTGAATTTGGGTTTTCCACCCCAGACAAAATGACCAACAAATTTCACGAGAAGCCAAGCAAAGTTTCCTTCATGGGTTCCCCATTAGTGAATGTTGATAGCCACAGCCTCAGTCTTCCTTTTGTGACCTGTTTGAGGATCAAAGTGTGTAGCAGATGGAAGCTGATTGAAAAGCTGCATTGGGGGAAAAAAAAAGGGATGAAGAATGAGTTGCTGTAGCTGACATTTCATTTCTGGGGCAGTAGCTGGGGAGATTAATATACCTGCCTGGGGCTCATGTATTACTTTGTATCCATGGCTATCTGGGAATGAAACTTCATGAACTGCACACCATTCCTCTTTTGCATAATTGAAAAGGACATGCAACACCCTAACTTGAACTGGATGAAAAGGGAGAGGCATTTCTAGCTATGTTTTCAAAAGACAGGAACCATCCCTTAGCAATTCGGTATTGTATTTATACAGCACTATCCTCTATCCTAGGATTATAATTTACCCATTCATCATGCCATCCCATTAAAACTCCCTTTCGCTCAAGCAAGCAGGTTTATCACATCAGTGACCCCAGAAACAACGGGTGACACATCTGATTGTGTGAGCAACTTCTCTGTGAATTTGTACAGTAACAGGGGTGTTAAAATGCTTGGGGTCCTTCCACAACTGATAGAAAGCTGAACTAGGACGCACACTGCAGGAGAGCATGAGCTGTAACCATTTGTTTGGTGAAACAGAGGAGAACAAAGAGTTCTCCATTCACACGCTTCCATTGGCTTGCATTGGGGAAAGGAGGTATAAGAAGTGGCAACCAGAAATGTAAGTCTGCAAAGGGAATATGAATGAATATATATATATATATATATATATATATATATGGCTGAATGTAGCTGTGCAAAAACTGGCCCTTCATATTCTTGAAGAGCCCTTGGACTGGGGAGAGGGAGAGGCAATTTCCTGTTGTTGTCAGGAACATATCTAGGCTTGTAGAATGTGAACTATTTTACAGGTGCATGCAAGAAAGCAAAGAGAGATGTAGCACCTTGAATACTAACAATGCTATTATGGTATAAACCTTCATGCACTAGAGCCTGTGTCATCAGATCCATTGCATGCGTGTCATCCCCTGTTGTAACTAACCTTGTAACCAAACCTAAATATGTGTAACTGAAATAAGAACAGGTTTGTCTCTGTTTACCCTTGCTTCCATTCTCCCCTCTGTTGCTTCTCCTGTTACGTTGTTGTTGGTGGTGAAGACAATGACAATGATATTTAATTATATTGTGAAGAAATTGAGCTGTTCCACCACTTTGTGATTGTTCTTAGTGATAAAATGATTGGATTTCTATCTGGTCTTTGCTTATTTGGAGTTTTGTTTGTTTGGTTGGTTTTTACCAGTGTGTTGTAAAGACCATAAAGTCAGACCAGGGAATTGGAAATTATCAAAGGAAAGCAACAACAACAACTAGGAACCAAAAACTTAGGAAAAGTATCCTGCCCTTCTGATTGGCTACAAGATTGTGTGTGGGGGCACTTGGAAGAGTATATCTATAGGTGAAGTTACAAGGTAGTCCGAGGAAAGAGCTAAAAAACTAGGGTTATATGAGAAATTCATTGCAGTTTTTGAATGACCAGAATTTACCCCACTCACACCTCCCAAACCCAAATATGAATGTAATCTGCAGTCCAAGCATACATCCCTGAGCTTCTGATGCTGTTCAAGGATGGAGAGTGGAATGTGTTCCAAAAATGTGCACATTAGAAAAATATGCACTAAACTAGAATTTTTTTTTAAAAAAAGTGAACACAAACACACTTTAATCAAATGGAGAAGATTGCACACTTTTGAATGCACGCCCAAGTACACGAGCCACTTCTCAGTTTTCATGCAAACATAAAAATAAAATAAAGCTTGCAATCTGATATGGACTGATAGAAATGGGAGTGAAGTGGCAGATTGTTTAACATGTCCGCAGCCTGGCCAGCTCATGCTGGTCAGGAAAGGAGGTGGGTTGGTTTAACAAGTCTTTTTAGCCCTGTGGATCATATTTGTTAAGAGTTTCTCCTCCATTAGATCCATCAGAGGTAAATTAGCTATGCCAACTGCAAGCTGGCATAGCTGAGGGTTCAATCTGCCCTAGGGGGTTGAGATCACTCTGTAAGCTATCTTGAACAGCCCACCTCCCATGGAAAAAAAGAAGTATTTTCCCCTGAATTTCCTTACTTTCCCAGGCCTCTACATATTTGCCACTTTTCAGTAAACCGCCTCCATTGTCCCTGTCTAGATATCCGTTTTTAATATCCATTTAATATCAATTTCTAGATATCCAGTAAGTGTTCTAGATATCCAGTAAGTGTACATAGACTCATGATCTCACGAGACCCTAGCTCATGACATTATTATGCCATGCCCACTAGTTCCCAAGGTTTTGGATGTTGGAGATGTGGCAATCCTACACCCAGGGCATGTAGGCCCAGTGAGACTGGCTGCAGCTTATATTTTATATACATTAGATAAGACTTCTTATATGAAGAGAGTTCTCGGAGGGAGCAATCCTATCAGGATAGGCAGCGACCTCCAAAGTTAGAGGTGACTGCCTATCCAATGCATGACAGGAGGAGATTGGAGGGGATCTTCTCCACAGTCCAGCCACCCTGCATTTGTGACTAAACGGCCAATTTCAGTTGTCTGTGTGTGGGACGTCAGAGAGCCAGTGTAGTGTAGTGGTGAGAGTGATGGACTGGGAGCCGGGAGATCCAGGTTCTAGTCCCCATTTGGCCATGGAAGATCACTGGGTGACTTTGGGCCAGTCACAGCCTCTCAGCCCAACCTACCTCACAGGGTTGTTGTTGTGAGGATAAAACAGAGAGGAGGAGGATAATGTAAGCTGCCGTGGGTTCCTTGCAAGAGGAAAAAAGGCGGGATATAAATGCAATAAATAAATAAATAAATAAATAAATATAATGTCAAAGTGCAGGGTGGGGAAGCTCAACGACACATAGGAAGTCTCATACTGGCACTTCTGCACTCCACATCCCTCCCCGCCCCTAGGACCGCCCCCTTTTGCCCCACTCTGCACTGCTCTTATGAGCCTGGAGCCCAGGGATTATCCCCACTGCCTACGAGGCAGTGGGGGAAGGAGCTTGGAGACGGTTCTCCAGGAACCATCCTTGGAGTGTGGGCTCTGAGGTTGGTTCCCAGAAACTGACCAATCCTGTGGCCATCTAGCCGCTGTCTAGCAGCCATAGGATTGTGCCCTAAGAAGTTTTTTAAAGTGTTGTATTTATAAGCAACACAATTCTTGATTTTCTTTGAACCTGCATTGTGCTTAGGAAACTGAAGATGCAGCATGTCTGCAGAAATTATGAACAAAGCTTTCTTTCACTTGGTGTCAGGAATTGTACATGTTTTCTCCACAACATGGGTAACATCAATTATCTGTATGCTGCACTGATCAATGGTCTGGAACAAATATCCATTTATATGAAATGGCGTCTCACAGAGCCACTTTAATTATACTCTGGGATGTTTCAATTTAAAATAATTCTAACTTTCTAAAAGAAAGTTTTCAAAGCTTCATATTCCCGTTTAGCCTTCAGATGTATGAGATGAGAGGACATGAATAGGTTTGCTTTTGCTTGGGGAAATGTATCAGTAAAATCATTTTCATCTGGACTAAGGCTATTCGAGAAACATGTGTTTTGACCTCCCAGAACCAAACATTTGTTCGAATTCAATCTGTGCTCAAAATCTGCACATTTTTTTCTGTTGTTTTAAATCTGTTGCTGTATTTTGAATCTCTGAATTTCTTCTAGGTTTTATTTTAGTTTTTACTTCTAGTATTTACTGTAGTTTTAAATGTTTAAACTTCTATAGTGTATCTGGTGTTGTACTCCATGGTTTTAATGGTTGTGAACCACCCAGGGAGATTTGGTTATTGGTCAGTGTAAAAATGAAATGCATACGTAACATACATACAGAACAAAACAAAAGCATTTGAAAAATGTGTACATTTGAAAAATATGCATGAAAATGTGAACCTTTTAAAAATGCACTCAAGCAAAATTTAATCAATGGGAGAAAAAATGTGTACATTTAAAAAATGTGCACTATTATGCATACATTTGGGACCATATCCAAGAAAATGCACTCAGATTTTTGTGTTAAAAGAAAAAAAGGAAGCTCACAATATGATATGGACATGAGTTGGACTGAACTTAGAGGTGGGAGCTTCTGCCATTGATTAAAGCACGTTTGTGTGCTTTTTTCAAAAGTACACATTTCCATGCATATTTTTCAAGCATGCACATGTGGTCAGACACTCCCTCGCCCTTTCTGTTTTTGGTTCTTGAGTTGGATATGTACTGATTTTGATCGCAGATTGTGTTCTAATCTTTGTTCATGTCTAAGAAGTGCAAATTTGGTAATGTTTGGTCCAAAACAAACTGAAATGAATTTCTCATATATGCCTAGTGCAAAGTGGGGGGGTGTCAGGGTGGACACTGAGCCCATAGAATCCCAGAGTAGTTCTGATTCTGAGGAAGAGGAGTCGCTCCTGGGAGAGGAGCACGCTCCTCTTTCCCAGGGCCAACAGCTGACGGAGATTCCTCCCACCAACATTCCTAGCTTAGATAGCAGTCCAGGGAGTGAACGAGCGTGGACAGCAAACTTGGTGGACGTGCGACACCGACGCAGAGAGCGGCGCCAGATGGAGGGCGCAGAAAGGAGGCGGAGTGCCCGGTTGGCGCGCAAACAACGGCTGCGCCCAGAGGATCCAAGGGAAAAGGGGAGGGACTCTCCCTTGTCCTTAAGTTCAGGGGTCTGCCAGTAATTCCCTTTCAAACGGGGACCACCTGTTCCAACATAGGGCATAGGTACTCTGCTGCTCATATCTAGTTGCTAACAGTAGAGTTGTTAAGTTGTAAAAGAGGAATAAAGATTTGAAAAGAATCCATTTGTCTATGTCTGGACTTGGCTACTGGATTAGACTGAGAGAGGCCTCCAAGGAGCCCTTGACAGGGTGGTGGCACTGTTAGGATGGTGATTTTGCTGGTCTTGGAGCTCCAGCAAATGCCTGACTTGTTGGCCACTGCCTCCGACTGACCCTGAGGCTAGGAATGAGGAATGCTTGAGGAATGAAAATGAAATCTTTTGAATTCCAATATCAACTGACCTGATTTTTCCCTTAACATGTAGATCACAGCTTGTATATCCACTGGGTAGTTATCATTTCCCAATTTTCCAACACAGTATTTGGCTTAAGGAACATATCAGAGTAAGTGCATTTTAGAGAAAATATGATTAGAAATGTATATTTTGAGAGCTAATGTGTATCTTGAAAGAAAATATACCTGGAAATGCTTGTTATTTAAATAAGCATTAAAATGATGTTTTTATGATATTAAAAATACAGATTAATGCAAAACCATGATAGAAGGGATTTGTGACAGAACACATGAGGAAATGGCATGAACCCAAAATAGACTGATTCACCTACCCCCACTAGGAATGCAAGATGGTCTCCTCTGCTTTTTGGCAATTTGGGTTTTGGGCATTTTAGTTTATTTTGTATGGGAAGTGACAACACAGGTAGCAGGCTATTTGGGGGAAGACATTTCCCTCTTGCCTTCTCCCATGTCTGCCCTTTTACTGCATAGCTAGTATGTTTTGCTGCACTGCTGGTATCTGACAATGAGCTTCCCCCAACATCCTCCCTGACTTCATCTTGCATAGGCAAACGATAGTTTATTGTTACTTCTGAACTGGGCAAGCCAGAATTGGAAACCACAATCAAACCACCATTTCCCATTTTGCTACGTGGCAAACTGTGGTTTGTGCAAACCATCATGTATCTGGTTTAGATGTAATGGAAAACTCCGGTTTTCCACAAAAGAGGAATGGGGGAACTAAAGCATGAAAAGGGAACATGCAAGCATGAATAGATGTTACATCCAAAACAGCTCACCATAGAGATGTATGGACTCACCTCCGTTCATTGTTTCCTGGGTGCTTGCCAAGCCACATGATCCCCTGGATGGCTCATTGTCGAGCGCTGTGGCACTGTCTGTCCCCTTAGCGAGATACCATTTGCATAAAAATGCTGGCTTGGGGTTCTCCGTAAAAGAAATGTTGCATAAATGGAGGTCATAAAGGGGGCACTTACACAACATTGCAGGCACAACTACTCCATTTATGCCTGTAATGTTGCATAAATGGCCGCTTTACAGCCACCTTTATGCAACATTACATTTACAGAGAAATGCAAGCCACCATTTTTTACACAAAATGGTGGCTCACTAAGGGGACAGGTGGCTACTGGGCACTTGCAGACTGCAAAAGCTCTGTTAAATGGGAGCAGCTTGGTGAGCAGGCTCCGGGAGACCATATGGATGGGAGTCCACCGGACTCCACCCCCTCTCCAACTCCCACAAATTCCCTATCTCAATGTTGCCCATTCAGAACAGACATACCAATCTTGCAACACCTTTTGAGAGAGAGGTGTGGGGTTCTTTAAACAGCAGAAGAGGAGTCTGAAATAAAAATAGGACACACAGTGATTCATGGACGTATTTTGGGGAGTAGTAGAGAAGAAGGATTTCCCTTCCCTCTCGTTAAGTGCTCCTTTCCCACTCTCATCAATCCACCCATAATGTTGAGACAAGTGTCCCACAATGAGCTAAATTTGAATGTGAGATGCCTGGAGAATGTGGGGTTGACTGCAGTTTCTTCCATCTAAGCTCTTAAGATGTCACTAGCGCTTTCTAGGTGGCATAAACAGTTACAGTCTGGAGTTTCTCCTAGGGCTATGCACAGAGTTCTGGAGAGGAATCACAATAGTATAAAAAGAATGCTTTGGATTTGGAATCAGAGCCCCCAGACCTTCTCCCCAAATAGGTTAAGAAAGTTCCAGCATCTTATTTATGCATTGTTCCTGGCTGTTATCCAAGCTAGCCAGATGGCTCCAGACAACACAGAAACAGGGCCTGAATTAGGGAAATCCACAACAGATTCAGATGAGTTCCGATTTCTATGAACCACCTTTTTCCAAGCTTCATGGATTCATAGAATAGTCATAGAATAGTAGGGTTGGAAGGGATTTTGACTGTCAAGTCTAACCCCACTTCTACAGACTTGTGGATTTTATTTTATTATTATTTTTAACTGGGGGGGTTAGTGCAATTTCATTCATTTGCAACTGCACATTTGTGCTAATGTGCATAAGCACACATGCATATTTGCAGATGAATGAAATTCTCATACAAAGAATCTGATTCTGTCAATGAGCCGTTGATGGAATGAAAATACACCTCACAATTCGTAAAACACAAACAGAACAAATTTAGCCAAATCTGTACATCCCTAGCCTGGAGGGGACACTGAAGCTCTTTTCTTCAGCCAACAACAACAGGAATTTAGTGATATACTGCCTCTGAGCATGGAGGCTTCATTTAGCCATTATGACAAGAAGCCACCTTCCCTCCATGAATTCGTCTAATCCTCTTTTAAAGCTCTCTAAGCTAGTGGTGGGTGAGCTCACTCCAGGATATATAGGGATGACATGGGTTCCTGACTGGGTCCAGGATTCTGTCAGACTCCACACACATCCATGCTTGCCCCCCTCCCGAATCTGGCTTGGTGAACTGCTGTCCTTGCCCGCCAAGCACCGCGAACAACCGGTACTTACTGAAACTATCTGATGGTGCCCAGCACCTACCCCTCCTACTTTCAAGCCACCATCTTTTACCAGGGGCTCACACAACCTGGCTTGCATGGGCAAGCAGCTGCTTGAGTGCCCACCAAGCAAAGACTCCGGCGAGTCCATCCACCCCTATGGATGAATTGGCTTGGCTTGGGAATAAGTCAAGCAAATTCCCTCAAAGCTGGAAATGGCTCTACTTGTTTTTCAGGACAACCTGGCTTACAAAGTTACATCTCAGGACATATTGCAAGTGCCACTCGGGCATTTTCCCTTTTGCCATGCTAGCGACACACCAGCGAGGGAAGGGAGGCAAAGATTTCCCTTCTTCTCTTTTGGGGTCTGGAATGCCATGAAAGCTTTTGCAGTGCTGCCAGGGAAGTGGTGTTTAAAGGAAAGGGGAGATGGGGTGGCAGATCTGTCAGGAATGGCACTGTAGGGGGCTGGCAAGAAGGGTATTGTGGGGAGTTGGCAGCTGGTTGGATAAGGCAGGAATGCCTCTTGGCTGAAGATTTTATCCCATGCTAGAGAAGAAGGGGTATATGAAGCTCACGTCTTCGTTGAGCCCCTGAGTGGAAGCCCCCACTCATTTTGCCCCCTTTCCTTTTTGCCCTTCCCTTCCTGTGGCCTTCTCTGCTGCCACCAGGTGGAAATCTCCCCGCCGCCCCGCCGGCTGCCTCCAACAAACCAAACTTAAAACTCCCTGGGTCTCAGGTATCTCCTTTAAATAGTGTGGTGGCTGGCTATTAGATGTGGTGTAACTACCTCGGAAAGAAGAGGGGACAAAAAATAACAAAGTTTTAATTTTACTGAAGAAAAATGTCAATAAGGAAAAGATTTAAAATCTTAATAGCGCACGCACACACACACCACAAAACCATATAAGCAAGAGGGTAATATAATAAGAAAGGATAAATGTGGCCAGCTAACCTATCTAAACTTATCCAAGCAATATCTTAATGGCATTGGTCAAGCTCTCTCAAACTGTTCTCCAGTTCCAGCAGTTCTGACTCTTTCATTGCTCTAGAACTCTGGCCTGCCTAACAGCCTCTCTCTCTCTGTGTCTCTGTCTCTCCCTCCCCCCCCCCTTCTCTCTGCTTATTTGCCTTTCTGCCTAGGCTTTTATCTTTTAAAAATATTTTTCTCCCTCCCCAATTCCAACCAATCAGGAGGGTATTTTCTTGATCGTTTCTATTTCCTGAATGCCTCTCGCTCTCGCTGTCTCCCTCCCACTTACCCACCCTTCCTCCTCCTCCACCTTTTTCTCCTCCTCCTCCTCTCTGTTTATTTGCCTTTCAGCCTAGGCTTTTATCTTTTAAAATTATTTTTCTCACTCCCCAACTCCAACCAGCCAGGAGGGTATTTTCTTGTTCATTTCTATTTCCTGAATACTTCTCTCTCTCTCTCTCTCTCTCTCCCACCCACCCCCCAAGCTTCTGTTAAACTTTATAATCTCCTTCTCCTTGGACTACACCTTCCTGACCTCTGAACTTTTAACCTTTAAACTATGAACCTTTCAGCTGAACTAACTAGTACTGGCACAAACAACAAGATATAACCCCATGATACCCCAAACAATAAACTAAGCACAAAAATGGAGGATAGTTCTGTATCTTCCCAGCCCCTAAAGCTTGCAGCTGAGCCTGAACTCAGAGAAGTTTGCCAGCATCTGAAGCCTAACCCAATGGTCATTGGCACATCTTCTGGCAGCAAATTCCCACAGTTGGTATGAAGAAGTACTTTGTTTTCCCTGTTCTATATAAGTTTTCTTGTTTATTTGTTCAGTCGCTTCCGACTCTTCATGACTTCATGGACAAGCCCATGCCAGAGCTTCCTGTCAGACGTCGCCACCCCCAGGTCCCCCAAGGTCGAGTCCATCACCTCCAGAATATCATCCATCCATCTTGCCCTTGGCCCCTCTTCCTTTTGCCTTCCACTTTCCCTAGCAACACCCAGAATGTCTATATTTAATCTTGACATCTTCCCAATAACCACATCAATTTGCCCTAGCTCATAGATCTTACATTCCAGGTTCCTATGGTGTGTTGAACTTTAGAACATTGGATTTGTCATTCACCACCAGCACCGTCGGCCGCTAGCCGTCCGTTCGGCTTTGAGAGAGCTGCATCATCACATCTGGGGCTAGTTGAACTTATCCTCTGTTCGTTCAGAGTAGCATTTTGACCATCTTCCGACCTGGGAGTCCCATCTTCCGATGGTATACCAACATATCTCTGGTTGTACTCATTCATTGAGTTTTCATGGCAAGAGTACTGGGGTGGGTTGCCGGTACCTTCTCCAGGGATCGTATTTAGTCTGACCTCTCTGCCATGACCTTCCCGTCTTGGGTGTCTCTTCACGGTTTAGCTCATAGTGTTAGGGATGTTAGAGAATTCCGCCACAGATCACAAGGGGGCTGAATTCCAGTGAATTCGGACCCCCTGGAATCCATGGCTGAACGGAGCCCCCCACCCCTCCACCCCGTGAAAGCCCCACGAAACGGAGCCTACCTGGCTGTGGCTCTGGCTGTGGCTTCGGCTCCAGTGGCGGTGGCTGCTGCCGGGCTGGTGCGGACGCAAATGGCGTCCTGATTAGAGGACGCCATTTGCGTCCCTATGGTATCCCGTGAGAGGCTACGTAAATATACATAGCCTATTATGGCAAAAGACAGGGGTGCAAATGGTGTACCTGAGGTCATTTGCATTCCCTTCTTTCCCCCACATGGTAGGCTACTTAAATACTTGCGTAGCCTATCACGGCCTGCGCAGGGCCTCTGCGGGTGCCATTCGCTTCTAGGGGTGGACGAAACTCACTTACCTGTCCTCGAAGTTTTTCGTGGTGGGGGGGAGGCGCTTCGCTGCTCCCCCCGCAAAGTTCAGGCCGGGGCGGGAGGCTTCCCGCCTCGCCCGGCTGAAATTCAGGCCGGGGGGGAGGCTTCCCGCCTCGCCCGGCCGAAATTCAGGCTGGGGAGGAGGCGCCTCGCCTCGCCCGGCCGTGAACTGAAAAGTTTTTTTTAAAAAAAATAAACGCCCCCGTGATAGGCTACGTGACGATTAACGTAGCCTATCACGGCTAGATCTGCAAAGTCAGCCGTGATAGGCTATGTTAATCATCACGTAGCCTATCACGGGTGACTTAAAAAAAAAAAAAAGCACGTACACAAATGGCGGCCCCCATAGGGAGCCACCATTCGCGTTCCTTATTTGGTCGCTGTAGTCTACATAAAGATTTACGTAGACTACGGTGAAAATAAGGGCAACGCAAATAGCGTTGCCCTTATTTTCGCCATAGTCTACGTAAATCTTTACGTAGACCACAGCGACCAAATAAGGAACGCGAACGGCGGCTCCCTATGGGGGCCGCCATTATCCGTACACGCTTTTTTTTTTTTTAAGTCACCCATGATAGGCCACGTGACGATTAATGTAGCCTAACACGGCTGACTTTGCAAATCTAGCCGTGATAGGCTACGTTAATCGTCACGTACCCTATCACGGGGGTGTTTTTTTTTTCTTTGATTGGAATGGCGGCAGCGGCAGCCGGTCAAAAGACCGGCTTCCGCTCCCGCCCCGGATGAAGACCCGCCGAACCGCCAGCCGGACCCGCCGCCGGGAGGGACATTCGGGAAAGGTAAGTCCTGTCCCGGGGGGGCTGCGGGGTGCGGGGGGTGCGGAGAATTTCTCCCCGAAACTTGTTCGGGGGGCCGAACATGTTGGCGCTCAGCCCCCCAAAGTTTTGGGGAGAAATTCTCCGCCATCCCTATTCGCTTCACCATTTTAGCCGTGATAGGCTACGTAAATACTTACGTAGCCTAGTCCACAGGGACGCAAATGGTGTCCCTGCATTAGCCATGATAGGCTACTTAATTATTTACGTAGCCTATCACGGCCAAAATGGTGAAGCGAATGGCAGCCGCAGATGCGGCTGCCATTCGCAAAGCAGCGTGAATAGCAGCAGGTAAGTGCTCTGTTTCGTGTGCCTTTCGCGGGGTGGGGGGGCAGGGGCTTTGTTCCGCCATGAATTTCGGGGGGCCAAATGCACTGGCATTTGGCCTCACTGAGATCTGTGGTGGAATTCTCTGACATCTCTATGGACAAGTCATTTGAGTGCACAGTGCACACAACAGTAGTGTACAGACCTGTGCAAAATTGCCAATAAGACTTTCAGCCTGCAACTTCAAGGCTGCAATCCTATTCCCACCAACCTCGGAATAAGCCTTACTGAACACAGTGTTTCTTACTGCATGGTGAACACACGTACAATTGCACTGCAAACATGTATGTCCTCTTTGCAGAATTGTGCCAGGAATGGGTGTGTCCTTGGGCAACGTGTGTTTTAAAACAAAACAAAAGTGACCCTGTTTAGTTGCATATTGGGGAAGGGTGGTTACGCTAACCATGCTACTTGGTGGTTAGTGCTAGCCCCCCTGCCAGAGCCCCTGCCACACACGTGGCTACCATGGCCCACAGCGTGGTTAGCCTGTTGTTCAGTTGTTCAGTCGTGTCCGACTCTTCGTGACCCCATGTACCATAGCACGCCAGGCCTTCCTGTCCTGAGCTCTCTCTCAGAGCGTGCTCAAGTCCATATTCATTGCATCAGTGATGCTATCTAGCCATCTCATCCTCTGCCGTCCCCGTCTCCTTTTGCCTTCAGTCTTTCCCAGCATCAGGGTCTTTTCCAGAGAGTTTTCTCTTCGCATTAGGTGGTCAAAATATTTGAGTTTCAGTATCTGTCCTTCCAATGAGCAGTCAGGGTTGATTTCCTTTAGTATGGACTGGTTTGACCACCTTGCATTTCAGGGGACTCATAAGAGTCTTCTCCAGCACCACAGTTCGAACACATCAATTTTTCAGTGCTCGGCCTTCCTTATAGTCCAGCTCTCACAGCCATACGTTACTAATGGGAAAACCATAGCTTTGATTAGATGGACCTTTGTCAGCAAGGTGATGTCTCTGCTTCTTATGATGCCGTCTAGGTTTGCCATAGCTTTCCTCCCAAGGAGCAAGCGTCTTTTAATTTCATGGCTACAGTCGCCGTCTGCGGTGATCTTGGAGCCCAAGAAAGTAAAATCTGTCACTGCTTCCATTTCTTCCCCTTCCATATGCCAGGAAGTGATGGGGCCAGATGCCATGATCTTAGTTTTTGTAATGTTGAGTTTCAAACCAGCTTTTGCACTCTCCTCTTTCACCCTCAACAAGAGGCTCTTTAGATCCTCTTTGCTTTCTGCCATTAGGGTGGTATCGTCTGCGTATCTGAGGTTGTTGATAATTCTCCCAGCAATCTTAATTCTGACCTGTGATTCATGCAACCCAGCGTTTCTCATGATGTACTCTGCATATAAGTTAAATAAGCAGGGTGACAATATGCAGCCTTGTCGTACTCCTTTCCCAATTTTGAACCAATCGGTTGTTCCATGTCTGGTTCTTATGTTGCTTCTTGACCCTCGTACAGGTTTCTCAGGAGACAGGTAAGGTGGTCTGGTACCCCCATCTCTTTCAGAATTTGTAGTCAATGAAGCAAAAATAGACGTTTTTCTGGAATTTTCTCGCTTTCTCCATGATCCAGCGAAAGTTGGCGATTTGATCTCTAGTTCCTCTGCCTCTTCGAAACCCAGCTAGTACTTCTGGTAGTTCTCGGTTCACATACTGCTGAAGCCTAGCTTGTAGGATTTTGAGCATAACCTTGCTGGCACATGAAATGAGCGCAATTGTACGGTAGTTTGAACACTTCTTTGGAATTGGAATCTAAACTGACCTTTTCCAGTCTTGTGGCCACCGCTGAGTGTTCCAAATGTGTTGGCATATTGAGTGCAGCACTTTAACAGCATCGTCTTTTTGGATTTTAAATGGCTCAGCTGGAATACTGTCATCTCCGCTAGCTTTGTTGTTAGTAATGCTTCCTAAGGCCCACTTGACTTCACTCTCGAGGATGTCCAGCTCAAGTTCAGTGACTGCACTATCATGGCTATCAGGGACATTCAGATCTTTCCTGTATAGTTCTTCTGTGTATTCTTTCCACTTCTTCTTAATCTCATCTGCTTCTGTGAGGTCCCTGCCTTCTTTGTCCTTTATCATGCCCGTCTTTGCACAAAACGTTCCCTTGAGATCTCCAATTTTCTTGAAGAGATCTCTAGTCTTTCCCATTCTGTTGTTTTCCTCGATTTCTTTGCATTGTTCATTTAAGAAGGCCTTCTTGTCTCTCCTTGCTACTCTTTGGAACTCTGCATTCAGTTGGATATATCTTCCCCTTTCTCCCTTGCTTTTCGCTTCCCTTCTTTCTTCAGCTACTTCTAAAGCCTCATCAGACAGCCACTTGGCTTTCTTGCATTTCTTTTTCTTTGGGATGGATTTCGTTGCTGCCTCCTGAACAATGTGACGGACCTCCGTCCATAGTTCCTCAGGCACTCTGTCTATCTGGTCTAATCCCTTAGTACCTACTGTTCTTCAGTCCGCCAACCATTCCATCATGCATCCCAGCAGCCTCTGTGGCTCGCATGGCCATCACAGGAGCATTTTAGCGATATAGTGATTGTGTGCATTTTAGCGATATGGCAATTTTGCACAATTCTCCCGTTTTTATTTTATTTTATTTTATTTTATTTTTTTTGCTTATTTTTGTAATGGAAGCAGAAGGAAAGGAGACAATGGCTGCCAACAGCCATCAGCAGAGCCATTCCTGAAATAGCCATTTTCGGCTGCTCTTGCCACGGAGCTCTACCATAGTGCTCTGTTAACCATGGGTACTTCTCAGAATCACGCTAAACCATGGTGAAGCCCACTAGGTGTTTTGTAGCAGGAGATTAGTGAGCATGGTTTGTCGTAGGGATGGACGAAAGTCACTTACCTGGTCCCGCAGCTTGCTTCACGGTGGGGGGGAGGCACTCTGTTCCTCCCCACCGAAATTCTGGCCTGGGGGGAGGCGCACCGTTCCTCCCCGCTGAAATTCTGGCTGGGGGGGAGGCGCCCCGTCCCTTCCGGCTGAAATTCTGGCCAGGCGGGAGGCGCCCCTTCCCTCCAGCCGCGAATCCTCCTGGCTGGCCGGGACGCAAATGGCGGCAGCCGTAGCCACCACCATTTGCGTCCCTGCAGTCAGCCGTGATAGGCTACATAAATCCTTACACAGCCTATCACGGCTGACTTTGGAAAAAAAAAAGTGCATATGCAAATGGTGGCGCCCATGGGCGCCGCCATTTGCATTCCTTATTTGGGCACATGTAGTCTACGTAAACATTTACATAGACTACAGAGAAAATAAGGGCAACGCAAATAGCAAAAAGAAAAAAAAATGTTCCAAGGGAGAGCTGGGAGCTGCTGGTTATATTTCCCAGAATGCCCCAGATTGCCCAACATGATGACACTCCAGAATATGGTGGCAAGGAAAGCCCCCCCCCAAACCTTTTGTATATCTTCTTCTTCTTCTTCTTCCTCTTCCTCTTCCTCCTCCTCCTCCTCCCCCTCCTCCTGCCGCCGCCGCATTGTTGTTTCTTTTCTTTTCACCGCAGCTTGCTTTGCGGTGGGGGGGAGGCGCTTCGGTTCTCCCCCCGAAGTTCAGGCCGGGGGGGGGAGGCGCCCCACCTCACCCGGCCGAAATTCAGGCTGGGTGGGAGGCGCCCCGTCTCCCCAGCTGCGAAATAAAAAAGTGAATGTAAAAAAAACAACAACACACACACGTGATAGGCTACGTAATGATTTACGTAGCCTATCATGGCTAGATTTCCAAAGTCAGCCGTGATAGGCTACGTAAATCGTTACGTAGCTTATCATGGGTGACTTTGAAAAAAAAAACGCGCGTACGCAAATGTGTGTGTTGTTGTTTTATTACATTCACTTTGTAATGGCGGCGGCGGCAGCCAGTCGGAAGACCGGCCGCCGCCCCAGCCGAAACACCGCCGGGACCCGCCTCTGAGAGGGACATTCGAGGGAGGTAAGTCCCATCCCGGGGGGGGGGGGCGGGGGCGGAGAATTTCACCACCAATTTTCTCCCCGAGATTCATGGAGAAATTCTCCGCCATCCCTAGCACTTACCTGCTCCCGTCCGCACTGCTTTGCGAATGGCGGCCGTCCCGCGGCCGCCATTCACTTCGTCTTCATAGCCGTGATAGGCTACATAAATACTTACGTACGCCATTTGCATATGCTGGGGTTTTTCCCCCTGCTGAGATAGGCTACGTAAAATACTTAAGTAGCCTATCATGGCTCAATACAGGGGCACAAATGGCGGCGGCTACGACAGCCGCCATTTGCATCCCTGCAGGGCTGCCCAGCGGCCGGAGCTGGCCGGCAGTTCTGTAGCTTGGCCATGGAGTGAAGCTGGCTGGGCAGGATTCTGGGGGGGAGGGACGGAGCGCCTCCCCCCCACTGCGGATTGCCCGGCGTGGAGCCAGGTAGGTGTTTCATACATCTCTACTAAAACCAAACTAACAGAGTTTTCTGGGGGCTTTACCAGAGTCTCTGAGGCAGATGTGCTGCTCTCTGACAATAGAGAGGCACCTTTTCTCTACCTTAACTCCGCTCCAGCCAGCAGACCTGGTGGTTAGGATTACACTGAAAAGTACTTGTCAGGGTGGAAACTGAGCCCATAGAGCCTAGGGATGTACGAAAGTCACTTCCCATTTCGCGGATCTGCTTCACGGTGGGAGGGGGAGGCGCTCCGTCCCTCCTCCCAGAATCCTCGACGGGGGGGGGAGGCGCTCCGTTCCTCCCCCCCGGAATCCTCGATCGGCAGGCTATGCTCCGCGGCAGCTCCTAGCGAAGGACAAGCATTGCCAGAATTTCATTGGATTGGCTCAGGTTGCATGGATGGGCCATCCTCAAGTCAGGAAAGGGCTCATGTGATGGGGTGCAGTCCTTGTCTTACCACTAGTAGTGTGATCCTGGGAGTACCCCCTTCTCTCTGAAATGCAGCTTCCATGGGTGGATTCACTCCAGTTTCTTCCTTTGCTCAGAGCTGCATGGTTGTGCACAGACTAAATGACCTGGTTCACATGATAGCATGGTGGTTAAAACACCATGGTGGCTTGTTAACCTCTTGGCATGTGCCAGTTGTGTGCTGGGGGATTGACATAATTACCCCCAGCAGCGAAGCTTGTCATGTTGTGCAAACCCAGCCAGGGGGCTTGTTGCCATAGTTAGCAAGCCACCCAGAACCTATGGGATGTTGCATTTGCAGCCACAGACCAGGGCAGCGGACGGACTGGACCAGCCGACGCCAGGTAGGGTCCGTCTCAGGAAAATTTTGCAGGGTGGTGGTGGGGGGGACTGCTCCGCTCCGCCATGGACTCTGGGGGTGGACTCCCAGTGGACTCCTTGGAGTCCGTGGCAGAATTCCCTAACATCCCTAACATCACCTGGCCAGGGTGGAACAAGCCACCCTGGCCAGGTTTGCACAACATTGTGAGCCATGCTGCTGAGGGTAATTTTGCTAATCCCCCTGGTATGTGACTGGCACATGCTGCAGGAGATGTAAGCCACCATGGCTTATCTCTCCACTGCAAACATATGAACCAGGCCATTACCTACCTGACATCCCTTGAGTCATCACCAGTTCATGACTCCCTGTGTGCTCAAGTTGTGAGCCATTGATTGCTTATTCAGTGCACATTCAACAGCCAGCATTCCTTGGCCATCTTCGCCATGATCTCCCAGCCTGGAGTGGCAAATTCAAAGACATCTAGCAAACTCTCTAGAAACCTGTACATAATGGTCCCCCACCCGTCAGTTCTAACTTACTGAGTAGAAACTCTTTGGCTTATTAGAAGTAATTACTTCTGGAGGTACAAGAGAGATTAATATTCATGGGCCAGATTGATAGTGTGCAGAAGAAAGATGTGACGCTTCACTGTTGTATTCACTATGTTAAGTTTAAAGTGGGAATTGATGAAAAATGTGTGGTAATGCGCTGTATGAACCTAAGTGATGAACTGTGGCTTATTTACCATCTGGCTGTTCAGGAGGACCTTTTTTTCATGTCATAAAAATTGCACCCTCAGTACCAAAGTGATACAAAATCTGTTTCTCGGAGTGTTGTCTAAATACCTTACTGAGGATTTGATAGTCTTTCATTTCTGACAGTGTATTATGTTGGGGAGGGGAGCAACCCCCCTGCCCAAAACAAGACAATTGTTCCATGATTACCTGAAAATATATACTGCTAAATGTGTAAGTTGTGATAAGTCCTGCAGGTTAGTGTCTGCATATGAAATGTAAGAACACATAAAGGTAGAGATTTCCAAATTATCATTTTGGAATGTGCTCAACTTACTCACAAGGGCTGAGGATGGAGAAATAAGAATGTAATCACATGTGAAGCTACAGATCTTTGGATACCAGTGGAACAAGTTTACAATGGCTTTGAATCTGAAGGTCTACACCCTAATACTGCACACTTCGAATATGGCCATTGAGTGAAGATGAAGGGTGCAATTTCTGTGGAATAATTCCGGGTGGGATTTCAGTCAGTGAGGCCACTAGTTAAAAGCTCATGTGTCTTTATTTAGGTTGTTTGGTTCTTGTGTGGGAAAGAAAATATTTAATTCACTTTCTTGATTCGGACTTCAAGTCATCTATGCTTATTTTTAAGTGTGTGTGTGTGTGTGTGTGTGTGTGTTTCATGGCCTTTCTTCAAAGTGCCAGGCTGTCCTCCCTTTCAATTGGGAATGTTCAGCATTCTCCCTCTATGATATTGCATCATCTCCAAAACCAGTTTTCTGGAACCACAGTTCAGGGACTTTAAAGCAGAGAGCTGACTTCAGGGGCTGGGAATGTTGTGCATTTTGCTGGATGAATTGTATTATTCAATACCCCACTTGGATCTCTTAACTGAACCACTCACTGGCACTGCTGATAGTAAGAGAGTAAGAGATCCAAATGGGGTACTGAGTTACATGTCTGCCAGATTCCACTGTCTAACCACCCAACTCCTCTCTGCAAATAGTAATTTGTAATATGTGTAATAGTAATTACATATGTAGTAATTTGTTGTAAAGAATATTAGCATGTGGGTAAGGATAGGGAACAGCTTTGTTCAGTTTGCACTTTAGTGAACTTAACTATTAAAACCAATATGCCAATCAACATGCAGTTCTCCTTCAGAATTTACACTTCCCTGAATTTTGAGTTGCAGTTTTGCAATTAAAAGTGCATACAAAAATATATACGTTTGGGGAATTTGGGAATTCCTGAGAAATTATTTTTAGTACATTTTAGATCAGGATTTATTTTCCAGACCAAACATGGACTCAGATACAATATGTGGATGAAGTCCATACATTTCCAAGCTTGCAAAGTCATTTGCAAATTCAAAATATGGGTTCTACAGCATGAATACATTTGAAAAACGTGCATGAAAAAATGTGTACAATTGAAAGTTGTGTACACATATGGTTTGATCAATGGGAGTACAATGTGTATGTTTCAAAGATGTGCACAATTGATGTGTCTATTCTGGAAAATATGCATGAAAATACACATGGATTTTCATGAAAAAAGAAGAAGAAAAGCTTGCTATCTAATAGAGACTTGAGTTGGGAAGGGCTTTCAGATGGAATTTGGAGAACTTTGGTGAGCTTCCGTTTTACTGATTCACACATCCCTAGGTGAAAACATTCAGAAAAACACAGATATTAATGAACATGAAGTTGTTGTTCAGTCATTAAGCCATGTCTGACTCTTCATAACCCCATAGACCATAGCACGCCAGGCCTTCCTGTCCTCCGCTCTCTCCCGGAGTGTGCTCAATTTCATATTCATTGCATCGGTGATGCTATCTAGCCATCTCATCCTCTGCCGTCCCCGTCTCCTTTTGTCTTCAATCTTTCTCAGCATCAGGGTCTTTTCTAGAGAGTTTTCTCTTTGCATTAGGTGGCCAAAATATTTGAGCTTCAGCTTCAGTATCTGTCCTTCCAATGAGCACTCAGGGTTGATTTCCATTAGGATGGACTAATCTGACCTCCTTGCAGTCCAGGGGACTCGTAAGAGTCTTCTCCAGCACCACAGTTTGAAAGCATCAATTCTTCGGCGCTCAGCCTTCCTTATAGTCCTGCTCTCACAGCCATACATTACTACTGGGAAAACCATAGCTTTGATTAGACAGACCTTTGTCGGCAAGGTGATGTCTCTGCTTCTTACGATGCTGTCTAGGTTTGCCATAACTTTCCTCCCAAGGAGCAAGCGTCTTTTAATTTCATGGCTATAGTCGCCGTCTGCGGTGATCTTGGAGCCCAAGAAAATAAAATCTGTCACTGCTTCCATTTCTTCCCCTTCCATATGCCAGGAAGTGATGGGGCCAGATGCCATGATCTTCGTTTTTTTAATGTTGAGTTTCAAACCAGCTTTTGCACTCCCCTCTTTCACCCTCAACAAAAGGCTCTTTAGATCCTCTTTGCTTTCTGCCATTAGGGTGGTATCGTCTGCGTATCTGAGGTTGTTGATAATTCTCCCAGCAATCTTAATTCTGACCTGTGATTCATCCAACCCGGCGTTTCTCATGATGTACTCTGCATATAAGTTAAATAAGCAGGGTGACAATATGCAGCCTTGTCGTACTCCTTTCCCAATTTTGAACCAATCGGTTGTTCCATGTCTGGTTCTTATGTTGCTTCTTGACCCTCGTACAGGTTTCTCAGGAGACAGGTAAGGTGGTCTGGTACTCCCATCTCTTTCAGAATTTGCTACAGTTTGTTGTGATCCACACAATCAAAGGCTTTAGCATAGTCAATCAAGCAAAAATAGATGTTTTTCTGGAATTCTCTTGCTTTCTCCATGATCCAGTGAATGTTGGCGATTTGATCTCTAGTTCCTCTGCCTCTTCGAAACCCAGCTTGTACTTCCGAACATGAAGTACAGAATGATTTATATTAGGGAAAATTGCTTACAAAAATGCCTATGTTAGGCAGAATTTTGTACAAAAAAATGCTTATGTTAGGAGGAATGCACATGGAAATGTGTTCACTTTAAAAATAAAAACAAATCTCAAACTGGTTCAGAAACATGATGAACCAAATTTAAGACTGGAAAAATTAGAAACTGGGAGAAACCAAAATGGACAGATTTGTCCATCTCTAACATGAGGTGATATATACTGTAAGTTTACTTAAAATCCCAACCCCAAATCAGAACACATTTTTCGGTTTCCTGGCTCCACACTTGAAGACAGGGCCCAGCTCAGAGCCAGGAAACTGCGCTCCCTGCCCTCTCTCTCTCATAGCCAGCACAGAGAGAACCATGCCACCTCCCTTTCCATGCTCAGTAAATGAAGTGTGGAGACTGGGGAAATGAGGCATTCCTGGGGGAGGGGAGGGGAGGGGAGGGAAGGGGAGGGAAGGGGAAGAGGACGGGGTGACTAGCTTACACCTTTTCCTATTGTTGTCCAGGCCTCCTTCCCCCCGCCCTCCCCAAAGCATCTACTAGACAGGCGAAATCACCCATCTGGTTCAAACGCAGCACAAGAGGCATAAGGTGCCTCCCTCTCTGCATAGGACACTTGTAAGCCTCTGAGTTTGGGGGCTTACAAGAACCCAGGCTGCAACCATAGGATTACACCCTTAGTTAATCCATAATTTTTTTTTTTTTCATTAACATTCTAAGGCCTAGATCTCATGGAACAGGCTTTTTTTTATATACCCTAGGTTACTGTGAATGAGCCCTTGTGCTAGTTCATGCACCTTGACCACTTCTGCTTGTCTCCTCCTGCAAGCAGGAGTGGCTAAACAATCCAGCAGTGCTCCATTCCTGGGTTGTTTAGCATGATGCCAAAAACCAAAACTTTGGCTTCTCTCTACTGACAAGACAGAGTTGCCACATTTGAATAAACCCTGGGTTCCAACTCTAGCTTGTCTGCAGAGTCTAATACCTGGAGTACTATTGTGGATGAACTGGGCCATTGAATATAAGATTTGTCAGAGGAAGTAGTTTTGGGTTTTGCCTTTAAACTGCTCTTTCTCTCAGTTGAGATTTCACCAGTCTTCCTGAAATCATAAGGGTATGTAAAATGAAGACTTCTTCCTGGCACCTGTAAATTTCAGAAAGATTGGTGAAACTGCTTCCATTTTTTAAAGGTTAGAATGACCCCCTCCCCCCATCACAATGTAACATGGTGGAATGTTACATTTACGGAAGGGCCTTAACAAAGGTGAAACTATTGTGTCTCCTTTAATTAACTATTGTCTTTATCAGACATAATGGCAGGAGTTCATAAACTTACATATCCCATTCCTTCTCCTCCTCTATGTGCTACTATGCAAAGATTCCTCATCCAAGATGAAAGAATAAGCCAGGGTACTGTTCTCCATCCAGGTACTGTGATATAGAAGTAGTCACTAAGTAGGGATGCCTGAGGGGTGTGTGTGTGTGTGTGTGTGTGTGTGAATTCCAATAGGAACTGACCAAATCTGGACCTCCTGAACTAATTTTTGAATTAGAAGAACACAGTTATCCTTTCAGTTTTGCATTTTTCTGAATTTTGTGAGGCAGTTCTCAGTTTAAAAGAACAATAACATATCCAAATGCCCTTCAAATGCGTATTTTCCATAAAAAATATGTTTACAAATGCATATTTTCAGGAAATGTAATCAAAATACAGAAATGTGTATTTAAAGGAGAATTTCCATGCATGCCATGGTCCAGAAATAGATCGATCCCTCCCTACCACTAGGGGTATATCTATACTTCAGGTTTAGGGCAGTTTAACAGCCATTTTCTTTCCCCAAGGCATTATAGCTCTGTAAGAAGCAACTAGGGGTAAATAATACAGAATTTGCAGCACCCAGATCTAACTACAATTGCCGGGGTCGGTGGGTGGTATTGTTATTATTATTATTATTATTATTATTATTATTATTATTATTATTGCATTTATATCCCACCTTTATTCCTCTTGCAAGGAACCCAAGGTGGCTTACATTATCCTCCTCCTCTTCATTTTATCCTCACAACAACAACCCTGTGAGGTAGGTTGGGCTGAGAGTGTGTGACTGGCCCAAGGTCACCCAGTGAGCTTCCATGGCCGAGTGGGGACTAGGACCCAGATCTCCCAGCTCCCAGTCCAACACTCTTGCCACTACACCACACTGGCTCTCTAGCAACCATGACAGGTAAACTGGTATAAATCCGGTATACCTTTGTAGTGTAGATATATTCATGCTTTCAGACTATGGTCAATGTTTTACTGCAACCGAAATGCAAGATGGTTTTCCATTTTTTCAAAGCTGAATTTGAACAGTTTTGACATGTCATCAAAATATACTGATGTAAAATAGATCTAGCTATTTTTTCACATCTCTCTCTCTTTATTTTTATTTCCAAATAAAATATTAGCAAAGAAGCCTCTTGAAATGGAAAAGGGTTTCTTGCTCCAGCTCCTGATGAGCTTGACATAAACAAATTAGAGCAGTTAATTTGGTAAGAAGTTTTATCTAGATTGGTCTTTCCTTCCAATTCCCTCTTTTGAATTCCCTTAGACAACAAAACAATAATTTGCTGTATAAACAAAAGCAGTGGGGACCAAATCTCTCTGGATGTCCCCATCTGGCAAAGGAAAGCTGGTGTTAGCATATCAAAAGGCAGCCTGAATCTCTTCCATTAATGCACAGTTTTTAATAATTCCCTCTGTTACCAATGTTCAGATGTGAGTGTTGTTGCTTATGTAGCCACAACAGAATCACCCACCCACAGAAGGGATGTATCAGCAGGCTTTGGGGAACCCCAAAATTTTCAGGAGTACCCAGAATATTTAGAAGAGGGGGGGGAACCCTAAGGGAGACACCAAAACAGCCCAGTGAGGACTGGGCATGCTTACTGGGCATGGAATTTATGGTGACTTCGGTATTGGGGAAGCAAAACTGGATGGAGGGGAACAGAATAGAGCAGGGGTGGACTGAAGGTAGATCTCCAGATGTTTTGAACTTCAATTCCGAGAAGCCCCTGCCAGCATGGCCAATGTCAAGAACGGTGGGAGTTAAAGATCTACTTCCTGGCCACCCCTGGAATAGAGTGTTCTCAAGGAGGACATGGATGACTTCCAATGATCAGAAGCTTTCCATACTGCAATATTTTGTTGCAGTTCCCAATTGTAAATGAAACTTTGGGGCTGGGGGGAGATATTCTAGGACTTAGGAGTGTGGCGGGAGAAACTAAAGTACAAGTAATTCTTCATTAGGCATAATCTATTAACATTAATTTGTTGTTTTCATTGCAACTGACACCGAGTTACTTAGACAAGAGCAGGAATGGAAGTTTGAACATTCTTATTATTTTAACTAAGCAGTTTTTGGCAAGAAAATTACTAGAACCCGAACACCGCCAATAATTGCATTCTATATGCATTCTATCCTTTGGCTTTCTCCAGTATTAACAAAAGCTTGTCCACATAAACCGTCCCCTTGTGGGACCATTCATCCACTACACAACTCTCTCTCTCTCTCTCTCTCTCTCTCTCTCTCCCCTCCCCTCCACAACACACACACGCACAGAGAGAGAAAGAGAGAGAGAGAGAGAGAGAGAGAATATTTAGTGATTGGAAGGTGAGTGTCTTACCTTTCCTTCCTTCCTTCCTTCCTTCCTTTCTTTCTTTCTTTCTTTCTTTCTTTCTTTCTTTCTTTCTTCACACACTTTAAGAGGTGGTTTGGCTGTTGACAGCAACCCAGCTGTGTTCCTAGAACAGATGGCCCCCATAGGAAGGTCACAGTGTCAAGATGAGGTAGATTTTCCATGGTCCTTTTGGATGGAAAAGATGGGTATTCCCATTAGCCACAGTGTCTCTGGAAACCATCATGTACCAACATTTCTGGTGTCATTCTTATGAGATTTTAAAGAATTTTTCAAAGAGAAAAAAGTGGAATGATTATCTAGCGACCTTGTAAGTATCCCACCTGTCAAGGGCTCCTTGGAGGGCTCTCTCAGTCTAATCCAGTAGCCAAGTCCAGACACAGACAAAGGGATTCTTTTCAAAGCTTTATTCTCCTTTTACAACTTAACAACTCTACAGGTAGCAACTAGATCTGAGCAGCAGCATCCCTATGCCCTAAGTTGGAACAGTTGGTCCCCGTTTGAAAGGCAATTACTGGCAGACCCCTGAATATAAGGACTAGGGAGAATCCCTCCCCTTTTCCCTTGGATCCTCTGGGTGCAACCGTTCTTTGAGCGCCAACTGGGCGCTACGCCTCCTTTCCGCGCCCTCCATTTGGCGCCGCTCTCTGCATCTGCGCTGTGCATCTAACCAGTCTGCTATCGGTGCTGGGTCACTCCCTGGACTGCTTTCTAATCTAGGAATGTTGGTGGGAGGAATCTCCGTCAGCTGCGGGCCCTGGGAAAAAGGGGCGCGCTCCTCTCCTGAAGGAGCGACTGCTCTTCCTCCGAATCAGAACTACTCTGGGATTCTATGGGCTCAGTGTCCACCCTGACACCACCCAACCGAAACTGGGTCCTCCAACTTTGCAAATTACAGTATGCATTTCTTTGGTAGGGATGGATGGACTCACATCTGTCCTGTCCCTTCAGGTGGTTGGTGAGCTGCCATCGCTGCCTGCCCATACGAGCCATGCTGCAGGAGCTACAGGATGGCTCAGCAACCACCTGAGAAGCACTGTGAGGCCATCCGTCGCCTTGCCAAGCTGCAGTCATGTGCAGAAATCATGGCTCAGTTATTTCCACATATCTAATGTTGCATCTACAGCTGCCTTAAAGGGGTAAGGGCTCAGCGTTACAGGTGTAGAGGGCCTTTTGCCCTTGTAATATTGAGTCACCACCTGAACGGGCAAGCAAACCCCCAGGGCCCAGCGAGTGGGGTGCAGGTGGCTGATGGGGGGTGAGTCTGCCAGACTCCACCCCGACCTCAGACTCCTGTGCCATCCCTAGTCTTTGGATCCTTGCATAATATGGATCACCAAATAGTCCATTTCTGGTCTGTGTCAGTTTCACATGTGTTCATTCATAAGTCGATTTTGTCTACATTAATCTGCACTTAAAAAAAAAAATCTGCATGGAAATTCATGTTTACATACATATTTAACAACATATTTTTAAATATACGTTCTCAAAGGATACTGAATTCCAGATGGATTTTCTTTCACATTCCAGATTTCTAAATGTATCTTATCCTAAAATGCACATTTTATATACATTTTTGTACATTTTTTGGAGCCAATAACTGTATTGTAAAATTAGGATTAATGCAGAATCTGAATGATGACTGCATTTCAATCTGCACATTAGCCCAGGGCATGTGGGATGAGGTTGTTTCATTCTGAAATGCAGACGGACCAAACAAAACCTTTGAGCATCCCTATTACATAGTTTCCACCTCCACCCACAAATACTTACACACACACACACACACATATATATATATATATATATATATATATATATATATATAATGTATGTATGTGTGTGTGTGTTGCATTTATATCCCACCTTTTTTCCTCTTGCAAGGAACCCAAGGTGGCTTACAGTATCCTCCTTCTCTTCATTTGATCCTCACAACAACAACCCTGTGAGGTAGGTTGGGCTGAGAGTCTGTGACTGGTCACCCAGTGAGCTTCCATAGTCAAATGGGGACTAGAACCTGGATCTCCCAGCTCCCAGTCCAGCACTCTCACCACTACATCACTCGTTCTCTCTCTCTCTCTCTCTCTCTGTGTATGTGTGCGTGCGTGTGTGTGTGCGTGCGTGTGTGTGTGTGTGTATATATATATATATATAGAGAGAGAGAGAGAGGGGCAACTTACATTTAATTCAGATGTAATGCCAAACCATGGTTAAGGAAACTCAGAGTGATGCCTGGGTAGCTTGTGATTGGTTGGGAAAGTAAAATCAGAAACCATGGTTTGAATTAGGGATGGGCGGAACGCTTACTTGCCGTTCTGGGTGGAGGGGTCCGCGGCAGGGAGGGGAGGCGATCCGCTCTTCCCCCTGGGAATCCTCTTCGGCTGGCTCCACTCTGTGGCGATTCCACGGAGCCACCGGCCAGCTCTGAAGTGCCAGCGATATGGCTGCTAGGCTGTATTGCTGGCTGAACGGGACTACTGCCTGCAGACACAAATGGCAGCCACCCAGCCAGCGATACGGCAATGGTGGCCGTATTGCTGGCACTCCGGAGATGGCCAGCAGGGAGGATCTGGCCGGCGAGGATCCCTCCTGGAGGTGCAGGTAGGAGATCCAATCCTCCACGGACTTTGGGGGGCCGGGTTCAATAGAACCCAGCCTCATTGGGGCCTGTGGAGGATTTCTCCAACATCCCTAGTTTGATGTGGCTTTGCAAACAATAGATCATGCAAACCTTTGTTTGGCATCATATTTGAACCCCTTGTTACAACCATCATGCCAGCTCCAGAAGATTCTGTGCCATGAAGATGGAGTGAACATATGAACCTTAATGCTGACAGGATGGGGACAGAAAGCACTGACACAACTCTAAACCATGGTTTCCTTGCCAAACATTTAGGGTCTAAACTATGGGTTGCTCAACCTATGGCTTGATACAATGTCTGAACCAGGCCTTACTTTTATTCATCCATCTGCTTTCTTGAGTAAGTTAAACAAAAGGCAAATCTAATGTCTAACTCTTTTCAAAAAAATACATGAGATGCAACAGTAAGTGCTTTTAAATACATAAATAGATAAATAAAAATGAGTCACCCATGACTTTAGGAAGATCCTGATAGAGCATTTTGAGCAAACAGTCCCATTGAAGCAGAAGGTAGGGTGTTGTAGGAGCAAAACAATAAAAAGATTTATTGGCTGTAAGAATTCTCCTCGTCATGTGGTGCACATGAATTAAATATTTATACCTGCTCGCTAGGGTAATAAAATTGTACTCAATTATGTTGCAGACAGTACCAAATGATCGTTGAGAACTGTGTAATAACATTGGTGCTCATAAAATATACAGTATAAACAATGCAACAGGAGTGAAAAAAAATATATAATGGAAAACAGCCTCTGGCCCATAAGAAATTTGCTTTAGTTTTGAAGGGGAAAAAATGATATAATTTGAAATAGCAGTGTGTGGAATAGAGCCTGAAATACACCTTCATCCATGTGACAGAGCTCAGGGAGCAGACAGCTTATTCTGCTTAATAAATTAATAAATTCTCCGATTGAGCCCTTTTATGTTCCCTGAACCTCTCAGACTCCACCCCTTTTCTAAGGTATGCATAGCCTTAAAGAGGCGTTCCTCTGGCCCAAAGACTAACACTCCATCTGATCTGTCCATGAGCTCCTGCTGGGTATGCTTACCTGCATTGGTGCACTGACTCAGTGGAGTGTGAGGTCCTTAGAGAGGTGAATCCTTTATGCAACATGGCTTGGGAGCTGCAGACCCTGGGGGACTGAGAGTAGGGGTGTCATGCTCTATAGTAGTGCTCAAGCCCAATGCCTTCTCAATCAGCCCAACTGGATCCTCAACCTCTGTTTCTTTGCTCAGATAATTGACAGCTTCTGGATGTGTGGGTCAGGAAGGATACATAAATTGCTCTTCCTGTTCCCTCCACATTCATATCGTATGTGAAACGAGTCGAAGGTTGGAAGGAATCCAGTCCGCATTTATCTGTCAGTAAGGCCCACTGAATTCAAAGGGGCTTACTCTGAGTAAGCATGCACAGGGTATGAGGCAATCTCTTACCAGCGCAATTGTGTTGCAGACACTACCAAATGATTGTTGGGAACTCTGTAATAACTCTTTATAGCTTTTAAACTAGAATCTGAGAATATTTTTTTCCCTCCTAATCCTGATTTCAATCTCTGGTTTGTTGATGTACTAGAGTTTACACTAGCCATAAGTAGCACTCACGATTATGGGGGAGGAGAAAGAGAGAATGAGGAGCATGCAAACCCAGAGGGTGCTCCCAAGCTCTTTACTGTAGTTCAGATTTCTAACATAAATCATTTGCTTTTAGACAAGGATGTTGGAAGAATCCAGTTGGCAGGTGGGTGGAGCGTGATGAGCGTTCATCAGCTGAGCCCCCTGGACTCCATTCCATCTTCTGCCAGCTGGCCTGACTCAGTCCACAGAGAGTTGGGCCAGCTGGCAGATTTTCCATTTTTGTTTTTGTTTTTGTAAATAGACTTTTGTGCAAATTGTGGCCAGAATGTGCATAAATTATGAAGATTGAAGCCAACATTTGTGCAAATCATGCAAATTGCAGTTGCAGTTTGCAGAAATGTTTATTTAAGTATTTTAAAAAACCAAAATGTTCCCAGATTTCTGGAATAACCCACAGCTTGGCTCACAAATGCAAGCTGAGTCAGGGGTCCTGTGGAAATGTGTCAAGTCCCCAAAGGGCCAGATTTCCTGGCAATGGACGTTTTTATGTTTAGATTTTTGGTCCCTCTTAAAATGAGAGAAAGGATCTTATCTGAACATTCAAAAAGACCCCCCCCCCAAAAAAAAAATGGGTTTCTGGATTAAGCTGGTAAGGCCTAGGTTCACACTCTGTCCCATATTTATGGGTTTAATTTATACCCAAGTTCTTACAATCCCTGATTTATACACACTATTTTGGATTTATATATCAAGCTGATGATTTCTAGCTTGTGCCCAGGATTTATAAACATCACTCTGAATTATAAGCTTATCTCATTTATAGAAAATAACGCTGATTTGTAAATCAATATCTTTTTCATACAAACACACACCAGTTCAGTCATATAATTTTATTAATTATTTCGATGACTCCAGACTGATGAATACTACTCATCTATATTGGATTTTTTATTTTTATTTTTTTTAATGACAGGGTATTTTTAAAAAATAAATCAATAGTTGAATTGGGGGTGTTCTGCTTGGAGAAGATCTATTACACTAAATAGATTAAAGGTGACACAAAGAATTTATAAAATGCAAATATTTGTCACTGCATCTTCCCACAGTATAACAGGGAAGGCTTTTATTTATTAGATTTTATTATCTTGCCTTTCCAATAGAACCTTTAATCTCCTGGGATCGAAACAGCATTTTGCTAACTGTACCAGCAGCAATTTTTCTTCCTGCAGTTCCCATTTAAAGCAGGCCCTACTGGGGGTTGCTGTAGAAGTATGAACAAAAAGAAAATTGTTTATTTAGAGCTTTACCCAGTCAATCCCATCCTGAAACTGAGTAAAAGTTGTGGAACAAAATACCAACTAAAATACTTGCTAAAGGACCGAGGATGGATGTATCTGTCAGTTTCACTTCCTCCCACATTCATTCATTCATTCAAACAAACAAACCTGTCAAGTTCTTTCCATCCTGTGTATGAGTGTGGGAAAAGTTATGAATTTTGGTGAATTATTTTCAAAAATGAACTGAAACAAAATTCTCATCCATCTGCAATGGACCAAATTCAATACTTTACAGCTTTTCCCAGCATGAAGCTGTACCTGCCTGCCATGTAGCTGTTAAAGATAAGGAGCCTGACAGAGAAAAGAAAAGAAAGTAACAACCCTAATTAAGGACTAAGATGGTTGAATGCACAGGGACTTTTAAGAACAAACCACTCAAAGTCCTCAGCCAGGACGAACTAATGTTTTCGTTTCTCCCACATTCCTAAAAAAAAAACACCCAAAAAACAGATATGAATTGATTTGATAATTTTGGTAACATCTTCTAAAAGCAAACCAAACATTCTCACACTTCTCTATAAAGTACCCAACACTGCATGGGGTTGTGTGAAACCTGATCCTATATTCCTGTGAATACTTCCCTCCACACTGACATTGTATATTTGGGGTACTCATCCAGAAGAGCAAATGCACGATTTTCACAATGCATCATTGTTGGATACCATATGAATGGTGCCCTGGCTTAATGGTAGAGCCCCAGCTTTGTTTGCAGAAGGTTCCATGTTCAGTCCCAGGCATCTCCAGGTAGGGATGTCTGTCTGTCTTTTAAAAATCTGGGCCTTTGGGGGCCTGACAGATCCCTGCTCCCCACCCGGCTCACCTCGCATTTGCCACAGTCTTTTCCCAAAATCTGGGAACTCCCCCCCGCAACCCAGGTTGTTATTTTTCTCGTCAATAGAAAGTTACACAAATTGCAGCTGCGAATTTCATGATTTTTGCAAATTGCATTTGCAATGTGTGTATCTTTTGATTGACTAGAAGAAAAAAGAATCCGGGAAAACCATGAACTGGCCTGAGTCGATTCACAGTGAGTCAAGCCAGCTCACAGGTAAGCGAGCCAAAGTTGGGGGGCCGGGGTTGAACTCCTGAAACCTCAGTGAACCCCAGTCTCCAGATGGATTCCTCTGACATCAATATCTCCAGGTAGGGCAGGAAAAAACCCTGGGGAGAGACTGTCAGCCACTGTCCATAATACAGATGGACCAAGGATAAGGCAGGTTCCTAGGTTCCACGTTTGGTGGACACACTGTTGCTCAGTGGCAGAGTATCTGCTTTTCATGAAGAAGGCCCAAATTTCAGTCCGTGGTATCTCTGCTACCTAAAGGGATCAGGGTCCAGAGGGTGGGGCTAATTTTCTGCAAGAGACTTTGGAGAGACAGGGGCAGTCATGGAAGAAAATAATGGGATAGAGGGATAAAAAGCCTACCCTGGTCTAAGGCAGCTTCCTATGTTCCTACCACAAGCATGTTGTTATCTTATTGCGACTTAGTTGTACATCATCTGTCCCACTTGAATGCACAAGGCAATGTGGATCTGAATTAGTCTTGTGCGTTGTTTGCACAATGGACTTCATAGCACAGGACCTTTGGACATCTTGGTAGTAGCACTTGCAGGTTTGCACTGGGAACAGGGATCTGCTCATGAAAGGAAGTTACATTTATTTTCTCATGGTTCCTGTTGTATGATCCCTTAATGAGGAATAAAAATGTTGGGTCTAACTCTCCATAGACTTCTCCCCTCTCTCCTTAAATGTTAATGAGATCAGCTTTGAGTTTACTTAAATCACATTGTTTTTAGAGGGCCTTGAAATCTCAGTTGTTAATGGACTGTTGATATATACAGATTCAGGATAATCTTAGACCTACCCAAGCCTGTCAGCAAAGGCTGGTGCATTCCAATTAATCTAAAGCAACATGGCCATTCATTTTGACAAATGTGTAGTTAGAGCAGACCTCCAGTGAATGGGGATAGCTTCTGCATATTGATGCCTTCAAGGGGAAAGAAGTGTAACCCCACTGCAAAGGCTCTAAAGCTCAGATTGGGGATGTGTGGCCCTCCAGCTTTTCTTAGACTGCAATTCCCATCATCAAACATTACATCGTCTATGCTACCTAGGACTAATGGTGGTTGCAGTCAAACAACATCCGGAAGGTCACAGTCACACAGGGAAGTATCCAACTGTCTTTCCATTGGTGCAAAGGATGTTGCACTAGCAGAAAGGAAACTAGCTTCTGAACTATGCGCGAGAAAAGAATCCAACCAAAGTTACATTTGCACAATTATGGCTGTGCAAGCAGTTTTGCATTATGCTTGCAAAATGTTGTACAACCGGTTGCACATTCTGCTTTGGTTACACAACTGCTTGCACCTGTCATGCAGTCCATTGTGCAATGGATTGCACAACTGCTTTGCACCATTACTAACTAGGGGTATATGAGATATTTGTTTCATTGCATTTTTAATACAATTTACCCAATTGTACCAACACCGAATGCAGACCTGAACACAATCAGCAGTCCAAGTCTGTACATTTCCGAGCTTGCTATGTGCTTCATGGAATTTTTAAAAAAAAAGTGTTTGGAAAATGTGTTCATTTATAAGATGCACATGCAATAGTGTACCTTTTTTTAAGTGCACAAACGTGCTTTAATCAATGGGAGAAAATGTGTACATTTCAAAAATGTGCCCAATGCATGTGTAAATATGGAAATAACGGTCTTGGAAATGCATACACATTTTTGTTTGAAAAGAAAAAAAGAAAAGGCTGCAATCTGATATGGACATGAATTGGAACAAGCTTCAAGGTGGAATTCAGAGGACCTCATAAGTAGAGATGGGCAAACTCACCTTTGCCCACCCCACTTGCTGGACCCCTGCCATTTACATTTGTAATTAGACCATTTACACATGTAATTTGCACAAATAGTCCTATTTGTAGCCACCATTTGTGCAAATTGGCAATTTACAGAAAAGGCCTAGCCACCATTTTTACACGAAATGGTGGCTCACGGGAGTCCCTGTAGCCTCTTGGCAACCCCTCGCTCTCTCCTTGCAAGGAGAAAATGAGTCCCTTATTATTTTGGGATTTGTTTCCATCTCGCTGTATCACAGCTACAGTTGAGTGTATACATACAATTGAGTGCATACAACATTCTGTCAAGAGATGAACCATTTGCCCAAGTCTGTCCAGTCCTCTGTTTCTCTGTCTCTCTGTCTCTGTCTCTCTCTCCACAAAGCAAACATGCAGGTCAATTCCACCCTAATGTGTAGACAATTTAAAGTAGGGATGTACGAAAGTCACTTACCTTTTTGTGAATTGTGTTCACAGTGGGGGGAAGGCGCTCAGTCCCTCCCCCCAGAATCCTCAATGGGGGGGAGGCAATCCGGTCCTCCCCCCCGGAATCCTGCCCAGCCGGCTCTGCTCTGTGGCAGCTCCGCAGAGCAGCCGGCCAGGGCCGTCCACAACCGGAGTTCCGGCCCTGGACTGGCTGGTGCGGACGCAAATGGTGGCAGCTATGCTGTTTTACCCTACGTGAATATTTACATAAGCTATTACGGCAAAAAAAAAGGAATGCAAATAGCACCCACTACGCTATTTGAGTTCTCCTTTTCTTTGCCGTAATAGCCTACGTAATAGCCCCCTGAAATTGGTGGCGGAATGGCCTGCCACCCCCGGTACGAGACTTACCTTGGGTGGATCCTCCTGGCGGTGGCGGATCCGGTGACGGTTCGGCGGTGCCCAGTCTTCCGACCGGCTGCCGCCGCTGCCATTTACAGTTTAAAAAACCAAAAAACCCCCCCCAAAAGTGATAGGCTACGTAAAGATTTACGTAGCCTATCACAGCTAGGTTTAAAAAAAAAAAATGTGATAGGCTACGTAAATGTTTACGTAGCCTATCACGGCTAGGTTTTAAAAAAAACACGTGATAGGCTACATAAATGTTTACTTAGCCTATCACTGCTAGGTTTTTTAAAAAAACGTGATAGGCTACGTAAATGTTTACGTAGCCTATCACGGCTGACTTTAAAAACAAAACAAAAAACAAAATGTGCGTATGCAAATGGCGGTGGCCCTGGCCGCCACCATTTGCGTTCCTTATTTTGGCACGTCTTAGTCTACGTAAACATTTACGTAGACTAAGACGTCCCAAAATAAGGAACGCAAATGGCGATGGCCGTGGCTGCCGCCATTTGCGTACACGCGTTGTTGTTGTTTTTTAAGTCAGCCGTGATAGGCTACATAAACATTTACGTAGCCTATCACGGCTGACTGCAGGGACACAAACGGTGTCGGCTATGGCTGCCGCCATTTGCGTCCCTGCTAGCCAGCGGATGGATGTCTGGCTGCTGGCGCAGCCGTCCGGCGGCTCCGCAGAATTGCTGCGGAGCACGGCCGGCCGGCCAGGAATCCAGGGTGGGGAGGCATGGAGTGCCTCCCCCCCGGTGAGGATTCTGGGGGGAGGGACGGAACGCCTCCCCCCCCAACCATAAACAGAATCCGCTAAAGTTAAGTGCCTTTCGTACATCCCTAACCAGGATGGAAATGGCGGCCATGGCAGTCGGTCGAAAGACCAGCTGCCGCCGCTGCTGTGGGACCTGCCACCGGAGCCACCGCCATCCAGAACATCCACCCCAGGTAAGCCTTGTCCCGGGGGGAATCCGCGGGGGGGCGAGGGGCAGGCCGTTCCACCATGGATTTCGGGGGGCCGAATGCCAGTGCATTCAGCCTAACTGAAATCCGTGGCGGAATTCTCCACCATCCCTAATTTAAAGCATGCTTGTATGAATTTTAAACTGCTACTTCAGCCTGGTGTGTCTTTGATTTACAATCTAGTGTAGAGAAATCAAATCTAGGACAGCAGAAAAGAGCTCTTCTTCTCTCTTTGGGATTACTTGCTAGTTTTGTGTTTCGTCCCTTTATAATATCCTCCTGTCCATGTCCCTGTAGTATTTTCAGTTCTTGTTTTCTGCAGATTCACTTGACTCCTTTAATACTGGTTACTTTCATTCATTACACATACACATACACACAGTTCCTCACTCTGTTTTCTACATAGCCGCTAAATCACTTTTGCCTAAAGTCCAATGAAAACGTATCTTCAGTGCAATCTTAGGTGTACGCCTAAGAAACAAGCCCCATGGTTCAATTTGACTTACTCCTAAATGAGTGGGTATAGGATTGCAGCCTTAGGGCACAATCCTATTTTTTCTGCCCTTGACGATTGTAAGCTTCCAAACGCGGAGGCTTTCCATCATCCAATGCAGAGCAGAGGTGTGGCAGAGGCAATCTTTGCCTCCCTGTCCTCCTGCTCTGCGTTTTCGCTAGATGGGCTTCTTTGCTAGGGAGGCCTCAAGATGGCTTGTAACCTGTCCTGTCCTGTCTCCTCTCCTCCCGCCCACTGAAACACCCCTTTCCTCGTCCTCCAAGGTTGATTCCCTGACCTCGGAGAGGACCTTGCTCAGTTCCTTCCATGCTGGCTGCGAGGGGCGGGGGGATTCTCCCTCCAAGGTCAGAGCACTGTCTCCAACCTCGGATCTGGGAATCTGAAATATCCTCTGGCCCATCAGATGCTGTTACATAATGGTCAACTGGGGGTTCATAACTGCAACCCACCCCCTATTTTATTAAATATTTTATCAGTGTGTGTGTGTGTGTACAAGCCTTATGTGTATCTCTGTGTGTGTATATCTCATTCTCTCCCTCTCCTTCTCTCTCTCTCTCTCTCTCTCACACACACACACACACACACACACGGACAGAGACAGAGAGAACAGGAAAGAGACAGCACTAATGGGATAACATATAGTATTGTTTTGTTCGTTGAAATTAATACAGTAGAAATTAACACAGTGAAATTAGGAATGGGCAAATCAGTGTATTTCTGATCCATGTAGTTTTTGCATTTGTTTACCTTTATGTCCAGGTAGTCCAAGGATATCTCTAAAATGAAACAAAGTTATTTTAGGTTGCAATCCTATACCCACACACATGGGAGTAAGTCCCACTGAAATCAGTGGGAATTACTTCTGAGTAGACGTGCCTAGGATTGTGCTGTAAGAGTGCTACTGCTCTACCTATTGATACCGTGTCTACCCACATTGATACTGTAATTCCCTTTGGATATTAAGCATTAGTCCTAGCGATAATACTGGTGTTACTAGATTCTTTCATCTAATCTCCATTTACCAATGAGATCTCAGGGTGCTTGGATAAGGAGAGAGATAAAGAGTATGCAACTATGTCAGGGAAGTCACAAACGTCTTGGCCGTAATTACCCCCTCTCTACCATCTATCCCCATTTTTCAGCCATTTCAGCCATGGCTAACCCAGGTTTGCTACTGTATGTGCGTTCAGCAGGGATTGCAGCCAATCCTGGCCCTGGGGAGTATTCCTGTATGACATATATGTTTGCACTGACAGCCCTTGTTTGTATATACTTACAACCGAATAGAATGTGTGAAATGCCGCAAAATTCACATTCACAATATTTCAAACACTATTTCATTTGATAGAAAAGATGGGACAAACGTGGAAAAGAGATCTTGTCATCTCTCTCCATGCCATCGGATTTTAACTGGGTTCTGATGCAATTCCTGCTTCCCTACTAACTTTGGTGCAGTATGTTAAGCTGCTAGTTAATCTTTCTCAAGGGGCAATTGCTCTTCTTTGCTAGCAAATGTGATTCTTGTATAAAGGAATATTTTACTTTAATAACTGTAAAATGCTATTGATTGTTTTCCTCCCCCCCCACACACACACACTTCTCTACAATAGAAGGCACTGCAGCTGTGGAGGCATTTCATTGTATTATTTGAAATTATTCAAAGCATGCTTCAAGTTTCCTATGGGGGAGAAATTGTTTAAGCCAACAATTTTCCTCTGAATTTTCAATATGAAAATTAAGTCACACTTTTTAATTTACAGAAGCATTTTAACTTAGCAAACTGGGCATTGCCTTGAGGAGACAAACATGCAGTGAGTTATAAAAAATGGAGGGGTGAAAAATGGATGGCTTAATACTGGAAAACATTTTCCTGACATTAGCTTAGGAGCAATACATACACACATAGTTACGAGTGTAGAGGTGGGAGGGTGTATTCTAGGCCATTTGGAACAGATTTTTTCGTCCCCTTTTTTCCTATATTGTAAAAGCCTTTGTTTCAGAAGCTTAAAAAACAAAAATCCATTTATGACTATAGCTGTGAAGGGGAAATTATTGCAGTCCGCCAAGCAAATTGAATTTATAACTTTAAAATAATGTTACTGAATTATTATTTTATCTCACATTTTGAGATCCTTATCTTCAGAGTCAGAATGCACAGCTTGTGCATTACAGAATTTTCTTCTCTTCATTATTTATTAGACGAGTAGGGTCGTATAGTTCAAAGTAGATATATACAGACTGTGTAAAATCTGCTCCATTTGTGTTTCACAGATTGTCATGTGCCTTTCTGTTCTGTCCTCCGCTTACAGGTGGATGCAAACCTTTTTTCCCCCGTCATGTGGAAAAATACACAAATAATTACATAAGAGGTTTTGTAAGCATTTACATAATTTACCTTTGTATGTAACATTTAAGGTATTTTCCCCCATTCCAGTCAACTTTTCCTCAGCAGAAACGTGTGTATTTTCCTAGAAATAAATATGCATAAATTTCGGGAAAGGAGAAAAAGAACCCATCCAAAAGTCCATGGACTGCACAGCCTGAGGGAGTTGCTCCACAGTGGATTCCTCAGGCTGGATTCTTAGAAATCTGAGTTCATTTTAGTCCATCTCGAATTTCTCCAGCATCCCTAGGACAAAGTGATTGTTGAAGGGGCTACAGTTATATCCAAATGACTTGCTATTACCGTCCTCAGCAGAGCTCAGGCTTCACATTAATGTCAGATGTGTTTCCCACTGGTGGTGGTTGTTGTTGTTGTCGTTGTAATTGTTGTCGTTGTCATTGTTTTGGGTCCATTTTGTCTCTCCCCCCACTGCCCATTCCAAACAGAATGGAACTTTTATATGAGGACAGTTTTGGAACCCTCTCCAGCTGCATGCTGATGCTGATGATGTTATTCCTGAAGCAAGTAGGTGCTACACATGCATTATAAACTAAAACTAAAAGTTCGTAGACCTACCCTCTGGCATACAAGGCATGGCCTGCTCTACACACAGCAGAAACAGGTCTCATAGAATCATAGGGTTGGAAGGGGCCTACAAGACCATCAAGTCCAACCCCCTGCTCAGTGCAAGAAGCCTGATTCCCAGGACATCTCCCATCAAAGTGCTAACCAGGGCTGACCCTGCTCAGCTTCCGAGATGAGACGAGATCAGCCGCATCCATCCCTTTGCTCGTATTGGAGTGGGTTGGATTACTGACTACAGGGGTGTATGTGTGTGACTTTAGCCACACACACACACTTCTTAAAGTGTGCCACACCTTAAGAAGGATGCAGACAAACTGTAGAGGGTTCAGAGGAGGGTGACAAAGTTGATCAGGGGACTGGAAACAAAGCCCATGATTCTATGATGATTCTACAACAACAATAACAAAACAAGCACACGGAGAGGAAAGTTTCTAGATTAATGAGATCTGTGTTATATTAATTTTCCTCTTGTAGAAAGATTTATTCTTATTCTTATTCACTCCGCCCCTGGTTTGGAGTCTGAAGTGGTACAGTCCTGCTCCCTCTGTAGACCCAAGGTATTAGACCCAGAAGGGAAGAGAGTGGCAGGAATGGAGATCAGTTTGAGAATGTCATGAAAAGGCATCTAGATGCACCAACAGAATGTGCCACATGATTCTAGTGATGTTGGAGGAATCCTTCCAGAGGATGGAGGTTTCTGAGCTTTCATCAACTTGGCCCACTGAACTTTGGCTGCTTCCCCATGTGTTGGCCTGACTCAAGTCGAGCCAGTTTGAAGATTTTCCATTTTTTTCCCATAAATGGAAAGTTGCCCAAATCCTTCCCATAATTTGCTTAATTTGTGCAAATTCTGGCTGCATTAAGACCACAATTTGTGCAAATTATGCACATTGCAGCCACGATTCATGCAACTTTACACTGATGAAAAAATAACCAAAAAACATCTCCAGATTTCAGGGCAAAACCTGCAGCTCACCTTCAGAATGCGAACTGAGCTGGGCAGGCTGCAGGAATCTGTCGGGCCACCAAAGGGCCGGATTTGCAAACAATGGACATCCCTACATGATCCCCAGGAGGTAAATTATGTAAATGGCAGGGAGCAGCAAGGGAGAAATGGCACAGTTTTGGAGTGGAAGAAGATGTAAAGTTTTCCAGATGTAAGGCCGTGATGTCCCCCAAAATGAGCTGCAGAAGGGACATGTCCAAGAAGGATCACCAGAATTGAGTATAGTCCCTAAGCTGTTGCAATAGTTTCAGGAATACAGGGCTGGCCCAAGACATTTTGCTGCCTGAAGCAAAGGACAAGATGGTGGCCTCCCCCTATTCCATGTGCAAAAACCTACTACAGTGGCAGTTGAATCTTACTTCAACACTGATGAGGGGACAGTGTTCTTAGAGTAATAGAATAGTAGGGTTGGAATGGGCCAATAAGACCATCAAGTCCAACCACCTGCTCGATTCTTCATTTTACCTGAGGGCAGCAGGCTAGCTGAGGAGTTTGTCTGGCACATAAAACGTAAAAAATTTTGTCTGGCACATAAAACGTAAAAAAAAAAAAAAACTCATGCCAAGCAGGCATGCCTAAGGAGGGCACCTGACAGACCACCCTCTTCCTTACTAACCTCCCCAGTCACATAGGTCATCAGAGGGCATGTTCCTGCTGCTTCCACATGGACCCATGGCCCAGCTGGCGTCCACCAGGAAAAGAGCCTTCAGTGTGGTGGCCCCCCTCCTGTGGAACTCCCTGCCTTTGGAGCTCAGTGAGGTGCCAAAGTCGTCTTGCTTCCGGTGCCTCCTAAAGTCATTGTTATTTGGGGAAGCCTTCCTTGAGTGAGTGCCCAGATGTGGTTTATTACATGTGGTCTTATGAGAACTTGTTTCTTACATTTTAATTGTTTTAACAGTTTATTTTTTTTATCTTTTGATGTGGAGCAGTATATAAATGTTATAAAAAAAAAATGAATAAAATTTGGACACCACCATAGAAAATGTCTTTTCCCCAATCACTACCTGCCTGATGTGAGAAAGGAGGGAGTTCTAGGGATGGCAGAGAATTCCGCCACGGATCTCAGGGAGTCCGAATGCCAGTGCATTCGGCCCCCTGAAATCTGTGGCAGAACGGCCGCCCCCCCGCCCCCCCGCGGATCCCCCCAGGAAGAGACTTACCTGGGGCGGATCTTCCGGGTGGTGGCAGTGGCTCCAGCGGTGGCTTCAGCAGCGGCGGCTGCAGTGGCTGGTCTTCTGACCGGCTGCCGCCACCGCCATTTTTTTTTTTTACACCGACGTGATAGGCTACGTAAGCTTTTATGTAGCCTAAAATGTCTGGGTAAAAAAAAAAAAAAAGGCATACGCAAGTGGCGGCGGCTATGGCCGCCGCCATTTGTGTTCCTTATTTTGGACCGTCTTAGTCTATGTAAATAATTATGTAGACTAAGACGGCGAAAATAAGGGGAACGCAAATAGCGCCCGCTACGCTATTTGTGTTCCCCTTATTTTCGCCTTCTTAGTCTATGTAAATATTTACGTAGATTAAGATGGCAAAAATAAGGAACGCAAATGGCAGCAGCCGTAGCCGCCGCCATTTGCGTATGCAGTTTTAGTTTTTTGTTTTTTTCCCAGAGCCCTCCGTGGCCAGAAATCCAGCTGCGGATGGCTCTGCCTGGCTGGGTCTGGCCGGCTGCTCCATGGAGCCGCCGCAGAGCACAGCCAGCCAAGGAGGATGCCAGGGGGGAGGAACAGAGCGCCTCCCCCCCATCCAGGATTCCGGGGGGAGGGACGGAATGCCTCTCCCCCACCATAAACATAATCCGCGAACAGGTAAGTGATTTTCGTACATCCCTAGGGAGTTCACTATCCAGCTTTTGGGGGTTGGTTTTGGCAACTGTGTATAGCATGGGTGGAGAATCTATTCCTCTCTAGAAGTTTCTGGAATACCACTTCCATCAGGCCCAGCCACAATGGCCAATCGTAAGGTCTGTTGGGTCATGGCCACAGAAGACAAAGGAAGTGATAGAGCTCGAATTCAGAATCCTTTCAAATTTCATATGACAGCCAAAAGGCGAGGAAATGCCATGTGCAAAAAAGAAGCAGACCAGGCTAGTCGTCATGTGTATACATTCATGCACCACTGATCTACCTCAAACAAAAAAGAGTCCTGTGGCATAAGCCATAATGAATATTTTACTCTTGGAGTTGTCACATGACTTTTGGCTGGTTTTGCTGCAACAGAATAACACAGCTCCACTCCCCCACCCCACTCTGGGAAAGGATCTCGCACAGTTTATGCTGGCCATTTGAAGTATCTGCTTTGAGAATAATTGCAGGACTTTATGGGTCTCTCTTCATAAGCAGATGCCTGCAAATGAGGTTGCCCCCATGGCTTTCATATCTGCATATTTATTTAAGGCATCTCTCTTTTCTTTAGCAGGCATCCTCTGGAATCTGTGTCGTTCTTCCGCTCGGCTCAGAAATGGGTTCCACTACAGTGGCCAATTAAACCGAGTCTTCACAGATTTACATTAAATTTAGCTGATGCTTTGTATATTCCAGTGATTAATTCCAGGCCCTGGAGGAAGAAGGGCTCAGATAAATAGAAGAGACTGGAGCAATACCCAGGATTTCATTGTGTATATACAGTGGAAATGAGACCTCTCTGTTGTAGTACGGCACCATGCCAACTGCCATAATTGGGTACTCTGTCAACAGGGTGCCAAGCTGTTGGAGAGTTGCAGGTATTTCTTCCCCCTACTGCCAGGGGTGTTCTCTGAAAGTTGTATGCTTCAAAAAGCTGCAATGGCTACAATTTTCTAGGTTTCAGAATAGCTGGCAGGGATGTCTTAACCTATATAATTATTGAGGAGGACTTAGCTCCCCCCCTCATCAATTTATTCTTTTTTTTTTTATTTGGTTAAAGACCCCCTTGGGGCTGCATTAATAGATGTATAGTTTCCAAATCACATGAAGTACCAGTTCCCCCCTACTCAGCACTGGTCAGGCCTCATCTGCAGTACTGTGTCCAATTCTGGGTGCCATGCTTTAAGAAGGATGCAGACAAACTGAAAAGGGTTCAGAGGAGGGCGATGAGGATGATCAGGGGACTGGAAACAAAGCCCTGTGAGGAGGAGAGATGGAAAATAACTGGGCATGTTTAGGCTTGAGAAGATAAGACTGAGGGGAGATAGGACAGTGCTCTTCAAGTACTTGAAAGGCTTTCCCACAGAAGGAGGCCAGGATCTCTTCTCGATCATCCCAGAATGCAGGACACGGAATCATGGGCTCAAGTTACAGGAAGCCAGATTCTGGCTGAACATCAGGAAAAAACATCCTGACTGTTAGAGCAATACGACAATAGAACCAATTACCTAGGGAAGTAGTGGGCTCTCCCACGCTGGAGGTATTCAAGATGAGGCTGGACAGCTGGACAGCCACCTGTCAGGGATGCTCTGACTGGGATTCTTGCATTGAGCAGTGGGTTGGATTTGATAGTCTTATAGGCCCTTTCCAACCCCACTATTCTATGCTTCTAACCCCTCAACCCTGAGTTGGCCATGAACCTGCTCTTCCCACCTCCACTGAAGCAGCATACATAGCAGCACATCCTGGAGTCTCCAGCTGACTGGGACACCTGATGCTGAATGGAGATACACCTGGATGCATGAGCATCCCAGCGCTTCTCCCCAAAGCAATTGTGCTTCTATGAGCATTCCAGTCAAGTGCTCACAAAAGCAAGATCTGTGCAAGTATGTAATTTGAATGTTCAGGTGGCTAAACGTCCTACTTTACAGAAGCAAGTGCTCTGTTTTGGAGAGCAGGCAGAGGAAAGGCATCTCACTGAGGGTGTCCTCTGTTCGATGGCCTGTGCAGTCCTTGTCTGAATTAAAGTCAAAGAACCATAAGGAGGGCAAGCAGGGCCCTTAAACTTGCCCATCAACTCTTACCTCCTGGACAGCAGATTAAGCAGGTACACAGGTCACCTGGTCAGTCTTCTACACTATGGTGAGATATATTGCAATCCTATGTAAATTACAAGTTATTATTTCTAAATCTGCACCTATAAAACCTATACAACTGCTTATGCAAATACTATTCAAATTGATATCCACTTTTGACCTCTTTGGGGTGATGCATTCCCTCTTTTTTTGGCCACCCTAAGTTCATAAAGTTTTGAAGGCTGTTTCTTTCTCCTCCCCCCAAATTAATGTTTCAGGCTTTGGTAGGCAGCAGATTGAGACTATGAGTCTCAGCATCCCAGCAGAAACGGGGATGCTCCTTCCATAATTCCCAGTGAAACAACAGGCCTGCCTCCTTCGGAATTACATGCATGGTGTCAGCTTCCTGCTGAGGATGCTAGGACTTGTAATCCCATTTCCAGCTGGGAAAATATGCTCCACTTGGAGTTCCTGCCGCTATGTCCACCTTCTCTTGCCTCAGAGATAAGTTTCCAGGCTTGAAGGTCGGGGACGAGGGAGGTAGCTGGGAAGTAGCAGCAATGGCTTACAGGATCAAGGGGAACACTCAATACAGCCTGCAAACATTCAAGCAGGGGTGATTGCATATGAGACTGGCCCTGCTTGAATGCATGTAATGCCCCCTAGCATACATATGTTTATCAAATGGAGATGAACGTAATGGTGTACTCTCCTTCTCCTCCTCCTCCTCTTCTTCTTCAAATGCCATCTGCTATCTGAGGTTAGCTATCATTACAGCTATTTTTTTGTTTTGTTTTTAACACCGCTGCTCTGAATAGTTGTATAGAGGTACAGCTGAACCATTCCCTCAGATACTTAGAACATGATGTTCGTCTTCTTCATATTGATCTTTTTCCTTCCATTTTCCCTTGTATAGTAAGTTGGAGTATAGTGTATTTTTCACCTTTGATAATATGACCAAGCTATTGTAACGTTCTTCTTTTGATGGTCTTTACCAATTCGGTTTGTTTGTTTACTCTGCATAGTACGTTCTCATGTGTTACTCCATCAATCCATGGTATTTTCACCATGTGTTGGTATATCCACATTAATATGGTGCCCAGTTGTGTACATAGATCTTCCTTGCATGTGAGATTGCTAGATAAGGTGTGGCTCTGCAATATTGATGCAGTCTCAGCAGTCTGGGCTGTCCATGACACCACTTTTTTCAACCAGGGCAAAACTGCCTATAAAAAACAACAATGGGGCATTCCAGGTTTTTAGTATAGCTGTGATTGTAGAGCAGTAGCACCCCCCCCACACACACACACACACACAACTGTGCGTAACATGAAAACAATAGCAGTTAAGAAAGCAGTGACAGTTTTCTAACAGGAATTATTTTATTGAGAAATGTGATTTGTTTGTTTAACTGAACAGAAGAACACTTCTGTATGCAAGTCAATGGAGCACAAGCCTGAGGATGTCTGATAAGGCAATTTAAGTAGTTTTACATTTGCTTTGACTTGAAGGGGGCTTTGTATGAGCAATTTTTATGTAGTAAATCCAAACAGCCTCAACCGCACTTCTAGCCTGCGGTCTTAATAGGGGACTACAGTTCAGGGTTATCATGACTAGGGGTGAGTGAACGTGTAATGCTTGAGACCACTAGGATCCTCCAAACATCTTCTTGTGCTTGAGTCCCTTTTTCATTTGCAATCACTGCTCACTTTGTGCAGACAGGAGAATTGCGCAAATCAAGAAGTGGCTGAATGGGAGATTTGTGCAAATCTCCCAAAATTTGCACAAATTTCCATCATAGACTAAAGCTGGGCTGATTCAGTCCACTGAGGGAATTAACGCAAATTAGGAAGTGAACTCAAAATAAGGAATGAGATGAACATGAGCACATTTGACAGTTTGCAGAAATTTTCAGCAAACACATACTTGCACTCTCATTCGGGGCTTCAAACAGGGCATGCTCACATGTTTTGTGAGCAAAAACAAAATTCTCATATGTGTCTAGTCATAATCCACTCTGTCTGTCTCAGACACTGGCCCACTGTCAAATATGGATAATGTACTGGTATTTCCAAGGGTTTGTTTTCATATATATGACCTCAGCTTCGAACTCAGACCCCACTTGGGCACTTTGGAAAATGGCCTGAATTGCCACTTCGACACGGTAACTAACCTGAGTCCATGTTCGGAAATTTGAGGCTTCATGCTTGCTGTTGACTATCACGGGAAATGCAAAAAATGCTGGATTTCTTTCTCCTTCTCTTTGTCATAAGTGGATGATAGTTGCAGGCATGGAAGCCCATTGGGAGGAAATTACACCTGCCAAATGTCAGAAAACTAGGTGTTGTTTTTTCTTTTTAGTTTTTGCTATGTGGCTTTAACGCTTTATATGTTGTCGCTGTGTGTCTGTTTTTAAAAGGAAGTGCTGATAACTTTTTTGTTCCTTGGCAGAATTGGATGCAAATTGGAGGGATACTTCCCCCTTCTGAGGCAATGAAGCCTGGCTATTTTCTCCAGGTGCTTTAATGCAAGAGTAGCCTCGATACCTTGAGGACCTCCAAAAGATTATTTGCTTTCCCCTACAACTGCTAGGGGTGGACGAAAGGCACTTACTTTTCGTCGAAGCTTGTTTGCGGTGGGGGGGAGGCGCTTTGCGGCTCCCCCCACGAAGTTCAGGCCGGGGGGGAGGCTTCCCGCCTCGCCCCGGCCAAAATTCAGGCCAGGGGGGAAGTTTCCCGCCTCGCCTGGCCGCGAACTCCATTGTTGTTGTTGTTTTAAAAAAAAACACCCCCGTGATAGGCTACGTGACGATTAACGTAGCCTATCATGGCTGACTTTGCAAATCTAGCCGTGATAGGCTACGTTAATCGTCACATAGCCTATCACGGGGGCGTTTCTTTTTTTCTTTTCTTGGAATGGCGGCGGCGGCAGCCGGTCGAAAGACCGGCTGCCGCTCCCGCCCTGCTCGAACACCCGCCGAACCGCTGGCCGGACCTGCTGCCGGGAGGGACATTCGGCGAAGGTAAGTCCCGTCCCAGGGGGAGGTGCGGGGGGTGGGGGGGTGCAGAGGATTTCTCCCCGAAACTTGTTCGGGGGACCGAACACGTTGGTGCTCGGCCCCCTGGAGTTTCGGGGAGAAATTCTCTACCATCCCTAACAACCGCCCAATATTCCTTGTGGACCACTGGTTTGAAAATTGTAGGCAGGCAAGAGGTGTCCCAACTATGAAATCTGCAAAGTTTCAGAAGGATTTGAATCGAACTGGGCCATTTTCCAAAGTACTGAATTTGTGTCTGTGTCAAAATGGGGGTGTGCATATGTGTGTGTGTGTGTGTGTGTGTGTGTAAGAAAGAACCTGAGTTAGAAAGAACATGAAGTCTTGTCTCTTCTGCCATCTCTTTCTTGGTTTGGACAACATACTAGTCAAAAACCGTGGATTTGTTTGTTCTGTTTGTGGGCAGTTCTCACTTCTACCATGGGAAGAAAAAGACATAGTATCAAAAAGAACCAGAAAGTTCCATTGCTAGGCAATTGAACTGTCCCTGTGACCAAGACCATCAAGGATGTTTTTATAACAACAATGGGAGAATGCAGTCCCTGTGATTAGGGATACAAAATACTGTTTAATCTGTTCTGTGTTTCGGTGTGTTTTGTTCCATCATCCACCCATTGATGGAATCTGCCTCTCTCTCCCCCCTTTTAGAAAAAGTCCACAAAAAGTCCACTGCAATTTATGCAACTTTTGCTGGCTCATAACATTTTGCATATTTTTATTAGCTCAGGGTACCATCAGTGAGCACAGCCCCCAAAGAGAAGCTGAAGAGAGATCAAAGATGTATAAAAAATTGGGGGGTTGCTGTTGTTGTTTTAAACAACACAGCTCCGGCGGTGGTTCAGCGGTGGCGGCCGGTCTTCCGACCGGCTACCGCCGCCGCCATTTCCAAGTAAAAAAACAAAACAAACAAACAAACGTGATAGGCTATGTAAATCTTTATGTAGCCTATCACAGCTGACTTTGGGGGGGGAAAAAGCACGTAAGCAAATGGCGGCGCCCATGGGCACCGCCATGTGCGTTCCTTATTTGGGCATGTGTAGTCTACGTAAACATTTACGTAGACTACAGCAAAAATAAGGGGAACGCAAATAGCGCCATTTGCATAAGCGCTTTTTTTTTTTTTAAGTCAGCCGTGATAGGCTATGTAAACATTTACGTAGCCTATCACGGCTGACTGCAGGGACGCAAACGGCGGCAGCTATGGCTGCCGCCATTTGCGTCCTGGCAGACAACGAGGTTTCGCGGTCAGAGGGATGGGGCGCCTCTCCCCCAGCCAGAATTTCAGCGGGGAAGGACAGGGCGCCTCCCCCCCAGCCAGAATTTTGGCGGGGAGGGATGGGGCGCCTCCCCCCCAGCCAGAATTTCGGGGGGAGGGATGGAGTGCCTCCCCCCCACCGCAAAGCAAGCGTCGGGATCAGGTAGGGACTTTTGTCCATCCCTAGTTTCCAATAGGGATGTCAGAGAATTCCGCCACGGATCTCGGTGAGGCCGAATGCCAGTACATTCAGCCCCCCGAAATCTGTGGCGGAACAGCTTGCCCCCCGCCCCCCCTGCAGATCCCCCCTGGGATGAGACTTACCTGGGGCGGATGTTCCGGGTGGCGGCGGCTCCGGCAGCAGCGGTGGCGGCGGCGGCTGGTCTTCCGACCAGTCTGGAGGGGTTTTTTGTTTTTGTTTTTACAGAGATATGATAGGCTACGTAAAGATTTACATAGCCTATCATGGCTGGGTTAAAAAAAACCAAACACGTACGCAAATGGCGGCCACTATGGCCGCCACCATTTGCGTTCCTTATTTTTGGCTGTCTTAGTCTACGTAAATATTTACGTAGACTATTGCAGCGAAAATAAAGGGGAATGCAAATAGTGTAGCAGGCGCTATTTGCGTTCCCCTTTATTTTCGCCGTAATAGTCTACATACATATTTATGTAGACTTAGACGGCCAAAAATAAGAAACGCAATTGGCGGTGGCCATAGCCACTGCCATTTGCGTACGTGTTTTTTTGTGTTTTTTTACCCAGAGCCCTCCGCGGCCAGAAATCTGGCTGCGGACGGCTCTGGCCTGGGCCTGGCCAGCTGCTCCACGGAGCCTCCATGGAGCACAGCAGGCCGTTCGAGGAATCTGGTGGGGGAGGAATGGATCACCTCCCCCCCATCGAGGATTCCGGAGGGAGGGACGGAATGCCTCCCTCCCACCATAAACATAATCCGCAGAAAGGTAAGTGACTTTCGTACATCCCTAGTTTCCAATAACTTCCATACTTTCATATGACTAAATTTGTGTACAATTCCAGAAAGTTTTTAAAAAATGGTCTGCTAGTCGGCAGAATCCACACAACTCAGAAGATGATGGTTCCCTCTGGAAGCCATATGTCAGATTCATAGGGATGGCAGAGAATTCCGCCATGGATTTCAGTGAGGCAGATTCCATCAATGGGTGGATGATGGAACAAAATGCACCGAAACACAGAACAGATTAAACAGTATTTTGTATCCCTAATCACAGGGACTGCATTCTCCTATTGTTGTTATAAAAACGGAATCCCTGAAATCCGTGGTGGAATGGCCTGCCACCCCCTTCCCCCCCCCCCCGCGGATTTCCCCCGGGATGAAGCTTACCTGGGGCGGATGTTCTGGATGACGGCGGCGGCGGCTGGTCTTTCGACCGGCTGCCATGGTCGCCATTTACATCCTGGTCTTTGCCGTCATAGGCTTCGTAAGTATTGACGTAGCCTATCACGGCAAGCCAAGCAAAAAAAAAAAGGCATACGCAAATGGCGGCTACGGCCGCCGCTATTTGCGTTCCCTATTTTTCGCCGTTTTAGCCTACGTAAATATTTACTTAGGCTATTACGGCGAAAGAAAAGGGGCACACAAATAGCATAGTGGGCGCTATTTGCGTTCCTTTTTTGCCCGCCGTTTTAGCCTACGTAAATATTTACATCACGAACATCACGGCAGCCTGGCTGGACACAAATGGTGGCCGTACCAGCCAGTCCACGGCCGGAACTCCTGTTGCATAACTCCGAGCCGCCGCGGAGCGGAGCCGGCTGGGCAGGATTCCGTAGGGGAGGACCGGATCGCCTCCTCCCCCATCGAGGATTCCAGGGGGAGGGATGGAGCGCCTTCCCCCCCCCCACTGCGAGTCAATCCGCGAAAAGGTAAGTGACTTTCGTACATCCCTACAAATTCAAAGAAATCTGAAGTCATTTGAATCCATTTCTGATTTATCCAGAATCTGTACCTGTGATATTCTTTGGCTCTGATTAAACTTTCCCATTGAGGCTTGCGTCACTGCCTGGATTAGGGGTCTGGAAGGGTATGCTGCCCATGACAGACTGTCCCCGCTCAGCTTTACAGGTGTTGTGCCTGACATATTCTTATAAACATACCTGAAAGACAGTGGCTCCTTTAAGACATTGTTGCCTTTTGGTGAGGGGAGGAGGGTGATGGTGGCTCAGGCCCGGATTGTCTCTGAATATTTGATTTTATTCTTAGCACTGGAGATTTTGGTGGCTGGGGTCCTTGATAAATGACCAAATTAATTTTCCTCATGTTGCAATCATACTGTGCTACAGAACGTGATTACCTTAAGGATATTCACTTCTGAATTATAAATTAGAATAAATTAAGCTGGGGCCTATATATTAAACTTCTGATAGTGCAAGGTAATTGCTTTCCTAATTTGTAAAAAAAAAAAAAGGAAGTGTATAGAATACATAGGTATGGGGGGGAGGGAATCATGCTTGTAAAACAAATATGCCCTGCATACCTTAGGAATGGTCCTTTCCCTGATCTTCCTTCATGGTCTTTAAGATCAGCTGGAAGCTTTGCTTAAGACAAGAGCACTTAGATATTCCCTCACTATTCTAGGAATGTTTGAGGAATTCAGTCTGTGTAAAGTCCAATATTAACTGACCTGGTCTGCATGTCCTGGAGTATCAGAATCAGAAACTAGGCTGCAATCGTATGCACACTTACCTGGGAGTAAACCCCATGGACCATTGCATCATCTATTTCTGAATAAACATCCATGGGTTTGTGTTTAGTTATCCACCTGACCTGACATTTCTTCAAAGTTACAGTTCTTCATTCAGAATACAGATCTGATGCAGTTCGTCATTCAGAATACATTTTGCCATGCTATTTTGAGAAAATACAGACAAGAAGACTGTCTTCCATATGAGCCTGCCCAGGTTTTACGACCTTTAGAGAGGTCCTTCTGTTGGTACTGCCACCATCAGAGGCACGTTTAGTGGGGATGTGAGACAGGGCTTTCTTGGTGGCCACTCCCCACTGTGGAAGGTTAGGTTGTTTGTTATGCTTCTGATGACAGGCAAATATTTTTTATTCAGGCAGGCCTTTGACATAGACACTGGTCTGTTGCTGAAGGGAGAGTTCAATTGGTTGATGCTCTGTATTTGTTTTATCGTTGCATTTGTAATTGTGATTTTAATTTCTCTTCTGTTAGGTTTTAGTTAAGATTGTGTTTTCAATCTGGATTTCATTGTTAGGTGCCTTGAATGCCTTTTTTTTACAGAAAGGTGGGGTTTATTTATTTTGTTTATTTATTTAAATTAAATAAATAAACAAACAAACAAACATATTTAAATAGGCATTTAAGTGCCATTTCCATGCAGGATTTTGTTGGACTAAAAAAAAAAAAACATTGGAGATTTAAGTTGAACTGCGACAGAACAGAGTTATGGGTGAACACGGTAGGGAAACTCAATTCATCAGGAAAAAAAAGAAAGAAAAAGAGGTGGCAACCTAATTCAGCATCACAAATATGGCTGGATAGATGGGGATTCAAACCCAGACTTTCAAGAGCTAAACCCTCAAAGTTATCTGCCTGGATGAATGAATTGAACAGTTTGGGGTTCATCAAATGGAGCTTTTATCCTGCTATTAGGATGGCTCTCTCTAGGAAGTTTGTGGGCTCTTTAGATGATGCTAGGGATGTACGAAAGGGACTTAACTTGTCCCGCAGCTTGCTTCGCGGTGGGGGGGAGGCGCTTCGCTTCTCCCCCCGAAATTCAGGCCGGGGGGGGAGGTGCCCGCCTCGCCCGGCCAAAATTCAGGCCAGGGAGAAGCGCACCGTCTCCCCGGCCGTGAAAGAAAAAATGTGGAAAAAAAACAAAAAACACCTGTGATAGGCTATGTAACCATTAACGTAGCCTATCATGGCTAGATTTCCAAAGTCAGCCATGATAGGCTATGTAAATCGTTACGTAGCCTATCACGGGTGACTTTGAAAAAAAAAAAAGCACGTACGCAAATGGTGGCGCCCTATGGGCACCGCCATTTGTGTTCCTTATTTGGTCCTGGTAGTCCATGTAAAGATTTACGGCGTCGTCTACGTAAATCTTTACGTAGACTACCGGGACCAAATAAGGAACGCGAATGGCGGCGCCCATAGGGCGCCACCATTTGCATACACTCTTTTTTTTTTTTTCAAAGTCACCCGTGATAGGCTACATAACGATTTACGTAGCCTATCACGGCTGACTTTGGAAATCTAGCTGTGATAGGCTACGTTAATCGTTACGTAGCCTATCACGGGTTGTTTTTTTTTTTAACTTTACTTTGTAATGGCAGCGGTGGCAGCCGGTCGGAAGACCAGCTGCCGCCCCCGCCCCCGCCCCCGACGAAAAGCCGACGAACCGCCACCGGGACCCGCCGCCTGGAGGGACATTCGCCAAAGGTAAGTCCCATCCCGGGGGGGGGGCGGAGAATTTCACTGCCGATTTCGGGGGGCGAATGCGTTGGCACTCACCCCCCCGAAGTTTCAGGGAGAAATTCTCGGCCATCCCTAGATGATGCCATCACACTCCAGGGTGTCTCCCGCCAGTTCTTCCAGCCTATCTCATGTTTTCCCCAAACACAAACAAATTGGTATTTTTTCCAGCCCATGGAACAGGAGCTCCATGACCTCCCTGTTAAATTCTCCAATAGTGGAAGAAACTGCTGTGTCTGCCTGCTGTGGGTGCTTGTTTTCAGTTGTTGGGGTCACAGTCAGGATGACATTTGACAGGCGCAAGGGCAAGAATCGCCTGCCGATAGCGTCTCCTTCCTCTGCATTTCTCAGTTGGTGGGAGAGGAGGGTAAATGCCTCCCTGCAACGAAGGGAGAAACATCTGATCCCCCACCCCACCAAACTCAGAAGCAAGGTCCTCTGTAGTTTCAGAGCACTCTATTAAGTTCAATGGGGCTTACTCCCAAGTACATGTGCCAAGGGTTGCAGAGTTACAGGGTGAACCTATGTCTACTCTGAAGTAAATCCCACTGAGTGCAATGCAGCTTACCCCCAGATAAGTGCGCTGAGGGTTGCAGGCTTACAGCACAATCTTACATTTTATGTCTACTCAGAAGTAAGCCCCACTGAGTGCAATGCAGCTTACCCCCAGATAAGTGCACCGAGGGTTGCAGGCTTACAGCACAATCTTACATTTTATGTCTACTCAGAAGTAAGTCCCACTGAGTGCAATGCAGCTTACCCCCAGATAAGTGTGCCGAGGGTTGCAGGCTTACAGCACAATCTTACATTTTATGTCTACTCAGAAGTAAGTCCCACTGAGTGCAGTGCAGCTTACCCCCAGATAAGTGCGCCGAGGGTTGCAGGCTTACAGCACAATCTTACATTTTATGTCTACTCAGAAGTAAGTCCCACTGAGTGCAATGCAGCTTACCCCCAGATAAGTGCGCCGAGGGTTGCAGGCTTACAGCACAATCGTTACATTTTATGTCTACTCAGAAGTTAGTCAGAGGTTTCCTGGGGGCTGCAAGTAAATGGAACAGTAGAAGTTAAGCTACGAAAGCAAGACTCCCCCCCCCCCGCCTTTGCACACATGCCAGGGAGGGAGGAAGGCACTCCCTCAGTTCAGACCACATGCTGCTGTGTAAAGGAGCCCTTCATAATCCCACAAAGAAACCAAAAGCAGGAAGCTCCAGAAAGGATGTGGGGTTTTTTGCAGGGGTTCTGCTTAATGTAGAAACACCCTTTCACTTTCTCCTACATTATTTTTTTAAAAAAATCTCAAGTTCTTTCCTTCTAATTTATGAATAAATATGCAAATTTTCTCAATTGCTTATAAATAAAACCTGAACCAAACAAAATGCTCACCCATCCCTAGAACATATGCAAAAGTGTCACAGACCAGAAATAGATATAGATATGTCCATCCATCCCTATAATACTCAGATGTTTTGCTCTGACTTTTGCATTAGTGGAGATATCAGTGGCAGATCTAAACAAAAGCTCTTCTGCTTAATATCCAGTTGTTGCTCACGAGTAGCACAGATACTTGATAGACCTTGACACAGCTAGGCATTAGTATATACTCCACCGCACATCCTGTTTGACTTCCAAGGACAATGTTTAAAAAGGAGGGTATTCCTTTTAAATTAAACATCCCTGCTTTAATGTACTCTATAAAGTTTTATATACCTAGGATTATTGTTTTGTATGGGTAACTACATCATAAAGGTAGTCAAAGATGCCACCACCTATTGCTACAGCATGGAGAAGTGTAATATTTTACTAGATATGTCTAGATCTCTGGGAAAAGGGGAAAAAACCTACTGACATGTTTGTAGCCAAAATGAGGTGGTTAATATTCATGTTTCCTTGAATATTAATGAACCTTGCATTTATTACAGAAGAATGTGTTGAATCTTTGCACTTCCAAATAAAATTCCTGAGAGTGCTCTTTGTGTCATGTGTGTGTTTGTGTGTGTTTGTGTGTGTGTGCACACCGGTGGCAGTCATAATGGAATCAGAAAAGGACAGGAGAAGATAACCTGAAAGTAGGGATGTATGGACTGTGTAAAATCTGTTCCATCTCTGTTTTGTGAATTGTCAGGTGCCTTTTGTTCTGTTGTCTGCTCACAGGCAGATGATATTTTTTTTTGTCATGCAGAAAAATACACAAATAATTACATAAGAGGTTCCATAACAATTTACATAATTTACCTTAATACTTAACATTTAGCATAGTGTCCTCCATTCAATTTCACTTTTCCTTAGCAGAAACTTGAGTATTTTCCTATGAATAATTTTATTTATTTATTATTTTTTATTTATTATTAAATTTATTAATCGCCCATCTGGCTGGTTACCCAGCCACTCTGGGCGATGTAGAGCGTACAATAAAACAGTTTAAAACAATAAAATTCTACAGTAAAAACATTTTCTACAATACCCTAACCCACCCCAAATGCCTGCCTGAACAACCACATTTTTAATGCACGACGGAAGCTCATTAAAGAGGGGGCATGGCAGAGTTCCCTAGGGAGGGAGTTCCACAGAGTGGGGGCCACCACAGAAAAGGCCCTCTCCCTTGTCCCCACCAGTCTAGCTGTCCTGGCTGATGGGCCAGAGAGAAGGCCATCCGAGGCTGATCTTGTTAAGTGGCCTGTCTGGTGTTGCTGGAGGTGGTCCTTAAGATAGGCTGGGCCGGAACCATATAGGGTTTTAAAGGTCAAAACCAACACCTTGAATTTGGCCTGGAAAACAACTGGTAACCAGTGCAACTCCTTCAGCACCGGAGTGATGTGATCTCGCCGGCGGCTGCCTTTAATCAGGCGAGCCGCCACGTTCTGTACCAGCTGCAGCTTCCGAACCGTCTTCAAGGGTAACCCCACGTAGAGCGCATTACAATAGTCTAAACGAGAGGAGACCAGGGCATGTACTACCGACGGAAGCAGATGGTCGGGAAGGAAGGGGCGCAGCCGCCGTATCAGATGGAGTTGATACAGTGCTGTCCGGCTCACAGCTGACACCTGAGCCTCCATGGACAGCTGGGAGTCCAAAATGACCCCCAGGCTGCAGGCCTGGTCTTTCAAGGCTAGCTGTAACCCATTCAACACCAGGTCAACATCCCTCAGCCTCCTCTTGTCTCCCACCAAAAGTACCTCGGTCTTTGTCAGGGTTCAGCTTCAGCTTATTCCTCCCCATCCAGCCACTCACCATCTCCAGACATTTGGACAGGGATTCTACGGCCAACCTTGTTGAAGATTTGAACGAGAGGTAGAGCTGCGTGTCATCCGCATATTGATGACACCGCACCCCGAACCTCCTGATGATAGCCTCCAGAGGCTTCACATAGATGGTAAATAGCATTTGGGAGAGGATGGAACCCTGTGGCACCCCACAAGTGAGCCATGGGTCCAAAACCTCCTTTCCCAGTGCTACCCTCTGGTACCTGCCGGAGAGGAAGGACCGGAACCACCACAATACGGTGTCTCCAATGCCCAACCCCTCCAGGCGGTCCAGGAGGATACCGTGGTCAATGGTATCAAAAGCCACTGAGAGGTCGAGGAGAACAAGGAAGGAGCATTCACCCCTATCCAGAGCCCTCCTCATAAATATGCATACATCTTGGAAAATTAAAACAAAAAAATCTGAAAGTCCTAGGGGTGGACGAAAGTCACTTACCTGTCGTTGAAGCTTGTTCGCGGTGGGGGGGAGGCACTTCGCTGCTCCCCCCGCAAAGTTCAGGCTGGGGGGGGGAGGCTTCCCACCTCGCCCGGCCGAAATTCAGGCCAGGGAGGAGGCTTCCCGCCTCGCCCGGCCGCGAACTCGAAAGTTTAAAAAAAAAATAAAAATGCCCCCGTGATAGGCTATGTGACGATTAACGTAGCCTATCACGGCTGACTTTGCAGATCTAGTCGTGATAGGCTACGTTAATAGTCACGTAGCCTATCACGGGGGCGTTTTTTTTTTCTTTTATTGGAATGGCGGCTCCCGCCCCGCACGAACACCCGCCGAACCGCCGACCAGACCCGCCGCCGGGAGGGACATTTGGTGAAGGTAAGTCCCGTCCCGGGGGGGGTGCGGGGGGTGGGGGGGTGCAGAGGATTTCTCCCTGAAACTTGTTCGGGGGGCCGAACACATTGGCGCTCGGCCCCCCGAAGTTTCGGGGAGAAATTCTCCACCATCCCTAGAAAGTCCAAAGACTCCACACAGCCTGAGAGGGTCTCCGCAGCAGATTCTTCAGGTTGGATTCTTAGAAATCCAAGCTCATTTTACTCTGTCCTGAATTCTCCAGCATCCCTACTTGATAGGCCTAAATATAGTCCAGATAACTCATCCTTGGTAAATTCAAGTGTCAAACGGATATGTAATTCTAAAATTTCCAATGTGTTTTTTTGCCTAAGGACATTGCCAATGAGGGACATATTTCTCTGGAACCAAAATGATGCAGAATTGGCAACATTAAAAATGAGGAAGGGTTGTGTATTGAGGGAACGTACTGAAGGAACATATGGAGGAACCATTGGGTAGAATAAAAACATAAGAACATAAGAAGAGCCATGCTGGATCAGACCAAGGGTCCATCTAACCCAGCATTCTGTTTACACAGTGGCTGACCAGCTGTCCATGGGTAATCCACAAGCAGGACATGAGTGCAACAACACCTTCCCACCCGTGTTCCCCTCTAACTGGTGTACAACTGGAAGCATCAGGACTAGTAGCCATTGACAGCTTTCTTCTCTGGAACTTGTCTAACCCCCTTTTAAAGCCATCCAAATTGGTGGCCATCACTACATCTTGTACTAGTGAATTCCATAGATTGACTATGCACTGTGTGAAAAAGTACTTCCTTTTATCTGTTCTCAATCTACCATAAATCCATTCCATAGGATGATCCCAGGTTTTATTATTATGAGAGAGGGAGAAAAATGTTTCCCTATCCACATTCTCCATACCATGCATGATTTTCTACACCTCTATCATGTCTCCCCTTACTTGCCTTTTTTCCAAGGTAAATAATCCCAGCTGTTTTAACCTTCCCTGATAAGGGAATCACTTCAGCCTCTTGGACATTTTAGTTGCCCATTTCTGCACTTTTTCCAGCTCTACAATATCTTTTATTAGGTGCGGTGACCAGAACTATACACAGTATTCAAAGTGTGACCATACCATAAATTTATATAAGGGCAGTATGATATTGGCAGTCTAATTCTTAATTCTTTTCTTAATAATGTCCAACATAGAGTTTGTTTTTTTACAGCATCCGCATTCTGGCTTGACATTCTCATCAAGTTTTCCACCATAACCCCCAAGATCTCCTTCTTGGTTGGTCACTGCTAGGGATGTACGAATCCCTTACATGGCTCCGCGCAGGGGCATCCGTGGTGGTGGGGAGGCACTCCATCCCTCCCCCCGGAATCCTGCCTGGCCAGCTCCACTCCACGGCCAAGCTGCGGAGCCGCCGGCTGGCTCCAGCCGCCCGCAGCTGGACATCCAGCTGCTGAGCAGCCCTGTTGTAGCCACCGCCATTTGCATCCCTGTATGTGTAGCCAGTGTAGTGTAGTGGTGAGAGTGACGGACTGGGAGCTGGGAGATCCGGGTTCTAGTCCCCACTTGGCCATGGAAGCTCACTGGGTGACTTTGGGCCAGTCACAGACTCTCAGCCCAACCTACCTCACAGGGTTGTTGTTGTGAGGATACAACGGTGAGGAGGAGGATAATGTAAGCCGCCTTGAGTTCCTTGCGAGAGGGAGAAAGGCGGGGTATAAATGCAATAAATAAATAAATAAATAAATAAATAAATAAATCTCTGACATCCTTAGTCACTGCTAGCTCAGATACCATCAAGCTATACTTGAAGATGGTGTCATCCTCAAACTTGGCCACTTTACTGCTCACTCCTATTTCCAGACCATTTATGAACAAGTTGAAAAGCGTTGGTCCTAATACAGTTCCCTGTGAGACTCACTATTTACATGCCTCCATTGGGAAAACTTAATGGTTATTCTTAGGGATGTCAGAGAATTCTGTCATGGACTCCTCCAGAATCCGTGGCGGAATGGCCTCCTGCCCCCGCCACCCTGCGGAATCCCCCCAGGACGGAGCTTACCGTACGCTGTTTTTTTCTCTTTTTTGCTGTGATAGGCTACGTAAATATGTATGTAGCCTATCACGGCCTCCGCAGGGATGCAAATAGTGTCCCTGCATTAGCTGTGATAGGCTACTTAATTATTTATGTAGCCTATCATGGCTATAATGAGGAAGTGAATAGTGGCCCCAGATGCAGCCGCCATTCGCAAAGCAGCGCAAATGGCAGCAGGTAAGTACTCCGTTTTGCATGCCTTTCGTGGGATGGGGGGGCGGGGGGCTTCATTCTGCCACGGATTTCGGGGGGCCGAATGCACTGGCATTTGGCCTCGCCAAGATCTGTGGCAGAATTCTCTGACATCCCTATCCGCACCAGCCCAGCAGCAGCTGGAGTCCCCGCTGTGGGTCAGCCAGCCGGCGGCTCCGCGGACTCGCCTCAGAGCGGAACTGGCTGGGCAGGATACTGGGGGGGAGGACCAGATCGCATCCCCCCCATAAAGGATTCCGGGGGGTGGAATTGATTGCCTCCCCCCCACCCAGCGGATGCCCTGACCGGAACCAGGTAAGGGATTCGTACATCCCTGTTATTCTTATTCTCTGCTTTATGTTCTTTAATCAGTTACTGATCCATAAGAAGACCTCTCCTCTTATTCCAATATTGCTAAGTTTGCTTGGGACTAGGGATGTACAAACCCCCCCTTACCTGGCTCTGCTGGGTTCCGCTGGGGGGGGAGGCGCTCCGTCCTTCCCCCCGGAATCCTGGCCGGCCGGCTCCTCTCTGTGGGGATTCCTCGGAGCCGCTGGCCGGCTCCGCCAGCAGCCGGACATCCGGCCACTGGCTAGCAGGGACGCAAATGGCGGCGGCCGTAGCCGCCACCGTTTGCGTCCCTGTATTCAGCTGTGATAGGCTACGTAAAGACTTAGGTAGCCTATCACGTCTGGGTTATAGAAAATGGCCGCCACCATTTGCGTTCCCTATTTTGGTTGTCTTAGTCTACGTAAATATTTACGTAGACTAAGACGAAGACAAGAAAGGGGAACGCAAATAGCGTCCGCTACACTATTTGCGTTCCCCCTTAGTTTCGCCGTCTTAGTCTACATAAATATTTACGTAGACTAAGACAACCAAAAATAGGGAACACAAATGGCGGCAGCCATAGCCGCCGCCATTTGCGTACGTGTTTTTGGTTTTTTTTAACACAGACATGATAAGCTACGTAAGTCTTTACATAGCCTATCACAAATGGGGGAAAAAAAGACTGCAAATGGTGGCGGCGGCGGTGGCAGCCGGTCGGAAGACCAGCTGCCGCCGGCGGCGAAGCCACCGCTGGAGCCGCTGCCATCCGGAACATCCACCCCAGGTAAGTCTCATCCCGGGGGGGATCCGCGGGGGTCGGGGGGGTGGCAGGCTGTTACACCATGGAGTTTGTGGGGCCGAATGCACTGGCATTCGGCCTCACTGAGATCCGTGGCGGAATTCTGTGACATCCTTACTCAGGACATATTCTTTGTGGAACTAAAATGATGCAGAATTGGCAACATTAAAAATGAAGAAGGGTTGTGTATTGGGGAATGTACTGAAGCCACTGCCAGGCTGGTGTGGACGTAAATGGTGTCCTGCATAGGGGACGCCTACAGAGCGACCTGCTTTCCAAGAAGGTTAGCCTTGCCCATCCCAGAACTGGGCACCACTCCCCCACTCCCCAATGAACATCCGATGGATGTTTGTGATAATGATATTTTTGCACATATGGGTAAGCACGTGGAGAACTCCTGCACTTCGGAAGGTACCCTGATTGCCTTGTTTCCCCTTTGTACTTTCTGAAACTTATACTTACACTGCAGTAGGGATGTACAAAAGTTCCACCATGGATCTCGGGGAGGCCGAATGCCAGCGCATTCGGCCACCCGAAATCGGTGGCGGAAAGGCCCCCCGCCCCCCCAGGACGTAACTTACCTTAGGCGGATCTTCCTGGCAGCGGCGGCTCCAACTGGCTGCTGCCGCCGCCATTTTCAGGTAAAACAAAAAACAAAACAAAAGAAGTGATAGGCCACGTAAAGACTTACGTAGCCTATCACAGCTGATTAAAAAAAAAAAGCATCTAAGCTATTTGCATTCCCCTTATTTTCGCCGTCTTTGTCTACGTAAATGTTTACGTAGAATAGATGTGCCAAAATAAGGAACGCAAATGGCGGCGCCCATGGGTGCTGCCATTTGCATACACGTATTTTTTTGTTTTTGTTTTTAATCAGCCGTGATAGGCTACAGAAACATTTACGTAGCCTATCACGGCTGACTGCAGGGACGCAAACGGCGGCTATGGCCGCCACCATTTGCGTCCCTGCTAGCCAGCGGCCGGATGTCCGTCTGCTGGCGGAGCCGGCCGGCGGCTCCGCAGAATTGCTGCGGAGCGGAGCCAGCTGGCCAGGATTCCGGGGGGGGGGGAGGAACGGAGCGCCTCCCACCCCGGCCATGATTCCGGGGAGAGGGACGGAACGCCTCCCCCCCAGCATCAGCATAATCCGCGGAAAGGTAAGTACCTTTCGTACATCCCTACACTGCAGAGAGAGGAGGGTTGTTGTTGTTGTTGTTGTTGTTGTTGTGGTTGTTGTTGTTTTAACCTCACGGCACACATGCACAGCCCTGACCTGATAATATCAGAAATGCTCGACGAATTCCATCCTTGTGAATTCTGGCATGAATTCTTCTGATCTACACCTCTCAGACTTATGTGCAGCTCAGAATGTAGCTATCGAGTGGATTTCACATTTCTCCTAGCACTGTGTCACAATTATCAGCTAAAAAGAAAAAAAAATCAAGATGGGCAGTCATCAGGAATGCCGGGAGTTCCAGGATGTCTGATCATTGGCTATACTGGCTGGTCTGATGGGGGTTGGACCAAAACATCTGGTGGGCACTAGGTTGGGCAAGGCTGCTACTAGGGATGTTAGAGAACTCCCCAACAGAACCAAATGAGTTGAGATTTTCATGAATCCCATCCAAGGATTCCTCAGCAAACTGGCTTTCCTCCTGTCAGGCGGATTCCCCAGACTTGCTGACAATTTTTCTAACCTTCCCAAATTTTGCACAAATTTCCCCCATAGGCGAAAGCGTGAAAATACACATTTGGGGGGAATTTGCACATTTTTTGCATTTGTGAATTTGCACAACCGTTTGTTTTCAGAAACCAAAACAATCTGATTCTGCGGATGGGCAGACAACAGAACAAAAGGTCCCTGGCAATGTGCGAAAAACAGATGGAACAGATTTCACGCAAACTGCACATCCCTAGCTGCTACAAACTGTAATTAACTTTCAGTAAGCTGATTCTATCTTGTCCCCCATTCAAGTATTTTTCTTTTATTCCTCAACTAACGTGTCAAAGTTCTGTAGCTCCTGGAATCTCAGAAGTCTCACTCAGACAATTACAGTATATATCTTGCTGCTGTATATACTTATGTCTACCTATGGGATCTCCCAAATCTCTAGAAATGATGAACTTATTTGTGTGTGGCCTGGCCTCGTGCTGTTTCCAAACTGATCGGCACTCAGCCATCCACAATTAGGGATGTTCGAATTACTTACCTGCCACTCCAGCGGGGGGGGGGGGTCCCGCGGGGGGGGAGGTGATCCATCCCTCCCCCCAGAATCCTTTGCCGGCTGGCTCTGCTCCGCAGCAATTATGCGGAGCTGCCAGCCGCCAGCCTGCTCCGAAGCCCCAGCAATATGGCCGCCATTGCCGTATCACTAGCTGGACTGACATAGGGGATTTGTGTCCCTGCTCTTTGATGTGATAGGCTATGTAAATCTTTATGTAGCCTATCATGTCAAACAGCAGGGACGCAAATGGTGTAGCGGACGCCGTTTGCTTCCACAGTCCATCGGTCCCGCCAGTGATACGGCAATGGCGGCCGTATTGCTGGGGCTTTGGAGCCAGTGGCAGGCAGGATCCTGCCGGCGAGGTCTTTGCAGGGAGGTGGAGGTAAGAGATCTGATCCTCCACAGACTTCGGGTGGCCAGATTCAATAGAATCCAGCCTCATTGGGGTCCGTGGAGGATTTCTCCGACATCCCTATACAAGAGCTATTTGAGGGAAATGATTTGCATGAAGTTTGCCTTGTCTGGCCCTACCAGTAACGAGAGAGTTCAACTCCACCTCCTACAATTTCCTGGGAAGAAGATGCTGAAATCAGGTTGAGAATCCAATCGGTCCCTAGGATTTTCAAGAAACCTGACACAGTGGTGAACCACCATTTTCCAGAATTCCTGAGCTTAAAAATATTGCATTAATGACTATTAATTTTTTGGTGGGGGAAAGAGCAACAAAACTCTGAGCAGCATCAGAAGGGCCCCCAGTCAGCAGACTTACTTTGGGTAAGTCACCGGACTGTTATCTGCAAGAAATACACGGTTGATTCACAGGTGTTTTGTTTCAATTCGCCAACTGGTGTAGCTGCAACTTTGAGAAGCAAAATGCTATCAGGTTGTCCAAAGTAATCATGAGCATATGTTGTTGAGCTGCATTCTGCTTTCCATTGAAATATGTTAAGGAATGTTCCGCCTTGAGTCGGGGACAGCTGTGGCTCTTCACTCTGTCATACTTCATCTGCGCTTCAGCTATTTATACCCGGGCTGCCCCGAAATTGATTTCACAGGATATAATGGAACTGTTAAACCTGCACTGTTGGCTTGACTTAGAGTCTATTAAGAGACATTTAAGCTGAAGTTACAATAGCAACTCAGTTTAGGCTGAGTCAGGAGCTTCCTTAAAGGGGAGGGCTCATTTCTGTTAAGCACAGCATTGTCTTCTCTCTCTCTCTCTCTCTCTGGCAGTTTTGCTTGATGAATCTGTTAAGAATGAGGGTCCAATTGCAGCATCCCTTCTCAATACCAGAACTCAATTCCCCAAAAAGGTGACAATATCCCAGTCTGTCTATCTTGTGGACTTCACTGTGATTGTGTTTTTTTCTCCTTTTTTTTTGCATTGAGCCATTTCCACAGCCTATGATTCTTTGCATGTATCTGTGGAGCATATTGATGTCATAGCTGCACTTTCATCCCACACACAGGATCCGTGATGGCTACACTGAAACCTGGCTTTAAGAGTCTGTATATCGGCTCTTGCCGGTTCGTTGACACTAGCTCCTTTGAGACGGAAGGTGCAGTGTAATATTATGAAGCTGCTGTTGTCGCTCATAAAATTTCACAGGATCAATGAAATCTAGGGATGTATGAAAGTCACTTACCTTTACGATGGGGTGATTCGCGGTGGGGGGGGATCCCCCGAAATCCTTATCCGGCTGGCTCCGCTCCACGGACATTCCATGGAGCCGCTGGTCAGGGCCACCTACAGCCGGACATCTGGCCTCTGGGCAGCCTTCCAGAAAAAAAAAAACCACATACGCAAATGGCAGCAGCAATGGTGGCCGCCATTTGCGTTCCCTTTTTTTCCGCCATTTTAGCCTATGTAAATATTTACGTAAGCTATTGTGGCGGGGGGGGGAAGGAATGCAAATAGTGGGGAAAAAGAAGGAATGCAAATGGTGGCCGTAGCCGCCGCCATTTGCGTACGTGGTTTTTTGTGTTTCTTTTGCTTGCCGTGATAGCCTACATCGTAAGTATTTACATAGCCTATCACGGCAAAGGAAGCTATGCAAATGTCAGCTTTATCCCGGGGGGGATTCCACAGGGGGGGCGGGGTGTGGGAGGCCGTTCCGCCACGGGTTTGGGGGGCTGAATGCCAGTGCATTCGGCCTCACTGAAATCCGTGGCGGAATTCTCCACCATCCCTATGAGATACCATGAAACTTGTTAATAGCGCTCACTATTGGGGATTCATTTTTATTCACTTTCCAGACACAATTTTTATTTCATTGCAGTAGGGATGGGAGAGAATTTCTCCCCAAAACTTCGGGGGGCCGAGCGCCAATGCATTCGGTCCTCTGAAGGTTGTTCGGGGAGAAATTCTCCGCCCCCCTGCCCCCCGCCCCCCCCTGGGATGGGACTTACCTTTCATGAATGTCTCTCCCAGCGGCGGGTCCCGGCGGCGGTTCGGCAGGTCTTCATCAGGGGCGGGGGCGGCAGCCAGTCTTTCGACCAGCTGCCACTGCCGCCATTACAAGAAAAGTAAAAAAAAAAAGCCCCTCTGATAGGCTACGTAACCATTAACGTAGCCTATCACGGCTAGCTTTGCAAAGTCAGCCATGATAGGCTACGTAAATCGTCACATAGCCTATCATGGGTGACTTGAAAAAAAAAAAAAAGCCCGTATGGCTAATGGCGGCCCCCATAGGTAGCCGCCATTCGCATTCCTTATTTGGTCCCTGTAGTCTACGTATATCTTTACGTAGACTACAGGGACCAAATAAGGAACGCGAATGGCGGCTCCCTATGGGGGCCGCCATTTGCGTACGCGCTTTTTTTTTTTTTTCAAAGTCACCCATGATAGGCTACGTGACGATTAACGTAGCCTATCACGGCTGACTTTGCAGATCTAGCCAGGGTAGGCTACGTAAATCGTTACGTAGCCTATCAGAGGGGCTTTTTTTTTTACTTTTCTTTTGAAGTTCGCGGCCGGGGAGACGGGGCGCTTCTCCCTGGCCTGAATTTTGGCCGGGTGAGGCGGGAAGCCTCCCCCCTGGCCTGAATTTCGGCCGGACGAGGCGGGAAGCCTCCCCCCCCAGCCTGAACTTCGGGGGGAGAAGCGAAGCGCCTCCCCCCCACCGCAAAGCAAGCTGCGAGACCAGGTAAGTGACTTTCGTACATCCCTACATTGCAGTTTGCTTGTGTAAGTGTGTGTATGTGTGCACGTGTGTGTTGACTAGGAATAGGGATTCTGTGGGAGTCCGAGGAGAGGGTGGACTCTTTCAGACTCTCCCCCCCCCAACCCCCATGCAGCCTCCCCTTCCCCACTCACCAGGCTACAGGGCGCTTGCTTCCCCACTCGCGACTACTGGGAAGCACTGTGGGGCCGGCCATCCCCTTACTGAGCCACAATCGTGTGCACAATTGTGGCTTTGTTTGTTGTTCAGTCGTTCAGTCGTGTCCGACTCTTCGTGACCCCATGGACGATAGCATGCCTGGCCTTCCTGTCCTGCGATCTCTCCCGGAGCGTGCTCAAGTCCATATTCATTGCATCGGTGATGCTATCTAGCCATCTCATCCTCTGCCGTCCCCTTCTCCTTTTGCCTTCAATCTTTCCCAGCAACAGGTTCTTTTCCAGTGACTTTTCTCTTCGCATTAGGTGGCCAAAATATTTCAGCTTCAACTTCCAATGAGCACCCAGGGTTGATTTTTTTTTAGGATTGACTGATTTGACCTCCCTGCAGTCCAGGGGACTCATAAGAGTCTTCTCCAGCACCACAGTTCGAAGGCATCAATTCTTCAGCGCTCAGCCTTCCTTATAGTCCAGCTTTCACAGCCATACGTTTCTACTGGGAAAATCATAGCTTTGATTATGCGGACCTTTGTCGGCGAGGTGATGTCTCTGCTTCTTACTATGCTGTCTAGGTTTGCCATAGCTTTCCTCCCAAGGAGCAAGTGTCTTTTAATTTCATGGCTACAGTCACCTTCTGTGGTGATCTTGTAGCCCAAGAAAATAAAATCTGTCACTGCTTCCATTTCTTCCCCTTCTATATGCCAGGAAGTGATGGGGCCAGATGCCATGATCTTAGTTTTTTAACGTTGAGTTTCAAACCAGCTTTTGCACTCTCCTCTTTCAGCCTCAACAAGAGGCTGTTTAGATCCTCTTCACTTTCTGCCATTAGGGCTTGGTTACTTCAACATATTTAAAATTGAGTCTATGACTGCTATAAAGGAACAAGGTCCCTTTACACCTGTAATCTTGTGTAGGGATGGACGAAAGTCCCTTACCTGGTCCCGTAGCTTGCTTTGCAGTGGGGGGGAGGCGCTCCGTTCCTCCCCCCGAAATTCTTGGTGGGGGGGAGGTGCCCCATCCCTCCCCGCCGAAATTCTGGCTGGTGGGGAGGTGCCCAGTCCCTCCGGCCGAAATTCTGGCCGAGGGGGAGGCACCCCATCCCTCTGTCCGCGAAACCTCTTCTTCTGCCGGGATGGAAATGGCGGCAACCGTAGCTGCCGCCATTTGCGTCCCTGCAGTCAGCCGTGATAGGCTACGTAAATGTTTACGTAGCCTATCACGGCTAACTTTGGGGGGGAAAAGCACATACGCAAATGGCGGCGCCCATGGGCACCACCATTTGCGTTCCTTATTTGGGCACGTGTAGTCTACGTAGACATTTACGTAGACTAGGCGAAAATAAGGGCAACGCTATTTGCTTTGCCCTTATTTTCACCGTAGTCTACGTAAATGTTTATGTAGACTACACGTGCCCAAATAAGGAACGCAAATGGTGGCACCCATGGGCGCCACCATTTGCGTACGCGCTTCCCCCCCCCCAAAGTCAGCCCTGATAGGCTACGTAAAGATTTACGTAGCCTATCACGGTGTTTTTTTGAAAATCTAGCCATGATAGGCTACGTAAATCTTTACGTAGCCTATCACGTTTGTTGTTTTGTTTTGTTTTTTACACTTGGAAATGGCGGCGGCGGCAGGCGGTCAGAAGACCGGCCGCCGCTGCCACACCGCCGCCGACCCGGTACTGGGAGCCGCCCCCGCCAGGGACATTCGACCAAGGTAAGTCCCATCCCAGGGGGTGGCGGGGGGGTGGCGGACCGTTTCTCCACCAATTTCAGGGGGCCGAATGCGTTGGCATTCAGCCTCCCGGAGATTCATGGAGAAATTCTCCGACATCCATAATCTTGAGTCATTTCCCCTTTAAGGCAGCCATAGATAGACTCTGCTTTGCATATTCCATTTATTTAGTAGTGAGCCATACGTCATTCACAGACCAGACCCAGTAAACAGCTAAAACATATTCGGGCAGAGACAACATCAGGTCAAACTCTAAAATGGTTAAAACTAAAATAAGTTCACAGAATATTATTTAAAATGCATTTGAATCCATTTAAAAATATACTGCTTCCACATTTAAATGAATAATTATGATATGAAAATTAAAACAGTGTAGGCTAAAATGGCAACAAAAAGGGAATGCAAATGGCGGCCGCCGTAGTTAAGCCGTGATAGACTACGTAAATACTTACGTAGCCTGTCACAGCTTCCGCAGGGACACAAATGGCATCCCTGCGTTAGCCGTGATAGGCTACGTAAGTATTTATGTAGCGTATCACGGCTACATGGAAGAAGCGAATGGCGGCCGCAGACGTGGCCGCTATTTGCAAGTCTGCGCGGACGGCAGCAGGTAGGTGCTCCATTCCGTGCCCATTTTCTGGGGTGGGGGGGCTTCGTTCCACCACGGATTTTGGGGGGCCGAATGCACTGGCATTCAGCCTCACCGAGATCCATGGTGGAAGTCTCTGACATCCCTAGGTGGGATCTGTATCAGACAAAAAGTAAAAGGCAGACTAAAATTTGTATATGCGGAACTTGCCTGAGCACATTTCTGTGCTCAGTCATGGCTTGGTAAGGGGGTGGATGGCCCCAAAGCACTTTTCAGGTGATCGCTGAGCCATTTTGCAGCTCTCGCCATGCGGCTCACATGGGCAGACCGCAAGGATGGCTCATTGACTGCCCGAAGGAAGTGGATGGAGGTGCGTCCATCCATTTCTAACTTGGGATGTATGAGGAATTCACATCCATTCATTTTTTATGAGGACTTTACCCAGTTCGCACTTTCCGGACAAAACATGACCTTGTCCGGATCTGTGGTAGAAGTCCTTATGTTTCTGAGCTTGCAATGTGTTTCACAGACTGCCCCACCCTTTCTGATGTTTTCAACAGCATGCATACATTAGAAAAATGCACATAAAAATTTGCACATTTGAAAAATGAGCACTAATATGCTTTAATCAGTAGGGGGAAAATGCAGGCATTCCAAAAATGTGCACAATTGATGTGCACATTTGGAAATATATGCACACAAATGCAGACAGATTTTTGTGCAAAAAGAAGAAGCGACACCAAAGCTTGCAATCTGATAGGGACTCGAGTCAGAATGAGCTTCAAGATGGAATTCGGAGGAGTTCAAAGAGCTCAAGTTTTGCTGATTTGCACAACCCTAGTATTGAATCAAAGAATACAAATGCCCATGGCCAGATATTAACTCTGATCTTTGTGCATTTTGCTGCCTAGGGTAGAGCCCAAACCATCTCCTGCTAGGACCAACACTTTAGAAAGTCTTGCTGCACCAGTGAAACACCACTGCCTTCCTCTATTCTGCAGGGCACATAAAGCAGGTCACATCACCTTGCTGCATGGTAGGATCAGCCCAGTCTGTGTGATTGGCTGATTCAGGTAGGGATGCACAGATTCCCCACCTTCCAATCTGGTGGGGAGTCCATGGGGTGATCCGTTCCTCCCCTCCCCCCTGGAATCCTCTAGAGCAGCTCTGCTCCAGAAGGATTCCACAGAGCAGCACTTCAGCTCCCTATACCAGGCGATACGGTAATGGCAGCTGCCATTAGCCTATCGCTGTGTGAAATACAGACAAAATAGCATATTATACGCCATTTGCAGCTTTAAAGCACCGTGTTTGACCTAAATGCAGCCCTAAATGGCCTAAATTACAGCCGTGTAGCATCCAATATGCTATTTACCTCTGTATTTCTCCCAGCGATAGGCTAATGGCAGCAGCCATTAGCATATTGCCTGGTGTAGGGAGAAGGGTGCCACTCCGCGCAAAATCCTCAGGAGCTGGAGGTAAGTGGAGCTGCTCAGCCGCAGATTCCAGAGGCCGGATTCTTTGGAATCCAGCCTCACTGGAGTCCACGGAGGATTTCTCTGCCATCCCTAGATTCAGGGCGCAATCTTATCAGGATAGTCAGGTGCCTCCAAAGTCAGAGGGCGACTATGCAGGGTGTTTTTGTGGCTAGATGGCCGATTTTGGCTGTCTTAGCCAGGGCATGTCAGAGCAGGAAGGGTGGAAGGCTGTGCAGCACATAGGAAACCATGTAAGCAACTTCTGCAGTCTCCTCCCCTTCCTGCCCCAAGAACACCCCCTATTCACCTGCCCTGTGCTCTGTTTCCAAGCCCAGAGACCAGCGAGAACCGTGCCACCTATCATGAGGCAGCCTTGGAGGAGGCAGGGAACACAGTTCCTGGGAACGGTGGTCAAAGTGCTGTCTCCAACTCTGGTTCCTGAGAATCGAGAAATCCGATGGCCCTGTAGACATTGTCTAGTGGCCATAGGATTGCTCTCTTAGAATATTATATATGTTTTCTATGTCTTGAATTCTAGGGATGGATAAATCTGTAAAGTTTGTTTATGTGAGTTGCTTATTTTTCTAATCTTAGGTGTGGTTCATTGTGAACTTTGAGAATGTGTTAAATAAAACATGGTCATGGAAATGCTCATGCAGTTTGTGCCCATTTCTCCTAGTTCATGATTTTTCATACGCCATTTTGTCTAGCATGCACATTCTTGCAACCAGTTTTCCCAATGTAATGCATTTAATGTTATTTGCACTAATATTAGCTAGGGCTGTGCACCTCTTCAGCCCGAGGCCTGAAGCCCGAGTCAAAGCAGGCTGCTTCGGGCCACTTTGTGCCCCTTCCAAGGCGAAGCACAAAGTAGCCCGGAGTGGGCTGGGGGCTCGGTGTGCTTCGGCCCCCGGCCCAGCCCTCCTGGCACCTCCAGCTCCTTACCTGGGCTGCCACCGCCTCCTCCTCTGCTGCTGCTGCTGCTGCCTCCTCACCTCACGTTTAGGAGGCGACTGGTCTTCTTCCAGGGAGTTGCCATTTAAAAACTTGTGACTCCCTGCAAGAAGATTCGCTGCACGTCCAGGCCTCAGGAGGCGGTGGGCGGCAGTGGCGGGCTGCTCCCACTTTTGCTACCTCTGCCGCTGTGCCGCCACCTCTGCCACCCTCTCTGGTAGAGGATGCAGCGGCGGCCCAGGTAAAGAGCTGGGGGGTTGTATGAGGGCATCGTGAGGGGGAACCCACTTTGTGTTTGGGGCCGAGGAGGGTCAGAGGGTCCCTGCACAGCCCTAATATAAGCATATTTGTGTGCACTTCTCCCTAATATACACATTTTGCATGCTTGCAGGGTGGGGGGTTGGAGAAGTACATTGCAAAATTCAGGGAAGTCCAAATTTTGAAGGATAACTGAATATTGCTTTGCATATTGATTCAAAACTGCAAAGTTAGTTAAGTTCATGTGAAAAAGGTGAACTGAACAAATTTCTCCCCCATCTCTATTGAATAACACCAAGAGTCAGGGTCCTTCTAAGAGGATGCTGCAGTCAGTTGCTAGGTAAGACATATTCTCTTTATTATCAGGCGTTGTCCCTGTTTTTACCTGGCTATCAGTGCTTAGTGCTACATCCAGAAAGGTTGGGCAAAGTCCACGGAAGAATAATGTTACTCTCTCACATTTATTTATTTAATTCTATCCCGCCTTTTTTCCTCTTGCAAGGAACTAGGGATGGCGGAGAATTTCTCCCCGAATCTTCGGGGGGCCGAGCGCCAACGCATTCGGCCCCCCAAAATTGGCAGTGAAATTCTCTGCCCCCCGCCCCCCCCGGGATGGGACTTACCTTTGGCGAATGTCCCTTCTGGCGGCGGGTCCCGGCGGCGGTTCGTCGGCCTTTCGTCGGGGGCAGGGGCGGCAGCCGGTCTTCTGACCATCTACCGCCGCCGCCATTACAAAGTGTAAAAAAAACAACAACCCCATGATAGGCTATGTAACGATTAATGTAGCCTATCACGGCTAGATTTCCAAAGTCAGCCATGATAGGCTACGTAAATCGCTACGTAGCCTATCACGGGTGACTTTGAAAAAAAAAAAAAGTGCGCCCTATGGGCGCCGCCATTTGCGTTCCTTATTTGGTCCCAGCAGTCTATGTAAAGATTTACGTACGTAGACTACTGGGACCAAATAAGGAACGCAAATGGTGGCGCCCCATGGGGGCCGCCATTTGCGTACGTACTTCTTTTTTTTCCCCCCAAAGTCACCCATGATAGGCTACGTAACGATTAACGTAGCCTATCATGGCTGACTTTGGAAATCTAGCCGTGATAGGCTACGTTAATCGTTACGTAGCCTATCATGGTTTTTTGGGGTTTTTTTACACTTTGTTTCGCGGCTGGGGAGATGGGGAGCTTCTCCCTGGCCTGAATTTTGGCTGGGCAAGGCGGGAAGACTCCCCCCCAGCCTGAATTTCGGCCGGGCGAGGCGGGACAGCTCCCCCCCCTCGCCTGAACTTCGGGGGGAGAAACGAAGCGCCTCCCCCCCACCGCGAAGCACCCCTGCGAAAAGGTAAGTGACTTTCGTACATCCCTACAAGGAACCCAAGGTGGCTTATGTTCTCCTCCTCCTCCTCTCCATTGTATCCTCACAACAACAACCCTGTGAGGTGGGATGGGCTGAGAGTCTGTGACTGGCCCAAAGTCACCCAGTGAGCTTCCATGGCCGAGTGGGGACTAGAACCTGGATCTCCCAGCTCCCAGTCTAGCACTCTCACCACTACACCATGCCAGCTTCCCTCAGAAGTGTCAGGTGCAGCTCTACTGGAGTGAAGGGATACAGCCTTATTTTCCCTACTCTTTGTGGTATCATACAGGCTCAATATTTAATCAGATCTGGGCTTATTCTTCCCCATCAAAATAGGTTCTAGCTGGCAGGTTCAATACGGGTTGAAGGGGAGGGGAGACGCAGGGTACAACAGTGAATACTGCAAAGGATTGGAGTGGTGAAGGATGGCTGACCCAAACCAACATATATTGACTAGAAGGTCTGAGGGCATCTGGGGGCACAGAGACAACTTTGGGGCCATGAAAACATACTTTACACTTCAGTCAACTGGTTCTTTTATATTTCTTTTATGCCTGTGTTTTAAATTGTTGTTTTTTAGGGATCTGTTTTAGGTTTTGATTAATATTTTGTTTTTCACCTGTAATTTATTATTGATACCTGCCTGGAGTACAGGTTTTATCAGAAAGGGTGGGGAAGGCATAAATTTAATTAATTAATTAATTAATTAATAATACAAATGAGTTCCATAGTGTAAACAATTTCCATCAGTGAATCTTCCTGTACATATTCAGCAAATCATTCCATATGTATTGGGAAAACATTGGGTTCACTTGTTGTGAATGCCTTTTCCATTTCCCTGTGAGTGATGATTTCCTGGACAAAATGCAACTGCCAACATTCCTGCCGATTGAACTATGCTGCATATACTGTTGAGCTTTACAGAGCTATACGGCTGTTCTAGGGTGATGCAGACTTCATGTAGACTGTGAATGATCAATGGCTGAGCCAGGTTTCCATCATTAAACCCATTTGCATTGAAGAAGAGAAGTTCTCTCCTCCACTGTACACATTTTATCACAAGAAGGTGATGTTCTGGAGTGTATTGATCATGTATCTGTTGGCTTTTCCTGTAGTAAATTCTGCCATTTATTATTTAGTTGAAAACCTTGCTGTGAACACTCCCCAGAAATGTGAGGCTCTCCTTTCATAATCAGTCATACTTCTTCTAATGGTAACACACACACACACTCGACATGCACATAATGCTCAAAATTTGCTGGCACAAGCTCTTTTTGAGCTATTGCTATATCTCTCCTATGCTACCTTCATTACTCTCCTATCTAGACCATCCTTTATTCTTCACCTTGTCATTCTACTAGGGATGTGTGAACTCATGCCCGTCCGGGTTCTCTGGATGCCCACCCAGCCACTGTCCCTGTGTGCTGGTCCCCGGACTGCGCTCCAGCCCCTTCCATGCTTGGCGAGCAGCCCGCACTCACCCAAGTGGCCTCATTGTGCTCTGCAGTTTCCATTTCTTAAAAAAAAAAAAAATGGCGATCGCAAAAATGTGCATGTTTTTGTATGCACAAAAATGTGCATTTTCGCACATGAGCATATTCTAATGTGCAAAATGTGCATTTTGTGCATATGCAGATATGTGCATTTGCAAAATGTGCATTTTTGCAAGTGCGCAAATATGTGCATTTTTGTTATCAGCATTTTATTTCTCAAAAAAATGGTGCCTGCAAAACTCAACGAGGCTGCCGGCGTGAGTGCAGGCCATTCCATAGGCAGGGGTGAGCAGGGGCTGGGGCTCGAGGAGCGGGGCTCGGGGGGGCGGGCAGGAGCAGGTCTCCTGGACTCCTGGACTGAATCAGGCACCTATGCCATTCCTACATTCTACCCAACTGTCGCTGAAATTCTATACAAATGTGCCTGGGAGTACCACTGATTGAACTTAGTTAGGCGGGCGTGTATATGATTGCACTTTCTGTAAGCTTTCTGGGTAGGATCAATGGCACTTTATTTTATTTTCTTTTTTTCCTTTTTTTTTTTGTACAATGCCTAGCAGAATGAGTATGCAAATTACTTTTCCAAGCAAAGTAAAAATGGAAAAGGTGGGGAGAGTAACCCTTGGGTCCCCTTTGGCCTCAGTCAGAAGAAAGGGGATTGGTGTAGCAGTATGAGGGCCTACAGTGTTTAGGAATAAATGTCTGCATACAGAATAAAATTAGTCAATGTAGAGCTTGATGATCAGTAGGGATGGCGCGCGTGCCGAATTCCGTCCAGGAATATGGCAGAGCCCCCCCCCCTGCCCGCACTCCTGAGCTCCACTCACTGAGCCCTTATCCCTGCTCACCCCCTGCCTGTGCTTGGCAAGGAGCCTGCACTCACCCCGGGAGCCTTGTTGAGCTCTGCAGTCGCCATTTTTTGAAAAATAAAATGGTGATTGCAAAAATGTGCATATTAGCTTATGTGCAAAAATGCACATCTTAGCAAATCTGCATGTTTGCATATGCACAAAAATGTGCAATTTTGCAAAAATGTGCACTTTCACACATGTGCAAAGATGTGCGTTTTGCAATCGCTAATTTATTTTTCAAAAAAGTGTGACCGCAAAGCTCGACGAGGCCACTGGGGTGAGTGCAGGCTGTTCGCCGAGTGCAGGAGGGGCTTGAGTGCAGTCCAGGGATGGGCGAGCGGGGGTAGGAGCTGGACAGGCACCTGGAGAACCTGGACAGGGGTGGGTTCACACATCCCTAATGTTCAGTTGTCATCTTGGCATATAGCAACAAGCAGATCCCCATTCCTTCTTCTAGAACTCCCTCTGTCCTTCCAGCATAGTGTAAGCCATTTGCGTAGCTGCCTTTGCCGTGATAGGCTACGTAAATACTTACGTAGCCTATCATGGCATGCTAAAAAAAAAAAAAAACGGTACGCAAATGGCAGCGGCTACGGCAGCCACCATTTGCGTTCCCTTTTTTGTCTGTTTTAACCTACGTAAATATTTACGTAAGCTATTATGGCAAAAAAAAGGGGAACGCAAATAGCGTAGTGGGTGCTATTTGTGTTCCCCTTTTTTTCGCCGTAATAGCTTATGTAAATATTTACATCGGCTAAAACAGCAAAAAAAGGGAACGCAAATGGTGGCCGCCGTAGCCGCCGCCATTTGCGTACGCGGGTGTTTTTTTTTTTCCGGAAGGCTGCCCAGCAGCCAGATGTCCGGCTGCGGGTGGCCCCAGCTGACAGCTCCGGGGAATCTCCACGGAGTGGAGCCGGCTGGATTAGGATTTCGGGGGGAAGTGCAGAGCGCCCCCCACACCGCGAATCACCCCGTCGAAAAGGTAAGTGACTTTCGTACATCTCTATAGATTTGTCGCTAATATTGCAGTTACAGAATAACCTTCATCTTCGCTTCCTCCATCCCTTTCTGTTTACATTCAGGTTTCCAGCCATGCCCAAACCATGCCTCCCTTGCCTTTTAGACCCTAATAAATGAGCTATTGCTCATGACAAGACATTCTGCTGGGTTAAGGAAGCTGCCTCAGGGGAGCCAATACTGGAAGGCCTGCTGCCTCTGCAGTAGAGCTTGTTCTCCCAACTTGGGTCTTTTCCCCAGTCACACGTCGATCTCATGTTGCCATCAGTGTCATAGCTTCCAAACTCAAATGTTCAGCATTTTCTACTAGTGTGTGTGTGAGGTGGGGGATTATTGTAGAATGCTACTAGAGATAGATAAGTATGAATGTTGATGTGACTGTTCAAGACAAAATTCTACACTCTAGGTTGGATGCTGAGGACTCTTCAGAAACATGAGGCAAGATCAGTCCCCAAAGGAACAAGAATGAAACTAGTTTTACCTCTATCCCAATTTTCAAGTAGGCCAGGAAAGATGCAAAACACACTCTGCAATTGTCAAGGGCTCCTTGGAGGCCTCTCTCAGTCTAATCCAGTAGCCAAGTCCAGACACAGACAAAGGGATTCTTTTCAAAGCTTTATTCCTCTTTTACAACTTAACAACTCTACTGTTAGCAACTAGATATGAACAGCAGAGTACCTATGCCCTAAGTTAGAACAGTTGGTCCCTGTTTGAAAGGGAATCACTGGCAGACCCCTGAACTTAAGGACTAGGGAGAGTCCCTCCCCATTTCACTTGGATCCTCTGGGCGCAGCCGTTGTTTGCTCACCAACCGGGCACTACGCCTCCTTTCCGTGCCCTCCATTTGGCGCCGCTCTCTGCATCGGCGTTGCACGTCCATCAAGTCTGCTTCTTGCACTCTGTCACTCCCAGGACTGCTATCTAAGCTAGGAATGCTGGTGGGAGGAATCTCCGTCAGCTGTTGGCCCTGGGAAAGAGGAGCGCGCTCCTCTCCCAGGAGCGACTGCTCTTCCTCAGAAACAGAACTACTCTGGGATTCTATGGGCTCAGTGTCCACCCTGACATCAATGTTGCCATGTTTGGCTTCTCATAGGTAAATTCCCACACTCCAGCAGCTCAGCAAATCATGGGTTGCGTGTGCTAATCAGAATGAATGAGAATTACCCCAAAGTGACAATTTTGGTGAGACCAAGGTTGAGACATCCATCCACCCACAGTGTCCAGATGGAAGACCCTTGAACTTAGATCATCTTTGAATTTCTTTCCCAATGTATTTGGCCTACTTTCATTATTGACAGCTCTATTTATTCTCCAAAATATTCACTCCTGACTTCACTCATTTCAGCATCATAACCAGAAATATGATTTTTACTAACTAGGGATATCCGTCGCAGGGAAATATGTAGGGATGGATGAAGGTCACTTACCTTTTGACGAAATTGATTCGCGGTGGGGGGGAGGCACTCCGTCCCTCCCCCTGAAAATCTGGCCAGGGGGGAGGCGCTCCATCCCTCCCCCCCGAATCCTGGCCGGCCGGGCCCGCAAATGGCGGCGGTCGTAGCCGCCGCTGTTTGCGTCCCTGCAGTCAGTCGTGATAGGCTACGTAAATGTTTACGTAGCCTATCACGGCTGAGTTTAAAAAAAAAGCGCGTACGCAAATGGCGGCGCCCATGGGCGCCGCCATTTGTGTTCCTTATTTTGGCACGTCTTAGTCTACGTAAACATTTACGTAGACTACGGCAAAAATAAGGGGAATGCAAATAGCGTAGCATCTACGCTATTTGTGTTCCCCTTATTTTCGCCGTAGCCTACATAAATGTTTACGTAGACTAAGACGTGCCAAAATAAGGAATGCAAATGGCGGCGCCCATGGGTGCCACCATTTGCATACGCACTTTTTTTTTTTTACTCAGCCGTGATAGGCTACATAAATCTTTACGTAGCCTATCACATTTTTTTTTTAAACTTGGAAATGGCAGTGGCGGCAGCCGGTCGGAAGACTGGCCTCCGCTGCCACTGAACCGCTGCCAAACTGCCGCCGGAGCCGCCGCCGCCAGGAAGATTCACCCAAGGTAAGTCCCATCCCGGGGGGGCGGGGGGCAGACCGTTTCACCACCGATTTCGGGGGGCCGAATGCACTGGTATTCAGCCTCCCCGAGGTTCATGGCAAAATTCTCTGACATCCCTAATCCCAGCATAGGCCCTCCTGCTGCTGCTGAAATTGCCACCGTGCTTTGTGGCAGTGGCAAAAAGGTACATTCCCCTTAGGTACATATCCACCTCTGGGGAATCTGGGTTTGTTTGTTTTTTTTGCTCAACTGAGTTCCACAGTGCATACAACTTGCTTTGCATCTGTAAGCTGAGCTTGGAGCTATTCCCTGAACTCCAGGAACTTCTTTCCACATATTTTTGGAAGCTTCTGCAATGTGAACAAGTTTCGAAGAATTGGCATAAATTACAGCCAGATTTGCACAACTGATGCAAATTACGGCTAGTTTGCACTATTTGCACAATTTTGGCTGTAATTTGTGAAAATTCAACTGCAATTTTGCTCAGAAATCTGCACAAATTACAGAACCTCCCCCCCAAACCCCAAATGTCAGGGAAATCCATGAGCTGGCCCGACAGATGAAGTTGGGCGCCGAAGGAGGAACCAAAACAAATTCTGCGGGGACAAGCCTAGGAAAATGCATCAGACTCCACCCCACCAGCTGATTTTTCCGACATCCATAATTTCCCTTTAAAACAAGGGAACAAGTTTATGAGAACACTTTTTTCTTTTAAAACGAGGCACATGGTCCCTTGTTTTAAACACAGGTGTTGCTTTAAAAGGAAAATGCATGCAGGAAGCTTGATTCCACTGGTGCTCTGATGAATGTAGGTGGCAAAGTCAGTGGTGTATGGGCAGCAAAAAAATAATAATAAAAATGGAGTCCAGGGGGACATGCTTATGCCCATCCCTGTTGTACAGAGTGAGGATGGACAAAACTGTAAGTTTTGCTTTTTTCACATGGCATTAAAAAAAGAAGAAAAACTCAAGTTCTTCCATCCCAAACATGAAAAAAATGAATTTTGGTCAATGTTTATTGAAAACAAATTGAAACAAAAATCTCACCTGTCTGCATGAACTGTCTTCAGTAGGTACAGTAGCCTATTATATACGTAGCCTATAATGGCTAATGCAGGGATGCAAATGGCGCCCGCTACCCTGGACGCCATTTGTGGCTGCAGCCCAGCAGCGGATGGAAGTCCAGCTGTGGGCGGGCCTGGCTAGTGGCTCTGCGGACTCACCATGGTGCGGAGCCGGCCGGGCAGGATTCTGGGGGGAGGGACGGATCGCCTCCCCCCCCCCCGTGGATGCCCCAGACTGGAATAGGGTAAGTAATCGGTACACCCCTAATTGGCACATTTTGGAAAGCTGTTATCCAAAAAAGTGAATGGAGCAAAATTTGCACCCATCCCTAGTGTAGAGTGGAAGCCTCTTAGAAGGTTCAAAAAGTAGTTGAAAAGATGTCCCAAGCAAGTATGCTGAAGCACCTGTGCTAAGAATGTTTTTTTTAGGGATGGCGGAGAATTTCTCCCCGAAACTTCGGGGAGCCGAGCGCCAACGTGTTCGGCCCCCCGAACAAGTTTCGGGGAGAAATCCTCCGCCCCCCCCGCACCCCGCACCCCCCGGGACGGGACTTACCTTCCTTGAATGTCCCTCCCGGCGGCGGGTCCGGCTGGCGGTTCGTCCGGTGTTCGAGCGGGGCGGGAGCGGCAGCCGGTCTTTCGACCAGCTGCCGCCCCCGCCATTGCAATGAAAGAAAAAAAAAAAAGTCCCCTGATAGGCTACGTGACGATTCACGTAGCCTATCACGGCTAGATTTGCAAAGTCAGCCGTGATAGGCTACGTGAATCGTCACGTAGCCTATCACGGGTGACTTAAAAAAAAAAAAAGCGCGTACGGATAATGGCGGCCCCCATAGGGAGCCGCCATTCCCCTTCCTTATTTGGTCGCTGTAGTCTACGTCAATGTTTACGTAGACTACGGCGAAAATAAGGGCAACGCTATTTGCGAGGCGGGAAGCCTCCTCCCCGGCCTGAATTTCGGCCGGGCGAGGCGGGAAGCCTCCCCCCCCGGCCTGAACTTCGCGGGGGGAGCAGCGAAGCGCTCCCCCCCACCGTGAAAAAGCTGCGAGAAAAGGTAAGTGACTTTCGTTCACCCCTAGTTTTTTTGTTTCCTTTATTATCCATGACATAATCACACTCTTCTAATATGTACCAATAATTTTGCACTTGCAAGAGCAAGAAGACAGGGCATTCAAGCATGTATTTGTGTATTGGCTAAGACAAATACAGTGTAAAGCAGTGCTGTGCGTGGAACCCCTGATCTGACTCGGAAGCTGCTTTAGGGCTTCCGAGGCAGGCCTGATTCAGCTCGGGCTGATTTCCACCTCCCCGACCCGCCTCAGCCTACAAAGCTGAAGTGCCATTCAGACATCGGACTCCCGCTTCACCCCTCCCACACACACACACATGCCACCCAGCCTCCAGCTCCTTACCTGGGCCCTTGTTCGGTGGGGGGATGTCACCACCAGGGGAGCTGCTGCCGCCGCTGCCAGGAAAGACATTGCCAGGGAAACTGCTGAACGTTGCAGCCTGCCAATGGCCGACAGGCATGAGGGCAGGGGTTGCCCTCCAACTGTGCTCCCTCCTTTCCCTGGAAGGAGGGGTGAGTGCCCAGTTGGAGGATGACTCCTTCCTCTGCTCAAGCCTCCGTGGGTTCCATGATTGCGAAGAGCCCATGAAGGCTTGAGTGAGGCCAGTGGCAGCAGCTTGCAATGGGGCAGTCTGCCACTACCACTGCCACCAGCTCCTAGGCCCTCTAGATGCATTCCGGCAGCCGTCACGTTCCGGTGAATGGCAGGGTGCATTTTCCCTCCTTCTGCACCGTAGCTATACCCACAAGTGGCAGATCCATGATTTTTCTGGTTCAGTCCACAAAGGCAGATGTGCTCTATGACTGAGTGGTGGTTTGAGGGGTTTGCTCTTCCAAAACCATATGAAATCAAGAGCATCCCTTCCAAGGATCCATGTTCTTTGCACCTTGCCTGTGCCTAGAGATGTATAGACTGCCTAAAATCCGCTCCCTCTGTGTTCTGTGGATTGCCAGGCACCTTTTATTCTGTCATCCACCCACAGACAGGTACAATTCCCCCCCCCCATGATATGGAAAATTACGTAAATATTTACGTAAGTATTTACATATTTTACCCCAATATGTAACATTTAGTGTATTGTCCTCCATTCCATTCAACATTTCCTCAGCAGAAACTTATGTATTTTTCTATCAATTTATATGTGAAAATTTCAGGGAAGTAAAAAAATAATCCAAAAGTCCATGGTGTCCAGGTTGGATCTGAGCCCATAGAGTCCCAAAGCAGCTCTGATTCTGAGGAGGAGATACAATCCACAGGACAGAGGAACTCTCTCAGGTTTCAGAGGCAGAGCTGGAAGGGGAGCCCCCCCCACTCACATTCCTGGGAGCGACAGTGACCCTGGCATGGAAAGGGAGGGACAACTTGAGCTTTTAGACATGAGGCACAGGTGCAGGCACAAGCAAGAGGTTGCGGGAGCCAAGCTTAGGTGCTCAGCCCAATTGACTCGATGTCAACAGCTGTGTCCCGAGGCCCCATGGGAGAGGGGGAGACCTTCCCCTCCCACCCCTTAAGTTCAGAGAGTTGCTGCAGTTTTCCCCAAACAGAGACCAACTGACATCCTAACTCTTATATTCCCTTAGTTGGCTGTCCCTTTGTATTCCTCTTGAGTCTCAGGCAATTAGCATTTGTAAGCTTCATTAGGTTGAATGGAATTAAAGCCTTGGAAAGCAGCCCTTTTGTCTGAGTGTTGATTGTGGCGATTGGAGGATTCAGAAGGCAACAAGGGCATTCCTGACATATGGACTCTGCATGGCCGGAGTGGGGTGCTCCACAGTAGATTCTGCAGGTTGGAATCTTAGAAATTTCTCCAGCATCCCTAGCTGGGCCCATGACTGACAGATCTATGATTTTTCTGGTTCAGTGGAGGCAGATGTGCTCTGTGATATGGTGTTGGTTTGGGGATTTGCTCTGCAAAAGTCATGTGAAATCAAGAGGATCCCTGCCAAGGATCCATGTTTTTGTACTCTGGTTGCACCCACGAGTGGCGGATCCATGATTTTTCTGGTTCAGTCCGTGGAGGCAGATGTGCTCTGTGATTGGAAGGTGGTATTGTGGGTCTCCCCTTTAAAATCATATGAAAATCATATGAAATCATGAGGATCCCTTTTTGAATACATGGATCCTTCTTTTACCCAGTCCCCATAGCATGCACTTTCTTCTCAACTACATTCTGCCAAAGGGGAGTGGGAAAGGTTTGGGCTTCCTCTGCCATGCCTGGCAGAGACTGGTGAAGTTGCTCCCAGTGGCTGCAGCATAGGCAGCCAGGATAGGACTAGGGATATTGGAGAAATCCTCCACGGACTCCAGTGAGGCCAGATTCTTTGGAATCTGGCCCCCCAGAGTCCATGGCAAAATGGCCACCCCCCGCCACCCCCCGCAATCCCCCCCCGGGACGGACCTACTTGGCAGCGGATGCGGTGGCGAATGCAGCAGCTGCGGCTTCGGCTAGTCTTCTAGCCGCTGCCGGGCTGCTGCGGCCGCAAATGGTGGCCGTTGTAGCAGCCGCCATTTGCGTGCCTGCATTAAGCCATGATAGGCTATGTAAATACTTACGTAGACTATCATGACAAAGAGCAGGGGCGCAAATGGCATAGCAGATGCCATTTGCGTCCCTGTTCTTTGCTGTAATAGGTTATATAAATCTTTCTGTAGCGTATTACTGCAAAGAACAGGGACGCAAATGGCGTCCACTACGCAGATGCCATTTGCATCCCAGCCACCGGAGCTGGCTGGCAGCTCTGTGGACTCACTGCGAAGCGGAGCCAGCCGAAGCCAGCAAGGATTCCGGGGGGGGGGGAATGGATCGCCTCCCCCCCCCCGTGGACTCCCACAGACCAAAGGTAAGGGGGTTTCGTACACCCCTAGATAGGACTGGATCAGAGAGACAAATGCCATAGAGCTTTCCTCTCTGCTCCTGTACCATCCTGTTGCTGCTGCCATGGCCGCCACCACCATCATTGCACACAGTGACAGCTCGTTAGGGCAGCGGGAGGCTGCTCAATTATCAGGCGGCTCGTGTACCCCAGTGGATTGTCTTGCACCCCCTGGGGTGCACGCACCCCACTTTGGAGACCACTGTCCTCTCCTCTCCAGTAACACCACCTCTCTCACAATGAACAAACAGTGGCTGACTCACAGCAAAGCTCCCTCCCTCCCTCCCTCCCTCCCTCCCTCCCTCCCCCTCCTCCTCCTCCTCCTCCCTCTCCTCTCCCCTTCCCTCTCCTCTCCCAGTGGCCGGATCTCTCTCAAATTGATACATTTGGCACCTCTATATCCTCTTGCTTTGCCCCCTCCCTCCTCCTCCTCCCGCCCCTCCATGTGATCTTTCAGAATTTTGGAGACAGCCTGTCTGGGCTGCTCAGAAGGCTTAAGAAGAGCTCTGAATGCACAAGGTGGGTGAGGTGCTTCGTGGAAGAACATCTTCACTTCAGGGCACCTCAGTGCTGGTCTGAGCTGCTTCATATCATACTGAGCCACCTGCAAATCAGCCCGCTTTGTCTCGTTATTCAGGCTTCATACCAAAGCGGTTCACAGACCTAATGTATAGAACGTCAACAAAGTTTGCAGGTTTTTTATTCATAGAAAACACTGGGTGTTGGTGAAATATAAACTTGCATAATTTACTAGCTATTACTGAGTTCTACTTCATAGATACATTATTTAATCAAAAGCCTCATTGAAATAAGGCAGTAAAATCTGAATGTGTCACATTCAAAGTTTACATAATTTATGCTTGATGTGGCATTTATAGTATAATGGCATGACATGGCTATTATGCCCTATCTCCTGATTTCAGTGATTCCTATTAGAGTATTTTAATTACAGTGTGCACTCATTCATTATTATTCGACACAAATAATGGATTGTGCCTACTTTATTTCAACCACATTTTAAAAAACTTGTATTTGTACTGGGTGTATGTTGGACCAAAATTAATGTCAAGTTGGACTGCTGTGCTCAAGTGTCATTTTATTTTTCTTGTGCATGTAAATTGTCCATCAACTTGGTTTTACTATAGTGTTTATGTTCCCCAAGATAAAATATTTGGTGGATTATGACATATATTTGGTAGATCTGTCTGTCTGTCTATCTATCTATCTATCTATCTATCTATCTATCTATCTATCTGAAACATTTCTATCCCGCCGTATATCATTAAGATCTCAGGGTGGCATACAGATAAAATCACTTTAAACTGTATAAAACAATAAATAATTTAAACACCTAAAAACATTTTAAATTATTAAACAAGCTAAAACCAGTTAAAATCTAAAACAATAGAACAGTCAAAACAATGTGCTAGGGAATGCATTTAGCCCTCAAAGGCTTTGGTTAAAAGCCATGTTTTTACTTGGTGCCAAAATGAGACCAAAGCGGGGCATGGGGGTGCAGGCAAGGGTGGTTCTGCTGGATTCCCAGACAGATCAGGCACCCGCACCATCCCTAGAAGGAACCAACCATCTCCCAGTGGTAAAGCAGTGGTTGTTGGAGGGCAAACTCCACTACATCCACCCCCCCCCCTTCTGTTTGAGGCTGAGCCCTTTAAAAAACAAACAAAACCAAAGGAAGTGGATCCACAGGAATAACCATACCTATACATTGGTTAATAAGACTTAAAACATTTGGCGAAAATCCCTTGATCACGGGGGCCGTCCATCAAATATGCAAAGAGCGGGGGTGGTCCTTTAATACATCTGTATCTTCAGCGTTGCTCCCTTTCACTGTTTTAATACATCTGTATCTTCAGCAACAGTGCTCCGTTTCACTGTTGAGAGCATCTCAGTTTGTGTGTTAATTTGTTTATTTAAAGTATTTTTAGCCTGCTCCTCAACCAAAAAGAATCCCAGAGTGGCTTATAGTCAGTTAAATAAGACTTTCCCCTGCCCTCAGGCTTTCCATCTAAAGAGACACAACAAACAAGGGAAAGAGATGTGGAGTGAAGAAGAGGGGGGAAATGAAGTAGCCTTTCAGCAGGGCTAGGGGAAAAATACCCTGCTTCTCCCTCTCCTCTCCCTCTGCACAGCCTGTTAGTGATGTTAGTAAATTGTCCATCAACTCTGTTTTACTATAGTGTTTATGTTCCCCAAGATAAAATATTTGGTGGAATTATGACATATATTTGGTAGAATTATGACATATATTTGGTAGAATCATGACATTTGCCCCCAGTATTAAAATGTTAGCTTGGGATATGGGGAAATATTTTTTCTTATACGATCTTCTGTTAAGTAGTTTATGGTGGGCTTGAAAATAAAAGTTTGTAGATCAGTGTGCTGGTGACCAGGAGATGTTCTTGCCAAAAATATTATTCAGCAAAAAGCTGCATCATGGGAGCCTCGGTAGGGATGGTAAAGAAGTTTGTTTGGTTCAGAAAAATAGAAGCCTCTTTCATGGGGGAAGAACACTGGTCTAGATTGCCCTGTATCCCCAAATAATATGAAACACAGGAAGCTGCCTTATGCTGAATCAGACCATGGGACCATTGGATCCAGTACTGTCAACACTGACTGGCAGTCGCTCGCTCTCCATGATTTCAGGCAGGAAATTTTCCAGCCCTGCCTAGAGGTGCCGGGGATCGAACCTGGGATCTTCTGCATGCAAAGCAGATGCTCTATCACTGAGCTACAGCCCTTCTCCTAATTGATTGCCTGACCCCCATCTTACCCTTTGCTATAAGACTCAGTCAGCTTTGGCCAAAGTGCTTAGAAAATTGTCGTGAGGTTGCAGGATTAAACAATGTAAAGCATTTTCCAAAGGACAAGCAATCATTTTAGAGGAGAAATATAACATTGCTCTTTCACAACCAAGCCTCTTCCTTCATTTACCTTATTGTGTCTCTTCCTAGTCCACTTTGGGAAGGAGGAAGAATCAGAACTCTTTGATCATTTCACTCTTTGTGAATTACACTTAAGAAAGCTATGTTAAATCTGTGATTAGAAGCAACAAGATTTGTGAAACAGATTTGTATTGAAACAGCTAGACAGGTAAAGGGGAAGGAAAAGAGTTTCAGGAACAGTCCCCCCCTCACTATCACTCTAGAAATCCTGATTTCTTGTGAATTAACTTTATATTCAACATTTTGTCATGTACATTAGGTGTTATAGTGCATGAAATGAATACATAGTCACATAGCAGTACCTGCAGTTCCAAGTGCTGATCAGCAATACTGCCTCTAGCTAGCAACCATTTTTTCTCCTTTCTTCTTATGAAATATTTTTCTGCATGACCACATCACAAGTCTTCAGAGAGCAGTGGAATTTATGAACTGGTTGCGGCCATCAATGGAACAAAGAACCTGCTGAAAAAAGAGTTGTGTGGAAAACCTAAGCTTAGAAAAATGAACCTTTAGTCCATAAAAAAACAAATAAAGAAAATAGCTAGATGGGTAAAAGCCAAAATTAACAATGCAATCCTATACATATCTACTCAATAGTAAATCCCATCCAGTGTCTTTGGTACTGCTGCAGCCACATATTGAAGATGGATTCCCCCCCGACACACACAACTTCAAAATATGCTTTCTTGTTTTTTTTCAAGAACTCGTTAAGTTTCATTTCATCATTAAAACGTCTGTTGTGTGCTATTTTCTGAAATCATAATAAAATATTTGCTACCATCCTATTTTCCACTTCGGTTATCACTGCAGGTAATCTTCTCAGTTAAACTGAAAGGCTACTGAAGTTGCACAGCAGTGAAATGGAAGCACAGAGCACGGCATAATGATGTACTGCCATAATAGCAATGTGTCAGATCTTGTTCTAAGATATTGGGTTGTTTTCTTTTCTTTTTAACTTCTCTCACAGCTGAGAGTCAGAGATTTTCAATAAGCACAAGCTGATAGACAGATATGGATGGATGGATGGATGGATGGAAGCCCCATTCACATATGCAAAAACAGGCCTCCCTAAACACACAAGCAGGGAACACAGCCATACCATGTAGCCCTACTCTCCAACAACATGCGTATTATATAAGTTCCCCACCACCACCACCACTCTCTGACATGACGCACAGTGTTTGAGAGTATGGCCCAAGGTCTGTGGAAGGGAGGTGCATCATGTGCATACACCTGTGCACACATAGGCCTCCCTTCTACAGATGTTGCAGGTGGCACAGAATGTGTGCAGTGTTGGGACTGCAGCTCTGTTCCCCACTCATGTGGTTAGGTGAGCCTATTTTTGCATGCCTGAACACGGCTAAGGATATAAAGATATTGTAATCAGATCATTCTAGGGATGGACGAGCCCACCTCTGTCCGGGGTGGGGGGAGCTCGACAAACTGCCCCCGCAGCTCGCGCAGCCCAGGCCTGTTCAGCAAGCTTCCTTGCTCATCCCACCTGAGCATGAGCTATGTGAGCCGCCCCTCTTCCTTGTGTCAGCTGTCAAGGGCTAGCATCAGGGAAAAGGGCATGGGCAGCCAGCCCACAGCCTCTCGCCCTGGCCTCCAGCAGGGTGAGGATAGGTGCCTTCTTCTTCCCTCTGCCCCTACATGCTATAATAGTGGCAGCAAGGGAGAAGCTGATCATTTTCTGCGAGGCCAGGAAAACTTATGGAAAAATGACCAGCCTGTCCAACGCCACTGTAGCAAGGATGGGGAAAGGAGGAGAGGTGCTGCCTTCTCCTGCCCTTGCTGAGAGAGCAGGTGTTCCAGCTGTTGCCTGACTCCACACGCTACAAATTGGGCAAGAGCTCAGGTCTGTGAATTGGCACCCGGGGGGAGGGGGCTGAACTGGCAACTTCTCACTGGTCTTCAACCCCAACCAAACGCTCATGCCAACCCTAGATAATTCTGCAGTGGTGTTGTCTGTATAGTGACAAGGAAGGAGCTACGCTGGAGGAATTCTGTCTTTGCCAACTCTGCTACAGACTAACTGGATCCACAGACTAATGTGCAGATCAGACCTTAGATATCCACCAACTTTCCCACACATTGGAGTCTGTGCGCATGCACACAGTGCTGGCTCAAGGCTTTTCAGGGCCTTTGGGCAAGACTCCCTCCCTCAGTGGGGCTACCTTCTTATTGCCATTGTCCGAACAGCTGATATTCCATCTCCTCCTCCTCTCTCTTATCATTGCTGCCATTTGCTTGCTTGATGGGCAGGGGGCCAGGAAGATAGTAGGCAGTGGCATCTACTGCTCTTCCTTCTAGGAGTGCACGAAAGCCACTTACCTGGTCTCGCAGCTTTTTGCGGTGGGGGGGAGGCGCTTCGCTGCTCTAGGGGTGGACGAAAGTCCCTTACCTGTCCTCGAAGGATGTTCGCGGTGGGGGGGAGGCGCTTCGCTGCTCCCCCCGCGAAGTTCAGGCCGGGGGGGGAGGCTTCCCGCCTCACCCCGGCCGAAATTCAGGCCGGGGGGGAGGCTTCCCGCCTCGCCCGGCCACGAACGTGAAAGTTTAAAACAAAAACAAAAACGCCCCCTGATAGGCTACGTGATGATTAACGTAGCCTATCACGGCTAGATCTGCAAAGTCAGCCGTGATAGGCTACGTCAATCGTCACGTAGCCTATCACGGGTGACTTTAAAAAAAAAAAAAGTGCGTACTCTAATGGCGGCCCCCATAGGGAGCCGCCATTCACGTTCCTTATTTGGCTGCTGTAGTCTACGTAAATCTTTATGTAGACTACAGCGACCAAATAAGGAACGGGAATGGCGGCTCCCTATGGGGGCTGCCATTATCCATACGCGTTTTTTTTTTAAGTCACCCGTGATAGGCTACGTGACGATTGACGTAGCCTATCACGGCTGACTTTGCAAATCTAGCTGTGATAGGCTACGTGATGATTAACGTAGCCTATCAGGGGGCGTTTTTTTTTTCTTTTATTGCAATGGCGGCGGCGGCAGCCGGTCAAAAGACCAGCTCCCACTCCCGCCCCGCTTGAACACCCGCCGAACTGCCGGCCGGACCCGCTGCCGGGAGGGACATTCGGCGAAGGTACGTCCCGTCTCGGGGGGGGGGTGCGGGGGGCGGGGGGGTTCGGAGGATTTCTCCCCGAAACTTGTTCGGGGGGCTGAACACGTTGGCACTCGGCCCCCCAAAGTTTCGGGGAGAAATTCTCCACCATCCCTACTTCCTTCTTACTATCGCCAACGTCTGGGCCAGGAACAAGAGACAGGTGAACAATCAGGTTGCAATTGTAAGGAGAAGGAGAAGGATTCAGTCCAGAGGGCTCTTGCTAGCAAGATCTTGCTGGGGTGTGGTGGGGCCTCAGCAGGTGCCAAATTGTGCCTATGCTTGAACAGGCATGGCAGAGAAATTCAGCCAGAGGATCAAGTCCTACGAGCTTTTGACACCTCCCCACCGCTGGCTCTGGCTCACTTCTGCACCAGCTGGCCCGACTCAACATGTGTCAGTCAGACCAGCACATGGACTTCCACCATTAGCAAAACACCTCACTCTCTCCTTTGCCAACGCTGACACCGACAAGGAGAGTGTGAATAAAGATGGACGAAAGTCCCTTACCTGGTCCCACAGCTTGCTTCGCGGTGGGGGGGAGGCGCCCCGCCCCTCCCGACTGAAATTCAGGCCGGGGGGGAGGCGCCGCATCCCTCACCACTGAAATTCAGGCTGGGGGGGAGTGCCCCGTCTCCCCGGCTGCGAAATAAAAAAAGTAAATTTTTTAAAAAAACAACTCGTGATAGGCTACTTAACGATTTACATAGCCTATCACGGCTAGATTTTCAAAGTCAGCCGTGATAGGCTACGTAAATCTTTATGTAGCCTATCACGGGTGACTTTGAAATACAAAAGAAAAAAAGCACGAACGTAAATGGCGGCGCCCATGGGCGCCGCCATTTGCATATGCACTTTTTCCCCCCCCAAAGTCACCCGTGATAGGCTACGTGATGATTTACGTAGCCTATCACGGCTGACTTTGAAAATCTAGCCGTGATAGGCTACGTAAATCATTACGTAGCCTATCACGTGTTTTGTGGGGGGGGGTTACTTTACTTTGTAATGGCGGCAGCGGCGGCCGGTTGGAAGACCAGCCCCCACCCCCGCCGAAATGCTGCCGAAACGCCGCCGGGACCGCCGCCAAGAGGGACATTCAAAGGAGGTAAGTCCCATCCTGGGGGGGTGCCCGGAAAATTTCAACCCCAATTTCGGGGGGCCGAATGCGTTGGCATTCGGCCTCCCAGAGAGGTTTGTGCACTGCGGTGGGGGGGGGGAGGGGGGAGCTGGGAGGGAAGCACTGTGGCACTTCCCTCCCAGCTCTCACCCTGTTGCCACTGCTGAGCAACTGCGCACGGTGTATGTGCAAATTTGTGCAAATTACCCCATAACTTGCACCAATTAAGCAAGGGAATTTGCCCAATTTGCACAACTTATGGAGGTAATTTGCGCAAATTCACGCACACAAACAAACAAGCAAAAACTCAACAAGCTGCCAGATTTCCAGGAAAAGTCCCCAACTCAGCTCACAAATGCAAGCCAAGCAGAGGGCAGCAAGGAAATCCAGGGAGCCCCCAAAGGGCTGGATTCCCCTGTGATGCTCATCCCTACCATTGAATTCAGCCTTGTGTTTGTGGGTGTTTAAAAATGCACATTTTGAGAGATAATACATTTTGAAATATGTATGTATTATTTTTAAATGTTTGCAGATCAATTCAGAAGGGGGATGGAATAGACTGGTGAGCGAATGTATATGAAAGTCACAGACTGGAAATAGACCATTCCCTTCTTGAAAGGAGTGCCCTTCCTAAAGTGGAAGTAGATATATGATCTGCATTTTTTCTTCTTCCATTTGCATTGGCATAGCGAAATTCTAAAAATATTGCCTCTTGATTTTCTGCCCACATGGACACAGAGGTGATGGAGCTAGAGATCTGTCTGTCTGTCTGTCTGTCTATCTATCTGAAACATTTCTATCCCGCCGTATATCATTAAGATCTCAGGGTGGCATACAGATAAAATCAATTTAAACAGTATAAAACAATAAATAATTTAAACACCTAAAAACATTTTAAACTATTAAACAAGCTAAAACCAGTTAAAATCTAAAATAATAGAACAGTCAAAACAATGTGCTAGGGAATGCATTTAGCCCTCAAAGGCTTTGGTTAAAAGCCATGTTTTTACTTGGTGCCAAAATGAGACCAAAGCGGGGCATGGGGGTGCAGTCAAGGGTGGTTCTGCTGGATTCCCAGACAGATCAGGCACCTGCACCATCCCTAGATAGAACCGACCATATCCCAGTGGTAAAGCTTTGGTCTGCCGGTGGTGGTTGTTGGAGGGCAAACTCCACTACATCCACCCCCCTTCTGTTTGAGGCTGAGCCCTTTAAAAAACAAACAAAACAAAAGGAAATGGATCCACAGGAATAACCATACCTATACATTGGTTCCCCTTCATGGATCACTGCCTTGTTGTGGCGAAGGGGCTTGCGTAACTCAATGAAGCCATAAGCTATGCCGTGAAGGGCCACCCAAGACGGACAGGTCATGGCAGAGAGTTCTGACAAAATGTGGTCCACTGGAGAAGGAAATGGCAACCCACTCCAGTATTCTTGCCAAGAAAACCCCATGGAATGTATCACAAGGCTAAACGAGATGACGCCGGAAGATGAGACCCTCAGGTCGGAAGGTGTCCAATATGCTACTGGGGAAGAGCAGAGGGTATTTCCAAGTAGCGCCAGAAAGAGTGAAGCGGCTGGGCCAAAGCCGAAAGGACACTCAGCTGTGGATGTGTCTGGTGGTGAAAAGAAAATCCGATGCTGTAAAGAACAATATTGTTTAGGAACCTGGAATGTCAGATCAATGAATCAAGGTAAGCTGGAGGTGGTCAAACATGAGATGGCAAGATTGAACATCGACATCTTGGGAATCAGCGAACTAAAATGGACAGGCATGGGCGAATTTAATTCAGGTGACTATCATATCTACTATTGTGGGCAAGAATCCCTTAGAAGAAATGGAGTAGCACTCATAGTCAACAAAAGGGTGGGAAAAGCAGTACTGGGGTACAATCTTAAAAATGATAGAATGATCTCAGTACGAATCCAAGGCAAACCATTCAACATCACAGTAATTCAAATCTATGCCCCAACCACTGAGGCCGAAGAAGCTGAGGTTGATCAGTTCTATGAAGACCTACAACACCTTCTAGAACTAACACCAAAAAAAGATGTCTTCTTCATCATAGGGGATTGGAATGCTAAAGTAGGAAGTCAAGAAATCACCGGGATATCAGGCAGGCATGGCCTTGGTGTACAAAATGAAGCAGGACAAAAGCTAATAGAGTTTTGCCAAGAGAACATGCTGATTATAGCAAACACTCTTTTCCAACAGCACAAGAGGCGACTCTACACATGGACATCACCAGATGGTCAATATCGAAATCAGATTGATTATGTCCTTTGCAGCCAAAGATGGAGAAGCTCCATACAGTCAGTAAAAACAAGACCTGGAGCTGACTGTGGCTCAGATCATGAGCTGCTTCTTGCAAAATTTCGGCTTAAATTGAAGAACGTCGGGAAAACCACTAAACCGTTCAGGTATGACCTAAATCATATCCCTGATGAATATACAGTGGAGGTGAGGAATAGATTTCAGGGATTAGACCTGATAGACAGAGTGCCTGAGGAACTATGGACAGAGGTCCGTAACATTGTTCAGGAGGCAGCAACAAAATCCATCCCAAAGAAAAAGAAATGCAAGAAAGCAAAGTGGCTGTCTGATGAGGCTTTACAAGTAGCTGAGGAAAGAAGGGAAGCGAAAAGCAAGGGAGAAAGGGGAAGATATACCCAACTGAATGCAGAGTTCCAGAGAATAGCAAGGAGAGACAAGAAGGCCTTCTTAAATGAACAATGCAAAGAAATCGAGGAAAACAACAGAATGGGAAAGACTAGAGATCTCTTCAAGAAAATTGGAGATCTCAAGGGAACGTTTTGTGCAAAGACGGGCATGATCAAGGACAAAGAAGGCAGGGACCTAACAGAAGCAGATGAGATTAAGAAGAGGTGGCAAGAATACACAGAAGAACTATACAGGAAAGATCTGAATGTCCCTGATAGCCATGATAGTTCGGTCACTGAACTTGAGCCGGACATCCTAGAGAGTGAAGTCAAGTGAGCCTTAGGAAGCATTAGTAACAACAAAGCTAGCGGAGATGACAGTATTCCAGCCGAGCTATTTAAAATCCTAAAAGATGATGCTGTTAAAGTGCTGCATTCAATATGCCAACAAATCTGGAACACTCAACAGTGGCCACAAGACTGGAAAAGGTCAGTTTATATTCCAGTTCCAAAGAAGGGCAACGCCAAAGAGTGTTCAAACTACCGCACAATTGCGCTCATTTCACATGCCAGCAAGGTGATGCTCAAAATCCTACAAGCTAGGCTTCAGCAGTATGCAAACCAAGAACTACCGGAAGTACAAGCTGGGTTTTGAAGAGGCAGAGGAACTAGAGATGAAATCGCCAACTTTCGCTTCATCATGGAGAAAGCAAGAGAATTCCAGAAAAACGTCTATTTCTGCTTCATTGACTACGCTAAAGCCTTTGATTGTGTGGATCACAACAAACTGTGGCAAATTCTTAAAGTGATGGGAGTACCAGACCACCTTACCTGTCTCCTGAGAAACCTGTACGAGGGTCAAGAAGCAACATAAGAACCAGACATGGAACAACCGATTGGTTCAAAATTGGGAAAGGAGTACGACAAGGCTGCATATTGTCACCCTGCTTATTTAACTTATATGCAGAGTACATCATGAGAAATGCCGGGTTGGATGAATCAGAGGTCGGAATTAAGATTGCTGGGAGAATTATCAACAACCTCCGATATGCAGACGATACCACCCTAATGGCAGAAAGCGAAGAGGATCTAAAGAGCCTCTTGTTGAGGGTGAAAGAGGAGAGTGCAAAAGCTGGGTTGAAACTCAACATTAAAAAAACTAAGATCATGGCATCTGGCCCCACCACTTCCTGGCATATGGAAGGGGAAGAAATGGAAGCAGTGACAGATTTTACTTTCTTGGGCTCCAAGATCACCGCAGACGGTGACTGTAGCCATGAAATTAAAAGACGCTTGCTCCTTGGGAGGAAAGCTATGGCCAACCTAGACAGCATAGTAAGAAGCAGAGACATCACCTTGCCGACAAAGGTCCGTCTAATCAAAGCTATGGTTTTCCCAGTAGTAATGTATGGCTGTGAGAGCTGGACTATAAGGAAGGCTGAGCGCCGAAGAATTGATGCTTTCAAACTGTGGTGCTGGAGAAGACTCTTACGAGTCCCCTGGACTGCAAGGCGGTCAAATCAGTCCATCCTAAAGGAAATCAACCCTGAGTGCTCATTGGAAGGACAGATAATGAAGCTGAAGCTCCAATATTTTGGCCACCTAATGCGAAGAGAAAACTCCCTGGAAAAGACCCTGATGCTGGGAAAGACTGAAGGCAAAAGGAGAAGGGGATGGCAGAGGATGAGATGGCTAGATAGCATCACGGATGCAATGAATATGAACTTGAGCACGCTCCGGGAGAGAGCGCAGGACAGGAAGGCCTGGCGTGCTATGGTCCATGGGGTACGAAGAGTCGGACACGACTGAACGACTGAACAAATACATTGGTTAATAAGACTTAAAACGTTTGGCGAAAATCCCTTGATCACGGGGGCCGTCCATCAAATATGCAAAGAGCGGGGGTGGTCCTTTAATACATCCGTATCTTCAGCATTCCCCTTTCACTGTTGAGAGCAAGTCAGTTTGTGTGTTAATTTATTTATTTAAAGTATTTTTAGCCTGCTCCTCAACCAAAAAGAATCCCAGAGTGGCTTACAGTCAATTAAATAAGACTTTCCCCTGCCCTCAGGCTTTCCATCTAAAGAGACACAACAAACAAGGGAAAGAGATGTGGAGTGAAGAAGAGGGGGGAAATGAAGTAGCCTTTCAGCAGGGCTAGGGGAAAAGTACCCTGCTTCTCCCTCTCCTCTCCCACAGCCTGTTAGTGATGTTAGTAAAAGGCATCTCACTGGATAGGAAACGGGACGCCCTTCGGATGTTTTGGATAAGAGCTCCCATAAATCTCAGCCTGCATGCCCAAAGATCAGGGATTTATGGGAGTTGTAGTCCAAAACATCCAAAACACTCCATGATCTAGAATGTATCCAGACAATTGTTCTTGGGCCATTTTTGATGGCTGCTTCTCAGTTATTGTGGATTTTGTGAAGAATAATCTTAAAACCCTTCAGCCACAATCAAATGCAGGCTTACTTCAGGGTAAGGATCCTTACTCAGAATAAGAATTCAGTAATGCAGTGTCAGCATCCGGTGTACTTCCTTCAGGAGGGCAATCCAAATTCAGGTTGCCACCACAGAGAAGGCCCTGTCTTTTCTATATGCACAATGCACTTTTCTATCAATGGAATACGGAGGCTTCTTCTGATGATCTCAGCGCATGAGCAGGTTGTCATATGTTATGGGACTGCTCCTGAAAATGGTTTGGAAGCATGAACTACTACAGAATTTGGTTGCTAGAATTCTGCCTAGTCTAGTTTATGTGGATGGAACAAGGCTGCATCAGTTCTGAAGGAACTATATTGCTAGCTTCTCACTGCCATGGATGTGTAGAGAACATGGTGAATTTTCATTGATTGATTGATTGATTGATTGATTAAATTTATATCCCATCTTTCCACACATAATAACGGCACTCAGTTGCCTGCCTAGTGTAAAGGTTGCAGATCTTATGTGGTGTCTAGAAAGCCTGGACACAGATTTAAAATAAGAGGAGAGAGAAATGAAACCCCAGAGAAACACAAAATCTTTACTGCTAGTTCTTTGGATATTTCCTTTCTTCTTCTTCTTCTTCTTCTTCTTCTTCTTCTTCTTCTTCTTCTTCTTCTTCTTCTTCTTCTATCTCCTCCTCCTCCTCCTTTTTTTAAAGCTTGCACCCCACATTTAAATGCCTTTCCTTGGTTTGTTTGTTAAATGTGAGATATCTTGAGAGCCCTCTGAGTGCTTACAAGGAGGGATATAAATTTAAGTAAAAGAAATAATAAACAAATACAAAAACTCTACAGTGCACACTTACACAGTGCATAGCCAGCTCTTCATTTGTGCGTTCATGTGTGTGTGTGTGCTTCTTCATGCATGTTTATAAAATGTAATTGATTAGAGTCATAGAACAGTAAGGTTGGAAGGGGCCTACAAGGCCATCAAGTCCAACCCCCTGCTCAGTGCAGGAATCCAAGTCAGAGCATCCCTGACAGGGGGCTGTCCAGCCTCATCTTGAATGCCTCCAGTGTGGGAGAGCCCACCACCTCCGTAGGGAATTGGTTCCATTGTCGTATTGCTCTAACAGTCAGGAGTTTTTCTAACAGTTTTTCCTGATGTTCAGCTGGAATCTGGCTTCCTGTCACTTGAGCCCATTATTCCGTGTCCTGCACTCTGAGATGATCGAGAAGAGATCCTGGCCTTCCTCTCTGTGACAACCTTTCAAGTACTTGAAGTGCACCATCCTATCTCCCCTCAGTCTTCTCTTCTCCAGGCTAAACATGCCCAGTTCTTTCAGTCTCTCCTCATAGGGCTTGGTTTCCAGTCCCCTGTTCATCTTTGTTGCCCTCCTCTGAACCCTCTCCAGTTTGTCTGCATCCTTCTTAAAGTGTGGTGCCCAGAACTGGACACAGTACTCCAGATGAGGCCTAACCATTAGGGGAGATGTATGTCATGTTTCACTACTGCGTCTTTTAAAAGTAACAATTAATAACAGCAACACATAGTGCTAAGGCTCATTGGCTGGAGAATGTAAGTATTTTATCATTTTACCAGTGACGACTTTAGCATGAACATTTATGGTAAATGCTTTGTTTGCTATCTTAAACTGAATATTTAAAAGAAACAACTGGGATGCTAGAATAAGGAGATTTGGAAGTTGTTAAGCCCTGCCCCCCTCCTTCAAAAAGAGTCTCTGTTTGGGAACCCAGCGATCGGAGAATCCATAGAATGATAGATGCAGGGCACATTTATTTTACATTGTTTTATTTACTATTTCTAGGCTATGTCCCTATTTAAACAATATGCAAACTAAAGAAACACATATACAATAAAATATTTAAAAACATAAAGAAAGCTGAGTGAATTATAAACGAATACGATTTTTAAAACTCATAATAAAGATCAATACAATCTCATATAAAATCCATATAGCAGAAACACTACACAGATCATTACACACACACACACACCCCAGGGTTCACTCTTATGCATGTTTATACAGAAAAAAGCCCTACCAGTCCCAGCATGCCCTGTGTAGACAAGCACAGGGTTGTAGCCTAAGAGAGTAATCTTATGTCCCGTGGAACAACATAGTGAATCTTCCTCTCCACCGTTGCTCCTCCATCATTGGTGTTCCAATGGCAGACGAACAATGGCGGAAAGAGAAATCTACTCTGTCCCATTGTCCAAAGGCAGATCCAAAGGTAAAGAGCTCAAATAGGAGGTGTATGAAGATTTCATTTTTTCCTGGCAAAATATGCAAGCATCTCCGCCAACAGAGGAGCGGACCCAACCAAGTGCACCACTCCACTGCAGACATTGGTTTGTAGAGAAACGGTGGGTGGCTGTCAGGAAGATGTGTATCAGCGGGCCCAGAACGTGAAAATTAGTGCTGTGCTGAACATTTCTCCCACATTTTTGTTCCTGACCATTCTCAATTAGATAGAAAAGAAATTGCTTTCGAAAAGACATTCAAAGCAGAAGAAACTTCGGAGAAATTCTCATGGGTTGGGTTTGGGGTTCTTGCGCTTGCCTAACTTGTGAGGTGGCTGAGGAGTGTGCGTGAGTGTCCTGTCTGTCATTGTACAGTCATCTCTGTGGCAACCTGTACCCGCCTCGGTTCCCCACACTTCAATTAATTAATTAATTAATTAATTTCATTTCTATACCGCCCAATAGCCGAAGCTCTCTGTAATAAGGATGGACGAAAGTCCCTTACCTGGTCCCGCAGCTGTTTTCGGTGGGGGGGAGAGGCGCTCCGTTTCTCCCCCCAAAATTTTTGGTGGGGGGAGGCGCCCCGCCCCTCCTGGCCAGAATTCAGGCTGGAGGGGAGGCGCCCCATCCCTCCCCGCCGAAATTCTGGCTGGGGGGGGAGCGCCCCGTCTCCCTGGCCGCAAAATAAAAAAGTAAATTGTAAAAAAAAAAAAAAAAGTGATAGGCTACATAACGATTTACGTAGCCTATCACGGCTAGATTTTCAAAGTCAGCCGTGATATGCTATGTAAATCATTGCGTAGCCTATCACTTTTTTTTTTTTTTTTTTTTTTACTTCACTGGGAAATGGCGGTGGTGGCAGCCGGTCGGAAGACCGGCCGCCACCCCCGCCGCTGCTGAAACGCCGCCGAAACGCTGCTGGGACCCGTCGCCGAGAGGGACATTCGACAGAGGTAAGTCCCATCCTGGGGAGGGGGGCGGGGGGGCGGAGAATTTCCCCAACAATTTTGGGGGGGCCGAATGCATTGGCATTCGGCCTCCCAGAGATTCGTTGAGAAATTGTCCGACATCCCTACTCTGTAGCCAAAGTTAAAACCATCATGGGGAAGACATCATGAGGCAATTCCTCCCATGGGGCCCTTTCAGTTCAGGGAGAAATTCCTGGGAGGATGCAGAGCAACGGAGAGATTTGTAATACAGAGAGAAAACACACACAGCCCCCTCAGCCACCTCGCAGTGATTAGGGAAGCTCAAAAACCAAACAAAATGCAAAATTCTGCCTCAGAAAGTGGAAGCCTCAACTCAGCTCATGCTGTTGCCACCTACAGAAGCAGTGCAATAAACCAGAAAACCCTTAGGAAAAAAGAAAGAAGCTGTGCTACAACCCCTGCCAGTAGTGGGCCCTTTCTGTGAGAAACTGCTGGATAATTTCTCCTCTCCCAGGGGAAATTTGGTGAAATCCCCCCCCCCCATTTCTCTGCCCACAAACTGGCTGGAGAATTTTGACAGGCCATTTGCACACAGCTCAAATGAAAATAGGGCCATGTGATATCACAAGGTGTCTTCAAAAGCGTCCAGCAGGGTTTCTGTCTGGCTTGCTTCACTGCATGCCTGGCTCCCAGTTGAGGAGGGGGACAGCTGGGCAAGGGGCATTTTGGTGGATCCCCTCCTGTGTTGGTGGGCTTTGGGACAGTTTTTCCCCCCACCATTCTAAATGTTTGAATTGCCTCCCCTAAGGCTGAATTACCGGCAGTGAGAGCTTGTATGTAATCTTAGCTGGTATTTTTGGTATGTTCATTCCGCCCCTTTTTTCTCTGGTCCCACCGACCACTGGATCGTGGCACCTGGGAGCTTTTCCCGAATGGAATCCGTTGCAGTCAAAGAGCTTTTAGTATTTTTGCATAAAAAAGAAAATGGGTGGTGATGTAGGAGGGATGCATCGTGCCACTAATTACAAAGACAGATCAATCAATCAATCAAATAATTCTGATAATATCAGGCATTGTGGAGATGAAAGATGGTGACTTTGGGGGGATTTATACAGATGTTAATTTATGTTTCCAGAGATCATGATATATTCATTCATTCGTTGTTGTTGTATTTTTTAAAAAATAATACCTGAAGTTGTGTCACTAGGTTTTTGTTTTGCTTTCTGATTTGTTTAAATGTAAAAGTTTATGTAGTTCTTTCCATTATTTTTCCCTAGACCACACTTTATTATTTATACTGAGCTGTAACATATAATAATAATAATAATAATAATAACAACAACAACAACTTCAATATTATATATTGAAGTTACAGCTCAGTATAAATAATAAAGTGTGGTCTAGGGAAAAATAATGGAAAGAACTACATAAACTTTTACATGAGAGTCATGATGCTCACTTGGATTGATAGATAGATAGATAGATAGATAGATAGATAGATAGATAGATAGAGCTTTATACTGTGCTGGCAAAACAACATCATTACTATCACTTAGGGATGTTCAAAAGTCATGGCACTAGGGAACTCCGCCGTGCCCCCTCTTTAATGAGCTTCCGCTGTGCATTAAAAATGTGGTTGTTCAGGCAGGCATTTGGGGTGGGTTAGGGTATTTTAGAAAACATTTTTATTGTAGAATTTTATTGTTTTAAACTGTTTTATTATATGCTGAACATCACCCAGAGTGGCTGGGTGACCAGCCAGATGGGCGATTAATAAATTTAATAAATCAATAAAAATAAATAAACTTACCTTTTAAAAGGAGTGATTCGCGGCGGGGGGGGAGGCACTCTGCACCTCCCCCCGAAATCCTAACCCGGCCAGCTCCGCTCCGTGGCAACTCCGCGGAGCCACCGACCAGGTGCATTTGCAGGCGCGTGGAGCCTGCGGACGCAAATGGTGGCTATGGCGGCCATCATTTGCATTCCTGTTTTTTTGCCTTGATAGGCTACATAAATATTTACATAGCCTATCACAGCAAAAAAACAGGGGCACAAATGGTGTAGCAGCCGCCATTGGTGCCCTTGTCTTTCGCCGTGATAGGCTATGTAAATATTTAAACAGGAATAGGAACGCAAATGGCGGCCGCCATAGCCGCCATTTGCGTTCCCTTTTTTTGCCGTGATAGATACGTAAATATGTAAATATTTACGTAGCCTATCACAGCCTCTGCAAGGACACAAATGACGTCCCTGCGTTAGCCATGATAGGCTACGTAAGTATTTATGTAGCCTATCACGGCTAAAATAAGGAAGCAAATGGCGGCCGCAGACCTGGCTGCCATTCTCAAAGCAGCGCGAACGGCAACAGGTAAGTGCTCCGTTTTGTATGCCTTTCACTTTCTTGTGGTTTAGTAGTCATGGAGAAGGGGACAATATGACCTAAGTAGGACACTGAAGCACACACCTCCCATATGGCTAGAGGGAATCTCAGTCAGGATCCCTTCTGGCTTCTGAGGTCTGTTTAGTTAGCGTGTGTGTTCTGAATGTTTCATTCCAAAATCGCAATAAACAAATTCTATGATGGTGTTGGAAGTAATCTCTCTCTCTCTCTCTCTCTTTCACACACACACACACACACACACACACATGCACACACACACTTCCAAGGATGACTTTACAATCACAAGGTCTAGAAACTTGCTTCTTTCGCAAATGAATGCTAACATTCTCAGTAACCTGGATTCCATACCCCAAAGTGAATTCCACCTGTTTTGATCACTCCTGTAAAGTCGCAACAAACACATGGTCCTGACTAGGGATGCTGGGGAAATTCGAGATGGAGTAAAATGAGCTCGGATTTCCAACAATCTGACCTGCGGAATCCTCTGCAGAGCAACCCCTGCAGGCCATGTGGAGTCCGTGGACTTTTGGATGATTTTCTTTTTTTTTTCACTTTCCTAAAATGTACACATGTAAATTCATAGTACAATATGCATGTTTCTGCTGAGGAAGCGTTGAATGGAATGGGGGACAATATGCTAAATGTTAGGTACTAAAGTAAATTAGGTAAATACTTAACGTAAATGCTTACGTAATTATTTGCATATTTTTCTGCATGGAAGGACAAAAATATTTGCATCCATCTGTGTGTGGATGATGGAACAAAAAGCACCTGATAATCCATGAAACACAGACGGAGCGGATTTTACATAGTCTGTACGTCCCTAGCCCTGACACAAGGCAGTTTCATGTGTTCCTATGCAGACCTTTACATCTGCCCCACCCCAAATGTTTTGTGTAATTTTTTTGGGTAAAGTTAACAAGGGGAGGGGGAGCTACAAAAGTAGCACCCACAGCATTTTTTCCAGCAAGCTTGGCACTCTTTGCTGAGTTTTGCACTATACGGCCATTAGCAGGCTGGTCAATGCTTTGCTTTATGAGGCAATTATTTCAGCACACTCTATTCAAAATACACATTAGAACTTAACCTTCTGAATCCTGAAGTAGCATTTTTATCACCCAACATTAGAAAAGAGCTGGAGTCAGCAATTTCCCCCCCTCCTTTTTATGATCTGGTATCATTAATAAAGCATTGTGCTGGTAGACTTCTCGCGGTTCTCAAAGATAATTTGTGCCACAGAAGCCTCCACTGTGATACGATTGTTTTGTTGACTTATTCAATAGCGGGGAGAAACAACGAGATTGTCCCCCCCCTTCTTTAAAAAGGAAAATAAATAAATAAAAGGGAACAAAGAGGGTGGGCGGGCTCTTAAAACGAATGAAGGATTTGATTCTGTGAATTGTAGCCGGCCTGCTGTTATGCATAGCCAGGGAAGGGAAGTTAATATGGAATTTCTAATTAGGGTCACTTGCTAATGAACTCCCTCTTCATGTTAGTTTTATGCCGCTTCAGAAAGTTTTTATCATATGCTTAAAAATTTATGGCCAGAAACATTAATGAAAATGAAGCATGAATTGGAAATTGGGCTATTATGGAGATGAATGTAGCTGTGGTTATCCTGATTTCCAAGGAGGGTCCCTTTTTATTGCTCCTTCTCCTCTTCTCCTTGTCCTCTTCCTCTTCCTCTTCCTCCCCCTCCTTTTCTAGAAAGTGCTATTGATACAAGTCAAATTAATGACAAAAGATATTCTTTGCCTCAACATGGCCAGCATTATTATATTTTAAAAGTTAGCAGAGGATGGATTTTTAATAAAATGTTGAATTAATTATAAGAAGGATATTAGTCATAATTGACAATCTATTTTTAAATGGGAGCATCAGGAAGAGAGCAGGCAGCAGGTGAAGAAACGGACAATGATATGTCCAGCAAGATGCCGCTGTCCAAGTCGTGGTGGCAGTGGTGGCAGCGGCATGACCTTTTGCTCAAGGAGCACAAGCACAACAGATACCAACTATAGGCAGCCATTGGATGACAGCCAGGAGTTGAGCTGGGTGTCAGACCTTGTGTTTCAAGCCAAGAGTTGATGCCAAGGAGTGAAGCCAGCAGTCAGAGCTAGGTGGTCAAACCAGAGCACAAGCCAGGAAAAACTAGCATTTCCCACGCAAAGGCCCTCCCTGAACAGGAAGCAATTATAGCCTTTCTTGTTGAGACCAGTGACCAAGCTGGATGGGCAGAGCCATTCCAGTACCTGGGAGCCTTTCATTACCCAGGAAGATGACCCAACCTGTAGCACATGGGATAGTTCTGCACAGGCCATTGGGTTCTACTTCTAGGACTGGCAGCTTCCGACAGCATGTCACCACATATGTACCCTGGAACAAAAGCCTTGGTGCTCCTCACAAGTCGGAGCTGCCTCACTTCCTTCAGATGCGGAAACTAGGGATGTAGGAAAAATTTGTTTCAGTTAGCAAATCATCCGTACACGTCTCATTCGCAAAAGGAGCACATTTTATTTTTCGTAAAAAGACTGCTTATTTCTGAACATGCGATTGCATTCGAAAAATGCATGTATTTTGAAAATGTGCACTTTGAAATGCACTTAAAAACAAAAAAAGCATTTTCACACTTTAGTCAATGGGTGAAAGTGTGCACTTTTGAAAAACGGACACAGAAATGCACACTTTCCCCATTCATACAAACTGAAAAGCAGATTGAAAATGAGAATGGGAGTGAGCCAAAGCAAGCTTCAAAGTAAAGTTCAGAGAATTTTAGTGAGCTTTAAAATCCCTGGTTCTCCCCTAGCATAAACCCTCTACTGAGGGGACCCACTCTGGGACTCCATGCTGAATGAGGACTCTTCTGTAATGGCATTCCATTGAAATATAAAATCTTCCTCTTTACACAGGCATTTGGCCTGTAGGGCTTTTCTTCCATACTCTGTGTTTGTATGAATGGTATATCCCTAGTTTTTAAGCTGTTTGATGCTGGTATTAGTTTTTATCTGCTTCTTCACTGCCCCCCATTTTGTTTTGTTTTTGTTTTGTGGGTTGGAAGCCAGCTTTGAGTAGAACCATTGAAGACAATGGGACATAAGCCAGACCAACTTAAGACCCATTGATTTCAATAGGTCCACTCTAAATATGACTGAATCTGATTCCAGCCCATTGGTTTCACTGGTTTTAAAGATTGTTTTAAAATGTTGGACTTAAGAGGGATGGTGTGGTAGAAATCTTGGATTTTTTTAAAAAAAGTAGACAGGGGACAGGCTGCTTGCACTGGGATCCATGTTGAACACATTGAAGCATTGTGCATGCATTGCTACAGCAGCACCTGCCATCTCCATGGCAGTTATGCTTTCTGAATGATACTTTCACTGCTAAGAGTCAGAGATCTACCCAGAAGTACAAAGCTCCCATCTGCCACATCACACACCAGTCCCGAGGGTCCTGTTGTAATTTCCCAGTATTATAGAAGTGTTGAATCTCAGGCCCATGGGCCAAATCTGACTGGCCTGAGATTGCAGTCTGACCCTCTGGGGTTCCCCAGAGGGCCACACCACCTTCTCTTAGGCCCACCTCCTTTCCCCTGACTGCCTGTTGTTTCGAGGGATGTGTGATGCTGGGAATTCCATTCCATGTACTGTAAGCCCAAACGGGTTCTTCAGTGTTTCTGTTCTGGTAAGTGGCGGCAGACTTTAGTGGTGGTGGGTTCCACAATTCCGCAATTATTATTTTTTGCACATTTTTATCCATCTCCCATCATTTGTGCACATTGGATTTGGAGGGGATCTTTAGTTTTGTGCAGACATGTGTATCTATAGATATAGATTAGATTTAGATATAGATATTATTGACAAGCTTGTGCAAAGGCACATAATTGCAAGTCTGCCTATCCACAGTGTAGCCCCACAGAGGCCTATTCCCCTCGTCAATATTCCTAATGGTTTGGTGGTTTCCTGGCTTTTGCAGATTTTTTTTTTCTGATTATAAAAGGTTGAAATGCTTCCCCAAAGGTTTAGTTACTAGTAGTGAGAGTGTTAAGCTACAGTGTGCCGCTACTTTTGATTTCTTTTGTTTCCCCCACCCCTTTTTGCCTTCAGCCCTGCTCACCATTGGAATGCATCACCGAGAGCTTCTCTGAAATTGAATTTGGGCCACAGGGTGAAAGAGGTTGGACACCCTTGCAACAGAATTTGCAGCCTGGTTTGTGAAGCAGCAGGATCCAGAGTGGATTACTGCCAAGAGGTGCCCACGGAGGATCCTTTCAAGGATTTTCTAGGGATGTCAGAGAAATCTGCTGCAGATTCAAATGAGGCTGGATTCTTTGGAATCCAGCCTCAGGAATCCGCAGTGGATCAGGACAACTTACCTCCGCTCCAGGAGGACTGCAGGCGGAATGGCACTCGGCTGCTTCTTGCCAGCCAGAGCCATTTGCCTCCTCCCTGTCCCTGCCAATTGCCATGTCTTAAAAAAGAAAAAAAGTGATCGGGAGGATGTGCCCATAGACTTATACGCAAATAGAGTCATGCACCTTGCATATAAGTCAAGGTGTCCATAGGCTAATATGCAAGATTCACCACTCTATTTTGCGTATAAGTCTATGGGCACATGTGATCAGCAGGATGTGCCCATAGACTTATACGCAAATAGAGTCATGCACCTTGCATATAAGTCAAGGTGTCCATAGGCTAATATGCAAGATTCACCACTCTATTTTGCGTATAAGTCTATGGGCACATGTGATCAGCAGGATGTGCCCATAGACTTATATGCAAATAGAGTCATGCACCTTGCATATAAGTCAAGGTGTCCATAGGCTAATATGCAAGATTCACCACTCTATTTTGCGTATAAGTCTATGGGCACATGTGATCAGCAGGATGTGCCCATAGACTTATACGCAAATAGAGTCGTGAATCTTGCGTATAAGTCTATGTGTCCATAGGCTTATACGCAAGATTCACGGCTCTATTTTGCATATAAGTCTATGGGCACATGTGATCAGCAGGATGTGCCCATAGACTTATACGCAAATAGAGTCGTGAATCTTGCGTATAAGTCTATGTGTCCATAGGCTTATACGCAAGATTCACGGCTCTATTTTGCATATAAGTCTATGGGCACATGTGATCAGCAGGATGTGCCCATAGACTTATACGCAAATAGAGTCGTGAATCTTGCGTATAAGTCTATGTGTCCATAGGCTTATACGCAAGATTCACGGCTCTATTTTGCATATAAGTCTATGGGCACATGCGATCAGCAGGATGTGCCGATAGACTTATCTACAAAATACACTAGCAGCTCGCATAGACTTATATGCAAGATTCATGACTCTATTTGCATATAAGTCTACAGGCACATCCTCCCGATCACCATTTTTTGGAGCGGAACCACTCTGGGGGATTCCAGGGGGGAGGAACAGATCGCCTTCCCCCCTAGGATTCCCCACCGGAACAGACGGTGGGGAATCCGTACACCTAGGGATGTCGGAGAATTCTGCCACAGATCTCAGTGAGGCTGAATGCAAGTGCATTCGCCCCCCTGAAATCTGTGGCGGAACGGCCTGCCAGCCCCCCGCCCCCCGTGGATCCCCTCTGGGACGAGACTTACCTGGGGCGGATCTTCTGGGTGGCGGCAGCTGCAGCGGCGGCCGGTCTTTTGACCGGCTGCCGCCGCCACCATTTCCAGGCTTGTGGGGGGGGGGGAAAGACGTGATAGGCTGCGTAAAGATTTATGTAGCCTATCATGGCTAGGTTTAAAAAAAAAGAAAAAGAAAGACATGATAGGCCATGTAAATCTTTACGTAGCCTATCATGGTTGGGGGTGGGTTTTAAAAAAAAAACGCGTACGCAAATGGCAGCGGCTATGGCCGCTGCCATTTGCTTTCCTTCTTTTTACTGTCTTAATCTATGTAAATATTTATGTAGACTATGATGGCGAAAATCAAGGGGAACGCAAATAGCTTGGCTTGAGCAGGAAGGATTTCTGAGATAATGTGTTAAGAAAAGTACTCTTCTCTGATGGGGTGAGCAACTTGCGGCCCTCTGGCTGTTGCTGGACTGCAACTCCTATCAGCTCTAGCTAGCATGGCAAACCCTGTTTTGGGCAGAGAATTTGGGGGAGAAATTCACTGAATTTCTCTGGGGGCGGATGAGAAATTATCCAACAGTTGTTTTCACAGGAAGGGTTCACCCTCAGCAGGGGTTTTGGCACAGCTAATTTCTTTTTCTGGTAAGGGTTTTGGGGGTTTGTGTGTGCTGCCGCTGCAAGGGGCAACAGCATCAACTATGCTGGCAACCTAGCATCCATTTTGCATCCAGTGTCATGCATGTGTGTGTGTGTGTGTGGGGGAAGTGTTGTGTCTAGCTCCAGGGAACAGGTAGAACACATTCCAAAATCTGCCCTCCAATTTCCTGAATGTTTTCTTCCCCTGGTCTTTAATTTAATATAAGCGTGGAAAGCCAAGGAAGCTACAAACTGCCGGAGAGATGACTGTATAATGAATAGGGATGTCAGAGAATTCCGCCACGGATCTTGGTGAGGCCAAATGCCAGGGCATTTGGCCCCCCGAAATCTGTGGCAGAACGGCCTGACACCCCCCTCCCCCCCGCAGATCCCCCCGGGACGAGACTTACCTGGGGCGGATCTTCCAGGCAGCAGCAGCTCCAGCAGTGGCTCCGGTGAAGGCGGCGGCGGCTGGTCTTCTGACCGGCTGGCGCCTCCGCTAGGGGTGCACGAAAGTCACTTACCTGGTCTCGCAGCTTGCTTTGCGGTAGGGGGGAGGCACTTCGCTGCTCCCCCCAAAGTTCAGGCTGGGGGGGGAGGCTTCCCTCCTCGCCCGGCCAAAATTCAGGCCGGGGGGGGAGGCTTCCCGCCTCGCCCGGCCGAAATTCAGGCCGGGGAGGAGGCGCCTCGCCTCGCCGGGCCGCGAAATAAAAAGTTAAAAAATAACCCGTCCCCGTGATAGGCTACGTGACGATTTATGTAGCCTATCACAGCTAGATCTGCAAAGTCAGGCGTGATAGGCTACGTTAATCGTCACGTATCCTATCACGGGTGACTTAAAAAAAAAAAAAGCATGTACGCAAATGGCGGCCCCCATAGGGAGCCGCCATTCGCGTTCCTTATTTGGTTGCTGTAGTCTACGTAAATCTTTACGTAGACTACGGCGAAAATAAGGGCAACGCAAATAGTGTTGCCCTTATTTTCGCCGTAGTCTACGTAATCTTTACGTAGACTACAGCGACCAAATAAGGAACGCGAATTGCGGCTCCCTATGGGGGCCGCCATTAGCCGTACGTGCTTTTTTTTTTATATGTCACCCGTGATAGGCTACGTGACGATTTACGTAGCCTATCACGGCTGACTTTGCAAATCTAGCCGTGATAGGCTACGTTAATCGTCACGTAGCCTATCACGGGGGCGTTTTGTTTTTTTTTTACTTTTCTTGGAATGGCGGCGGCGGCAGCTGGTCAAAAGACCGGCTGCCGCCCCCGCCCCTGACGAAGACCTGCCGAACCGTCGCCGGGACCCGCCGCCGGGAGGGATATTCGGGAAAGGTAAGTCCCATCCCGGGGGGGGGGGTGGAGAATTTCTCCCCAAAACTACTTTGGGGGGCCAAATATGTTGGCACTCGGCCCCCCGAAGTTTCAGGGAGAAATTCTCCCTCATCCCTAGCCGCCGCCATTTCCAGGCTTGTGGGGGGGAAAAAAAAAAAGATGTGATAGGCTACGTAAATCTTTACGTAGCCTATCATGGTTAGGGGTGGGTTTAAAAAAACCCCACACATATGGAAATGCGTTCCTTCTTTTTGGCCATCTTAATCTACGTAAATATTTACATAGAGTATGACGGCAAAAATCAAGGGGAACATAAATAGCGTAGCGGGCGCTATTTGCATCCCTTTTTCATTCACCATTTTAGCCTATGTAAATTTTTACGTAGGCTAAAACGTGGAATCAAAAGGGGACACAAATGGCGCCCGCTACACTATTTGCATTCCCCTTGATTTTCGCCCCCATAGTCTACGTAAATATTTACGTAGATTAAGATGGTAAAACGAAGGAACACAAATGTTGGCAGCCGTAGCCGCTGACATTTGTGTACGCATTTTTGTTTTTTTTTACCCAGAGCCCTCTGCAGCTGGAAATCCGGCTGCGGACAGCTCTGGCCTGGCCGGGCCGGGCCTGGCCGGCTGCTCCACGGAGCTGACGCGGAGCACAGCTGGCCGTTCGAGGATTCCTGGGGGAGGAACGGAGCACCTCCCCCCCAACCAGGATTCCGGGGGGAGGGACAGAACGTCTCCCCCCCCACCATCAACATAATCCGCAAAACGTAAGTCACTTTCGTACATCCCTAAAATGAAACACGAACTCACCCCTGTCCAGGTTCTTCGGACGCCCACCCAGCCCTTGCCCCTGCTCGCTGGTCCCCAGACCACACTCAAGCTCCTCCCATGCTCAGTGAGCAGCCCACACTCACCCCAGCAGCCTTGTCAAGCTCCGTGGTCACTTTTTTTTTGGAAAAATAAAATGGTGAACACAAAATGTGCATGTCTTTGTATGCGCGAAAATGTGCATTTTGCGAATGCACATATTCCTGTGTGTAAAATGCACATTTTTGTGAAGGTGCATATTTGTGTGTGTGCAAAAATGCTCATTTTTGAAAAATGCTCATTTTTGTGCATATGCGAATATACGTATTCGCAAATATGCGTATTTCCGCATGCTCACAAATATGCACATTTTTGCGATCACCATTTTATTTCTCAAAAAATGGTGACCTCAGAGATCAATGAGGCCACTGGGGTGAGTGCAGGCCCTTCGCTGAGCTCAGGCAAGGGGCAAGCAGAGGGAGGGGCTCGAGGGTGCGGGCAAGGGTGGTTCTGCCAGATTCCTCGACTGAATCGGGTGCCCGCACCATCCCTAAATCAGAATGGTAAAAAAAAAAATGCTGGAGAAGTTTCTGACACGGCCCATTCCGTCCCAGAGGGCAATATTGGCAAACACAACTCAATTTGCATTTGCAAGAGCATTTGCTTCAGTGAAACCTGATAGTGGAAAGCTGATGAGAGTCCAGTGATGCAAGGATAGCAGAAAAATAGATATAACTGATGTAAAGTGCAGGGAGTAAGAGGAAATAGTATTATATATGATATGAAATTACAGGAATGGGTGAAGACATATGAGACCATAAAATGTATTTATTTAAAATATTATTGGCCACCTCTCAGGGCAGAAGCCCTCCCAAGGTGGCTCACAGCAATAAAATACATAAGAACAGTTAAACTATTAAAAGCAATAAAAACATAAGCACAATAAAATAGCAATAAAACAACAGTAAAAAGCTGACAATAAAACCAACACTAACAGCAACATTCTGTGTTTACGGAAGGGGTTACAGGTGTTGTTTTCGACAATATCTAAATTTCTAAATTTCACAGAGATTGGCAGTTAGAATAAAATCAAATATTTGATTGCTCATTCACTTTAAATGTGAAATTGTTTATTCACCTGTAAATAAATGACCTCAAGCCCAACATTGTGGGCTCTCCCACACTGGAGGCCTTCAAGACGAGGCTGGACAGCCATCTGTCAGGGATGCTCTGACTTGGATTCCTGCATAGAGCAGGGGGTTGGACTTGATGGCCTTGTAGGCCCCTTCCAACCCTACTATTCTATGATTCTAAACATCTCAAGCCTGTCTGTAGCTGTACAAGCAAGCAAAAGCATGTTTTAAAAAATAAACCATTTGACAAATGATACAAATTGTCTTACCACTGGTCTAATTGTAGACTTGTTCGTTCTGCTTCCTCGTACAGTTTTGCTCACTCGTACAGCTTAATTTGGATAAATGTTAAGACTAAATCTCATTGGAACATGACCCGGGCATTTAGGACTGGAGATAGTCAACAGTTCTTAAGAAAGCTGAAGGTAGTTTTATGGTTGGCATTGCTTTCCCACGTTGTGCATACTGATTTAAAGTATTTTGCCACACTGCCTTTTCTTGTCAAATAGGTTTTGAGGCGCTTTTGAAAAACCCTGCTCAATCTGTTCAACCTGATTGCTGTGGGGAGGCCTATAACCTTAAATTTGCTGGAAAAACAACTTACGAAAGGGATGACAGTATATACTTTTTGGAGAGTTTCTATATTCTCATAGTACCCAGACAAGTGATTAAATAAAAGCATGGTTTAAAATAGGGGTGCATGAAAGCCACTTACCTGGTCTCGCAGCTTTTTGAGGTGGGGGGGAGGCGCTTCACTGCTCTCCCCCTGAAGTTCAGGCCGGGAGGGGGAGGCTTCCCGCCTCGCCCGGCCGAAATTCAGGCCGGGGGGGAGGCTTCCTGCCTCGCCCGGCCAAAATTCATGCCGGGGAGGAGGCGCCTCGCCTTGCCCAGCCACGAAATAAAAAGTAAAAAAAAAAAAAACACCCCCGTGATAGGCTACGTGACGATTAACGTAGCCTATCACGGCTAGATCTGCAAAGTCAGCCGTGATAGGCTACGTAAATCGTCACGTAGCCTATCACGGGGGCATTTTTTTTTTTTTTTAGTTTTATTGGAATGGCGGCGGCGGCAGCCGGTCGAAAGATCGGCTGCCGCCCCCACCCCTGATGAAGACCCGACGAACCGCCGCCGGCACCCGCCGCCGGGAGGGACATTCGAGAAAGGTAAGTCCCGTACCGGGGTGGTGGTGCGGGGGGCGGGGGGGCAGAGAATTTCTCCCTGAAACTTCTTCGGGGGGCCGAACACGTTGGCGCTCGGCCCCCCGAAGTTTCGTGGAGAAATTCTCCACCAACCCTAGTTTAAAATGAACTGTTTTTTTTCTCAAATGTGTAGAGATTTCAATTCTTTTTACCTCTTCATTGTTTTCAGCAAAGTGTTTAACTCTTTGCTTAATTATTTTTTTGGCCACTGAATCTAGCTTCAAATCCCAATCACACTTCCAGGTCTTTGAAGAAATTCAGTTTTACCACTAGCCAGTTAGTCTGGAGTAACACTCTTTCCAGAAAGATCAGACACTTTGCCAAATGGCAGAGTACATGGAATGGAATCTTTCAGTGCAGAATTATCCTGTCATAAGGAAGAAAGTAGTGAATGATAGGAAGAATCAGAGGCAATATCAGAGCTCAACATCTTTGTGTGCTTCAATAAAAAGAAGTAATGAAATATGAGAGAAAATGAAACTGATTTTCCTTTGGAAAAAGGAATTATATTGATGGGCAATTTAAACAAAACAGCCCCAGATGGTGTTTGATTAGAAATGTTTGCCTATGAAATCAATTCTGTCTCTCTTTCTCTCTCTCTCTCTTTCTCTCTCTCTCTCTCTCTCTCCCCCTCTCTCTCACACACAGATACACACACACTTTCTTCCTCTGCCTCTCTCTCACACACACGTGTGTGTGTGTTCACATGAATGTTTGTGGGAATCAGGCAATTTCTTTGTTGAGGAAGTGGGGATGTGTGAATCAGCAAAATGCACACATTGTTGAGGAAATGGGGATATATAGGGATGGACAGACCACCCTGTGCCCACCCCTGCAGTGCTTGCTGAACCCCCTGAACCTACCAGACCCAAGCGAGTGGTGTGGGGTGAGCTGCTGGGTGCTTCATGGGATGCTTTGCAGCGGCGTGCAGGCATCCACTCCCTCGTCAAGCACCGTTTGCTACTCAAATGGCTGCTCGTTCATTTTTGTAAGTATCCTATATCTATGCAAATGGGGGCCTTAAAGGGGCAGTGTCCCTTTGCCTGTAATGGTGCGGACATTGCCCTTTTAAAGCCCCTGTTTGCGTAGATGAGATACTTACGGAAAGGAACAAGCAGCCATTTGAGTGGCGAATGGTGCTTGATGACCCGCACACTTGCCCAACTCAGCATGCACCAAGCTAGACAGGCACTAGGGTCCACAGACTGGCATTTGGGGGCTGAGCCAGTGATTTCCTAATGGCCTTGGAGCCCCAACTGGGCACCCATGCCATCTCTAGGGATATGCGAATCAAATTTGAGCTCATCGACATTCTCTTATTTCTGCCTCGAAGCTCATTCTGACTCATGTCCATATCAAATTGTGAGCTTTTTTTTTCTTTCCACATGAAAGTCGTGTGTATTTTATGAATGTTTTCTGAGTCCTATGAATCAATTTTGTGTATTGTTGAAATTACACATTTTTATGTGTATTTTTCAAATGGACGCATTTTTGTATGCCTTTTCTTAAGTGTGTGAATTGCATCACAAGCTGGGAAATGTATGGACCTCAGCTTGGAGAGTGTGTTCAGTACCAAGTTCAGTTTGGAGAGGTCCAAATTGGATAAATTCTGGTCAAATTCTGGTCAAAACTGAAACACATTTCTTATCCATCTCTATGAGGAAACTGGTCGGGGGGACTCCTGCCATGTTTCCAGACTTATCTAAGAAGAGAGATAAGCAATAGATGAAACAGATGATAGATAGATAAATGGATGGATGGATAGATAGATGATAGATAGATAGATAGATAGATAGATGACAGATGAGAGACAGTCAACAGATGATAGACAGATACCTAGATAGATAGATGACAGATGATTGATTGATTGATTGATTGATAGATGACAGATGATAGACAGGTAGATGATGGATGATAGATGGATGGATGGATGGATGGATGGATAGACAGACAGACAGACAGACAGATGATAGGCAGGTAGATAGATGGATACAGACGATAGATAGATAGATAGATAGATAGATAGACAGAAAGATAGATGATAGACAGATAGATGACAGATGAGATAGAAAGATATATAGATGACAGATGAGACAGACAGACAGACAGACAGATGACAGATCAGATAGATGATGATGATGATGATAGATAAATAGATGATAGACAGATACCTACATAGATAGATAGATAGATAGATAGACAGATAGATAGATGAGAGAGAGAGACACACACAGAGAGAGAGAGAGAGATGCATACGTTCTCTAGGTCAGGGGTGGGCAACTTCCGCAAGTTGGACAGCCATATTGTATTGACCCCTGGAGCCCTTTTGGGGCCATGCCCCTCCCCAACCACTGCTGAAATTGTTGTCACCAAAATTGCTGCTGAATAGGGATGTACGAAAGGGACTTACCTTGTCCCGCAGCTTTTTTCGCGGTGGGGGGGAGGCGCTTTGCTTCTCCCCCCGAAGTTCATGTGAGGGGGGGTGTCTTCCCACCTCGCCTGGCCGAAATTCAGGCTGGGGGGGAGGCTTCCTGCCTCGCCCGGCCAAAATTCAGGCCGGGGAGAAGCGGCCCATCTCCCCAGCCGCGAACTTCAAAAGAAAAGTAAAAAAAAAAAAAAAAGCCCCGTGATAGGCTACGTAACGATTTACGTAGCCTATCATGGCTAGATCTGCAAAGTCAGCCATAATAGGCTACGTTTATCGTCACGTAGCCTATCACGGGTGACTTAAAAAAAAAAAAGCGCGTACGCAAATGGTGGCCCCCATAGGGAGCTGCCATTCGCATTCCTTATTTGGTCCCTGTAGTCTACATAAAGATTTACGTACACTACAGCGAAAATAAGGGCAACGCTATTTGTTGCGGGTGGTGGGGGGGTGGCGGAGAATTTCTCCCCGAACCTTCGGAGGACCGAATGCGTTGGCACTCGGCCCCCCGAAGTTTCGGGGAGAAATTCTCCCCCATCCCTACTGCTGAATTTACTGCTATAGGAGCCCCCCCCCCGGTGCTTTTGGAAGGAACAAGGTGTGCAGGGACAGGAAGTGGGCACTTCCTTTACAAGCAGAATCCCACTCTTGGGACCCTTCTGGAAGCACAATTCTACTTCCAAATAAACTTCATGTTCCGTGTGCACCTTAATTTCTCGCTAAATTGCTGTTTTGCTTTTGCTGCTACCACCATGGCAGGAAATTCAGAAGTGGGAGAACGGGGGCTGAAAAACTGGTCATGGGGGCCGCACACTGGGAGGCATGTAACCAGTGTTCAGCTGAGCGCAATTATAATCAGCTTTCAGACCTTCCTGCTAGGGGTGAACGAAAGTCACTTACCTGTACTTGAAGCTTGTTCGCGGTGGGGGGGAGGTGCTTCGCTGCTCCCCCCGTGAAGTTCAGGCCGGGGGGGAGGCTTCCCGCCACGCCCGGCTGAAATTCAGGCCGGGTGGGAGGCTTCCCGCCTTGCCCAGCTGAAATTCAGGCCGGGGAAGAGGCGCCTTGCCTTGCCCAGCCGCAAACTCAAAAGTTTTTTGTTTTTTTTTTAAACGCCCCCGTGATAGGCTACGTGATGATTAACGTAGCCTATCACAGCTAGATCTGCAAAGTCAGCCGTGATAGGCTACGTGACGATTTACGTAGCCTATCACGGCTGACTTTGCAAATCTAGCCATGATAGGCTACATTAATTGTCATGTAGCCTATCACGGGGGCGTTTTTTTTTTTCTTTGATTGGAATGGTGGCGGCGGCAGCCGGTCAAAAGATCGGCTGCTGCTCCCGCCCCGGACGAACACCCGCCGAACTGCTGTCCGGACCCGCCGCCGGGAGGGACATTCGCCAAAGGTAAGTCCCGTCCCAGGGGGGGGTGCGGTGTGCGGGGGGGTGCGGAGAATTTCTCCCTGAAACTTGTTCGGGGGGCCGAACACGTTGGCGCTCAGCCCCCCGAAGTTTCGGGGAGAAATTCTCCACCAACCCTACTTCCTGCTCAGTACAGCGGCAGGGCTTGTGCAGGCATCCCTATGTTTCCTCCATGGCTACAGTTTGTAAATCCCTGTATAGACTTTTCTCTGTTTCTCTGTTTCTCTGTTTGTTGGGTCCCATTTTCTTCCTTGTTTGCTGCACCTAGTGACTGCTGCACATACGTTATGCCTCCTACTAGATAACATAGGCAATCTCAAGACCTTCTTGGAGGCCAGGGTAGAGTGGATTCAGTAGGTCCTGCTGGCAGCATTTAGACCTTGGGGCAGAGTTGATCAGACCAGCAGTGGGTCCATCTGTGAGTAGGGATGTCAGAAAATTTCGCCACGAATCTCGGGGAGGCCAAATGCCAGCGCATTCAGCCCCCCGAAATCAGTGGCGAAACGGTCTGCCCCCCCTGCCTCCCCCGGGATGGGACTTACCTTTGGTGAATCTCCCTGGTGGTGGTGGCTCCGGCGGCGGTTTGGCGGTGGTTTGGTGGCGGTTCGGCAGCAGCGGCGGAGGCTGGTCTTCCGACCAGCTGCCACCGCCGCCATTTCCAGTAAAAAAAACCACACACACACACAAAAACGTGATAGGCTACGTAAAGATTTACGTAGCCTATCACGGCTAGATTTTCAAAAAATGCCATGATAGGCTACGTAAATGTTTACATAGCCTATCAAGGCTGAGTGACAAAAAAACAAACCACGCATACGCAAATGGCAGCACCCATGGGCGCCACCATTTGCGTTCCTTATTTTGGCATGTGTAGTCTACGTAAAGATTGACATAGACTACAGCGAAAATAAGGGGAACACAAATAGCGTAGCGTCTATGCTATTTGCGTTCCCCTTATTTTCACCGTAGTCTACGTAAATGTTTACATAGACTACACATACCAAAATAAGGAAAAGAAATGGCGGCGCCCATGGGCGCCGCCATTTGCATACACACGGTTCTTTTCTTTCTTTCACTCAGCCATGATAGGCTACGTAAACATTTACGTAGCCTATCACGGCTGACTGCAGGGACGCAAACAGCGGCAGCTACAGCTGCCGCCATTTGCGTTCCCAGCCGGCCGGGATTCACGGCGGGAGGGACAAGGCGCCTTCCCCTGGCCAGAATTTCGGGGGGGAGGGACGGGGCACCTCCCCCCCAGCCAGAATTTTGGGGGGGACGGGACGCCTCCCCCCCCAGCCAGAATTTCGGGGGGAGGGACGGAGCACCTCCCCCCCACCGCGAAGCAAATTTCATCAAAGGTAAGTGACTTTCGTACATCCTTATATGTGAGCCATTTTCTTTGACTCCAAGACTTAGAGCTATGTGGGAAAGAGGAAACTTGTGGAGGCCTGTTGAAATAGGGAAAGGCACCCACAGTTTTAAGGGACTGAAGATGTTGAGTTTAAGGAGTCACTATGGTTAGGGAGGAATGACTGAATTTGATTGGCCTTCGTGAAGAGTGTAGGGATTATACTACAAAATAAATATTTGTGTGTTTGTTTGTTTATTACATTTATACATATTGCCAAATAGCCAAGCCTTTCTGGGAAGTGCACAACATGGAAACCCTAAAACACAACGTGATAAAATACTATATACCTTTTAAATATCGAAACTAGTGCTGTGCCGAAAATTTCTGGCACTTTTTTTTTTTTTTACCATTCTCATTCCATTTGATAGAAACAAAATTGCTTTTGAAAAGAAATTCAGTGGTGGAGAAATTCTCATGGGTTGTGTGTGTGTGTGAGAGAGAGAGTCTTGTCTCTCTGGTATAAGGATGGTGCAGGTACTCGATTCAGTCCAGGAATCTGGCAGAATCACCCCTGCTCACACCCTTGAGTCCCGCTCGCTGAGCCCCTGCCCTTGCTCACTTCTTGCCTGCACTTGGCAAATGGCCTGCATTCACCCCATTGGTCTTGTCAAGCTTCGCTGTCACCATTTTTTGAGAAATGAAATGGCAATCGCAAAGATGTGCATATTTGTGCACATGCACAAATGCACATTTTTTTTCAAAAATATGCATTTTTGCACACACACAAATATACATCCTCAAGAATGCACATTTCACATATGCAAATATGTGCATTATTAAAATGAACATTTTCACGCATACAAAAACATGTGCATTTTTGCGAGAGCTATTTCATTTTTCAGACAAAATGGTGACCACGGACCTTGACGAGACCGCTGGGGTGAGTGCGGGCTGCTTGCCAAGGATGGGAGGAGCTTGAGTGTGGTCTGGGGACTGGTGAGCACGGTCAGGGCTAGGTGGGCATCTGGAGAACTCAGGTGGGGGTGAGTTCACACATCTCTACTCTGGTAGCCTGTAGATTCCTCAGCTTTCTACACTTCAATTAAAGGCCAGGGGAAGGGATCATGACATAATTCCTCACATAGGTCTTTTTGCTCTGGAAGTGCAGGCAGCCTGGGAGGCTAGCAATGATAAGGTAAGCTCCAAAACACCACAGCAAGAAACTATAAAACACCTTGAGAATGAGGTAGAACAATGGAAGCCTCTTTCATGAGGGAAGAAAACATTAAAGAGCTAGACACAACACTACCCCCCTCACACCTGCATTCTGGAGGATGCAAAATGGGAGCCAGCCTACTAACACAGTTGATGTTGTTTCAGCACACAAAAACCAAACACACAAAAAACCCCACACACCATATAGAAAAAGAAAGGAACCATGGAACTATCCCTATCAGTGGTGAGCCCTACCTGTGTTTAACTGTGGAGAATTTCTCCTCCCCCTGGAGAAATTCAGTGAAATTCTTCCCCCATTTTCTCTGCCCACAACTAGGGTGGATAATTTTTGAGAGGCTGTTTGTGCACAGCTCTAATTAAAACAGAATACAATCAAAGATTCCTGAATCAGTATAAATGAAAAGGCTATGATGTCTCACTCCCCACTCCCCAAATGTGGCGGATAGGTTTTTGGCGGGGGCTGGGGGAAGAACTAAGATTATTTCAAGTAAGTGAAATGATACCATTAATTAGATACAGAAAGTCAACAGTGCTGGATAACATGATTCCTGAATAGGTTTTTCTTTGTTTTTCTTCTTGTTTTAACCTTGAGGGGAAAATTAAGCCAGTGTTCATTTCAAACACATTAATGCCTTGAAAAGAAAACAGGTGCTGCCTTTGTTGCTCTCAAACGTAACCCAATAAAGACCTTTCCAGGTGTGTTTGTTGCATGGGTATAACAGTCCTTGCTTTGCGTTCATTAATGCTACTAAAATATATGAGTGGATTTTTCAAATTGAACCTTATCAAGGGGTTGCTTCTAGGGAAGGGTGAATCTCTCAAGCTTGATCTCATTTTTCCCATGCTAAGTTAATTCCATCCTGATACTGCGTCAAACTGTGATATTTTCACTCCGCAGGCAGACAAATTGTTCCATGTTTCCGTGTTCAGTTTTGTACTCATTTTTTCAACCTGTTTTCAAATTAATGAAGTATTTTTGCATGCATTTTTTCAAAATATATGCATATTTTGTGTACATATTTGTAAGTAGGGTGTTTTGCTTGTTTGTTTTTGTGCACCACAAACTTGAAAAGGCACAGATTCCAACAGCAAACTATGTTCTGGTTCAGGTTCGGGATATGTGAACTTGGTAAATTTGCATTGAACCAAATTAATTTCTCACCCAGCTGTAGTTGTTTTCCATTGCAAATGAAGGGAGAGAAATTGCAGCATACTGTATATGAAGTCTTCCCAACTTTAGTGGCAATCTAAAGGTTTCTATCTCTCCCTGCTCATAACATCCAGCAGAAAAAAAGCTTTGAGGAGGAATTAGGACAACCTCAACAAGTTCAAACATTGTGTGTTTGCCTATCCCTAATTCCTTCCTTTTTGTAGTGGTGTGGTCAGATTCCTTGTTGTAGTATGTGAAAGCTGTCCATCAAGGCAATAATAGGCCCAAGGTAAGATATACTGGAGCAACAGGGGAACTGGACAGCCAAACAGTCAGGCTAGAGCATCAGGATCTGCTGAGCAGAAGGTGTTGTGACTTGTGACACAACCGATAGCTAGGAAGCAACTGAATGGCTTTACAAATGGACCTGTTGCTCCAGTCCTGCGCAGAGCATCAAGCTGGCCCTAATCTGGAATATGTGTTGTCATGCAGCATCTGGGTTTCCACCGTCTGCTCTAGGTGACGGCTTAGACAAAGATGTATGATGGAACAAGAGTGGTACCACAAGTACCAGCCCAGGACTGGAATGAGTCCGGGACAATGGAGAGCAGCCCTGGAGCTAGAGTATGGACAAGTTACCCGAACACCGTCTTAGAGGAACTGGCACCGTTTTATAGCCAGACAAGGCTGGGAAAGTCTTTCTGGTCAGGCACCAGCCTGGGCTTGTTAACATTTTGGTTAGGATTGTCTCCAGGCTTGATGGGGCTCCAGGCAAAGTCACCACCAGTACCCTCCCCATTGGTGGCACCTCCAAATGTAGACTTATCTGGAAGAAGTAGCTGAGTTGAGGAAGCTCCCTGATCCTGGGGCCAGCAGTTCCCAACATGCCCTCTTCCTCTTCAACAGGTCCTCTTCCGCCTTAGTCTTCAACATGTCTTCCTCCTAAGTCTGCCTAAGTCCTCCTCCTAAGTCTTCCTCCCAAGTCTTCAACAGGTCCTCTTCCTATTCATCAGGCCCTCCTCCTCCTAAGTCTCATCTTGATTAAATTGTGGGAATTTTTCATTAGTTCAAATCTTTAACTGCTACATGGCAAGCAGGTACAACATGGCCATCTGCATGGTGGAAAAAGCTGTAACTATTAAATTTGGCTGGTGCAGATAGGAATTTCATTTTAGTCCATTTGTTTAAATATATGAAAAAATGCAAATCCCTTCATACAGAAAGAGCTTGAGATTTAAAATATTTGAATGCAGGAGAAAGCAAAACTGACAGATTCATCCATCCCTAATTATAAGCTTGAACTTCCTGAACTAATGTGCAGATTACAACTTAGTTTTCCACTGGCTTTTGCACTTTTTTAATGCCCCAATGCAGTTCCCAAAATCTTTGTTTGTTTGTTTGTTTGTTTTAATTCACCCAGAAAACTTTGGTTATTGGGCAGAGTAAAAACATAATAAATAAATAAAATGTGTCGAGACACATTTAAAATGCATATTTTGGGGAAAATGTGTTTAGAAATGTGTGGTTTGAGAGAAAGGGAATTTAAAATAATGATTTAAATACATATTTAAATTTAAATATTCATGCAGAGTTTTTTGTTTTTGTTTTAAGTGCAGGTTAATAGGTAAAAGGGACAGAACAGACTCATGGGTGAACCCATGTGGAAATGACTTGGACTGCAAATAAACTGATTCAGCTGTCCCTTGTGTAATCTGCTCCTCAGTGCAGGCACAAGCTGTTTCTGACAACATGTTTCTCTGCATTGCCTTGGCAAGGGATGTAGCGGATCTCACCATTGTCCTCCTTCCTTAGATGTCTGATGGAGTGTGGAATTGTGACGAGATCATTTCCATTACTTGTCAGGGTGATGCAGAGACTTGTTGCATAGCCACCATGGTATGTTGGCACTCTGCAAATGGCTGCCTAAATGGATGCATCATAAGAGAAGTAGGTCTTTCCTGGAAAGATCAGCAGAGCCAAACATATTTTTATGACTCCCTGGACATATAATCATGCTACAGCACAGGAAGATCAACAACAGTACTGATCCATATATAGAGATATGAAGTTGGCTTATAGTGATCTATTTAGTCCAGCATTATCTATTTTGCTTAGCTGAAGGTCTCGAGCAGGGCTCTTCTGGGAAACTTTTGTCTCAATATGTTGGGGGCCCAGGTTCCCAGATATATTGGCATGGGAGAATTGGATAGCCATTAATTATTTGAGGGTTGTTTTTTTTTTTAAAAAAAGGATGCAACCAGGCATATAAAATCAAAACCACTCTGTGATCCCAGGACTAGCCACATGATTTATCAGCTGCTCTTTGCTCAGCTTGCCACCAATACAATGTAATCCATAAAATGAGAAGTGCAGACCCCTAAATATGGAAATAAAACAGCCCATTAGCTGAAAGACATGGTTAGTGCTGGAATGTAGCATGCATGCTCAAGGATATTTGCTGGGTTATCTTAATGGACATATTTTGAAAAAAGAAAAGAAAAAAAAAGACACATCTCAGATTGTTGCCAGCTACTTAAAAAAGAGAAATAGGATTTTATATATATATATATATATATACACACACACACACACACATACACACACACACACTCTACTTGGAGGTACTGTGCTGTACCAGTGGGTTTTCTGGCTAATTTTAAATAATGAATTTGAACAGGAGAGGCCATAAAAATGAATCGTCAGCTTTCGCAATGGCCTGGGCTGTAAATCAAAAATGAGCCTCCCTTAGTCACAGAATTGGTTCTTCCCACCAACTGTTCAAATGCCTCAGGTGCCAGAAGGCATTAGAAAGCCCAGTGCAAAAGGTTGGCAGTTCTGCTGATGGTAGGGGGAAAAAAATGGTGCTATTTTTTTCTTCTTTTTTTCCCTTCCTCTGTTTCTCAACTCAGCGCTGAGATCCCAGTATGTGGCTTTGCATTTTACAGCATTTGTACAGACTCTGAGACAAATCTGTTGCAATGCCCCAGTTGCCTCTGTGGATATAATCAAAGCTAATGAGATGAGGGAATATCCCACAGGTGTTTGCCTGGGTACCAATGGATTGGATTTAACCTTGTTTTCAAGCATTTCCTTGTGTGTGATACCTGCAGTTCCGCAAGACATCATACGTTCATAAGTAAATGCACGAGGGGAAAATGTTTGATCAAGATAATAGCCTTGGTCATGTGAATAATTATGTGCATGGAAATGGCAGTATGTAGACCTATGGGCAACACTAAACATGATGCATCAAAATTGCCCGGCAAATAAAACTCCGTTAATCATGTATTTAATTGAAATCAAAATTTGAGTTGAATTTGTAAAGTCATACTGAGCAAAGCAGAAACCTCTCTTGGGATTTGACAAGATGTGAAAACAATCTGAAATGACTAAGTTATGACCTTGGGGAGGTGGGACAAAGAAGAGGGAGAAAACTCCAGGTTCTACTAGCAAATTCTCTTCAATTCTTGGCCCAATGCATTTCAGATTGTAAATCCTTCTTCAGCAGCACTTTTCCAATAATGTCCACAAATGCTGTGATGCCTATGGTAGTCAGAAACTGACAAACTACCAGTAGGACTGGAACTACCACAGAACTTGGGCTCCAATCTTCCGTATTGGGAGCTGACAATCACAGATATTAGTGGCAACCTAAGAAGGAAGAGGCAGTTCCTTTACATAGAACAAGGAATAATTTGTTATATGAGCCAGCTAGCATAACGGTGGCTTTGCCAGATCTCATCATGTTATCCTCAACGCAGTTAAATCTGACTGCCCATACTCATGGTAACATGACAGGTTCATACCAGCAACCGTTCTCATTTCACTTGCGCCAGCGTCGCTCTGAAGAACCTGAGTGACATCATCCTGTGTGTGAGTGACATACGACAGCTTTGATTGAACATGGTAGCTCTCCTTAAAGGATAGGAAGCACGAGTGAACTTCATAGCCCTCCTGCAGTCTCTCTATAATCACTGCTTTGTTCATGAGAGGAATGTCACAAATGGCATGAAATGAAAGAGGCCTTCCTCGCCCAGCATACCATTTTGTCAACAAAGCTGCAGACTTTAATCCAAACCATCCAGCAGCTGTTATTCCAGCACTCGTTTGCATTGTAGCTTGAGGATATGATAAGAGGAGATAAGATGTCTGTGCTTGGGGTGGGGGGATTTCTCTGCAGTTAAGAAAGAATATTGTATTCTATTCGGGAATTTCTTCTGCTGCATCTGAGTGATTCTACAATATTGCATCTGAGTGATTCTACAATATCTGCAATATTGGCAGAGATAGCATTCTGCTCAGAAGGAATAATAATTTTAAAAGTTTTGAATTACTAGAAGTCAAGAAGATATGAATGTGTTATGCCACGGAAGGTGTGTATGTGTGTATGTGTGTGTGTGTGTTAGGGATGTGCGGACTGTGTAAAATCCACTCCATCTGTGTTTTGTGGATTGTCAGGTGCCTTTTGTTCCATCATCTGCCCACAGACGGATGCAAATATTTTTTCCGTCATGCGGAAAAATACAAAAATAATTACATATGTATTTACGTCAGTTGTTGTTCAGTCATTCAGTCGTGTCCGACTCTTCATGACCCCATGGACCATAGCACGCCAGGCCTTCCTGTCCTGCACTCTCTCCCGGAGCGTGCTCAAGTCCATATTCATTTAGGGGTGAACGAAAGTCACTTACCTTTTCTCGCAGCTTTTTCGTGGTGGGGGGGAGCGCTTCGCTGCTCCCCCCGCGAAGTTCAGGCCAGGGGGGGAGGCTTCCCGCCTCGCCCGGCCGAAATTCAGGCCGGGGGGGGGAGGCTTCCCGCCTCGCCCGGCCGAAATTCAGGCTGGGGAGGAGGCTTCCCGCCTCGCCCGGCCGCGAACACGAAAGTAAAAAAAAAAACACAAACACGTCCCCTGATAGGCTACGTGACGATTCACGTAGTGTATCACGGCTAGATCTGCAAAGTCAGCCGTGATAGGCTACGTGAATCGTCACGTAGCCTATCACGGGTGACTTAAAAAAAAAAAAAAGCGCGTACGCGAATGGCGGCCCCCATAGGGAGCCGCCATTCGCGTTCCTTATTTAGTTGCTGTAGTCTACGTCAATGTTTACGTAGACTACGGCGAAAATAAGGGCAACGCAAATAGCGTTGCCCTTATTATCGCCGTAGTCTACATAAAGATTGACGTAGACTACAGCGACCAAATAAGGAATGGGAATGGCGGCTCCCTATGGGGGCCGCCATTCGCGTACGTGCTTTTTTTTTTTTAAAGTCACCCGTGATAGGCTACGTGACGATTCACGTAGCCTATCACGGCTGACTTTGCAAATCTAGCCGTGATAGGCTACGTGAATCGTCACGTAGCCTATCAGGGGACAGGTTTTTTTTTTTCTTTGATTGCAATGGCGGGGGCGGCAGCCGGTCGAAAGACTGGCTGCCGCTCCCGCCCCGCTCGAACACCGGACGAACCGCCAGCCGGACCCGCCACCGGGAGGGACATTCAGGGAAGGTAAGTCCCGTCCTGGGGGGGGCGGGGGGTGGGGGGGGCGGAGGATTTCTCCCCGAAACTTGTTCGGGGGGCCGAACACGTTGGCGCTTGGCCCCCCAAAGTTTCGGGGAGAAATTCTCCGCCATCCCTATATTCATTGCATCAGTGATGCTATCTAGCCATCTCATCCGCAGCCATCCCCTTCTCCTTTTGCCTTCAGTCTTTCCCAGTATCAGGGACAGGGTCTTTTCCAGAGAGTTTTCTCTTCGCATTATGTGGCCAAAATATTTGAGCAAATATTTGCTCAAAATATGTACGTAAGTACTGACATAATTTACCTTAGTACGTAACATTTAGCGTATTGTCCCCCATTCCATTCAACATTCCTTCAGTGGAAACTTAGGTATTTTCTTACAAATTTATATGAGTAAATTTCAGGAAAGTAAAAAAAAAAAAAATCATCTGAAACTCCACAGACTCCACATGGTCTGAGGGGGTTGCTCTGCAGCGGATTCCTCAGGTCAGATCCTTAGAAATCTGAGCTCATTTTAGTCCGCCTCAACTTTCTCCAGCATCCCGTGTGTGTGTGTGTGTGTGTTGTGCGTGTTCACCCATCTCTTCTAATGTGCAAGGAATGTAGCCAAAACAAAAACAAAAACCACACACACCTATTTGTGTTTACCAGATAGCAGTCCTGAGACAGAGAGAGAGAGAGAGAGAGAGAGAGAGGTTTGATTCATCCAAAATCTCAGTAGTTTGTAGAGGTGCACGAGAGTCACTTACCTGGTCTCGCAGCTTTTCGCGGTGGGGGGGAGGCGCTTCGCTGCTCTCCCCCCGAAGTTCAGGCTGGGGGCGGAGGCTTCCCGCCTCACCCGGCTGAAATTCAGGCTGGGGGGGAGGCTTCCTGCCTCGCCCGGCCGAAATTCAGGCCGGGGAGGAGGCGCCTCGCCTCGTCCGGCCGCGAAATTAAAAGTTAAAAAAACAACAACGCCCCCGTGATAGGCTACGTGACGATTAACGTAGCCTATCATGGCTAGATTTGCAAAGTCAGCCATGATAGGCTACGTAAATCGTCATGTAGCCTATCACGGGTGACTTTAAAAAAAAAAAGCGCGTACGGAAATGGCGGCCCCCATAGGGAGCCGCCATTCGCGTTCCTTATTTGGTCGCCGTAGTCTACGTAATCTTTACGTAGACTACAGCGACCAAATAAGGAACGTGAATGGCGGCTCCCTAAGGGGGCCGCCATTAGCCGTACGCGCTTCTTCTTTTTTTTTTAAGTCACCCGTGATAGGCTACGTGATGATTTATGTAGCCTATCACGGCTGACTTTGCAAATCTAGCCGTGATAGTCTACATTAATCGTCATGTAGCCTATCACGGGGGCGGGTGTTTTTTTTTAGTTTTATTGGAATGGCGGCGGTGGCAGCCGGTCGAAAGATCGGCTGCCGCCCCCGCCCCTGACGAAGACCCGATGAACCGCCTCCGGGACCCGCCGCTGGGAGGGACATTCAGGAAAGGTAAGTCCCATCCCGGGGGTGGTGCGGGGGGTGGGGGGGGGCAGAGAATTTCTCCCCGAAACTTGTTCGGGGGGGCCGAACACATTGGCGCTCGGCCCTCCGAAGTTTCGGGGAGAAATTCTCCACCAACCCTAGTAGTTTGTGAGCTTTTCTTCAGGCTGTTTTACTCTAGTTGTTCCTCAAGCTAACCCATGCTTCAATCTATACAGTGCAGTTGGTTTTTACTTTGGTTTTATACTGTAGTTTTTAATCTTTTTAAAAGTTTCTATTATGCTTTATTGTGCTGTGTTTTATGGTTGTAATTGCTGCGAATTGCCCAGAGAGTTTCAGCGGTATAGAAATGTAATAGGAAGATAGGTAGGTAGACAAACAGACAGACAGACACACAAGGGTCATATCCATTAGATTCTCCCCCCCCGCCGCCGCCTTTATGAATGTTTTCGTTATAGTCCTATGTAGCTGTCTTCCTTTTGGTTACCTGTGGTTTTCACTTTATTTCAAAATAAAATCCCTTCTGAAATAAAGTTGTGCCAAATGGCCTCTTGAGATTCTCCAAGAGTCTGTTTTGTGGGCAAAGAAACTGGGGTGAACTTTTCACCAAATTTTTCCAGGGCAAAGATAAATTCTCCAAATGTTTTCGAGAGCAGGGTTGCATGTGTCATGAGCAATGGTAAACTATGGAGCTTAGATGGCAGTTGGGATGTATGAGATATTCATTGCAATTCATTTTTATTAGGATTTACCAGTTCGCACTTTCCGAATCAAACACCGAGTACGGCACAATCTGCAGTTGAAGTCCATACCTTTCTGAGTTTGCGATGTGAATTGAGGACCAAAAAAACAAAAGCACATTTGACAGCATGTGTAAATGTTAAAAATGCATACATTTCAAAATGAGTACATTTCAAAAATGTGCACCTATTACTACTACTACTACTACTACTGCTATTACTAACACTTCTGTACCATCCAATAGCCAAAGCTTTCTGGGTGGTTTACAAAGATTAAAAACATTAAAAATACAGTATACAGAGCATTAAAAGGCATTTTACATTAAACACACACAGAGAGAGACAATATACACAAGAGAACGTATATCTAAAACAACTTCAAACAGGCAATCTCAAGCAAGCAACCATAACCATAAGACAATGCAGGATCAATTAAAACTTATCATATGCTGCAAAATGCCTGGCAGAAGAGATTGGTCCAAACCTGGCACCAGGTGGGCCTCAAATACACTTCAGTGATGGTAGAGGAATTCCATAGATTTTAAAGAGGTACACAGCTGATGCGTAGATTTGGAAAAAGACGCGCAGATTTTCATGCAACAATAAAAACAAACAAACCTCGCAATCTGATATGCCCTCGAATTGGAACAAACTGTGGATGGAATTCAGAGCAATTCAGCCAGTTTGAATGGCAGGCCAGGATGGCTGGTGAATTGCCCACAAAGCTGCCCACTCCTGCTGCCACTTCCACAGCCATCCAGATGTTGCTGTTGCCCACCTGCCATACATAGGAAAGTCTTCCCCTGGTGTCTGAAGATCTTGCAAGCTTCAACCACACAGACACATTTAAATTAATTAAATTTTATTAATATATTTTCAAAACTAAATAACTCAGAGGTGCACACCCTTAGGGTCCCTTTAGTATGCATGCCGAGGTTCAGGTGTCTTACTTTTAATGGTCTTGTGCTATGGTGCTCATGGACAGACACACACACATCCTCTTTTGTTAGTATAGATCACTTATGTCTAGCATCTTTGCATTTGCAAGGTGCTTATTATAATATTTATTCTGTGGTGGAATTTCACAAGACCGTCTGAGGGAGATCACTCATATTCCCATTCAGCAGATAGGAACGGCAAGGCGGAGAGGAGGGAGTGATGATGTCTAGTCCACAGGCTGCAGGCCTTGAAGCAAGGAAGGTAGCTGGGCACGTGAGCCGCTTGCCATTTTAGATTTTAAAACAGAAAAGCAGCTTGCCTCTTCAGCAGGGCAATAGCTCTGTGTGGATTTTGGATTGGAACCCCTGTGCATGATTCTTCCTTGTGCATGCATGTTGCTTTGTTGGATCAGGACCTGTCATCCATCCATCCATCCATCCATCCAACACCAATAGTGCTGAGCTCTGAACAGTATTTCTTGAGGTGGGGAATCAGCTGGTGGCACTCCTATAGGTTTCTCTGAAGCATCGGCCCATGTGTCGCCCTTCCTCAGAGCAAGAGTCTTCCTCAGAGCGAGACTCTTCCTCAGAGTGAGGCTCTCTCCAGCATTGATAAAAATAGTTCTAAACTCAATTATAAAACCCCAGATGGCAATTACAAGGAGTACTCGCAGCCCTAGCAAAGTTGATATCTAAAGGCTCATGCAGTTCACTCCCTTCGCTCAGTTCACTTTCCTTGTACAATTTCTTTACAGCTGACGGAATTCGTTATTTCCCCTTTTTGTTGTCTGGTCCCCTGAGTTTGCAAAATACCTCCTCTGCCCAATTATAACTGTATCTGATGTGGGGGTAGGGATGTGCTAACTCACCCCTTTCCAGGTCCCCCGGATGCCCGCCCAGCCCCTGCCCCTGCTCGCCAGTCCCCAGAGCGCACTTCGGCCACCCCCCCATGCTCAGCGAGCAGCTCACACTCACCCCAGAGGCCTCGTTGAACTCCGCCATCACCATTAAAAAAAAAACAAAATGGTGATCGCAAAAATGTGCATGTTTTTGTGCTCAATGTAATGCTCGATCTCATAAGCCACTACACTACATTAGTTCTGTGATGCTTGTTCATTTAAGTCCCACTTTAGTATCATGGGTTCTTTGGGCTGCTACTGAATTGTGCTTAAAATGACATTTCACAACAGACTGGGAGAGTCCTCCTTGACCAAATCTTCTGAGGAATTTTGAAAGAAGCAAAAAGATGCAGTTAGATTGTTTTTTTTTTTAAAAAAAAAACACTGACATTTCCATGGGTGTTTGGGACATTCCTATGTTGGACCTACAGAAAATACCAAATCAGGTTTGTCTAGCTGCATCTGGGATGCCATCATCCAGTTCTTACCAGCTGTGAATTTCCAGGGGGGGGCAGTCTGGTGAATCTTAATAATAGGATCCTGTTCAGTAAATATTGAGCATTTCATGTTGGATGCAATAATGGGGGGGTAGCATTTGGCAAGCAAGGCTGGCACTACGAGGTTTGATTTTTTTTGGGGGGGGGACTTGCAAAATGTTGCAATAGCCGAGAGAAAACATAAATCAGTTTTAAAGTGCTTCCATCCATAATGCTATGAACATAAGATGAGATTAATAGACCTTTTCAAATATAGTGTGTAGAGCCTGCTTGCTGGCCAGAGACAAAGGTGCTTCTGAAGAATAACCATATGTTGTCTGAAAGACAAGAGGGAGAGGCAGAAAGACGTCCCTCAACCCTCTTAAATGATGTCCCTTCTATGGCAAGGCTGCTATATCTATTTATTCATTTTAAAATTTATGAGCCCTGTAGAGCTCTCAGGGCAGCTAACAATACATTATAAAGTATTGTAATTCTGTCCTTAATATCACTCTTAGTATACTTTGTAACCTGCTCTCAGGGGGTGTTCCTTGCTACACTTTATAGCTGTGTGATTGAATATGATGGAGTTTCAAGTTTTAATTATTGTTTTTATGCTGCTCTTTCCTCCCTTGTTAACCTCCTTTGATATTAATGGTGGAAAGATGCCCTAGACATTTCCAGACACAAATATATATGTGTTTTGCAAAGATCTATGCTGACAGCCATGACAGTTGTTGGAAATACTGCAAGTAGGGATGGATGAAAGTCACTTACTTGATCCCAAAGCTTGCTTCGTGGTGGGGGGGAGGCGCTCCGTCCCTCCCCCCGAAATTCTGGCCGGGGGGGAGGCGCCCAGTCCCTCCACGCCGAAATTCTGGCTGGGGGGGAGGCGCCCCGTCCCTCCCTGCCAAAATTCTGGCCGGGGGGGAGGCGCCCCATCCCTCCGGCCGCGAAACGTCTCCTGCTGGGATGCAAATGGCGGTGGCCGCAGCTGCTGCCGTTTGCGTCCCTGCAATCAGCCGTGATAGGCTACATAAATGTTTACGTAGCCTATCACGGCTGACTTTTTTTAAAAAAAGCACGTATGCAAATGGCGGCGCCCATGGGTGCCGCCATTTGCGTTCCTTATTTTGGCATGTGTAGTCTACGTAAACATTTACGTAGACTACGGCGAAAATAAGGGCAACACTATTTGTGTTGCCCTTATTTTCGCCGTAGTCTACGTAAATGTTTATGTAAACTACACATGCCAAAATAAGGAACGCAAATGGCAGCGCCCATGGGCGCCGCCATTTGCGTACGCACTTTTTTTTTTTTTTCAAAGTCAGCCGTGATAGGCTACGTAAACATTTACGTAGCCTATCACGGTGTTTTTTAAAAATCTAGCTGTGATAGGCTATGTAAATCTTTACGTAGCCTATCACATTTGCTTGTTTGTTTGGTTTTTTTACTTAGAAATGGCAGCGGTGGCAGCCGGTCGGAAGACTGGCCGTGGCCAAGGCCGCCGCCAAACCACCGCCAAACCACCGCCGGAGCCACCACCGCCAGGGACATTTGCCCAAGGTAAGTCCCGTCCCAGGGGGGCGGGGGAGCAGACCGTTTCGCCACCAATTTCGGGGGGCCGAATGCGCTGGCATTTGGCCTCCCCGAGATTCGTGGAGAAATTCTCTGACATCCCTAACTGCAAGACTGGGGCAGATTTTATACATACATGGTGGGCTAGTGATGTGATGAAGGATGGAGCTGTGGCTCAGTGTTAGATCACATGCTTGGCATGATGCAGAAGACCCCAAGTTCAATCCCAGGCATCTCCAGGTAGGGTTCATTCTCTCTCTCTCTCTCTCTCTCTCTCTCACACACACACACACACACACACACACACATCCTTCCTGAAACACTGTAGAGCAGCTGCCAGTCATTGTCAACAATACAGTCATTGTCGACAATACAATTTATTTAATAATAAATTAAGGATGGGAGAATGTCCGTTACCTTTTCTCACACATTCAGCTTTTTAAAATCAAAAGTTCTTTCCCTTCCAGATTTGAAGAACTTTGTGATTTTTCTTGTAAATTCTTATAAAAATGAACTGAACTTAAATTCTCACCCATCTGCTGCAGCCAAATTCTATAGGTTCAGCTACTTCCACCATGAAGAGGGCCATGGTGTACCAGCCTGCCATATATCTGTTAAAGATGAAGAACTGGTCAGAAAAAAAGAGGTGGCAACTCTAATTAAGAACTAATATGGTTGAATACACAAGGATTCAAACCCAGACATCTAGGAGTTGAGCACTGGATGGACTGAGCTATCAGATTTGGTTTCTCATACATGTTTTTTTAAATATCTATATCTATTTATTAAGATCTTTTTGTCCTGAATATGGAGAACTTGGCAAATTTTGGTAAATTGTTATAAAAACCAAACTGAAATGAAATCCTCACCCATCCCTAGGTTAGGTGGATCAACATTCTGATGCAGTATAAGGTAGGGATATTGGAGGAATCTGATTGGAGGGTGGAGCTCAATGAGTTTTCATTTGCCCAGCCCCTGGACACCATTCCAACTTCTGCCAGCTGGCTCGACTCAGTCCATAGTGGGTTGGGCAAGCTGGTGGACTTCCCATCTTTTTTTATGTGCCTAAGTAGACATTTGCATCAGTTGCAGCTGCAATTTGTGCAAATTTCTATTTACACACGTTTTAAAAGAATCTGGAAACGTTCCTGGATTTCTGGGAAAACCCACAGCTCAGCTCACAAATGCAAGCCAGATCAGGGTTGCCGTGGAAATCTGGTGAATCCAACACGGGCCGTATTTTACGGGAACTGACATCCCTAGTGGAAAAGGAGGCAGCAAAGAAATTGGTCATTTTTGGTCATGTCACTGGTTATTCTATTCAGTTCAATCCTGAAAACCTAGAGTCAGTCCAAAATTTGCTGACGGTCACAAAAATCTTGATTGCTTCTAAGTGGTATTATTCCAGTGCCCCAACTGTAACTCAGTGTCTTCAAAAGACACTGAACTTGTTGAAGAAGGACTTCCAGTGGGAGCCATGTTGCCCTGGCAAGCATTCTGTGGAGGCTCCGCAGGTCGCCTCCTCAAACAGCTTTTAAAAGGTTGAAAAACGTTTTCATCTTCCCCTGGAATTAAAAGGGGAAGCTAGAGTACCATCTGGATAAGATCTTGGAAGAACAACTCCTTTTGCGGAGCAGCAGAAGAGCTGGACTCTAAGGTCAGTTTTCCGGAGCGTCATCTATTCAAAGCTGTTTTGAAACTCCTATGTGATTAGGAGACTTCAGGGCTTATGAGCTCCAAAAGCATTTATGAATTAAAAATACAAACAATATCTGAGGACCTGCAAAATCTGTTGAAGTGACTGTGTGTTTGTAATTAGACTTACTTGCTTTCTTTGCGGAAGAGGAGGATGGCAGCATCAAGGGGAAGGAAAAAAGCCACGGCACCACCACCAACTCCACCAACCCCTCCCTTGGCAAAGGTTCCTAGAGATGCCGGAGATGTACAGGAGTTGCTGGCTTTGATAAAGAGTCTTCTCAATTAGCAGAACAGGCTAAGAGGCTGGATACAATCCAAGATTCTATTACTAAACTTCAAGAGGCTGTGGATTTAATTAATAGTTCTTTGCAAAAGATGGAATTGAAGGTTAATGTTCTCCAAGACCAGTGTCTGCACAAGAGATGGCTATGCATGCCTCCCATAATATCCTGTCTGCAAGAATTTCCCAACTGGAGGCATATACTTGTACAGCGAATCTGCATATCCTTGGTATCAAAGATCTGCCTGCTGATATAAGTCTGTCTAAATTCTTGGATAAATTTCTGCATGAGCTACTCACTCTGCCATCTGATTATTTACTTGATATTGAGCATGCATACTGTGTTCCAGGTCCAGTTCATGGCACCAAAGGGACTGCCTATACTGTTATAGTTCAATTTGCAAGAGTTTCCACAAAAAATCATATTTTGCGCTTGTCAAGGGAAGTGGGAGAACTTTTTGGGGGGCCAACATGAGATAAAGTTATGCTATTTCCGGATCACACTAAAGAAATCACTGACAAAAGAAGGCAATTAACCAAGGCGAGAAATCAGGCAAATCAGTCTGCAATATCATATCAAATATCCTGCTATATTTTGCATTCTTTTTGAAGGCCAGATGAAAAAGTTTTTAAATCATTTTAAATTTTAAATGGCAGAGGCTTGGCTAACTGGTGTTCAAAGTAAGGCATGGGAGCCATCTTCCCCAGCCTCATGAGCTGGGAACTTTTCAATAATCATTCTTCTTCGGATTTGTTTGGGTTATAAGATCCGGGCAGTACACCAGTCTAGAGGACTGTTTACATATATCCCCCCTTTTTTCTCTCTCTTATTCTTACTTCCTCTTTTTTTACATTAGACATGATATACGGTATAATAAAATTCCTGTTTGTGTGTGTATAGATATGTATACATTCATATATAGATTTAGAAATGACACTATCTAAAATATAGATAGCATAAAGTTATTATTATCACTTATCCTTTTTAATTTCCTTCCTTTTTATTATTATTACTACCATTATTATGAGACTTTGATTAGTAATATTTTTGGCTGGTTAAATTGTTAAGCTTTACTATTATATGTTAACTGAAGGGCAATATGTAGTTATTGGAAATGAATTGTAGGCTTGCTCCCTTGCTATAAGACTGATGATATGATATTGAAATGTAAGGTTGATTATCTGTGCTGTACTGAATTGTAATATTGGCAGTGTTATAGGTATAACTTTTAAGTAGAATGGTATTTGAAGTTTGTGTGTAATGCAGTTTAAATTTAATCCCTTTAAGTACCTTTTTATATTTTCTTTTTCTTGCTTGCTTTCTTCTTCCTTTTCCTTCTTCTGCCCCCCCTTTTCCTTTTTTGTTATTGCTGTGTCCTCCTAAGAATACTGTATTGTTGGAAACTGTAGATAATGACTTGGTTGTTGGTACTGGTTATTTCATTTATAAAGATAAAAAAAAATGAATAAAAAGGGTTGTGTTTTTTTTAAAGACACAACTTGTCCTTGATGGTAAAAACCCACTGCCTTTGTCCTGGGATTTTTAACAACAATGTGAGACTTTTAAAAGAACTTGGGTCCAATATACAGTACTGTGCAGAAGTCTTAGGCCACCATTAGATTTGTTGTTTTAGCAATGGTATAATGACCATATAGAATTATTTCTCAGTCTCTTCATTAGAATGCAACCAGAAAATACAGGAAATTTGTATGCAGTATTCAACAACAGAAAAAAATATCAGAAAAAAATGTTTCCATAGGCTAAAGTGGCAAGTATTTAGTGTGACCTCCCGTTACACTAGAGTAACAGCAGGCACCTGGTCCTAAAAGGACTGGAAGGCCAAGAAAACTTTCAAAGTCTGATGAGAAGTTCCTCATTGTTTCTTCTTTGAGAGACCGGAGGAAGTCCAGCAGGGACCTGGCTCAGCATCTGGCAGCTGCATCGGGATGCCAAGTTGACCCTTCTACAGTCTGAAGAAGCTTGATCAGGAATGGTCTTCGTGGAAGGGTAGCAGCCAAGAAACCACTTTTGCGGTAGGGGAACAGGGTGAAAAGGCTAAGATATGCTAAAGCTCACAAAGATTGGAATGAGGATCAGTGGAAAAGAGTATTATGGAGTGGTGAATCCAAGTTTGAAATGTTTGGGTCCAATCGTCGACAATATGTGAGAAGAAGAGTTGGAGAGAGATGGACGAATGAGTGCTTGTGGCCTTCAGTGAAACATGGTGTAGGGTCTGTCCTCGTTTGGGGCTGCATTTCTGCCAGTGGTGTTGGCGATCTTGTCCGTATTGATGGGATCATGAATGCTGAAAAGTACAGACAGGTTTTAATTCATCATGCCATTCCTTCTGGAAACTGCCTGATTGGGAATGGTTTCATTTTTTCAGCATGATAACGATCTCAAGCACACTGCTAATGCAGTGAAATCATATTTAGCAAGGAAAACAGCTGATAAAACACTGACAGTCATGGACTGGCCTTCACAGAGTCCAGACCTGAATATTATAGAGGCAGTATGGGATCACCTGGACAGAGAAAGGAATAAAAGACAACCTACATCTAAAGAAGAATGTTGGGAAGTGCTGAAAGAAGCCTGGTATAGTATACCAGAAGATTACTTCAGAAAACTTCAGGATAGTCTTCCCAAAAGAGTTCAAGATGTGCTTAGACTAGAGCCAAGGGAAGTCACACTAAATACTGACTTTTGCCTGTACATATTTCCTGTATTTTCTGTTTGTATCTTAATACAGAGACCAAAAAATAATTATGGATGGTCATTAAAACTTTGCTAAAACAACAAAGCTGGTGGTAGCCTATGACTTTTGCACAGTACTGTATTTCCAGTACAAGTTGATACTGTAGAACTGGCAAGAATTCATTTAACTCTTAAAGGATCCCTTAAGTCTTAAAACTATGCCATCATCTTGATACAGTTATGTGTTTTAACATTTTATATGCCTGTCTTAATGGTTGGCATGTGTTCTTACTGATTTTGTAAATTTGTAGTAAATAATAAAAACATACATTAAAATGTATGATTTAAAAAAAATACACAAATTAGCATGTAAGGACACACTGAGCCCTGCTGGATCAAACCAAAGACCTGTATCGTCCAGTATTCTTTCCTTTCCCTTCCAGTGGCCAACCAAATGTCTATAGCAGGTGGCCCTCCAGATGTTTTGCCCTGGAGTTCCCATGATCCCTCACAATTTGCTATGCTGGCTAGAGCTGATGGGAGTTGTAGGCCAGAACATCTGGAGAGCCATTACACACCCACCTCTGACCTATGAGAAGCCCACAGAAGAAGGGCACAGAAGCACAACAGCACCCTCCCACTCATATTCCGCAGCAACTGGTATTCAGAGGCATCAGTTGTAAAGAAGGTAGTGTACAAAGCCTTGGGAGCACATGACAATACAACAAATGTTCACAAACCCTTGCTAATAAAATTCCCACAGATTAGATATTGTTCAGCATTTTAGCAACCTGCACTCACCCCTCCACCCCCAAACAAGGGCTGCAGAAAGAAGAAACTCTTTACTAGTCTTTGGAGTTTACAAGGAGTGTGGCACTACAGATAAGACCTTTGTCCTTGTTGCATTTACAGTGAAATACTCTACATGTCTGTTGAGATGCAAGTTCCATAGAGTGCTGTGGGGCATACTGCCACATACGTGAATGTACAATTACAGCCTTACTCTAGCAGCCTTCTCCCTTACCAACGTGGGCATTCAGAGGGCATGGTCCTTGTAGTTCCTCATGGACCTATGGCCCAATTGGAGTCCACCAGGAGAAAAGCCTTCAGTGTAGTGGCCCCCTTCCTATGGAATTTCCTGCCCCTGGAGGTCAGGCAGGGCCCAACACTGGGTTGCTTCCAGCACCTCCTGAAAACAGCACTGTTCCAGGAGGCATTCCTTAACTGACCAGCCACAGTTTTTTATTGACTTTGTTTTTAAAAAGCATAATTTCAATAGGGATGTCAGAGAATTCCGCCACGGATCTCGGTGAGGCCGAATGCCAGTGCATTCGCCCCCCCGAAATCTGTGGTGGAATGGCCTGCCTCCCCCTCCCCCCGCAGATCCCCCCCAGGATGAGACTTACCTGGGGTGGATCTTCCGGGCGGCGCGGCGGCTCCGGCGAAGGCTCCAGTGAAGCCTCCAGCGAAGGCAGCGGCGGCCGGTCTTCCGACCGGCTGCCACCGCTGCCATTTCCAGGCTTGTGAAAAAAAGAAAAAAACACGTGATAGGCTACGTAAATCTTTACGTAGCCTATCATGATTGGGGGTGGGTTTAAAAAAAACCCCGTGTACGCAAATGGCGGCTACAGCTGCCGCCATTTGCATTCCTTCTTTTTACCGTCTTAATCTACGTAAATATTTACGTAGACTATGAGGGCGAAAATCAAGGGGAACGTAAATAGCGTAGCAGGCAGTATTTGTGCCCCTTTTTCATTCACCGTTTTAGCCTATGTAAATCTTTACATAGGCTAAAACGGGGAATCAAAAGGGGACGCAAATGGCTACTGCTACGCTATTTGCGTTCCCCTTGATTTTCACCCTCATAGTCTACGTAAATATTTACGTAGATTAAGACGGTAAAAAGAAAGAACGCAAATGGCGGCGGCCGTAGCTGCCGCCATTTGCGTACATGTTTTTTTGTTGTTGTTGTTTTTACCCAGAGCCCTCCGCGGCTGGAAATCCGGCTGCGGACGGCTCTGGCCTGGCCAGGCCGGGCCTGGCCAGCTGCTCTGCGGAGCTGCCGCGAAGCACAGCCAGCCGTTCGAGGATTCCGGGGGAAGGAACGGAGTGCCTCCCCCCCCAGCCAGTATTCCAGGGGGAGGGACAGAATGCCTCCCCCCCCCATCAACATAATCCACGAAAGGTAAGTCACTTTCGTACATCCCTAAATTTCAATATGGTGTTTTTTATCTTTTTACCCTTTTACTATTTCACCTTTTTTATGTTCACCGCTCTGAAAACTGTTTTAGATATGGAGCAGTATACAAATGTTGTGAAATAAATGAATGAATGAATGAACTTCAACAAGGATGGTACATGGAGCAGACCCTCCCATAGATGGCTTTAGTGTATTAATCATACATGACTCATATCTCATGGAAGATAATCATAGGAGCAGCTACCTTAACATGAATATAGGGTTGGGCCAAATGCACTATTCCATTCACTGAAGGAGCTTTCATTAATGGGAGGAGTCCATTAAGGAAAACAAAGGGTCCTCTCATGAATGGAACTCTTTTGTGAAATGTTCCCTCTGTAAACCGAGCAGCAACTTTTGATCTAACCTATAATGTATGAATCATCCCTATTGTCAGGATTGTTGGCCTTTATTACCAATAGCATCAGAACATAGCTTATCTTCCACCCTCATCCCCAAAGAAGAAAACGTAGCCATTGCATATTGTTTTTATTTATTTCTTTTTGACTTGGCTACGATTCTCTAGTATAGATGTTCTAAACATTATTTAGCTGAAAGTGCAAATTAAGAGGATTCAGAAGACATAATTTTTATGTGGAAGGGGGGACCTTGTTTAATTTAGTAGAAACACAAGTCTGGCAGCTAGAATTTGCCTTTAGAGAGTGCTCATGATTTGGCTGTTAAAATGTTAATGCCGTGTTTGCTCTGCAGTGACATCTGTCCATATATATATATATATATATATATATATATATATGAATGATGCCATGAATACAGAGATATCTTTCCTTCTTTTATTTCTCTTTGTCATCATAACTTTGACTCAGGGCCAAATTTAAATGGCTAGTAGTGGCAGACCCAAATTGCTTGTGAAAATCGGCAGGGTGTGGACATCATCCCAGAGTAGAAGTGGTGACTGAGAGGACGTGCATGCTCTCCAGTTTGGGGAGCATTTCCCAACCCTAGAAAACAGCCTGCTGTGCCTGTCTCTCCTTGCTCCAGTTGGGCAAAGAATAAAGTGTTAGGGTTAGGGACCAATGAGGAATGTCATTTATGTCCTGAATCAAGTCATGGACAGACTCACCTATGTCCACCGAGTGTGGGCACTCAGCAAGTTGCTGCTGCTGCCCACCTCCATTCTCCGGGCTGCCTCTAATGTTAAGGAGATGGCCTTTTACACCCGCCATTTTGCACAACATTAAATATACAGAAATTACAAAAACCCGATCTTCTGCAGAAATGGCAGCTCGCAGTGAGAAGTGGGCAGTGGTGAGGCTCTCCCAGACTATGCGGTGCTTGGTGAGTACATCCATGAGTGCCCCACGGCTCGGAAAGCAGTGTCCAGGGGGCCAAGCAGGCGGGGGGGTCTGTCGGATTCCACCCCACTGTCAGGAGCTTGTGACATCCCTCCTGGAATTTACCCCATTCACACATTACAAACATGAATGCGAGCACGATGTGTCCAAATGAAGCAGTCCCTGATGTCTCCTTTGCCTGCTCCTGTCTCCTTCACCCATTTTCCCATTTGTTTGTCTTCTTAACATCTCATTAATTTCCTTTCCCAATTCCCATGCACACATTTGAAATGTATTTGTTGGATTCTTCTTTTCTTTTTGGGTTCCTTCATTTTCCGTGTTTCATTTGTCTTTCATTTTCCCAATGAGTTCAATGGAAGACTAGCCAGACTAGTGCTGCCTGCAATACTGTTGTTCTCCATCCAAATATTGTAGGCTTTGAAGGCAAATTTCTACTCCTCCACCACTGCCAGTCATCAGACCTGCCAAATTTCAGCCAGATTGGCAAAGGGTCCCTCCCATTACCTAAAAAAACAGAGCTGTCTGCTTTGTCAATGCCACCACTCTCTTTTCCCTCCCCCTTGTCACCTTTCTATGAACTGCAAGTTCATGCAAACAAGGCCTTCAAATGCAAGGTCATTAACAATGAATGGAAATGAATGGGAAAACAAAACACATTGAATTTGTTTGTTTTTTTGCTATTCTTTAAAAAAAATCAATTCAGTTTTAATATAAAATTAATGCAATCTGATTGGATGAATTTAGGGATGGGCGGATCACTTACCCCGTTCCAGGTGGGAGGGGGTCTGTGGCGGGGAGGCAATCCATTCCTCCCCCCCCCCCCGGAATCCAAACATGCCGGCCCCGCTCTGCCTTGATCCTGTGGAGCCAGCCGGCAGCTCCGCTTCGCTGGCGAATGTCGATACAGCCGGCAGCCATTGCTGTGCCGTATCACTGTAAGTCAGGTTCCGGACACAAATGGTGTAGTGGGCGCCATTTGTGGCCGTACGGCCGCAAATGGCACCCACTACACCATTTGCGTCCGGAGCCTGACTTACAGCGATACAGCACGGGAATGGCTGCCGGCCGTATCGACATTCACCAGGGACGCGGCTAGTTCCGCAGGATCAAGGCAGCAATGGATCCGACCCAGAAGGATTCCGCGTGGAGGTGGAGGTGATTTCTCCCCCATCCCAAGATGAATTCATTTAATTTGCCATTCTGTTATTATGATTAGTAGTACTAGTAGTATTTCCCAAACCTAGTTTTGCCTCATTTCTGCCCACCCAGAACCAGAATAAAGGACTGCCTTACATGAATATCTGTAGTTCCAGCCAATAAAGTTTAAGTTCAGCCATCTTATGTTCAGCCCTCGGTTGAATGCCTGATGTTGACAGTGTTATGGGAGTATTGGTTTAGATAACCACATTAGACATTTAGGTTTGAGTAGATTAGATGGTATTTTATAGAGCATCCAGGAGGGGGGAACAATTCCAGTCTTGTGCCTTTTAAGCAACATCCCATGTCATCTAGTTGGAGGTATAGAACTGTATTTTCAGAACGTATTTGATCAACATGCCTAAAACCTGGAAGGTCTCATTTTGATATTAGCAAATCCATCCATTAAATGATGCTCAAATTGATGGGTTGATATGTGTGTGCACATGTTCAATGGGGGAAATGTAAATCATTCAGAAATACTTCCATTTTGTTCTGGAATAGCAACTGTTGTTGTTGTCATTGTCGCTGTTGCAGTCATTGTTTTGAGAAAAAAAATCAAAATATAGCAAATTGTATCTTGTCTTACAGACCATCCAAACTATAGAAAAAGAGAAAGCGTCCATTGAATGCGTGTTGCTACCATTATGGAAATTAGGGGTGGACAGACCCACCCCGTCCAGTTTCAGCAGGTGCCTGCTTGACCCCCCTGACCCATGCTCGAGCCCCCACAAGCTCACCAAGCTGCCCACATTCACCCTGGATCCATCCATGAGCCTTTGGCATTTTCCTGAGATTGTATTTACCAAAACAAGGAGGTCTTTAAAAATGTGCATATTTAAATATGTGCAAATTCAGGCTGGGAAATGTTGATATACACAATATTAGAGTCACAAATTGGCCATTTATGCCTCTAATATTGCATAGATCAGCCTTTCCCAGCCCTAATTTGTACAGATTTAAATATGCACATTTTGAAAGATGTCCCTTTTTTCATTAAAAAAAAAAAAAAAGCTTGGGGAAACAGTGGGCGCTTGCGGATGGGTCCAGGTGAGAGTGGGGAACATCAGCGAGGGCATGAGTGGGGGCGAGTGAGGCCAGAGGCAATCTGGGGACAGCCTGACAGATTCCCAGACCCAGTCAGGTGCCCGCACCATCCCAAATGGAAATGCACCACCACATTGTGATGGAAGAGGATGCTAGTACAGGAAGTGAGGAAGACTCTGAAGAGGTGAGAAGGAAACAACCCATGCCTTTCTGTGCCCCTCCCCATGGGTTTTGTGGATAGGGAAGGGAGGCATAGGGGAAGGAGAGTCCGTTTCCTCTATTGGTTCATGCCCATCCTCTCACTCATGCTGATTTGCATTCCTCACTCTGGGACATCATGGTCCACTCAGGAGAAGTGACATGTCTCTCTGTACACTTCCTCCATAGAGGAGGGAGGGATGCATCAACCGCTGTTTCTACCACTGGATCAAGGACTGGTTGAAGTCAGAATCAGAAGCTATGGGTTTCTCTGCATTCTCTTTTCATGGAGACGGTGCACCGAAACACCAATTTGGCCTTCAGTTGCCAAGACAAGCCAAAGTGGGCCACAATGTGTAATCCAGTATGTGCTTGCATCTAAAGCAGGAAATGTGAGAGTGAGTGCATGGATGAGAGAAGCAGGTCCCTATCCTATCCTATCCTATCCTATCCTATCCTATCCTGCCCTGCCTTACCTTGCTGTGCTCTGTTGCTTCAAACCCAGGCCATTCCCAGTGCCAAATATATATATGGCTGCCTCATCATGCCTAAATTGGTCCTTTCATCTGCAATTTCCTAGACTGACTGGTTGCCCTACTCCTTAGGGATGGCGGAGAATTTCTCCCCGAAACTTCGGGGGGCCGAGCGCCAACGTGTTCGGCCCCCCGAACAAGTTTCGGGGAGAAATCCTCCGCCCCCCCCTGCCCCTGCACGGGATGAGGCAGGCAGATGGGCGATATTGTAGATAAGGGAGCAGAAACTCAAGCCGGGGGGGGGGAACCTGCCCTCCTGCAGTCCCAATCTGGCCCTCTGAGGTTTCCCAGATGGCCACACATCTCTTCCCTGGCTCCACCCCCTTTTCTTAACAAATTGGGTTGAGGGACACTTCCTGTTTTATTTGGTCCACCCTCTTTTCCCTGACCACAAATTGGTGGTTTCCCAGTCCCCCCGCCCCATCTAAAAGGTCAAAATTCCTCTCCTAATTCTAAGTTACTGACAGTAAGAGCTTTCAGTTAAAATATGCAGGTAACATTGGTCTCACCTTTTTTGCCTTTGGCCCAACCCTCCACTGGAATGTAGCTCCCAAGAGCTACTCCAGAATTGAATTTGGCCCCTGGCATGAAAGGTTCTGCACCCCTGTTGTAGGTGAAAGACCCTCTGACAGTGTAAGTGATGCTGGTCCCTTCCCTGCTGGCCTGTTGCCAGCAAATTTGCACTAACCTTCAGCAGCTTTGAGCAACTTTAGTGGTCTGAACCTAGACCATAAATCTGAGTTGTGTTTCACTGTGGGGAGGGAAAATCTCCCCCTCCCTTATTTGCAAACAGTCAGGTTTGATAGAGAGTAGGGATGGATTAATGTGTCCATTGTGTTTTCTCTCTGTTTCTCTCTGTTTCCCCCCGATCTTAAGCTCAGTTCATCATCAGCTTTGATACACACACACATGCACATGCACGGACACACACATTTAAGTTTTCATGAAAATATGTATGCATTTCTGTGTGTATTTCTCCTAATATGTGCAGTTTTGTAAGCAATTTTGCCAATTATGCACAAGTCGTGCAACCAGTTTTCCCAACATAATGCATTTTAATGTCATTTTCATTAACACATGCAATATACAGTTTTTTGGGGATACGCTTCTTCTTCTTTTGCTTGTAGAACCCCACTGCAAAATTCAAAGAAGTGCATATTCTGAAGGATAATTGAGTTTCTGTTCACATTTTGGTCCCAAAGTGCAACATTAGTTAAATTTGCATTACAGTGTAAACCATACAATTTTCTCCCCATCCTCAAGAGACAGATCATCATCTTGCTTTGGCAATGCTCTTCCCCCACCCCATCACATCACAGGGATGGGCTTCATACATCTATACAAATAGATGTATGATTTAATTTTAACACAACACCTCAGTCAAATATTCTTAATGCAGTCAGAAAACACAGTAGGCCCAGCAGAGTAGAACAAACTCCGAGTAGAACAAACTCTACTCAGCACTGGTCAGGCCTCATCTGGAGTACTGTGTCCAGTTCTGGGCACCACACTTTAAAAGGATGCAGACAAACTGGAGAGGGTTCAGAGGAGGGCAACAAAGATGATCAGGGGACTGGAAACAAAGCCCTATGAGGAGAGACTGAAAGAACTGGGCATGTTTAGCCTTGAGAAGAGAAGACTGAGGGGAGATATGATAGTGCTTTTCAAGTCCTTGAAAGGCTGTTGCAGAGAAGAAGGCCAGGATCTCTTCTTGATCATCCCAGAGTGCAGGACACGGAAGAATGGGCTCAAGTTGCAGGAAGCCAGATTCCGGCTGAACATCAGGAAAAATGTCCTGACTGTTAGAGCAATACGACAATGGAACCAATTCCCTGGGGAGGTGGTGGGCTCTCCCACCCTGGAGGCATTCAAGACGAGGCTGGACAGCCATCTGTCAGGGCTGCTCTGACCTGGATTCCTGCATTGAGCAGGGGGTTGGACTCGATGGACTTGTAGGCCCCTTCCAACCCTACTGTTGTATGATTCTATGAAACCATTTCCCAAGTTAGGCACACCAGAGAGTTAATATTTTGTCAAACAAAGTTATATAACTTGCACATGCATTCTATTATTTAAGTACACCAGCAGGTGGAACACATGAGTTTGGCTAAATGGATACAGTTTGGACAATCTGATACTCTGTAACTGTCACTGCGGAGTTAATACCAGCATTGTGGTTTTTGTAAACTGAAGACTGAAATCTTCATCATCCGATCCATTACCTTTTTTACCCAGTTCCTTACTAAAACTGTACAGCTCTAAGCAGTCTGATATATGACAAAAGGAAAGCTCTGGAATGAGTCTCAAATATTTCCCATGGCTTGGAGTCAGATCAAATTCAATGTGTTTTGCAAAATGGACTGCGTGCTGCTTGCAACTGGCCATTTTGTTTCCCCACCTAGGTATATTTATATTAGTGATGTTGCGGACAACCAACTGGGTCCGTGAGTTCGTCGGGCTCCCCCCCCCCGTCCACACCCCGGAGCATGCCTGCCAAGCCCCTGGCCTCGCTCACCCCCACTCGTGCCCTCCCGAACGCTCCCCACACTCACCCAGACCCATCTGCAAGCACCCGTCATTTTGCCAAGGGGTTTGTTTTTTGTTTTTCAAAAAAGGGAGCTAATTAAAAATGTGCATATTTAAATATGGTCATGTTTGGGCTGGAAAAAACGTGATCTGTGCAATATTATAGACATTATGCGCTCATGGACGGAACCCGGGGACTGTGGATGGTTCTCCGAGCTCGTGAGGGCTTGAGTGCGGGTCCGGGGGGCCCTGAGCAGGGGTGGTGCTTCAACGGGCACCTGCTGATCCCAGACAGGGGAGTGTTTGCACATCCCTAATTTATATATTATTTGCAAATACCAGATAGTCTATTTCTTAATACAGAGACCTGATATAGAGAATGATTTCTACTTATCAAAGTAGTTAATTAGATACATGATATATCAATTACATTCCATCTAATCCACTTAATTTGTTGGTGTGCAATTACCTTACCTCAATGATCTTGTTAAACATCAGTTAAATAACCTCAGCTTTTATTATGACACTGTTGTCTCATAAAGACTTGAATAGTCATTTACTGATTTGAAGTCCGCCATAGGAGGCGGAAAAAAAGAAATCATAGCAAACGTTTATTAACAGAGCAATCTTTTGGGTGGAGATTCAGTGGCAGAGCTATTACCACATTCTCAGCCCTAAAAAGGATTTGGAGGTAGCTTTCTTTATTGTTTTCTACTCCCCACCTCCTCATTGCAGTCAAGGGTAGGGGATTAACTCTTCCAGCTCCAGGCCTGGCAAAGTGGTGAGTTCCTTCTGGAGGCATGCCAGTGTCAGGTGCCCAGGCTCTGGCTTCCTTAGTAGTCAAGCTGTCAAGCTGAGTTTCCAGTCAATTACTTTTATTATGCAAACTACAAACAAACATGCCCTGCTTCAGGCTACAGACAGTATCCTTATGCAGCAATTGACAACAAGCTTTCCTAGGTTTGAGGAATCTAGCTGGACTAAAGCACCATGAATGAGAATTGCTACTAAACTGCCACTGGCTACTACAGACCCCCTCTCAGACTGAATGTCCTATCTACCAAGTCCCACCCTCAGGGTGGGTCTTTCCATGGGGTTGCCTCTCTTGCTGCAAGTCTCTTGGAGCACCTCATGACCCTGTATTGCGCCTCCCTTTTCATCTGACATCTAACCGTTGGGTCTCTTGTTCCCACACCCTCATCCTCTTCATTGGGAGCCTGCCCCCGCTCCTGCATTCTTGACATCTTGACAATTCCTTTCACCTTCACCTCCCCTTCTGACTCAGACTCAGTTCCCATGTCTTCTTGGGGTGTGTCTGCAGAGGTGCTGGGCCCAGTCCCTACAGTCAGGGGAATCAGAGGGCTTAGGATCTTGCTGTTCCTAGGCTTCCCCATCCACACACCTCCCCCTGACAGCAGGGCATCTACTCCCCTGTAGGCATACTGGTGGAATACTGGGGGACCTCCATCAGCATATGTACCATGCCTCCAGTGTTGGAAGGCCTGGTGTGAATTAACAGCAGGGTTGCTTTATACAGAGACAGTGTGGCAACACAGCATTTAGTATTGGAGGCAATAAACGCAGGCTAGAGCCAGTATTTTTTTTTTAAGTTCAATCAAGTTATTTTGTTAGTGCTTTTATACACACCATCAAATAAGGCTATCTAACATTGTTTAATCGCAGGCAGCCCCTAAAACTGGGTGTGAGAATGTAAGTAAGTGAAGGCATGATATATGGTTACTTGCCTTCTTCGGGGAGAGAGCTACATGGCACTTGTTGCAGGGGCAGAGAGGAGAAGAAGGAAGAGGAGGAGGAGGGAGCAGGAAAGAGGAGCTGATCAAGCTACAGGAATTCTCTATTACCCCCTAGTGCCTGGAAGCATGTGGAGTCATTGCTGTTATCTAACATCCAGCAGGCCACCCTGTTAATCAGTGGAGAGGCTGATCCAGCCTTTAGTCGACTTTAGGACTGTACACAAAATCATTTTGTCTAACACAGTGGTGCTGACCAGGGGTCAAATCTGGCTCTCTTGGAGTCCAAATACAGGTCTCCAGGGTTCCCCAAATGTCCATACCCCTTTCCCATGGCTCCCCTATCACTGGTCATAGGGATGTATGAATTACTTACCTGCCATTCTGGGGGGGGGGGCTCTGCAGGGGGGTAGGTGATCCGTCCCTCCCCCTGGAATCCTTGCCGGCCAGTTCCACTCTGCAGCGATTCCGTGGAGCCACCAGCCAGCTCCGAAGTCCCAGTGATATGGCCACCATTGCTGTATTGCTGGCTGGACTGACGAACTGCGGATGCAAATGGCATCCGGCGTAGCAGACGCCATTTGCGTCCCTGCTCTTTGACGTGATAGGCTACATAAATCTTTATGTAACCTACTACATAAATCTTTATGTAACCTATCGCGCGAAGGAACAGGGACGCAAATATGCCATTTGCGTCCCTGATTTTTCACACAATAGGCTACGTAAATCTTTATCTAAAGATAGCCTAAAGATAAATACTAAATCTAACACTTCAAAGAGCAGGGACGCAAATGGCGTAGCAGACGCCATTTGCGTCAGCAGTATGTCAGTCCAGCCAGCGATACGGCAATGGCGGCCATATCACTGGGGCTTCGGAGCCAGTGGCAGACACGATCCGGCCAGCGAGGAATTTGCATGGAAGCAGAGATAAGAGATCCGATCCTCCACAGACTTCGGAGGAGGGGGTGAATTCAATAGAATCCAGCCCCATTGGGGTCCGTGGAGGATTTCTCCGACATCCCTAACTGGTCATTTCGTGGTTTAATAGAGTTTGTGCATCACCTCCCCCCCTCCCACCACCCCCATTCTGATTCATCCCTTGAGCTGAAAGAGATTCTGCACCCTTGATCTAACAGAACTATTGATTTCTTTTCCCCAGTACTCATAACTACATGTAAAATGAAATGGATACCAGAAAACTATGTCTAAGCAGGAGACGGATCATTTTGTATCACAGGATGTTGATAGTTAAGTATCATTTCATCTTTGTTTTTGAGGACCTTTTCCCTTCCATCATGCTAATTATATTTTCATTTTGTTTTAATCTATTTTAATAATGCTAATATTTTTTGTATAATAATGTACTCTGCAGCTATAATCACCCCTGCTTTTCCTGATTGCTCCCAGAATTGCTATAAGTGAAGGGGCAATTATTTGTATATTCTGTGTGCCGATGCAACAGGAAATCAAAGAACTTAAGGAAAACATCTCATTCTCAAGCACTAGATAATTGGGGTTATTTGGGGGGGCAGGGGGGACCTGCATAGAATTGAAGTATCAGTTTTAAAAGGGGTATTGTAATGCATTTTCCATTATACAGCTTAAGAGGGAGAATGGATATTTCATGGTATGCTGTGTCTTCTAATTCATTATATTTATTTATAACCAATTATATTTATAGTATAAATAAATGTAAATATATGTATTTGTTATCTCCATTATGATAGAGTTGGAAGGGAACATGGAGATCATCTAGTCCAACCCCCAGCTCAGTACAAACTCTCATAACATAATTCATAACAGGGTTGGGCAGGAGATAGATTGGGATCTACTGGTAGATCTCTGCATGATCTTTGGCAACAAGGTTTTCTGACTCCCAATGATTAACCTTAGCAACAACGAAAAGTTCTGTGCTGAATCTTCATGCTGTCCCCTCCCACAAGAATGGAGACATGAGGCATGGGGCTTCAGGGTCTGGTCTCACTGCCCTCTTTACCCATTAATTTCTGATGCCTTAAGAGGGCAAAAGTCCCTTTCAAAACCTCTTGCAGTGGGTGGTCTTGATATTGTACAGCAAGCCTGACCTTTCCAGATGTTCTGTGTTCTTACACTTAGGGATGCTGGAGAAATTTGAGATGGACTAAAATGGGCTCAGATTTTTAAGAATCTGACCTGTGGGATCTTCTGCGGACTGACCTCCTCAGGCCATGCAGAATCTATGGACTTTCAGATCCTTATTTATTTGTTCGTTTGTTTATTTGTTTGTTTATTTATTTATTTTACTTTCCCAAATATACACGTATGTATTCATAGGAAAATATGCAGAGTTTATCCTGAGACTTGGGGCATCTCTACACCAGCCTACAATCCTTCATTTAAAATGGGCCTTTCTGCTTCCGTTTTAAATGCAAGATCACAACTGACTCTTTACATGTGCTTCCTTTCCCCCCTCCCCTTTCCCCCTCCTTCTCCCCGTATCTTAGTCTTCCATTATCTTTCATTGATCTCACTCCTCTTCTCGCTGCTTTTCCTCTTTTCATGGAGGGAACCCACGCGGAACACAGAGGGGTAATTTGATAGCTCATTATCTGCGATCTATTTAAAAACACAACAAAGGGCATTTAGTGCAGGAGATGACCTGGAGGCTCACGACGTCATGTAAAGAGCACGCAAACTTCCATGAGGGAGCAATCTCGATCGCAGGATAAAGCTCCATGTAAAAAAGAAAGAAAGAAAGCCTGGTAAATATGTGTGGGAAAAGTTGGATGGAATGGGAGACAATATGCTAAATCTTATGTACTAAGGTAAATTATCTAAATCATTGTGAACCCTCTTACGGAATCATTTGCGTATTTTTCCACACAATGAAAAAAAAAAATCCAAATATATGAATGCCTGACAATCCGAGTTTAAACAGTCCGTACATCCCGACTTACAATACACAACACTTGATCTTTGCCAAAAGGCCAAGAAGCAATCTTATTTAAAGACTGCTTATTTACTTACAATGATGGGTGCCATTTTAGGAGTATATAGGATATATTGTTCTGTAGTAATAACAGCAATCCACCTGAGTGAGGTGTGTAGGCACAGACTAGGGGTGGACGAAAGTCACTTACCTTTTCTCGCAGCTTGTTCGCGGTGGGGGGGAGCACTTCGCTGCTCCCCCCGTGAAGTTCAGGCCGGGGGGGGAGGCTTCCCGCCTCGCCCGGCCGAAATTCAGGCCGGGGAGGAGGCTTGCCGCCTCGCCCGGCCGCGAATGCGAAAGTAAAAAAACAAAAACAAAAACGCCCCTTGATAGGCTACGTGATGATTCACGTAGCCTATCACGGCTAGATCTGCAAAGTCAGCCGTGATAGGCTACGTGAATCGTCACGTAGCCTATCATGGGTGACTTAAAAAAAAAAAAAAGCGCGTACGCGAATGGCGGCCCCCATAGGGAGCCGCCATTCGCGTTCCTTATTTAGTTGCTGTAGTCTACGTAAACGTTTACGTAGACTACAGCAACCAAATAAGGAATGGGAATGGCGGCTCCCTATGGGGGCCGCCATTATCCGTACACACTTTTTTTTTTTTTTTTTTAAGTCACCCGTGATAGGCTACGTGACGATTCACGTAGCCTATCACGGCTGACTTTGCAAATCTAGCCATGATAGGCTACGTGAATCGTCACGTAGCCTATCAGGGGACTTTTTTTTTTTTCTTTGATTGCAATGGCGGCGGCGTTTTATGCTGGAATTCTGCTCTGTCCAAGATGTTTTATGCTGGAATTCTGCTCTGTGTTGTTTTATTTGGGTATACTACTGATTCTATCATTGAAAGCCACAGTGAGAACTTTGACTCAAAATCCTCAATACATAACCATAATTAAAAGCAAATAACAGTGCAATCCTAAACATGTTTAATCAGAAGTTAGTCTCATTGACTTAAATGGGGATTACTCCCCGGTAAGTACATATGGGAAGCCTAAATATTGGCCAAGGTTAGTCATTGTCAGGGTTCCCTTATGACCAGGGCCCCCTGACCAACTCCTTAAGGCTCTCTTGCCTCCTTAAGAGTCTCACCTTCCTTCTTTTACCTTCCCTTCCCAATAATGTGGGGTTTCGGCTGTAGATGTGGGCTGATTGCCACTTTAGACACTTGCATGTTAACCACAACTGCTTACTGGTAAATCAAAGCAAGCAATTTACAACTAAAGGTATTTACAGGATAGAGCTGAGTGATACAAAAGGCATTAAGTGGATATAAAGGTTGCGAAAACACAATTTCTTTCACCCTAGCTGCAGTTAGAATTCTCCAGGCTGCTTCTTCCTGCTCTCTTTTCATGCCTTGGTCTTTCTGACTCCTCCTCATTTTCCTCCCTCTGGTCTCCCTCTCACTCATTCTCTCTCACTTTATAGCCCCTCCTTCCCCAAAACCAAAAGTACTGTTTCAAACCTGGAGAAAGGAAACCTAATTGAGGAAAACGAAACCAACGAGGGAAATAAAACCACTCCTCTCAAGGTTGCCCCCCCAAACCAAAAAACCCAGATCACTAGGCCTGACTTTTGATTGCAATGGCGGCGGCGGCAGCCGGTCGAAAGACCGGCTGCCGCTCCCGCCCCGCTCGAACACCCGACAAACCGCCAGCCAGACCCGCCGCCGGGAGGGACATTCAGGGAAGGTAAGTCCCGTCCCGGGGGGGGGGTGGGGGGCGGGGGGGTGCAGAGGATTTCTCCCCGAAACTTGTTCGGGGGGCCGAACACGTTGGCGCTCGGCCCCCCGAAGTTTCGGGGAGAAATTCTCCGCCATCCCTAGCACAGACATACAAACCTAAAAATGGCATGAATGGTAGGAAATTCTCAACTACCACCTTTACCAATAACAGAAAGAACCTGGACATGAGTAACAAAAATATATAAAATCATACAAATTATTATTTTCAGTTGAAGGTGTGTGGTTGGGTTATTTCACTTCCCAACCTCCAAATAGCAGAGTATATGAATCAGTGGTAACCTAATTATAGTTATTAGACAGGTGTGTCCAATATTGCTTCTTTATTTATTGGGGTAAATCATCACTGAATTGAGCAATAAAATATGACGAGTGTAGAACCGATTAGGCATGCTGAAGAAAGAAGGAATTGGAGAGGGGAGGAAGAACCCTCTGGAAAGAGCCAAGTGAAATAATTATCTGTTTGCTACACTAAGTCAGCAATTTTTTGCCAACTTTTTAAATAAGATTATAGAAGATGAAAAGCAAGAGCTTGCTTCAGCTTTTAAGAAAGATGTAAGCAATTTTAAATTGTACTTTGTCCCCTGGGAGAGTGTTGAAAATATTTCTAGTAAATTAAAATATAATAAAAGCATTTGCTGTGTGAAAACATTTTTCATATTAATTGCTTAATTTCTGTTGATGCTTAATTACAGGTCTCAGGGGCATGAGGTCAAAACCACATAGTGTTGTTTTGAAACTGTGTACTCTGTACATTTTCTTATTCATCTAATAACTGTTAACGTTAAAAATGTATCCTGTGTTTCTGAATTCTTCACAGATCCGGAAACTATTTAGTGTCTGGCCTAGTTCTTGCTGAAGTGGGCAATATGTGTCTGAGCTGTACCAGACCACCTTCTATGCTTGACCCTTGCCCATCTTGGCTTATAACAGAGGTAGGCTGATTGGTTAGGACCTATGGGTTATAAGTGCCTCTTTGTCTGGGAGGCTTAGATGGCTTACAACATCTAGCAGAGGAAGGCTGTTTGGTTGGGATCTAGGGACTATGAATGACTCTTTGGATGGAAGGTGTCCATGGCTGCATTTAAGGAGGCAGTTGTGTGCCCAGATTCATGCTAGATAGTACCAGCTATTGATTGGTTACCAATATACCCTTTGCAGACCAGGTTCTTCAGTGACTCCAAGTGTTCTTGGGTGATTATCAAGAGCCACTTTGGTCCAGTCAGGTTGGAAATCGTTATGGAAACAGCTTTGATCACTCTGACGGATGACATACACGGGGAGAAAATAGAGGGAGAATTATCAGTGGGATGTCTCCACAGCTTTTGATGTCATCAGCCATCATTATGGACTGGCTGTATAGACTAAGGATTAAAGGAATGCTTTCAAGTGGTTTTATTCCTACCTTGATGGTTAGTTCCAAGTGGTGGTGGTGGGTGGAGACTATTGCCCTGTCCCAATGTAGATATGTGATGGTGTTCTACACAGTTCTCCTCCCCTGCTTGCTGTGCAACAGCTATTTGTAGCCACTGAGTGAGGTCATCTAAATATTTGGACTGATGTGTCATTACTATGCTAAGAACACCCAGCTCTATATCTCTTCTTCATCTAATTCAGGTCAAGCTGATGAAGAGCTGTGATCAGTAATGGACTGGATGGGGGGCATTACATGAAGCTCAGTCCAGATAGCTCAGACAGACTATGGGTGGCTGGTTCATCTTGACCAGGAAGTGGTGTTCAGCCAGTTCTGGGTAAGGTTGCACTCGCCCTAAAGTATCAGCTGTGAAGTCTGGGGATGCTATTGGATCCAAAACTGTCTTTGGAAGCTGAAGCAGTCTCTACAGAATGATCTGAAGCACCTTTCACTAGTTGAGGTCAGCAGCACATGATCTGCAACCCTTCCTAGACAGAGATAGGCTTGGTGCATCTATCCATGCCTGCATAACTTCACATTTAGTTTCCTACAGTGTGTTGAATGTAGGGCAGGCCTGCTTTTGAGGATGTATAAATTATACCTCTCAAGTTTTGTAACAGCCACATTAGTTTCTAGACCATTTCTGAGCACAATTCAAAGTGGTGGTTTTGATATACAGAGCCTCAGTTTGTCTATCGCACACTGCAAGCTCCATTTGTTTCTGAGCTTGCAATGTGATTTGCAAACCAAACAGCAGGTGTACATTAACAAAAAAAAATGCATGAAAAATGCTCATCAGCAGACTTTAATCAATGGGTGAAGAATGTGTACATTGCAAAGATATGCAAAACTGATGCATACATTTCAAGACGTATGCACAAAAATACACACAACTTTCCATGCAAAAAAACAAACAAACAGAGATGGCAAATGTATGCATCAAAACTGATGCATACATTTCAAAATGTATGCACAAAAATACACACAACTTTCCATGCAAAAAACAAAACAAAACAAACAGAGATGGCAATCTGGACTTGAGATGGAATGAGCTTTGAGGTGGAAATTGGAGAAGTTTGATGAACTTCATTCATTCAGTCAGTCTTCATTTCATTCATATCCCACCTTTTTTTACTCCTTAAGAAACCCAAGGCAGCTTACACAATCCTCCTCCTCTATTTTATCCTCACAACAACAGCCCTGTGAAGTGGGTTGGGCTGAGAGTCTGTGACTGGCCCAAAGTCACCCAGTGAACTCCACGGCTGAGTGGGGACTAGAACCTGGATCTCCCGGCTCCCAGTCCAACACTCGAGCCACTACACCACACTGGCTGAAAAAACTTGAGTCTTTCTTGTACGCACATTTGTAACAGATCCCCAGATCCTCCTGCAAGAACATATCTGGGTGCTGAGACAGTCCTCTCAGGCAGATCCTCCTCTGACTTCCACTGACATGGCACCCCGTTTGTGGAATTCCCTCTCAAGGAAGGCTCATGTTGTGCCATTTTTATTTTCATTTTTCGAAGCCCGGCAAAACTCTATTTTTAAACGATTATCTATTTTCTTCTTTTCAGTTCCAGCTGAAACCCTTTTCATTTGTCCCAACCTTACAGGGTTTAAAAAAAAAAAAAATCTGTCCAAGATGTTTTATGCTGGAATTCTGCTCTGTGTTGTTTTATTTGGGTATACTACTGATTCTATCATTGAAAGCCACAGTGAGAACTTTGACTCAAAATCCTCAATACATAACCATAATTAAAAGCAAATAACAGTGCAATCCTAAACATGTTTAATCAGAAGTTAGTCTCATTGACTTAAATGGGGATTACTCCCCGGTAAGTACATATGGGAAGCCTAAATATTGGCCAAGGTTAGTCATTGTCAGGGTTCCCTTATGACCAGGGCCCCCTGACCAACTCCTTAAGGCTCTCTTGCCTCCTTAAGAGTCTCACCTTCCTTCTTTTACCTTCCCTTCCCAATAATGTGGGGTTTCGGCTGTAGATGTGGGCTGATTGCCACTTTAGACACTTGCATGTTAACCACAACTGCTTACTGGTAAATCAAAGCAAGCAATTTACAACTAAAGGTATTTACAGGATAGAGCTGAGTGATACAAAAGGCATTAAGTGGATATAAAGGTTGCGAAAACACAATTTCTTTCACCCTAGCTGCAGTTAGAATTCTCCAGGCTGCTTCTTCCTGCTCTCTTTTCATGCCTTGGTCTTTCTGACTCCTCCTCATTTTCCTCCCTCTGGTCTCCCTCTCACTCATTCTCTCTCACTTTATAGCCCCTCCTTCCCCAAAACCAAAAGTACTGTTTCAAACCTGGAGAAAGGAAACCTAATTGAGGAAAATGAAACCAACGAGGGAAATAAAACCACTCCTCTCAAGGTTGCCCCCCCAAACCAAAAAACCCAGATCACCAGGCCTGACTTTTTTCTGCCTTGCATCTATAGGCCTCAAACCTTCACATTTGTATTCCCTGCTCCCCCAAGAATTGTCTTGTGAAAACTCTTGTGGCTAGTTTTGGGATTCCATGGATGTTGGTCCCAAACAGAAACATCTAAATTCACTCTCAAAGTTCCTAGAGTCTATCTTCTGCAACTCCTTCTCCTCCCCCAACCCCCTGGAGGAATGAGCTTGAAACCCGGACAGTATCAACTGCCAAGGTCAAATGAGACCACACACACCCGCAAACCCTGCCCCCCAATCATATTGCACCATTTTTGTGAATTTTAATAGTAAGCCACTTTGGGATCTAGTCTTGGCTCAAATGTGGGCTGCAAATAAATAATAAATAACACTAATTTGGACACGATTTGATAGTAACTTTAATGAAGATCCCCTTTTCTGTTTTGTTTTTCTTTTTCCTCCTATAAAGTATCTGTAACATGCGCCTGCTAAGTTGATTGCTTTGAGTAGAAGATTCCCAGTCTTAAAGGGCTCATCTAACTCCCTACCATTCTGAAAATGCATCAACTGGCTTGCCCTGTGTTCTGGTCAGCTTGACCTCCAAAGTGCTGTAAAATGCTGCTTTTTTTTTCTCACCAGATGCCTCAAATAGAGCTCACTGCAATCATGATGCACTTTGCAAAAGATGTATTTGCTAGAACTAAAGGAAAACATGTTTCAAGGGCACAGCTCTGCTAAAGACTAATTTGCGAGACAAAATTTATTGTCCCTGTAAAATGCCATGGTTGAAACTAGTGCTGTGCAGAAAAGTTCTTTGTTTTTTTTGTTTTCGATCATTCTCATTCAATTTGATAGGAAAGAAATTGCTTTCGAAAAGAAATCCAAAGGAGGAGAAATTTCAGAGACAATTCCTCCCATGAGGCTTTTTCCGTTCAGAAAGTGCAGGTGGCCTGGGAGGCTGCAGAGCAATGGAAGGAGGTGTAACAGAGAGAGAAAACACACACAGCCCCCTCAGCCACTTCACAGGGATTAGGTTATGCTCAAAACACCACCGAAAGATATTCAAAATTTTGCCTCAAATAGTGGATGCCTCAACACAGTTGGTGCTGTTGCCAGAACAGAACATTAAACCAAAAACCCTTAGGGAAAAAGAGAACCTGTGCTACAACCCCAGCTAATAGTGAGCCCTATCTCTGAGTAGGGATGTCGGATAAATCTTCCACGGACCCCAATGAGTCTGGATTTTATTGAATCTGGCCCCTCGAAGTCCATGGAGGATCGGATCTCTTACCTCCTCCTCCCTGCGAAGTCCTCACCAGCCGGATCCTGACTGCCGCTGGCTCCGAAGCGCCAGCGATAAGGCCGCCATTGCCATATCGCTGGTTGGACTGACAGACTGCAGACGCAAATGGCGTCCACTATGCCATTTGCATCCCTGCTCTTTGACGTGATAGGCTACGTAAATCTTTACGTAGCCTATTGAGTGAAAAAACAGGGACATTTAAAGATTTACGTAGCCTATGACGTCAAAGAGCAGGGACGCAAATGGCATCTGCTACACCGGACACCATTTGCATCCACAGTACATCAGTCCAGCCAGTGATACGGCAATGGCGGCCATATCGCTGGGGCTTCGGAGCTGGCCGGCATCTCCACGGAATCACCACGGAGCGGAGCCGGCCGGCGAGGATTCCAGGGGGAGGGATGGATCACACACACACCCGCCAGAACAGCAGGTAAGTAATTCATACATCCCTATCTGTGAGAAACTGTTGAAGAATTTCTCCTCCTCCCGGAGAAATTCGGTGAAGTTGTCCCCGCAATTTCTCTGCCCACAAATAGACTGGAGAATTTTGAGAGGTCATTTGTGCGCAGCACCAATAGTTAAAACTGAGGAGAGCCCTATTTCCCTTAAGAAGTCAGGAAACCTTATCTGACCCACAGGGCTTCCAGTGTGAACCCCCGCAGTACCTGACAGTCTCTGTCTGCCCTCTGTCAGTCATCCCTGTCTTGTCTTCATTTCCCCAGCATACAGTTTTTTGTCTTCATTTCCCTGGTATTCACCATTTGGCAAATCTGAGCATATTTTCTGGGCATAGAGGAACAAGGTCTATATACAGACATGCAAAATGGCACAGAAAATGCTTCAAGCAATTTGCTGCATTCTACTGCATTACAAAGGGATAACGGTTCAGTATCACTATTTTTTCTCAGGCTCAAGAGAAGCCCTACAGCTTTTTAAATAAAGTTACGTTGTATGCTGTGAGCAAGCCAGGTGCAAGACTTTACATTTGCTCCAAGGTGATCAGGGACAACAAAGTCCATTGTCTTTTGCTTGTTTGTTTTGTTTGTTTCCTTTTTTCCCCCCTCCAAAACCCTGGCTTTTGATCCTAACTCACAAAATGAGAAGAGGTTGCCAGAGTAAATGCTGATTGCAATTCAACTAAAAAAAAAAAAAATGGATGCAAATGCAATACAGTACCTGTGTATTCATTCCCCCTTACACTCCATTCTTTACCTAAGAAGCTCTTCCAAGTGGTTGATATTTCAGTAGGGATGTCAGAGAATTCCGCCACGGATCTCGGTGAGGCCGAATGCCAGTGCATTCGGCCCCCCGAACTCCGTGCCAGAAAGGCCTGCCACTCCCCCGCTACCCTGTGGATCCCCCCCCAGGATGAGACTTACCTGGGGCGGATCTTCCGGGCAGCGGCAGCTCCGGCGGCGGCAGCGGCGGCAGCTGGTCTTCCAACCAGTTGCCGCCGCCGCCATTTCCAGTAAAAAAAAAAAAAAAAGAGAGACGTGATAGGCTACATAAAGATTTACGCAGCCTATCATGGCTGGGTTAAAAAAAAAAAACGACGTGATAGGCTACGTAAATCTTTACGTAGCCTATCATGGCTGGGTGGGTTTAAAAAAAGAAACAAACCACGTACGCAAATGGTGGCAGCTACGGCCGCCGCCATTTGCGTTCCTTATTTTTGGTTGACTTAGTCTACGTAAATATTTACATAGACTATGACGGCGAAAATAAAGGTGAACGCAAATAGCGTAGCGGGCACTATTTGCATCCCTTTTTGATTCACCGTTTTAGCCTACATAAAGATTTGCGTAGGCTAAAATGGTGAATCAAAAAGGGACGCAAATAGCGCCCACTACACTATTTGCGTTCACCTTTATTTTTGCCGTCATAGTCTATGTAAATATTTACGTAGATTCAGAGGGCCAGAAATAAGGAATGCAAATGGTGGAGGCCATAGCCACCGCCATTTGCGTATGTGGTTTTTTTTTCCCCCAGAGCCCTCCGCGGCCGGAAATCTGGCTGCGGACGGCTCTGGGCTGGGCTGGGCTTGGCCAGCTGCTCGGCGGAGCTGCCACAGAACACAGCCGGCCATCGAGGATTCCGGGGGGGAGGAACGGAGCGCCTCTCCCCCGTCGAGGATTCCAGGGAGAGGGACGGAACGCCTCCCCCCCACCATCAACATAATCCGCAAAAGGTAAGTCACTTTTGTACATCCCTATATTTCAGGGCCAGCGTCAAAGGTAGTCCTGGACAGGCACCTACCAAGGGCCCACACCCCAGCAGGGGCCCACTGACAGGAGACCCCTGTACTTGATTTTCTTCTTCACCAGTGCAACCTGCTTCTTCCCCTGCTTCTTGCTCTGGCTTAGACACTAGTGATGTGCCGAAAGATTCTCCCACATTTTTTTCGACCATTCTCATTCAGTTGGATAGAAATGAAATTGCTTTCGAAAAGACATTCAAAGGAGGAGACATTTTGGAGAAATCCTCATGGGTTGGGTTTGGGGTTCTTGTGCTTACCTTACTTGTGAGGTGGCTGAGGAGTGTGTGTGGGTGTCCTGTCTGTCTTTTACCATAATCTCTGTGGCAGCCTGCAGCCTCCTTAGCTTCCCACAGTTCAGTTGAAGCCATCGTGGGGAAGACATCACGAGGAGATTCCTCCCATGGGCCTTTTTCCGTTCAGAAAGTGCAGGTGGCCTGGGAGGCTGCAGAGCAATGGAAAGATGAGTAATAGAGAGAGAAAGCACACACAGCCCCCTCGGCCACCTTGCAGTGATTGGGTCTGCTCAAAAACCCACACGGAATTCAAAATTCTGCCTCAGAAGAGTGGAAGCCTCCTCACAGTCGATGCTGCTGCCATGTGCAGAAGCAGTGCAGTAAACCAAAAACCCGCAGGAACAAAGAAAGCAACCCCTGCCAATGGTGAGCCCTGTCTGTGAGAAGGTGTTGAAGAATTTCTCCTCCCCCAGGAGAAATTCAGTGAAATTGTCCCACCAATTTCTCTGCCCACAAATAGGCTGGAGAATTATGAGAGGGCCTTTGTACACAGCTCTATTAGGCACTGGGGATGGTGAGGAGGAGAAACAGCAGATGCCACTGCTGACATGCCCCCTGACTTTCTGCCTGTCGGGTAAGCGAGTGGCACAAGAAAGAGGACGAGGAACAGTAGGAACTGGTGACAATGGTGGTGAGAACATAGATGGAGCAGACCCATGGAGGGTTTCTTGCCCAAGGGCCCTCCAAAACCTGGAGCCCACACTGCCTCCAGATGTTTTGGCCATAACTCCCAGAATCCCCCAGCCAGCTATGCTGGCTGGGGGATTCTGGGAGTTATGGTCAAACACATCTGGAGGCCTTGGAGAACTGTGCTAGGGATATTACCAGTCTTGGGCAGATGATAGAGCTGTCACCCTTTTGCCCAGATTGAGATGGAGCTGACCCAGTTATGTGTGTGTGTGTGTGTGGGGGGGCATTTGGGAGCACGAAGGGGTTGAGTTTGCCCAGGGCCCCTCCACAACCTGGATCCAGCCCTGGATTTGTTACCCAGTCTCCCATGAAAGCATTACTGAGGACCCATTGACTTCAGAAGCATAAAGTGCCTTCAAGCAATTTCCCAGGCCAATGGCCAACATATGATGGAAGTACTATATGTACTTCTTCATCCATATAGTCCACATTCTCTGCCAATAACGGCTGGACTCTGACCTGCATACATTTTGCACAATGCAATCTTCCATGTTTGCTATTTTGTGTATTTTCTGGGAGAGTCAAAAGGTTTTCACCTGCCTCCAAAAGAAGCACAGTGTAGTAGGCACCAGGCAAGCTTCTCTGAGAAGGGCATTCCACAACTAGGTGCTGTCAGGAATGCCCCTGTTGTCTTCTGAGCCCTCCAATAGCCAGAATCAACAGTCAGACAAAAGGGCTGCTTTCCAAAGCTTTATTTCCATTCAACCTAATGAGACCTACAGATGCTAATTGCCTGAGACTCAGAGGAAATACAAAGGAACAGCCTACCAGGGTTTTCTAAGAGTTAGGACATCAGTTGGTCTCCATTTGGAGAAAAGCGCGGCAACTCTCTGAACTTGAGTAGGAGGGGAAATTCTCCCCTTTCCCATGGGGCCTTGGGGCGCAGCTGCTGGCATCAAGCCAACCAGGCTGAGCACCTCAGCTTGGCTCATGCAACCTCTTGCTTGTGCCTGCGCCTGTGCCTCGTGTCTAAAAGCTCAAGTTGTCCCTCTCTTTCCATGTCAGGGTCAGTATCGCTAATAGGAATGTGAGCAAGGGGGGGCTCCCTGTCCAGCTGCATCTCTGAAACCTGAGAGGGTTCCTCTCCCATGGATTGTATCTCCTACTCAGAATCAGAGCTACTTTGGGACTCTATGGGCTCACATCCAACCCTGACAGGTGCCACTGCTGAAACACAACCTTCATGGGGAGACGCACAAGTAAGAGCAGCCTCTGTACACAGGAATGGTGTGCCTCTAAGAATCATATATACATGGGGTTGGATCCAGATTGAAGCTGCATCAACGGCACTTGTGGAAGAAGTCTTCCCCACCCCCTCCTTCCCACAGCAGCCCTTCCAGGCTCCTGAAAATGCTGCACAGAGAAGCAGGAGACCCTGGGGAATGGGGTGGGCTGTGGTGTGTATGTGGGGGGATCCCCCCCAAATCAGGTCTATGGATCTTCCACACATCCCTTCCTTTTATGGATGGCTCCTTCCTCTCACAAAAGGCAGATACTGGATCCAACCCTGGGTGTCAACAGGTCAAACTAGGGCTTTCTTCACACAGAGCTTTTCTCCTGCGATTGAGATTGCTCCTTCACGGAAGTTTGTGGGCTCTTTACATGATGCTGTGACCTTCCAGGGTGTCTCCTGCACTGAATGCCCTCTGCTCCATTTTTAAATAGATTGCAGATTGTGAGCTATCAAATGACCGCTTTGTGTTCTGCTTGAGTTCCCTCCATGGAAAGAGGAGAAGTGGCAAGAAGAGGAGTGAGATCAATGAGGGATATGGAAGACTCAGTTAGGGGAGAGAAGGAAGGAAAAGGGGAGGGGGAGGGAAGCATGTGAAAAAGGGGGTCATTGTGATCCTGCATTTAAAATGGAAGCAGAAAGCCCCATTTTAAATGCAGGATTTTAGGCTGGTGTAGAGATGCCCTTGGTGAGATGATGTTCATGCAGTTGGGAATAGTGTGGACTGCCTTTTAGAAGTACATGACAGGGGTGTCATGACAGGGGTGGGGGCCCAATGTGGCTTGGGACACTGGCATGGACAGTACAGGGCCTTTAACCCTTTTCTTTTCATTGTAGTCCCAATCTAGGTAGGGTGCCCTACCCCACTGGAAAAAGGCCAACATTTGCTTCAAGTAAACAGCCAATCTAGACTGGGCCCACAGAAGCGGGGGCGGGGAGGATTGAAGTCCCCCCTTCCTACACTAGGGTCTTGATCCAGACCAGGTGAACCTGGGCCTGCAATTCATTTTTAAAAGCCATTCACACATGTGTGAATTGTTTGAACAGTGTCACATCTCATTAGGCCCCAAAAACATCTGCCTTGTGTGCATTCGGCAATATATTTAATATTTTCTGACCCATAGTTTAAGAGTAGTTGAGGGAGAGGGTTGCTTCACGTTCCAGCTCATTCAGAGGATACCTTGATCTCCGCAAGAAGCTTTTTAGCGGTAGCGATAAGAGACTTATCGTTTTGTGTTCTTATTGCAAAATAGATGCCTCTCTGGTTTTCTATAAAGGAAAAATAAAATCCGTGAGGGTGTCTGATGTGAAAGGGAAATTGGCGTTGTAAATGGAACGTACTCACTGGAAGTCTTGGTGTGTTATAGGTCACTTCCCGCTCCATAATTTTTACTCTGCATAGCAAGACTGACAGGGCGTTTGATCATATGGGCAGACTTGAGATTCACTGTTGAGATTCAGCTGTGCCCACCCTCATTTTTCCTCTTTGCCCCCCTCATTTTTCCTCTTTGCATTTGTGTGCATTAGGCAATATGTTTAATGTTTCCTGTTTCAATCCATTTATGCATTCTTGGCTGAAGACCAGAGCTCCTGGGACATGTGGGATGGAGCTTGTGATAAATTCTCTTCCAATGCAGATGCCACTTGCTGGCTCTTCCACTGGGGGTAGCATGCTCACAGAGCACCTATTCCCAGCAAAACCTCCGAGGGACAAAATTAATGCCTTTCTCACTGTATCGATTGTAGCCAATAAGTGCCTCTCTGATTTGATGTGAAGCAGAAGGGTTATGAAAGGAATTAGGAGTAGTTCAGAGGGCAGGGGGGTGGGGGGAAGGAAGGAAGGAAGGAAGGAAGGAAGGAAGGAAGGAAGGAAAGGAAGGGGAGAAGCTGCTTGAAAGAAGTATGTGGTTTAATTATGGGATGAATTTCACCAATCTATGTCCCCTTAGGAATTTAACAGATAGGGCTAAGTGCACTTAGTTTCTTTTCCCATCTGTTGACATGCTATCTGTCTACAAAGATGTAGGGGAAGTGTAGGAATTTGTCAAAGGGCATTGTCAGGAGCAGTGAGCTTCAGGAAACAGCTTTTGCTTTCTTCAAGATTAGAGCCTCCCCCCGTACTTCCTCCCTATGCCTGGCACACATATACAAAGTGAGGCTACATCAGTAATTTTAGGTCAAGGCCATTGTTGTGATCGCTGCTTTGTATGACAGAACAGCCTCCCCTAAGCTGGTGCCCCCTGGATATGTTGGACTATAAATCCCATCATCTTCAACCAGCATAGAAGGCTGAAATGGAATTTTTGATCTCTGCTTCAATTAAGATGACTGAGGCCTATTTCTTAGTGAGGCGCTTGACTTGCGGCTGGTCAGAACCACTTCAGACTTCATGTGGCAGCTCACAAGACTGAACCCTGCACATAGAAAGATAACATGTCAGGAAGAAGGCCAAGTACGAACCCTTCTTCCTGACATGCTGTTTTCTTGGTGCAGAAAAGAACATTCTGATATATGACCACCATCCCTTCTGCACTCTGAAATGTGAGCACGTCAGTGTTGTGACAAGATGAAAGAGCCACTAGGTGCAGCGTGAGTGTGTCCTGCTTCCTGACAAGGACCAGGAACTAAATATGTGTGTTAATATGTTAGTTTATAAACCCAGTTTGTTCTGTTTGATTCTCTAAGCAAGTCTTGAGAACTCTGCCATAGTGCCAAATGTCCCAAGACTTACAGTGAACAGTAAGAGATTCATTCACACCTCCTGGGCATTGTATACAATTTGAAATAAAAACTTGAAAAAAATAGGTTTCTCTCTATTCCTTCCCTATCCCCCTTTTATGTCTATGACAGCACAGGTTGTGTCCTAGACCATGAGAGGGAGGGTAGATCTGCAAACTAGCTAACCCATCTAGGGATACTGGAGAAATTTGAGACAGACTAAATTGAGCTCAGATTTAGAAGAATCCGACCTGTGGAATCCGCTGTGGAGTGACCCATTCAGGCCGCACGGAGTCCGTGGACTTTTGGATGATTTTTTTTTACAATTCCCGAAATTTATGCATATAAATTCGTAGGAAAATACGTAAGTTTCCACTAATGAAATGAATGGAATGGGGGACAATTCGCTAAATGTTACATACTAAGGTGAATTACATAAATACTTACATAAATTCTTATGCAATTATTTACATATTTTTCCGCATGATGAAAACAAAAATATTTGAAGCCGTCTGTGGGCAGATGATGGAACAAAAGGCACCTGACAATCAATGAAACACATACGGAGTGGATTTTACACAGTCCGCACATCCCTAGGCCATCCCCTCCTTCTTTGGTTTTCACTGCAGCCACCGACGGGTTATCTTCACTCCCTGGTTGCCTCCCGTAAATGGTTCTTTAATCTGTAGAATGGGGTGGAAAAAGCCTTCCAAGCATTGCCTGGTAGTTTCCATCTCCCAAAATTTGTTAGGTTTCTCCACCCAGCCATGTTAACTTTCTATTTTGGGGCTGAACTTTTGACCGTCGTGGACAAAGGCAAGTAAAACAGAAAGCCAAACCAAAAACAATGCACAGTGTGGCTGAAACAGCTGATTTCCTTCACAATGGTATACTATGAAATTTTGCAAAACTCATTTCATTTCCTAGGTGGAGATCTAGGAAGATCAGACAGTGGAAATGAGGGATATAGCACACAAACCTTTGGATTTAAAGCCATCATTGTGAAGCCGTAATTTGTAATTCAAAACAAAATATGGATTGTGTAATCCATCTCTGACTTTTCAGGGAGGCACTTAAATATTTGAATATTAATATGTTGGTAGAAACAGAGGAGGAAGAAGGGATGTTCCTCAGGCTTTTACAAAGAATAAAAATAAAGATGCATGTTTGTTGCATTCACAAAAGTGTGCATGCACATTTTCATATGCACACTTAGGGTCCAATCCTCTGCAAATTTAGACATCGCTGGGGCATGCTGGGAATTGTAGGACTTCTTTCCTGTCTAAACATGCGTAGGATTGTACCCTTAGCAAATCTTAGACCTTTGCCTAAAACTGTAATGTGCAAAGTGGCCCTGATATTTGGTTCAGAAATACCTCAATTTGGTTCAGAAATTACATTTGAGAGAGGATTTCTGTTGGTGATATCATAAATAGAGGGCCAGTGATGAGAACATAAATTTCCCCAGGCCCTTACATTTCCTGGAGACCCGAAGAGAGGAAAAAGAAGAGGGTTTTAATTGTGGATCATATATAGAGTGTCTGAAAAGAGTGTTTGTTTTATATGGAATATATCTCCCCCAGCAATAAAGTTTAAGTCAGTGCTACCAATTTCATTTTGAATCTTTCAGTTGCAGAAATCTTGATTGCCTTCCAATTTCCTGTCGCTCTTGATGTGTATGCAAATGCAATTGAAAACATTTTTTTTTAGACACAAAAGACAGAGTGCAATTTAGGAAAACATGCCAGAATTATTATTTAATTTTTAGACTCTCTTAGTTTTGTCATTTCTCAGTTTCATGGAGTGGAAGAGAATACAGGTTTTGGTTAATGCTTAGTATAAATCTTCTTTGTAGTGTATAATTTAATTATATCCGAACTTGCTTTCTCTTGCAGTTCTCATCCCTATAGCTGAAGCAAATTTCTATATTGCTCATCTGGCACAAATAACCTGTCCCAATTTAATAAGTGAACAATAATTTTCTTATTGTCTGTCATTACATCAGTGTAACTGAAATGTTGTAGCTCTGTAAATCTCTTAAAAAATAAACCAGCACGGTACTGCATGGATAGTAAGGGGCTCCAGTTAAGCCATGCACAGCATGCTGGTGCGTGTGTGATAGATCTATCTATCTATAGAATACTATTTGCCTCATGTTATTATTGTTGTGTAAATGTGAAGTAAATATCTACAAAAAAGGTGGGAAAGTGGATAACCACAAAATGGGAAAAAAGCCTGTTGACCAAAAAAGAAAAGAACAAAGAACAAATATGAACAAATATGTCTATCATATATGCTTATATACAGACGTATATCATATGTGCTCTATGCCTATATGTCTATCATACATGTTTGTCATGTATGCTCTAGAGTTGGATAATATCACATGCATGATAACAAAACTAGGGATGTCAGAGAATTCCTCCACGTTTCTCGGTGAGGTTGAATGCCAGTGCATTTGGCCCCCCAAAATCCGTGGCGGATCAAGGCCCCCGCCCCCCTACAAAAGGCGTGCAAAACGGAGCACTTACCTGCTGCCATCCGCGCTGACTTGCAAATGGCGGCTGTGCTGCAGCTGCCATTCACTTCCTCATTATAGCTGTGATAGGGATGCCATTTGCGTCCCTGCGGAGGCCGAGATAGGCTACGTAAGTATTTATGTAGCCTATCACAGCAAGCTAAAAAAAAAAAATTGTACATAAATAGCGGCTACGGTGGCCGCCATTTGCGTTCCCTTTTTTTCGCTGTTTTAGCCTACGTAAATATTTACATCAGCTATTACGGCCAAAAAAAGGGGAACACAAATAGCGTAGTGGGCACTATTTGCATTCTTTTTTTTTTCGCCGTAATAGCTTACATAAATATTTACGTCGGCTAAAACAGCGAAAGAAAGGGAACCCAAATGGTGGCCGCCATAGCCGCCTCCATTTGCGTACGCTGTTTTGTTTGTTGTCTGTAGGCTGCCCAGTGGCCGGATGTCCGGCTGCGGGTGGCCCCGGTCAGCGGCTCCGCGGAATCTCTGCGGAGTGGAGCCTGCCGGATTAGGATTTCGGGGGAGGTGCGGAGCGCCTCTGCAAATCACTCCGTCGAAAAGGTAAGTGACTTTCGTACATCCCTAAACAAAACCATCAGTACAAATGTCCCCATGGCTTGGGTCCAAAAAACTGTGAGCGTGAACTAATAGCCATCAGTGGGGTTCCACAAATGCTTCCACACATACTTGTTCAAGAGTTCCTGCAGCTCTGTAGTGGACGGGGTTGGCGGCAGTCTTCATTATGTCGCTTAGACATGGGGATGGATGAGAATTCCATTTGGGGAATGAAAACTTGAAGGATTTTTCCGGTTTGCCCATGGTGGATTGTGTTCCATTTCCCCCCGCTGGTGTTGACTTGATCTGTAGCGACTCGATCTAATACATGGATTCTGTTTTGTTTTGTTCTGTTTTTGTTTTTAATGGAAGCAATTTGTGCAAATTGGATTTCTTATTTTGTGGATCATGAAATTTGCACAAATGGGCTCATTTTTTTTTTATATTCTATCCGCCCCCTTCTTTCCAGCAAGTGCACAAGAGCACAGATACAGCTGTCTATGTGTAGTCTTGCCTTGTTGATTTCCTTGTTTATTTCAGATTTCAATGGGAGCACCAGAGTGGATTGGGTAACATTAGGGATGTGCGAACCCACGCCAGCCTGGGTTCTCCAGGCGCCTGCTGAACTTCCCCCCCTGCCCACATCCCGGACCCACACTCAAACCCTCGCAAGCTTGGCGAGACGCCTGCACTCACCCTAGGCCAATCTGGTGAGCGCCCACCATTTTTCTGCCTTAAAAAAACAAACAAAAAAGGGAGCATAAAATACTCATGGAAAACGACCAGCCTGTCCCACACCACTGCTGCTGTAACAAGGTTGGGGGAAGGAGGAGAGGGGCTTCCTTCTTCCCCTCTCCTTGCTGAGGCAGCGGGCGCCCACACTCTTGCCTGACTCAGCATGCCACGAGTCAAGCAAGAGCTCAAGTCTGTGAGCTGGTGTCCAGGGGGCTGAACTGGCAACTTCTCGCCGTGCTTCGAGTCCCAGCTGGATGCTCGCAACATCCATATGTTGGATTGACACTTATCAGTGTCCTCCTCCCTTTCAACTCTTCCCTGGGTCTCCAGCCTACATTCCCCAGAAAGGGGAATTACCCCCACCCCTCAGATCAGTTAGTCTTGTTGCACAAATTTCCCTTCCATTTACTTCCCAACCTTTACATTTGCACAGATTTCCCCTCCACATTCTTTGGGATCCACAAATAAGTTCAGAAATGTATGAACTTCGACCACAGATTGCATATGAGTCCATATTAGGTCTGTGCGGTGCGAAATGGCTAAATCCTGAACAAAAATGAACTGAAATGAATGTCTTATACTTCCCTAACAATTGGGAAGTATTATATTTTACCCTAATACAGGGGTGGGGGCTGAGGTAGGACTGGAATCAGCACGCAGCATTCTTAGGCAGCTTCTGGGATTCCAGGACTAATGCCTGCCCCCCCGCCCGCCAATCCCAGGGGATTAAAATGGCAGTATGTGGTGCTGATTAGTGATGGTTCAGACATTTGCTCCATGGAGGTTTTTTTGTGTTTTTATCCGATGCTTACCTCCTGTGGACCAAAATGTGATTTGTTTCAGAAATCTGAACATTTCTGAGCTTGTGAGGCTCAAACAGAACATCACAAACAGAACAGAACAAAACAAAACAAAGAAATGTGTCAGTGAACATGAGGGATACTGGAGGAATTCGAGATGGACTAAAATAAGCTCAGATTTCTAAGAATCTGACCTGAGGAATCTGCTGTGTAGTGACCCCCTCAGGTCGCGTGGAATCCGTGGACTCTTGGGTTTGTTTATTTGTTTACTTTCTCAAAATTTATGCATATGTATTTGTAGGAAAATATGCAGTGTTTCTGCTGAGGAAAACCTGAATGGAATGGGGGACAATATGCTAAATGTTATGTACTAAGGTACATTATGTAAATTGTTACAAACCCTCTTTTGGAATTATTGATATATTTTCCAACATGATGAAAAAATTGCATCTGTCTGTGAGCGGACGAACATAAGGTCCTTGAAAATCTGTGAAACACAGATGAAGCAGATTTTACACAGTCCGTACATCCCTAGTGAACATGCACACATCTGAACAATGCACAAGGACAAATGTGTGCATTTCTAAAATGTGCATGGGCATGCTTTAGTCAATGGGAACATGCATACAAAAATGCCTATGCATGGATTTGTGTAGGAAAAAAATGGGACCAGGACAGAAATGAGCCTGGTGTTGGTACAACGAGAACCTAAACTAGATCAAGCTTGACAGTGTATATCAGAGCATCAGCAGCCAGATTTTTTGTTTTATGAAAAAGAGGGGGTACTCAGGAAGTCCCATTGGTGCTGGTTTAGAGTTCCATGTCTGTAGCTGCTGCAGCATACCACTCTTACGGGCCCAGCAGGTTAACAGGGCCTCCACTGAAGGGCTCCATCAAACCCAGAACTGGCCCCATACATACTGAGGTTATGAGAAGGTAGGGATAGATGGGCATCCCCCACCCTGTCTGGGTTCTCTAGGTGCCCACCCAGCCCCAGGCCCTGCTGGTCACTGGACTGCGCTCGAGCCCCTCCTGCGCTCAGTGAGTGGCCTGCAACTTACCCAGGACCATCCGCCTCTGCTGTGGCCATTTTTTAAAAAAACAAAACATGGCTATTGGACATGTGTCCAAGGACATAAATGCAAAAAAGCACCGTGAATCTTGCATATATGGGTGACTCTCAGCACTTTTTGCATATAAGGCTGTGGAGACAGACTTCCGATCGCCATGTTTTTTTAAACTGGGACGGGCCCAGGTAAGTTGCGGACGACTCACCAAGTGTGAGATGGACTCAAGTGTGTGGGGGGAAGGCTCAGTGGGAATGGCTCGAGGGGGGCGGGCACTGGTGGTCTGTTGGGTTTGTGGACCGAAATGGGCGCCCGCACCATCCCTAAGAGAAGGTTGCTTGTCTTTGGCTGTTTTCTGAATTGAGGTGTCTGTTGAACCAGGAACCTTCAGGTTTACAGCTCGACCTCTTAGGCTGGTCTACATATGCAGCAGAATAAGGTGGTAGACTTCAGAGGTGGTAGAATGGATTTTACCACTTCAGAGTACAGGTGGGAGATTTTAATGCATTAAAAAAAAACCTGTAAGCAGAAAACTAGTGTTGTGAGGAGTGAGCTAGGCTAGACTCCCCCCTCACTGCCCTGGAGTGTTATCTTTCTGCTTGCAAGGGTTTAATTTCTTTTTTTACCCAAAAGAACACCCACAGAATTGGAACCCACAATCTGTAGTGGTGTAGTCCAGCCTATAACTTGGGATGCCCCAATCTCATTCTGCAGGACTTGGTAACCGCCATTCACTTACTCCTGAAATCCCGTGCATATTTCGCAAGCACAGTCAGGCACACCTTCCTAATTGGTCTAGTTTTCAGTAGCTGGGGTTAAATTGGCATGGAAGTTAACTGGAGTATTAATTTTCTTGGAAAAAAACCCTCATCTTTAACTTGTTTTTCAGCCAGGTCTTATTTCTATCATTAAATTTGAAACCTGCTGTAACTCACGCTGAGCATTTAAAGTAGGTGGGAAGAGGCGGGGGAAGGCGGGATCCAGAATACTGACATAAATGTACAGACCTTAAGATTCGACCTGATTTTTTTTACCTTTTTTAAAGAGATGGTGAAGTCTACTTGTTCTAATTGACTCCACCAAATTCTTGGTTGCTCAGCACTTCAGAAAATTAGGCCAACTATATTTATGGGTCTAAAGATAGTTTCAGGAATTTAACTTTGTGAACCCATTAAAAAAAAGAAAAAGAAAATGTGAAGTAGTTCTTTATTTGAAGACTGCTCTTCATTGTACCTTAAACAGATAGAAAAAATGCTATGGGTTGGATCCAGTCATTCTTAGAGAAGACCCACTGAAATCAATGGGATTTAATTTAGACATTAATGACTTAAGGCCGAACCCTTTGTTGTGAAGGAGTTTTGTTTTTAATACAAGTCTGCTTGTTTTGCTTCCACAAAATGGAGGCCGAACTAACATCCTCCTAGTTGGATACTGTGAGAAACAGGATGCTGGATTGAATAGGTCTTTGGTTTAATCCAGTAAAGCTTAGAAGAATTTTAATGTTGAAATGCTTAGAGCCCAGCAGGACTCTTAAACATTATTGTAAAATGTTCCTCAACATTTGACAGGCATTAGAGAAAATCTGCATACCAAGGGGCTACATGTTTGCTGGAGTATGTTTCCACTTAATCAATAGTTGTATTCACCATGGATGCCGTATTCACCAAGGTGGGAAGAGACCAGTCACTCCACAACTAACTGCATAGTGGGTGCAGAGAAAGTCCTGTCTTACCAACTCTAATTTGCGTCAAGATTTGGGAAGTATGACAAATATACACCAAGGCAGTGTTTGGGTGACTACTCCATATAAAGGTCCATGTAAAATAGCAACAACAACAACAACAACAACAACAGCAGCAGCAGCAGCAGCAGCAGCATTGAATAATAGCTCAGTGGTAGAGCCCTTGCTTGTCATGCAGAAGGTTCCAGGTGCTGTCCCCAGCAACTCCAGATAGGACTGAGAAAGACCCCTGGCTAAAAACTCTGGAGAGTCACTGCCAGTCAATGTTGACAGAACAGAGCTGGGTGTATGAATGGTTTGTCTCAGTGTTTCTAATCCCCAGGGGAAGGCCAGAGAGGAGGAGGAAGAAGAGAGAAATGCCAAGATCTGCACCTAGGAAAAAGAAAACAAATGCACAGTTACAAGATGGGGGATACTTTGCTCAACCATACTACAAGTGAGAAGGATCTTGGAATTGTTGTAGATCACAAGCTGAATATGAGCCAACAATGTGATGTGGCTGCAAAAAAGGCTAATGCTATTTTGGTTGCATTAATAGAGGTATAGCATCCAAATCATGTGAAGTACTAGTTCCCCTCTACTCAGCACTGGTTAGGCCTCATCTTGAGTACTGTGTCCAGTTCTGGGCACCACACTTGAAGAAGGACGCAGAAAAAACTGCAAAAGGTTCAGAGGAGGATGATCAGGGGAAGATGATCAGGGGACTGGAAACAAAGCCCTATGAGGAGAGACGGAAGGAACTGGGCATGTTTAGCCTTGAGAAGAGAAGACTGAGGGGAGACAGGATAGCGCTCTTCAAGTACCTGAAAGGTTGTCACAGAGAGGAAGGCCAGGATCTCTTCTCCATCATCCCAGAGTGCAGGACAATGGAATCATGGGCTCAAGTTACAGGAAGCCAGATTCCGGCTGAACATCAGGAAAATCTCCTGACTGTTAGAGGAATATGACAATGGAACCCATTACCTAGGGAAGTGATGGGCTCTCCCACACTGGAGGCATTCAAGACGAGGAGGCTGGACTCAGGGATGCTCTGACTTGGATTCCTTCGCTGAACAGGGGGCTGGACTCAATGGTCTTAGAGGCCCCTTCCAACCCTACTATCTATGATTCTCTGAGAAGAGATAGATCTTCACTGGGGTCAGGGCCTGCAGCCACTCATCCCCTATCGCATCTAGTTCCACTGTTTAAAAAAAGAATATCTTTTATCCAGTTGTTGATTTACTGAGCCATCCACGTGTAGGTACATCACCCTCTCATTCACAATTGCCTTTAAATTGTCCCTCTGTTGGGGTATGCAAGAAGTCATAGTAATAATAATAATAACCCTTATTTTTAAAAAAGTTTCTGAGCCACGTAACTGCCTTGTACTTAAATCTCCCGAGGAGCTTTTCAAATATTATTCTAATGGAATTGGCAGCTTTTTAGCTATTACCACAGCTTTCATTTCTTTCTCGGTGACATATAACTTCTAATGATTATTCCTTAGTTAGAGTCTGTTTTATTAAAGAAATTAATATTTTCCACTCTGCATTTTTAGCCAACCTTTTAGAAGCCTCTAGCTTCAGGCTTCAAGCTCTGTTGCATGCAACAATATGTAAGCCTGAGGAATGAGGCAAACTGGAGGAGGATGGGGAGGGGAACCTTAGGATTATCGGGAGAAACTACCAGGCCTTGTTGTCTTGTTGTAAGAAGAGGTCCATTTGCATATCCATTGGGTGCATGGTAGCCAGGGATGTATGGGAATTTCAATTTGATTAATTTTTGACCTGAAACTGTCCCATTTGCATCCCCCAACTGCAAACACAGGTACATTTTTCGGGGAAACTGTGTTGCTGGCAATTTCCTTCTACAGAAAGTACAACTATCCGGTGGATCCACAGTTGGCTACAGGATCAGACTCAAAGAGTGCTGATCAATGGGATCTTCTCCAACTGGGGAGAGGTTTGAGTCGGGGTTCTGCAGAATCAGGGTTCTGCAGGGCTCAGTCCTGGGCCCAGTGCTCTTCAACATTTTTATTAATGACTTGGAGGAGGAGGAGGAGCAGAGAATGCTGATCAAATTTCCCGATGACACAAAATTGGGCAGGATAGCTAATACCGTGCAAGACAGAAACAGAATTAAAAGTGATCTTGATAGGCTGGAGTGCTGGGCAGAAAACAACGGAATGACATTTGGGATGAATGCCATGTTCTGTACCTAGGCATCTTGAATACTGTGTCCAGTTCTGGGCGCCACACTTTAAGAAGGATGCAGACAAACTGGAGATGGTTCAGAGGAGGGCAATGAAGATGATCAGAGGACTGGAAACAAAGCCCTATGAGGGGAGACTGAAGGAACTGGGCATGTTTAGCCTTGAGAAGAGAAGACTGAGGGGAGATAGGATAGCGCTCTTCAAGTACTTGCAAGGTTGTCACAGAGAGGAAAGCCGGGATCTCTCCTCGATTATCCTGGAGTGCAGGACACGGAATAATGGGCTCAAGTGACAAGAAGCCAGATTCTGGCTGAACATCAGGAAAAATGTCCTGACTGTTAGAGCAATACGACTGTGGAACCCATTACCTAGGGAGGTAGTCGGTTCTCCCACACTGGAGGCATTCAAGATGAGGCTGGACAGCCATATATCAGGGATGCTTTTACTTGGATTCCTGCATTGAGCAGGCGGTTGGACTCAGTGGTCTTATAGGCCCCTTCCAGCCCTACTATCCTATGATTCTATGAAAATTCCCGAGCTTCCGAAGCAGATTTGAAAAATGCATACTTTAGATAAAGGTGCACCTCCAAATTCCACATTTTGGAAGCATGTGCATTTTCACTCTTTAGTCAGTTGGGGCAAGTATGTATTCTGGGTACACACTTTAAAGAAATGTACACTCAAGTGTGTGCCTATCCCATTTGAACAACGGCAACACAAGCTCACAATCAAGAATGGAAACAAGGCGAACTGAGCTTTGAGGTGGAAGTCTGAGGACCTCTCTGAGCTTGTGCTTCAGGGATGCTCCCATCTCTAATGGAAGCTGTAGCACTTGAATGGTGCATGGTGGTGTCCAACCTGTGGCAGCAAGCCAATCACCTGTAGGGATCATGCAAGATTTCAGATGCCATTTCCTGCCAGGGAATCATGGGGGTCATAATTTGCATACTGTACTCTACTGGTAGGAAATTATACTTGTTGCATCACTTCCCAAGAAAGAGAAGTAGCTGTGGTTCAATCTACTGTGTGTTTGAGCATTCTTATTGAACATTTGAAAAAGTCTATATGGCTTTTCAAGCATCCAAGAAAATTGCTCAGTAAATCCAAATGAGGTTCAATTGGGAAGTGGTTCACCCACCTCCAGTAGGGATGGGGATAACTTTGTTTAGTTCTGATTTAGTTCAGATTTTGGTTTATATTAGGGATGTTGGAGGAATCCACAATGGAATTCCTCCAACATCCCTAATATAAATGAGTTTGGATTTTCATGAATCTGACCCACAGATTCCACAGTGGTCTGGCTTTTGCACAAATTTCATTGTAGAAAAATACACAATTAAAAGGGAAAAAAAAAACAGCCAAAAATGTGCATTTCCCCCAGAGGCTAAAGCATGAAAATGCACAAATTTGGAAACAAACAAACAAAAAAATCAGATTCCATTGATGGGCGGATGACGGAACAACAGGTGCCTGACAATCCGCGAAACACCGATGGAATGGATTTTACATGATCTGTACATTCCTAGTTTATATTTCTTTATCAATGGGATGGAAAGAAATTGGGATTTTGGGGATAAAAGAATCTGAGAAAAAGCAAAATTGACAGATTTGTCCATCCAAGGGGAAGGCTTTGATTGCTTAGCTATTCGAAGTCTGGGCTCGAATCCCTGTGGATTCAGCTATGTTTGTAGAGCTGAGTAGGGATGTACGGATTCCCCACTGTCCATTCCGAGGGGAATATGCCCCGCAGAGAGGCGATCCATCCCCCCTCCAGAATTCTCCGGAGCAGCTCTGCTCCACAAGGATTCCGTGGAACCACCCGGCTGGAGGGCCGCTTATCTGGTTCGTCCTGGACCCGTTCGGCTCCACACCAATTGTCATGTTGCTTAAAAAAAAAACAATTCCAAGACAGGCAAGTATGACACAGTCTTCTCCATGCTGGGAATAGTTTCAACGATTGAATTTAACCTGTATATAGATGGATGAGAATTCTGTGCAGTTTGTTTTTGATAGGAATTTACTAAAATGTGCAAATACCTTTGTCAATGAGACAGAAAGACTCGGAGAGCACGTTTTTAAAACGTATGTGGGAGAAGGTGAAATGGATGGATTTGTCTGTCTGTAATCTAGTCACCTGGAGTCCCAAAGATATGTTGCATTGGCACATGCTAGGTGAGAGATGAAAACAGGGCTGGTCATGTCTGCACAGCTAGGGATGTATGAACCCACACCCACCCGGTATCGCCGGGTGCCCTCTGAAGTGCTGCCCCTGATCGAACACCCCCCCAGACCCACTATCGAGCCCCCATGAGCTCAGTGAGCCACCCACACTCACCCTGGGTCCCATCTGCAAGCGCCCACCATTTTGTGGAGGGTTTTGTTTTTTAAAAAATGAAAAAAGGACCTTATTAAAAATGAGCATATTTAAATATGTGCAAATTCAGGCTGGGAAAGCTTGCCCTATGCAATATTAGAGGCAAAGTGCGGGTGCTCATGGACGGGTCCATGTGAGTGCAGGGAGTGTCCAGGAGGACACGAATGAGGCCAGGGGCTCGGTGGGCAGGGACTGGGCGCACAGGTGGGGGGGGAGCCCGACAGACTCCTGGACCAAGTCGGGTGCCCGTGCTATCTCTCGCTTTCCGCACCGTCACATTGTGATGGAAGATGATGTTGGCACAGGAAGTGAAGAAGACTCTCAAAAGACAGGAAGCAAACTATCCATGCCTTTCTCTGCCCCTCCCCATGGGTTTTGTGGCTGGGGAAGGGAGACATGGGGAACGAGAGTCCCTTTCCTCTATTGCTCCATGCCCATCCTCTCACTCATACTGATTTGCATTGCTCACTCTGTATCATCCTGGTCCACTCAGGAGGAGTGACAGGTCTCTGTACACTCCCTCCATAGAGCGGGGAGGATGTGACTGCATATAGGCTACCTTGCACACAGTTGCTAAGGACCCAGGTGGGTGTCCTTGCCATCCCTATGCACCACTGAAGCCTCTGCTTCACAGGTGGGCAGACCAGAAAGTAGATCTTTGGACCAACTCCCAACATTCCTGGCCAATGGCCATGCTGGCAGGAGCTTCTGGGGTCACAGATCATAGAATCATAGGGTTGGAAGGGGCCTACAAGACCATCAAGTCCAACCCCCTGCTCAATGCAGGAAGCCTGATTCCCAGGCAGTCTCCATCCAAGTACTAACCAGGGTTGACCCTGCTTTGCTTCCGAGATCAGACGAAATCAGGTGCATCCAGCCTTTTGCTTGAGTTTAAGTCCAGAACATCTGTAGATCTACATTGTGCACACCACTGTTCTCCATGGCGGCAGATGCCCATGAGTGGTTCACCATCAGCTGAGAACCTCTGCACACTCCACATGTCCAGAAGGTTGTGTGAATATCACTTATTAAATCTGCTGCCACTGCCACATCAGTCTGAATTCCCTTCCGCTTGTTTTGATAGCCATCCAAAAAGGCATAGAGCCCCTTCCATTATGGCCCAGCACAAGGGCAAAGGAAAAGAGAAGGTCTCAGGGGTGACTTAATTTACTGTTTGCATTGCCCCACCCTGGGAAGGAGGGGTTGAAGCTGCACACCTCATCCTCATTTGGGCCTGTGTGTGTGTGTGTGTGTGTATTCTCTTGAGAAGAGAAGACTGAGGGGAGACAAGATAGCGCTTTTCAAGTACTGGAAGGGTTGTCACAGAGAGCAAAGCCAGGATCTCTTCTCAATCATCCCAGAGTGCAGGACATGGAATAATGGGCTCAAGTTGCAGGAAGCCAGATTCCAGCTGAACAGCAGGAAAAATGTGATGACTGTTAGAGCAAGACAACAATGGAACCAATTACCCAGGGAGGTGGTGGGCTCTCCCACACTGGAGGCCTTTAGGATGAATCTGGATTCTGGAAAGCCATCTGTCGGGGATGCTCTGACTTGGATTCCTGCAATGAGCAGGGGGTTGGAGTCGATGGTCTTGTGGTTCCCTTCCAACCCTGCTATTCTATTCTATGCTTCTGTGAAATAGACCAAACACTAGGGATGGAATGACACCATGGAGTCCATGCTCCATGAGTGCTCAACCAGCTACTGCTGCCACTCGCCTATATGAGCCAGGCTGCACAAGCCCCTTGATGGCTTGGAGAGCTGTCTGGGAATGTGCAGCAGCTGCCCATTCCTCCATGCGAGCCACCATCTTTTACGCAAGATGGGGCTCTATAGTTTCTTATATTTACTGTTGCACACAACGGTGGCAGTAAAGGCACATTTCCCCAACATTAGAGGCCAAGTGTTGTGGAAATGGCCCTTTACAGCTGCCACTGTGCACAACAGTAATTACAAAAATACAGAGCCCTATCTTGTGTAAAAGATGGGAGCTTGAAAGGAGGACAGGCCACTGCCCGCTGTGAGCGGATGCATCCAACACCTCCCAGCTGCTCGTGCGGCTTGGCAGGCAGGAGCAGGAGCTGGATTGGGGTGGGGGGGGGAGTCTGATGGACTCCTTGGCCCAGTTTGCTGCCTGTGCCATCATCCCCACCAAACACTAGTGCTACCAAAACCTCATCTGCCCTTTCACAACCTCTTCATTTCCGTGCAAAAGAGCCAGTTGTTTTTCTGCCTCTTTCGCTGGGTTGATGAGAAAATCCCTCTGAAATCTCTCAGGGTGCAGGGCTTCACTGCTTACCATACAGGAAGGGGGTAGCAGAAGGGTTTCTGTGTGCTCTTTCTTCTTCCAGTTTCCCCCCGTTCTGCCCTTGCAGGCTCTCTGGTGCTTGAGCTTCTCAGAAAGCCTCTTGGAGGACTTAGCCAGGACTTCCTCCCTTGGGATATCCAATGCTGCTGCCTGTTGAATGCCTGAAAGCCAAGAGGGGATTTTTTTTTTTAAAAAAATCCTTTATTGTTATTAGAAGTCCTTTTAACCGCAACCATGACAAGCGTAAGAAGAATAACAACAAATCCTCTCTCAGCTTTCAGGACATGCATCAGAAAGAGCACACACACCCCTCTGCCATGTCCTTATAGTAAGGTGAGCATTCAAGCCCTGCACCCTGAGAAAATCTCACCCCTTCCCACAATTTCCAGGTGGACTTTCCCCCCCCCCCACGCAATGAATGCTCAGAAATAAACAGAACAGAAAATTTGGCACACTGTTACCAAACACTACAACAGACAGATCTTCAGATCTCAGTATCTGGTACCAGAGGCCTCCCTATCAAAAGCAACACAGTGTTTTCACCTGCCACTGAAAGAAGGAGAGTGATGAGGCTAAACAATTCTCCAGGAAGGAGAGCATTCCATAACACTGAAACAGCTGCTAAAAAGTCCCTGTTGCAAGTAGATGAGAATTTCACAAAGATGGTGCCCTATGCAGGACTTCATTTTTTGTTTGTTTGTTCCTCCTGTGCAAGCAAGCACCGAGTCATTGCTGACTCCTAGAGGGACTTTCGCTGGCGTTTTCATGGCAGACTGTAGCAGGGTGGTTTGCCATTGCCTTCCCCAGTCTTGACTACCTTACCGACCTCGGAAGGATAGAAGGCTGAGTCGACCCGAGCCAGCGACCCGAGACCCGGCTTCCGCTGGGATCGAACTCAGGTCATGGGGAGAGTTTCGGTTGCAATACTGCCGCCTACCCCTCTGCACCACACGAGGCTCTATTAGCAGGTCTTAAATCATGGAGAAATCCATATGGGAGAAGACATTCACTGAGCAATGAGGGTGGTTTTTTTTGGGCGGGGATGTAGATGCACCTTATTAACTCTGGGAATTTTACCTTTAGGGAATATTATAGGGAGCATGTAACTCCCAGGTTACAGAAGCTTCATTGGTTACCAGTCCATTTCCAGGGAATCCAGTAGGGATGGACGAAAGTCCCTTACCTGTCCTCGAAGCTTACTTCACGGTGGTGGGGAGGCGCTTTGCTTCTCCCCCCGAAGTTCATGCGAGGGGGGGGGAGGCGCCCCGCCTCGCCCGGCCGAAATTCAGGCCGGGCGGGAGGTGCCCCATCCCTCGCCGGCGAAATTCAGGCCGGGTAGAAGCGCCCCGTCTACCCGGCTGCGAAAAAAAAAACCACCCCCGTGATAAGCTACGTAATGATTTACGTAGCCTATCACGGCTAGATTTCCAAAGTCAGCCGTGATAGGCTACATAAATCGTCACGTAGCCTATCACGGGTGACTTTGACAAAAAAAAGTGCGTACGCAAATTGCGGCCCCCATAGGGCGCCGCCATTTGCGTTCCTTATTTTGGCACGTGTAGTCTACATAAACATTTACGTAGACTACGGCGAAAATAAGGGCAACGGCGAAAATAAGGGCAACCGGATGGAGGCGAATCTGTCCATCACTATCTGAAACATGTTTGGCAGAAACATCTGCGTCGAGCATCCAGCAAGCCCCCCTCCCACACTTGCTCACTGCCAGGGTCACTATCTATCTCAGGACTGCCAGCACGAGGAATCTCTGCCAGCTGCTGTGCCTGTGAGGGATGAGCTGGCTCCTCTCCCACAGATTGCTGATCCTCCTCAGAGTCAGAACTGCTCTGGGGTTCCATCGGCTCAGTTTCCACCCTGACAGCTCTGGAACTCCTCACCAAGGGTGGCTTGTCTAGCCCTGCCTCTGATGACCTTGTACCAATAGACAGACATGTTAAAAAAATAATAATCAGAGAGGCCATTGACCATAAGCTGACCATAAGTTTTGTAATTGGTTGTATTGCTTGTTTTTTATTGATTCCCCCCCACACACACACACACACACCACCTTTTTAAAAAATAAAGAAATGTGTAATTTCTTGCTGATTTAGTATATTTTATAGTATTTGTAGTGTATTGCTGTTAGCCACCTTGAATATGATGGGATACATATTCCATGAACAAATGGGATGATGGAATAATGAACAAATAAATATATAGCAAATAATATATCCATCTTAACTTAAGGTATAATGTTAAGGTGGATTTTGGAGATGTCTGCTTCTGCAAATTTCCAAAGAAGCAAAACTATTGGTATTTTTTGCAAAGCCTTGCAAAAAAAAATTGAGGGTGGGGGCTTTGACACACTGTAATTTTTTTGCACAATGATTGCAAAAGCATGAAGGTTTTCCATGGTGGAGCAAATGAAGTGACTAGCGAACTCCTGAATATTTGTCCCTTGCATCTCATATTCAGATACCATGTAATGACTCTGACCATGGAGATGGGTGGCTAGATGTAAAGAAGGAAAGCTTCACTTTGCACTTCTTTGCTTACACAACTATTAAAGGAACACGTTCTCTCTCCTCCTTTGTATCAGGTGACTCTGCACCAGAGAATCTATAGTGTAGATGAAGATTTTCTATTCACCTCTTGCAGAAATGGATATGAGTATAACGGCATGACCCTACGGCCACTTGACAGTGGCTCGATGGCCATAGGATTTTTCATTTTCAGCACTCTGAAGTAGGGATGTCAGAGAATTCCACCACGGATCTCGGTGAGGCCGAATGCCAGTGCATTCGGCCCCCCGAACTCCGTGGTGGAATGGCCTGCCCCCCCGCCCCCCCACGGATCCCCCCCCCCGGGATGAGACGTACCTGGGGTGGATGTTCCGGGCAGTGGCGGCTGCAGCGGCAGTGTTGGCGGCTGGGCTTCCGACCAACTGCCGCCGCCGCCATTTGCAGTCTTGTCATTCTTCTTTTCTTTTTTTTACAAGACGTGATAGGCTACGTAAAGATTTACCTATCATGGCTGGGTAAAAACAAAACAAAACACAACCACGTATGCAAATGGTGGTGGCTACGGCCGCCGCCATTTGTGTTCCTTATTTTTTTCCGTCTTAGTCTACATAAAGGGGAACGCAAATAGCGTAGCGGGCGCTATTTGCGTCCCTTTTTGATTCGCCGTTTTAGCCTACGTAAATATTTACTTAGGCTAAAATGTTGAATCAAAAAGGGATGCAAAGACGGACAAAAATAAGGGACGCAAAGACGGACAAAAATAAGGAACGCAAATGGCGGCGGCTGTAGCCGTACGCCATTTGTGTACGTGGGTTTTTTTACATTTTTTACGTACGTTTTGGGTTTTTTTTACCCAGAGCCCTCCGCGTCCGGAAATCCGGCTGCAGACAGCTCTGGCCTGGGCCTGGCCGGCTGCTCCGTAGAGCTGCCGCGGAGCACAGCCGGCCCTGGAGGATTCCGGGGGGGGGGGAATGGATCTCCCCTCCCCGTCGAGGATTCCAAGGGGAGGGACGGAACGCCTCCCCTCCACCATCAACATAATCCACAGAAAGGTAAGTGACTTTCGTACATCCCTACTCTGAAGTCAGTTCCCAGAAAATCCCCTCCCCTCCTCCACTACCCTTGTAGGCAGTGCAGGTCATCCCTGGCTCCATGCTCTGAAGAGCAGTGCTGAGTGGGGAAAAAGGGGGCATTCCGAGGGAAGGGGATGGCAGAAGTGCCACCACGATGCTTCCTATGTGCCGTCCGGCCTCCCCCCTGCTCCGAAGCTCCCTAGCTAGATAGTGAAAATTATCCACCTAGCTGCAAATGCAGGGCAGCTGGAGCACAGAGGAGAAGATCCCCTCCATGCTCTGCCCACCCTGCATTGGATAGTTGGCCCTCTCCAAGTTTGGAGGAGGCTGACTGTCCCCATAGGCTTGCACCCTAAGTGTGCAATCCTATGCATGGTTAGACAGAAAAAAGTCTTACAACTCTCAGCTACCCAGCACAGCTGGCTGGGGAATGCTGGGAGTTGTAGGACTTTTTTCTGTCTAACCATGCATAGGATTGTGCCCTAAGTTAATTTTCTTTCGGAGGGGAAAGTAGGCTTTGACAGCATGCTGTGAGCTTGGATTGACTTTTTGAACTTAACTAACAATTCATTTTAGACACTGGGCTCCATGGCAAAGGCTGTGGTTTGGCATCTCACTCTGCTTTGTTCAATACTTGGATGGGTTTTACATTCCAGAACTGCCCTGGATCCCACTGAGGCACTAACCGAGGTCAAACAGTTGAACTTCTGAATATTTGACATTGACTATTTGTTCTGTGTCAAAATCTGAATATCAATTTCAGTGTCAATGTTCGAAACAGGCCTTTTCCTCCATTCTGGTGGCATAGGATGGAGAGTTCTCTCATCTACGTAGCAGCTGGAGTGACTTAGCCATTGGGCTAATCACACAATCTAGTGGAGCCCAGGCAAAACCAGACCCTCCTGTCTCTCTTGAAATTATTTGGAGGTGCACTGGAGACACGAGTATGCGCCTTCTGGTCCCAGTACTGAACTCTCTTTAAAATCTTTGCTGCTCAAAAAAACATGGTGGATGTTATCTCACTGTATGATAGATGTGCTGCATCCATGGTTCCCAGGTGTGGTGGGATTTAAACTTAGCCTGCCCAGCATGACAAGCTCAAAGGTTGTGCCTTTCATAATGGGGAAGAAAGATCGTCAGGGCTACCATGTTTGCTACATAATGCTCTTTCGAATTTCTTAACTGGCACAAGTGTGTCTTCTTGTAGGAGTGTTATTCATTCTGGACCAGATCCTGCATGGTTCCTTATGCAGCTGATATATGGCTGGGTGAAGTGAGATGAAGTCTCTTCATCTCTTCAAGCAGAGATGCTTGAATCTCTGCTATGAATGATATGAATTTTAATTCTTAATTTCCAAATGAAGATGAAAAGATGGCATGATGATATAAGGGGGGCACTTTTCAATGATATGGAGCTGTGCCAAATTTTTATGGTGAAAAATAAGCTTTCGGGGGCATGAAATACTCGAGGGAGGAGTGATTTGTATTCCCTTTTTCTGATGTGTGTTGGCTTGACTTGACATTCCCGATACTTCTTTGGTGTAACTTTTTAAAATGGCTGCTTCTTGTTAATCACAGCATGGTCCCACTGAATTGGTGATTACATTGTGAGGAGGGTACCATTTTTCCATTGAGGCCAATACTGTCTTCTCTGGCTGGCAGCATATATCCATGGTTTCAAGTAAAGAAAGTCCTCTGCCATCGCCTGATACTGTTTATGTAGTGAGGGGTTTATCCTGCAACTTTCTGCTTACAAAGTATGTGTTCAATCATTGAGCTATGGCCCTGACCGGGGATTGAATAAATCTGTCAGGTTTGCTTTCTCCTGCACTCAGATGGGTTAAATGCCATGTTCTCTCCGTCGTGAATATGAAGACATGTGTGAATGTTGGTAAATTCCAAACAAAACTGAACTGGAACAAAATTCTTAGTTCAGAGTCAACAGGTACGGCTATTCCCAGCATGGAAAAGGGCCATGTTGTACTTGCATGCTATACAGCTGTTAAAGGAGCTGTTGTGAGAGAAAAGAGGCAGTGACTAGGGATGTACGAAAGTCACTTACCTTTTCGTGGATTCGGTTCATGGGGGGGGAGGCGTTCTGTCCCTCCCCCCGGAATCCTCGACAGGGGGGGAGGTGATCCGGTCCTCCCCCCCATAATCCTCGACAGCCAACTGTGCTCCACGGCAGCTCCACGGAGCAGTCAGACAGGCCCAGGCCAGGGCCATCCGCAGCCAGATTTCCAGCCGCGGAGGGCTCTGGGTAAAAAAAAAAAAAAATGCGTACGCAAATGGCGGTGGCTACGGCCACCACCATTTGCGTTCCTTATTTTTCGCCGTCTTAGTCTATGTAAATATTTACGTAGACTAAGATGAAGACAAGAAGAAAGGGGAACGCAAATAGCATACTGGGCGCTATTTGCCTTCCCCTTTCTTGTCTTTGCCTTACATTTGTGTATGCATTTTTTTTTTAACCCAGCCATGATAGGCTACGCAAGTCTTTATGTAGCCTATCACTGATGTAAAAAAAAAAAAAAGAACGAGACTGCAAATGGCGGTGGCAGCAGCCAGTCAGAAGACCAGCTGCTGCCGCCGCCGCCGCTGGAGCCGCCACCGTCCGGAACATCCACCCCAGGTAAGTCTCATCCTGGGAGGGATCCGTGGGGGGCAGGGGGGTGGCAGGCCATTTTGCTATGGATTTTGGGGGGCCGAATGCACTGGCATTTGGCCTCATCGAGATCCATGGTGGAATTCTCTGACATCCCTAGCGGTGACCCTAATTCAGCACTAACATGGTTGAATACACAGGAATTCAAACCCAGACATTTAAGAGCAAAGCACTCAGAGTCCTGGGCCTGAATGGACCAATCTGTCCATTTTGGTTTCTCCCACATTTAAAATTTTAAATCTCAAGTTATTTCCATCCCAAATAAGAAGACATTTATAAAGGTTGATCAATTCTTATCAACAACAAACTGAGACAGATTGCCCACCCATCCCTAGTCGGTACTTCTAAAAGGGTGTGGGGAGTGAGTTCCAAAGCAATAGAGCAATGTTTCCTGTTCTGCACTGGTGTTTTCATTGTCTGCCTCTGAATGGTGGTGATGGGAAGGTCCCTGAATTGAGGGGGTCCCAAATCAGGCACTAGGCAACTAGGCTGACCTTTCCTGGTTTCTCACTGTATTTTCGAGGTCCAGTGCTCACAGAATGGGCAGCAGGGAGCATCAGCCTTACTCAGCAATGGGAATGCCCCCAACTAATATTTCCTATGCCCCTTTGCACCCTAAAGGTGGCCAAAAAGGGAGCTTTTCATGGTGTGTGTGTGTGTGTGTGTGTGTGAGAGAGAGAGAGAGAGAAATCCAAGCCCTCTACTCTAAATTACAAAATAAAATAAAAAGTGTACATTATGTTTATAAGATCATTACATGGGCAGTAATGGATCATTAGGAATCCAGAGGAGAATAGACAGTACAAAGAAAAGGGGTGGGGAGAGAAAAACACAACACTGAAACTACTTCCTTTACATGTGTTTTTATGAGTGTTGAAAAGCTCCCATTTTTACTAGTTTCAGCATCCTCCTTTGTTTTGATGATGCCATTTTTCTTCTTTGCCCTCACAGCTCTTGGCTTCACTGGATTAAAACTCTTGTTTTCATCCTAATGGTTGTCTGTGATTTTTATGGATGATGTCATAATATTACATCTGCTGTGATGACATCATGGACCTTTGCAAACAAAACATGTGGATCCCCAAACCAATAAAATTAAATGGCAGGGTGTTGCCAAGGGCAGTGATAACAAAGGAAATGGTAAATGGCACAAAGATGAAACAAGAGCCCAAGGAAGAAGAAAAAAATATGACAACAGCTAAGGACTGGTGAGAATTCCATTCAGTCTGCATCTTGATGTGAACACCTGTGAACTATATGTTGGAGGTTCAGTGCCCAATTCACACTCCCCAAAGCAAAGCATGAAACAGTTGCAGTCCTCAATCCACATTGATTTTCCAGAGGTTGAGCTCAAGTTCAGCAATTTAATCAAAAATGCACAAAAATGCATGTATATATAAGATTAGGGGAAAGTCTATGCAAAATTGCTTTAGCCTATGGGAAAAATGTATCCATCTTTAAAACTGTGCATTAAAATACACAAATACATACATTTTGGGGGAAATTACATACAAACATGTGTATATTTGAAGAAATGGTCATGAAAACATGCATGAAAATTCATGTGGATTAAAAAAAAAACCTGTTCGCAGATCAGTGTGGAAATAGGACAGTACAAATTTAACTGTGGAAATCCAATGACCTCGCTTAAAATGAACTTGAGAAATTCACCCATCCATACCAACAGCATCAAAACAATGTGGATGTTTGACAAGATGGGGTTGTTTGGGGTGATTTGTTCAGCTGTGTCAAAAGTGCACTCTTGTACTGGATATTAAAATTAGAGAATATTCATCACACCTCTACTAAAAATGAGAAAATCTGTAGCTAGGATGACAGATCTTCAGCCTGAGTTATAAAACATACAGATCAGTAACACAATGCCATAAGAATATATTGACTGTGGGCCAAACTCATCAGAAGATTGATCAATCCAGCTGACTTGCATTAATTGTGAAATAGAAAGAACGGCACGATCAATGATAGGCAGGAAAGTGCAGCAGTAATGATGCCACGTCTAACTAATCCAGTAATGGAGAACCTGATGTATAGCATATTGGAATTCCACCGTTCGGGGCCCTTGTCACAATAAAGTATATCCTGCAATTATGGGGAAAAATTGAGCAAGCAACAGTTGAGGCAGCCTAATCAGCCAATGCCACAATAGTTCTACTGATTAAACACTAAATTAAGTGGCACTCCAGTTCTGCAACTTGCCTGCATTATTAAAAGAGAGAAGGGGATCCTTGAGTTTACACAGTGAAAAGGGGGGGGGTTGTGTGTGTGTTTAATCCATGTAAATTGTGATCATTAAACACGGGCAAGATAAACTATGGTTCTTAGCTGTTGCCCTATATACAGCTTTTATTGCACTCTAGTGCTGATTATGACGTTGCTGCTTACTGTGTCTCCCTTTCCTCATCCTAGAACATGGTAGGGATGCTGGAGAAATTCAAGACAGACTAAAATGAGCTCAGATTTCTAAGAATCTGACCTGTAGAATCTGCTGAGGATAGGGATGTACGAAATGTACTTACCGTTCCGGTCTGGGGCGTCCGCGGTGAGGGAGAGGCGCTCCGTCCCTCCCCCCCAGAATCCTCCCCGGCCATCTCCGCTCTGCGGCAATTCTGCGGAGCCACCAGCCAGGGCTGCCCGCAGCCAGATTCTGGCCACTGCCAGGCTGCTGTGGCCAAAAATGGCAGCCGCTATGCTGGCTGCCATTTGCATCCCTGCCAGGCCGTGATAGGCTACGTAAGTATTTACATAGCCTATCATGGCAAAAGGCAGCCAAGAAAATGGCAGCCACTATGCCATTTGCACCCCTGCTCTTTGCCGTGATAGGCTACGTAAGTATTTATGTAGCCTATCACAGCAAAAGGCAGCCACGCACATGGCGGCTGCAGTGATGGCCAACATTTGCAGCCGCAGCAGCCTGGCAGCGGCCGGAAGACAAGCCAGAGCTGCCGCCGCCGCATCCACCGCCAGGTAGGTCCATCCCGGGGGGAGATTTCGGGGGGTGGCGTGGGGGGAGGCCATTCCACCATGGACTCCGGGGGGGGCAGATTCCAAAGAATCCGGCCTCACTGGAGTCCATGGCGGATTTCTCCAACATCCCTAGCTGCAGAGTGGAGCCGCGTGGAGTCTGTGAACCTCCGGATTTGTTTTTTTCACTTTCCCGAAATTTACACATATAGAATCACAGAATCATAGAATAGTAGGGTTAGAAAGGGGCCTATAAGTCCATCGAGTCCAACCCCCTGTTCAATGCAGGAATCCAAGTCAGAGCATCCCTGCCAAGTGGCTGCCCAGCCTCATCTTGAATGCCTCCAGTATGGGAGAGACCGCCACCTCCCTAGGTACTTGGTTCCATTGTCATATTGCTTCAACAGTCAGGACGTTTTTCCTGATGTTCAGCCAGAATCTGGCTTCCTGTCACTTGGTCCCATTATTCTGTGTCCTGCATTCCGGGATAATTGAGAAGAGATCCTGGTCTTTAAACTCGTAGGAAAATACATGAGCTTCTGCTGAGGAAACTTTGAATGGAATGGGGACAATACACTAAATGTTGCATACTAAGGTAAATTATTTAAATACTTACATAAACATGTAATTATTTGCATATTTGCCCACATAGAATCACAGAATAGTGAATCATAGAATAGTAGGGTTGGAAGGGGCCTACAAGGCCATCAAGTCCAACCCTCAGCATGGTGAAAAAAAAATAGCATCCATCTGTGGACGGACGATAGAACAAAACGCACCTGACAATCCATGAAACACAGAAGGAGAGGATGTTACACAGTCCGTGCATCCCCAGAACATGGAAAAAACAGGAGTGGAAGTGAAAGGAGAGGCAAACTTCAAGCCACTGGATGGTCTTTTCATGTAGAATGAAAGTCATGAAAAGGCCGATAAGGTTCCATTAAAAATATCCCCTGGGGACACCGCGATCTGCTATTCTCTTGTTCAAAGATAATTCTTTCATGGCAAACTTGTTGTGAAAAGATCTCTCTCTCTCTCTCTCTCTCTCTCTCTCTGTGAGTGTGTGTGTGTGTCTCTCTCTCCCCAGTCCTTTTCTAATTACCCACTACGTCTCCTCTCCTCCAGTTCCTACTTAAGACTTACTTCCTTTGAAGATATTCTGAGCCTCCAAGCCTCACCTTACCTGTTCCATTGTTATCTTTACCTAAATTTTCATTGCTATTCATTTGCCTATCCCTGCCCTCACCCACTACATTCTCTTTTCTCTTGAGTGTAAGCCCTCTGGGACAGGACCATGTCTTTTCTGTGTTCTCCTCCATAATGCCTACGGCCCTATCAATTCTAACACACACATTGAATTCCCTCTCCACGCAACTTCTACAGAACTACAACTTTGCCTCTAGTCACCCTAGCAGCCTTTCTGCAAAGGGTTGCCAAGCAACCCTTGCTTTATAGGCCCAATTGGTGAAATCCCCCCGTTATCTCCTTCTTTTTGGGTTTGAAAAGCCACAAAACAGTAGATTCTCCATTCATGACTTGCCAGATTCTGCTAGGTTGGACCCATAATAACTTGTCCAATATTTCTTGAGCTATGTCTATGCATCTGGCTGAACTGGGGGGGGGGGCAGGAGTAGTTCTAGGACTGAGGGGGTTCTGGCAAAAGGGCCTCTGCTGGGCCCCATCCTAAATCAGTGGGCTCTTTGCTGTCAGCGTACCTGGCATCAGCAGGAGGCCATTTAATTCCCCACATTTCATTCAGCGTTGCTTCACTCCGGGACATTGTGGGGAATCATAACGGTGGGCCACCACGAGGTATGCCCATGGCAAGCATCAACACAAAGTTTTCAGGTGCTGGTGCAGTATTTTTAAATTTTAAATTTAAATCCACCCTGAGTTCATGCCATCCCTCCCTGTGCCTTTGTAAGGCATGTGTGCTCCACTCTAGTACTGTATAGACATCCCACCCAAAATGTATGGCTTGCCCAAAGGTGGGAGGGAATTTTCCCTGTGAAGCAGAGGCTGACATTCCGGGGCAGCCACGTCAGGGTGCACCGTTTGAAAAGGAGGTGGCGTCTTCCATGGGCGTTGCCATGTCTCACCTGGCATCTACGTTACGAGCCTTTTGGCTCCAGGAGAATATATTTTTGGCAGTTTTTCCATGCCATTTAAATTATGTTTCGGTGTATTGTAGATTTTTGAATTAATTGTTCCTTCATCCACTGGGTTTTAGTGCTGCTTTTATAGTGGTTTTAATGTTGGTTTGTGTTGGTTTTAGGCTGATTTCTGTGTTGGTTTAGATATTTTATAGGGTGTCTTCAGTTTATTTGTTAATGTTAAAGCTTGGTGAACTCACCAGAGGACGTGGTTACTTGGGTGATGAGGAAATGCCATAAACAGACAGACAGTCAGACAGACAGACAAATATAACATAATATTAATTCAGAGCAGCAATATTTTAAGGGTAGCAGCTACAAGTTTCCCATCTATATACTGAGTCATATCAGGCTGAGAAAATAAGACAGTGACATGGATAAAACACATTGACAACCTATCGTTTTTGAAAGATGTTGACATCTCAAGGCCTATCACTTTTGAAAGATTTTGTTTCTATGAAAGCATTTATGTTGCTGGACATCTTACATGACATTTCCAATAAGGCTGGGATCATATCTGCAGAGTCTTTCCATGTTACACAATATAGTTATAAGTTGTTGTCATTGAAGGGTCTCTCTCTCTCTCTCTTACTGGTGGTAGAGAGAGAAGAAGAAAAGAATCGTGGAGCTCCTTGCAAGCTTGTATTAGAAGATAACCCCAAAGTATGAAATGTTAATTATGAGTAACTGGATATTCACTTTACTCTCATGGGCTTGGTCGCTCAGACGGTTTGCTCAGAATGGCTAAGGGCTGGACACACCATCTTAATAAACATGAAATGCAGATAAATATGGGAACATGTTCTTTATTTGTTTCTTTTGTTGATCTTTATTCAGTTTGATGTTAATGATATTGTATTATTCATGACCCGATACACGTGGTTTGTTTGTTTGAGAATTAACTGGTTACATTGGGGCTTTACTAAGGGATTATCTAATATACCATCACAATTCCTTGAGATGGAGCTGCCAGAATGATGGGCAAGAAGAAGGGTCTTTGCAAAGAGAGAGCGAGAGAATGAGAGAGAGACAGCGTGCTCTGGAGAAATTCTTGAATGGTTGTCAGGTTCAAGTCTCAGCAATTTTGTTTCAGTTTGCAAATCGTCTGAATGTGCCCTGGCCGCAACCCCAATTTTTTTTTGGAAAAAAATGTATGTGCATCCCCAAACTTGCAATTGCAGTTGGGGAAAAAAAAGTATTTTTATTTTTTAAAAAAGTGCACTTTATAATGTGCATTTTCCAAACAATACACATTTTCACACTTTAGTCAAGGGTGTGTGTGTGCGCACACTTTTGAAAAATGCACACAGAAAGACTTCCCACTGCCATGTTTGACATAACTTCTGCAGTGGGGAGGCTTCTTCTGTGTTATGCCCCCCCCCCCACCTCTGCTTCCAACTGTAGAAATACCTCCTTCTTTGGTGATTCAGTTTAATAATTCAGCATGAGTATGATAACATCAGATACACTCTGATTTAATCCTTCAGAAATTTTATTATGTTTTCTATGGCTCACCAGCATTGCTTCATTCATTTCTTGTAATGAGTGATATATTTGACTTGTTGTTTCCAGAATGCACAGGTTGCTACCCTATGGGCAACCCAACCCATGCAGATCTCTCAATATTGGAATGATGTGATCAAGAGAGCTTCGGCTATTGGGAGGTATAGAAATGAAATAAATAAATAAATAAGATATGCACCTGTTAGTAGTCCTGGAGAGGCAGGAAACAGGACAGCATAGGAAGTCCTTACTGGAGATCTTCATGGTGCCTTAAAGGTACAACTACAGAGGCCAGTTGAAAATAGGGATGTTGCATGTTGGAGGAATCCTGGGGGGGGGGGGAGAGCTCAGTGAGTTTTCACCAGCTCAGCCCCCCAGGTTCCGGTTCATAGAACCCCAGGCTTGCCTGATTTGATGTGTACTAAGTCAGCCAGGCTCACAGGTTTCCATTGTATTTGTGCAAATCATAATTTGCGCAAAATTGCAGGTATGTTTACGAAAATCATGATTTGCGCAAAACGGCAGCCATAAATAGCACACTTTGCTGAAAATTGCAGGCATAAATTGTCATGTGCAATTTTGAGCAAATTGCACTATTTATGACTGCCATTTTGCTCAAATCATGATTTCCATAAATATTTATACCCACCATTTTGCACAGTTCATGGCTCATGGATAAATAATGGTGGGAAAGTTCCCAAGTTTTGGGACCTGATCCACCGCTTGGCTTGTACATGCTTGCCAAGTCAGGGCACTGGGGGGATAAGTCAAGCCAAAAGCGAAGAGGATTTCCCCACAATGACAATACCTAGTTAAAAAGTTGGCAGCCGGAGGTCTTACTGAGATAGGCAGTCCCTCAGATAACTAAGTGATAGCTGTCAAAGTTCCATTTATGAGCTGGACCCCCTGATCCCCAAGAGATCTTAAAGGATCTCTTGCTTCCTTAAGAGTCCCACCTTCCTTGTTTTAAACTTCCCCTTCCCAGTAACATGGAATTTAGGCTATAGACATGGGTGACTGACACTCTAGACACAGGGTTTAACCACAACAGTTTCATAGTAGATTTAAAGGAAACAAATTACAACTAAAGGTAGTTACACAATAGAGCTGAGTGACTGAAAAAATGTCTTAAAAGAAAATAAATGTGGCATAATGCAAGTTCCTTTACCCTAGCTGTTCTTAGACTTTTCTGGGCTGCTTTTTCCTGCTCAGTCTTCAGACTCTGCTCTCCGTTCAGGCTCTGGCTGTCTCTGCTCTTACTGGGTCTCTTGCTCTCTTTATATACCCTTCTTCAAAACCAAAAGTACTGAATCTGAAGAAACGAAACTTAATGGAGAAATGAAACTGACACTTAACCAGACAAACAAAACTACTTGTCTCAGGGTTTCCCCCTCCCAACAGAAAACTCCAGGCCTTAAAGCCTGACCTTTTCCCCCCCTTTGCCTCTGTAGGCCTCAAACCTTCACAATAGCCTTATCACACTTCTTCAGGCCTTACTAGATTGGAAGAAGAGTGGTCTCCCTTATATTTGCTCTGGGGCTATAATAGTCTCAGAAGTCCTGGCTCCAAAAGGAGGCCAATGATGCCAGAATAGCCATGGCTGATTCATCAGGAACAATTAGTGGTCAAATGAAAGTTCACTGTGAACTCAGCATTTAAGACTCAAGAGAACACTGACATGTACAACTCATACACTGAAAAATAAAAATAAAACTCATCTACGACTGTTAAGCCCTGGATGCCTGTTCAGTTTTATTCAGCTAATTCTTTAATGCTTAGCCCTCTTTGCCTCCTTCTGTTAGAGGAAGATGGGGCAGGGATCAAACAATGGATTTTAAGCAGTTCATAATCAATTATAAGTATATGATAAGTACTGTGGAATAAGCCATCTACTCCCAACGTTTGTTGTTGTTCTTGTTGTAGTTGTTGTTGTTGTTGTTGTTATTGTTCCCATTAGTCTTTTAGGAATTCTTGTCATACATAAAAATTACATTCAAGTTATGCCGTAAATGAGATGCATGCTGGACCTTGATTGTTCAGGCTTGTGTTCTGAGTTCCCCCTTCCCCAGGAAAACTAATTTGTAGTGAAGCTTTGTAAATGAAACCACTGAATAATTCACCTTAGAATAACTCGGAAGTTCTGTATGTCATATTAGAACAGAAATATTTAGTTTTATTTTCAGGGTATTTTTCTTTTCTTTTTACTAATCCCAGGGGATTGACAAAATGTGATGGATAATATGCTGAAGTGCTGGCTGAAAGAGCTCTGCTCTTTTTTCATGCTCTCTTTACTTTCTTTCCATTTCTCCCCCCTGCCCCGAATACAAATTTGGGGCATTTTCTTTAGGCAATGAGTCAAAACACCTTGATGTTCCCGCTGAACATCAGGAAAAACATCCTGACTGTTAGAGCAATATGACAATGGCACCAATTCCCTAGGGAGATGGTGGGCTCTCCCACACCGGAGGCATTCAAGACAAGGCTGGACAGCCATCTGTCAGGGATGCCCTGACTTGGATTCCTGCATTGAGCAGGGGGTTGGACTCAATGGCCTTGTAGGCCTCTTCCAACCCTACTATTCTATGATTGTATGATAGATAGATGGATAGATAGATACATACATACATACATACATACATACATAGAGCGAGCATCTGGAGATGTACCTTCTGCACAACACTGTTCTCCATGGTGGCAGATGCCCATGAGTGGTTCACCATCAGCTGAGAACCTCTGCACACTCCACATGTCCAGAAGGTTGTGTGAATATCACTTATTAAATCTGCTGCCATTGCCACATCAGTCTGAATTTCCTTCCGCTTGTTTTGATAGCCATCCAAAAAGGCATAGAGCCCCTTCCATTATGGCCCAGCACAAGGGCGAAGGAAAAGAGAAGGTCTCAGGGGTGACTTAATTTACTGTTTGCATTGCCCCACCCTGGGAAGGAGGGGTTGAAGGTGCACACCCCATCCTCATTTGGGTCTCTGTGTGTGTATTTTCTTGAGAGGAGAAGACTGAGGGGAGACATTATAGCGCTCTTCAAGTACACAGAGAGCAAAGCCAGGATCTCTTCTCAATCATCCCAGAGTGCAGGACATGGAATAATGGGCACAAGTGGCAGGGAGCCAGATTCCGGCTGAACATCAGGAAAAATGTCCTGTCTGTTAGAGCAATGGAACCAATTGCCTAGGGAGGTGGTGGACTCTCCCACACTGGAGGCATTCAAGAACAGCCACCTGCTGGGGATGCTTTGACTTAGATTCCTGCCTTGAGCAGGGTGTTGGACTCGATGGTCTTTTAGGCCTCTTCCAACCCTACTATTCTATGATTCTATGTCAAGACATCCATGTGAACAGTAGACTACCCAGTGACATAAAGATTAAAGAGCACAGCCAAGTGCTGCTTCTCCCCTTATCACAGGGGTGGAGAACCAGATGTTAATAGACTCCAGCTCCCCTCAGCCCCAGACAGCATGGCCAGTGGTCAAGGATGATGGGAGTTGTAGTCCAAGAACATCTGGAGGGCAGTGGTTCCCTACCCCAGCTTTCACCTCAGATTCTCCTACGTAGAATGAAACAAAGTGGAGTATCAAATTTGCACGGGGAGAAAAAGGTACTGAACTGAGCAGAGAGATCACAACATTGAGATGATTGTCCTGGGTAGCCATCCCTCTCACTTCTGGGTAGCATGGGGTTCAGGTGGCTGATGCAGCTTGCTTTACCCAGGTACAAGATTCCAGTGCACACCCCATCCGTCTGCTTTCCAAAGCAGAGAGGCGTGAGGAAGCTTCCTTACATGGGTCAGGAGGCTGGTGGCTCTGATGTCTGTGGGTCTGTGAATTAGGGGTGTATGAAATCCCCTTACTGTTCTGCCCAGGAGTCCTCAGGGAGGGGGAGGTGATCCCTCCCTCCCCCCGGAATCCTCCCTGGCCAGCTCCGCTCCGCAGCAAGCCTATCATGAAAAGAGTAACGATGCAAATGGCATAGTGGATGCCATTTGCATCCCTGCTTTAGCCGTGATAGGCTACGTAAATCTTTACATAGCCTATCACGGCAAAGAGCAGGGACGCAAATGACGTCTGCTACGCCAGACGCCATTTGCGGCTGCAGACCGGGGCAGCGGACGGACCGGACTGGCTGGCAGCAGGTAGGGTCCGTCCAGGGAGAACTTTGTGGGGTGGCAGAGGGGAGTGTTCTGTTCTGCCATGGACTCTGGGGGGCCGTGCCATCACTACTGTGAATCCACTCTGGGTTTCAGTCAAAACCAGTCAGAGCTCTAAAGGAGCTACTGAGGTTCAGCACTCGGAGAGCTCATTTAGCATTCTGACTGGTTCTGACTGAAGACTGGATTTACAGTCTCTCTAACAACAGAGCCATCAGCCTCCACCTCTGACTGGCAGTTACTCCCCAGGGCCTCAGGCAGGGGTCTTCCCCATCTTCTGCTGCCTAATCCATTTTTAACTGCAGATGCCAGGAACTGAACCCAGATGTAAAGTATGTGCAGTACCACTGAGTAATACTACTTTGGTCCTTCCCCAAAGCCTAGAGAATTCCATACACAGTGAATTCTCTGACCTTTCCTCCCATGAGATAAAATTGCCAGAAGCAGCATTGCCATTTCCAGTAGTAGTAGTAGTAGTAGTAATAATAATAATAATAATAATAATAATAATAATAATAATAATTTTAAACTAATCTTGGTGCTGTGCTTTCTGGAATTAATGAAGCAGGCATTCACCTTGATATCTGACTACTTTCAACCATTATAGAACTACTATAGTTCTTTAGTGTTCTTTTTCATCGCCAAATATAATTTTATGTTCAGAAAAATGTTACCTTCTACCGAATCATGTAAACAGACTAATAAGTATATTCATCTAAGGACTGTACTAGAAGGAGCGGATTTATGAGAAGCAACTGAAATTGTATTTGAGAAATGCTTCCATCTAATTGTGCAAAATTACAAGAAAACAAATAGGCTGAACATGTAGCTAACTTTTATTAAAATTAAGTTAAATCCAGTGACATGGCCTTGATTGTGAAACTTCTTTTTCTTTTCTTTTTTTTCCCTTTTTGCTGTGGTTGTTCCATACACATTTGCCAGTGGGGAAAGGACCCCATCTTGCAGATCTCACCCATGAAAATCCAAGCTGCCCCCTTAATTTCATTCCTTAATTCAGCCACCCTTGCTCCTTTAGAGACAGTTCTGTAGGGCTTTGATCTCCAGGACTGGCACGGTTATTTTAAAAGGTTTTTTTCTGTCTTTAAAACAGTGTTGCTTTAAACAAATAGTTTATTATAAAAGAAGACAGCCTTCTTTTGGGAGGCCACTGGGAAGAGGAAGTGTTTTGGCTGAAAGCAGATGGAGGATTTCAATTTAAAAAGAACACCCACATACAAGGCGGTGACTGAGCACAATTCATTTTTTTAAAAAAATACGTATTTATTATTGGAATATACTACACTGCGTTTTTATTTATGAAAATTTTGCAACTCTTTGTGGAGGACTAAGGATGGCGGAGAATTCCGCCACGCACTCCAATGAGGCCGGATTCTTTAGAATCTGGCTCCCCGGAGTCGGTGGTGGAATGGACCAATCCCCATCCGCCACCCGCGAAGTTCACCCGGATGGACCCTACCTGCTGCCGTCCGGGTCCGTCCGCTGAGTCCACAGCCGTCCGCTGCCAGTCTGCGGACACAAATGGTGTCCAGCGTAGCGGTGATAGGCTAGGTATATCTTTACGTTAGCCTATCACGAAAAGAGCTAGGTAAATCTTTACGTTAGCCTATCACGAAAAGAGCAGGGACGCAAATGGCGTAGCGGACGCCATTTGCGTCCCTGCTGTTTTCATGATAGGCTACGTCAATCTTGACATAGCCTGTCCCGGCAAAGAGCAAGGATGCAAATAGTGTCCACTATGCCATTTGTGTCCCTGCTCTTTTCGTGATAGGCTACGTAAAGATTTACCTAGCCTATCACCGAAAAGAGCAGGGACACAAATGGCATCCACTATGCTGGATGCCATTTGTATCCCCAAACCGGCAGCGGGCAGAAGTCCAGCTGCAGACGGATCCGGCCGGTGGCTCTGTGGACTTGCTGTGGAGTGCAGCTGGCCAGGGAGAATTCTGGGGGAGGAAAAGATCACCTCCCCCTCTGCTGACCCCCAGGCGTACTAGTGAGTGGGGTTCGTACACCCCTACGGATGACAAAAAAAAAGCTGCATGACTGCTGGCTCCGCTGGACCTCGTGGTGCCGTTCCACAGAGGATTCTGTGGCACGGACTGAAGGGAATTCGATCCCATCTCAGTCCATGGTGGAATTCTCTGACATCCCTGTTTTTTACCTTCTGTCTGCAGAAGGCAAAAAAGATTCTTAGGGTGAAGTAGCAGCATCCAAACAGGCCCTAAAGTAAATGTATTTTGTTCATGCAGTTTTCCCAGCACAGATTGAGAGTTTTTGTGAATGTTTTTTCCCCCCAGGAATCAGATGCAATTTTATCTCTTACAGGACAAACTTCTTTGCATCTCTAAAGCTACATTAGAAGTATGATAGGACTGGTGGAATACAGTTTTGAATTATTATTATTATTATTATTATTATTATTATTATTATTACATTCCAGACTCTAAGGTTTGCATAGGGATGCTTCCAGCATTCTCCTCCTCTGAATTTCTCCCCATACTTTGGCGTTCCAAATCAATTAGGCTGCAATCATAGGTAAGCCCCAAAGAACATAATGGGACTTACTTCTGAGTTGGGATGGTGTGGGCTCCTGATTCCGTCTGGGAATCTGGTGCCCCCCCACACCCTCAAGCCACACTCGCCAAGCCCCTGCCCCCATTCACCCCCTGCTTCCACTCACCGAGCAACCCTCACTCACCTGGGTGGCCTCATAGAGCTCCGCGATGACCATTTTTTGAAAAATAAAACGGTGATCGTGAAAATGCACATAATTGCATATGGACGAAGATGCTCATTTGCAAAAAGGCACATATTTGTGTATGTGCATTTGCAAAATGGTGTATATTCGCGATCACCATTCGATTTTTTTCAAAAAATTGTGATTGTGGAGCTTGATGTGGCTGCCCAGGTGAGCGTGGGCAGCTCAGTGAGCGCTGGAGAGCTTGAGCATGGTTCAGGGTGCGCACAAGAAGGGGCAAGGGCTGGGCAGGAACCAGAGAACCCAGACAGGAGGGTACCTGCTTATCACTACTTCTGAGTAGACATGTATAAGATTGCACCGTGGCTTTTGTTTCTGAAGTGGAACCAAAATCACCACTGTTTATTTCTGAATTGTGTCCAAGGCACTGTATATGTGCAGTTCCCTGCATCTCTCAGCATCTTCAGTTCACTTTCCTCCCCTGTGCATCATCGGACTGCATGTGTGCATTGCACTGCAGCAAACAATTTGAATGTGATGGTGCATGATTCTTTTTGTGTAGTGTTTTACCAATGCTTGTGTGCAGTTGAGCGCATTGATAAAACCTAGCAAGAATGAGAGAGAAAGAGCACAGTGTGAGTTCTTTATTCAGAATCTGTATGCAGTCATATACATAGTCACATCAAGATGGCTTTATTTTGCTGTATTACATGCACTTGTGTATTGGTAATAAAGGGAAGATGCAAATGAACAAAATGTGCTGAAAGCTATGGCACATTGTGCATGCTCCAATTATGGATTTCATTTTAGAAACTCTTCTAATTAAATTAGAATTCGGAATGCATAGGATGCAATGAATAATATAGGAAATGAATGGGAGAAGTCCTCTCATCCCTGGGTTTGCAATTAAATTCTTGTTTCATGTGCATTTTTTTGGTGGAGAAATATTATTTGAAACCCCGAGCGGCACTATATGGTAGGGGTGTACGAACTCCACTTACCAGTCCACTCCGGGGTCCACTGTGGGGGGAGGCAATCCGTCCCTCCTCCCAGAATCCTTCCTGGCCGGTTCCGCTCCACGGTGAGTCTGCAGAGCTGCCAGCCGGGCCTGTCCGCAGCCGGACTTCCGTCCCCTGACTAGCTGCAGATAGGGGTGCACAAAAGCCACTTACCTGGTCTCGCAGCTTGCTTCGCGGTGGGGGGGAGGCGCTTCGCTGCTCCCCCCGAAGTTCAGGCCAGGGGGGGGAGGCTTCCCTCCTCGCCCGGCCGAAATTCAGGCCGGGGAGGAGGCGCTTCGCCTCGCCCGGCCGCGAAATAAAAATTAAAAAACAACAACAACAAAAAATGCCCCCGTGATAGGCTACGTGACGATTTACGTAGCCTATCACGGCTAGATCTGCAAAGTCAGCCGTGATAGGCTACGTAAATCGTCACGTAGCCTATCACGGGGGCGTTGTTTTTTTTTTTTACTTTTCTTGGAATGGCGGCGGCAGCAGCCAGTCAAAAGACCGGCTGCCGCCCCCGCCCCTGTCGAAGACCTGCCGAACCGCCGCCGGGACCCGCCGCCGGGAGGGACATTCGGGAAAGGTAAGTCCCATCCCGGGGGGGGGGGCGGGGGGGCAGAGAATTTCTCCCCGAAACTACTTCGGGGGGCCGAATACGTTGGCACTCGGCCCCCCGAAGTTTCGGGGAGAAATTCTCCCCCATCCCTAGTGCAGATGCGAATGGCGTCTGGCATAGCCAATGCCATTTGCGTCCCTGCTCTTTTTGGTGATGGGCTATGTAAATATTTGCATAGCCTATCACCGAAAGGAGCAGGGACACAAATGGCCATTTGCGTCCGCAGTCCGGGCAGTGGACAGATGGCAGTGGACGGACCCGGACCGGCCGGCAGCAGGTAGGGTCCGTCCCGACTTTAGTTCGCGGGGTGTCGGGGGGGAGCAGTCCATTCCACCACAGACTCATTGGAGTCTGTGGCAGATTTCTCCACCATCCCTACTATACAGGGATCAGATTTTGTGGAACTCATGGCAAGGTGTGTGGGAGAAGTATTGCTGCCTTAATGCATGTTGCTGAAAGGAGAGACTTTCCCCCTGATTAAATCTCCCATTTGTTTTGTTTTGTAGCTGGCTGTGTAGACAGTGGTTTTTGTTTGTTTGTTTGTTTGTTTTCCTTGGGGTTGCTGTATTGAAAATGATTGCATTCCCCACTGATGTTCCATCTTCAAGCAGACCATGGCATAGTGGCTAAGAGGCAGAGCAAATCAGGAGATCCCATTTAAAATCTTGCTTCTGTCATGGTTTCACTAGGTCACTTTAGGATGTAATCCAGTGGGCTGCGCCCTTGCTTCTAGAAAGCCCCTGAACTCAGAAGTTTCCAAGATTCATCTGCCCTGCTGGGCTGAAGCCAGCAGGGTGGGAGGAGTTGCAGAGGTGATCTTCTGCCTCCCCATCCTCTGATCTTTGATTTTTTCATTACATGGTCTTTTCAGCCTGTCTAGTGAGGGAGGGTGCTTCAGAGGGGTAGAGGCCTGGAGGAGGCTCAGGATAAATAGCACCCTGGCCTCTGGTATCCTCCCCTCCCAGGCCAGTGGAACACCTCCTTTCTTCCCTCTCTGAGGTTGATTTTCCACCCTCGGAGAGGTAGCCAGCACAGTTCCCTCCACTCTGGCTACAAGGGAGGGGGTAATGCAAGCCAATGTATGGTCCCTGGGATGCTCAGCCAGGGACGATAGAATTGCTCTCTTAGGCAACTCACACTGTCTCAGCCTGTCCCCCCATCTGTAATATGGGGGGAAATAATTATGACTTACCTTACACAGTAGTTGTACTGATTAGAACTAGGAATGGATGAATATGTCAATCTAGGTTTTTCATTTTTCCAATCTTAAATTTGGTTAATGCCAAATGTTGATTTTTTCCCCCAACCTCTGATCATTTCATCCTGACCACTGAGATTTAAAAACGATAGCTAACATGGAAATTCATACACATTTTTTGTACCCATTTCCCTGGTACATGAATTGTGTACAGATTCTGCATAATATACACATGTTTGCAGGTATTTTTTTTCCTAATAAATTGCATTTTAATGCTGTTTCTGCTAATATACAGGTTTTGTGGCTCTTTCCCCTAATTTTGTGTATGTACATTTTTATTGGAGAAATCCATCGCAAAATTTAGAGAAGCATGAATTTCTGAAGATAACCGAGCTTTGGTTCACATCTTTGTTCAAAAGCGTGAAGTTAGGTCAATTTGCAGTCACACAAATTTCTTCCCCACTCCTAATTACAACTAGAGAATTCACACAAAGTAGTTTGAACAGCTGAAAGCACTATACAAATGTTCAGTATTAGGACGTTGATGATTATGAAGATATTTAAGATAAGTTCTTTCTGATATCACCTTAAGCAAAAATACTGATGGCAACAACATGGCTGATCAAACAGCTGTTAAGTTGCAAACAAGGGCTCGATAGGTTCAGTACATCTCGCTTCCATTTCGCTCTGCAAAGCTTCTCCTGGCTTTGTGGAATGGTAGTTCTCTAAGTGAAATGAACAGCGCCTTGTTACTAAATGTAACAGTAAAATGAAAATGATTGCAAATAACCCAAATTTATGGCATGCCCATCGCTTCTATGCCCTCTGTTCCTGGTGTGAATATTTAAATCCAAAGCCAGCCAAAGTGAAATTTATTGCAGTCTAGCCACTATAAAATACTACGAGGGAATAAAATCAATCTTGACCCAAATCTTAGCATGCAAAACACACACACGTGCACATACACACTATAAAGTATAGTGCACCACTGCTAATTCAGTGCCCTGAGCTCCTGTGAGCTAGTGGAATAGAGAGTGTTTTTAAAAAGGTGTTTTATAGATGTCTACAAATTGTTGTTTTCATGAGGTCAAGGTATATAGTTGCTTGAAGTCAGAAAGTGTGTCAGAACTCCAGACTGCTGATATATATATATATATATATATATATATATATATATATACACCTGACCTTGGAAAGCAAAGTTTTATTTTTTTTATTTTTTTGCAGTGTTTTCCAGGACTTCCTGGGTCTTGTTCACCACACCCGAAACCTTAAAGCAGCTTTCCCGTACCTGGTGCTCTTCAGAAGTGTTGGACTGCAACTCCCATCACCCCAGCTGGCATGGCCAATCACAGTGCTGGCTGGGAATGATGGGACTTGCAGTCCAACACATCTGGAGGACATCAGGTTAGGGAAGGCTGCAGCAGCGAATTAGAGATGCAGGTCTACTTCTGGATATGTAGGGATTTTGTTAAATCTGTTCTGTGTTTTGCAAATCGAAATCGTCAAATCTGCAAAATGTGTCCTTCCTTTCCATTATCTGCTCATGGACAGAACTGGATTCTTTTAGGGATGTATGAGAATTTTGTTCCACTTGCACAAATTTGCACTGGCGTTAATGCACATTAGAGCTAATGCATAGATGCATAGAACTGTGCCCAAATGCCCTCTCAAAATTCCCCACCCTTTTCATAGGCAGAGAAATTAGGTGGGCCATTTCACCGAATTTATCCAGTTGGAGGAGAAATTCTCCAACAATTTCTCAGGTTGGGCTCACCACTGGCAAGGGTTATAACACAACTCCTTTCTTTTTTTTTCTAAGGTGTTTTGTTTCTTGTATTGCCACGCCGAGTGTCAACAGCAGCAGCCTGGCCTTTGCTTTCTGGGAAATGAGTGTTTTGTGACTGGCCATGTCCACCATGGCAGCCATTTTATGAATGAATAAACTGCCCCATGTCAGCCATTTTGTGAGAGTGCCCACAGCACTAGTCCTGAAGTCATCAGGACTAATAGCCATTGAGAGCCTAACCTCCATGAATTTGTCTAAATCTCTTTTAATGCTATTCAATTTGGAGGCCATCTTGTGTAGTTTATCCTCTGTGTTGCAGATGTTTCCCTAGAGATCTTTGCAGGCTTCTTTAAGCATCTTGCAAGACTCTTGCATCAGTCTGCATAACATGCTGCCTAACAAATATTCATACAGGAACTTTGGGGGAAAGTGACTATGTTATACTTCAGTTCTTGGTTCTAAAGGAAGTAGGGATGTACGAATGTTGTGCCTTCTGTGCCGCTTGACTTCTGCAGTTTACATCCAGTGCTTTGTTCCACTGTTCACAAGCCCCCGGAATTCTCCTCTTTTTTTTCCGCTCTGAAAATTATGTGGATAAATCCGTACTGACAACCATAATTCCTGTGCCCAGCCATCTCCATGAGTCTGCATAACTTCCGTAAGAATCTCTATTTTTCGTAAATATTTACATTTTTTTCCCCCCTGCCCTGATGTGCAGTAATTACTTTCAGCCAAAACACTTCCTCTTCCTTGTAGGGGCTTCCCAAAAGAAGGCTGTCTTAGGTGTGCCTGAGAGAGAAACTATTTGTTTAAAGCAACACTGTTTTAAAGAAAGACAAAACCATTTAAAATGACCACATTGGTCCTGAAGCTTAGCAGGGAAAATAATACATTGTGCAGGGCTCCAGGACCCTTTTCTTTCTTTAAAACACCATTGCTCTAAACAAATAGTTTATGTTTATCTCTCAGGCACACCTAAGACAGCCTTCTTTTGGGAAGCCCATAGGAAGACGAAGTGTTTTGGCTGAAAGTAAATTCCCCAACGGAGAAGGAGGATTTCAATTTAAAAAGAACACCCACAAACAAGGCGGTAAGCACAATTCATTAAAAAAAAAACCTTACGTATTTATTATTGTAATATTACTATACTGCATTTTTATTTATGAAAGTTCCATGACTCCTTGCAAATGACAACAGAAAAGCCGCATGACTGCTGGCTCCGCAGGACCTCATGGTGCCGTTCTGCAGAGGATTCCGTTGCACGGACTGAAGGGGATTTGATTCCATTTCAGTCTGTGGTGGAATTCTCTGACATCTCTAAAAGGAAGCAAAAGCTGAGTGTAGCCAGATGTGTACCCTGGATTTTAGTTGGCAGCATTCTCGACAATACCCCATACCTAGCCTTGTTCTGGGGCACAGGGTGGGGGGAGGAAGGCAAAACCCACCAAAAATGGGGATGAACATTACAGGAACTTCTGCAAAGTCACCTTTTATTTTTTTTTGGGGGGGGATCAACTCTAGTTGTCATTCTTTAGGACTCAGGTCTTTCCCCAGGATCTTCCAAATGTTAAATTGCTTAGGGGTGATTGTGGATACATCTTGCCTCTAATGCAGTGCAGAGAGATGACTGTGCAGTGAAAGACAGGACACTCGTGCACATTCCTCAGCCACCTCTTAAGTAAGGGAAGTGCAAGCACCCTGAACCCAACCCATGAGAATTTCTCTGAAATTTCTCCTCCTCTGAGAAGAATTTCTGTTTGAAAGCCATTTCTTTCTATCAAATAGAATGAGAATGGCTGAAAATAATGTGGGATAAATTTTTGACACAGCACTATAAATGCATTCCAAGTCTGTGGAATCTGCACAGCTCAGAAAAAGCTGGTGTGCTGCAGAATGTGAAAGTCAGATTCATAGAATCTGTGAAGCTGATTGGTGAGAGATTCGGAACAGATAAAAGGGAGTCCTTCTTCATACAGCACATAGTTAAACTATGGAATTCACTTCCACAGGAAGTAGTGATGGCCACCAATTTGGATGGCTTTAAAAGGGGATTGGACAAATTCCTGGAGGAAAAGGCTATCAGTGGCTGCTAGCCCTAATGATTCTATGCTACCTCTAGTACCAGAGGCAGTGAGCCTATGTACACCAGTTGCCGGGGAACATGGGTGGGAGGGTGCTGTTGTGCTCATGTCCTGCTTGTGGGTTCCTGGTCGACTGCTGGTTGGCCACTGTGTGAACAGAATGCTGGACTAGATGGACCCTTGGTCTGATCCAGCAGGGCTCTCCTTATGTTCTTAATTATGGCTGGATATGCACAGATTATGTAAATTCAGCCATAAATTGCATAATTCGTTGAAATTTGGCCATAATCTGCACAAACTGCAGATGCTTAAAAATGTGCAAAATTCCCAGGAAATCTGTGAACTGGCCTGATTTGCTGCAGATCAATTTGGGCACCACAGCAAGAACTACAATAAAATCCTGGGGGCCAAGCCTAGGAGAATTAGTTGAACTCCACCCTTCAAATGGAATCCTTCAACACCACTACCCATTTCAGAAGGGCAGGGGGCAAAGATGGCATAGAGCCAAGGCACTCTCTGTTGCTTCCTGCTTGAGGAGAGACATTGGCTAGTCTGGCACACAGACTCCCTAACTCAGAAAGCTGATGGGCACGGAAACCTCATCCCTTCCCAGGTGCTGGGGCTTGGGCAAGTGAGCAAATAATGTCAGGTTGTCGTGGTCACACCCACTGATATCAGGGACATGTTCCGAGTGCTAAAGAACAGGGATGGCCAATATTGGGGCTCTTTAGCATAGAAAATAAACTCAACTAAACCTGGGAACATGATAGAGACATATGCAATGATGCATGGAATGATGAAAGTTGATAGACAGAATTGTTCTCTCCCTCTCTGATCTTTCTAGAACTGAGGATTAGGGATGGTGTGGGTGCCCGATTCCATTTGGGAATCTGCACCCCCTAGCCCTGCCCCTACCCACCCCCTGCCCCTACCCACCCCCTGCCCATGCTTAGTGAGCAGCCCACTCTCACCCCAGTGGCTTTGTTGAGCTCTGTTTGAAAAATAAAATGGTGGCTGCAGAAATGTTCATATTTCCATATGTGTGAAAATGCAAATGTGCATTTTGCAGTTTCACAAATGTTCATATTGACACACACATGCAAATATGTGCATTTGCGAAAATGCACATTCTTGCATATATGAAAATGTGCATATTTGCAAAATGCACACTGCGCAAATGCAAATATGCACTTTGTGATCGCCATTTTATTTTTTAAAAAATGGCAACTGCAGAGCTCGACAACACCATTGGGGTGAGTGTGGACCGCTCGCCAAGCATGGGAGCAGCTTGAATGTGGTCTGGGGCCCATCAAGCAGGGCCAGGGGCTGGTTGGGCACCTGGAGAACCTGGACAGGGATGGGTTCGCACATCCCTTCTCAGGATCATACAGTAAACCTGATTGGCAGGAAATTCAAAACAAGTAGAAGGAAGTAATTAATTAATGGAAATTGCTGCCAGAAAATGTGGTGAAGTCCAGTAGCTTAATTGGCTTTAAAAATGGATTAGACACATTCATATAGGATAATTATTAGGTTTGCTGAAAATTCCATTTTAGTTTTTTTTTTATATATATATAGGAACTTGCCAAAATTGGCCAATTTAATTCTTCATAAACAGGATGAAGGATGGGATGAACTTCATAAGTTTCCTTCATAAGAAGGAAAACTGTTTATGGGAGAAAGCAAAACTAACCAGGAATGGGCAAATCTGTCCATTTCATTTACTCCCATATTCAAATGTTTTAAATCTGAGGCCCTTTCTCTCCCAAATATGAAGAACTTTGGAAATTTTGGTAAATTCATATCAAGAAGGAACTGGAACAACATTCTTGCCCAACCCATCAACTAACACAATCATCCATCCAGGTGCAGAGCTTTGAGTGTCTGGCTCTTAAAAATCTGGGTTTGAATCCCTGTGTATTCATCCATGTATGGGCTGCTGAATTTGTAAGAAAACCCCAGCACATGCAATGCAATGATGCACTTAACATCATGTCTAATTTGACCCTTGTCTTGCTTCTCAAGTGGAACTGATGCATCAGCCCCCCAAAACAGTCCAAGCAATCAGACTGCTTCAGACTACATCTTGTATGCAGATTGTATCTGACTGAATGGAGTTCCACCTATGTCTAGGGGTGGGGGAGTAACTTGCACATTTCAAACTTTCAGAACAATATACAAACAAAAACTCAGTTGTCCCTTGAAATTCACATCTCCAAATTTTGCAATGGAGTGCTCCAGTTAACAACATATACAACATGCATACATTTGTAAAAATAACAGACAAAAGTGTATTTTATTAGGAACATTTATTGCAAAAATGTGTATATCAGGCAAAGTTGCATTAAAATGCATGTATTAGGAGAAATGCATAAAGTCATCCCATTTTCATGCAGATTGTAAAGGAAAAAATTCTCGAAGTGTGGGGAAAATGAAATGTAAAATAAGAAAAAAATAAGAAACTGATAAGAACTGAAATTGACAGATTCTTATATCTGTAGTTATGTGTGCAATATGAGCTAGACCACATGGATGAAACAAATTCAGACTTGTTCCAAAGAAATAAGTTTGCAAAAGAGAATCAAAGATACCAGATTGAACAAACAAGAGGTGGTGAGAAAACATACAGTTGACCCCAGATTGTTATTATGCACATGTGCATAGATAAAATGAGATAATTATTAGTAAAAGACACAGTTCCAGCTGCTTTTAATGAGTCCTCTTCCAGGGGACACATTAAAAAGAAGAAAAGTTAAAAAGGGGAAGGGGGCTGGATTATGCAATGTGATAGGTTGTGACTTCTTTATATTTTGCGATTGCTACAGAAATGTGTTATGTACTGCATACTTGGGTATACTTCCAGTAGAGTCCTAAAGTGCTCTCTCTCTCTCTCTCTCTCTCATGTGTGTGTGCCATAGCTTGTGCTAATTATGCAAAAATGTAACATTCGTAACAGTGGAAAATGCTTACCTGGATGCCAAAATTGGACCATACATACACTTGTTGACAAGCCTCACACATTCTCTTCTATTGCAAAAAAGAAAAGAAAAAAGGAATGAGATAATTAAAATGAGAACATCAGGAAAACCACAGAAAATCTTAAAGTTTCTCTGCATTATGGGATAAATATGGAGTGGAATGAAGTAGAGCCAAAGAAAGAAAGAAAGAAAGAAAGAAAGGAAAGAAAGAAAGAAAGAAGGTGATAGATATTGGCAAAAACCCTATAAACACTTACCTGGGAGTTAGCAGCACTGAACTCGAAGAGGATTGCTTCTGAGAAGAAATAGACAGGGTTTTGCCTTTTGCCTGCAACTTATGGTGGAACTAGGTGTTATCCAGAATCAAATGTGAGTCTTCTGCCAAAGATGGCTTCCATATAGCAACTGAGTGATGGGCAATTCTGCTAGGTCCATTTCCATGGATGTCATCCCGGAATGAAATTCTTATCCATCTGTAAACATTGTAAACCCTTGGGACTTCGATTATACTTTGAATATGAGCAGGTTGCTTAAAGTAAGCAACTAAGGGAAATGCTCATTGCAATATATTTTAGCAAGATGGAGATATCTCCAGAAATAGCAGAGAAGGCTTTGTGCATCACTTTGCTAATCCCAACCTACCCACCCTATCATATGGGCTCTCATTGACAACAATCCACAGCTAGACTGAAGAGGCAAGGAAAGAGAAAATAGACATCTCTTGGTATGTGCTGTGATCTGTACTATATAAGGCATTGGAGCAGGGGTAGGAATGGTAGGTGGAACCTCAGAAACCCAACTGATTGTCTCATGATAATAAAAACACCCACCACCACCACCACCATTATTCTGATAAGGTTGGACTTTGCTTTGGCATGAGAAAGGAAGAACTTCACACATTCAGATCTCATTTGAGGAAGGAGAAATAATCATGGTTTCTGTGTCCCATGTAGAGCTTGTTCTTGGAATAAAATTTTTTTAAAAATTTTTTTAAGGGCTACGATGATTACATTTAGCCTGGAATCTCATTATAGGTTTTAATAAACATGACTTATACATAAAATAAAATTATGACTTAATTTACAACCATGCTCTGATTCTAATAACCATTGGAAACAACCAGCCCAAATTCCTGACCCCTTACTGAACCCAAATATAGTAATCATAGAGTCCCATCAGTTTAAAATATTGCCATACTAAGACCCAACTTGTGCCAGTAATTAAGAAATACTACTTGGTGTTGATAGAATACCATTTCAGCCCTGTATGTGATTTATAAAATCATTCTTTTGAGTGCATTCCAGTGCACTGAAGCTTGATACTAAAAGCTCTTTTACCAATTATTATTCTGTTTTGGGAACATTAAAACATAATCTACCATGAATTCATAATCCATAGTTTCTCTCTTTAATAATACAGACAGTAATGAGATAGTTGAGTAGACGTGTATGGGTGCAGGGGAGGAGAAATAAACAAAATATGTACCTTTGTTTTCCTCCTACAGAGAATAAATCTTTCTAAAATTAATATAGACTGTCTGATGAGGAGATGTTTTTATTGTACTTTGAAAAAAAAGTGAGTTTCAGGCCTGGTGGCAAACATTTTAAAATGATAACATACAAATGTTCAATTAATGCACAAGTAAAATATGTGCATATATATGCCAAGCAACCACCATCATTTCCAGCCCGTCTACCATGAGCTATAGCCCATCATTGCCCCTGCCTGGTGCCATCCAGATGTTTTGGACTACAAATGCCAGCATTCCTGACCATTGGCCATCCTGAGTGGGCTGATTGGAGTTGAAGTGCAAAACATCTGGAAGGTACCAGGTTAGAGAAGTCTACTATAGTCCCTCCCTGTTTGGGAACACAGGAAACTGTGTGGAAATGGCCTTTCAAAATCTCCATCTTATTTTTGGATAGCGAAATTAGTGGGGAGTGGGGGACAATTTCACTACATTTCTTCAGGGGGATGAGAAATTCGCAACAGTTTCTCACAGGGAGAGCTCACCACTGGCAGGGGCATAAGCACAGCCCCCCGCCCCCCGGCAGTTTTTGTTTTATTTTATTTTTTGTGCTTCCCCTGCAAGTGGCAACAGCAGCATTTCGGATGGTAGCCTGACTCCATTTTGCCTTATTCTCAGGGTGTTTTATCGTGTATTTTTATTTTGGATTCCTTTTGGTGGTGTCTTGGAGTTTACCGAATCACTGTGAGTAGGGGTGCATGAAAGTCCCTTACCTGTCCTTGAAGCTTTTCGCGGTGGGGGGGAGGCACTTCGCTGCTCCCCCCACAAAGTTCAGGCCAGGGGGGGAGGCTTCCTGCCTCGCCCGGCTGAAATTCAGGCCAGGGGGGAGGCGCCTCGTCTTGCCCGGCCGCGAACTAAAAAGTTAAAAAAAAAAACGCCCCTGTGATAGGCTACGTGACGATTAACGTAGCCTATCACGGCTAGATCTGCAAAGTCAGCCGTGATAGGCTACGTAAATCATCACGTAGCCTATCACGGGTGACTTAAAAAAAAAAAGCGCGTACGGCTAATGGCGGCCCCCATAGGGAGCCGCCATTCCTGTTCCTTATTTGGTCGCTGTAGTCTACGTAAAGATTTATGTAGACTATGGCGAAAATAAGGGCAATGCTATTTGCCTATCACGGGGGCGTTTTTTCTTTTTCTTTTATTGGAATGGCGGCGGTGGCAGCCGGTCGAAAGACCGGCTGCCGCTCCCGCCCCGGCCAAAGACCCGCCGAACCGCCGGCCGGACCCGCCGCCAGGAGGGACATTCGCCAAAGGTAAGTCCCATCCCAGGGGGGGTGCGGGGGCAGGGGGGCAGAGAATTTCTCCCCAAAACTTGTTTGGGGGGCCGAACACGTTGGCGCTCGGCCCCCCGAACAAGTTTCAGAGAGAAATTCTCCGCCAACCCTAACTGTGAGGCGGCCAAGGGTGTTGCATTTTTTGTTCCTTCAATGACACATCCCTCCATTGCTCTGCAGCCTCCCAGGCCACCTACACTTCCTGATCTGAAAAAGCCCTATGCGAGGAATTATCTCATGATGTCTTCCCCCTGGGCTTTAATTGAAGAGTGGGAAGCTGAGGAGGCTACAGGCTGCTGGAGAGATGATTGTGTGATGAAGGCACGGCATTCTCACATGCTCATTGGCCATGCCATGAATAAAGTATCTGCAAGAACCCCAAACGCAGCCCGTGAAGATTCTTCTGAAATCTCCTTCTCCTTTGAATTTCATTTTGAAAGCAATTTATTTATTATCAAATTGAATAAGAATGGTAAAAAAAAAATGTGGAAGAAGTTTTTGGCACAGCACTCCAGGAAATAGCCTTAAACTGTGTCAGAGCATTGGTCTATCTAGGTCAGTTCTGTCTGCATTGACCAATAGTCTTTCCCAGCTAGGGATGACGGAGAATTCCACCACAGACTCCAATGAGGCCGGATTCTTAGAATCCGCCACCCCCCCCCGGAGTCCGTGGTGGAATGCACCACCCCACCATCCTGCGAAGTCCAACCCAGCCAGATCCTACCTGGCAGGCTGGCACCGCCGGCTCCAGATCTGTCCGAGTCTGCCCGCTGCCCCGTGCAGATGCAAAATGGTGTCTGGCATAGCGGATGCCATGTGCATCCTTCCCTTTTTGCCGTGATAGGCTACGTAAATCTTTACGTAGCCTATCATGTCCAAGGGAGGCATGCAAATGGCATCCGTTATGTAAATCTTTACATAGCCTATCATGTTAGAGAGCAGGGATGCAAATGGCGTAGCAGACACCATTTGCATCCGCAGTCCGGCAATACAGCCATGGCGGCTGTATCGCTGGGTTTTTGGAGCCGGTGGCAGGGAGGATCTGCCAGCGAGGACTTCGCACTGGAAGAAAAGGTAGGAGATCGATCCTCCACAGACTTTGGGGGACTGGATTCAATAGAATCCATCCGGCCTCACTGGGGTCCATGGAGGAATTCTCCAACATCCCTACAAATGAGCCAAGCTGAACAAACTTTGAAGTGAAATTCAGAGATTTTTTTGGCAATCTTGAGCATCCCTGGTTCTCCCATCCTTACATTTCCCAGTCAACAGACTATTACTGTTTGGATAGGTATTTCCAGTCCACGTCCCTCTTCCCATGCATAGGGCATCAGCTCAATGCTAAGCAAATCCTCACATCATACGTAGCTGAATCTTTCTTTGTGGCTTGCTGAAACATCTTCCCCACCCCAACCGCCCATCATATATTTTCAGAAATTTCTTTAGAACGTCTCTCTTAACACTATATTTTAATAATAACATGCTTAGGCAGAATAGGAATGATTTATGGCACAATAAACTGTAATGCACAGTGCACAGGGTAAGCCAGGGTTAGTACTTGAATACTAAGTAACACCATACTTCAGTTTTCTGTACATGCTGTTGCATTTATAACACATTATTCCCATTGTGCTTGCTGTAGTGACTATTTATAGAGTTTACTTTCTGACATTTTCCTATGCTACTTCAAAGTACAAGTAAATTAAATAAACCACAGTGCAGCTATTGTTATAGGTAAGAAAGAGGGTATTTATTTGAATATTGAGCATAGATAAGGATTCTCTAGGGGTTGTTTTCTAACATGTTCACAAAACTTAAAATTCAAGGTTTTACCATACTGGACTCTTTTTAGAACATTACTTGTGGAAATATTTTCCTTTCTTTCCAGCTTCCAAAGGGCCTCTGGATCATTGTGGAACATATTGTTTTCCTCCTATACTTTAGACTCAAAACGATTGTATTATGTTTCAAATGAGTGACCCACTTTCACTGACGGTGAGCCCCCAAATACAGTCAGGGCCAGAAATATTGGAACAAGGATAACTGTTTTGGCAGTTGGCCTCTGTACACCACCACATTGAAGTTGAAAGGAAACACACCCAGATGGGAGTGAAGTCAGGACTTTCAGCTGTAATTCAAGGGGTTTGACAAAAGTGAGGCACTAACCATTCAGAAAGGACAGCCAGTGGCATACACACACCCATCGTTGGTGGCTCATAAGTAATGGAACAAACCAACATCATTTCAAATTTAAGGATTGCCTTTAATACCTGGATGAAAATCCTTTGCACTAGGGATGGACGAAAGTCACTTACCTGGTCCCGCAGCTTGCTTCGTGGTGGGGGGGAGGCGCTCCATCCCTCCCCCCAAAATTCTGGGCAGGGGGGAGGCACCCCGTCCCTCCCCACCGAAATTCTGGTGGGGGGGAGGCGCCCCATCCCTCCCCGCCAAAATTCTGGCCAGGGGGGAGCGCCCGGCCTCTCCGGCCGTGAAAGTTCTTCTCCTGCCGGGACGCAAATGGTGGCAGCCGTAGCCACCGCCGTTTGTGTCCCTGGCCTGCAGTCAGCTGGGATAGGCTACGTAAATCTTTACGTAGCCTATCACCGCTGACTTTGAAAAAAAAAAAAAAGCACGTATGTAAATGGCGGTACCAATGGGCGCCCCCATTTGCGTTCCTTATTTTGGCCTGGGTAGTCTACGTAAATATTTACGTAGACTATGGCAAAAATAAGGGCATCGCAAATATTTACGTAGACTACCCGGGCCAAAATAAGGAACGCAAATGCGTTCCTTATTTGCGTAAGCACTTTTTTTTTCAAAGTCAGTCATGATAGGCTACGTAAAGATTTATGTAGCCTATCATGGTGTTTTTTGAAAATGTAGCCATGATTGGCTAGGTAAATCTTTATGTAGCTTATCACGTTTTTTGTTTTTTGGGGTTTTTTACTTGGAAATGGTGGCGGTGGCGGCCGGTCGGAAGACCGGCCACCGCTGCTGCCGAACCGCTGCTGGGAGCCGCCGCCGCCAGGGACATTCACCGAAGGTAAGTCCCATCCCGGGGGGGGGGGCGGACAGTTTCTCCACCAATTTTGGGGGGCCGAATGCGTTGGCATTCGGCCTCCCGGAAATTCGTGGAGAAATTCTCCGACATCCCTACTTTGCACTCAATGACTGCCTGAAGTCTGGAACCGATGGACATGACCAAATGCTGAGTTCCCTCCCTTGAGATGCTTTGCCAGGCCTTTACTGCAGCTGCCTTCAGCTGCTGCTTGTTTGTGGGTCTTTCTGCCTTCAGTCTTGTCTTCAGAAAGTGAAAAGCATGCTCTATTGGGTTGAGATCAGGTGACTGACTTGGCCAGTGAAGAACATTCCACTTCTTTGCCTTGAGAAACTCTGGGGTAGCTTTTTCTGTATGTTTTGGGTCATTATCCATCTACAATATGAAACAGCATCCTATCAGTCTGGCAGCATTTGGCTGAATCTGAGCAGAAAGTATAGCCTTATATATAGAATTCATCCTGCTGCTTTGATCAGCAGTCAGGTCATCAATAAACACCAGTGACGCAGTTCCACTGACAGCCATACATGCCCATGCCATAACACTGCCTCCACCATGTTTGACAGATGATTTGGTATGCTTTGGATCATGAGCTGTTCCTTTCCTTCTCCATACTTTTCTCTTCCCATCATTCTGGTACAAGTTAATCTTGGTTTCATCAGTCCAAAGAATCTTATTCCAGAACTGGGCAGGCTTTTTTAGGTGTTTGCTGGCAAAGGCTAATCTGGCCTTTTTGTTCTTGAGCATTACCAGTGGTTTGCACCTTGTTGTGAAGCCTCTGTATTTACGTTCATAAAGCCATCTCTTGACTGTAGATGTTGACAATGACATGCCTACCTCTTCAAGAGTGTTCTTGACCTGGCTAGATGTTGTGAAAGGGTTCCTCTTCACCATGAGCAGAATTCTGCGGTCATCCACTTGAGTTGTCTTCCATGGTCTTCCAGGCCTTTTGCTGTTGCTGAGCTTGCCAGTTAATTCCTTCTTTTCCAGGATGTCCCAAACTGTTGTATTGGCCACTCCCACTGCTTTTGCTATCTCTCTGATGGGCTTATTTTGTTTCCTCAGCCTAATGTTGGTCTCCTTCACTCACATGGACACCTCTTTGGACCTTTGGATGTTGGGAGTTCCAGTGAACAGCTACCAAATCCAAATGTAACACTCAGAACCACCTCCAGGCCTTTTATTTGCTTGATTGGTCATGAGGTACCCAGGAAACAGGCCACACCTGGCCATGCAGCTGCTTGTTAGCCATTTGTTCCGTTATGAGCCACCAATGATGGGTGTGTGTGCATGCCACTGGCTGGTCTTCCTGAATGGTTAGTGCCCCACTTTTGTCAAACTCCTTGAATTACAGCTGGAAGTCCTGAGTTCGCTCCCATCTGGGTGTGTTTCCTTTCAACTTCAATGTGGTGGTGTACAGAGGACAACTGCCAAAACAGTTATCCTTGTTCCAATATTTCTGGCCCTGACTGTATTTGTAAGTTGAAGAGTATTGAAAATCACTCTCAAAGCAAGCCAGGACTACACACATACACCCATATATGTACTTGGTGCAATTCCTGTCCTATTAAATGTGAAGGCTACAAGTGATGAGCATTATACAACACAGGCATTGAACCTTAGGACTGCAGACCAAATCTAGCCCACTTGGGGTTCCATTGTGGCCCTTCAAGATACCCCAATACCTATGCTCCCTTCTGCTGGGCCCTCCCCTTTCCCCCAACTACTGATTGTTCAGTGTTTTCCCAGCTGAAAGGTCGGAATGCCTCTCCTAAAATTTTGCTACTGGCTGTCATACCCCTTCTGAAGGACTCCTCTGGACACCCTCCCCCAAACCAAACTGTGCCCTGCCTATATCTGGGGATCTTGAGGTAGACTGGGGGTATGAGACAGCCATCAATCCTCACAACATAGTTATCTCCCACTTGGGCTGATAGGCAAATGCTGAGCAGCTCTTAGACTCAGGGAGGGCAGGTATCTAAATTTCAACACTCAGTGACCACTGTTCAGACACAAAAGTGCCTGTCTGAGCAATAGGGACTCCTTGTGAGTACAGGCATACTTGTGAGCAAGGCCCAGCTCATGAGTAGACCTTTCCTCAGGTGCAGGGCTGGCCCGAGACATTATGCTAGCTGGGGCAAAGGACAAAATGGTGCCCCATCCCATTCCATGTACAAAAGCTAACTGGACTGGCAGATGAATCTATCTTCAATACTGATGATGGGACAACGGTCTCCACTGAACTTGAAGACCACAGGCTAACTTAGGGAGTGCTGAGTAGGCTGCAAGGCACACAGGTCTCTCCTCATATACTTCGCTGCCTCCCTCATCTGCCACTTGAGGCAACTGCCTCACCCTGCCTAATGGTAGGGCTGGCCCTGCTCAGGTGGCACTAATGGCCTGCTCCATATACCATGGCTGAGTACCAGCTTCCTGAATCACCTCTTGTAATTTCTCTTAACTGAGCTTTTCTCTGGATCTTCACGTGTTTGTCTTTGAATTGCCTGCGCGCCTTGCTTTTGGAATTGACCCTGAATAAATCCCTGGAGTGCTATCCCAGCACCAAAGTGAGCAGAACACAGGCAGTAAGCCTTTAAAGCTAAAAGACGCTCGCATTTTGTTTTTGGCCCTTTTCGCCTTTGACCGCACCCACCGCTGGGATGCTGCCCCTGAGAGCTTCTCTGCAATGGAGTTTGGCTCTTGGGCTAAAAAGACGTTTGACACCCCAGTTAGAGAGGCACCATTTTTGCATCTTCTACATTGCCCAGGATCTAGTGAGGTTTGAGGGCATTGCAGGGATGTGGGGAGGTGGCTGCTGGGATGGGAGTTGTGGCAAATATTTGGAGAAAATTCTGAAATGTGGCCTTGTTTTCTGGGGAGTGAGGCGAGAAATAATAAAGTCTCAGAAACGTTCTTAGAAAAAACTATCTTGAGAGAAATGTTGGCTCAGCTCTACAATTCCTCCTCATGTGATTTAGAAACCTGGAAGGTCAGGGTTGAGGACGACGAGGAGCAGCAGGAAAGCTCTTTCTCAGGGGGGGGGGATGGATGAGGAGAAGCACCAGGAAAGCTCTTTCTCACTCAGTGAAAGAAAGAGCTCAGTGAGAAAGGCTGGGGCATGCTGGCTGGGGCATGCTGGGGGTTGCAGGCCTTTTCTCTGTCTAAACATGCATAGGATTGTGCCCTTAAATAGCTCTACATTCTCCTCCTCCAACCTCCCATCTGCCTTCACTGCTACTTGCTGGGGGGGGGGATTGAGAAGGACAAAGAGGGAGGTGGTGAGTGTCCAGGCAGAGAGAGTGGTTCCCCTCTCCTCATGTCCTACTTCTCAGCTTTCCCAGCTAGATCTGTGAGCTGCCCAGGAGAGTGGTCAGGACAATGGGGGCTGAGGAGGCAGCAATGGGAAAGTTTACTGTGAAGGGGAAGAAAAGCAGCCCCGTTGCGTGGATTACCAAGTTTACTTCTCCTGTGGTGTTTGTTATAGCTATCAGAGGTGAGGCCTGTAAGTGGCAGGAGGTGGTGGAGTGGGGTGGGGGGATAGTCTGTAGGCGTGTTGGAGGTTCCATGAGTGAGTGGACAAACATTACCCCATGACAATCAAGTGTATATGCGTGAGTGTGTTTTTGTGTGCCTGCCTTTGTGAATGTGTGGTGGCATGACTGGAGCCTCTGAATCAGAAACCCAGTGCTCCTTCCTGAGTGAGTGTGTGTGTGTGTGTGTGAGAGAGAGAGAGAGAGAGAGAGAGAGAGAGGGAGAGAGAGGGAGAGAGAGGGAGAGAGTTTCCCTGTGTGAGTGAGAGAGTGGAGGCACTCTGGAGTTGAGCTCCTGCAGCACGCCTGGAGTGGTGGCATGACTGGAGCGGAGGCATGACCGGAGCTCCTGAGTGAGGTGTCAGCTCCTGAGATATGTGTGTGAGTGTGTTTCTCTGTGTGTGTCTGCCTGTGTGAGTGAGAGAGTGGAGGCATGACTGGAGTCCCCCCCCCGCCCCGAAACCCAATGCTCCTTCCTGTTTTCAGCAAACCATGTCCAATCCATTATGGCCTGAGTTTATTTTTATATCCATAAACATAGCTAGAATAAATTCTCCCCCTTTTTTATTTTTACAATGCTGTCAAAATTATATAAAAGGAAGTATACAAACAAATAATAAGACAGAATATTATCAACAATTTAAACAATAGAGAGTATAATCAAATTTACAAACAAAACCAGCAAATATCACAAGGTTCCCGATAACACAAAAAGCTGCACATTCTCTTGATTCTTATTACACCCATACATTACAAACAAGGACCACTTTTGTATATAAATCTATTATTTTGTTGCCTTCCCTCCCTAACCTTTGCTATGTTAGTTAACTTAACCATATATATTATTTCCCATAATTTGATAATCCAATCACCAATTGTGAGGGCTTTTGTTTTTCCCCCCGTTTGCTGATATCAGCATTCCGGCAGCTGTTAATAAATGCACTATGTCATCAGATAGAACAATTTCCTTTACATAACCAAAGAAATAACTGTTGGACCAGTGGTAGTCTATACCCTAATATAATTTCATTTTCATCTATTATCTTTTGCCAATAGTCCTTGATCGCTGGGCAGAACCAAAAAACATGGGCCATATCTGTGTTAGGCATTTTACATCTCCAGCACTTGCTATCAACCTTATGATAAATATGGGTAAGCCTTGCAGGCATTAAATACCAAGCTAGAATAAATTCTAATTGTTGTTGTTGTTTATTCGGTCAGTCGCTTCCGACTCTTCGTGACTTCATGGAGCAGCCTATGCCAGAGCTTCCTGTCGGCCGTCGCCACCCCCAGCTCCCCCAAGGTCGAGTCCGTCACCTCCAGAATATCATCCATCCATCTGGCCCTTGGTCGGCCCCTCTTCCTTTGGCCTTCCACTTTCCCTAGCATCAGCATCTTCTCCAGGGTCTCCTGTCTTCTCATGATGTGGCCAAAGTACTTCAGTTTTGGCTTTAATATCCTTCCCTCAAGTGAGCAGTCTGGCTTTATTTCCTGGAGAATGGACTGGTTTGATTTTCTTGCAGTCCAAGGAACTCTCAGAATTTTCCTCCAGCACCACAGTTCAAAACCATCTATCTTACTTCACTCAGCCTTCCTTATGGTCCAGCTCTTGCAGCCATAGGTTACTATGAGGAATACCATTGCTTTAACTATGCGGACCTTTGTTGTCAGTGTGATGTCTCTGCTCTTTACTATTTTATCAAGATTTGTCATTGCTGTCCTCCCAAGAAGTAAACGTCTTCTGATTTCCTGGCTGCAGTCAGCGTCTGCAGTAATCTTTGCGCCTAGAAAGACAAAGTCTGTCACTGCCTCCATGTTTTCTCCCTCTATTTGCCAGTTATCAATCAAGCTGGTTGCCATAATCTTGGTTTTTTTGAGGTTGAACTGCAACCCAGCTTTTGCACTTCCTTCTTTCACCTTCGTCATGAGGTTCCTCTGCTCCTCCTTGCTTTCAGCCATCAAAGTGGTATCATCTGCATATCTGAGGTGGTTAATGTTTCTTCCAGCGATTTTAACTCCAGCCTTGGATTCATCAAGCCCAGCAGGTCGCATGATGTGTTCTGCGTACAGGCTGAATAGGTAGGGTGAGAGTATACAACCCTGCCGTACTCCTTTCCCAATCTTAAACCAGTCCGTTGGTCCATGGTCTGTTCTTACCGTTGCTACTTGGTCGTTATACAGATTCCTCAGGAGGCAAACAAGATGAGTTGGTATCCCCATACCACCAAGAACTTGCCACAATTTGTTATGATCCACACAGTCAAAGGCTTTAGAATAGTCAATAAAACAGAAATAGATGTTTTTTCTAAAACTTCCTGACTTTCTCCATTATCCAGCAGATATTGGCAATTTGGTCTCTAGTTCCTCTGCCTTTTCTAAACCCAGCTTGTACATCTGGCAATTCTCGTTCCATTAATTGCTGGAGTCTACCTTGCAAGATCTTGAACATTACCTTACTGGCATGTGAAATAAGTGCCACTGTTCGATAGTTTGAACATTCTTTGGTGCTTCTCTTTTTTGGTATGGGGATATAGGTTGATTTTTTTCCAATCTGTTGGCCATTCTTGTGTTTTCCAAATTTGTTGGCATATGGCATGCATCACCTTGACAGCATCATCATCTAGGGATGTACGAAAGGCACTTACCTGGTCCCGCAGTTTGCTTCGCGGGGGGGGGGAGGAGCTTTGGTTCTCCCCCCGAAGTTCAGGTGGGAGGGGAGGCGCCCCGCCTCACCCGGCCGAAATTCAGGCCGGGGAGAAGCACCCCATCTCCCCGGCCGCGAAATACAAAAGTAAAAACAAAAAACAAAAAACACCCGTGATAGGCTACGTAACGACTTACGTAGCCTATGATGGCTAGATTTCCAAAGTCAGCCGTGATAGGCTACGTAAATCATTACGTAGCCTATCATGGGTGACTTTGGAAAAAAAAAAAGCGCGTACGCAAATGGCGGCGCCGATGGGCGCCGCCATTTGTGTTCCTTATTTGGTCCCGGTAGTCTACGTAAAGATTTACGTGGACTACGGCGAAAATAAGGGCAACGCAAATAGCTTTATGTAGACTACCCGGGCCCAAATAAGGAACGCAAATGGCGGCGCCCATGGGCGCCGCCATTTGCGTACGCGCTTTTTTTTTTCTCAAAGTCACCCGTGATAGGCTATATAATGATTTATGTAGCCTATCACGGCTGACTTTGGAAATCTAGCCGTGATAGGCTACATAAATCATTACGTAGCGTATCACGTGTTTTGTTTTTTGTTTTTACTTTATTTTGTAATGGCGGCGGCGGCAGCTGGTCAGAAGACCGGCCGCCGCCCCCGCCCCTGACGAACCGCTGACGAACCGCCGCCAGGACCCGCCGCCCGGAGGGACATTCGAGGGAGGTAAGTCCCATCCTGGGGGGGGTGGCGGGGGGTGGCGGAGAATTTCACCGCCAATTTCGGGGGGCCGGATGCATTGGCATTCGGCCTCCCCGAGATTTGTGGAGAAATTCTCCGCCATCCCTATCATCATGCAAGATTTCAAACAGTTCAGCTGGGATACCATCATCTCCTGCTGCCTTCTTATTAGCAATGCTTCTTAAGGCCCATTCAACCTCACTCTTCAGGATGTCTGGCTCTAGCTCACTGACCACACCGTCAAATCTATCCCCGATATTATTATCCTTCCTATACAGATCTTCTGTATATTCTTGCCACCTTTTCTTGATCTCTTCTGCTTCTGTTAGGTCCTTGCCATCTTTGTTTTTGATCATACCCATTTTCGCCTGGAATTTACCTCCGATGTTTCTAATTTTCTAGAAGTGGTCTCTTGTCCTTCCTATTCTATTATCTTCTTCCGCTTCCACGCATTGCTTGTTTAAAAATAATTCCTTATCTCTTCTGGCTAACCTCTGGAATTTTGCATTGAATTGGGCATATCTCCCCCTATCACTGTTGCCTTTTGCTTTCCTTCTTTCTTGGGCTGCTTCCAGTGTCTCAGCAGACAGCCATCTTGCTTTCTTGGTTTTCTTTTTCTTTGGGATGATTTTGTTGCCACCTCCTGAACAATGTTGCGAACTTCTGTCCATAGTTCTTCCAGGACCCTATCTACTAAATCTAGTCCCTTAAATCTATTATTCACCTCCACAGCATATTCATGAGGAATATTTGTGAGCTCATATTTAACTGATCTGTGGGTCTTCCCAATTCTCTTTAGACTGATTCTAAATTGTGCAATAAGAAGTTCGTGATCTGAACTACGATCAGCTCCAGGTCTTGTTTTTACCGACTGCATAGATGTCCGCCACCACTGGCTACAAAGGATGTAGTCAATCTGATTGCGGTGTCGACCATCTGGTGAAGTCCATGTATAAAGTTGTCTCTTAGGTTGTTGGAAGAGAGTGTTTGTTATGCACCGTGAGTTGTCTTGGCAAAATTCTATCAGCCTATGTTCCACTTCATTTTGTTCTCCCAGACCACGCTTGCCTGTAATTCCAGGTGTCATTTGACTACCCACCTTAGCATTCCAGTCTCCTGTAATGAAAATAACATCTTATTTTTGGTGTACTATCCAGTAGGTGCTGCAGATCCTCATAGAACTGATCTACTTTTGCTTCTTCAGCATCTGTGGTTGGGGCGTATATTTGGATCACTGTGATGTTAAATGGCTTACCCTGAATTCGAATTGAGATCATTCTGTCATTTTTTGGATTGTATCCAAGCTAGGGATGTATGAAATTGCCCTTACCTGTCTCCGCCGGGTTCCACTGGGGGGGGGGAGGTGCTCCGTCCCTCCCTCCGGAATCCTGGCCAGCCGGCTCCACTCCTTGGGGATTCTGCGGAGCCGCCGGCTGGCTCTGCCAGCAGCCAGACATCCGGCCGCTGGCTAGCAGGGACGCAAATGGCAGCGGCTGTAGCCACTGCTTTTGCGTCCCTGTATTCAGCCGTGATAGGCTACGTAAATCTTTACGTAGCCTATCACATCTGACTTAAAAAAACAACAACGTGCATACGCAAATGGCGGCGGCTACGGCTGCTGCCATTTGCGTTCCTTATTTTGCCCCGTTTTAATCTACGTAAATATTTACGTAGACTAAGACGGCGAAAATAAGGGGAATGCAAATAGCGTAGCAGACATCGTTGTTTTTTATGTAGTTTTTTTTTTAACACTGGAAATGGTGGCAGTGGCAGTGGGTCGGAAGACCAGCCACCGCCGAAGCCGCTGCCGCCCGGAAGATCCGCCCCAGGTAAGTCTTGTCCCGGGGGGGATCTGCAGGGGGGCGGGGGTGGCAGGCCGTTCTGACACGGAGTTCGGGGGATCACCAAGATCCATGGCAGAATTCTCTGCCATCCCTAATCCAAGCACTGCTTTAGCCACTTTATTATTAATTATGAAGGCTACTCCATTTCTCCTGTGGTCCTCTTGTCCACAGTAGTAGATCTGGTGGTCATTTGATGTGAAGTGGCCCATTCCAGTGCACTTCAGTTCACTGACACCCAAAATGTCTATTTTTATTCTTGACATCTCCCCAATAACCACATCCAATTTGCCCTGGCTCATAGATCTTACATTCCAGGTTCCTATGGTGTGTTGATCTTTAGAACATCGGATTCGTCATTCACCACCAGCACCGTCGGCCGCTAGCCGTCCTTTCGGCTTTGAGCTAGCTGCATCATCACATCTGGGGCTAGTTGAAGTTATCCTCTGTTACTCCCCAGTAGCATTTTGACCATCTTCCGACCTGGGAGTCCCATCTTCCGATGGTAGGGATGTCAGAGAATTTCGCCACGAATCTCGGGGAGGCCGAATGCCAGCGCATCCGGCCCCCTGAAATCGGTGGCGAAACGGTCTGCCCCCCCGCTCCCCCCCGGGATGGGACTTACCTTGGGCGAATCTCCCTGGCGGCGGCGGCTCCGGTGGTGGCTCAGCGGCGGCAGCGGCCAGTCTTCTGACCGGCTGCCGCGGCGGCAATGGTATACCGACATGTCTTTGGTTGTACTGATCCATTTAGTTTTCATGGCAAGAATACTGGGGTGGGTTGCCGTTTCCTTCCCCAAAATTCTAATACAATTTAACAATTTGGGTGTCCTTGTTTGTTGTTTCTTTGTGCTGCATTGCTGAGCACTGCAACAACACACCCCAGTGGCAGCCAATTTTGTGATGGCCCCCTCAACGCTTTCCTCACAATTCCAAATGTGGCCACTAGCCTATAAAGGTTGCCCATCTCTGCTCTAGAAGGTGCCCTCAAAGAGCACAGAGCTTGGTCTGCCAGATGTGCATGAGAAACAGAGCACTGGGGATGCTGGGAAAATAAGCAGAGCCATGCTGGATCAGACCAAGGGTCCATCTCATCCAGCATTCTGTTCACACAGTGGCCAACCAGATGCCTGTGGGAAGCCTGCAAGCAGGTCATGAGTGCAACAGCACCTTCCCAGTTGTGCCCAGAAAATTGGGCAGCACAGTGACTCTGATGCTGGAGATGTTATATAGCCATCATGACTATCAGCCATTGATAGCCTTATCCTCCATTAATTTGTCTGATTGCCTTTTAAAACATATTAGTCACCATCACTACATTTAGGAGCCCTGGGTCTCCCCATCGCCCCCCCCAGACACACACACACACACACACACACATCGGGCACCACAAAGCAGTTCACCAATTGGTCAAGATCTGTATTCTGAGCCTTTGGAAGAATATTGGAAGATATTTAAACAGTTGCTGAGAAGCATCTGAGGAGATGTTTCTATTGGGTAGGGATTTTGGTTCCTGGCTTTCACTTGTCCCACCTGGACTGCTTCATTTCACCCTCAGCTTGTGGGATATTCCAAGCCTTGTGTTAAGGTCCTCCATTTGCTGGGATTGGCACATAACTGCTCCCCTTCGTAATTTGTTTCTTATCTGACATATTGATCAACACTTTGGTGGAGAAGGAATGTCTGCATGTCTTGTATCCAATCTCCTGGCACCAATCAAGCACAAAGATTTGCAGTGCCAGGCCATGTTCCATTTCTAATGTGTCATTTTTGAACAAGCTGCCACACACCAGCCCCACGGCTATAAAAATATTCTCGGAAGGCAGCCATCATCCTCTTAAAAGCTTGTTGCTGAAGTCCTTCAAGGATTCTCCTGGCAAATAAACCCTTGACCTCACCATTAAACGATGAGCAGTGTTTTCAAAGTCCTCCCTGGTGTGTGAGATCTTGAAGCACTGACCCTCAATATACAACTGATACTAGCATGTGATCTTGAAGGGAAGAAGGGGGGGGGGAGAGAGAGAGAGAGAGAGAGAGTTCAGTGTATTTTGCTGAACCTAGACACAACAAGGGTCATTTAGGATTAAGAACTGAAAGTACTTCAAGATTGCTGGGCATGCTCCAAGTTCATCTCTCAAGGCCCTCAGCCATAAATTAAATATGTTATGGCTTTTGGTTCCATTGGTTTATCTGGATGGGTTTACATATTACAAATACATTATTTATATTTTCCACTAAGTGTTTGGGGGTTGCAAAGGTCTCTCCTAAGGCTGCACATCTAGCAAATGAAACAGAGAGAGAGAGAGAGAGAGAGAGAGAGAGAGAGAGAGAGAGCGCAGGTTTGGTGTTCATTCATTCATTTTTATTCATTTATTGTATTTCTATACCACCCCATAGCTGAAGCTCTCTGGGCGCTTCATGCAAATTAAAAACCATTAACATACATTATATAATAATATAATGAATATAATGTGTTAGTTGAGCATTGAAAACTCCTTAGTATTGACACCAGCCATGCATCATGCAAAATGGCCAAAGTTTATTTTTTGGTAAGTGCCAGAGTTTATTGATACTAGATATTAAATTAATTATAAATGCTAAGCATTAGATGTGTTTATCTTAATAAAAACCATGTTGCCAACTTAGCAATGCAACTTCTGTAGCTCAGTTGTAACAGAGCACAAGCATTGCATGGAGAAAGTCCCAGGTTCAAGCTAGGGGTGGACGGACTCCTTTCTGTCTGGTCCCCTTGGGTTATAGGTGAGCCGCTGACACTGCCTGCTTGCACAAGCTGCACCATGGGAGCTACAAGGCATCTCAGCGTCCATCTGGGAAGTGCTGTGGGGCCCTCTGTCCCTTTACCAAGTCACCAGAAGTCATTGCTTGGTTACTATTGCAGATCTAACGTTGCAACCATGACTGCCTTAAAAGGGCGATGACTTAACATTACAGGATAAAGTGAGCCCCCCACAGCCTGGCTAGTGGGGTCTGGATGGTCGGGGGGGGGAGTCCATCAGACTCCACCCCCTCCTAGGACTCTTGCACCATCCCTAGTTCAAACCTCAGCATCTCCAGTTAAACAGATTTCAGTTAAGAAAGCCAGGGAAGACTTATGTCTTGGACTAAAAGGTGTCCCCAACCAGTCGTGTCCGACTCTAGGGTGCGGTGCTCATCCCCGTTTCTAAGCCGAAGAGCCAGCGCTGTCTGAAGACACTTCCGTGGTCATGTGGCTGGCATGACTGAACACCGAGGTGCACGGAACGCTGTTACCTTTCCCACCGAAGCAGTACCTATTTATCTACTTCCAATTTCTTGCTTTCGAACTGCTAGGTTGGCAGAACTTGGGACTGAAGACGGGAGCTCACTCCGTCACGCAGCACTCGGGTCTCGAACTGCTGACCTGCCGACCTTCCAGTCTGCAGTTCAGCATCTTAACCACTAAGCCACCGCGGTCCCTCATGTCTTGGACTAGGGGTGGACAAAGTGTGGCCCTCTGGATGTTTTGGCAGATCCTGGGTTCAACCTGTTGTGTAGAACAGTTCTTTCTTTTAAGCATGGTAGGAAAGCTGGAGTTGGTCACTTAGAGAAGAGCTGGTCCTCACAAACATAGGGCACTGCCTTATGATGTTGTCTGCACTGACTAGCAGCAGCTCTCCAGCGTTTCAGAGTGGGGTCTTTCCCAGCCCTCCCTAAAGATGCTGGGGATTGAAGCTGGGGCCTTCTGCATGCAAAGTATGCACTCTACCACTGATCCATGATTCTTCCCCTAAAAATAAGGCAAAATTCTAATCTTCATGTTTCTGAATAATGGGGCTGCTTTAAAGAGGAAGATGGGAACTACCTTTTGGTGAGACAGGCCACAGTTTCTATTGTCTACACTGACTGGCAGGAACATTCAAAGATTTCAGACTGGGATCTTTCACCTGGAGATGCCAGGGATTGAACCTGGGACCTTTTGTATGCAAAGCATGGGATTCACCACTGATCCATGGCCCTTTCCTAAAGCTGATGTAGTCATGGAGTGTTATAATGGTGAGAAGCTCTTGAACCAAGGAATGGGTCTATTTCGATCCAACCAACCAACCAACCAACCAACCAACCAACTCTTTCCTGGTGCAGGGACCATGGCACCAGACCCAGCAGATAGTATGATTCAACCTAACCCAAGACTTTCACATCAGCATATCTTCTAAAGAACACTTGGAGAACTGCCATTACATTCCTTCCTGTCACAAAGGATTCTGATGTGCGTATTCAGTTCATGCAAGGTTTTGAGCTTCATGTTCACCTCTGTGTGAATTGACTATCCACCTTAGAGCACACCAAATGCAAACGCTGCCCTCTGTGCAGCTGCACATCGCAGGGGACTTGGTGCTGGATCAAGTGACTTTCAGGGAACTTTGTCTGCTGTGACCAGCCTTCTGATTGAGGAACCACTGATCAGTGTCAAGGAAGCCCAGCGGTTCCCCAGGACACAATTTCCAAAACAACTCCCATAAACAAAGCCTCCAAATCAAAAATCAGCTGCTAAATTTAATGTTCTTGGCTGATAACCTTCAGCATTTATTTCCTGTGGGCTTCAGTAGATATTTAAAACACATTTCTGGGGGCGAGGTCATCTTTTGTGGTTGTGCGTGTTTTTTAAAGCAAGATATTCTTGTTTACTGTGTGGACAGACAATCTGTGGGAGCTGTAAGTGATGACAGAAAATCCATAACTTTCCTTCTCCCCATCACCCCACACACCCTTCCATTTGAACTGGAACATTTTTTGATCTCCTCCCATCTCCCCTGGACTGTATGCCTCACTCCTCTGCTATCTCTTTGTAAATGCTTTAGATCTACTCCTACATGTCTGTTCCCCACTCTGGATTCTGTCTGTGAAGTTCAAAGACTGCTTTGCCTCTTGGAGATCACATTTACAATATTCTGCACTTTAAAAGATGGTTGCTACTCAATGGCCCTGCTAATGACTTTTTAAAAATCCAATTAAAACAAGGTGTAATTAATTGGGAGGGGTGGTTGAAAAAAAACTCACACACAGCTATAAGGCAACATAATGTATAAAATATTATTTATTTGTATTATGTCGATATTGCTTTTCCACTTAGCCATGTCCAGAGTAGGTTTGAATGGCTTTAAAAATATATATTTTCTTTTTGAAAAGAACATATATCTAGCTTCTCTTATAATGTAAAAACAATAAAAGTAGATTATAAATAGAACCTAAAACGAAAATAAACATTGATAGCCTAGTGGTAGAGTGGATGCTGAAGCTTTCAGATTTAAACTCCAGGATCTCCATCTAGTAGGGACAGGTAAAAGATGGGAAGAGGACCTCTCCTGGAACCACCAAAAGACAATACTAGACACTAGGGATATGTGGATCATGTAAAAACTGTTTGGTCTTTGTTTTGTGGATTGTCAGGCACCTTTTATTCCATTGTCAACCCATCACTGGAATTGGATTTGTTTGTTTCCGCACATGTGAAAATGTGCAAAGTCTCCCCAGATGTGCAAAAATCCTGCCAAATGTACATTTCCACACTTCAGGCTATGGGGGAAATGTGCATTTTTAGCCAGTTGTTGTTTGTTTGTTTTTGTTTAATTTTGGGGGTATTTTTCTATGACAAAATTTGTGCAAAATCAAGAATGTTAGAAAAAATGGTCCGCAAGTCCACTGAATCCCCCCCAACAAGGGAAACACTGCTCTACAGCAGAATCTGCTGTTCAGATTCTGAACTCCTTTGATTCCACTGAGGATTTCTCTGACATCCCTTCCCTACTAGACATGCTGAACAGTATTGTGCTATAGTCTAAGAATGTAGAAGAATTGTTTTCTGTTTGCAAATAATCAGAACTTGCACCCCAAAATGTGAATGTGAGCACATTTCCCAAAATTTGTGACCGTGTTTGAAAAAATGTGTACTTTTTTCAAAAAAATGCACACTTAAAAAAATGCATTTTTCAAAAAACGAACAAACAAAAAACAACAATCCACAAACAACAAATAAGCCCAGAACATTTTTACATTTAGGTGAACATGCACACTTAAAAAAAAAAAAAAAGCACACTTTTCCCATTCAAAATTAGAATGGGAGCAAGATGAACCAAGCTTTGAATTGGAGTTATGTGAGAGCTTGAGCATCCCTGGTTCAAACATCGCTAAAATGGACTAATAGTTTGATATATTGTGTTCAAAGCAGCTACTCTGTAAGTTAAAGAGACATCACTGGTTCTGCAATCTTATTCACACTTACCTGGAAGTAAGGTCCATTGAACACCATGGGACTTAATTCTGTGTGAATATGCAAAGTTTTGTGCTGTAAAAGTACAAAATCCAAAATCCAGATTGCATAAAAAATTAAGAAAACAGCAAGGCACCCCCCACAAATACGCTGCGTGTGTGTGTGTGTTATTGTGTGAATAGCATATACCTTACTATATTTTTTTATGCATTCTCTATACATAAAGACCCTTATACTGCAATCCTAAGCATGTTCACTCAGATGTTTAGTCTAAATTCAATGGGATTGTTCTCCCAAGTAGTTGTGCATCGGATTGTGTTGTAAGGCTGAAACCATATTTACTCAGAAGGATGTCCCATTTCAATGGGGCTTCCTCCCAAGTAAATTTAGTTCTAGTTTTAATTAATTTTTAGAATTATCTACAGTACAATACCCATTTTAAGACATGGAATCAGGAATTAACTCAGATAATGGCCATTTGCCCTAATTTGTTATTTTTTCCAAGATATTTTTTGGGGAAAAATGTGTTGGGATTGTTTAACGTTTAACCTTTTGTAAGTGCCTGAGGTGTCAAACCTAGTTCTATTAACAGGACACATCTGAATCTTTTCTTGTCTCTGAATTATATTTGCCATGAGATCATAATGGAAAAAGATACCATATTGATTAAGTTTCTACTGCTAATGATGATCAGCAAGGTAGGCAATTGTAGTAGTTTTGTATGCTCAGTGCTAATCTTTTTAAAATGTCAAGGAAGAGTTTATCCTGTGCTGCATGCCAACTGGCTAGCGAAACAGAGAAGACAAAGAGGGACTGTTAAGAAGGCACTATGCCAAAGGTGCTATGCAACAGTCTTTGGTCCAGTTTAGGGATGGGTGGACTTTTCAGGCTTGGACCACTTTAGGGGTGGACAGATCTGTCAATCTTGATCTTGCCAACCATTGCTTTTTTGAGGTCATGCTCATTCCATCCCATTTCCACAACAACTTACAATTTAAAAAAAAAAATCAGTATAGAAATTCATCTTTTTTTTCACAGCATACATATTTATGTATATATTAATGCCCATATTTCCCATGGGCGTTTTAAACGACCACACTTTTTCCAAGTACTTCATATTGCTGAAATGCTGTTTGGTGTGCCCATTTCTGAAATTCGCATTTCCCCCTAATTTGCACATTTTTCCTGAGATGAACTTCATCCGAAAGCTTGCAAAAATGTGGGTTTCAGAATACAACTCTGTCTTTTCCCAGCAAAGGATTGCTGTCAGCTAAAGGCCATTTCTTGGGGGAGGAGGCACACCAAATTCTGGGAATGGGAAATGAGCCCCTGAAGGTGGCAGCACTGGCAGTGGCCGTGTGCTGTTGGTGGCAGTAGTGTCCAGTGGTGGCAGCACTCCAGGACCCCCTAATCAGTGCTGGGAGGTGCAGCTGTGCACCTTTTTGCTATCAAGATGACTGAACATAGATAAGTGATGGGCCAGTGACTAGCTCTGAGGGTTTCTCAGAGTGAGGCATTCCCTGCATGTTGCTCTGGAGCACCACCCACCCCAGACCTAAGCATGGGGTGGGATAGGCTCTCTGGGAAGCCCGGCTGGCAAATTCCACCTCAGAAAAGCAGCTGGCAGGCTCTCCAGAGCCCATCCAGCAGCAGCAGCTAAAATTCCTCATTGTGTGGGGTCCTTCCTCACAGCAAGGCATCATGGGTGAGGTGAGGTGGCCTTAGAGACTGCCCGCAGGACAGACAGTCTTCAGGTCCACATCCCTCCGAATGCCTTGCTAGGAAGGATCCATTATGGCAAGCGAGGCAGTAGGGATGGGTGGATCCCTACCTTCCGGTCCATGGGGAACCTGCCCGCAGGGGGGAGGCGATCCGTTCCTCCCCCTGGAATCCTCTTTGACTGGCTGTGCTCCGCAGCGATTCTGCAGAGTATAATTGGCTGAAGGGGACTTGACTGCAGATGCAAATGGCATCCAATACACCATTTGTGGTCCTGGACGCCATTTGCGTCCCTGTTTTATGTGATAGGCTATGCAAATACTTGTGTAGCCTATTGCGTGAATGAAAAGCACGGACGCAAATGGTGTCCAGGAAGCCATTTGCGCCTGTAAAGGTCTTAGTTTAAGGTAAATGCAGCCGTTTATGGCTGCATTTACCTTACACTAAGGCCTTTATGGCTGCAAATGGTTTCCAGGGCACTATTCGCGTCCGCACAGCCACCGATACAGCATGGCGGCCGTATCACTGGAAATCCAGAGCTGGAGGATCCAGCTGAAGAAGATTTCGCAGGGAGGCAGAGGTAAGTATTCTGTTCCACCACAGACTTCGGGGGGAGTCTGTGGCCGAATATCTGCCATCCCCACGAGGCAGCCAGGCAAAGAGGAGAAACGAGAAGTGTGGAGGATGGTGGTGGCCAGAGGGGTGGGGCGTGAAGGAAAAGAGAAGAGGAGGAGGAGGAAAGGGGGTGTATGCAGAAGGGAAAGTGAAGAGGAGGCGGTCCCAGTGATCCCAGGAGTTAGGTGGGTTGGAGGTGGAGACAGTGGTGGTTAGGGGGTGAGAATGCAAGCTGGGAAATGGTAGCGGTGGTGGCAGTAAGGTGGCAGCATGTGGGGTGCCAAAATACTACCTTGCCTAGGGCACACACAAAAAAGCTTGAGATGTCAACTGAGGCCTTAAGAATGCTGGCACAGCCTGGTCTTTCAGTGGCTGCACACCGACCTGCTAGATGCTGATGGTAGTTCTTATCATCTGTTTCTGCAGTCTCATACTCCTGCATAGCTGAGGAACAGGAGAAGCTGAAGGGTTGTCATCCTCAGAGTCAGATGATGGGACTGCTACATGCTCTGGCCAGGTGTAGAAAAGAGTGCTAAGGGCTCGCTCTAAAGTGGGGCATGCAGTGACCCATCTGAATCCTCCTCAGGGTAGTGCAGAGCCTCAGAACATGACCCTGGGAACATGACTCTAATCGGGAGCTCCCAAGGCCAGCAGGATGTTGATCTGACAAAAGTCCTATGCAGGCATTACCTTACTGAAAGCATGGAAAGGACATGGGGATGCATGCACCAGCTCTGAACCTTCCACCCCCTCCATCACCCTGTGTGGATTGAGAAGTTCTAAAGACAGACTGTATCTAGAGATGTCATGGGTGTCCGATACCAAGGTGGAGTCCAACAGACTTCATCTCGCTCAGCCTGCCAGACTGGAGTGTGCAGACCCCACTGGCCAGCTTCCCCTGCTTGCTGTGCAAGCCGCTGGAGCATTCCCGCCTCTAACCTTGCCTAAAAGGCAGCTTTACGGCTGCCATTTGCGTAAAAGGCCTTTTACACAGAATAAGAAGGCACCATTTTGTGCAAAATGGCTCCAAGGGGACTGGGCAGCTCACATGGCACAGTGAATGGGAGCAGGCAGTGGTGAGGATTCAGCAAGCACCAGCCAGCATGGATGGAGGTAAGTCCATCCATCCTGAACAGTATCCATTGTTGACTCAGTACAGTTACCGTTCCCCCTGCGATTGGAAACCCAGATTTTGCAGAGCTCCCAATTGTGTGAAGGACTGTAATTGCATTCAGCCGAACATGGCTATAGTCTTTCTTTAGTGATTCCTCATTAACGGCAAGGAGGTCAGGGGTGAATAGGCTAGAGAACCAGCAGCAAAACTCCACCCCTCATGTGAGACTGCAAGCCAGTAAAGGCACAGTGCTCTGGCTTAGGATTTTGCTTTGTGGCAGGTTTCAGTGTCTTCAAAATGCACCTTTGGCTTCTTGAATGGGGAGTGTCATGAAAGTGAACATCCTTGGATGTCTGTGGGGTTCAGCTCCCCTCACCTGAAAGGCCTGGTGCTGGAGTCTGATATCCCCACACCACCCGCTATAGAGGACTGTGGGAAATTTCCACAGACTAACTATCTGGTGGATTTGGTGGCTGTGAGTCTCCCTGGTTTGGAGTCATAATCAAAGGTATTATTTCTGGCAAAGTCTGGATCTAGGTCATGACAGAACTATCCAATACATTTCGGGGGGGGCGGGTACATTTCTTTGTAGCACCATTGACCGGTACAAAAGATGTCATGTTCTTCAATGCACGTGCACACGTGCACACACAGTATTAGTTGAAAAATTATATTTAGGAGAGCACCTCACACCTTCTGTCTGCCCCCAAAATAAACTGAGCGGCATCAAGTGTTTGAGGATTTTTTAAAGTGTTTGATGGAACAGTTGAAGCATCCCAGTTTAGCTGCCTCTGCCCCTTCCTTGTTACCCCTTCTCTTTTTCCAAGGCCTTGGGGGAGGGGGAGGGCAGAGGTGAACACATCTCAGAGGGCTCGCATTATTTTCAAATTATTCTGCAGGCTTTCCGGTCGCAGTGATCCCAGGCTGCGAATATTAGCAGGATTTCTCCTCAATTGCATGGCTCTCTCATTCATTTTCAAACGCAGGGTCATGGAATTCTGCATGCACCCATGATCTCTGCTGCAAATGATAGCTCCATGGTGTTTGAGTGCCCATGGGAGCCCACAGAGTATGTTAGATGCCTAAGGGTGGCTTCATTGGGCACGTGACAGGCTGACCTTGCAGGACCTTGGATAGCTCCAAGTAGATAACTTCATCAAGGTCTGGAACTCAGCTGAGTCCTTTTCTCTCTTCCTACAAGCTACCCCTCCCAAGCTCACCCACTGTTCTGAAGGGTAGAGAGTCTTAAAGGGGCAGTTCTATGCTCTGTGCTCTGTGGTCTGGAGCCCCATCCCCTCTCAGTCGCTTTCATATGAACATCAGAAGAGCCATGTTGGATCAGACCAAGGGTCCATCTAGTCCAGCATTCTCTTCACACAGTGGCTAACCATCCGTTGACCAGGAACACACAAGCAGGACACAAGTGCAGCAGCACCCTCCCACCCATGTTCCCCAGCAACTGGTATACAGAGGCTCACTGCCTCTGGTACTGGAGGTAGCATAGAGCCATCAGGACTAATAGCCACTGATAGCCTTCTCCTCCAGGAATTTATCCAACCCCTTTTTAAAGCCCTCCAAATAGGTGGCCATCACTACAGCCTATGGTAATGAATTCCATAGTTAACTACACACTGTTTGAAGAGGCCCTTCCTTTATCTCTCCTGAATCCACCACCACTCAGCTTCAAAGGATGACCCCGGCTTCTAGTCTTTTGAGAGAGGGAGAAAAATGTCTCCCTATCCACATTCTCGATTCTCCACACGATGCATAATTTTGTACACCTCTATCATGTCTCCCCTTACCCCCCTTTTTTCCAAGCTAAACAAGCCCAACTGTTGTAGCCTTCCCTCATAGGGGAGATGCTCCAGCCCTTTGATCATTTTAGTTGCCCTTTTCTGCACCTTGTGTGTTACCTATGCTAGTCAACAACAGGCACCAGGGAGTGTGAGTCTCCAAGACAATCTGGTTCAGGGACTCCAGGTTGACAGACAGACTCTATCTCAGGCTTGGTGTTGGGGCCTAGTTCTCGATTCGGCCACATCCCCAATATGTAACACTGGTCTTTGTGATTGTATTTATTTCAACTACTTAGAAACAGTTTGATGTCATAAGATTGCTAAGTGTTTTGCATAAGAAATGCATAACATGTAATATAAACGGCAATTTAAAATATGCAGTAATGTATTCATTACAAACATAACAGAAGCAGTAAAACAGAGTAGTGCAATTACACCTCAAGGTAAATAAACAGGTGCATCTCCAAGAGTAATCTAAACTTCACCACAGTTTCTACCTCTCAGGCCACATGTAGAAGAGTGTTTCAGAGAGTTGGCACCCCATCTAAGAAGGGCCACTTTCATGCTGTTATGCTAGCTGATTCCTCCTCTTATTTGTAGGGTTGGCGGAGAATTTCTCCCCGAAACTTCGGGGGGCCGAGCGCCAACGTGTTCGGCCCCCCGAACAAGTTTCGGGGAGAAATCCTCCGAACCCCCCCCGCCTCCCGCACCCCCCCCGGGACGGGACTTACCTTCACCGAATGTCCCTCCCGGTGGCTGGTCCGGCCGGCGGTTCGGCGGGTGTTCGAGCGAGGTGGGAGCGGCAGACGGTCTTTTGACCGGCTGCCGCTGCCGCCATTGCAATGAAAGAAAAAAAAAACGCCCCCTGAGAGGCTATGTGACGATTCATATAGCCTATCACGGCTAGATTTGCAAAGTCAGCCGTGATAGGCTACGTGAATCGTCACGTAGCCTATCACGGGTGACTTTGCAGATCTAGCCATGATAGGCTACGTGAATAGTCACGTAGCCTATCAGGGGGCGTTTTTTGTTTTTTTTTTAACTTTCGTGTTCGCGGCCGGGCGAGGCGGGAAGCCTCCTCCCCGGCCTGAATTTCAGCCGGGGCGAGGCGGGAAGCCTCCCCCCCAGCCTGAACTTCGCGGGGGGAGCAGCGAAGCGCCTCCCCCCCACCACGAACGTCCTTCGAGGACAGGTAAGTGACTTTCGTCCACCCCTACGTTATTTGTCAAAGTCCTGGCTGCTTTTGAGGCTCTGGGTCATGAACCCCTGTTACCAATAGTTAGGGATGTACGGACTGTGTAAAATGCACTCCATCTGTGTTTCACGGATTGTCAGGTGCCTTTCGTTCCATTATCTGCCCACAGATGGATGCAGATTTCTTTTTTTCATCAAGCGGAAAAATACGTAAATAATTACATAAGTGTTTATGTAATTACTTACATAATTTTCCTCAGTACGTAACATTTAGCATATTGTCCCCCATTCCATCCAAATTTCCTCAGCGGAAACTTATGTATTTTTCTACGGATTTACCTCAGTACGTGACATTTAGTGTATCCCCCCCCATTCCATTCAAAGTTTTCTCAGCTGAAACTCATGTATTTTTCTACGGATTTACCTCAGTACGTAACATTTAGTATATGCCCCCCCCCCTTCCATTCAACGTTTCCTCAGCAGAAACTTCTGTATTTTTCTTTGGATTTATATGTGTAAATTTTGGGAAAGTAAAAAAAAAAAAATTCATCCAAAAGTCCACAGACTGAGGGGGTGCTCCACTGTCAGGGTTGGATCGGAGCCCAGAGAGCCCCATAGCAGTTCTGATTCTGAAGAAGAGATAGAAACCGTGGGAGAGGAACCCGGGCACTGTTCAGAGGAGCAGCCAGGGGGAGAGCCCCTCCTGGTACACATTCCTGAGAGTGTTAGTGACCCTGGCAGGGAGAGGGAGGCGCAACAGCAGTTTCTGGACGCTAGGTGCCAGTGCAGTGTCAAGCGGGAGATGGCGGGCACTGAGAGGAGGCGCTCAGCCCGCTTGGCGCAACGGCAACAGCTGTACCCCGATGCCTCACAGGAAAGGGGTGGACTCTCTCCTCTTATCCCATAAGTACAGAGGTTTCCCGCCTTCCCCTCCAAATGGAGATCAACTGATTCCTAAGGTTAGAACCCCTGAGTAGGCAGCTCTCTTAAGTCTCACTTTTAGGATCAAGCAATTAGCATCTGTAAGCATCATTAGGTTGAATGGGAATAAAGCCTTGGAAAAGTGCCCTATTGTCTTTGTGTTGATTCTGGCTACCTGAGGATTTCAGAAGGCGGTAGGGGTGACCTCCCAACATCCACAGTAGATTCTGCAGAAATCTAGATTCAGATTTTTAGAAATCTGAGCTCATTTTAATCTATCTCGAATTTCTCCAGCATCCCCACCCAGAGTCAAAGAGGACTTTTCCAGACATGAACTGGGTTTACTTAAATTGAGGACTTCACATTTTGACCCCGCCCCAAAAAACCCACTCTTGCCAGTCATAAACCCTTAGTGAAGAGCCTCAACAGCTTGGAACCTCTTGGTTTATTATAGGTCTAGTTGGATGAACCCCATTTTCTACCAGTATTACCAGAAATCAGAGAGAGGGTGGCAGTAGGTTCTATGGCTAATCCTCAGAAAACAAATCAACCAGTTGATGGAAACTTGGCATTGTAGCAGAGGTCTGAGGATGGTTTATGGCAATTTTGAATGAGTGAGGGAGTGAATTAGTAGAAAGAGTTTTTAAACATGGCATATTTATATGAGTGTGAAGTTTGACAAGTGAACTGTAGCAGTTTGACAGGTATTGCCTGTTTTCTTACACATAGGTAAGAAACTGAGGTGAAACCTTATTGGCCTATTTCTCCATCTAGGCTGCATCTCTTGGGAAATGTTTCTTGTTAAAGGTCAGGGCGAAGGACTAGTCCATGCTGTTCCCTTGTAGTAGAGTAACATGTTTGTATTATTATTATTGCCATTTTTCAGCCCATTTTATCCCACGGCAGTGCATAAGGTCTATCCCCAGGCATGCTCAGAATGATCCTGCAGGAGAGAGGGGTGTGGGGCCTAAGAGTGAATGTGGCTGGTTACCAGGAAGGTGGGGTAGCAGGGGAGGAGGGAGTTTTTATGTCAGTTAAGGTTAGGCAGTTGATTAGAGAGTGAGGTTTTAGGAGGAAATAGAGCTGCAGCATCAATTCTATTTAAACAGTCATCTAAGCAAATAACCATCATGTGTATTATAGGGCCATGGCAATGGAAGCTCACTGGGTGACCTTGGACCAGTCACAGACTCTCAGCCCAACCTACCTCACAGGGTTGGTGTTGTGAGGATAAAATGGAGAGGAGGAGTAGGGCAATGTAAACTGCCTTGCGTTCCTTGCAAGATGAAAAAAGGCAGGATATAAATGCAATAAATAAATAAATACATAGGCCGCCTTGAGTCCCAGTATTGGGGAAAAGGCAGGATATAAATAAATATATAAATAAATAGCAGTTTTATCTTAGAACTGCTAGGCCTCAGTGCTGCTGTTTGCTTTTTACCAACCCTCCAACTGTGTATCTCATAAAGGGAAGGGGCTGCTGAGTTCCTTGAAAGGGGCAGAGGGCCCAGTATTCCTACCAGATGTATGACAGGCAGACAAGAAGAAATTCAGCAGGTGCAACTTTAGCATATGAAGATGGATGCAGCACCTGTAGATATTCCACCTGTACTTCACCTTCGTGGCTTCTGGGAGGGAGATGTTGGGCCTCTATGTACTAGCTCTTTTGATTTTGAAAGTGTGGGCCCTTAAAAAAAAAAAAAAGTATGGTAAAGTTAACACATTGTGAAATCCAGCTTTCTCACACTTTCCCCTGACACAGCCACTCTGTAGGACTGTATATGGGATGGTATTGAATGATAGTGAAACTCCAGGACTTTTTGTTTGAGAGACAGAGTGTGCATTCCTGTGGTACATGATCTCTTAAGAAATATCGATCTCAGAGTTTCATAGTTCATAATGGTATTTTCTGTGCACTTGAAGAAATCAGCAAGACAGCCAACGGGCTGCAGAGGGAACAGGCACAACAAAGCAGATATATTGATTCTAGTAAGAATGGGAAGGAGCCATTTCTGCTGTTAAATTCATAGGCCAGGCTGCAGAAGATATATGAGTACATGAGCTATTCTTAATTTGCAAGTTTATAAGCCCATCAGATATATGCTAATGGGATTCTGTCATAACATCTGTCTGTCTGTCTGTCTGTCTGTCTATCTATCTATCTATCTATCTATCTATCATCATCTATCTTTCAAAATTTTGGACATTTTAGGAGTAGTGCTAAATTTTCTGAAATAATAATCACCAGTTCATATTAAAATATATGCACCATGATATTTCTTTGTTGGAATAAGTGTTTTTTTTTTTAAAGTATGTTAATTTCTTCTATGTGAATTCTTACCCTGTTAAATGGTGTTTGATTTGTTATTAATTATGATAAATATTCCTTTCTTTCTCCATTGAGTGTCTCATTTTCAGTTACATCTTTGCCTAATCAGAAAATGTTAGGTATAGTCTTGTCAAAACCTAAGGAACGGTAGCTTCAGCTTTATGTTCTAGTGAACAGACAAATCTGGGACTTCAGCTCACCACTGTTGACCCAGATCCAAGGTGGTGGTGAAACTCAAACTAGCCATAGAATAGGATAGCATATCATTCCTATCTATCTATCTATCTATCTATCTATCTATCGATCAATAGATCACCTAAATAATGCATCTTTATGGTCATGAGTCTTAACAGGTGCAATTTACCAGCATTTTGGAGTTTGAATGATCATGGGAAGCCATTAACAAAACATGTAAACCATGCTATGATTTTTGTTCATTGAATTCTTAGATGGTTCTTGTATAAACCTTATTAAAATCTCTCTCAAAGAACATTCGGGATAGTCCCTACTATGGATAGCTAACAGGAACACAGTGACAAGGATGGTAGTTCTAAAGCCCAGATCTTCATGGTTCTGACACTTTCAGATGAAGCAGATTCATTGTAACCTTAGGGTCTCTTCCTCACCGTTCTGCTTAGAGAATACCCTTTCCGGGCTGGTCAAGATCTAAATTATCCATCTTGTTGTGAAACCATGGCACTTTCTTTTCTTGTCTTCTCACCTCCCTCATCTTGTAGCAGACAGATTCTCAAGGCTGCTCTCAAATTTACATCTCTCTCTCTTTTTAAAAATTCCTTGTAGATCTCAAGACAACAGATGAATTGTGAAAGGGGTCAATTAAGGGTAAGTGTAATGGTATGCAAATAATTCTTGGCAATCTGTGAATTGTTTCCTCTGTCATTGTGAAACAGTTTTTATTGAAGAAATGTTGCTGTCTTTTATTTTTTACTCAAGAGAAGGATGTGTGTTTTGTTTTGTTTATGTGGAGGAGTGAGTATATTGAGTATATTATTCTGGTCTGTATGGAGATGATACATACGTTTTAAGTGAAACCTTTGGAAAAAGATGTAACTAAAAAGGGAATTGATTTCTTGTGTTGTGGATTGGGTGTCTTATTACCTCATGGTGTGCTGTCTAAGAAATCTTATGATAAGGGTCAGGTTGTAATTTTGCATGGTTGATGGCAGGGTACAGGAAGTCTTGTTGATTGCTTGTTGAAGCATAAACAAATGAGAACTCCAATTCTTTCCAACATTTTTTTGCAAAGAAAATCACTAAGGATCTACTTTCCCTTATATATTTTACCCCCTCATATATTTCTAAGCCCTTGTTTTGTTCGGAAACATAGTATCCATTGATATGTGTATGTATTTATGTCTGTATTTACGTCATTTTTTCCCCACACCTTCAGCATAAATTTAAATCCCCAGAATGAATAACAAAGTAGTAAAAAACAAAAATACAATATAATAATGGTGATATTGCTAATGATAGGTTGGATCCAAATTGATTCATGCTAGAGGAGACCTATTGAAATCCATGGGACTTAAGTTAGTCATGACTAAATTAGGGATGTGTGAATCAGCAACCCTCGAGCTCTCTGAAGTTCTCCAGATTTCATCTCGAAGCTCTGAGTCAAGCCTATATCAGATTGTATGTTTGGTTTTCTTTTGGCATGAACATTTGTATGTGTTTTCATATGTATTTTTCCAAATGTATGCATCAAATGTGCACATCTTTGAAATGTATGCATTCTTCTCCCATCGAGTAAAGCTTCTGGGTATGCATTTTTCTAAAGCACCACACATTTATTTCATGTGCATTTTTCAAACGTACGCATGCTGTTGAACACATGGGGGAGGAGGGTGTGAATCACATTGCATTGCAACCTCAGAAGTGTACAGGCTTCGACTGCAGATTGTGTCTAAGTCCCTGTCTGGTCCAGAAGGTGCAACCTGGGGAAACACTGATAAAAAAAATGAACTGAAACAGATTTATCATACATCCCTAGATAACTTAGGTCTCATTGATTTTAGTCAGATTTTACTCTAAGCATGGATGAGTCTGGATCCAACAACAACAATAATACACAGGACATACAGAGAAACTAGGGATGGCATGGGTGCCCGATTCCATCTGGGAATCTGGTGGAAACATCCCCCCCACACCCCTGAGCCACATTCGCCAAGCCCCTGCCCCTGTTTATGCCTGTAGTCTTGTGTATTTGGGCAATTCATGCCCCCATTATGCATATATCTAAACATGCACATTTTGGCGACCAACAGTTTTACTCCAAAATGGTGGTCATGGAGCTCGAGAATGGGGCCCAGGTGAGTGCAGGCAGCTCACTGAGTGGTGGGGAGCTGAAACGTGGGTCAGAGGGTGTGCAAGTGGGGGAAGGGGCTGGGCTGGCACTGGGAGAACCCAGATGGGGGGGCGCCCATCCATCCCTCAAAGTAGCACAGCAAGCTAAAGAAAAAGTCACCACCCATTCACATAGACTGTGGAATTAAACTGCTCTAAGTTAAAAACATTTGATCCCTAAATTATAGTAAAAAGGGTACCAGATGGGTCTTCCTTAGCAAGGGATTCCAAATGCTTAAAAGGCTCTGTCAATTTGCCACCCAGGACACTTCATATAGTGGGAGGAACTCAGCAAAATTGTCTCCCTAACTGTTCTTTAATTAAGTGAGGCCTTGCTGATATCCAGCTTTTCATGATACATTTTACAGTAAATGTCCAAAATTTAGTAAACATTGGCTGTTGATAATATGGCTGCCAGCCTTTGCTGTTTTGCAGAAGGAGAGGGAAGACAATTCTACTGACTGCCCAATTGGGATTTCCAAAATAGAATAACTCCCCAGCCCCGCAATACTATACATTTCAATGGCATCCAAAATTTCCATGGAAACAAATAATAGTATAATCAACATGATTGTCATTTGTACAGCCAATAATAATTGCATTCACTTCCTTCTCTCTGATGAACTATGTCTTCTCATGCTGGAATGTCAGTGTTTCCTTCACCATGACATCTGTCCACCTAAGGAGGAAGGACAACTCCCCATGTGATACAGTAGGGAGGGACTGGACCAAGGCTCTTCATGCTCTGTGTACTCCCCTCTTTATTCCATTCATGTTTCTTAACCATACATAGTGCTTTACAGCAGTTGCCTTCAATAATCCTAATTCCTTGTGCACTATATTCTATAAACATGGCAGTGTATATGGACTTCTCCTGTGTCTTTATCGATCAATGCTAATACAAAAGAAGCACAATACAAAGTTTTCAGTCGGCGGTATGTTCCTTCTGAAAGGCTTCACCTAATATATCCAAACTATAGCCAGTATTGTTGGAAAGGGTGTGGTCAGACTGGTTCATACTGTCTTCTTTGGTGGGAGTGTTCAACAATGCAGCATTTGCCAGTTTTAGAACATGGTTGCTGGTGATCGTCAGGGATTTCTCCATGTTGGACCACTGCTTAACTCCTAAAGCGATGTTTCCTCATCAGTTTGAACCTAATGACCCTAGATCTGTGCATTAAAAAAAAAATCAACTTAAGAAATGGTATACAGCTGCAAAGTCATGCATTGCACATAACTGGAAATCTCCAAAGCAATCAACTAAGCAGCAGTGGGTTGATAAAAACTAGGAGACTATGATTGTATAGAAACTTACTAAGCAAGTGCAGAAAGCAAAGAATCTTAATTTTAAAGAAGATAGTATAGTACCATGGTTTCCATTTATGTCCTATGTGGAAGCCCTTCAAACCTTTGATCAAAGTCCAGCCAAGTCCAGTTGCTTATCTTTTTCTGACTAGTACATATGCACGCCCCCTATATATGCTATATAGCTTGTATTTTCATTCTTTCATCATATAGTGAGTGTCTACTTAGGCTGGTTTACTCTAGCTGTTCCTCAAGCATATTGGTGATAGACTAACAATTATTCAGTGATAGACCAAGGGTGCAATCCTATGCATGTTTAGACAGAAATCCTACAACTCCCAATATTCCCCAGCCCTGTTGGCTGGGGAATGCTGGGAGTTGTAGGACTTTTTTCTATTTAACATGCATTGGATTGTGCCCTAAGAACTATGGTCGATGAATTTATTTCTGTAGTGAACTTATGTTCTTGTTTGTTTACTTTATTTTTTAACTTTATTTTGAATTAAACAAAATTGCATGGAACAAAAAACTTGGCCCCACTGGAGTGAGGGCCAGGTACTAAAAGGCAGAGATGCTCAGATGAAGACTAGCTAACCAGCTAACCCTGTTGTGTTTCTCTGCCTTCCAGGAAGTTCTTCCCTCAGCTATACCCAGAGATTTCTTCTTTCCATTGTTATTTGTTCCCCATTGGAAAGGATGTTATTCCAAATTGCCTACTCTCCAGATCTGTTTTATATCTTCCACCAGTCCTCCAGTTAAAGCATCTCTCACTGGAATGTTTTATTTCTTCCCCTATCTCTCAGCTCTGAATCTTGCCTCACCTTGTTGTTTTATGAATGGTCTTGTGGAACTGAATTTTCCTTCTGATTCTTCCGCCTATGGAAAATGTCTCTAAAAACATAGAGCTGGCCTCAGTGTGTGTGCGTGTGTCTGTGTGTGCGCGTGCGTGCGCACGTTGAGCTGGTGGTGAGGGAGACAGAAACCTGTCCTATTTCATTTCATATTGTGGCTGGGGAAAATAAAAACCCATACTTTGAAACATGAATCATACCCTCTTATTTAAGGCTGTGAAGCAGCTTCGGATCACAGCCTTAGGTAGAAAGAAGCTGTAATTCATAAAGCTATAAAAAGCACAGTGACAGCCTCCAAAGCCTCTTTTCCATTTGCAGTAGACTCCCCGAAAGGCTGAGGTTTTTTTAACCAGAAGCCTTGGTTTTAAAACAGCCTTGCTTAAACTGATGAAATACAAAGCTGCCATATCTGGGCTCAAAGACTGTGTCCATATATGGCCTCAGAAGATCGTTCTACCTAGGGATGGCAGAGAATTCTGCCACGGATTTCAGATCTCGCCCCTGAAATCTGTGGCAGAACGGCCTGCCACCCCCCGCCTCCCCCGCGGATCCCCCCGGGATGAGACTTACCTGGGGTGGATCTTCCGGGCAGCAGCAGCTCCAGCAGCGGCTTTGGCAGCAGCAGCTGGTCTTCCGACTGGCTGCCGCCGCCATTTGCAGGTTTGTTTTTTTTACACAGACATGATAGGCTACGTACATTTTTACGTAGCCTAAAATGTCTGGGTAAAAAAAAAAGGCGTATGCAAATGGCGGTGGCTATGGCCACCGCCATTTGTGTTCCTTATTTTGGGCCGTCTTACTCTATGTAAATAATTACGTAGACTACTAAGACGGCGAAAATAAGGGGAATGTAAATAGCATCCGCTACGCTATTTATATTCCCCTTATTTTCGCTGTCATAGTCTACGTAAATATTTACGTAGATTAAGACGGCCGAAAAGAAGGAACGCAAATGGCGGTGGCCGTAGCCACTGCCGTTTGCATATGCGGGTTTTGTTTTTGTTTTTGTATTTTTACCCAGAGGCCTCCGCGGCCGGAAATCTGGCTGCGGACGGCTCTGGCCTGGCTGGGCCTGGCCGGCTGCTCCGCAGAGCTGCCACGGAGCACAGCCGGCCGCAGAGGATTCCGGGGGCAAGGAACGGAGCTCCTCCCCCCCCCGGGCAGGATTCCGGGGGGAGGGACGGAACACCTCCCCCCCCACCATCAGCATAATCCGCGAAAGGTAAGTGATTTTCGTACATCCCTAGTTCTACCTAGTCTCTCCATTCCAACTGGCATCAGCACTCTAGACTTTAGGCTAAGGTCTTCTCCAGCCTGGTATCTGGAACATAGGAACATAAGAAGCTGCTTCATTGGTCCATCTAGCCCAGTATTGTCGACACTGACTGGCAGCAGCTCTCTCGAGGGTTTCAGGCAAGACTCTTTCCTTGCCCTACCTGGAGATGCCGGGGATCGAACCTGGAACTTTCTGCATGCCAAACATGTGCTCTATCACACTGAGCTATAGCCCTTCCCATCTGAGATCCCTTAACTGTAGATTTTGGAGACTGAACCTAGTTCATTTTGTTGTGTGTGAACCCTTTCCCCAGTACCGCACATGCTGTAGGGTGTATGGGTTCCCCTGTACCAGGGCCAGCAGTGAGGTTTTGTTCTGCATCTTGGGAAGTCTCATCTGTTTCAGAATCCAGGCCCTGGTGGGTCTTCTTGACACTTCTGCTGTTCTACTGACTAGGGATGTCCATTGTTGGGAAATCTGGATCCTTTTTGACTTGATGGAGTTCTGCAGTGTGAGTGGCTCCATTTGTGTTTATGCATCAAATTTGCACAAATTGCTTAGGCATTTGCACAAATTGTGGATCCTGCAGGGAAAATGCAAAATGCCCACAGTGGGAACTGAAACAAAGTCCGGGGGTCAACCTAGGAAAACTCATTGAACTCCACCCACAAATGGATTTCTGCAGCATCCCTATTACTGGCCTATGTCCCCTACTGATGACAGCATGACTTCACCTCACCAGCTGCAGATTAGATGAGAAGAGAGTTGCACCCACAACTTCTTCATCCCATATTAGCCCACACATCTGGACAACTAGAGATGGGTAAACAAGTAGTTTTGCAATTGCGAGGTTCTCTGAGCATCACCTTGAAGCTCGGCTCACCTTGTTTCCCACGTCCAATTGAATGCTTTTTTTCATTTTGTTGGAACAGGAAAAGTGTGGGAAAAGGCACATATTTAAAAAGAGCACACCCAAATGTGCATCTTCACAACAATGCACACATCCTAAAGTGCACATGTTTGAAGCGTGCATTTTCGAACATGAACACGAGTTTGGGAATCTGCGGTCCTTTTTAAAGAACATGTGTTCCTGATCGCAGTTGTGGTTGTGAATGGAACATGTTTCCATGATTTGCACACATACGTGAAATTCTACCCAAAGGCCAGTCAGGTATAGGAAGGCTGCCTTCAATACCTGTCTGTTCCAGGCAAAAAGCAAACAAAACAAACAAAAAACAATGGGATAAGTCCAGTGGAGGCTGATGGCTTGAATTTTGGTGGGGCTATAAATCCACTCTGGGTTTCAGTCAGAACCAGCCAGAACTCAAAAGGAGCTATCCAAGGTGCTGCACCTCTTTTGGGGATAGGGTTCAGCATCTTGGATAGCTCCTTCAGAGTTCTAGCAGGTTCTGACTGAAACCTGGAGGGATTCACAGCCCCACCAAAATCATAGAATAGTAGGGTTGGAAGGGGCCTACAAGGCCATCGAGTCCAACCCCCTGCTCAGTGCAGGAATCCAAGTCAGAGCATCCCCAACAGATGGCTGTCCAACCTCATCTTGAATGCCTGCAGTGTGGGAGAGCCCACCACTTCCCTAGGTAATTGGTTCTATTGTCGCACTGCTCTAACAGTCAGGAAGTTTTTCCTGATATTCAGCCAGAATCTGGCTTCCTGGAACTTGAGCCCATTATTCCGTGTCCTGCACTCTGGGATGATCGAGAAGAGATCCTGGCCTTCATCTCTGTGACAACCTTTCAGGTACTTGAAGAGCACTATCCTATCTCCCCTCAGTCTTCTCTTCTCAAGGCTAAACATGCCCAGTTCTTTCAGTCTCTCCTCATAGGGCTTTTTTCCAGTCCCCTGATCATCTTTGTTGCCCTCTTCTGAACCTTCTCCAATTTGTCTGCATCCTTCTTCAAGTGCGGTGCCCAGAACTGGACACAGTACTCCAGATGAGGCCTAACCAGTGCTGAATAGTAGAGGGGAGCTAGTACTTCCCGGGATTTGGAAGCTATGCTTCTATTAATGCAGCCCAAAAGAGCATTTGCCTTTTTTGCAGCCATATCACATTGTTGGCTCATATTCAGCTTGTGATCTACAACAATTCCAAGATCCTTCTTGCTTGTAGTGTTGTTGAGCCACGTATCCCCCATCAGACACACCAGCCTCCACTGGATAAATCTATTGCCTTCAAGCTAATAGCCCTGCTGGCTGGCAACAATGGAAGTTGTATTCCAGCACATCTGGAGGGCAGCAGGTTGAGGAAGGCTGCCTTCAAGTCCTGCCTGTAGGCAAGGCCAGCACCAAGGGTAGGCATGGTTGGGCTCATGTCAAGGGCCCTCACCCAAGCAGGGACCCACAGAAAGAGGCCCCTGGACTTGCTCCTCTTCAACATTGCAACCTGCTTGTTCTCCTGCCTCTCACTGTTGCCCAGACAATAGTGGTGGTGAGAAGGAGGAGCATGAAATGCCACTGTCTACTTGTTCACTGGCTCTCCGCCTGCCAAGCAAGGAAGTGGTAGCAATGATGAGAAAGAGGATGAGGAGGGAGAGCAGCTGGTGACAATGGTGTTGAGAAGGTAGACTCACTGAGGAAAGGAGCCCATTGAGAGTACCTTGCCTAAGGGCCCTCAAAAGCTTGGAGATGCGTAGGCTTCCCAAAGGCATCTGGCTGTGTGGGAATCAGAATGCTTAAATAGATAAATAAGACATTTGGTCTGATTCAGCAGGGCTCATCATCTTTTTATGAAACCTGGGATTCACCAAGGCATCCTGTTGAGTGTCCAATGACTGGGATTGCTACTGGGCAGTGTTCAAAACCTATTATATTCAACCTTTGCTTGTACATTTCAACAATGTAATGTGTGAAGTGGACCTAAAGAGCCCCCCCTTGAATGTTTTTGTTTACGTTTATTTACTTTAGTTCCACACAATTGTGGGATTTTGTTTCCCAAAGACTGCCCTGCATCTGAGACCAAGAGCTTCTTAACTGCTGGGTGTTAAAATATATGGGGGAGTGTATGCTTCATTTTAGTCTATGAACTCTGATCATTCACCAACTCACCACAAAGGAAATTTTGTCTGGTGCATTTCAGCTTCTTCTTCTTTTCAATCAATACTAAAGAACTACAGCCAAAAAACCCCCTGAAGACAACAATAAAAGAAAAACCAAACAAACAAATAAGCATTAAAAAAAATCCATATATAGCTTGTTGTTGTTGTTGTTATCTATCTCCTTCCATTCCAAGTATCTGCTGGAATAGCAATTGAAGCTGCAGAACTCCAAGAAATGCTGGAGGTTTTTCATGACTCTTATCTTACTTTACCCTCTAGTTTCTAGGACCAGCTCATTCCAGTAAATAATGAACGACACATTCAGGATTACTTCCTTGTTGCCAGTGCAGGGTACTGTGATCAAAACTGGGTCACCTGAGTTGATGCAAACTGCAGATCATATTGTTCATATCCCCCCTGTTTGGATGTTGAAAGGGCACACAGAACACTACATTGGAAGATGGGGGGGGGGCTTGACACCTCCACATAACTATTCAGGTCTACCCCCTCTGTGTTGCCCCCCCCCCAGTTATAGACCAAAAGATGCTTCAAACAGCATTATAAGTTTATATACGATGGCCTTGTAGGCCCCTTCCAACCCTACTATTCTATGATATGTATGATTGTTCTGAGAACAAGATTAGGGGTTGGGGGGATACGAGTGAAAAATAAGCTTTTTTTGCCATCCTTTAACCACCACAATCTATCCAGCAACCTTTTTTGTTTGTTTTTAGAAGAGAATGAATATGATGAAAGGGAGACAACACAAACACAATTTATCATGGACACAGAGAATTAGATGTTCTAATAGGACATGTGTTCCATTAAAAAAGCAAGACACACACACACACACACAGAGTTTTGGGGTTAAGGGTGTTTCAGCAAAATATCTTAAACCCTGTATTGAAGGCAGAAGTCACAATGCATTTGAGGTATTATTACAAACCATAGTGATGGGAGCACAGGCGTGTTCTCGGGTTTAAAACTGCATGATTAGCACATTCTATTTTGCTCTCAGAGAAACAGATGAATGAAGCAAATAAATTTCAGTTTCGACTCTCTCTCTACTTTAACTTTTTCTGGTAAGATAGGTTTGCAGCTATATTTAATGCAGGGAAGCTTTACTCTGCAATATCTTGACTCATTTATGCTAATTTTGTCTCCCCGTTCCCCCAATTTAAAATAACGGTTCCTAACATAATATTTTAAAAAGTGTTTTGCTTGCCAATCCATCCTCTTAACTGCATCAGTGAATAAATGGCTGTAGAACTGGCAATAGGATGGAGCGCATTAGCATAGCAAACAAAGGTTTAACAATGTTGCTCACAGATAAACACAGTCACATTAAGTGTGATCACACTTAGACTTACGTTCATTTTTCAGCCCACCATCAGGACCTGGCTACAACTATGGGTGGCTGGCTGAACCTGAAACTAGTTGGCCATGGGGGATTCCCGAGTTCAGAGGAGGGAGGGATGACATGAATCTCTCAGTTTTCCTTTTCCCTGCATTTGATTTTTTTTTGGTATATACTGTATAGAGTCTGACAAAACACAAACATTACATAGGAAATCCAATTACAGTCAACTGGGATCACAGGAGTTTCAATATATTAATAACTTTACATTTATCCACAGAAGTTCTTTAGGCGTTTAAGATTCAGCTGTAATTATTGAAATGTATCTCTGCACATCTCTCTATGACATGATGTTCCCCAATTAATCTTTCCAAGAATCCTTCTTTCATCCTTCCTTCTTGCATTTGATATTTATTATTATTATTATTATTATTATTATTATTGATTTTTCTATTGCATTTATGAAGACATCTGTGAATTTTGAAAAATTCTTATCAAAAGCAGACTGAAATGAAATTCTCACCTATCTTCTGGACAAGCCATATTAAGTTGGTACAACTATTTGCATAAAAAGGACCATGTTGTATCTGCCTGCCATGTAGTTGTTAAAGATGAGGGGTCTGTTGAAAGGTGGCAAACCCAAATTAGCACTAATATAAATTTAATACACAGGAATTCAAACCCATACTTTTAAGAGCAAAGCACTCCAAGGTCTGGGCCTGGACAGATGAATCTAGGTGTTTTGGTTTATCCTATGTTCATTTTTTATTATTATTTTTTAACTGACATTCTTTTTGTCCTGAATTTGGGGAATGCACAAATCTTGGTAAGTTCTTATAGAAAATGAATGGAAATGAGCCCATGGCTTGTGCCAAATGGTGGGGCATTGAGCGGAAGATATTGCTGGGTTATTCAGGCGAAATGAGGTGGCCAGGCTATTGATACCAGACCTGGCCAATGCAGAGGCTTCATCCTGCTAGCCAGTCTGAAGGCCTAACATTATCCATACCTATTCCATTCTGTGCATGTAGAGGAACTGTGGCCTGAGCAAGCAGAGTCCATGATAGCTAAGCTCAGAAGGTCCCTGCCTCCACACTAGCAGGAGGAAAAAGACCCCAAACAAACACCATGACCACCATACAGAAAATACAGTATCCTTTATTCCATTCCCATTTTGAGCTAAACCCTGTCTAAGGAGAAGTAAGGACCAAACTGAACAAGAGGGTAGCAGCTCAGTTTTTAAACACAGGACTGCTCTAATTTTAAGAACACAATGGGCAATTAGGTGAGAAAAGCAACTCTCTCTTCCCCTGTGGTTTACCTCCCTATGGCCCCTTTCCTCAAGCTCCCCCAGATAGTTTCACTTCCAGTGTAAGAGCTTTCCCTATCTTACATGAATGGGATTTTTAAAATACTTCATATAATATTTTTTTTGTAACCCACCTGTCCGGAATGAATCTGAGCTTGTGGAGATGTCTGGCTGCTCAGATTCAGAATCTGAATGGGAACAGCCAGGACAAAAGGAGGCACCCTCCCTAGTGAGCCCAGATACGGCAAGATTTTCTTCCCAAGGCCTCGACACAAGATGGCCCAGCCTGAACGGCTCCCCCATTCCTCCACCGTGAGAACTCAGGTTTTGGAGGATGGGGAGGAAGAGAGTGAGGGGTGTGACTCGAGGGATGCTGCAGTCCCTCGCAGAGTGAAGTGGGAAAAGTTAGAGCCGGGCTCAGATGCACCACCAGGTTGGCCACTCATGAAAGCCAACATAGGAGGAAGCCGCTCTAAGGGAGGGGCTGTCAGGATTCCTTTAGCCCCTACTTTATTTCAATGCTGAAGACGAATGCAGCTGAGAAGCTTCAGTCTACAGCTTTTAACCCATTACTTCACAGGGTCATACAGATGCAAATTCTCAGTGACTCTCCGTCTACAAAGGAATGCCTTCAGGGGAATTCAAAAGGAAGTTATGAGAGTTGCCCACTGTTTGAAGAGGAAGGCGGTCTCACTAGCCTAACTTAAGGGGGGGGGAGGTCCCTCTCTTCTCATGAGGACTCTAAGCTCAGCTTTTCACTCAAGGCCAATCGGGCAGACCGTCTAAGTTCCACCCCTGCCTTATCTCTCTTTGCTCTGCACCTGGTCTCTATTAGATCAGACTCTCCAACCCCCCCTCCTTATGTTTGCGGTATCTCACAGGGGCGTGGGGTGAAGAGGGACCCTCATCCTCTGCCAGCTGGGCATTTGTAGCCTGAGAAGCTGGCCCAGTCATGTCTGGAATAGCCGGGGAAAACACCTCCCCCATGTCTGGGGGTTCTCCTTCAGAATCTGAACTGCTATCTCACTCCCTCTGCTGAGAAACACCCCCGACATCGACATCCCTGTAAGCAAGTCTGGATGAGAAATTTATGCCCAGACTGCTGGCAACTTCCACTTCATCTCCTCTAATGATATGCACACATCGGGCACTCTGGTGGCTAACATGGTGCAGCAAGCAGGGATGGGCAGCGGACCCTGAACTGCGCTCGCGACAACCCTGTGTCGTTAAAAAGAGATTAATAGGGATGTATGAAAGTCTTACCTGGCTCCACACTGGGCAATCCACGGTTGGGGGGAGGCGCTCCGTCCCTCCCACTGGAATCCTCCCTGGCCAGCTCTGCTCTGTGGCGGCTCCACAGAGCTGCCATCCGGGACCGTCCGCAGCTGGAGTTCCAGCCACGGCCGGGCTGCTGCAGCCGCAAATGAAGGTGAGGCTCGTGAGCCTGGCTGCATCTCTGCTGAAAATATTTGCAAATTGTCTAACACGTGTGCATGTTTGTCTCTTGTCCAATGGCCCATTTGATGTATGCAGATTTCATAATATGCACAAATTTCTTCATTGGCCAGAATCAGCCCCTCTTTAGTCTATGGAGGAAAGTTGCACACATTTGGGGAGATTTTAGCAAATTTGGGAAGATGTGCACAAATCTCCCATTTGATCACTGCTGGATTTGCGTTCCCTGTTCACACAAAGCGAGCAGTGATTAGGAGTGTATGAAACCCCACTTACCTTGCTCCGCTGGGGTCTGCGGGGGGGGTGATCCAGTCCTCCCCCCAGAATCCTCGACGTGGGGGAGGCGATCTGGTGAAATATGGTCTTCTTTGTTTTACTTGCCTTGCCCCATCTTCACCACCCCTCCCCCACCATGGCCACGATTTGACAGTAGCTGCAACTGACGCCCCATGTATTCCCTGTTTTAGTCCTTCCTGTAGGAATGAATGGCAGAACATGGGCAAACTCATTATGGCACACACTGGGAGTTTTTCATCGTATTTAAACAACACTGCATTTTTGTCAGTTATAACTTCTAAGATACACCACATCTACCTCCATAATCAAGAATTCTTGGTACAAAGTGGAATTATGAAGACTGAGAGAAAGAAAAGGTTTGCAGGCTTTGTTTCTCAGCTTGTCTCCCTGGCTTGTCAAGATGGAAGAGGAAAACAGTTTCCTGTCTGCAGTTACTTTGTTCATGCATCTTCAGTGCAACACATGGCAAAAACCGGTTTGTTAAGCATGGGCTGGAGTGAGGCAAGCCCATTAAAAACAAAAGGTGTGGAAATAACAACCCAAAAGAGTTGGCTATGAAAGCTCCCCAAGTCCCTACGCATCAGCCTTAACATCTTCATTCTCATTCACCAGGTTAAGAGAGCTCCCCTGACATGTGATTGAAAGACAGCTCATGCTCAGAAACTCTGGTTTCTCCGAGGGAAACAGTGGATAAAAACAAAATACTTGTTAGGTCAAGAAAACAAGAGGAACTGGAGAACAGCTCTGCCTTTGAATGGAGACACTAATGATGTCCCACTGTAGTCTGTCTACAGAATGTTCTTTGTGAAGACATGATGGAATGAATGGGCATTCCGCGCATGCTGCGCTTGACTTGAAACTCAAGACAAACTTCTTGGAAATGTGTTTGGGATTTTTTTGGAGGGATGGGATGGGGTGGGAGTTGTTCAAGTTATCCTAGCATTTTTATCAGGTTATAAAGGGCCACTTTATACAGTCGGAACAATAGTCAGCAGGCAGCTCTTCCAAACCAAAGGAAAAGAAGTAGTTCTTCAAATGGTGCATAATCAACTCATGGGATTTGTGATCACTGAGAGATGAAGTGACTCACACACACACACACACGGGACCTGCCACAAGATGTTGCACTATGTCACAAGCTCTGACAGGCTCAGGCAGGGAACCACAACCCCCTCTTCCCAAGTTTTCAGAGGGATTTCCAGCTGACACTCAACATGCCATAGCTCAGTCCTCAGTGGGCTGTGTTTTTGTTTCTTTGTTTGTTTGCCCCCCTTATGTGTGTTTTATTGAGTAAGTTTACATCTGCAAACCTCACAGTTCACCCAAGCATGCTAATTTATTTATTTATTTTTATTTATTTATTACATTTATAGCCCACCATTTTTCCTCTTTAAGAAACCCAAGGCAGTGTACATAATCCTCCTCCTCTCCATTTTATCCTCACAACAACAACCCTGTGAGGTAGGTTGGGTTGAGAGTCTGTGACGGGCCCAAAGTCACCCAGTGAGCTTCCATGGCCAAGTGGGGACTAGAACCTGGATCTCCCAGCTCCCAGTCCAACACTCTAGCCACTACACCACACTGGCTCTAATACCTCTAGGGATGGCGGAGAAATCTGCCACGGACTCCAATGAGGCCGGATTCTTTAGAATCCGCCACCCTGGAGTCCGTGGTGGAATGGACTACTCCCCCCCCCACCACCCAAATCCTCCCCAGATGGACCCTACCTGTTGCCGGCCGGTCTGGGTTCATCCACTGCTGCTGTCCGTCCGCTGCCCCGGACTGTGGCTGCAAGTGGTGTCCGGCGTAGGGGATGCCATTTGTGTCCCTGCTCTTCTCGTGATAGGCTATGTAAATATTTACGTAGCTTATCATGAAAAGAGCAAGGACGCAAATGGCGTCCCCTATGCCGGACGCCATTTGCGGCCACAGCCCAGCAGCAGATGGAAGTCCGGCTGCAGTTGGGCCCAGCCAGCGGCTCCACGAACTTGCCGTGGAGTGGAGCCAGCCAGGCAGGATTCCAGGGGGAGGGACGGATCACCTCCCCCCACCACACAGATGCCTGGACCGGACCGGTAAGTGGGTTTCGTACACCCCTAAATACCTCTGTCTTGTTTCTCGGTAGCCCTGTTCTGACTCCACTTCTGGCTGCTGGCACTCACCATCTGAGTTTGCCACTGGACGGAGTGACAGAGAGAGACACTTGGGCCTTGGTAGGAGACTCTCACATTCACAGGCTCTGAGTATATTTAAGGTACTTACCAATGTCCTAGAGCTGTGAAATGTTTACCCACTGTTCCTCAATGAGAACGATCTAAACACTTGATTTTTTAAGCACTTTTCACCAAAAATATTAAGGTATTTCTAGGCCACCTAGAAAAGTGAAATCTGGCTCTTGTATTTTAATTTCTTGCTACTAAAATGTTATCCCATCTTCCTCCAAGTAGCTAAGAGCTCCCCACTATGTCTCTCCCCTACCCATTCTATCATTACAACTATGTGAGGTGGGTTCAGTTCCATGACTGGACAGGGATGTGAAGCTGGTTCTGACCATCTAACCCAGCTTTCCCTAACTTGGTGCCCTGCCCTCTAGATGTTTTGGACTACAACTCTCATTAGCCTCAGCTGGCATGGCAAGGGCTTCATCACACTTGAATGACTGTGGAATGTGGTGAGGTCAGATTCTGAATTCTATTTGCAACTTTGTCAGAACTTTTCCCCTAATGTTTCCCTAACATTTCCAAGTTGAGAATGCTTCCCCCCCCTTCCTTCCTCCTTTTCCCTAAGCTGTCCAAGCACTGCAAAAGGTAGAACTGGAAACTAATTATTTAGGCTGGAATCGATTAACACAGACAAAACCAGAGCTGACATGAAATGGCCAGGGTGTTCATGAGCCACTGAGCAGCAGTGGGGTTCGATGGCCATTTTAAAGCTTGGATGACATCAATTCTGTTTAAAGTGCTCTTTTGAATATCCCTCACAGAGGTGGCTGGTCTTGTAATCAAAGAGAGCAACAAACTCCTTCCAAAATGAATGAAGGCATTGGCAGCATTTCAGCGCTGACCCCCGAGTAATATCCCACAATGGCCTCGTATTCAAATTGACACAAAAGAGCCAAAGGAATACGTAGAGCTAACCCTCAAATGAAGTGGCAGCGAGAGCTCTGGTTTTTATTCTCTTTCTTTCTACAACCCCTACCCCCCACCCCTTGAAACAAAACACAGGCACTTTTGAATAGGGGCTCGGGGCTTTGAGCAATAGGCTAAGACTTAGTAATGACCAAATTCACTAGGCAAGTTTTGACTCTGTCCTTAGCCTGTAACTGGTCCCAGTAATAAAAGGTCTCAGCAATAAAAGGTCCCAGAAGCATACGACTTGCCACATGACCACATGTCCAGCAACATTTGGAAACTGAACAGGGATCAGAGAATCAGCTTCCTTAAAGTTCCCAGAGTTCCACCTCAAAGCTTGGTCAGCCTCATTACTGTTCCTGATAGCAAGCTCTCCGCCCCTGCCCCATTCAAATGGGGAAAGTATGCATTTGGGTGTACATAAGTGTACATAATCCAAATGCATACTTCTCCCCCCCCAACGAAAGATGCAAATGTACATTTTAGACCATTTACACCTGCAATTTTCCATAAATGGCACTATTTATAGCCGCCATTTGTGCAAAATGACCATTTATGTAAAAAGCTTCCCCATAGTTTTCCGCAAAATGGCAGGTGAATGTGGATCCCTGAGCTTCTTAAAATGCACATTTTTCTAAAGCGTGAATTTGGCGGATGAGCACCGCAAGCTCGGGAATGTGCAAGCTTTGCTCACCAAGTCTATGCTTGTGTTTGGCAGTGGAGATGGGCGAATGCTGGTCTTAAATGACTATAAATGGAATTCTCATACACACACATCCCTATAACTGAACAACTGAAGCTTTTTATGTAAATGAACATTTTGTGCAAAAAGGGGGCCATAAATAGTGCCATAGTATTCCAGGTGTAAATGATCTAATTAGAGAATTTCTGCCTTCAATGCGTTCAGCCACCATTTTGCAAAAAATGGCGATTGACATAAAAAACTTAGCCACAGTTTTCCATGGGAAGGTGGCTCGCAGGTAAGCAGGGATCCATGGGCTGGCATCTGGGGGCCCAATCAGGAGGATGTCTGCTGGACTCCACCCCCTTCCTGGACTTCCGCGAAACCCTTAATTTGTGGAACTCCCTCCCTGGGAACTCTGCCAAGCCCCCTCTTTAATGAGCTTCCTCCGTGCATTAAAAACGTGGTTGTTCAGGCAAGCATTTGGGGTGGGTTAGGGTATTTTTAGAAATATGGTGTTTTTATTGTAGAATGTTATTGTTTTAAACTGTTGTGTTATATACTTTGTACATCACCAAGAGTGGCTGGGTGACTGGCCAGATGGGTGAATAGTAAATTAATTAAATAAATAAATAAATAAATAAATACATTTAGGTGCTTTATGAACTAAAGGGCTTTTATCTCAGTCTCATCCCCCTTCCATCTGTGATATTGGGGTAGTAATACTGGCTTGCCTTATAGGGTAGTTGTAAGGTTTGTAACAACTTAGTATATGTGAAAAATAAGGATGTGCATCATATTTGGAGAAAGCCCAAAGCCTGAGAAGAATTGGGGTCTTACGGATAGGGGTGGACGAAAGTCACTTACCTGTCCTCGAAGGACGTTCGCGGTGGGGGGGAGGTGCTTCGCTGGTCCCCCCGCGAAGTTCAGGCCGGGGGGGTGAGGCTTCCCGCCTCGGCCCGGCCGAAATTCAGGCCGGGGGGGAGGCTTCCCGCCTCGCCCCGGCCGAAATTCAGGCTGGGGAGGAGGCTTCCTGCCTCACCCGGCTGCGAACGCGAAAGTTTAAAAAAAAACAAAAACGCCCCCTGATAGGCTACGTGACGATTCACGTAGCCTATCACGGCTAGATCTGCAAAGTCAGCCGTGATAGGCTACGTCAATCGTCACATAGCCTATCACGGGTGACTTAAAAAAAAAAAAAAGCGTGTACGCGAATGGCGGCCCCCATAGGGCTGCCATTCGCATTCCTTATTTAGTCACTGTAGTCTACATAAATGTTTATGTAGACTACGGAGAAAATAAGGGCAAAGCAAATAGCATTGCCCTTATTTTCGCCGTAGTCTACGTAAATCTTTACGTAGACTACAGCGACCAAATAAGGAACGGGAATGGCGGCTCCCTATGGGGGCCGCCATTATCCGCACACATTTTTTTTTTTTAAAGTCACCCGTGATAGGCTACGTGATGATTGACGTAGCCTATCATGGCTGACTTTGCAAATCTAGCCGTGATAGGCTACGTGAATCGCCACGTAGCCTATCAGGGGGCTTTTTTTTTTCTTTGATTGCAATGGCGGCGGTGGCGAAGGTAAGTCCCGTCCCGGGGGGGGTGCCGGGGGCGGGGGGGGGGTTCGGAGGATTTCTCCCCGAAACTTGTTCGGGGGGCTGAACACGTTGGCGCTTGGCCCCCTGAAGTTTCAGGGAGAAATTCTCCACCAACCCTACTTACGGACCATTTCTAGTGCTTCCTGAGGCAAGGTGGGATTTCATCTGATGTCACCAGACCAATGTTGGACCAGAATGAGGCTTCATTACCCATTGGTGCTCAGAGATGCAGACAATCTGTCTCCTGATCAAATAGTGTTCAGTTTAGGGTTGGCGGAGAATTTCTCCCCGAAACATCGGGGGGCTGAGCGCCAACATGTTCGGCCCCCCGAACAAGTTTCGGGGAGAAATCCTCTGAACCCCCCCCCACCCCTGCACCCCCCCGGGACGGGACTTACCTTCGCCGAATGTCCCTCCCGGCGGCGGGTCCGGCCGGCGGTTCGGCGGGTGTTCGAGCGGGGCGGGAGTGGCAGCCGGTCTTTCGACCAGCTGCCGCCGCCGCCATTGCAATGAAAGAAAAAAAAAACGCCCCCTGATAGGCTACATGACGATTCACGTAGCCTATCACGGCTAGATTTGCAAAGTCAGCCATGAAAGGCTACGTCAATCGTCACGTAGCCTATCACGGTTGACTTTAAAAAAAAAAAGTGTGTACGGATAATGGCGGCCCCCATAGGGAGCCGCCATTCCCATTCCTTATTTGGTTGCTGTAGTCTACATAAAGATTTACGTAGACTACGGCGAAAGTAAGGGCAATGCTATTTGTGTTGCCCTTATTTTCACCGTAGTCTACGTAAACATTTATGTAGACTACAGCGACTAAATAAGGAACGTGAATGGCGGCTCCCTATGGGGGCTGCCATTAGCGTACGCGCTTTTTTTTTTTTTTTACAGTCACCCGTGATAGGCTATGTGACGATTGACATAGCCTATCACAGCTGACTTTGCAGATCTAGCCGTGATAGGCTACGTGAATCGTCACGTAGCCTATCAGGGGGCGTTTTTTTTTTTTACTTTCGCGTTCGAGGCCGGGCGAGGTGGGAAGCCTCCTCCCCGGCCTGAATCTCGGCTGGGGCGAGGCGGGAAGCCTCCGCCCCGGCCTGAATTTCAGCCGGGCCGAGGCGGGAAGCCTCACCCCCCCGGCCGGAACTTCGCGGGGGGACCAGCGAAGTGCCTCCCCCCCACCGCGAACGTCCTTTGAGGACAGGTAAGGGACTTTCGTCCACCCCTAGTTCAGTTCCGTTTTTCCAAAACACTGAGGGACTGTGGTTCAATGACTGATAGGTCCAACTTCTAGTCCTAGATAACATTTTATCAAGGGCTTAATCACTGTGCTTTCAGAGTGGGTACAGATGGGACCCTGAGATGGTCATTCTTCCAATGCCACCAGGCTTCATTATGACACTATTAGACTCCTTTTAGGTGACACTGTAATAACTCCCTTGGAGAATTAAGATGCACTCTAATTGTCTGAGCTAATATGGGCAGGGTGTACCAAGTACTAAAGCATGCAAAAATTTGAAACCATCTTCTGTGGCACAGTATAGTATTTATTTTATTTATTATTTAATGTATTAATTAATTATTTAGTAGATAAGAATGTGACTAGAGATGGGCAAACATATGATGTTCAAGTTTGTTGAGGTTCTCCAAATTCTTCCTCTAAGTTCCTTTTGCCTCGTTTGCTTTCCTGAACGTGTCTTGGTGTGTGGGGGGGAATCATAAAAAATGTGCATTTCTGATCGATGGAAATGTTCCCATAGGCTAAAGTGTAAAAAACTGTGGATTTGGGGTGACAGTAGGGGTGGGGATTTTCCAAGTGAGTAGTTGCGGAAGTGGAGTACACAGTTTTGAATGCAAACGCAAGTTCGGGAAATGGAGAAAATTCCCAGGTCATTGTGTTCCTGCTCGCGTTCATGTTTGAGATTGCAAATGGGACACATTTGCATGCTTTGCAAACAGGGACAAGAATGCCTAAATGTGACTGATAGATTCAAAATTACAAGGAAGTGGTAATTGTTGTGGGGGGGGGGAAATGCCATTGGCAGCTTGTTCTAAGGAGCAGCAGGGGTCGGTAGACTCAAGCTAAGGATTTTTCCAGCGGCAACACATTTGGACTCCAGCCCTTGGGGCAAGATATCGCTCGTCTACTTGACAAACACTCTTCTCAACAAACTCCTTCTCTTCTGCTTGGGAAATGTCTTTCTGTCTGTCTTCTTTATTTTGTTATTGTTACATTTATACCCCACCTTTTTACCTCTTGCGAGGAATCCAAGGTGGCTTATATGGTCTTCCTCCTCTCCTCCTTACAACAACCCTGTGAGGTAGGTTAAGCTGAGAATCAGTGACTGGCCCAAAGTCACCCAGTGAGTTCCATGGTCAAGTGGGGACTAGAACCCAGATCTCCCGAGTCCCAGTCCAACTCTCTAGCCACTACACCACTCTGGCTTTCCTGTTCTATCTTCGATGTAGTTTTGCCAACTCCTGCTCTGCCCCTCCCTGTATTGATCGGCTTCCCCTTCCGATCCATTTTTGTGTTTGCACAGCCTGCCCCTGATGGACATGAAGCTTACAGGATGTGCTGTGCTCCCCTGGCCCTTCTTTCCTAGATTTTTTTTTCCTGCAAGCCTCTCCTCCTTGGCTGCCCTGGTCTTCCCAGTCCTGTGTTCTGTTTCCCTTCATACTCACCTACCTAACTGATGTATTTGCTACCCATCTCCACATTCTGAGCACAGTCTGCTTCCTTGGCTGGGATTGTTGTGTTGTCCTCTTGATTTTCTCTCTCTCCTGTCCCCCAAACCCTGCTGCTGAATTAAGTTATTTGGTGATGCTGTGAGAGGAGCTGAACTGGGCCTGAAAAACAATGAGGCTGTATCGGATGGATCAACTGGTGAAGTGGGGAAGTCCCATGTTGTCTGGATTCTCTGTCATCACTACCTCTCTGTGGGCAGTGACATCATCCCAAATGCAGGGGTACAGAAACTCAGGTCTATGGGCCAAATTCAGCCTCCTTTGGGTCCTTGTCTAGCCCTCCAAGGTTCACCATATGACCACACCCCTTTTCTTAGTCCCACCCCTTTCCCTTTCCCTGGGTCCTTAGTCCCACCCCTTTCCCTGAGGGATTATCCTTCAGGTAACCTGGCTCCAAGCCGTTAAGGGCTTTAAATGTTAATACCAGCACTGTGAACTGGGCCTGGAAATGGAGTGGCAGCCATTGCAGCTCAGAATGGGGCAAGAATCCTCGCACAAATCCAGGAAATAGTTGCACACGTACTTGCACAAATCCAGGAAATCGCCAGAAATACTTGCACAAATCATGGTTTCTTGAATTTGTGCAAGTATTTCTGGTGATTTGCTGGATTTGTGCAAGTATGTGTACAACTATTTCCCGGATTTGTGCAAGGATTCTTTCCCCATTCTGAGCTGCACTGGCTGCCACTCCATTTCCAGGCCCAGTTCAAAGTGCTGGTATTAACATTCAAAGCCCTTAATGGCTTGGAGCCAGGTTATCTGAAGGATTGCTTTGTCCCATTTTGTGCCTGCCCGGGCCCTAAGATCATCTTCAGGGGTCCTTCTCTGGGACCTCCTGCCAAAGGAAGTGAGTTGGGTGGCTACCAGGAGGAGGGCCTTTTCTGCTGTGGCCCCCTGGTTTTGGAATGAACTCCCCAGAGAAGTCCACCTGGCACCTATGTTGTACTCCTTCCAGTGCCAGGTGAAGACCTTCTTATTCTCCCAGTATTTTAGCATTTTAGTTTCCTAATCTTTTAGCTCTGGTATTTTAAATCTGTATTTTAAATAGGGATGTCAGAGAATTCCGCCACGGATCTCGGGGAGGCCGAATGCCAGTGCATTTGGGCCCCCAAAATTGGTGGCGGAACCTTCTGCCCCCCCTGGGACGGGACTTACCTCGGGCGGATCTTCCTGGCGGCAGCGGCGGCTCTGGTGGCAGTGCGGCAGTGGCGGCAGTGGCGGCTGCAGCGGCCGGTCTTCCGACTAGGGATGGGGGAGAATTTCTCCCCGAAACTTCGGGGGGCCGAGTGCCAACGTGTTCGGCCCCCCGAAGTAGTTTCGGGGAGAAATTCTCCGCCCCCCCGCCCCCCGCCCCCTCCCCCGGGACGGGACTTACCTTTCCCGAATGTCCCTCCCGGCGGCGGGTTCCGGCGGCGGTTTGTCAGGTCTTCGACAGAGGCAGAGGCGGCAGCCGGTCTTTCGACCGGCTGCCGCCGCCGCCATTCCAATAAAAGTTAAAAAAAAAAACGCCCCCGTGATAGGCTACGTGACGATTAACATAGCCTATCACGGCTAGATCTGCAAAGTCAGCCTTGATAGGCTATGTAAATCGTCACGTAGCCTATCACGGGTGACTTAAAAAAAAAAAAAGCGCGTACGGCTAATGGCGGCCCCCATAGTGAGCCGCCATTCACGTTCCTTATTTGGTCGCTGTAGTCTACGTACTATGGCGAAAATAAGGGCAATGCTATTTGCGTTGCCCTTATTTTCGCCGTAGTCTATGTAAAGATTTACGTAGACTACAGCGACCAAATAAGGAACGCGAATGGTGGCTCCCTATGGGGGCCGCCATTTGCGTACGCGCTTTTTTTTTTCTTTTAAATCAGCCGTAATAGGCTAAGTAAACATTTATGTAGCCTATCACGGCTGACTGCAGGGACACAAACGGCGGCGGTTTGTGTCCCTGCAGTCCTGGTTTGTGTCCCTGACTGCAGGGACACAAATGACCGCCGCCATTTGTGTCCCTGCTAGCCAGCGGCCAGATGTCCGGCCACTGGCGGAGCCAGCCGGCGGCTCCGCAGAATCCTTGCAGAGCAGAGCCGGCTGGCCAGGATTTGGGGGGGAGGGATGGAGCGCCTCCCCCCTCGGCCAGAATTTCAGGGGGAGAGACAGAGCGCCTCCCCCCCACCACGAATGTCACCCTTCGAAAAGGTAAGTGACTTTCGTACATCCCTAATTTTAAATGTCTGCATTGCTGCTAGGTTTTATTCTGGTTGTACTGTTGTACTGTGGTTTTAAGCTTTCATACTGTATGTTGATTTATGCTGTGTTTTGCGGTTTTAATTTTTGTGAACTGCCCAGAGAGTTTCGGCTATGGGGAGGTATAGAAATGAAATAAGTAAGAATAAATACATGCATAAATAAATACATACATACATACATACATAAAGGTTGCATTACCCTCCTAAGGCGTAATTAGCCTGCACTGTTTGCCTTCAGCCCTGCCCGTCACTGGAATGTGGCCCCTGAGGTCTTCTGCAAAATTGCATTTGCTCTTTGCGATGCAAGGGGCTCAACACCCCTGCCAAAGGGAGCACTGTGATTGTGTCCATCAGCTATAGAGGCTTTGGCCCAGGTGAGAATTCAAAAATGCGGTTACCCCATCAGAGGTCCCAAGTGATCAGTAGAGGCTGGTGGCTCCGATTACAGTGGGGTCGTGTATCCATTCTGGGTTTCAGTCAGAACCAGCCAGAACTCCAAATGGGCTATCCACACTGGAGAGCCAGTGTGGTCTAGTGGCTACAGTGTTGGTCTGGGAGTTGGGAAATCTGGGTTCTAGTCCTCACTCAGCCATGGAAGCTCACTGGGCGACTTTGGGCCAGTCACAGACTCTCAGCCCAACCCACCTCACAGGGTTGTTGTTGTGAGGATAAAATGGAGGAGGAGGAGGACGATTATGTATACCACCCTGGGTTCCTTAAAGAGGAAAAAAGGTGCGATATAAATGTAATCAACAAACAAACAAACAAGCAAATAAATTCAAGGTGCTGAAGCTATTTGGGGATAGGGTTCATCACCTGGGATAGCCTCTTTAGATTTCTGGCTGGCTCTGATTGAAGCCCAGAATGGATTTACAGCCCCACTGAAACCGGAGCCACCAGTCTCCACTGGAAGTGATACAATGCAGCTAAAAGATGTTGCATCACATCATAGGATCATAGGTTTGCATCATGCTGCTGACAGTGGGTTCAGCTCTTACAGCTGGATTCTGTGTGTTTGGTGAGGGGTATTCTAACAAAAACTATGTTTCATAATTACAGAAGGAAATCTCTGTTCTCTGTCTCTGTCTCTGTCTCTGTCTCTGTCTGTCTGTCTCTCTCTCTCTCTCTCTGTATATATAAATAAATGGGTGGCGGAACCAGAGAGTGCCATTTGACTTGTTTTGGGGAATAAGATGAAGGAATTGATTGGAGTAATCAATTTCATAATGAACAGAATTTCAAATACAGAAATAATTAGTTGACACAGCCCTGAGGCACAGTTCAGAGAAGTTTTATATGCTATCTGTGGAGCCTCTGTGCTCCAAAAACAGGGGAATTTTGATGTAAAAATGATTTATGTGCTATAACTGTGCACACTCTTTTATCGTATTAATAACATCTTTAACCGCCCTTCAAAACTTCTGGAACCTCATATGCACTCCTGAGGCGCACAGAATCAGATTGACTATGGCGCTATCAGAAAATTTATTTTCAGTTTAACTGCTGGAATCTAATTCCTTCTAATGTGATATTTGAAAATGCATTATTATCTAAGTTAATATGGAATAATCTAATATGTGGCACAGCAGACGCATTGGGTTGAAGGATCATTATTAGAAGTGAACAGGTTGGCCCCTCTTGATGCCAGTTTCAAACATCTTCATTCTGTCTTTTGGGTGGGAGCTGCATTATGGAAGGTTTATGCAAGCCAAGAGGAGGAGAGAAGAGAGCATATTACTACAACATAGACCTGTGCTGTGGTTGCTCTGTTTCACTCTTGCCCCATCCTTTATGCCAGCATAAAGCTCTTTGCTAAGCTCCTGTCCTGCAACTGTGGGAATAGAGATGCTTGAGTAATTTGGTCTTTGATCTGACCTGGTCCACACATCCCAGACTACTGAGTGGATCAGCACTCAGTTAACCACTGGCTTTCGCACTTCCCAAAAGCCCCAATGTAGATCTCAGCTTGAAAAACACCAACTACATTTTAAAACATGTATTTTGAGAGAAAATACTGAGAAAATGCATTTAGAAATAGGCATTGAAATGTATTTTCCAATACAAATCTTGTATGGTGCTGTGATTTTTTTGTAATGCAGATAATGCAGGAGCAAAAGGGGACATACCTATAATGGGTGAAATTCACACACATGCACAAGCACTCACACCTATCCCTCTGTAGTATTCTTTCTTTTCCTAAAGAGCAAGGAAGGATGTCATGAATATATGAGGTTTTCTGCTCTAGATGTTATGACGAGTTTAACCACCTGTTCAGTGTTGCAGATAATTGTTCAGAACAGGCAGCTACTTGCAAATTCAAAAATGGGAAAAGGTGGCACATATTAAGCATCATTTGTTGCATATGTGTTGCACAATGATTCCAATCTGCATTCATTTATACTGCTCTCTGTGCTTTTCAGTGGTAAACATGATGCATCATTAAGCCAGCTTTGCACACGATGGAAAACTGTTTAGCTCTCTACTTCTGCCTGTGCTTCTGCACGGGGAAAAGGATACACAATTTGGTACATTTCTATATACCTGCAGCAGGCAACAATAATTCAGATCTGCTTTGTGGAAACAGCATATCTTTCACAAATAACGGTCTTGATCTTGTGATGAGGTGGCAGACATATCTATTAAAATAAAGTCCGGATTTCTTCATCCATACTGGAGAATCACCAGAGCATCTTTCAGAAGCATAGTAAATCCTTTCTGTGGGGCTGACATTTTGGAGGCGTATATAAAGTCCATAAAAGGTATGAGGTTTAGCATCTGCTGTATACTTTAATCAAATTGCTTAAATGGCTGATTAAACCATTTGTAACTCTGTTGTTAAACGCTCCGGCCCTTTGCAAAAAGGTTGGTGTAAAAAAAATAATCAACTCAAGAACAAAAACAAACCAAAATCGACTGCCCTCTCCTCCTTATACTAGCAAGCCATCTGCCTCCCAAGACCCTTCAACATCACCTAAAATATCACGTTGATTCCCCACCATTGCATGCTCAGTGGTCACAGAATGAGGTGGGGGGGGGAGAGAAAACATGCAATATTCTGTTGCAGGTCAGTTACTTTGTTTTATTGTTTTAATTTTGTAGTGATTTATATTTTAGTTATATAACACCATCTCCGGTTTGATTTTACTATAGAAAGGCAGTGTAGAAATGTCAAAACAAATTAATAGATACATAAAGCGGAGAGGGATCCACATACAGGCATAGAAACCCAGTTATGAATCCAGACTGAAGTATGTGGGCCTATCTAACATCCAGCACAGAGTAGAGTGTCGTTTAACAACTTGAATGGTAAGCCAAACAGGGATAGTTGTAATGGTCTAAACTAGACCCTGATTACTCCTTCTTCCCCTATGAATGCTGTTTTGTTGCTTTTTTTGCCAGAATAAGCTAGTTAAATAAACTGCATGTTTGCAAAAGTAGCTCATTTTCAAATGCCCTGGTATAATGTACCTGCCAGCCCTTAGATGTTTATGCGACACAGAGAGATGTCCATACAACAGACCTCAGAATAGTATTCTGTAACTACAAATCTGTGATTCTAACTGCCGAAGTAGTAAGAAGTGTCTGTTGCAAGACATTTCAACTCTCCTGCACATAGTCTCTCAGATTTACAGTTGGTTCCAATAGAACAAACAAAAGACCTGGATAGGCTTGACAAAAGGGAAAACATCTGGATCTACAGACTCAGAACTCTTAGTCCAAATGGCCTTAGTCTGGAGGACAGCTTGTAAGCATTATACCAAACATACCTCTGTTTTTCTCCTAAGGAACTTTCATCTCCAGGCATCCCAAACTGCCACTCCTGTCCTGGTATCCATTTACCAGACAGCTACTGACAAAGCCAAAATGTTTAGCTATATATATATATATATATATATATATATATATATATTAAAATACTCTTTTGTGAGTATGTTACAAGTATTTTAAAATATAGGGTTTTTTACAATAGCTATATTTTCAACAGATGTACCTATCATACAACAATGAAAATAGAATTAAACCAAAACTACAAATAAAACAGAACGGGACTGCCAGTGTACCACAGCAAAATTATTAAACTACATTAAAAAATAGAAGTCCATAAAACAGGAAACGCTGTCAGCATAAAGCCATCAGTCAGTCTAAGTCCTTGCTAAGAAAGATTTTTAACCCAGCACTAGGAGATGGAGAAATCTGTCAATTTCAGTTTCTGTCAGTTTTACATTTTTCCAGTCTTAAGTTCATTCCATCCCATTTCCCCATCAGTTTGCACATTTTATTAGGCAGTGTTTCCAAATATGTGGGGTTTTGCAAGGGATTTTCCTCTGTAACACATTTTTGTATGTTATTTCCACTAATGTACATATCTTTTGTGTACTCCTTTCCTAATATACACATTTTTATTCAGAGAACTGCATCACAAAATTTAGGGAAGGGCAAATGCCAAAGAATAACTACATTTTGCTTCGTGCATTTCTTCAGGTAGTGCAAATGAAATACCTTTGCATTACAATGCAAACCAAACAAATTTCTCCTCATCCTTAGCTGGCAACTAATGTTAATCCACAAAGGTACCTCACAAATGTGCTTGGGGAGATTAAATTTACCAGTTAAGAGGTGCCCTCTCCCTAAGAACGAAGGGTGCAAGATACATTCGTTTGTTTGTTTATGGACAGCATTTACCCTGTTTGCACCTCACAAATGCACACCCAATCTACAGTCAAAGTCCATACGTTCCTGAGCTTGCAATGCTATTCACAGAGGGAAAATATGTTTGAAAAATGTATACTTTAAAAATATATATGAAAAAATGTGTACTTTTTCAAAGATGTGCACAAACATGCTTTAATCAATGGGATAAGGTTGTATGCTTTTGAATGTGCACCCAAGTATGCAAATTTCATGCAAAAAAGTAGGGTGCGGGGTATTGCAATTTGATATGGACACAAATCAGACCAAGCTTCGAGGAGGAACTCAGAGAACTTCACTGAGCTTGAATTTTATTAATTTCCACTTTCCGAATACTAGCCATCAACCTCACCTCACCTCATCAGGTGGGGCTCTGGGAGAGGAGCATCAAAAGATGATCTCAAAGGATTGGAAAATTCATATAAACAGAAGCAGCACTTTAGGTATTCCAGTACTTTTACAATTAAATTCTCATTAACATGAGTTGAATCTCTATATGGAGCCTTTTTTTCCTATCATGGATGTATTCTCTCAGGGTTAATCGGGGAGGGGGGATGTTGGATAAATCTGCAATGTATTCAAATGACAGTGGATTTCTATGATTTTTTCTGAGTTGCGTGGATTCCATGAACTTGCAAACCAGATTTTTTTTTTTTTTTTTTTTTGTAACGGCGGGGGGGGGGGGTCACCCCAATTTTTAAAATTATTTTTATTGCATTTCAATCACATGTTTTCAGTGTAATTATTGAGTATATAAAAATATTACCACTTTTTCAACTAATAATAAAACACATAGATTAGATAAGGAAGCCAACTGCAGATAACAGGAATCATTGGAGATTCAGTATATTAATAAACTTATATTTATCCACAGAAGTTCATCAGGAGTTTAAGACTGAGTTATAATCATCTAAATGTACCTTCCCATATCTGTCCATGACATGCTGATGCTTTTCTCTGGGAATCTTGTTTGTTAATAAAGTCACAAATTCACATTTGTGCTAATGCACACTTGTGGTAATGTGCATTAGCATAAGTGGAACAAAGTTCCCATACACCCTGGTGTGGAAGGGTTGAGAGTCAAAAGTGGACAGGGCCACTAATTTCTCTCCTCTTTTTGCCACCCCTATTCTCTTCCTACTCTCTCACCCAGCAGGCTGCCACAGGAGGGAGAGATCAGTCTTGCCAGAGTTGTGCACTAGGGAGATCAATTCATTTGGTTTCCATGCCAATGCGAATTGACATAATTTGCACTTCCCGAGCCAAACCGCAAACCAAAATGTGGTTATTCTTCTGTATTCACACTTCCCTAAATGTTGTAATGTAGTTATTCAACTATAACATGTGTACAGAAATGCATACATTCGTACCCAAATGTATTCTATTAGGCAAAATTGCTTTAACAATCGTTTCCCCCTCCCCAGATGTGTTGGATTGCAACTCCCATCATTCCCAGCCAGCATGGCCTGACCAGCTGGCTGTAAACCATTCTACCCCAAAGTCATTTGGGTTGGCTCAAAGAAAGAACGAAATGCTTCCACGTTTGGGGACCTTTAAGGCTCTCCCAGTTACTGTTTGCTTGGCAGTCTGGATAAAAGTTTATGCTTTCAAGAGCTCTTTCTGAGCATGTCTCTTGATGAAACTTGTAGGCTGGTTCAGCAGGTACCACTCCATTTGGCAATTGCCCCAGCACATTAAAATATTTGACCATTTAGCTGATGCCTCTCAATTATTTATATCCTTCCCGCCATGTATTGTTAAGCTTAATATGCCAGTTGTCCAGGGAGTTCATTTAAGACAGGCCCTTTTTTCTGTGGCTGGTTGACTGAGCATCCACAAGAACATCAGAAGAGCCCTGCTGGATCAGACCAAGGGTCCATCTAGTCCAGCATTCCGTTCACACAGTGGCCAACCAGCTATCAACCAGGAACCCACAAGCAGGACATGAGTGCAACAGCACACTCCCACCCATGTTCCCCAGCAACATAGGCATACTGCCTCTGACCCTGGAGGACTAGTAGCCACTGATAGCCTTCTCCTCCAGGTATTTATCTAACCTGCTTTTAAAGCCACCCAAATTGGTGGCCATCACTACGTCCTGAGGATGCGCATTCCATATTTTAACAGTGCACAGTTTAAAAGTACCTCCTTTTCTCTGTCCTGAACCTCCCACCAATCAGCTTCATGGGATGACCCTGGGTTCTAGTATTTTGAGAGTGGGAGAAAAATGTCTCCCTTTCCACATTCTCTACACCGTGCATAATGTTACCCTTAGCTACATTTTTTTCTAAAAAAAAGAAAGGTGTGAATAGTGGGCAGTTTGTTTAGTGTGTGTATGATATAAGACTGTTTCATAAGGATTGAAAGATTTAATACCTTTATTGTTCCTCTAGTTCACTCTGCCTTGCATTCCACATTTCCACCTCTCCTTAATTCCAGTATAACTAGGAGAATTTTTTTTATAATTCCGGAATGGGAGCATGCTGAATTTGCCACAACTTCCTATTCCTTCAGTGAATTCCTATCTCTAGGCCCCATTTTAGCAATGTCCATGTGGCTATAGATTTAAAAAAAAATGGGGGAAAGGATCGAGCCTGTTGTGATAGTACGTGTGAGTGCATTGATTCATTCTGAGCAGTGTTTTACTGATGCTCACATCTGATCTTGCATGTTGGTAAAACACCAAGCCAACAACAACATACTTTGATCCAACCCTGTGTACAATTCTGTTTGCTGAATACACATGCACATGGTTAAAATGGGGAAGGGGAGGAGAAGACACAAAGCAACTGAGAGCTGTGGCTAGCTGGGTCTCTGCACAGAGCTCTGTACCAAATTCAGAAACAGAAAGCAGAACCATGGACAACTCCCAATGATTCAGTGCCACTTCAGAAAGGCCAGGCAACTGGTATCATCAACATCTAGGGAGACATTTGGATGAGGAGGAACATTTCAGAAGCATCCCCAGTGTTTCATTCACTTGAGTTATTTTTTATTTGGCAGAATGAGACATGGGGTTTTTTGGCATCTGCCCCTAGTAAAAATGGATGAGACTTTTGGAGCTGTCTTGAAGGGGGGGGGGAGTAGTGAGAGTTTGCTAGATTTGCCATTCTTCACATTTCAGCCCTTTCTCCATTTGTCCTCCCCTTGTCTCTGTAAAAATCTTATCTCTAGAGCACATGCCACATGCGTGTACATTAATGTGCATGGACGCTAAGTCACTTTGTTATGCGTAGCCTGCCATTTCATATGCTGTAGCTGCAAAGTTCATACCGAATTGATAACATTCTGTGGGACTTATAGAATATATTTTACCAAAAGAACAAACAGGCCCCGTTATGTTTAAACTGGTGGTAGGTAGGTCATTGCATTATTATCCAAGGCAACACCGAATAGGTTAGATGAGGTTTCAGCAACGTTTAATAGTGCTGTTTGTGTACATCTCTCTCTCTCTCTCTCTCTCTCTCTCTCTGTGTGTGTGTATGTGTGTGTGTTTGTGATGCCCAGGCAGTGATGCTTGGTATGACAATAGGAGCATTACAGGAACAGTCCCTGTTTTCATCTCTGAAATGTTGGAGAGTGTGCTGTTTCAATATTATTATTAGTTGCCAAAGTATGATCAGTTCATGTAAATGGTTTACTTCATATCTCCAATGTTACAATTAGAGCTGTGCACAAATGGCCTCTCAAAATTCTCTGGCCTATTTGTGGGCAGAGGACAATTTCAATGAATTTCTCCTAGGAGAGGAGAAATTCTCCAACAGTTTTTTCACAGACAGGGCTCACTGTGTGCAAGGGTGGTGGTAGCACAGGTTCTTTTTTCTTTCCTAATTTTGTTGTTGTTGTTTATTGTACTGCTCCTGCAAGTGGCAACAACATCAACTGTGTTGAGGCTTCCACTTTTTTGAGGCAGAATTTTTAATTTCTTTTGGTGGTATTTTTGAGCTGATCTAATCCCTGCAAGGTGGCCGAGGGGGCTGTGTGTGTTTTCTCTCTCTGTTAGACATCTTTCCATTGCTCTGCAGCCTCCCAGGCCACCTGCGCTTTCTGAACTGCAAAAGCCCCATGGAAGGAATTGCCTCATGATGTCTTCCTCATGATGGCTTTAACCAAAGCATGGGAAGATGGAGAAGCTACAGCCTGCCACAGAGATTACTGTACAATGACAGACAGGACACTCATGCACTCTCCTCAGCCACCTCACAAGTAAGGTAAACACAAGAACCCCAAACCCAACTCATGAGAATTTCTCTGAAATGTCTTCTCCTTTGAATTTCTTTTTTGCGAGCAATTTATTTTCTATCAAAATGAATGAGAACGGTCGAAAAACATGTGGAAGAAATTTTCAGCACAGCACTAGTTACAATTAAAGCTTATGCCAGGAGCAGGCAGACTTCAAGTTTGCAGGACCTCCTTATTTGAAATTAATACTGTGAGGTCCACCAACTGGATCCAGGGATAAAACAATGGAAAAACTATTAGAATTAAGGAATCAGGGTGCCTCTGAGCACATATTCAACCCAAGAATTTGTTTACAGTACCAGAACTGTGCTCACAGCCTCACACTCCTTTCACACACATGAATCTATTCCTGCTTTTCCTCAAAAACTTTATTTCATCTCAATAGCCTAATTTAGTGTGTGTGTGTGGGGGGTGGTTGTTGGTGCTGTTGTTACACCATTAGGAGCCAGAAACCCCTGGTGATTTGCCGCAAATTACCAAGGGATTCTGATCCACACCTCTGGCTTCCGTTATAGTTCAGAGTTTGGCAACCTCCATAGGTCTGGAGGACCTCCCAGAACCCACTGGGGTCTGCATCCATCCCCTCCAAAATTGCTGCCACTGCACCACTGATTTTGCCACTGAAATTTGGTGGTGTGGCAACCACAAAAAACAGTGATTTCCATTTAAATAAGGTGCATTCTGCTTCCCAAAGTGGTGCATGTGCCCCACACAACTTGTTTTTAAAGAAAAATCACAGTTTTTGGCACCATCATCACCACTGCATCAGTGACACATCCAATGGGGGGCAGTGGGGGCTTCAAAAATGGCCAGGGTTGGTACATGTCCCCCATGGGCCTTGTGCTGCCCACTCCTGCTACAGTTGATCTCCTCTTCCTCCTCCTCCTCCTGCATGCAGGAGGATTTTATTTAGAGGAACATTATGTATTCCAGAATAAACCAACCCACAGCTGTACTTTCCCATAGGAAAAGAGGTCCTTTGCTATTAATTCAGGAAATAAATTAGTTATCTTTTTGATGGTTTCTATTTTGGCTGGATTGAAGTTCAAATCCTGAGCCATGGAATCCCAAGAAACATGTGGGCCTTAAAATAAGGTGTTAAAAGTCTAAGGCTGCAATCCTATACATGCTTACCTCCAAGGAAGTTCCATCGGAACTTAATCAGACTTGCTTCTGAGTAGGCATCTATAGGATTGCAATGAAACTTCATTCACACACTGAATGCCATAACCTGTCCCCTAATTAAAATGTTGAGATTATTTAGGAACTTGTCTTGATTTAAAACAACAATACCCCCTCCCCTTTTACTTTAAGGTTCTCTTTATTCTGGAAGCTCTCTCTCTCCCCCGCCCCCATTCCAACCATGAGTCTCTCTCATCAATTTTCAGAGATATATTTTAAGATAAAAAAAGAGTACATTTTCCTGTTCCACATATAGTCAGTTATCTCTCGGCAGGTCTTAAAACAGCAGAAGCAATAGCACCATGAAGTCAGTAGATGGCTGTAGAAAAGTATGTTGAACACTCTTGTGTTAGAGTAATAAGATTGGGAAGGCCTTGACCTGACTGGATGCTGCTTTTATCTGAAGTACATTTAAAGAGATAAAGAGGGGATATAGGGAGCACTGCATACTTTCTCTTCCATGGGATCATCGCTCTGAGTTAAGGGGGAGAAATCTGAAATGTGAGATTATTATTTTAAAGACCAAACAAAACCAAAGCCAAAACAGATCCCCTTAGCAAGAAGGTAATGGCTTGAATGCCATCAGGATCACTTGCTTTGCTTTACTCTTTCTTTTTCTGTTCTTGAAGGCATTCAAAGAAATCTTTTTTCTCTACATTCCTACAGCCCATTCCAGCTCTCGGGAAGTGGTGTCTTCCCTAGTTATTTCATTATTCTTTCTCTCTCGTTCTCTCTCTCTCTCTCTTGATTCCACCACTGTAGTTGGCTGCTTTTTAGTGCACGGATCTGCTCATTAAACAGACACACCAAGAATTGTTACCTAAGCAAGCTTGACAGTCAAGAAAGGACAGGCAGAGTTAGGAAGGAAGAGGGGGAGAGGGGAAAAAAAGCGGAAGAGGAAAACGAGGGGGAAAAAGGCAGCCCGAAGCAATCACTTCTCACGCAGAAAAAAAGCTACTGAACGTGACTGAGTGCTGTTCTCATAATCAAACAAACAAACAGTCTTGTATAAGAAAAAGAAGAAAACTGTAAGGACTTGACAGAAAAAGGCAAGATTTTTTTTTAACTGCCCACTGGGTCCAGAGCATCCAGTTCTTTTCTTTTCCTTTTTCTTTTCTTTTCCTTCCTGACATACTTAGTGAAGTAAAGGAGACTTCTCTTTTTTCTGGCAGAGCCCTGAATTTTCCCCCCTTCAAGATGATGATGTATTTGTGGGTAGGTAGTGTCTCTCCATGGCAATCTATTTATTATTCTTATTCTTATCATCATTATTATTACTGTTATTATTAATAATTGACTTTGGGGTTAGAGATTTGGGGTTGGACTGAGAGTGATGGACTGATGATGGCATATCTTTATAATGTATTTAAATGCTGGCTGTGCTGGGTGATAGTAACCTTGCTTGGTTTAGGTGGAATGGAAAGGTTGCACTCGCTGCATGACCAGTGAGAGTTTAAAAAACCTGGTTTCTTAAATATGACAATGTGCATTTCTAGAATTGTCTGGCTTTTTAGTGAAGCATCGTTGTGCGCGCGCATGCATGTGTGTATTGCATGTGGTTGAGTCTTTTTTAAAATGTGTGTTTCCAAATAATCTGAGATATTGTTTTGGTGATCATCGGTAATAAAAGCTGAATCACTTGTGGCTACACAAAATTTGCTTTCTTGATCAAGGGCTGTTCATTCTGAGGCTGATTAGAACTTCTGAATTGCACTCCTGAAATCGGATGTCAGCGGTAGAGTTGCAGTCTTGCTGTTTATCTTACGTCGTTTCAGGTTGTTTCATGACAGCTATAAATGAACACTAACGTAATTCTAACCAGTTGTATGTTCAGTATTGTTCTCTTTCACCACCACCACCCTTTTGGATTCATATCTGTTCAGTGAAGGAACTCGAATAGGGTTGCAGCATGGGCAAATGGATGTGGTCAAGAACGGGAATGAATTAGCATGATAAATCATGTGGTTGTGTGTGTGTGTGTGTATGTGTGTGGGTCTGTGTGCACATTTAAATACAGTCATTTTTAAGCAACCCAAAGAACAAGAGCAGAATAATCCACTGCATAATCAGAAGAAATAAAGTGTATCCATTCTTCAGGACAATACTTTTTCACTGAGAGTATTTCAACCAGTAAAGGCTAAATATATAGGAAAAGTGCCAGTGTGTCTTCTTTCTTTCTCTCCCTCCCACCCACATTCTTTTCATGAATGTTCTGCTTTTTCTCGGCAAATCATCATCAGCTGGGAGTCCTGTACATCCTCTCCCCTTGCTTTTCTGATCCTTTCTCATTTGTGTTAACCCTGTGATAAATTGTATTAAATTGTCACAGATGTACAAAAGGCATCATGTGCCACCGTTTACATGACTTATTTCTGTTCTTTGACCTGCGCCGTGCTTTCAAGAGCTTCACCAGTCAGCAGGGCTGATTATTTCTGACTGTCCCTTTCCACAGCAGACTCCAGCCAGCTTAGTTTTCTACCAGTAATATCTATTCATGCACTTCCAAAACCGAGACACATTGTAGATTGCAGCTTCTTTATTTTGTTAACCCCCCTTCTCTCATTTTCTTTTTAAATCCAGTCACTGTATGACTATGTATTTCAGTGAAGATTTTGACATGGGCTAGGTATAGGAAAAAAAAAAAGGATATTTGTTTTTCCCCCTTTTAAAAAATCCTCATGATTTTGCATTTGCAAACTACATGAAAATGGATCGTACACTCATACACCATATTACTCACTGGAAAATATGTAGGAAAATATTTAAGCTGGGGGATGGGTGTCGAGGAGTTACAGTGACAAAAGCATAGGTAGTTTTGAAACACTGTTGCATTTGGACAGAAATGATTAGGAAACATCATATTAATACCTTCAGGAGGGAGGGGGTGTTACGTGTGCATGTGACTGTTGGCCGCATAGGGTCTTGCTGATTGGAAAACTTTTAGAAAGTTTAATTACAGGTAGCAATTCATCCTTTCATTCTCTGCAGTGCAGAGAAGAGGTGTAACTCATATTATTTATGAACTTTCTCTCCCCAGCCATTCCTGCTACTCCTGTTTGCTATAACCCAATGCACAATAAGAAGCAGCTTTTGATGGTATGCCCTCGTGGGTTTGGAAAATTTGCTGACCTGCTTTCTTAGTAATTAATCTTTGACCTTTGCAAGCCAAGTCTTTCAATTTCTATTTTCTTCTTTTTGACCAGTATTTTACAGCTGGTCAGAGTTTTATTAGCAACATTCATCAATGTGAAGAGGCTTGCTATCTTTATATATATATATATATATATATTCAGCTCTTCCGTACCCTTCAACCTGGGTGCTCAGCATCATTTTCCAGTATTAATTTGGCTTTGTGAGTGTATATCTGGTATTTTTTAATAAAATTTCAAAATCAGATTAGTTGACTGCATGCTGGGAATAAAGTCTCATTCATATCTATATCTATATATCTATATCTATATCTATATCTATATATATCTCTATATATATCTATATCTATATCACAAGTGGCTAATCATTAGAATCTAATTGTATTTTGGAATACTCGTGGTAGAATCACAGACCTCTGCTTTATAGATTTTTGAGTCTCTCTCTGTGGGTGTTAAATTCTTTCAGTGAGCAAAGATCTCCAGTATCTTGAAAGTAAAATGTGGAAATCCATGGAACAGCCTGATATGAAAGACTCCACATTGACACTAACTGCAGTATTTAATATAATTATGTCCCCGCTAGTCAATAATATTAATATTATTTCAAGTGCCTAGCCCCTGGGAAAATTGAGTTGGTTCTTTTAGGTGTATATTGCTTTTTCCTTCCCTTAGCAATGCAAACAGGTAATCACTTTTTTTTGGGGGGGGGGCAGGTAGGGGGTTGTCTCGTATTTTATACACAGCTGATGTATTAACTTTCTGTAGTCAGTGAAGTTTTTCTCAAACTATGAAGGTGTATGTGTGATTTGCAGTTCAGAATTCTGCTGCTACCCAGCAAGATTATTTCCCCTCGTTTGGATTGACGTTTTGCTTGCCTCTCCATAACGAATGGATACAAAATAATTGGTTTTGCAGTCTGTGTGTGTGTGTGCACAGGTGTGTATTTAAAGCTCAGACCCTATACACACCTACCTTGGGAGTAAGTTCCATTCAGTTCAATGGGACTTACTTTTGACTAGATCCAGATATGTGGATAATTATTGTGACTGGGCAAAATCCAGAAATGCCTACTGCCTTTGAATATTTCTGGAGACAAAACCAGGGAGTAATGCCTTTCTGAAGTGCCTGCTATGACAATTTTAGAAATGTCCAGTTAAATCTTGCAGTCGACTCTGATGTTGGTAATTTCCTCTCTCAGGTGGATCCAAGCATGTACAAAGTTCAGAATTGGTTCATATTGTATCTCTATTGAATTGTCTTCCAAAACACATCTAAAATGAAATAAGAGGTTTGATCCATAGCTGGCCTAAAATTCCTAGTGTGTGCCAAAAAAAGACACAATGACTCTTTCTAAATAAAACCCTTATAGCATGAACACTACCAGTCTCCCTCCCCCGCAAACAGGTAATGATTCTTGGATTTAGGGTCCAATCTAAGGCGAGGACAGTAAACACTGGTGGTTTTGTTATAAACCCTTTGCAGGGAGGTGGGAGCTGAATGTCACATGTCTGGCATCCACACATTCATGAAAAAATCCAAAAGAACCCCCAGCCATATAATGGGGGTGTTTCCATGTTTCTTGGAACCCTGCTTTTTCAGGGAGGCTGGGCTTGCATCACCCTACTTCCTTTTCTGTGTGTTTATAAAATGTCTGAAATGGGTTCTGAGTGGTTGTGCTAAACTCCAAGACTTATCACTCCAGTTGCTGGATTTGGGGCAAAATGACTTTCACCAGGGTTGCTTGTCTATACTGTGTCCCAGCACGATCAGTGGGATATGTGAAGAAGGGCAGTTGGATTTATTGCTGTTCTGGTGGAAGGGGTCTGATAAATTGAACTTGGGGGAAGATGGACCATCTTTAGAAGGAAATAACCAAAACTGGGATACAAAGAGCAACTTTGGGCATACCCAAGAGCTTGCCAATTCCCAATGGGAATTTTGATTGCTGTTGTTTCCCCCTTTGGACCACAGTCATGGTCATAGAATCATAGAATAGTAGGATTGGAAGGGGCCTACAGGACCATCGAGTCCAACCCCCTGCTCAGTGCAGGAATCCAAGTCAGAGCATCCCTGACAGATGGCTGTCCAGCCTCATCTTGAATGCCTCCAGTGTGGGAGAGCCCACCACCTCCCCAGATAATGGGTTCTACAGTCGTATTGCTCTAACAGTCAGGGAGTTTTTCCTGATGTTCAGCCGGAATCTGGCTTCCTGTCACTTCAGACTATGATTCCATGTCCTGCACTCAGGGACGATTGAGAAGAGATCCTGGCCATCCTCTCTGTGACAGCCTTTCAAGTACTTGAAAAGCGCTATCCTGTCTCCCCTCAGGCTTCTCTTCTCAAGGCTAAACATGCCCAGTTCTTTCAGTCTCTCCTCATAGGGCTTTGTTTCCAGTCCCCTGATCATTTTCATTGCCCTCCTCTGAACTGTTTCCAGTTTGTCTGCATCCTTCTTAAAAGTGTGGGACCCAGAACTGGACACCATATCCCAGATGAGGCCTAACCATTGATTTGTGACCTTCCTCTTAGAGAATTTTTTTTTTTTAAGTTTGTGCTGTAAGACAGAGAGCTGCTACTCAAGAAATACAAATCTAAGCATACGGCATTAGCCTTGCAGATTTTGGAGTCTGGCCCAGGTGCCCAAAGCAATATTTTCACAGTGTCTTTGGTGGCAATTAGCCTTCAGGCCAGGGCTGGCACAAGACCCCCTGATGCCTCAGGCAGGAGGACATGATGCCACCCCAGGGGAGTGGGAGCGGGAGCAAAAGCCACTGCTGCGCACCACTGCTGTGGGTGGGTTGGGCATGTGGGATCATGATCTGCCATGCACTGCTGCCGAGGTGTGTGTGTGAGGGAGCTGGGGATGGGGATGAGGGGTGGGAACATGAGCTGCCACCATGCATTGCTGCCAGGGGTGAGGGGATGCAAGAGCGCGAGCCGCTGCCACACACCACTGTTGGAGGGGAAGTGTGAGCAGCCAGCTGCCTGCCATGTTCCCCTCAGTACCTCATTCTGAGGGATCTTTTTTTCAGAGCAAGGTGTTGTTGGGGAGGTGGACCTGTGTGGTGGGAGCACAGTTCATCGCCAGGCTCACTGAATCTCTGAAAAGGGAACCCTTCCCCAGAGTGAGGTCTTTGAGCTGGGCAGGTCCTATGGAGAGCCATGCAGGCTGCTTTCTTGCTGCAGCCTTTGCCATAGGTGGGAAGCAGCTACCCGCCTGTGTTTTACTCAGAGTGAGGCATAGGGAGGGTGGGCATTGGCTGCCGCTGCTCCTAATCCATAGTGCCACAGTGGTTGCGATCTGCTGCAGTGTTTGCCATACCAGAAAAGTGGCCAGCGGGGCTCTCTGGAGCACCCACCCATCCTGTGCCTCACTTTGAGAGGCAAAGGGTGGCCACAGCATCTGGACTCCTGGTGCCGTGCATGCGGCATCCACTGCCCTTCCCGATCTGCCACTTGACGTGGGGGATTCACCCCCTCTCATAGAAGGGCTGGCCCTGCTTCAGGCAGAAGCAAGCCACATGACAGAGTTCTGGGGCCAGAGTCATGTGTGTGTGTGTCTATCTGTCTGTCTGTTTAAAAAGCATAAATGTATCGGAGGGTGCAGCCTGAGAATCAGCGTCAAATATAGACTCGTTTGCAGAAGGAACCATCTTCTTTGCACCAATTCCCATAGATGCATTTGCACCCAGTTACTTCCAGTTTCCTCCCTTCATCAAACCTCTCTTTTGTCTCTTTCCCTGTTGTGTTGATTGAGATTTAAATTGCAGGTCATTTTGGAAGGTGGGTAGCTGGGAACCTAGTTAAGAGTCCGTTTGATGCTGCAATGTGCACATTCCAAAGGCTGCTGTGCGACGATGCAGTAACTACTAGCTGTTTGATTTCAAAGCATCAGCCCTCCATCCTTCCCAGATATGACACTTACTACACTTACCTATGGACCAAGAAAGCCACCTGTTCCAGTCTCACCTCACCATGAAATTCCTCAGGGGCTTTAAGCAGGCCAGGGTTTCTCATTGCAGGAGCACACCACAGGTTTCTGTCCTTCCCCCTACTCTCTCCTCCTCCTGTTTTCTGCACGAGGGGTTGAGATCAAAAGCTCCCCTTTTTTACCTATGAACTCATCACAGTTCTCTGTTATATTCAAACCTGGGGAAGTATGATTTGTCCTAAGTGTAGTTAGTTCAAAGCAGTCAGGATCAAGCTCTGGTTTGATATCATGGTTTGTTAACGAACTATGGATAGAACAAACTGCTGATTCTCACTATCAGGCATGACGGAGAACAGTGTCTAGTGGAACCGGAATCTTTCAGACCCCAAAGGAGGAGAAGGGAGGGTATGTGCCAAACAGATCCTTGCTGCAGTAGGTTCTCATGGTTTACCATTCTATATGAACCAGGGCATGGTCTCTTAGCCCCAGTCTTCCTCCATCTGCTATGGAGACAACAATAATATGTGGACAATAATAATAGTAATAGGATATGTATGTATGTATGTATGTATGTATGTATTACATTTCTATACCACCCCATAGCCAAAGCTCTCTGGGCGGTTTACAGAAGTTAAAGCCTTAAATGCAATATAAAAAGTTTAAAAGCCATTTACATAAAAGCAAGCAGACAATATACACAAACAACATATAACTAAAAACAACTTTGAACACTCAGTCATATCTGAAGGCACATCCAGGACCAAGTAAAGCTCATCATGTTCTGCAAAATGCCTGGAATAAAGCGAGAGGGCTTAACCTAGCGCTGAAAAGATAACAGAGTAGGCGCCAAGCAGACCTCATCAGGGAGCTCATTCCACAGATGAGGGGCCACCACTGAGAAGGCCCTCTCCATTGTTGCCACCTTCTGAGCTTACCTTGGAGGACACACTCGGAGGAGGACCTTAGATGTTGAACGTAGAATACGGGTAGCATCATTTTGGGAGAGGTGCTCCATCACGTGTTGTGGTCCCAAGCCATGTAGGGCTTTATAGGTTAAAACCAGCACCTTGAATTGATCTCAGAAGCATATAGGCAGCCAGTGCAAGTGGGCCAGAGTCAGTCTTATATGTTCGGACCTTCTGGTCCCTGTTGTCTGGCCGCCGCATTTTGCAAGAGCTGTTGTGATAATTTTGTTGTTGTGACAATTACCATCATCTCAATATGTGAACTATTTTGAATACTCCAAGACTGCAATTCTATGCACACTTACCAGGGAGTAAGTCCCATTGAAATCAGTGGGACTTACATTTCAGTAAATAGGCATAACATTGTGCTGTAAACTGTTTTATAAACGTATTACTATTTCTCCCAAAATGTGCACTACATTTACTTTTCTTTTCTTTTTTTTTCTTTCCTCAGTACAACTCTAAGATATTCAGGATAAAATACTTCATAAATTGCACCACTGAGAAAACAAAAAACAGAAAAGAGGATGTTTGTTTTCTCTGCATCCCCTTCTTATACTTGATTTGGTTAACTGGGAGCAATTCTTAGTCACCGCTTTGGGCTGCTTCATAGGCAACATTTTCCTACCCCCAAACAGGCAGAGCATTTATTTTCCCCCCACTGCTACAAACCCATGATCAGCAGGCACTGTTTTAGGCAAGGCAGAAGTGCAAGTCGTAGCATTTAGGACAAGTCAGTTGGCCTTTCCAAGTGAATTTAAATGAGGCGGATGCTGGAGATGTCCACCTCGGTGACATAGAAATAATCTGGGCGAGGACTGATGCTATTGATTTGTGAATGAACCAGAATGTGATGGGGATATAGGTGAGAGAATGTTAACAGTAAAGCAAGGGTGTTAGCAAAACCCTAAAATGTCATTTTTTGCTAATGCGGGGGTTTATTTCTTATTTTTGCTTGCCTTCCCCCCCCCCAACCTTGTGATTTTTGATATAATCAAATTTCCTTTTGGGAATGGAGATTCTCCCAGGTTTTTTTGTAAAAGTAAAAAATCACGTTTTCTGTGGCAGGATTTAAACTGAAGTCGAATTTTTAATATTTGCAAATATTTGCTTCAGTTCAGTTCTAACATGCACTATTTGACAATACCCATCAGCATGTCATTGTCTGCTGTCATACCTTTTCCAGCTCTTGGAGTATAATTTCTTTCCCTGAATCCTTTCTGGCCAAAGCAGGATAGAGATGCATCAGTGGCATGTATTAGTTAGCAGGGCTTATCTTCTGACGTTATCTCAGGTTACCACGCCTATCTCTAGGGTTGGCAGAGAATTTCTCCCCGAAACTTCGGGGGACCGAGCGGCAATGTGTTCGGCCCCCCAAACAAGTTTCGGGGAGAAATTCTCCACACCCCCCGCCCCCCGCCCCCCCCCCCGGGATGGGACTTACCTTTGGCGAATGTCCCTCCCGGCGGCGGGTCCGGCTGGCGGTTCGGCGGGTGTTCGTCCGGGGTGGGAGTGGCAGCCGGTCTTTCGACCGGCTGCCGCTGCCGCCATTCCAATCAAAGAAAAAAAAAACGCCCCCATGATAGGCTACGTGACGATTAACGTAGCCTATCATGGCTAGATTTGCAAAGTCAGCCATGATAGGCTACGTAAATCGTCACGTAGCCTATCACGGGTGACTTAAAAAAAAAAAAAGCGCATACGGATAATGGTGGCCCCCATAGGGAGCCGCCATTCCCATTCCTTATTTGGTCGCCGTACTCTACGTAAAGATTTATGTAGACTACGGCGAAAATAAGGGCAACGCAAATAGAGTTCCCTTATTTTCGCCGTAGTCTACGTAAATGTTTACATAGACTAGACGTGCCAAAATAAGGAACGCAAATGGCGGCACCCATGGGCCGCCGCCATTTGCGTATGCGCTTTTTTTTTTCAAAGTCACCCATGATAGGCTACGTGATGATTTACATAGCCTATCACGGCTGACTTTGGAAATCTAGCCATGATAGGCTACGTAAATAGTTACGTAGCCTATCACGGGTGTGTGTGTGTGTTTTTTACTTTACTTTTTTTTTTTTTGCAATGGCAGTGGCGGCAGCCGGTCGGGAGACCAGCCGCCGCCCCCGGCCTGACGAACCGCCGCCAAACCGGCGCCGGGACCCGCCGCTGAGAGGGACATTTGGCCACAGTAAGTCCCATCCTGGGGGGGATGGGGGGCCAGCGGAGAATTTCCCCACCAATTTCGGGGGGCCGAGTGCGTTGGCATTCGGCCTCCTGGAGATTCGTGGAGAAATTCTCCGCCATCCCTATTTTTAAGTAAACTCCATCTCTTGTTCTGAATTATCTGGTCTTGTTTCTGAACTGGCAGCAATGCATTACATATTCTCCATTGTTCCATTCTCCCCTTGCCCTGCCCTAGAACTTATTCAGACCAATATGCAACAACGGTTTGCCACAGCTTGCAGACCCTTCGAATCCTTCTGCCCCCTCTGCCCCCTCTCTTTGCATTACTAATGAACAGCTGTGTAGTGGTGAAACACCACAAAACAGTAACCTTGAGCAGATTTCTGTTGGAAATCCCCTTCCCCCACCCCACCACAATACAAACTTCTTGGATTTTCGGTAGGGATGTACGAAATTGGCCTTACCTGGCTCTGCTGGGTTCCGTTGGGGGGGCGGCACTTCGTCCCTCCCCCCAGAATCCTCGCTGGCTGGCTCAGCTCTGCGGGGATTCTGTGGAGCCGCCGGCCGGCTCCGCCAGCAGCCGGACAGCCAGCTGCTGGCTAGCAGGGATGCAAATGGCGGCAGCAAAAATAAGGGGAATGCAAATAGCGTAGCGGACGCTATTTGCATTCCCCCTTATTTTCGCTGTCTTAGTCTACATAAATATTTACGTAGACTAAGACGACCCAAAATAAGGAACGAAAATGGCGGCGGCTGTAACCGTCACCATTTGCGTATGCACGTTTTTGTTTTTTTAAAAAAGTCAGACGTGATAGGCTATGTAAAGATTTACGTAGCCTATCACATCGTTTTTTTCTTCTTTTTTTTAACCTAGCCATGATAGGCTACGTAAATCTTTACGTAGCCTATCACGTCTTTTTTTTTTTTTTTTTAACAGACTGGAAGTGGCGGCAGTGGCAGCCGGTCGGAAGACTAGCCGCCGCAGCCGCAGCCGCCACTGGAGCCGCCGCCACCCGGAAGATCCACCCCAGGTAAGTCTCATCCCGGGGGGATCTGCGGGAGGGCGGGAGGGGGGTGGCAGGCCATTCCACCACGGAGTTTGGGGGCTGAGTGCACTGGCATTCAGCCTCACCGAGATCCGTGGCGGAATTCTCTGCCATCCCTAATTTTCGGACTTCTGCTTGATGATTTTGTTTGGTCCTAGAATAATGTGCAGATCAAAATGCAGTTGTCCCTTGGTTTTCAGAAATCTCCCAATCTTGTGATAACAGATAAGTACCAAATTGTGTATAAAAATGCATATTTTAGGTTAAAATTTGTACAGAAACCTGTTTTTGTGAAAAAAATACATTCCAAATGATACAAAGTTTCATGCACATTTAAAGTAACAACAACAACAACAACAACAACAACCATGCAGATACATTTAAAAATGGCACAGTGTGCTGTTATGAATGAAGTGAACACAGGAAAAACTGGCATGGATTAGAAACAGATCAATCAGGCCAGCCCTACTTAGGATGGTTTCGGGTGAATTTCCCAGTTGGCCTTGGAGGCAGGAGCTCACCCCCCACCCCACTTACTGCCCTTAGGGTTGCGTGAAATTCCAATTTGCTAATTAGCTTGCATTTCTCATTGGTTCTCAGAATGGCCTAAAGTATGGGCAGGAATGGAAGGGAGTTTCTTGAAAGTGATGAGCAACACTCAGAAGCACCTGGAGAAAGAGGGACTCCTCTTTGCCCTGTGTCAAGTCCCTTGGTTCTCTCCCTTCCCAACCACACCCTCCAGGGTAACAGGCTTCAGACTCACTACTGTATTAGTTAACGACCAGGCTTTTTACAAATGCAAATCCTCCAAGACTCTCAGGCTACAAAGAAAACAGCTACTCCATGCAATTACGAATATCAGTAGAAGAGCCAAGTGGGAATCAGAGACATTGCTGGCATTTTGAAACAATTTATTTATTTATTTATTTATTTATCATTAATTTATTAATCGCCCATCTGGCTGGTCACCCAGCCACTCTGGGCGATGTACAACATACAATAAAGCAATAAAATTCTACAATAAAAACATTTTCTAAAATACCCTAACCCACCCCAAATGCCTGCCTGAACAGCCGTGTTTTTAATGCACGACGGAAGCTCATTAAAGAGGGGGCATGACGGAGTTCCCTAGGGAGGGAGTTCCACAGAGTGGGGGCCACTACAGAAAAGGCCCTCTCCCTTGTCCCCACCAGTCTAGCTGTCCTGGCTGATGGGACAGAGAGAAGGCCATCCGACGCTGATCTTGTTAAGCGGCCTGTCTGGTGCTGCTGGAGGCGCTCCTTAAGATAGGCTGGGCCGGAACCATATAGGGTTTTAAAAGTCAAAACCAACACCTTGAATTTGGCCCAGAAAACAACTGGCAACCAGTGCAACTCCTTCAGCACTGGAGTGATGTGATCTCGCTGGCAGCTGCCTTTAAACAGGCGAGCCGCCGCATTCTGAAACAAGAACTTGCCAGCCAGAATAACTTGGGGGAGGGGGTGCCCTTCCTTTACAGTTGTGCCCTCCTACATAGGCTATCACACATAGGAATGGGTGGAACCCTACCTCTTGTTCCGGGGGAGTTCTGCGGGGGGGGGAGGTGATCCGTCCCTTCCCCCAGAATCCTCTTTGGCCGGCGCAGCTCCGCAGCGATTCCACAGAGCCGGCCAACGTCACTATATCATCAGCGATACGGGCGGCTGCCATTGCCATGCCATATCAGGCTGACTCTGGATGCAAATGGCATCCACTATGACATTTGCAGCCATAAAGCTCTTAGATTAAGCTAAATGCAGCCATTTACGGCTGCATTTAGCTTAATCTAAGTGGCTTAGTGGTTAAGACGCTGAACTGCAGACTGGAAGGTTGGCAGGTCAGCAGTTCGAGACCCAAGTGCTGCATGACGGAGTGAGCTCCCATCTTCAGTCCCAGCTTCTGCCAATGTAGCAGTTCAAAAGCCAGAAATTGCAAGTAGATAAATAGGCACCGCCTCGGCGGGAAAGGTAACAGCGTTCCGTGCACCTCGGTGTTCAGTCATGCTGGCCACATGACCACGGAAGCGTCTTCGGACAGTGCTGGCTCTTCGGCTTAGAAACAGGGATGAGCACCGCATGCTAGAGACGGACACGACTGGTTGGGGACACCTTTTACCTTTTTAAGAGCTTTACAGCCGCAAATGGCCTACTGGACGCCATTTGCATCCGGAGTCAGCCTCAGCCAGCAATACAGCACAGCGATGGTGGCTGTATTGCTGGTGCTCCAGAGCTGCTGGCGAGGAGGATCCGGCCAGGGAGGATTCCGCAGGGAGGCAGAGGTAAGGGATCCTTTCTGCTCTGGAGGCCGGATTCTTTTGAATCTGGCCTCATTGGGGTCCATGGCAGAATTCTCCGACATCCCTAATCACACATAGCCAACCGGGTGGAATGTCTGAGCTCCACTTCTAACTTTTCCCACTTTGCTGTGCACCGGACTCTAGCATCCTTCAGGTCACACCCCACACTCTCCTCCTCCTCTGAGACCTGACTCCAGACATCTGTGTGCCAAGTTCCTGAGAAGAATGTCTATCCATATCTGAGCTCACTAGGGAGGAAACCTCCTCTGGTTCTGGCTGTTCCTAATAGCTGCTAACTATCTCCACATGCTCAGAATCTTTCTTGACATCCTGGGAAGTTTGCCCCAGTGAGATCAGGAAACCAAGGGCTAGGGATGGGTAAACAAGTATGTTTGGGATCACTAGGATCTCTGTACATTGTCTGGCTGCTCATTTTGTGTCTGATCCCCATTCACGTTTGTGATTTCTGCTTGTTTGTATGAATGGGGAACGTCCACAAATCGAGCAGCAATTGAATGGGAGATGTGTTTAAATCTCTCAAAATTTGCAGAAATCTCCCCAAATTTGCACATTTTTTTTTTAATGTGTGCACATTTCCTCCATAGACTAAAGCAGGACTGATTTCCTATGGAGAAAATTTGCACAAATTAGGAAATGTGCGCAAATTGAACTGGGAATTGAGAATGAGATGAATGTGAACACATATTCAACAATTTGTGAATATTTTCAGCAGACACGTGCTTGTGGTCACGTTTGGGGCTTCAAATGAGTCATGTTTTCCGAGCAAAACCAAAATTCTCATATATTCTTACCAGGGGCTCTTTAACTTAATCTTAAAGTGATGTTCCTACCTTTCCAGCAAGCCCAAACGTTGAGTTATGTTTTTACTTGACTCATTGCAGATCCTTCTATTAAAATACAGTTGTTGCCTAAGTATCGAATTTTGGATACTGTGTCTTCATTAACATGGGAGGGCAAGGCATTTATTTAAAAGACCATCTTGTACACATATACGAAAAGGGGTGGTTGGAAGCCCCATACAAATGGAACAGCAATTAAACAAAGAGGGTGTTAGCAAATTACATTTCTTATTTTCTAAACCTGGTGTATAAGGTGTATGGAAAGAAACAGATCATCCCAGGGGTTGGAGTGGGGTTTGGATGTTTCTCAGTGCAATGTCTGTCATTGCAATAATAAAAGTGGTTTTATTTGACACATGACTTCAAGGTCATGAAGGTTGTGAGAGTTTATATCTTTTAAAACTTCTCCCTAGGATCTTGGTACAATTCACTATATCCAAACTCACCAGTTTTAATTTAGCTGAACAACAGCTCAGTCACTCCTACTGGCTGTTTTATTCATCCAAACCAACAAGGGTGTATTTTTGTTCATATAAAAGGGATTTCAAAGTTTTGTCAGTAAGGGAATGAAAGAGTACAGTTTTGCAACTGCTTCTAGAAACCTGGAAGATGTTAAGAATCCTGAAAAACTAAAACATGTAAGGTGGATTTTGTTTACACATACACCCCCTCCCCCCTGCGTTTCCAAGAGTAAATATCTCAGTTTCTTTGCCTCTTTTATTGCTACATCCATTTCCATCTCATAAGAAGTTAAGAAGAGGCCTGCTGGATCAGTCCAAAGGCCTGTGTAGTCCACCATTTTGTTTCTCTTACTGTGGCCAACCAAATGTCCCAAGGAAGGCCCACAAGGAGGATATGATGGCAATGACCCTCTCCTGCAGTTATTCCCCAGCAGTGGTTATTCAGAAGCATGCTACATAACATTTGTACCTGGAGGTAGCATTTAGCCATCAAGACCAGGGATGGACAAATCAGTTAATTTCCTGTGTGTATCTGTTTCACATGTATTCAGCCATAAATCTATGCTGTCTAATTCCCATATCTGACTACAATTAAAGCAGGGGGGGGGAGGAGAACAACAACAACAAAAAATCATTTTCAAATGCAATTTCCCCTGACATAGGCATTTCCACAGATGCATTTCCCTAATATATGTAGTTTATGTACATGTCTTTGACCAAGGCCTACATCACAAAATTCATAGAATTGTGCCATCCAAAGGATTCCAATCCACATATTAGTTCAGGAAGTATGAATTAGATCAGTTCACTCAGAGCAATCCTATGCTCTTGAGGGAGTGCTGTGAGATTAGAGTGTTCTGTTCCTTCCTATGCCCTGTTGACTGTTCGCAACAGGGCAGACAAGAATGGCTTACAGTATTTTTCCTTCCATTTAGATGCGCTCTTGAGGATTGTTAAATGTTTCCTGGAGATGGAGGTGTTGTCAGGAGCTAGGAGGGCATAGGATCCCCAGGTTGTTGGCTACCCCCTCCCCACCCACCAGCACACATCCCTTCACACACACACACACACACACACACACACTCCACATTACAACATAAGCAGGGAGCCAGCATGAACACTGCAGAGCCAAAATGGGAGCTCTACCACCAGGGAAACCCTTCCAAGTTTAGAGCTATGTCTATATCTGGGGGGGGGGGGTCCCACACAGTCCTATGGACCGTGAGATGCTGTCTAGAGACAAATGGTTTGCTGTCTTAAAAATGCAGACTAAACAAAATTGTACCCCATTACTAATCAGGACCAGTAGCCATTGATAGCCAATACCTGTTCCTTCCTCTCTTGTCTCCCTTGTGTCAAATTTTATTTATTTTTATTTTATTTATTAAATTTCTTAATCGCCCATCTGGCTGGTCACCTGGCCACTCTGTGTGATGTACGATAATGTTGTTCTTCAGTCGTTAAGTCGTGTCTGACTCTTCGTGACCCCATGACCATAGCACACCAGGCCTTCCTGTCCTCCACTCTCTCCCGGAGTGTGCTCAAGTTCATGTTCATTGCATCGGTGATGCTATCTAGCCATCTCATCCTCTGCTGTCCCCTTCTCCTTTTGCTGTACAATAATACAAACAGTTTAAAAACAATAAAATTGCACATTAAAACAACATTTTCTAAAATTTCCTAGCCCACCCCAAGTGCCTGCCAGAACAACCAAGTTTTCAACATGTGGCAGAAGTTCATTAAAGAGAGGGAGTTTCCTAGGGAGGGAGTTCCACAGAGTGGGGGCCACCACTGAGAAGGCCCTCTCCATTGTTGCCACCTTCTGAGCTTACCTTGGAGGACACACTCAGAGGAGGACCTTAGATGTTGAATGTAGAATACAGGTAGCATCATTTTAGGAGAGGTGCTTCATCAAGTATTGTGGTCCCAAGCCATGTAGGGCTTTATAGGTTAAAACCAGCACCTTGAATTGATCTCAGAAGCATATAGGCAGTGCAAGCGGGCCAGAGTCTGTCTTATATATTCAGACCTTCTGGTACCTGTTGTCAATCTGGCCGCTGCATTTTGCAAGAGCTGTGGTCATAACTGTATTGTTGTGACAATTACCATCATCTCAATATGTGAACTATTTTGAATCCTCCAAGACTGCAATTCTGTGCACACTTACCAGGGAGTAAGTCCCATTGAAATCAGTGGGACTTACATTTCAGTAAACAGGCATAAGATTTGTGCTGTAAACTGTTTTATAAACATATTACTATTTCTCCCATAATGTGCACTACATTTACTTTTCTTATTTTTTTTTTCTTATTTACTTTTCTCCTTCGTCCTCACCAGCCTAGCTGTCCTGGCTGATGGGACAGAGAGAAGGCCATCCGAGGCTGATCTGTCGAGCCCCCAAAAGGACTGGATTTTGAAGTGACGGAAAGTAGTAAATGGATAAACCAAGAAACAATCAGAATTGGACACTTAATGAAGTTAGGGCAAATGCTGGAAACTGAGATCAGTGGCATAGGATGATAGTTTCAACAAATAGGAAAACGTTTTGCAGGGAGACTTGATCAGTCACTGAAAGTGGGATAATGATGATGACAACGATATGATGATGACGACGACGATGATGATATGTGCATGGTGTTGAATTTCTTTCAGCCCGATGGCTGAAAGAAGTTTTGGAGAAGCTCCCAGGGGCTGGATTTTAGTAGTGGAAGCATCTGATAGTCAAAGTGGGTGAGGTTAAAATGCCAAAAATATGAACATATTTTCAATCAAAGCTCTTCCTGCCAGTAAGTAGTTTTTAGGAGGGGTGTTTCTACCTTTTAGGATGGAGTAGGGATGGACGAAAGTCACTTACCTGATCCCGAAGCTTGCTTCACGGTGGGGGGGAGGCGCTCCATTTCTCCCCCAAAAATTCTGGCCGGGGGGGAGGTGCCCCATCTCCCCGGCTGCGAATCCTGTTGTCCTGTTGGGATGCAAATGGCGGCGGCCATAGCCGCCGCCGTTTGCGTCCCTGGCCTGCAGTCAGCTGTGATAGGCTACGTAAATGTTTACGTAGCCTATCACGGCTGACTTTGAAAAAAAAAAATGTACGCAAATGGCGGCACCAATGGGCGCCGCCATTTGCGTTCCTTATTTTGTGTTGCCCTTATTTTCACCGTAGTCTACATAAATATTTAAGTAGACTACCAGTGCCAAAATAAGGAACGCAAATGGCGGTGCCCATGGGCGCCGCCATTTGCGTACATGCTTTTTTTTTTTTTCAAAGTCAGCCGTGATAGGCTACGTAAACATTTACGTAGCCTATCACGGTGTTTTTTGAAAATCTAGCCGTGATAGGGTAGCCTATCACGTTTTTTTTTTAACTTGGAAATGGCGGTGGCAGCAGCCGGTCAGAAGACCGGCCGCCACCGCCGCACCGCCGCCGGGAGCCGCCGCCGCGAGGGACATTCACCAAAGGTAAGTCCCATCCCGGGGGGGGTGGGGGGAGCGGACCGTTTCTCCACCAATTTCGGGGGGCTGAAAGCGTTGGCATTCGGCCTCCCGGAGATTCGTGGAGAAATTCTCTGACATCCCTAGGATGGAGTGGGCTGTGCAAAAGCCAGGACACCACCAAAAGAATAGCAGCTGGGGGAAAGATTGTGTCAGGGGAAGCGACATGTCCATCTGGGGACAGTAAGTATTTGGGGCTCAAGTTTTACTAAGTCTTAGGTCCCACTCCATTCAATGGGACTCATTCCCTAGGAAGCATGTTCAGGAGTGTAGCTTTACACTGTTTCCCACTAGAATTGAAATTACAGACACATTTTGAATTTTCATGAAGGTGATGGCAACTCAGGAGTATGACCCTTCGCCTTCATCCTTGGCAAATATGGGCTCGGGCTAGGGATGGTGTAAAATCCTCTCCATCTCTGTTTCTCAAATTGTCAGGCACCTTTTGTTCCTTCTTCCACCTACAGACAGATGTGAATTATTATTTTTTTCTGCAATGTGGGAAAATATGCAGATAATTATGTAAGGGGTTTTGTAAAAATTTACATAGTTTACCTTAGTATGTATCATTTAGCATATTGTCTCCCATTCCATTCCACTTTTCCTCAGCAGAAATGTGCATATTTTCCTATGAATAAATATGGGTAAATTTCAGGAAAAATAAAAAAATCTAAATGTCCACGGACTCTGCATGGCTTGGGGAGGGGGGTTGCTGCGCAGCAGATTCCGCAGGTCAGATTCTGAGAAATATGAGCTCATTTTAGTCCATCTTGAATGTCTCCAGCAACCCTCACTCAGTCTGAAAGACTCCATTGAAGGAAGGAAGGAAGGAAGGAAGGAGAAAGAAAGAAAGAAAGAAAGAAAGAAAGAAAGAAAGACAGACAGACAGACAGACAGACAGACAGACAAACAGACAGACAAACCTATGTTTCATAGTTATGACCATTTCATTAGATTTATGTAGGGATGTCAGTTTCAGTTTTCTCAATGTCTACTATTCCACTCTTAATTTAATTTCATCCTTTCTCTGCATACGTTTGTGATTTGTTTGAACGTCTCCATGAAAATGTGTACACACTGTTGTGCATCTTTCTCCAAATATGCAGAATTCTGTACACTGTTTTCTGTAATATTTGGGTCTTTTGCAAGCCATTTCCCTGAATGTCATCCATTTTCCGATGTTATTTTCACTCAAATATGCATTTCTGTGCACACTTTTCCTTAACCAATACATTTGTGTACACACGTTTTGATTGATGAACTGCATTGCAAAATCCAGAAAAGTGTGAAAATTGTAGAAAAAACGCATTTTTGTTTTGCATATTGGTTCAGAAAGACCAAATTCCCTCTTCCCTCTCCTTTCATTTTCCTTGTGTGTCATGTCTTTTTTTTTTAATTAACAGTAACAGTAAGACTGTTGGACAGAGACTGTCTTGTTTAATTGATAATATATAAGTCACTCTGGGAACCTTTTTGAATGGGTAGCATAAAAATAGTTCACAATTAATAAATAAATACATTGGGTAGGTTCACACTGAAATACAAACCCAACTAATTTCTTCTCCATACCTAGATTTTAAATGTAATTTTAATTAAAGTTAGTTACACTAACATCCTCCTTGTTTTCTTGGTGTAATTTTGCACAACTCTGTGGATGTGTTTCCCAGGTGCAGCACATTTTCAGGCACTGTAGTTTTGGTCCTTGGACTGATATATACTGAATCTGCAATCCCATGCCCACTTAGCTGGGATTAAGGCCCAGTGAACTCAATGGGTTTGGCTTCTGTGCAGAAATTTACAGGATTTCAATTTTATTAGTTCATTCACATGATCAGGCAGAGCATGACTTGTTTCAGCAAATAAAATTCTATTCAGTATAGAAAATATCTCTGAATGATTGTAATTGTGTTTGGAAGGAGCCAGAGTTGAATTTCTACTCTATTCATTCCAGGGAACATCGCTGCAAGATTGGGTAAAAAAAAAAAAATCTTTTTTTCAGTTACAGAATGGCAAAAGAACTGCTTTTGACAAGTTTATTTCATAAGGAGGGGATGGCGTGTCAGAGCATTTAAGGGGTATGTGTAGGGAATTCCCTGAAGCCTCAGCTGTTTTCTTTAAGGATGGGAGAACCCTCATTTCACAAAAGTGTTTACCACATTTGCAAAATATGTGCTGGCAGAGGAATTCCACAATGCATTTCTTTTTCTTTTCTTTTCCTCAAAAATAAACGTGTGAGTCATAAAAATGGACACTATGGTATGTTTAAAAAGCTAATTATATGTTCTGTGTAATCTGTATGGAGCAATGCAATAAGCAAATACGCTCTTGGATTTTGCGAGCGTGGTGCCTTTATAAATTTGGATAGCTCAATGGTTATATTAACTCAGTACACAGTTAAAAGAAATCAAACATATTAGCTGGAAATTGCCACCTCTTTCAAGTCTCAGCGACTTATGGGCAGGTTTCTTTTTCAGAGAGGCTGTGAATAAACCAGCCATGTCCTGCTCCGTAGTTGACTGGGTGACCAGTACTGGATAAATATGTACCTTCTGCTATTTACACGGGGCGGGGGGGGGGGGTCAGAACAGCTTAATAATAGAGAGCACATATGAATTTCAAGGGCATTTGACTCAATAAAGCTGAATAATGGAGTAACTCAGAATAAAAAGGAGCAATCTTAGGACTGTGAATGAAAGGTCCAATTGAAAAGGCACAAGCTGAATGAAGATGAAGCTACAATTAGCTAAAAGAGGTTTCAAAAGCTTTCCCACTGGGTTCTCTTTGTAATATAGGAAAACAACCTGTATTTGTGCAGATCAAACTAGAGGGGGCCAATGGATAGACTGAGACCAGCTTTAAAATGATCAGTTTCCCCTTTTGTTTCCTTGTAAGGGTTCCTGAAGCTTTTAAGAGCTGCATGGCAAGCAGAAATTCAACAGGCACTCCCCGCCCCCCCAAATGAAGAAGTAAAAAGCTGTACCTGTTCTTGTTGTGTGTGTTTTTGGCTTGATATGTCAGTATTTATTGTTCATTCATTTAAGAAAACAAACAAACAAACAAACAAACAGGAGTCCTGTAAAAACAAAGTGGAAATCCTAGTTTAATTCCAGAACATTGTTAGTAAATCCTAGTTTAATTTCAGAACAACATAGTAAAATTAAAAGAAGCAAAAAATATAAAACAAACCATCAATTAGCCCATTTATAACAGTACAGATTAAGCCAAATAATGTGCAAGGCAGGAACAGTAGAAATGAAAAAGACTCATTTGTAGGGATGTGCAAATCAGCAAAGCTCAAGAAAGTTCTCTGAATTCCATTTTGTAGCTTATTCTGACTAGAGTCTTATCAGATTGCAAGCATTGCTTTTTCTCCCCTTTGTACATCAAAATCCATGCATATTTTCATGCATATATTTTTTCCAAATGTGCACACCAGTTGTGCACATCTTTGAAATGTATGCATTCTCCCATTGATTGTTTGTGAGCAGTTTTCAAAAGTATGGATTTTTTCATGCATATTTTTCAGACATATGCATGCTGTTGAACACATTTTGGGGGTCCACAAATCACATTGTAAGCTCAGAAATGTACAGACTTTGATCAAAGATTGCATCCAAATCGGTGTTTCATCCTGAAGGTGCAAACTGGGTAAAACCTGATAAAAAAAATGAACTGTGACACATTTCTCATACATCCTGACTAATCTGTCATCTCCCCGCAAAAGTTGCCCTAACTGTTCTTCTAAAAGTCAGAAGGTGTTTTGGTCATCACAGACACATTGGTTGATTCTTCCTTCTTTCCAGATTTGCAGTGGGGGTACGGAACAAGATTTCCGTTGCTGCATGTTGCGTAGGAGGGAAATTCATAGAAAGAGTCAATTTTCTCTTGTTTTATATAATGAGCTGTGATAGAGAATATAAGAAGGTATAGGACATATTCATTATTAAGGGCCCACAAGCCCCATCTGATGTTTCAGATCTCCCTTTTGAGGGTGGAAAGAGAAGTCCAACCTCAGAGTGGGGATAAATGAGAATTTCTTTTCAGTTTGCAAATCACTAAGAAATGTCCCATTTGTAATCCACTAACAATGGAAATCTCAATAACATTGAAAAGTAATTATTATTAAATAATTAAATTATTTCAACCTTTAAATAAATTAAAAATTGTAAATATAAATTTAATTTTAAATTTCATTTTTATACATTTATGTAGTATAATTATACATTATAATTTAAACCTTATTTAAACCTTTTAATTGCTATTTAAATAATTAAAATTACTTATGATTATTGAAATATAATAATTGAAATTTCATTTCTGTTTGCAAATAACTCAGAAATGCCCCATTTGTAATCCAATAATAACAAAAATTTCAATAATATTGAAAATTTATTATTAAATTATTTCAACCTTTAAATAAATTATAAATATAAATTTTTTTATTTTTATTTTTACCTTTATATATTTATATAATATACTTATACATTATAATTTAAACATTTTAATTATTATTTAAATAATTAAAAGTTGTTGTTATTATTGAAATATAATAATTGAAATTTCATATCAGTTTGCAGATAGAAATCCCATTTTTAATCCTGAACACGAATGGGGTACATTTTCTCTGGAAATGTTCTCAAACTCCCGAATTTGCCTTCAGGTTCACAAAATGTGCACTTCAAAAGTACACAACTTTCTCAAAATGCACAACTTTCTCAAAATGCGCACATTTTAAATCACCCATGCTTTAGTTTATGGGGGAAATTTGGATGATTTTGGAAATTTGCACACATTTGGGAATTGTTTGTGTAACTTTCATATTCGGTAGCTTTTAGTTTTGTGCAGTTTCCTCGTTCACGGCAAGTTAATGGTGAGTGCAAATGCGAGTGCAAATCGGGGACAGACAAGCAGCAAGCTGATATTCAGGGAATCTTGGCGACTGGGAACATTCGTTCTTCAATCCAGTTTATGTCCATATTGGATTGTGAGCTTGCGGCGGTGGGGGGGATTTTACATGAAAATCCATGCATATTTTCATGCACATTTTTCCAAATGTATGCATAGTTGTGTGCATTTTTGAAATGCACACATTTGTCATGTGCGTTCTTCAAATGCACGCATTTCTAAAAATATATATTTTTGTTGCACGCATAACAACACAAGATCCAAACTGTAAGGACTTCAGATTTGGGTTCGGGTCCAGGACGTGCAAATTGGATAAAGTTTCCAACATGGGGCAGGGGATGGGAGAGGCAGCAGTGGCAGCAGGCACTTATTTAGTACCCTTTAGGGCAGGGGTCTCGGACTATTGGTCCTGCATTTACAAGATTTCTTCTGCCATTTCTTCACCTTCACGAACTTGTCTTTATTTCCAACATGCAGGTCTCTCTTCCCCTTCCCTCTCTGTATCTTAAATGACACCACCCATGTGCATTTATCACCTCTGTTTTCTCTTGGCGTAGTTGTTGTTGTTGTTGTTGTTGTTGTTGTTGTTGTTTTTCCTTATCACAAAGCAAACCTGTAGCTGAAAGGTTGGTTGGGCTATCCCTTTGGTTGGGCTATCCCTTTGGAATTATTAATTTAAAAACAAGCAAACCAACCAACCCCTTCTTTTCAAGTACTGCACTGAAGTACCGTTCTAAAAAGTCACCTCTAGCTGCCCCCTTCTTTCAAACTGCAACTCCCCCAGTCTGGTACCAGGAGCAGATACATCTCTGAGTGTGCACCTCATACATTCCCCTTATGTTCAGCCAAAGGGCAGGAGGCATGCTGCTGATCTTTCCCATATGGTTAGGCAGGAGGGCTGCCAAAGCACAATGGAGTAAATTGGTAAACCCTGGAGCCAAAGGAATGCCAAGATCCTTTATTTTCTCTTCTCTTCAGTGGGTGAAGTTCCCTGAAGCATACATCTTTAGTGAATTTCCCTAGAAACTGACAACGGAAAATTCTGCATTGCCTTCTCTGTTTTAAACTACTTATCCAGAGTGGCAACCTAATCAGAACTTAAAATATATTGAGTTTCATGATGATTCTTAATGCAGAGATTCACAAATCCTTTGGCAGGCATCAAAAGACTCTCCTCCAGAGGAGTCTGCCTGCTACGTTTCTGCATGATCCACTGGTCCAGTCCTGCCTTCCTATCAGTCTCTGATGCAGGCAGATGATTCATTCCTGTCTCTTCATCCAGCTGTAGCATTCCACGATGATGATGATTTACATTTTCTATACCACCCAATAGTCAAAGCTCTCTAGGCGGTTTACAAAGATTAAAAAAATAAAATAAAATTCAGTATACATAGATTAAAATCCATTTACATAAAAAAGACACGAACAGACAATATACACCAAAGAACATATATCTAAAACAACTTCAAACAAGCAATCTCAAAGCAAACAGCCATAACCATAATACAAATGTAAGACCTGATTAACTTCATTTGTTGTTGTTGTTCAGTCGTTCAGTCGTGTCCGACTCTTCGTGACCTCATGGACCATAGCACGCCAGGCCTTCCTGTCTTGATTAACTTCATTATATGTTGCCAAATGCCTGGGAGAAGAGAGAGGTCTTAACCTGGCCCCCAAAAGATAACAATGTTGGCACCAGGCGGGCCTTATCGGGGAGATCATGCCATAATTTGGGGGCCACGACCGAGAAGTCCCTCTCCCTTGTTGCCATCTTCTGAGTTTCCCTCGGAGCCGGCGGAGAGCCTTAGATGTTGAGCATAGTGTATTAGTCAGTTCATAAACAGACAAAAGAATTAGCCGGTGCAGGGAAGGGGGCACACTTTGACTCTCTGCATGATTTACGCCATGTGAATTGACACCATCTAATAATCCTGCACCAGAGATGGACCGGGTGGGTAATCCTGCCTTGTGTTGAGTGTGTTTATCATTCAATCCCTCCTGACCCACACAGACACATCAGAATGACTTGGCCACAGTACAGCACTTCCTAAAGAGAGACTGTTCTGAATACGGGTAGTGATTACCCCTAGGGATGTTAGAGGAATTTGTCGGGGTGGTGGTCAGGTCTGCTGAACTTTTAGCAGCTCCCCCCCTTGCCCCAGACTGCAGCTCACTTCTCCATGAGCCAGTGTAACTGTGTGCAAACCTGTCATGCTCTCCTTGCCAATACCAGCAAGACCGGCATGGGGAGTTTGTGCGTGGTAGCGGTGGTGGGGGGAACTTTCCCCCTTTTGCGGAAGCGGTTTTTTGCACAAAACTATGCCTGTCATTTTGACAGAAGTTACAGCTGTAATTTTTCGTGAAAAAACACTTCCACAAAAGTGGGAAGTTCCCAAATTATGGAAACAAACCCCAGCTCATCCCACAAAGGCAACCAGAGCTAGGAAAGCTGTGGGAGTCCATTGGGCCCTTAAAGGGCCAGATTTAGCAGTGACGGACATCCCTAATTACTCCAAGAGTAAGTCTCTGTGCATTTAAACGTGAATCATGGCTCCAGGTTCAATTTGGTAGGGAAAAAAGTGGGATAGACTAAGGGAATGATCCAGCCAAAATTAAACACTTTTAGATTTTATTAATTTCAGAAGGATGTGGTTCACAAGCATGGCCTAAGTACTTTTATGTTTGTTTGTTTGAAATCATCATAATCTTGCTTTGCATACTATTTTTCTCCAATATTTGTACAGGATTTCAAGTGTGTGTGTGTGTGTGTGTGTGTGCGCGCATGTCTGTGTATTTATGAATCATGAGATTTAACAGAGACCAAGTAGATCTTATTATTGATGTGCTTGCTGCTTCATTAAATTCCCCTTAAGATTTGCAGCATGGATATGGATCATTTGCAATAATAATTATGCAGTGATCGATTGATTGTGCCTGACATTGTACTTGTCACCTTGAAATGCAAAATCCATCCATTTTCAACAGCGTGAACATGCAAGAGTTTATTTTATGGAAAGAGGGCAATTTATAAAAGTTGGGAGACTTAGCATTAACCTTTTACTAAAAATGAAGTATCACTTGTCATTTTACAGAAATGAAAATTGTCCAAGCAGCAACTTCTGTGAGATTAGAAAACACAGTCTAATTTTCAAGAAGTTTCCAAACCCCCGTCAAACCCAACTGCATGTTTTTCATTTGAGAGTTGCATGTATATTATAAATGCTTTTTCCCCTGATACCTTGGCTCTTGAGAGGGAGCGAGAGCAGAACACGTTGATGTTGATGAAATTTCAAGCTTGAAAACCTCTCTCTGCTTTAAAATGGGCTCTTCCATTTCAAGAGGTCTACTTATTTTTAACCACAGAAATTCCACTGCTTTTCTGAAATCACAGTGAGTACCGTTTTGATGTGAAAATTCAAATTGAGGCTCAAGTCAGCATTATGTAGGCATAACAGGGAACTGTTCCTTACCTGTTTCCCTGTGCTGAAAAATGTCATCCATGAGCTGGTCCATAGTGATTTCCCAAACCATGTTTGGAAGTGGGGAAATTCAGTGCCTCCCATACCTCCTCAATAGGTGATTGGTGCTACTCCTTACAGACTAGGGCTATATAGATGGCTAGTACGGGGGGAAAAGCAAGGATATGTGTGCAAAGGCCAGCTTTCATAGTGGGAAATGGTGGGTGAGGTTCAAATGTCCACACACACACATGCCTCTGTGGGCTGAATGATATCAGTGGGTCATGTGTCCCCCCCCCCCGCAACTTCAAACCTGAGTCCCCAGTAAAGCACTGATTGGAGGAGTGCTTCCCCAACTTTACAGCTAGGGATGTCAGAGAAATCTGCAATGGAACCAAATAAGTTTGGATTTTCATGAATCTGATCCACAGATTCTGAAGCAGACCAGCTTTTCCCCTGTTGGGGATTCTGCAGATTTACGGACCGTTTTTCTAACATTACCAAATGTTGTGCACATTTTGACATAGAAAAACATGCAATTAAAACACACACACACACACTCCAAAATGTACATTTCCCCCATAGGCTAAAACATGGAAATGTGCATTTGGGGGGAGTTGGGGGGGGCATTTTCACAAGTGTGAATTTGCCCAAATGCACATCTGTGCAAATTTGGAAACAACAACATGTGATTCTGTTGATGGGCAGACTACAGAATGAAATTATGTGGGTTTTTTTTAGGAAAATGATTTAAAATATTTCTTGTTCTCACAATCCCCAAAAAGCGTCTGACAATCCACGAAACACAGACAGAATAGATTTTGACAAATTTTGTACACCCCCACTGACAGCCTGGTTGGGGCGGCTTTGCATGCCCCACACCTTCCCCACTGAGGAGGATTTCCCCAATGAGATGGGCAAAGCTAGCAGGGAGGGGCATTACTGCTGTTATCTCCAATCACTGAAAACCTTGCTCAGTTCCTCCCCCCGGCACCAAGGTCATAGCATTGTCTATGGCCTCAGGGGTGGGGGAAATCCTAAGCATGCCATAGCCTCCCAGATGCTGCCTAGGGGCCATAGATTGCTCTGTATATTTCCTCTCCCTTCCGATGTGATTAGTGGTGGCTCATTAAGGCAACCTGCATAGTGAGGCATGCCTACTACCAGAGTTGTTACATGTTCCCAGAGCCTCCAATTAATTTTGAGACAAATGCAATTGAAAGCCTGCCTGCTATTTTGTATCCTCGCCCACAACTCCTCAGATCTAGTGTCATTCCAGGACACTTGGGGTGGGGGAGATATGGCAGCCATGAACACACACACACCCCGCCCCGGCCAAGACTATTCAGGGAAAACTCTTGAAAGTGGCCAAACGTCTAGCTTTCTAATCCTATGTGACACAATCCAAAGTGCAACCAAGAGTTTTTCTGCCCCTCCCATTCAATAAATGGCGTGGCATTCCAAAGGCTGGAGGGAGAGAGAGACAGAGACATTTCCAGCTATTAAGCACCACGAGACTCTCTTGTTTTAATGCAGCAACAGCATTTATTTATTTTTTATTATTTAATTTATTAATCGCCCATCTGGCTGGTCACCCAGCCACTCTGGGCGATGTACAACATACAATAAAACAATAAAATTCTACAATAAAAACACTTTCTAAAATACCCTAACTCACCCGAAATGCCTGCCTGAACAGCCACGTTTTTAATGCACGACGGAAGCTCATTAAAGAGAGGGCATGGCGGTGTTCCCTAGGGAGGGAGTTCCACAGAGTGGGGGCCACTACAGAAAAGGCCCTCTCCCTCATCCCCACCAGTCTAGCTGTCCTGGCTGATGGGACAGAGAGAAGGCCATTCAAGGCTGATCTTGTTAATGCACGACAGAAGGTCATCAAAGAGGGGGCACGACAGAGTTCCCTAGGGAGGGAGTTCCACAGAGTGGGGGCCACCACAGAAAAGGCCCTCTCCCTTGTCCCCACCATTCTAGCTGTCCTGGCTGATGGGACAGAGAGAAGGCCATCCGATGCTGATCTTGTTAATGCACGACGGAAGCTCATTAAAGAGGGGGCACGACGGAGTTCCCTAGGGAGGGAGTTCCACAGAGTGGGGGCCACCACAGAAAAGGCCCTCTCCCTCGTCCCCACCAGTCTAGCTGTACTGGCTGATGGGACAGAGAGAAGGCCATCCGAGGCTGATCTTGTTAAGCGGCCTGTCTGGTGCTGCTGGAGGCGCTCCTTAAGATAGGCTGGGCCGGAACCATATAGGGTTTTAAAGGTCAAAACCAACACCTTGAATTTGGCCCAGAAAACAATTGGTAACCAGTGCAACTCCTTCAGCACTGGAGTGATGTGATCTCGCCGTCAGCTGCCTTTAATCAGGTGAGCCGCCGCATTCTGTACCAGCTGCAGCTTCCGAACCGTCTTCAAGGGTAACCCCACGTAGAACGCATTACAGTAGTCTAAACGAGAGGAGACCAGGGCATGTACTACCGATGGGAGCAGATGGTCGGGAAGGAAGGGGCGCAGCCGCCATATCAGATGGAGTTGATACAGCGCTGTCCGGCTCACAGCAGACACTTAAGCCTCCATGGACAGCTGGGAGTCCAAAATGACCCCCAGGCTGCGGACCTGGTCTTTCAAGGGTAGCCGTACCCCATTCAACACCAGGTCAACATCCCCTAATGCATGAGAGGCACATCCACAATCATCACAGCAGCTAAACCCAAGACACCCCACTGAATAGAGTTTTGTTTAGCAATGTTGCAGGAGTCCAAGGGTGGAGTGGACTCATCCCTGCTTGGCCTCCCAGGCTCCAGTCAGCAGACCACCCTGCTTGCTTGCCCAACTCGGCATGCGCTGAGTCAGTAAGTGGGTGGTCCCCACTGGTCTGCCAAGCCAACATTGAATTAATGGCCACTTTATGGCTGCCATTGTCAGGGTTGGATCGGAGCCCATAGAGCGCCAAAGCAGTTCTGATTCTGAGGAAGAGATAGAAACTGTGGGAGAGGAACCCATGCACTGTTCAGAGGTGCCACCGGAGGGAGAGCCCCTCCCTGCTCACATTCCTGAGAGTGGTAGCGAGCCTGGCAGGCAGGGGGAGGGACAACTGGAGCTTTGGGATGCAAGGCGCTGGCACAGGGACAAGTGGGAGATGGAGGGCGCTGAGAGGAGGTACTCAGCCTGCTTGGCGTGACATCAACAGCTGCACCCCGATGCCCCACTGGAAAGGGGCAGACTTTCGCCTCCTAACCCTTAAATCCAGAGGTTTCCTGCCTCTGCCCTCCAAACGGAGATCAACTGATTTCACTAAGGCTAGGAACCCCTGGCAGGCAGCTCTCTTAAATTTCCCTCATTAGGCTCATGCAATTAGCATCTGTAAGCGTCATTAGGCTGAATGGAAATAAACCCTTGGAAAAGAGCCCTATCGTCTGCGTGTTGATTCTGGCTACTTGAGGATTTCAGAAGGCAGCACGGGCACACCTGGCAGCCATTTTCGTAAAAGGCCCTTTACATAAAAACACGAGCTGCCCTTTTTATGCAAAATGGTGGCTTGCTGACGGATCGGCACCCATGTGCTGCTTGCTAGGTACCTGCATACCACCCAGTGGCTTGCTGTGTGTGGCGAGCAGGGGCAGGCAGCTGACAGGACTCCAGTGAGCAACGTGTGAAGCCAACTGGGGTGAGTCCGTCCATCCCTACTTTTATTCTGCTAGTTTTTGATAATTCAGGTAGGGATGGCCAAATCTTTCAGTTTTAATTTATCTCAGTTTCTCATTTTTTTCCAATATTAAGTTTGGTTCACCTTGAACTTGGGAATTTCTTCACACTTAACTTAGCTTCATCCTGAACACGGAGAGTTTGAGAATTTTTTTTTTGAAAATACTTTTTATTCTATTTTTTATCTTTATAAATGAAATAAACAGTAACAACAACCTAATCAGTAACTACAGTTACTGCAGTTACCAACAATACAGTATTCTCAGGAGGACACAGCAATAACAAAAAAGAAAGAAAGAAAGAAAACAGAAAACAGAAGAAGGAGAAGAAGAAAGCATGGATGTATGTGTGTGTGTGTATATGTGTATATATATATATATATATATATATATATATATTTAAAAGGATTAAATTAAAACTCCATTACACAGAAACTTCAAATCCCATTCTACTTAAAAATTATACCTATAACATTGGCAATATTTAGGGGTGCACGAAAGTCACTTACCTGGTCTCTCAGCTTGCTTCGCGGTGGGGGGGAGGCGCTTCGCTGCTCCCCCTGAAGTTCAGGCCGGGGAGGAGGCTTCCCGCCTCGCCCGGCCGAAATTCAGGCCGGGGGGGGAGGCGCCTCGCCTCGCCCGGCCGTGAAATAAAAAGTTAAAAAAAAAACGCCCCCGTGATAGGCTACGTGATGATTTACGTAGCCTATCACGGCTAGATCTGCAAAGTCAGCCGTGATAGGCTACGTTAATCGTCACGTTGCCTATCACGGGTGACTTAAAAAAAAAAAAAAAAGCATGTACGCAAATGGCGGCCCCCATAGGGAGCCGCCATTCGCGTCCCTTATTCGGTCGCTGTAGTCTACGTAAATCTTTACGTAGACTACAGCGAAAATAAGGGCAACGCAAGAAGCGTTGCCCTTATTTTCGCCATAGTCTACGTAAAGATTTACATAGACTACAGCGACCAAATAAGGAACGGGAATGGCGGCTCCCTATGGGGGCCGCCATTAGCTTACGTGCTTTTTTTTCCCCCAAAGTCACCCGTGATAGGCTACATGATTATTTACGTAGCCTATCACGGCTGACTTTGCAAATCTAGCCATGATAGGCTACGTTAATCGTCACGTAGCCTATCACGGGGGCGTTTTTTTTTTTTTTTTTTTACTTTTCTTGGAATGGCGGCGGCGGCAGCCGGTCGAAAAACTGGCTGCCGCCCCTGCCCCTGTCGAAGCCCTGCCGAACCGCCACTGCGACCCGCCACCGGGAGCGACATTCGGGAAAGGGAAGTCCCATCCTGGGGGGGGGGCGGGGGCGCGGGGGGGGCGGAGAATTTCTCCCCAAAACTACTTTGGGGGGCCAAATACATTGGCACTCGGCCCCCCGAAGTTTCGGGGAGAAATTCTCCCCCATCCCTAGCAATATTACAGTTCAGTACAGCATAAATAATCAACCTTACATTTCAATATCATATTGTCAGTCTTATAGCAAGGGAGCAAGCCTGCAATTCATTTCCAGTAACCATATATTGCCCTTCAGTTAACATATAATAGTAAAATTTAACAATTTAACCAGCCAAAATTCTTACTAACCAGTCTCATAATAATGATAATAATAGTAATAAAAAAGGAAGGAGGTTAAAAAGGATAAAGAGTCTGAGAATTTTCCAGTGGATGCTTATGAATAGTTACGGCGATTGCTGGGAAAATAATTAATTGGAGGTGATAGTTTAGGTGCAGGTTTTTGATTGCGTATGCTTGTCAGACTTCTTCATTCAAAGTGTGTGTGCTTATGCAATGCCATGTGCCCTTTGATGACCTCTTTTAGAATTTCTAAAGGATCAGGAACTTGCCTTCAACTAAATGAATCATTTCTCAGAAACATGCATGGAAGCTTCAGTGCTGGGAGTGAATAAAAGCCAAGGAAATCAGCACTGCGGTCCTGTGGATGCATATCACTGTGTGGGGGAGAGAGAATAATATCTTAAGGCCCCAGCATTATCTGTTTGTTTATATAGCATCATCAGTGTGCATGGTGCTTTGTAGAGCACAAGAGGTTTGGTCCCTGCCCCAAGGCACTTACAATCTAAACCACAGCAGAGGGGGGAAATAACAGACAAAAGCAGTGGAAGAGGAGACATGGATAAACAGGGAAGCAATATGCAATCATTGCAGTGATATGTGTTCAGGATTACAGACTCAGTTACAGTACAACTAGGGATGTACGAAACGACTTACCTGTTTCGTTTCGTACATCTGCGGTGGGGGGGGGGAGGCGTTCCATCTCTCCCCCCGAAATCTTTGACGGCTGGCTTCGCTCCACGGTGTCTCTGCAGAGCTGCCGGCCGGGGCAGCCTGCAGCAACATCCGGCCGCTGCTGGGCTGCTTAGGGACACAAATGGTGGCTGCCGTAGCCACCGCCATTTGTGTCCCTTTTTTTTCGCCGTGATAGGCTATGTAAGTATTTATGTAGCCTATCACGGCTAAAATGGTGAAGTGAATGGCGGCCGCAGACACGGCCGCCATTCGCAGAGCAGTGTGAACTGCAGCAGGTAAGTGCTCCATTTTGCACGCCTTTCGCGCTCCGTTTCGCGCATGCTTCATTCCGCCAAGGGGTTAGGAGCTGAATGCACTGGCATTTGGCCTCACCAAGATCCATGGCGGAATTCTCTGCCATCCCTAAGTACAACATGGGCATTAGAGTGACAAGTGAAGTGCCTAATGGACCAGATGGATTTTGAGGAGGGATTTGAAGGAAGCAAGCGAGGTGACATCATACAGGTTATGGTATGGGAGGCAGTTCCAAGCATATGGTTCAAAACATACAATTGCAATGGCAACAAGTTTTAAGGAAGCAGGGAACATTTGGATAGTTCAGGTAGGGATGGCCAAATCTTTCAGTTTTAATTTATCTCAATTTCTCATTTTTCCAATATTAAGTTTGGTTCACCAGACTTAATATTTGAACTTGAGAATTTCTTCACTCTTAACATAGCTTCATCCTGAACACTGATACTTTTTTTAAAAGTTTGCATGGGAGTTCTTAACCATTTTGGTACACATTTCTCCAAATACATGCATTTTGCCTAATATACACATTTAGGGATGGCAGAGAATTCTGCCACGGACTCCAATGAGGCCGGAGTCTAAAGAATCCAGCCCCTGGGGTCCGTGGTAGAATGAAACACTTACCTCCGCCTCCACACGGGATTCTGTTTGGCTGGATCCTCCGGCTCCAGATTGCCAGCAGCGATATGGCCACCATGCCACATCACTGGCTGAACGGGACTGACTGCGGATGCAAATGGCATCCAGGTAGGGATGTATGAAAATCACTTACCTTTTCACAGGGGTGATTCGCGGTGGGGGGGAGGCGCTCTGCACCTCCCCCCGAAATCCTAACCCAGCCGACTCTGCTCTGCAGCAACTCCATGGAGCCACCGGCCAGGTGCATTTGCAGGCATCTGGAGCCTGCGGACACAAATGGCGGAGGCTACGGCGGCCGCCATTTGCATTCATGTTTTTTTACCGTGATAGGCTACGTAAATATTTACGTAGCCTATCACGGCCTCCACAGGGGCGCAAATGGTGTCCCTGCGTTAGCCGTGATAGGCTATGTTAAGTATTTACCTAGCCTATCATGGCCTAAATGGGGAAGCGAATGGTGGCTGCAGACGTGGCCGCCATTCGCAAAGCAGCGCAAACGGCACCAGATAAGTGCTCCGTTTCAAGCGCCTTTCATGGGGTGGTGGGACGGGGGGCTTGGTTCTGCCACAGATTTCAGGGGGGTGAATGCACTGGCATTCGGCTTCACTGAGATCCGTAGTGGAATTCTTTGACATCCCTACATCCAGGATGCCATTTGTGGCCATAAAGGCTGTAGTTTAAGGTAAATGCAGCTGTAAAAGTCAGTCCCCTTCAACCAGCAATACGGCATTGCGGCCGTATTGCTGGCACTTCAGAGCTGGCCAGCGGCTCCGCGGAATTGCCGTGGAATGGAGCCGGCTGAAGAGGATTCAAGGGGGAGGAATGGATTGCCTCCTCCCCACGGGCGGATTCCCCACGGACCGGAAGGTAGGGAATCTGCCCATCCCTATACTAGAGATGTACGAAAGTCACTTACCTTTTCGAAGGGTGAAATTCACGGTGGGGGTGAGGCACTCCATCCCTCCCCCCAAAATTCTCCCTGGCCGGCTCTGCTCCATGGTAACTCTGTGGAACTGCCGGCCAGGGCCGCCTGCAGCTGGACATCCGGCTGCTGGGCAGCCTGCACAGGGCCGCAAATGGCTGCCGCTGTAGCCGCCGCCATTTGCGTCTCTGTATTTTGCCGTGATAGGCTATGTAAGTATTTACGTAGCCTATCACAGCAAAAAAAAAAGTGAACGCAAATGGCGGCGGCTATGGCAGCACCATTTGCATCCCCTTTTTTTTGCCGTGATAGGCTACGTAAATATTTACATAGCCTATTATGGCAAAAGACGGGCACAAATGGCATGGTGGCCACCATTTGCGCCCCTGTCTTTTGCCGTAATAGGCTACATAAATATTTATGTAGCCTATCACGGCAAAAAAAAAAGGAACGCAAATGGCGCTGGTGTAGCCGCCGCCATTTGCTTTCCCTTACTTTTCTTTTTTTTGCCATGATAGGCTACGTAAATACTTATGTAGCCTATCACGGCCTCCGCAGGGATGCAAATGGCTGCCATTCGCAAAGCAGCGTGAACGGCAGCAGGTAAGTGCTCTGTTTCGTGCGCCTTTCGCCGGGTGGGGGGGTGGGGGGCTTCATTCTGCCATGGATTTCAGGGGGCCGAATGCACTGGCATTCGGCCTCACCAAGATCTGTGGCAGAATTCTCTGACATCCCTACCCTATACACATTTTTACCAACCCATTTTCCTAATCTAACACATTTCTGAAATTATTTACCCTACTGTATGCATTTTCATATGTATGGATGGATATGACTGGATAACTACATTACAAAATTTGGAGAAGTGTGACTTTCAAAAGGTAGCCAACTTTCATTTTGCACAGTGGTGCAGCAGTTGAACCACTATGCTTTGAATGAATTTCTCCCCCAGCCCTAAGCTCATGTGGTATTGCTGGAGGAGTGGTGGTCATGCTGTATTAGAATAGAAGGGTAGAGATATAAGGGAGGGAATGGCCATGGAGGGTCTGGATTTTAAGCACAAGACATTTGTGCTGGATCTGGAATGGATCCAGCAGGATACCATATAAGTCAAGTGGGGCAATCCATCCATCTACACTTAAGGATGCTTCAGAAATTCTGTCTTTCTTCTCTTGTCTTGTGATATGAAATGACCTTGTATGAATGGGCAGATTGGACTTGTTGTTGCTGTTGTTGTCTACCAGTGTCTGTACTTCCCAAACATTCCAATGCCATTCTTAAAATAAGTATTTGAGAGAGATTGCATATAGAAATGCTTGCTCTAAGAGCAAATATGTTTAGAAATGGGAATTTGGAAAGAAAATAGGTTGAAAATAGAACCAAATGGACTTAGGAGAGAGCATATGCAAAAGGAACATGGAGCAGAAATTGGCAATTTGTTTGCACTATCTACAATGCCTACCAGCTGCAATCCCTCCCATTAGAACTGCACGGCATGTTCACAGACAAATATTTTGGTGCAAATAGAGCAGGGTATTTTTTCAGGGGGGCTGACAGAATGCATCCCCACCCACTCCAGTGTATCCCCCACACACACATGCAACACACACACAGTTTTTGTAATGGCTGCTCACAGGCCGTTGTGTTCCCACCCTCTGAAATTTCCTCATTGCCATTTCTTTCACTTCTTAACTGGGGGGAAGGAGGAGTGCCAGCATTTGAAAATGAGGAACACCTATCAAACAAGGCCAGCTCAGGGATGCTTTCAAAATTGCCCCTTGAATTTCCTTCTCAGTTTTGGAATTCAGAATTACCTGGTTTTATTTCGGAAATGCATTAGGTACCCCTCTTGGTTCAGTTATTGGATTCTAAGTTTTTGTATGTTTTGTGCACTGTGCATACACTGTTTATGACAGCTTTGACCCTTTCAGTTCATTTGTGTCTTTTCTAGAGATGTGTCAGTTTGCTTAAAAATGTGCACAAAAGTATCCTCAGTCCCTCACTCCCGCATAGCGTGTCTGGACTTACTAAGAACTCCTCTCCATCAAAAGATTGTTCCTAGCAGTAGATAGATTTGTTGATGGAAATACCCAAGATGTAGATTTTGTTTTGGTGTTCACTATAGAAAGACCGTACCTGTTTCCCATCTAAATTTATACCATATATGTAATTCACTCACTATTACAAGCTGAAAATTGCTTTCCAAAAGGAGCTCAAATCATGTGCATTAAGGAAAGTGATATATATTGTCTGGAGGGATGCCAACATACCTGCAATTAAATGATTCATTAAGCTGCTTTCCTCTGTGGATGGAGCAGCCAGACTTGAAGGATGCTTAGTTAAGGATTAGCAAAACAAAGAATTTTGTACATTTGAATTCTGTAGATTCTTTTGTCATTTTCTTCTTCTTCTTGTGCGCAACTATTTAACTTACAGAGTGATCCTAATTATTTCCCTAATAATGCCTAATTATTTACATATTTTTCTACATACACACACACACACACACACACACATTTGCATCTGTCTGTGAGCGGACAATGGAATAAAAGGTGCCTGACCATCTGTGAATCACAGATGAAGTGGATTTTACACAGTCCATACATCCCTACCTGATGCTGGACCGTGATCTGGAGAGCCATGGGCTGAGGGAGGAGAGTCAAGGACCACAGCAAGGCTGCAGTCAAAGGGATTTGGGGGGGGACTTCAGATGAGCATCCTTGCAACAGGACTCATCAGGTTGCCCCATGCCTCCTGTGGGAATAAGGCTTGCTGAGGGATCAAAGACCTCCTCCTCCAAAGAGGTCTCCCTTGCCTTGGGTCAACCAGGAACCTGATAGCAGCATGAGTATTTTTTTTAACTTAAAAAAAAGAACAACCTTCAGCCACCTTTTAACATTAATTATTAATGACAACACCACCAAATCCCCCCAGTTCATAAAATTCCACCCTGTGCCTGGAAGAGGCAGCAAAATGACTGTATATTTTGTTGGGAGGGGGTGAAGATTTTCATGAATTGACTGGGTGGGATTCACACCAGCATTATACCAGAACTCATTTTATCAACCGAAAATCCTTGGGACCTTTTGTATGAGAAGAATCATGCTCTGCCACTTAGGCTTCCCTGAAGAAGCCACCCACACAGACGACCTCTATAAAATACAAATACGAACAGAATTTTTTTTTTCAGACAACCCTACCTCCAAGAGCTTTGCACTCCACACTGCTAGCTCACCAGTGGAGGAAGCATAGAGAGGTGACAGAGAACTGTCTTGTTCAAGCTGTGCAGTTCTCAGCAATGGGGTAGAACAAACTTGCAAGGAGCATCAGTCCCAGGGAGCATAAAATGGCCATTGAGAGGCTGATCTTTTGCCTGAACTAGGGATGTGTGAACCCACCCCTGCTTGGGTTCTCCAGATGCCTGCTGAAGCCCCGCCCCACTCACACACACCCCGACCTGCGCTCGAGCCCCCAGGAGCTCGGCAAGTCACCTGCACTCACCTTGGCCCTGTCCGGCAAGCACCCGCAATTCTGCTGCCTTTTTTTTTTTTTTTTAAGAAAACAGGGAGCTTAAAAATGTGCAAATTTAAATATGCACTGTTTCTTTTTGCTCCCTTTTTCCCCTTAAAAAAAAAAGTCAGCAAAATAACACAAGCAAAGGGCCGGATGCGCCTGATCTCATCTTTTCTCGGAAGCTAAGCAGGGTCAGCCCTGGTTAGTACTTGGATGGGAGACCACCTGGGAATCAGGCTTCCTGCACTGAGCAGGGGGTTGGACTCGATGGTTTTCTAGGCCCCTTCCAACCCTATGATGCTATGGTTCTATGAAATGGCTGGTGCTCGCTGGATGGGGCGGGGTGCGTGTGGGGAGCATCTGGGAGGGTGCCTGTGATGGGGTGCCACCTCCTCCTCTTCCTCCTACCTGGTCAGCTGCCAAGGACTGCTGATCAGACAGCCAAGTCTGAGCTGTTCCTGGTCACTTACGGAGCTCCAGTGCCCTGGAGTTTGGCAAGCGGGGGAACGGGGGACAGGCATAGGGGATATCTCTGGCCTCCCAGACTAATCCGGGCGCTCACGGCATCCCTAGTCTGAACTAGTGATTAATCTACTTCTAGAGCTCTGTCTAGGGTCCTGAAAGAACAGCTTACAATTAGGGATGGTCATCATGGGGAAATCTGACCCATTGGGGGCTCCCCGGATTTCCCTGGAGCCTCTGGCTCAGCTTGCATTTGTGAGCCAAGCCATGAGCTTTTTCCCGAAATCTGGGATCTCTCTTGGTTTTCTCCCCCTTAACATGAGAGCCAGTGTGGTGTATCGGCTAGAGTGCTGGATTGTGAGCTAGGAGATCCAAGTTCTACTCCCCACTTGGCCATGGAAGCTCACTGAGTGACTTTGGGCCAGTCACAGACTCTCAGCCTAACCTACCTCACAGGGTTGTTGTGAGGATAAAATGGAGAGGAGGGGGACTGCATATGCCCCGTTGCGTTCCTTGGAGGAAGAAAAAAAACCACACCAAGATATAAATTTAATCAATCAATAATAATAAAAATGGCCGTTCATGCAAATGTCAGCCATAATTTGCATAAAAGACAATTTAAGAAAAAGAAAAACTGGAAAATCTGTGAGCTGCTCTGGCTCGATACAGATAGAGTTGGGCCAGCTCGCAGCTAAGCAAGACAGAGTCTGGGGGCCAAGCTGCTGAAACCTCAGCAAACTTCACCCCCCAGATGGATTCCTCTGAGATCCCTACCTAAAATTGCTTTTGTATTCTGCAATCCAAAATACAAGAATTCCTCCCCCTCCTTTCCCTCCATCCCAAAACACTTTCTATACTCGCATCCTCCCAACCTGCCCATGAGCACCATTTCACCAGGACTGGACTACTTTGGATACAAGGAAGAGAAAGTGTTGGGAAATAGTACAGCCCGTTAGGAAGTTTTTGCTGGTTTCTCCCTTGAAAAACAGTGCCAAAACATTAGCCAAAAGTGCATATGTGCTGATGTGTAGTTCTCTGTCAAGTTCCTTCATCCTCTCCCTCTTCACAATCAACACACTGCAAGATACCAGGCTTCAGGCTCACTACTTTATTAGTTAACCACCAGGTTCTTTAGAGATGCAAATGCTAGGAAACTCTCAGGCTACAAAGGAAACAGCTACTCCACACAATTACGAATACCAATAGAGGAGCTGAAGTGGAAGTTAGAGAAGTTGCTGGCAGTTTGAACAAGAGTCCTGGCCAGACTAGCTTAGGGGGGATGCCCCTCCCTTACATTTCCCCCCCCCATAGGCTGTCACGCATAGCCAACCTGGAGGAGAGTCTGAGCTCCAACTCTAGCTTTTCCCGCTTCACTCTGTGATGGACCCTAGCATCCCTCAAGTCACGCCCGTCACTCTCCTCCTCCCCCAAGACCTGGGTTCTCTCGGGGGGGGGGGTTCAGGCCAAGCCATATGTGTGCCAAAGTCTTGAGAAGAAGGCCTTGCCATATCTGAGCTCACTAGGGAGGGAGCCTCCCGTTGTTCTGGCTGTTCCCATTCTGAGTCTGAGCTACTAACTATCTCTAGAAGCTCAGATTCATTCCTGACATTCTCCCTTCTACCATTTTATCTGTTTCTTTCTGATGCTGTTCCTTTGATATTTTGAAAAGAAATGGATAAAACATGGGTCCTCCTGATCGAGAATATGATAATGTGTAATTAGGTTCACTGAATAAAAAGGCTTAAGTGTAACCAGCTCTTTGCTTAACTGTGATCACTGGTGATGTCTGTCTGTCTGTCTGTCTGTCTGTCTGTCTATCATAGAATCATAGAATAGTAGGGTTGGAAAGGGCCTATAAGACCACCAAGTCCAACCCCCTGCTCAGTGCAGGAATCCATGTCAGAGCATCCCTGACAGGTGGCTGTCCAGCCTTGCCTTGAATGCCTCCAGTGTGGGAGAGCCCACCACCTCCCTAGGCAATTGGTTCCATGGTCGTATTGCTCTAACAGTCAGGAAGTTTTTCCTGATGTTCAGTGGGAATCTGGCTTCCTGTCACTTGAGCCCATTATTCCGTGTCCTGCCCTCTGGGATGATCAAGAAGAGATCCTGGCCTTCCTCTCTGGGACAACCTTTCAAGTACTTGAGGAGCGCTATCCTATCTCCCCTCAGTCTTATCTTCTTAAGGCCCAGTACTTTCAGTCTCTCCTTATAGGGCTTTGTTTCCAGTCCCCTAATCATCTTTGTTGCCCTCCTCTGAACCCTCTCCAGTTTGTCTGCATCCTTCTTAAAGTGTGGTGCCCAGAACTGTCACAGTACTCAAGATGAGTAGAGGGGAACTAGTACTTCCCGGGATTTGGAAGCTATGCTTCTATTAATGCAGCCCAAAAGAGCATTTGCCTTTTTTGCAGCCACATCGCATCGTTGGCTTGTATTCAGCTTGTGATCGACAACAATTCCAAGATCCTTCTCGTTTGTAGTGTTGTTGAGCCATGTAACCCCCATCTTGTAACTGTGCCTTTGGTTTCTTTTTCCTAGGTGGTACTTGGTATTTATCCCTATTAAATTTCATTCTGTTGTTTTCTGCCCAGCGCTCCAGTCTATCAAGATCACTTTGAATTTTGTTTCTGTTTTCCAAGGTATTAGCTATCCTGCCCAATTTTGTGTCATCTGCAAATTTGATAAGCATACACACACAGACATCCAACTAGTTGCTATTCAAGATGTCCTACAGGAGATGTGTCTGGTTTCTTGGAAGAGTCCTGTGGGATTTTGACTTCTCTTGTGAGCTAAAATCACACATATACATCTTAAAGCACTTTAGTAATCATGTCTCAATTCCCTCCTGCAATTAATACCCATTCACACATCATGCTTTTTCCTGGTTTAAAACGTCACCACTAGGGATGGGTGAAAAATTCATTTCAAATCATTTTTTTTTAATGGATAACATTTATCCAACTTGCACTTCCTGGAACTGAAAGCAGACCTGGATGCACAACTATGCTTTAGTCAATGGGAGAAACATATGTGCATTTGGAAAAAAATGGGGAAAATCACATGAAAATATGTATGGATGTCCATTCAGAAAACATCCCCCCACCCTTGGCCCAGGTTTGCAATCTGATACAGACAAAAGCTGGAATTAGCTTTGAGGTGGATAGAACCTCAACAAGGTTAAGTTTTGTTGATTTGCACATCCCTAATAATCACACCCGTGTAGTTGGGGGTCTATAAATATGGTTCAGGTAGAATATTTCTGTTCCTAGGTGAGACAAGCATTACAGGAAGGGTAATACAACTCCCTGTACAGCCACCAACTTTTTTTTTTTTTTAATGGATAGAAGTGTCTTGAAAATCATCTTTCACTCTTGTATGCCAATGGTAGGGATGGACAGAAGTCCCCCCTGTCCGGGTTCTCCAGGCTCCCAACGAGTCACTGCCCCCGCTCACTCCTCTGGGCCCATACTCAAGCTCCCTGCCACTCGCTGAGCCCCCTGCACTCACCCGAGACCTGTCTTCCAGCACTGTGTTCGCCATTTTGCAAAAAAAATGGCGATCGTGTATATGCACATATCTAAAGGTAAAAAGTTAAAGATGTCCCCAGCCAGTCGTGTTCGAATCTAGGGGGTGGTGCTCATCTCCATCTCTAAGCTGAAGAGCCAGCGCTGTCCGAAGACGCTTCCGTGGTCATGTGGCCGGCATGACTGAACACTGAGGTGCACGGAATGCCGTTACCTTTCCCGCCAAAGCGGCACCTATTTATCTACTTGCAATGTCTTGCTTTCAAACTGCTAGGTTGGCAGGAGTTGGGACTGAAGATGGGAGCTCACTCGGTCACGCGGCACTTGGGTCTCGAACTGCTGTCCTGCCGACCTTCTGGTCTGCAGTTCAGTGTCATAACCACTAAGCCACTGCATCTAGCTGTACACAAAATAGTGCTGTTGATCACCCATAAAAATGGACCATTTACTCGTGTAATCTTGCATATATGAGCAATTTGTGGCATAATTTTGCGTACAACTCGATGTGTGCATATACGCATTTTTTATTTTTATTTTCTCAAAATGCACTCACAGCACTCGCGGATGGGTCCTAAGGTGAGTGCTGGTGGCTCACATTGTATTGCGGGGGAGGGGGCAGGGGCTCAGTGAGCATGGCTTGGGGGGTCAGGGGAAGTGTCAAGATGCCCCTGTTGCCTACTGAATCCTCCAATAGCCAGAATCAACGCTCAGACAAAAGGGCTGCTTTCCAAGGCTTTAATTCCATTCATCCTAATGAAGCGTACAGATGCTAATTGCCTGAGACTCAGGGGAAATATAAAGGAAAAGCCTACTAGGGGTTTCTAAGGGTTAGGAAGTCAGTTGATCTCCATTTGGGGAAAACAGGGCAATTCTCTGAACTTAAGGGGTGGGAGGGGAAGATCTCCCCCTCTCCTGTGATGCTTCTGGGCGCAGCTGTTGACATCGAGCCAATCGGGCTGAGTGCCTAAGCTCGGCTCCTGCAATCTCTTACTTGTGCCTGTGCCTGCGCCTTGTGACTAAAAGCTCAAGTTGTCCCTCCCTTTCCATGCCTGGGTCACTGTCGCTCCCAGGGATGTGAGCGGGGGGGGGGCTCCCCCTCCAGCTGCGCCTCTGAAGTCTGAGAGTGTTTCTCCCCCACGAATTGTATCTCCTCTTCAGAATCAGAGCTGCCTTGGGACTCTATGGGCTCAGATACAACCCTGACAGAAAGTCCACCAGATTCCTGGACCCAATCAGACACACCACACCATCCCCAGCCAACAGCATGTAAAATCTGTCTTGGATGTATCAGTTGGGATTTTTGAATAGCAAAGTACACTCCACCATGCTAGATCATGCACTACCATAAAGAGTCCCTTGCAGCTTCAAAAGCATTTTGCCACATGGCATGGAGGCTGCAGTGTTAGATGCAGGGGCTGCTGTTTGAGCATGTAAAGCCCCCCTGCACATAGAACTAGGTTGGTATGCATGCATGTGAACCAGAAAAACAGCAAGACAAGCCCAAACCCAGTTCCACATCTGAATAAATGCCTGCTACTTAATCGGTCAGTGTCTTTGTCAGGTTGACAACATTAAGCACAGCGACATTTGATTCTCCACCATGCAATATCTGAAGTCCGATATTGCACTTCACTAAATCTAATACATGGACCTCAGTAATAGAGGAAACCACTTTAGCACTTGGCAGTTTGTTATGCTGTATAAAACTGACTTCCCTGCAAATTCAATAGTGATAATAAAAATTGTGGTCAGTCAAAGTGGGGGTGGTAATGCATTTTCTTGCTTCAGAAAAGAGCCAGATGAAATTTATGGATAACTCTCTCTCTCTCTCTCTCTCTCTCTCTCTCTCTCTCTCTCTCTTTCTCTCTCTCACACACACACACCATTTGATTGCAGATCAATATTGGTTGGTTAATCAATGGTCACATGGGCATCCTCCAGGGAAAGGACATTATATGTTAAAACTTGAGTAGTTTGAATCCAGTGTCAGTGCCAATATGATGCATCACCACCCTTGGTTTTTAGTAGTGTGCTGCTGTGATTCTTCCATTTTCAGAAGGGGGGGCAAAATGAAAACTCTGGCAAAAGAGGCTGGGAGAGGTGAGAATTTTAGAGATTTTTTTGTTTGGGGAGGGGGACAGGGTTTCCACATTTTAAGTGTAGGCAATTCTTTAGGAGTCTTTTTCTTTCTTTTTTAAACACCCCCTGCGCTTGCAGGAGCCCAGGACTCTTCTCCAGCCCAACAGTTCTTTCTGAACTCCCAGGAGACCATGTGATCTTGCCCTCTCCAATAGGCATTCTGGAAGAACTCCCAGCTGGGGAAGAGTCCTGGGCTCCTGCAAGTGCAGGGGTATTTAAAAAGAAAATAAAAGAAAGAAGACCCCTCAAGAATCGCAGACACTTTAAACAAGGTATGTGGAAACCCTGTCCTCCTCCCCAAGGAGAAAATTATCTGAAGTTAGTTAGTTAGTTAGTTAGTTAGTTTATTCATTCATTCATTCATTCATTCATTCATTCATTCATTTCATTTCTATACCACCCAATAGCCGAAGCTCTCTTTCTCCCACTCCCACTCCCTGCAAAAGAGGCAGAAAAAACAAAGCCTCTTTTGAAGGGAGAGGAAAAGTTCCTGAAAATAGGGGGAGGATTCGTCACAGCACTAGTTTTTAGCTCTACTGTGCTGTGCACATTTTTCAGACGTGGCTGTATAATAGGGTTCAGTATCCACTGGCCCCTACCAAACTGGACCTGTTCTAGGGTTGATAAAGAAAGCAAGAAACTCTTCCCACTGCATGGGGTGTCCCTGTCCACCTCCTTCTCTTACTCCTAAGTCATAGGCTTTGATTTGTGGCTAAGCTTAAATATTAGCACCTCTTCTTCCTGGCACTGCAAGGTGTGGGCACAGAGACATCAGAATACACTAGTGATAACAGGATATCCCATCTCAATGGTCTCCATCTCTCCTCCAAGCTAGCTTCTCAGTTTCCCACACATGTTTGCACCACTGATGTACAAAGTTTGCTATCTTCATCTTTTACTTCTCCCCTTTGTTGATAGTGAAGGATATATATTCTGGATTTCTTCCAAATGCCCACCCCTTACTCTAAAAAATTATTCCAGAGAACCAGTTCAGCCACCCAACTTTATAGGTGTGGATTCAGTTTGTACCATTAAGAGATTACATACTATCATACACTATGGATGTTCTGGAAGAAATGCAGCAAAAGAGGAAGCATGGATGAGTTGTGCTTCCTTTCCCCGCACTTCTGGGCCCCATTTGAAAAAGTAAAGATGGTGGCGTCACCACTTTGGAAACATGGGAATAGAAGAAGTTTCCACTCTTGCCATTTCTTTGGGACATCCAAAGCAGCAATATAGATCCAAATACCTTTGATGTGCTTCACATGGTGAAGATCAGTTCCATGTCTGTTGCATCCATGAACATGACAATTGAGCATGCATGTGATTGAGTGGAGAATGTCATGAGCAAGCCAACCCAACCCATGGGATAAGCAATCACGTGTTTATATCATGATTTTGTGGGAACACTGATAAAGTATACAATGGATCATGGGGCACAATTCAGCATTATGAATTCACAGGGTGTTTTACTTTGTTTTTAATAGTAAATTTCTAGTTTTTATGACTGAAAAAATAATTTTTTTTTTCCTGTTGATATCTTCTCTGATATGCCTTTGATTGTCATTTGCCATTATTCTTACTCCTCTTGTAAGCCACACTATAGAAATGAAGACATACGTTTTTGATAAACTGAATCCTGTTCCATTGTGGTCCTCCCTCCCTGTGGGACAGCCATCATTTAGCACCTACCAATAGGGATGTGCAAACTCACCCCTGTTCAGGTCCTCTGGATGCCCACCTGGCCCTTGGCCCCACTCGCCGGTCCCTGGACTGCACTCGAGCCCCTCCCATGCTTGGTGAGCAGCCCACACTCACCCCAGCAGCCTCCTTGAGCTCAGCGGTCGCCATTTTAAAAGACAATAAAATGGCAACCGCAAAAATGTGCATGTTTTTGTATGCGTGAAAATGCACATTTTTGCGAGTGTGCATATTGTCATGTGTGAAATGCACATTTTTGCAAAGGCACACAATACAGTGTGTGCAAATTTGCACATTTTGCAACTGCCATTTTTTTTCTCCAAAAATGGTGACTGCGAAGCTCGATGAGGCAGAGAGGATGAGTGCAGGCCATTCGCCGAGCACAGGCAAGGGGTGAGCAGGGGCAGGGGCTCGGTGAGTGGGGCTCAGGGCTGTGGGCAGGAGCGGACTCAATTGGGCACCTGCACCATCCCTACCTACCAGTAGGAGTGTGGGGTTGGAAGCACCCACATGGTGCCATCTAATCGGGTGGGTGATATAGAACTGGGGCACGGGGGTTTATGCATAAGGGGACAGTTCCTTAAACTCAGTTTAATACCAGGTGTATTTACACACCTTAAGCCCCATGCCGGTTCCTGGGTCCTGGAATCAGGGGCTGCCTGTTGCTGCCACCAATGAGGGCCACCCACGCAATTCGCCAAGGCTCATAGCTCACTGATTTAAAGGCTCACAATTCAGGCTTGTGTCATTTCTTGGCTGCTTGGGTTGGTATTCATAAGACACTTATACTGGCTGCTTCCTACACTGGAAATGAAGCAGAAATACAGGGAGACCAGTTAGGAGCACTGCCAATATTTTGTCTTTGGGTGCAGGTGTTGCGGATTGGGCCGCCTGCATGGGCGCCAATTACTGATAACGAGTGTTTGCAAATTCTGTTGCATAATCCACCAGTCTGTACAATTTGCAGCAGATTATTTCAAGCATACTTATAGCACTGCGTCTTAATTGTTGCCTTTATTCCCAGCCTTTATTTAAATATCAAATAATGTTTCCTCTCCTAGAGATAATCAACATGAATGCTTTGTAATTTTAATCACATTATTTGGCTGAGGCTCTGGGTTTGTCTTTGTCTCTTTTTTCTTGGTTTGCACAGTGGCAGGGAAACAAAAAGTGCACATTGCTTCTTTATCAAGAAATACTTGACGTCTACCTTATTTTATGTCTAACTAATGAATATTAATTTTTAATATTTAGATGCCATAATGTAATCTGATTATTAAATTGAACAGATTAATATTATTTGGCATAACATACTACTATAGTGTAATATTGTTTTTGGAAGTCAGACAAATTGCTTGCTTACAGTTAAACATTTCAGTGTCTTGCCCCTGTCCGACCAACATTCCCGTTTCTTCCACACTTAGCAAAAGGGATGTGGAAGACCCAGTGGATAGAAAGATGGTCAGCACTGTCCCAAAAGCTGGGCTGAGCTGAGGGCAACCGCTCCCTTTTCCCTATGGGTGGGCCGGTTGGCCCTTGCATACCAAAACTGTCTTTACATGCTGGGAGATGGAGAAAAAAGCATTGTCTGCTCCCATATTTGAGAGACGTTACTGATTGTTTGTAGGGAAATGGAAATTTGTCAGCACTTTCCAGTATGAACACTGGGGCTAGGCACAGCAGAACGATTTATTTTCAATGAGCATGCACAAAGTAAGATTTATGACTTTTGCCGCTCGGATGACATTTCCCACATAGTTGCAGAGCTGCAGCAAATTAAAGAGATCCGTGAATACTAAGGGGTGTGTTTTTGTAATGAGGGAGAAGAGACAGAGGCAATAAGAAGATAATTAAGGTAACAACTTGTGAAAAATTAAAGTGTTTCTGTCTTTCATTTTTTGAATCTCCGAGCATAAACTTTGTAGTTGTTAATTTAATTGCTGATGTTCTCTGTATCCCCGAAGAATATTAAGGATTAATCATCTGGTTCATTTCGACAAGAGATAAGGCCTAAGTGAATTGAAATTTTACCAATTTAACCCTGTCTGCCTTCTAATAAGACATGATTAACATTTTTTCAATTAACAACACATAATTATTCCAGAGGCCGCGCTTGCATATATTCCATCTTCTCAGGTCTTGGATGTCCTCTTCAGGTATTTAAAAAAAATGGAAAATTATTAGAAGAATTATGTTTTTGTTGGTGTTTCTTCACTGTCCATCAAAGATGTTCAAATACATTCTGACAATGTCTTTGTTTGGGGAAGATGCTGGCTTCTTGTGTAGCCCTTTGTGATTTCATGAGTACAAATTCTGACAAAGATCGTTCAGATTAACTGAAGCACTACAAGAATGTTTCCTTCAGGAATAGATTAAGAGATATATTTATTTATTGTGTTGTTCTCATTTGTAAGTGTTAAAAAAAAACTCCTAAAGACTTGTTTCTAATTAATTAATTTTGACTGATCACTGCAATGGATCATTGGTCCCTATAGCAGTAATTTATGAATAAAAATGATGCCATCTTTTATTTTGTTTTTTGGAAAAGAAGTGGAGGACTCTGATGTTTGCCGAAATAGCATTTATTCCTTCAAAAGAGCAACAGTAAACTTTCACATATTTAAGAAAGATCAGCTCACCGTTAAATGTACAAAGCAAGTATAAGACAACTGAAGAATATCCACACAAAATATTAAAACAGGGGTATAAAATATACAGATGCAGCTCCCAAACTTGCTGATTGATCAAAAGCCTGCTTAGAGAAGAAAATGTGTTGGCTTCCCTCCTAAGAGGCCCATGTAGTTGAAGATGAGGTGGTGTAAATCGGAAGGTAGATAGTACCACATGTGGGGAGCCACCACCAAGGAGGCCCTGCTACTTCCAAAAATCAACCTTGCTTTAGATGGTGGTGGTGCTCACAAGGAAGGTGCTGTCTTGGGATGGGCAAACTCACCCCTACCTGCACTGCTTGCTGGACTCCTGCCTGCTGCCCAATCTTTTTCGCCACACATGGTGAGCTGCCTGGTGGTCCACAGCCACCCAGTGAGTGGCGTGCATCATGTATAATAAATGCCTGTAATTTTGCATATATGGACCTCTTTACAGCCACTGTTTATGTAAAATGGCGATATATGGAAAAGGCAGACCCACCATTCTGTGCAAATTGGTGGCTTGGCAGAGCAGTGGGACTGCTGTGCTTGCCTGACTCGGCATGTGCCAAGCTGGGCAAATATGGGCAGCTGTGGACTCCAGTAAGGGGGGGGGGGCAAGCTGGCAGGTACCTGCCAAACTTGAGCCCCAACTGGACACTCGCAACATCCTTAGTGTTGTCAATGGATCACAAAATACAATGAAGTATATATGGGATATTGAGTAGCCTAGAACCACAGAGGACTTTAGAAGTTAATACTAGCACTTCGGCATTACGTATTGGGCAAAAAAGCTGGCAACTAGTGAATACAGCTAGCACCGGTCAACAGCTGGGCTGCCAAATCCATATTTTTGGAAATGAATATCTCCTCTTTCTATACCCTGTTTTCTTGCCCATCCCCATCCATCTTCTCACTTGCAGACATTGTGTAGAGCAACCTGTTAAAGGCAGACCGGACTCCTTGGCACCAATAATGTTGCAAGACCTCAAACTCTTCTTGCTCTTCCCATCCTTCCCTTCCTCTAACTTGCTTTTTTTGTCCATCTGTCCTACTCTGACGAATCATTCTTAATTAAGCAAACTCATACCAGCCGCAACTTCTCTCCCCCTGCCGAAAGATAACAACTCATCCTGCGTCACAGTTCTTCCCTTTCCCTCTTCTGTTCAGCATTCAGTGTAGGCTTTAACTACCCTCCTTTTCCCTCCCAACCCATGTGCTACTTTTCTCTCTTCTTCTCTGAGGGTTTCTCTGAGTCTTTGGTGCTGCTGTTGCCCAGGAGGGTGCCACCATTGCAAAACTGGCATATAAGTACAACATGACGGTGGAGTTACCGTGTTTACTGCATGATCTCATCCCAAATAAATCACTGTCCTAGAAAGATGTCCTCCACCTGTCATCAAATGGTTAACTAATGCTTTACATAAAGAAGGAACAACATCCAATATTTCCCCACACAATTGAAATCTGTCTAATGTTCTGCACCTCGGCGTGGGCAGGTAAATGCTGCAAATTCTTGCAGATCCCATTGTTTTCTCTGCTAACTAAGAAGCCAATTAAATGGTTTTGTGTTTGCAGTCTAGCGATGTTCAGGCCTATCAGTAATATAAGTTTGGTCTTTTTAAATCTTCCGTTAGGTTTGCAGAGTATTGCCTAAATGGCTTCCCAGCGGTCTTAGTTAGATGATGTTCAGAGGTGTGTGTTTTCCCCCCTCTGACTTGCTAGTGAATAATCCAGTAGCAGGTAACTGGAAAGACTCATTAATGGATGTTTATGGTAATTTACAAGAAAGCAAAACAAAAGCCCACAGCTTGTCTAATGGGCAGCAGATCTAATGGGTTGACTTAATGGACAGGAGGGCTGTATAATTTGCTGCCTGGCAGATGTAAAAAACCAAAAAGGTACGGGGGGGGGGGTTGTAAGCATTTCAGTTTAATCCCCTGACTAGTGTGGAAAGACTCAGACATTCCTGTCTTAAACATTTTGCTTTACAACTACATCCTCCTCATTCTTCCCAAGAAATCTTTTGACGACGGCTGTTATTTATAAATGTATGAGAATCACATCATTAGGGGATGCGTGTGAAAAACAGTACCTAAACGTTCAGAAGCCTTGTGTGGCAGGTTTACACACACCTGTTTGGCTGTTTGACAGCACATGGATTGTCAAATTGCTGCATGTGCCCCCAGCACCACAGTTCTCAGGTGGTGAGAGGGAAGAACCTCATCTCTGTAGGGCTGGGCCTCTTTCAGAGAGCAGGTGAGGCGCTGCTGCAACTTGGGGAGTCAAACTGAAATCCGTTCCTGAAAGACAGTGTGGCCAGGCAAGCAGAAGGTAGAAGAGCAGCTAGGAAGCCTGGCACAGCCAGGAAAAGTCATGCAGGGACTGGAAACAAAGAAGGAACAAGCTGTCCTTGCAGGGCTGTGTTCAAGCTGCCCACATTGCCAGAGCAGGTGCCCAGGTTATAAGACAACCAGGGTCTCCCATACCATGGACAATAGCGGCAAGAAGGCAGTCACTCATCAGTCTGCTGCCAGGCTGCTGTCGCCTCCAGCCTGGCTTCTCCGAAGAAACCACTACCCCACCCAGGTGTCAGAGAACATAAGAGCACAAGATGAGCTGTGCTGGATCAGACCAAGGGTCCATCTATTCCAGCATTCTGTTCACACAGTGGCCAAGCAGCTGCCCACGGGAAACTCACAAGCAGGACATGAGTGCAACAGCACCCCCCTGCCCATGTTACCCAGCACCTGGTGTACACAGGCATACTGCTTCTGATACTGGAGGTAGCGCATAGCCATCAGGACTAGTAGCCATTGCTAGCTTTCTCCTCCAGCAGTTAGTCCAACCCCCTTTTAAAACCATCCAAATGGGTGACTATCATATATACGTCTTGTGGTAGTGAATTCCATAGTTTGGCTATGCATTGTAGGAAGAAGACTTTCCTTTTATCTGTCCTGAATCTCTCACCACTCAGCTTCATTGGTTCTAGTATTAGGAGAGAGGGAGAAAAATGTTCCCTGCATTTGGGAGGGGAGGGATCCAGCCCTCCCTCCCTCCAAGTATCATCTATCAATTTTATTAAATTTCCATACTGCCCTTTAGCCGAAGCTCTCTGGGCAGTTTACAGAAGTTGAAACATTAAAATACAATATAAACAGTTTTAAAGCCATTTACATAAAAACACACAGATAATATACACAAATAACATATAACTAAAAACAACTTCGAACAGTCAGTCATAACTAAAGACAGATCCAAGACTGATTAAAACTTATCATGTGCTGCCAAATGCCAGGGAAAAGAGAGAGGTCTCAACCTGGTGCTGAAAAGATATCAACGTTGGCACCAGGCGGACCTCACTGGGGAGCTCATTCCACAGATGGGGAGCCACCGCTGTGAAGGCCCTCTCCCTCATTGCTGTGTTCCAAGCTTCCCTCAGAGAAAGCACTTGGAGGACGATGGTGAACATCGCTGACCTCAGAAATCCTGGATTTGAGAACTGACAGTTCCAAACTGGGTGGGAGCAGGGGTCCGCAGCCCCCACCTACCCCTGGTAGTTGGTGAAATAAGCTAGAATGCCAATAGCAGGGGTTACCATGTGAGGGCATATGGCAGGGGTGTCGAACCTCAGGCTTGTGGATGAGAAAGCTTAGGCCAAATACAGCTGACCTGAATGGCCACTTCCTGTTCCTTTTTCCTCCGATGCTGGTAGTGTGGACTTTTCCTGGCTTGTGTGTGTGTTTTCCCTTTCTAAAACGTTGAAGGCTTCATTACTGCAGTAACAGCTAAAATACGCTGGTATTTTTACCCGTTCCCTTTTTCCTCCCCCCCCCCAGAACACAGCCCCCAAGAGCTTCTCTGAAATAGAATTTGTCCCTCAGGCTGAAAAAAAAAGCCTCGACATCCTGGCACGAGGCAATGAAACCCGGCAAGGAGAACTGCTAGAACAATATGTACGGCTTTGCCTGCCTCCGCTCAAATGGGCTGTACTGTGGTGATACTGGTTAGCCTCACGTTTAACAGTCTCTAATAAAGGACTTGAGAGCAGGGTAGCGGCTGTGTGATTTGTGCGCTGGTTACAAAGTGCCTTACGAAGTAAGCTGCTTCAGTTTCAGGCCCTGTCAATGCAAAGCACCAGGGATGTTTAAGTCAAAGGCTTAAGTGCAGCATCGTCCTTTGTCAGCTTTTCAGGAGCCAGCCAGTCTGTGGCTTGAGTAATGCCTAATGCGTTCATAAGCAAGCAAAGGGAGGAAAGCATCTCAGAGCTGATGTTTCCTGCTGCATCAGCTTTCTATGACAGCCAGATAATAAAAAACCTTTCTTCCACGCTGCCCGTTGAAATGTTGACAGTTGAGCTGGACATATGGTAGTTGGTGGTGGGTAATCCCGGAAGGGGGCGGAGCTCAAAACATCCCCCCCCCACTACATTTTTTACATTTGTTTACATTTGTGAAAATGACCGGTCTGTTTCCTAGCAAATTTGCTCATAACTAGAGATGTGCAAATCAGCCAACCTCGAGCTCACCAAAATTTTGCAAATTCCTGAAGCTCGTGCCAACTCAAGTCCATATCCGATTGTCAGCTTTGTTTTGTTTGGGGTTTTTTTTCCATATGAAAATGTGTGCCTATTTCTGTTAGGGATGGCAGATAATTCCACCACGGATTTCAGTAGGTCGAATGCACTGGCATTCGGCCAACCAAAATCCATGGTGGAGCGGCCTGCCACCCCCTCGCCCCCCTGCGGATCCCCCCTGGGACGAGACTTACCTGGGGCGGATGTTCCGGACGGCGGCAGCTCCAGCAGCCACTTTGGTGGCGGCGGCGGAGGCTGGTCTTTCGACTTACGTAGCCTATCACGTCTGGGTAAAAAAAAAAAAAACATACGCAAATGGCAGTGGCTACGGTGGCCACCATTTGCGTTCCTTATTTTTTGTCATTTTAGTCTATGTAAATATTTACATAGACTATTACAGTGAAAAAAAAGGGGAACGCAAGTAGCGTAGTGGGCGGTATTTGCGTTCCTTTTTTATTCGCCGTTTTAGCCTACATAAATATTTACCTAACATAAATGGGCGAAAAATAGGGAACGCAAATGGCGGCCGCCACCATTTGTATACGCTGGGGTTTTTTTTGGGGGGGTAGCCGTGATAGGCTACGTAAATTCTTACGTAGCCTATCACGGCTGCCTGGGTGGATGTAATTGGCGGCCGCTATGGTGGCCACCATTTGCATCCGCAGCAGCCCGTCTGTGGCCGGAAATCTGGCTGTGGACAGCCCTGGCCGGCTGCTCCACGGCCTGGCTGTGGACCGGAGCCAGCTGTCAAAGATTCCGGACCGGATCGCCTCCCCCCCATTCCCTCCCACCGCAAAAGATTCCGCGAAAAGGTAAGTGGGTTTCGTACATCCCTAATTTCTGTGTGCATTTTTCCTAGGGATGTACAAATCCCTTACCTTCTTCCGGTCTGGGGCATCCGCGGTGGGGGGGAGGCGATCCGTCTCTCCCCCCAGAATGCTCCCCAACTGGCTCTGCTCCGCTGCAAGCTGCAGAGCTGCCAGCCAGGGCCGGCCGCAATTTGTGGCCGGCCGCAAATTGCCGGGCTGCTGCGGCCACAAATTGCGGCCGTTGTAGCGGCCGCCATTTATGTCCTTGCATTAGGCTGTGATAGGCTACATAAGTATTTACATAGCCTATTACAGAAGAAGGCAGGGACGCAAATGGTGGCCACTACGATGGCTGCCATTTGCGGCTGCAGCAGCCTGGCAGTGGCCGGAAGATAAGCCGGAGCCACCGCCGCATCCACCGCCACATCTGTTGTTGCCAGAGCTGCCGCCAGGCAGGTCCGTTCCGGGGGGGGGGGTTGGGGGGAGACTGTTCCACCACTGACTCTGGGGGGCTGGATTCTAAACAATCCAGCCTCACTGGAGTCCATGGCGGAATTCTCCAACATCCCTAATTTTTCCAAATGTGCACATCAATTGCGCATATTTTTGAAATGTATTCATTTTGAAATATACAGATTTTTGAAATATACACATGCTGTCAAACACTCTTTTCTTTTCTTTTTTTTGGTTCCCAAATTACATTGCAAGATTGGAAATCTATAGGTTTCTCCATGTCCAAGTCCATATTCAGTCCAAAAGGTGTGAACTGGGTAAAATCCTGATAAAAAAAAATGAAAGGAAATGGACATCCCTACTCATACCTAGTGTGGTGTAGTGGTTAGAGTGTTGGACTGGGACTCAGAAAACCTGGGTTCTAGTCCACACTTGGCCATGAAGCTCACTGGGTGACTTTGGTCCAGTTACCGACTCTCAGCCTAACCTACCTCATAGGGTTGTTGGGAGGATAGCATGGAAAGGAGCCTTATATGTACATCACCTTGGGCTTCTTGGAGGAAAGGTGGGATATAAATGTTGCAAATAAAATAATTAATTCCCAGGACAGGTTAGTGAGCAGGGATCACAGAGAGAAGTCAGCATGTGTGTAACTAGTCATAGCCGCCGCCACCTCAACACCATATTAGTTAGATTACTGCAATGCAGTCTATGTGGGACTGCCCTTGAAGGTGTTTTGGAAGCTGCAGCTGCAGCAGAAGGCAGCAGCCAGATTGATGGCAGGAACCAGAACATCTGAACATATAACACCGATTCAGACCTGTTTGCACTGCTGCCTGCATATTTCTGAGCCCAATTCAAAGTGCTGGTTTTGACCCATAGAGCCTTATACAGCTCAGGACCATACTAACTAATAGAGCGCCTCTTCTGGTGTGAATTTACCAATACACCTTATCAGGGACCCCTAGTTACACTCCAACTATGATAATCATCTGAGGCTCTCCTCCAAGTGCCTCCTTGGAGGGAGGTTCAGAAGATGGCAGGAAGGGGGTGGGCCTTCTCAGTGGAAGGCCCCCCAATTGTGGAATGCTCTCCCCAGTAATGCCCACCAGGCACCAACTGTCAGGGTTGCATCTGAGCCCATAGAATCCCAAAGCAGCTCTGATTCTGAGGAGGAGATACATTCTGTGGGGGAGGAGCTCTCTCAGATTTCAGAGGAGCAGCTGGAGGGGGAGCCCCCCCACTCACATTCCTGGGAGTGACAGTGACCCTGGCATGGAAAGGGAGGGACAACTTGAGCTTTTAGATGCAAGGCACAGGCACAGGCACAAGCGAGAGGTTGTGGGAGCCGAGCTTAGGCACTCAGCCCGATTGGCTCAATATCAACAGCTGCGCCCCAAGGCCCCATGGGAGAGGGGGAGATCTTCCCCTCCCACTCAAGTTCAGAGAGTTGCTGTGCTTTTCCCCAAACAGAGACCAACTGATGTCCTAACTCTTAGATTCCCTTAGCTGGCTGTCCCTTTGTATTCCCCTTGAGTCTCAGGCAATTAGCATCTGTAAGCTTCATTAGGTTGAATGGAATTAAAGCCTTGGAAAGCAGCCCTTTTGTCTGAGTGTTGATTCTGGCTATTTGGAGGAATTATTAGTAGGCAACAGAGGCACTCCTGACACCAACCTGATACCAACATTGTCACCTTTTCAGCACCAGGTGAAGACCTTCCCCTACTCCCAGGCATTTGACATCATGTAATAAGTCCTGGAATTTCTTACTGTTGAGGGTCATAATTGTACACATATAGTCTAAAATGGTTTTTATATTATGTTACGGTATTTGCATTTTTAAGGTTTTAATCTTTGTAAGCTGCCCAAACAGCTTTGGCTGTTGGGCAGTATAGAAATGTAATAAAACCAAATGAAAAGAAGGCATATCGTCCTTCTGTGGAGGAAAGGGCTATCGCTCAGTGGTAAAGCACATACTTTGCATGCAAAATGTTCCAGGATCAATCTCTGGTTGGGATATGGGGGGGGGGTATCATCTCTGTCCATGCTGTGCACTGCCCACTGAACCCCCACCATCCACCTGCCTTGTTCGCCGTGCTGCGTGAGGCACTGCATGATCCATGGGTTTTCCCCCATAAATGTAATGTTGCATACATGGCAGCCATAAAGGGGCCATTTACGCAACATTACAGGCTCCTTTCCCAGACTCCCATGACATCCCTAATCTCCAGCACCTCTCAGTTAGGGGCTGGGAAGACTCCAGTCTGAAACACTGGAAAATCACTTCCAGTCTATGTATCCAGTTCTGAGGGAGACAGAGCAGAGGTCTGGCAAATTATAAGATAGCTTCCTATCACTGACCCCTCTGTAATGTGGAGAGGCAAGGGGGAAGCCCAACTGGATCAAGGGAAGAGACCTGGATGCAAAAGCTGTTGAAAATATGCACATCTAGCAATGCATTTTATGGTACACAATTTGTATAAATACCATATGTCTTATTATACATAATTTAGTGAACATATGCATGGAGAGTTCACCAAAAGCTGCATTATAGAAATAGAACAGGATTTAACATGAAAACACAAAACGCAGGTGGAATGAAACCATCTGTCCATCCCTACCAGCAGTGCACTGCTTGGGGAAGGGAATGAGGGAAGGAATAGGGTGGATCCAAAAAGAATGATGCCTGCTTCATCCAGGCACTCTGATAATGAAAATGGTTTTCAACAATGCTAATGATGATTTGTTGGTCATTTGCAGTCACACTAAGAACATAAGAGCATAACAAGAGCCCTGATGGATCAGACCAAGGGTCCGTCTAGTCCAGCATTCTGTTCACACAGTGGCCAACCAGCTCTCAACTAGGAACCCACAAACAGGGCATGAGCGCAACAGCTCTCCCACCCATGTTCCCAGCAACTGGTGTACATAGGCTCACTGCCTCTGGTACTGGAGGTAACACATAGCCATCAAGACTAGTAGACATCAATAGCCTTTTCCTCCAGAAATTTGTCCACCCCCCTTCTAAAGCTGTTCAAATTGGTGGACATCACTACTTCCTGTGGTAGCAAATTCCATAGTTTACACATATGCACTTTGTAAAGAAGTCTATCCTTTTATCTGTCCTGAATCTCCCACCAATCAGCTTCATGGGATGACCCACCTGGGTTCTAGTATTTAGAGAGAGGGAGAAAAATGTCTACCTATCCACATTCTCTGCACCATCCATGCATAATTTTGTATACCTCTATCATGTCTCCCCTTACCCTCCTTTTTTCCAAGCTAAACTACTATCCCAGCTGTTGTAACTTTCCCTCATAGGGGAGATGCTCCAGCCGCTTGGTCATTTTAGTTGCCCTTTTCTGCACCTTTTCTAGCTCTACAATTTATTTCTTTATTGTATTTTTATCCCACTCCTCAGCCAAAAAAGGCTCCTGGAGTGGCTTACAATCAATGAACAAAGAAGACAGTCCCTGCCCGCAGGCTTACAATCTAAAAGAAGACACGACACACAAGGAAAAAGCAATGGGGAGGGGAGAAAAAAAAAAGGTAGATTGTCAGCAGGGCTGGTGGGATGGTCCTGTTCCCCCCTCTCATCTCCCAAAGGAGGGGCAGTCCAGCTGGAGCAGGCCCTGATGTTCCCTTTGCCTGCTCCCTCATTCCTTCTCCTTCCCCACAGGGCCATGGATGTCAGTTAGCCCTGGGGTGGGGGGAGTCCAACTGGAGCAGGCCCTGATGTTCCCTTGCCTGCTCCCTCACTCCTTCTCCTTCCCCACAGGGCCATGGATGTCAGTTAGCCCTGTGGGGGTGGGGGGAGTCCAACTGGAGCAGGCCCTCATGTTCCCTTTGCCTGCTCCCTCACTCCTTCTTCTTCTTTTTAGGTGTGGTGACCATAACTGTACACAGTATTCCAAGTGTGGTCACACCATAGCTTTGTACAGGGGCAGTATGATGTTGGCAGTTTTATTCTCAGTCCCTTTTCTAATTATGCCTAACATGGAGTTTGCCTTTTTTACAGTGGCTGCATACTGGGTTGACATCTTCATTGAGCTGTCAACCACTAGTAGTAACCCCAGTGAGGAGGGCTCAGACCCAATCTCCATTAATACCAATGAGAACAAAGTTGTAGAGTGACTTTTCTGTTATCTGCAGGGGTGATGGTGGTTCAGCAGCAAAGATAATTCAGTGCAGTAAATGGGGAGATCCACTGCAAGAGATAGTGGCAGAATCTTCTATGTATTAAAGAATAATTAGGGGTGGGTGGAGTGTATCACTTGATGTCTTGGTTCAAAAGTGCTAAATTCAGTATGTTCTCATGAACATTGAACCAAATGGATTTCTCTGCTATTACCATGATAGCTGTTGGAATTAGACCCATGAATAGAAGAGAAACATTTCAGGATGCCAAAACAAAGGCTGCATTTGTAAAAAAGAAAAGAAAAGTCCAACATGTTTTCCACCTATTTGTATTTTAAGGCCTTTGGAGGGCGGGCGGTGTATAAAACTGTCTTCAGAAATTCTTATAATACATATATCCTACTAAAATCCACCATTTTAGATGCTCTTCTGCCTTTACACCTTAGCTTTTGGTATGAGTCAGCCTGGATTCCCAAGTTTGGAAAATGGAGAGGTCCTAGACAGTGCAATCATGCAAACCCTCTCTTCCAAATCAAAAGAGTTGAAGCAAAGCTATGCTACATGTTCAGATTGGTTTAAGATGTCAATAGACATTTGCTTAAAGATTTGCCTCGGCTCAGGAATTTCATAAATTAAAAAAAGCCAAACTCTTGCATTGCCTGTGGCCTGAGATTGCAGCACCTGTCATAGAATCATAGAATCATAGAATAGTAGGGTTGGAAGGGGCCTACAAGGCCATTGAGTCCAACCCCGTGCTCAATGCAGGAATCCAAGTCAGAGCATCCCTGACAAATGGCTGTCCAGCCTCGTCTTGAAGGCCTCCAGTGTGGGAGAGCCCACCACCTCCCCAGGTAATTGGTTCCATTGTCATATTGCTCTAACAGTCAGGAAGTTTTTCCTGATGTTCAGCCGGAATCTGGCTTCCTGTAACTTGAGCCCATTATTCCATGTCCTGCACTCTGGGATGATCAAGAAGAGATCCTGGCCTTCTTCTCTGTGACAACCTTTCCAGTACTTGAAGAGCACTATCCTATCTCCCCTCAGTCTTCGCTTCTCGTCCTTTAACCAGTACTGAGGGAGAACACATAGTATATATTTAGATGGACATCTATGATGAGTGATGTGTCCGTCTCTGAAAATGTACATGCAAATCTGTCTGATCTACGGCTCTGAAAGGATCTGTGGCTGCCTTTGCAAGCAGAGATGGGTATTAAAGAGATGGACACAAGTGCTTGGATTCAAATCAGGCCACATATATTGGAATATCTGTAAAGGGGAAACCCAGGACGGGCACTGATCTGTGCCATCCGCTAGCTGGCACTGAAATTAGTGAAAACATACACAGCCTGAGGAGTGGTGTCTCAGCATCACCACCCCTCAGGGCTACCCCTTATGGGGGAGATAGACCTTCCCCTGTCACCCCCTCCCAGGCCCCCGATGGGCTGCAAAACCCAGACCGGGAGGCCTCAGGCATCACCTGTCACCAGAACAGTGCCTCTGAATGCTCACCACCCTTAATCTCATCCCCCCTTGCCCATCCTAGCTGTTATTTGTAAATGCAATCAAAACATAAAACATACATTAGGCCAGATTTACCTAAAGGACTCAGCCACTCCATTAACAGTGTGAAGTAGGTGAAAAGATGCACAGCCCAGGCCAATCGGACTGTGAGCCAAAAATGCCTACTTGGCCCCCCAAAGGGCAACCGGTTGAAACCCACACTGCTTAACGGAGGGTGGGAGGGAGTTGCTCAGGCAAGAGGCGATTGGGAGGGGCACGGAAAGCAAGACGCCTTTTCCTACATTATCAAAGTCTGAGGTAGGGATGCATGAGAAATGTGTTTAATTTCATTTTTTATCAGGATTTTACTCAGTTCACACCATCTGGACTGAACACGGACTTGGATATCATTGAAGTCTGCACATTTCCGAGCTTGCAGTGTGCTCTGCGGACCCAAAAAATATCACTCAACAGTATGTGTGCATTTGAAAATGTGTATTAAAAATGTATACTTTTGAACACATGCACAAATGTGCTTTGATCAATGGGAGGTGTACATTTCAAAGATGTGCACAAAGGATGCGTGCATTTGGATAAAACAGGGACATACATATGGATTTTCATGCAAAAAGAAAAGAAAAACAAAATACACTCTGATATGGACTCAAGTTGGAATGAGTTTCAAGATGGGATTAGAGAACTTCGGTGAGCTTTAGTTTTGCTCATTCACACAGCCCAACTCCAAGGGAGTGGCAATATTCAAAAGCCATGTTGCAACTCCAACAAACCCTTCCTGAGCCATCGCTCAGATTCAAATGTTACTGGAAGTGTAGGAGACAACCATTCCGAAGAGACAACTATGCCCCTGAGGGCCAAATCAGATTAGGGATGTACAGACTGTGTAAATCCACTCCATCTGTGTTTCACGGATTATCAGGTGCCTTTTGTTCCGTCGTCCACCCACAGATGGATGCAAAATTTTTTTTCGTCATATGAAAAAATACGTAAATAATTATGTAAATACTTACACAAGTATTTACATAATTTACCTTAGTGTGTAACATTTAGCATATTGTCCCCCATTCCATTCAACATTTCCTCAGCAGAAACTTACAAATTTCCCTAGCAATTTATATGCGTAAATTTCAGGGAAGTAAAAAAAATCATCGAAAAGTCCACAGACCCTGTGCAGCCTGTGGGGGTCGCTACACAGAGGATTCCACAGGTCAGATTCTTAGAAATCTGAGCTGATTTTAGTCCATGTCGAATTTCTCCAGCATCCCTAAATCAGATACGACCTTATTCACATCTTAAGCCCTGGCATGCACTGCTTGATGTGGGGTCCCCCCCCCGCCACACACACACACACAAACAGCTGGTAGGGGAGGCTGAGACAGTTGAGGCCTGTGGTGTGGGGGAGGTATTTTTACCCTTTGCCCACGCTGTGGTCCTGATCCAAATTGCCCCCCTTCCAGTCCTCCCATTGCAAATATCCAGCATGTGTGTGTGTGTGTGTGGGGGGGGGCACTCATTCACTGTGACCATGGCAGTGGCAAAGGGTTCAAGCCTAGCAACTTAACCATCATTGGTGAACATACAGGACTTTATGCATGTTTTAATCTTGATGCACTAATGTTTGTCTGTTAGCCAGCCCTGTGCTCCTCTTATCAACTACAGAGCTTATTTTATGCAAGCATTTTGGTTGTTCAGTCCTACCTGCAACATGTATCCCTTTTGAATATAATTTTATTGTTATTAGCCTAGGTCTGCTGTATTCTGAGGCCATGTCACTGGTACTAGCATTGGCTTTTAACAGCTTATTGGGCCCTCATGTCCTTGATTTTTTAATATTATATCTCAGCATCTGAGGAAGAAAGTTGTGCAACTGGTCGCTGGTGTTTTTGGGCTCATTTGCACTAATGAGGCACTCTGTCAAAGATGATCCCCTTTTGCTATAAACGGCCACTTAATAGCAACTGGGATTAGTCTCAGCATCCATTAAATATCGCCATCACCATTAACGTCTTTGGGCCTCCCTTTAAGAAACCATGGAAAACAAAGGTGAATAATCTATCTTAAAAAAATCAGGAAAGTCCTGCTTGTGTAAAAATGTAAACAAACAAAAACAAAACTGAAACTGTCCTTGTAGAGACAGATGTCAAGTGCTCAGGCTGAGGTTGGACAGGTGTCCTGGGAGGCTCTGGGAAGGCATGCTGCAGGCCCCAGAACTAGGGAGAGTGTGCTGGAGATGGACTGTTAGTGGGCTAGCTCGGGATACACAGAAGGAAACTTCGTGGACCTCCCCTCCAGGGACAACGTGGACATACAGCCAGGCAATGGTACAGTGGAGCGAAGGCTCACAGGGACTCGGTGCTGGTACATTTTTCATTAGCAGGGAAGCTGAAATCATATGCCACCCCTCTCAGAGTTCCCTGTTCCCCCTGTGCTTAGTGACAATCCTTACAGTAGCTGGTGTGTTTGTGTGTGTGGGTACATTTCCCCCGCAACAGTATATAGTTCTCTTTTCAAAATTTCTATTTTTTAAAAAAATATTCTGATGAAACACAAACATTACATAGGACATCCAATTTGTCTATGGCATCATGGTCCCCAATTTCTCTTTCCGAGAATCCTTCCTTCCTTCCCCCCTCCTTTAACCACTTTGCAGATCTTTCCCTGCCAGCTAGCTAGCTAGCTAGCTTGCTTGCTTGCTTGCTTGCTTGCTTGCTTGCTTTCTTTCTTTCTTTCTTTCTTTCTTTCTTTCTTTCTTTCTTTCTTTCTTTCTTTCTCCCTCCCTCCCTCTCCCTCTCCCTCTCCCTCTCCCTCTCCCTCTCCCTCTCCCTCTCCAACCAGTCTCCCTCCCTTTCTCCCATCCTCCCTCTAATTCACCTACTTAACAAATATGTTAGCCTACCTACCTACTATCCCCACCCTCTCTTTTCAACTATCCTCCCTCCTTCCTTCCCTCCCTCCCTCCTTTTAACCACTTTGTATATCTTTCCCTGCCAGTTTCTCTCTCTCTCTCTCTCTCCAACCAGTCTCCCTCCCTTTCTCCCGCCCTCCCTCTATTCACCTACTTTACAAATATGTTAGCCTACCTACCTACTATCCCCACCCTCTCTTTTCAACTATCTTCCTTCCTTCCTTCCTTCCTTCCTTCCTTCCTTCCTTCCTTCCTTCCTTCCTTTCTTCCTTTTAACCACTTTGTATATCTTTCCCTGCCAGCTTCTCTCTCTCTCTCAGTCTCCCTCTCTCTCTCACCAACCAATCTCCTTCCCTTTCTCCCTCCCTCTTTCCAACTATTTTGCAAATAATATAATATAATATAATATAATATAATATAATATATACAGTATATAGTTCCTTGTTGTTGTGTAAAGTATTTGGGGACAGCTTGGTCTTGAGTGGGCGGTTAAGAACCATGTGCTTTACCGAAGACCTGCTCCTAGCAGAGGAAAACATCTAGGACTGGTTTGTCAATGCAGAGAGCCTGTCTGTCCATGGGCATCCATTCATATGCATGAGGGGGTGCGGCTGCCCCCCCCCCAGATTCCAGTCATGACATTGTTCTGAGAGCAGCAACAGGGGCTGCAGTGCTGTGCCCTCCTGCCCTGTCTAGCCCTCCTTTCCATTTCCAGCTGTGCGGGCCAGGCTCAGGAAAGAATGGGGGGAGTGTGTGTTGACTTTAACTGCTAGCACAGGAGCACCTCCTTGTAAGGAAAAGAGGTAGTCACACTGCAGACAGCAGCATGACCAGACTCCTCCATAGTGCAGTAGCTCCATTTGGAGAGTGGGAACAGCACATCATCTATGTCTAGTCTCCATTTTCCTGCAACATGGACAACGTCCAGCCGGGGTGGGGTGGGGGTCAGTACATTTAACCTGGGGGTGACGGGGTGGGATTCTATTGAGCTCAGTGCCTGCAGTGCAAATAGTAGCATGTGGGCCTGGAAGGGATGGTGGTACCGCAGGCCCAGCCAGGCCACAGCATGGCCTGTTCCGCCCTCGGTTTGGTGGCCTGTGGAAGCACCTGGCTCAAAAAAGCAAACAGGCAGTCATATGACGGGCTCCCTTGCTGGCTGTGAGGATACACATCACTGACTTCCTGTCCTGTTTCACCTGGCAGAGGCCCTTGGCTGAGTTCATTTAGATTTAAAGAGACCCAATGAGTTGCTTTCCAGCCCAAAGGTGAGGTAAGGTGGGGGAAAAACATTGGAACATCAGCCATCTGGGAAGGGTGTGTGCGTTACTTGTAAGGACAATCGTTGGCAGTCTCAGAAGCACAAGAGACGATGCACTCCTCATTAGGGATGCTACAGAAATCCAGGACAGACTAAAATGAGCTCAGATTTTTAAGAATCCCACCTGCAGAATGCACTGCGGAGTGCCCCCCTAGGCCACGCGGATTCCGTGGGCTTTCAGATGATATTTTTTTACGTTCTCTAAATTTACGCTTATTTATTTATTTATTTATTATACTGCTCAATAGCCAAAGCTCTCTGGGCAGTTCACAAAAACGAAAAACAAAAAGCACACAGTAAAACATAAACCTTATATTATAAAATATAAAAACATTAAAATATAACTTTGTAGAAAATATAAATTCATAGAAAAATACGTAAGTCTCTGCTGAGGAAACATTAAATGGAACGGGGGACAATACACTTAATATTGCATACTAAGGCAATTTATGTAAATAGTCATGTCAATATTTAGGAAAATCCTCATGTAACTATTTGCATATGTTTCTGCATGACGAAAAAAAAATTTGCATCCATTCGTGAGCAGATGACAGAACAAAAGGTGCCTGACAATCTGTGAAGCACAGATGGAGCAGATTTTACACAGTCCGTAGATCCCTACTCCTTATGTACACTGGCTTTTTGTGGCTTCACACTCCCACCCCCATTGTACCCATATTTCAGGAGGCAGTAGGGATGGCAGAGAATTCCGCCACAGATCTCAGTGAGGCCAAATGCCAGTGCATTCAGCCTCCTGAAATATGTGGCGGAACGGCCTGCCCCCCCCCGCCCCCCTGCGGATCTCCACCCCCGGGACGAGACTTACCTGGGGCAGATCTTTCAGGCGGTGGCGACTCCGGCGGCAGCTTCGGCAGCGATGGCGGTGGCGGCTGGTTTTCCGACCAGCTGACACCTCCACCATTTGCAGTCTTGTCACTTTGTGTTTTTTTTTTGGTATTTTTACAAGACATGATAGGCTACGTAAAGACTTACGTAGCCTATCATGTCTGGCTTAAAAAAAACACCAAAGCATATGCAAATGGCGGCGGCTACGGCCACTGCCATTTACATTCCTTATTTTTGGCCGTCTTAGTCTACGTCAATATTTACGTAGACTAAGACGGCCAAAAATAAGGAACACAAATGGTGGTGGCCGTAGCCGCTGGCATTTGCATACGCGGGTGTTTTTTTTGTTTGTTTTTTTAGCCAGACGTGATAGGCTACGTAAGTCTTTACGTAGCCTATCACGGCTGACTACAGGGACGCAAACGGCGGCAGCTACGGCCGCCGCCATTTGCGTCCCTGCTAGCCAGTGGCCGGACGTCCGGGGGGAGGGAGGGAGCACCTGCTCCCCCCAGCAGAACCTGGCGGAGCCAGGTAAGGGGACTTCCGTACATCCCTGGGAGGCAGGGCTGTGGCTGAGAAAGTGTGGGTTACAGACCTTGCACTAGTCTATGTAGGCATCTAAATGACATGGAATGTGGTGCTAAGCAACAAAGAGTGCATGAGGAATGTGCACCGTTTTTAGCAGTGTGTGTGAATTATGACCACAAATTGCTCTGTAGCTTTGCCCCCACCCCCCGAATAATTCCAGTGGATGCCCTGCATCTATCCAAACCCTTGTGTCCTCCTACATTCTCATCTACAGCAGCTTCTCTTCCTCCTTCTCCCATTATAAACCCTTTACATGCCACTAAGAACATACGAAGAACCCTGCTGGATCAGACCAAGGGTCCATCTAGTCCAGCGTTCCATTCACACATTGGCCAACCAGCTGCCCGTGGGAAACACACATGAATGCAATACCCCCCCTACACACACACACACACTCATGTTCCCAGTAACTGGTGTACATAGGCATACTGCCGCTGATACTGGAGATAGCACAGAGCCATCATGAGAAGTAGGCATTGATAGCCTTCTCCTTGAGGAGTGTGAAAAAGTGCTTCCTTTTATCTGTCCTGAATCTCCCACCAATCAGCTTCATGGGATGACCCCGGATTCTAGTATTATGAGAGAGGGAGAAAAATGTCTCCCTATCTACATTCTCCGCACCATGCATGATTTTGTACACCTCTATTATGCCCAGCACTCCGTCTTTCTAAGTTATTCTCTTTCTTTCTATCCCATGTCTTCCATGGAAATCACTATATAATTTCTGGCCATATCTGAATGCAGTCTACGTATATCCTCCTTCTGTTTTTGTAATAGACTAGATACTTGATTATTCTGATCTCTGACTCTGGTCTCGTTGCAAATTCCCCATTTTAGAGAGTCCACCTTTATGTCTATGTAGTCTCCCTACTTGGGCATCCCAGTTCCTGTTACCATATGCCATAATTTTAGGCTAAAAACTGTATTGGCACATGTTCATCCTGTACATGTGAGGATGGATGATGACATGCAGGCATGATCTCCTGTTCCATATAACCTCATATTATGCTTTCAGGGTATTTGGAAGATAGCTTAAAAGACCATTTAAA